>NC_139610.1:54510138-55791390 GCF_964270895.1 Podarcis filfolensis
CTTAGCCTGCTATTTGGGTTATGGTGAGGTCAAGAGTAAGGACCTGTTTCCAGCTGATTTTGCATTCTATTCATGAATAGCATTTTACAAGTTTAAATGCCAGTTGCATATATCTTAGCAAACATACTTATTATTACAGAGGGTTAGTAGAACCATAGACTTGTAGAGTTGGAAGGGATCCTTAATGTTTGATGGACTACTGTATTTTAATATTTTGTTGGAAGCCGCCCAAAGTGGCTGGCGAAACCCAGCCAGATGGGCAGGGTATAAATAATAAATTATTATTTATCCTGGAGGTCATTCTGTCCAACCCCCTGCAATGCAGGAATCTCAACTAGATCAGACATGACAGATGGCCATCCAACCTCTGTTTAAAACCCTCCAAGGAAGGAGAGTCCATCACCCCTCATGGGAGTCTTTTCCACTGACAAACAGCTCTTACCATCAGAAAGTTCTTCCTGATGTTTAGTCAGTATCTCTTCTCTTGCGGCCACTCCTTTTGAATCTGAAAGACCTTGTTCATCACATCAAAACATAGGATTATAGCAACCTGCCTTATGCTGAGTCAGTCCATTGGTCTGTGTAGCTTGCCACTGGTAACTCTGACCTGCCATGGCTCTCCAGGGTTTCAGGCAGGAAATATTCCTGGAGATGCCATAATTGAACCAGGGGCCTTCTGTATGCAGAGCAGATGCTCCACCACTGATCAAACTGATTCTTTCCTTTTGCCGACTCACAAAAAGCTCCAGAGCTGTAACAAAAACATTGACAAAGAATCCCAGAAGGAGAATGCTAAAGATATCTTAGATGTTTAAGTCAAAAAGCCTTTGCATGAAGTCTTAGAGGATCTGTAGCCATCATTCGGATGCCCTTTCATGGTGTTCCAGACTCTGAACCATAACCCTCTTAGTATGTGTGTGTGTTCCCACTCTTTTTCCTGCTCCCACTCATTCCACCCCCAAAGGAGGAACTGATTATCTTGAACACAGGATGTGCCTCTTGAGAAGAAATTAGGAAGGTGACTTCTTGATGACTCTGAAGATATGTCAGAGAGTCATGTGAGCAACAGATGTGTTCTTTTGGTTTTGTTGCAACGCGTGTCAGATTATTTCACATGCTGTGCAAGCTGCAGTTTTGTAACGCTATAATTGCATCTAAGTAAAATGCTATTTTAATCTTGGCCCACTAAACAGATACTCTCAAGCTCACCGTGACTTTTTTGTGTGTTAATATGAAGAAGGAAACTTAATCCTTCCCTCTTTGTGTGCGCCCACAGCCATAATATTTCTTTGTACGTTCTTAGTATTTTATAAGCTAATGAGTCCCCAAGTCACCATTAATACTGGGTAGATGACATTCGAAAGCAACAAGCTAAACAGTTTGGTCTCCATCCAAAATTTACTGGTATATCAAAGAAATCTAAGCATTGCTTTGATTTAATGTTCATGTTGAACCACTTCATTTTCCTATAAAACTCAGGGGAGTATTGGAGTCAGCCCACATTACATTTACATGAGTACATTTCTTTTTCTTTGACTAACAGCCTTGATACTACTGATCCATGTGGAAAACCTGCCGTGCTTCTGAGAGCCAGTGTATATGCCATGACCCCCCATGTGGAAGCTCTTTGAAGGGAGCCTGTGGGCTGCCTGGTCCATGCCCCGGACTAATGCCATTATGCAGTTTTAG
This sequence comes from Podarcis filfolensis, assembly GCF_964270895.1. Taxonomy (NCBI): domain Eukaryota; kingdom Metazoa; phylum Chordata; class Lepidosauria; order Squamata; family Lacertidae; genus Podarcis; species Podarcis filfolensis. Next base: position 54,511,828 of record NC_139610.1, read on the forward strand.
CTCCAAAAATTTGGAAGCTCTTTGGCAAGGCACCGTCCGTGAGTCCTTTTAACTTCAAAGAGCTAGAGCTGCAAATCTAGAATCCTCACTTACTAATTCTCATCTTATTTAAAAAAATTATTTGAATGGTTTATATTCCAAAGCAGTTTACAAAAGCAAGATGCAGCACATAAATAAAACATAACAACTTTTATTTTGTATTAAGAAAAGTACATAAAAAAGATCAAGGGAATCAAAGCATCTTTGCCTGGTGCTGAAGGGATAGCAATGTTGATGCCAGGAGGGCCTCTCTGGGGCAGGAATTCCACAGAGGGGATGGGACTTACCAACATTGAGAAGGCCTCCCCTCTGCCTGCCACCTACCTTACCTCACATGGCAGGGGCGTGCGGATGGAAACCTCCAAAGATTACCTCAATGGTTTGGACAGGGTGATTTCAGAGCAAGTGTTCCTGCAGATACTTTGGTCCTCAATTGTACTGGGCTTTAAAGCTAAGCACCAGCACTGTGGTGCTCTAAGGTGCCATTAGAAAGGCAACACTACTGGAGTGATGGGGTTCTTGCTGGCTAGTAGGAATGGTTTGATAAGATGGCATGATTAAGAAGGACAGAGAGATTTTGTACCTGCGCATACAAAATGGGACAATTTGCTTTGAAATGCATCCAGATGGATGATTAATCCCTGCTGGCATACTCTACCAAGAGATAAACTGTAAGGGCAATTTCAGAGGCACAAAACTGTATGCCTTTTAAAAACCTTGTGTACATTTGGGCTTTTGTTTATTTATTTAGGATGACATTGCCATACATAAGTCAAGGTACAGATCATGTTTCATTGCAACTGAAGTAAAATACTGCTCTTGGATGTGAGGCACGCTAAAGTGGAGATTAAGCAGAGATAAGATTCTGCAAGGGGAATTGTGCGCTAGAGCAAGTGAAACTCTATTGACCTTGATGTCTTATACTTGGCCTTCGAATTGTAAAATTGCATGTTTGACAAGTTTCAACTGAAATAGAACTGCCTTTCTGTGTGTGTGGAATAACTTGCATTGGAGAAAACATGCAAAAGGAATCTCTCATGTTGTCGATCTGTGCAAAACTGTATGGCCTAAACTGGAACACCAAGAAGAAGAAGAAGAAGAGTTTGGATTTGATATCCCACTTTATCACTACCTGAAGGAGTCTCAAAGTGGCTAACATTCTCCTTTCCCTTCCTCCCCCACAACAAACACTCTGTGAGGTGAGTGGGGCTGAGAGACTTCAAAGAAGTGTGACTGGCCCAAGGTCACCCAGCAGCTGCATGTGAAGGAGCGGAGACGCGAACCCAGTTCCCCAGATTACGAGTCTATCGCTCTTAACCACTACAGCACTCTGGCTCTCAAGCAAGAATGAAGACCACCATTTGAGTTGAAAATGTCTGGGTATAAATAATATTGGCCCATAATAAAGGTGCAGTTTACAGTCTATTGTAAAGTGGCAAACTCCTTAAAGACAGGTGCTCTGGTCAAGTTAGGAATCCTACGAATGCAAGGAGAAAGCTTTTGCAGCCAAAATCCTAGCTGGAGGTGTAATTGTGGGTGCACATGGGTGCTGCATGTGCAATGCCAATCCGGGGGCTAGAATGTGGACTTGTAGCGCAGAATACTTTTCAACAGAGGACTGTCTTCTGACAGTCCTTCAAAATAGAGGACTATCTTCTGTAAAGTAGGGCACGTGGGCTACCCTAGCACCAGATCCACTCTCTTGTCACTCCCATCTGAAGCTGGGTGGTGGTGGTGGTGATGGTGAAGCTTTTCTACTTGGGTGGGCTCCCTGTGCAATTTAGAACCCTAATCTTCTAAGATTCTAAATCCTGCAGGCACCTTTCATGAGTAGAGGAGGATGCCGATGAGGATGGTGATGAGTGGCAGAGCCAATGTGCTTGTCCTTGCTCCCCCTCACAATTATAAATGCATGGGGGATGAGAATGATCTAGTCTATCTATCATCCCTCTCTCTCTCTCTCTCTCTCTCTCTCTCTCTCTCTCATCTATCTATCTCATCTATCTATACTTATCTGTTGCATGGCAAGTTTGGTGGAGATAGTTGGAAATGCCATTGCATAGATGATGCTGAGTTGCTTGTAATTTGCTAGGGAAATCTGCCTATTTCAGTTTCTCTCATTTCCCCACATTTCAGTTCGGTTCTCCATGTTGTTGCATCATTTTCTGTTGTTTTTTTTTTTAAAGTCCTCTTGAAAATTCAGCATCAGTTTAGTGTGAATTTCTCCCAATCGACACATCTTTTAATACATTTTTCCTTAATGCACACATTTTTGCAAAGCACATTTCTCCTTATATAATGCAATTTTGTGTGATTATGATTTTGTGTGATTATGATTTGTTAATCACCTTCTAAACCACTGTGCAGCTTGGATAGCTCAGTTGGTTAGAATGTGGTGCTCACGATGCCAAGGTTGCAGGTTTGATCCCTGTATGGGGCAGTTGCTCATTCCTTCAGGGGGATGGACCAGATGATCCCCAGGGTCCCTTCCAGCTCTACAACTCATCTATGAAAGTGATTTACACATTTTATTTTCACTAATATATGCATTTTTGAACATATTTCTTAGATGTGGAACTGAAAGAAGTGTGGATTTTGAAGGACGGTTTGTGTTTTGGTTTGTGTCCTGTTTCGCAAAGGGCAAATTAGGTAGATTAAATACGAACGGACTCAAATTTCTTCCCCAGCCTTATTGCTCGGAAGTTGGTTGTTCTGTGTGCTAACCAAGTAGCTGTATGTATAATTTTTGTCTGTCTTCAAATGGATATTGGAGCAATGAATCTAGCCTATTGCTAATGCGCTACTGATGCCTTGTTCTTGTGATTCCTGATTCCTCCATCTTTACATATGTTTGTTCCCTCCCCCCCTCGCATAATAAATAAAATAAAATTGTGTGTGGATCAAGGGATATAACATACAGATATGCCCTCAAGTAGGTAAGGAAGGATCAAAAGAAAAGCCAAGGAACTTTATACTAGCTACGGCAAACCTAGACATTATGAATAACAGAATTAAATCCAGGATCACTTCAAAGGGGATTGTTGAGGAAATGGATAAATAATGATTCTGAACACATCAGAGGATCCTAGAAGCAAGGCTTTAGAAATATACATTAGATGATCAACATGAGCAATAATTTTATTACCATACCAGCATAAATAGTTCAGAGGCCTTTATAGAGTTTTGCTGTTTTTCATTTCAGTCCATTTATCTGACTGGCATTTGAGGTACCATAAGGAGTCAGGGTGCTGTGAAGTTGAAGACTTGGCTTGTAGCTGTCAGCTGATCTCCATAATCCTCTAGGTCTTGGATATTTTTGCAGGCTCTGGAAAGCCAGCTGGACTCCCATAGGTGATGTGGCTCAGAGCCACTGCTGCTATGGCGGCAGGGAAGTGAAAGTACTCTCAATGACTTCCACAAAGACTGCAAGCCACAACTTTATTTAATATAGCACCAGGAGGTTCCAATTATTCCCCACAGGGCTGGGGAGGGGGGAAGCTGCCTGTTGATTCTGATACGCAAAAGTATGAGCTAAAAGACCATCTTATCCTTTATATACCACTGCTCTGCAGGAAAGGTCATCCTGCAGGTACCATCTTATCATGAGATCCATTCTGCACGATGTCAGAATCGGACCTTTAGTGTGGAAGCACCTTCCCATTATGTATCAGACAGTCACCATCTCTATTGTCTTTTCAGCACCGGTTGAAGACTTTCCTTTTTGAAACAAGGATATTTTTTTAAAAAAATAGATTCTTTATTGGATTTAAAATTGTCTCTATATATGTCATTGCTTTAATTATTTTTAAAATATATATAATAGATTCACAGAATTGTAGAGTTGCAAGGTACCCCAAGGGTTATCTATTCCAACCCCTTCTTTGCAGGAATCTCATCTATGACAGATAGCAACCCAACCTCTGCCTAAAAACCTCCAAGGAAGGAGAGTCCACGGACTTCCGGAGGCGGCGCGACCGGTAATGGCTGCCTTCTCCGAGTAAGGAGAAGGGAGCTCCGCTGTAAACGGGTCGTCCGCTACGGCGAAGCGGAGACCCATTCAGGAAAACCACAGGTGGCAGAAGCCTGTGGTCTCGGGACCCGGCGGGCGCCAGAAGCAGCCCCCAAAACGTTGAAGGGACCCCGTAAGGGGCTCCGGATCGCGGAGGGGGTAGCGGCGCTGTGGGTCGTTGCGCAAACAGCGAAGTGAAGCCGCATTGCTGTTGCCGGTCAGCGCTGTCCTTTCTTCCTGCAACTTTTCTGAACTTTGGAAACTACAACCCGTGAGTAAATTTGGACATTGAAAACTTTCTGAAACTTTTGTCAACTTTCTGAAACTTTTTGAGAACTTTATGAAACTTTTAAAACTTTTTTAAAAAAGTTGAAATCTGGCTGAAAACGGAGTGAGGATAAGCAGGAAGCCCATCTCCCGCTATACTGAACTTTAAGCAAAGAGCAGGAGGAGTGGAGACAAAAAGTTATGCGTTAACTAAATGCTGGCACCCTGTTAAAGCAGTTTTCTGAGTGAAAGACTTTGAGCTATTGACTTTTGCTGGTTATATTCGGGGTGCACTGATATCCTTCTTCTGTGGCACCAGTGGATTATAAAATAAATAAGAATCTCTGGTGCTGGAGCTGCCTGGATGAGCACCAGTTTGCAACTTTGGATACATTGAATTCAGATTTTGAAACATTCTGAGTTGGAACTGGATACTTTGAAACTGTTGCAGTCAAGGCACTGTAAGAAACACTGTTTTGCTTTAAGTTTCACTCTGCTAAAAATAATACATTGTGGAGGCGATAGACATGGACTTAAATTTATAAGTTTAACTTGGATTTGATCTTTTCCCTGAAGACGTATTAAGCTCCCTCTAGAGGATTTTGGACTTACAGCAGTGACTTTGTTTTACTTTCCCTTTCCCGGCCTCTGTTTGACTATTGCATCTGGGACTCTGCTTTCTCATGGGAACAACTTGGATTGACCTTGGATTACAGATAACTTTGGAATGAGTGGCGCAAGGAGAAGAGGAAGGACTAAACAAACAACTCTAACTTTATCTGCAGCCTCACAGCGTAGATCTTCTGTGCCGGCCTTGCCTTCCACTTTGCCTCCAGACATAGAGGCGGCCTCCCTAATACAGGCAGGGGAGGGTGAGACAGAGGAGCTGCACCTGGGAGATATGGCTTCAGGGACAAGTAGCTCTGTCTTGGAGAAAATTTTGGAGAAACTGGAGGCTCTGGACAAGAAGGCTGATTTGCATACAGCTAAAATTGAACAGAACACAGAAAGTTTGAATAAGCTGACTGGACAAGTTGCACAGAATGCCCAGTCTATTGGAGAATTAAAGGAGGCTGTAGGTGAAAATCGTAAACTGGCTGAAGATACTAGTCAAAGACTGGAAGAACTTGAGAAAGAAGTAAGACCACTCAGCAAACAAGTTGGAGAACATCAGATTTACTTTTTGATGACAGAACTGCGAAACAGGGAGACCAACTTGAGGATACGGTCAATACCAGAGGTGGAAGAAGATAACTTTATTGAATTTCTAACTAAGGAATTTGCCAAGTTTTGGAAGTTAGAGGAAAAAGACTTTAAAATTGTATCTGCTTTCAGGCTTGGCAGAGTCAGAAGGACAGAGAAGCCCAGAGATTGTTTGATAACACTGAGATCAAAGGAGGAAAGGGACAAGATTTTGGGCCTGCACTACGAAAAGTCACTAGACATTTTGGGCAAGAGAATTGAAATCTACAAGGACATTCCTAAGCAGTTGCTGGACCTTAGATCTAACTACACGGAATTGGCAAGACTGTTGAGAAGCAACGCAATTATCTTCAGGTGGGAGTTTCCACAAGGATTATCCTTTACCTACAGAGGGAGAAAGATCAAAATCAAAACAGTGGAAGATAGAGACAAGTTTTTGGGAGCACACGGAGAAGACCTCCACAAAGGACTTGGATTGCCAGCGCCAGAACTTCCAGGGGAGCCCGCCCCCTCGGATCCTCAAGGACCGGAGAACAAGGTACCACCCCAGAAAGAATAACCAGATCTATCCAGGATGTCTCTGCAGCTTTTGAGTTGGAACATAAATGGCTGTAACAGTCCCGAAAAAAGGTCTAAAATTTTTCATATTCTAAAAAAGGAACAATTGGACATTATATGCTTACAAGAAACACATGTGATTAGGCTCCATAGAAAGGTGTTAATAAATAAAAGGCTTGGTCAAGAATTTATATCATCGGATACAGTTAAAAAGAGAGGTGTAGTGATCTATGCAAAAGAGAGCCTTTCACCAAAATTTCTCTTTAAAGATGAAAGTGGAAGAATCCTCGCAATAGAAGTACAGTATCAAGGAGAAAAAATTTTGATATTAGGAATTTATGCTCCAAATGAAGGAAAATCGGATTTTTATAAGAAGTTGCACGAGATCATGCTGGATTATCTGGATTACAACAACGTCATTATGATGGGGGACATGAACGGGGTCGTATCAACAAATATGGATAAGTCACAGAACCAGAACATTACTAAAGAGGGAAGACTACCTAAGACCTTTTTTGAAATGACTGACAATATGGACTGGGTTGACATCTGGAGAGTTAGAAACCCCCTGGGAAGAGAAGGAACATTCTTTTCTGAAGCCCAACTGACTTGGACACGAATCGACCAAATATGGATAACTAGAAGTCTGGCACCTAAGGTGAGGAAGGTGGAAATCTGCCCCAAAACATGCTCCGACCATAACGCCTTGAGAATGGATATGACATTGATCCCAATCGGCTCCTTTAGATGGAAGATGAATGATGGCCTGTTTAGAGATCAAAGAATTGTAAAGAAGGCCCAAAAAACCTTAAAGGACTATTTTGAGATTAATTTGAACACTACGGTGGAAAAAAGAACTATCTGGGATGCAAGTAAAGCTGTGATGAGAGGGTTCTTGATTCAACAGAATTCCTTAAGGAAAAGACTGCAAAATGAAAAGAAAGATAAAATTCTGGAAAGTATCAAAGAGTTGGAGAAGAAGTTAAGATCTAACCCGAAGTCCCAACCGATTCTGAGAGAAATTAAACTTTATCAGGCGCAATATTCCAAGCTGATAAATCAGGAAATAGAATGGAAGATTAAAACAATGAAACAAAAAACTTTTGAATCGGCAAATAAATGTGGGAAACTGCTAGCTTGGCAGTTGAAAAGGAGACAAAGATTAAATACAGTAACAAACTTAGAGGTTGAAGGAAGGAACATTCAGAACCCGGGAGAGATTAGAAAGTGCTTCCAGAGGTATTTTAAAAAGTTATATACTCAAGGGCCACAAGATGAAATAGAGATTACACAATTTTTGGAGAGAAATGGATTAGCAAAGCTGTCAGAAGAAAATAAAACAATTTTAAATGGCAAAATAACACGACAAGAGATTGAACAGGCCATCCTGAGTCTGAAACAGGGCAAATCACCAGGGCCAGATGGACTGACCTCTAACTACTACAAGACATTGAAGGATTATTTGATACAACCTTTGTTGGAGGTCAGTAATGAAATAATGGAGGGGAAGAAGGCGCCTGAATCGTGGAAAGAAGCATTTATCACATTGATTCCAAAGTCAGAAACTGAAAAGACACAACTCAAGAATTACCGTCCCATCTCCCTTTTAAATGTGGATTACAAAATATTTGCAGATGTTTTGGCACGAAGATTTAAGAAAGTTTTAAGTGAGATAATCCATAAAGACCAGGCAGGCTTTCTCCCGGGCAGACACATGTTTACTAACACAAGGAACATCATAGACATTTTGGAACTTTTACAAACAAACATAAACACTAAAGCAGTTTTAATTTTTATAGACGCGGAGAAAGCCTTTGACAACATTTCTTGGAAATTTATGAAGGGGAATTTAAAAGAAATGGGAGTGGGACGGGGGTTTGAGAACGGGATTGAGGCAATATATTCAGAACAAAAGGCTAAACTGATAGTTAACAATGTGGTTACAGAAGAGTTTAAAATTGAAAAAGGTACACGACAAGGCTGCCCGATTTCCCCATTACTGTTTATTTCGGTTCTGGAAGTGCTCCTGAATATGATTAGGGGGGACCGGTTGGTGGAAGGGATTCAGGTCGGAGCGAAACAATATAAGCTTAAAGCTTTTGCAGATGACCTAGTTCTGACATTACAGGAGCCGGAGTCTAGTTTGAAAAGAGTACTACAACTGATTCAAAACTTTGGTCGAGTGGCAGGATTTAAGTTAAATAAGCAAAAAACTAAAGTTTTGGGGAAAAACGTGACAGATATTGAGTTGGAACAGCTTCAGAAAGAGACAGAACTAAATGTGGTTAAAAAAGTTAAATACCTAGGGGTAAACATAACAGCAAAAAATCTGAGTTTATTTAAAGATAATTATGAAAAATGTTGGTCAGAGATTAAGAGAGACTTGGATAGTTGGTCAAGACTAAAACTTTCTTTGTTAGGCCGAATAGCTGCCATCAAGATGAATGTATTGCCAAAAATGTTATTTTTGTTTCAGACACTGCAGATTGTAGACAAGACAGAGTGCTTCCGGAAGTGGCAGAAAGATATTTCTAAATTTGTCTGGCAGGGCAAAAAGCCCAGAATCAAATTTAAAATATTAACAGATGCGAAAGAAAGAGGGGGCTTTGCCCTGCCAGATTTAAAGTTGTATTATGAAGCTGCAGCTTTCTGCTGGTTAAAAGATTGGTTACTTCTTGAAGATACGGATGTCTTGGATTTGGAAGGTTTTAATAATGCGTTTGGATGGCATGCATATTTATGGTATGATAAAGCTAAGATAAATAAGGCCTTCAAGAACCATATTGTCAGAAAATCAGTCTTTAATGTCTGGACAAAATATAAAGACTTACTGGAGAATAAAACTCCGAGGTGGCTGTCACCCCTGGAGGCTAAGGCTCGGAAAAGAGCCAATATGGAGGCCAACTGGCCAAAATATTGGGAGATAATAGAAAAGGATGGTGACAACTGGAAGTTGCAGAGTTTAGAAAAGATGAGAGACAAAGTGCGAGACTGGTTACACTATGCTCAGATTAAAGAAGTGTTTAAAAATGACAAAAAGCTAGGATTCCAAGTGGAAAAGTCAAAGTTAGAAACTGAACTGTTAGAACCTAAGACTAAGGTACTTTCAAGAATGTATAACTTGCTGCTGAAATGGAACACACATGACGAAATGGTAAAATCAACAATGATAAAATGGGCGCAGGATATTGGGTATAATATTATGTTTGAAGATTGGGAAAGGTTGTGGACCTCTGGGCTGAACTTCACTGCATGTAATGCGTTGAAGGAAAATGTGATGAAAATGATGTATAGATGGTACATGACCCCTGTTAAACTGGCTAAAATATACCATTCGTCTGATAGCAAATGTTGGAAATGTAAGGAAAATGAAGGAACATTTTTTCACCTCTGGTGGACCTGCCCTAGAGTGAAGGCCTTTTGGGAGAAGATATATAATGAATTAAAAAAGGTGTTTAAATACACCTTCACTAAGAAATCAGAGGCCTTTCTCCTGGGTATTGTCGGCCAGAGTGTGTTAAAAGAGGACAGAACATTCTTTTTGTACGCAACAACAGCAGCAAGAATATTAATTGCCAAGAATTGGAAAACTCAGGAGCTACCCACTGTGGAAGAATGGCAGATGCAACTGATGGACTATATGCAACTAGCCGAGATGACCGGCAGAATTCGAGACCAGGGAGAAGAAAGGATGGAAGAAGACTGGAGGAAATTTAAGATTTATCTACAAAAATATTGTAATTTGGCTGAGTGTTGAATTGGATGCCAGTGCAGACAATTGTCTACCATTAAATTAGATTTAAGGTTGAATTATATGTCAAACCAAATTAAGATTATTAATTAAGATGAATTAAATGATAATTTGTTTGAAACTAATTTAATAATGATGTAAGTGTATGCGGGAGGTGTGGGGGAGTCCCATGTAACAATTGAGAGATGTTAAATGGACAATGATAAGTGCTTATCTAATATATGCTTTATTTGAAAACTTTAATAAATATATTATAAAAAAAAAAAAAGGAAGGAGAGTCCACAGCCCCCGAGGCAGGCCATTCCACTGCTGAACAGTTCTTACTGTCAGAAAGTTTTTCCTTATGCTTAGTCAGAATCTCCTTTCTTGTAACTTGAAGCCATTGGTTCAAGTCCTACCTTCTAGAGCAGGGTATGTAATGGTTTTAAATTTTTTTTAACAGCTATTTTGTTGCATTGTGAAATTGCTTTGATATGCTTCATAGGAAGTGATTCATAAATGAAATTAATAATAATAAAAATAATCATCATAGCAAGTTCTTATTTATTTATTTATTTATTTATTTATTTGTATCCTTCCTTTACTCTTTGGTGCTCAAGGTGACATACATGGTCCCAGGGGTAGACTATGGTAATCTTTCGTAATCTGGCGCCTTGAGTGAGGCCAAAATTTGGTGCCCCCAATGGATCTTCTTAATTTTGCAACACTTTGCCTCGGCACCCTGTGCCTACACCACCCTAAATCTGTCACTGATGGTATTTTGCACTACTACTACTACTACTAATTTACCGTATTTCTACCTCACCCCTCTGGCTGGGTTTCCTTTCATACTGAGAAAACTATACTTCTTCATTCCTTGGTGAGTTTATTCTTCACTATTTCACAAAAAGTAGCCTCTCAATACCCTGTCCATCTGGATTGTCCTGCCCAAATTCAGAGAAAGACAAAACAGGGTTGGAATAGCAAGAAATATGTTGTTGTTGTTTAGTGGTTTAGTTGTGTCCGACTCTTCATGACCCCATGGACCAGAGCACGCCAGGCACTTCTGTCTTCCACTGCCTCCCTCAGTTTGGTCAAACTCATGCTGGTAGCTTCGAGAACACTATCCAACCATCTCGTCCTCTGTCATCCCCTTCTCCTTGTGCCCTCCATCTTTCCCAACATCAGGGTCTTTTCTAGGGAGTCTTCTCTTCTCATGAGGTGGCCAAAGTATTGGAGCTTCAGCTTCAGGATCTGTCCTTCCAGTGAGCACTCAGGGCTGATTTTCTTAAGAATGGATAGGTTTGTTCTTCTTGCAGTCCATGGGACTCTCAAGAGTCTCCTCCAGCACCATAATTCAAAAAGCAAGATATATAATGTGTTCTAATGCCAATAACTTGTCCTTGAGAAGCAATATTCCAACCTGCTTGGATTTATGGTTTGGCCTTGGGCAAGTCACTTTTTCAGTGTCGGTCTCCCATCTGTACGCTGGCCCCACATTTCAGCACTGTGTAACATCTGGGGTTATATTTTAACTTCTATTAGCTAGCTTAAGAGCGGAAGGATTTGTTCCTGTTATGCCTCTAAGACTTCCACATTTCATTTGATTGTTCAGCCTGCAGTTGAATAGATTGAAGCTGTGCCTTCCAGCTAAAGGTTTTCAGAAAATTTAATGCTCAGGTAGAAGCTTGACCCGACCTATTTGTTGCTCACCAACATGCAAAGAACAGGGCTCAAGGATACTTACTCCTGTGGAACAGTGTTCCTGTCGTGATATGGCAGGTGCTTACTATCTGCACTTCTAATAAAAAATTGAAAACATGTTTGTTCCAATGACTTTCTCAGCTGGTGGAATGATTCTCTGCCATGGGTTTCTCTCCCCACCCCTCTCTTTTTATATTTAAACTGGACTTGGAGCAGATATCCCTTCATTTATCATCATCATCATTATCACTAGCCTTCCCTTTCTCCCAAAGTTGCCCAGGGTGACAAATATACAAGTCGTAAAACACTTAAAATATCTAAAAAGTCCAATGCAAGCTGGAAAAGATCTTTTCTTAAAAGGCTTGAAAAGGAAGGTCTTCATTACAGTACATGCCAGTTGTTTCTGCTAAATGCAAGTACCAATTGAGCCTTTAAAAGGTGAAGGTTGGAGAAGCTACCTCTCTAGCTTGGCTCTCTCTTCTTTAGCTGGATGTAAGTTCTGTTGTGCTTTTTACTCATGAGTTCCAAGTGTTTTGAATTAAGAATAAGACGGAAAGTTCACGACGAGAAAAGCATAATGTTGGCTGCAACAGAGCTAACCAAACAAAAACTGAGTAGTAGTTGGATAGTATTTGGAAAGCATTAAAATATTTCTCGCCCTCAATTTTCAGTGAGCGCTGTACATTTTACAAGTAATGAATGGGCTATATATTGCCGGCATTAGTCTTTGGGCCAGGATTATGACTTGCGTGATGAAGTTTTGATTGAGGGTGGGTGGGGAATATTTTTACTAGAGTGATAGATTGGAACAAAGGGAAATGAAAGAGGTAGAAAAGGCTTAAAACAAGTCACTTGCTTGATGGATGGTCCCCATGGGAATCTATATAGAGTATAATGTGAACGGATTGAGATTCATTGCCTAGCCTTTTTCTAGGGTTTTGATAAAAGGGAGGCGGATGACAGGGTTGTAGTGCTGCAGAATAGAGTCTGTGCAATGATAGTACTGGTTACTGATCTGTCATACTTCCTAAACTCACAGACTCTTGATCCAATAATTGGTACAAGACAGTCAGCCCTGGCAGTGGCGTAGCATGGTTTGCCAGCCCCCCGGGGCCACATGTGAGGCTCTCATGAAGCATTCAGCCTGAGTTGTGTATAGAGCTGTCCACTAGCTTCTGTTGACCTCAGCCCTCTCAAAAGAACGCACACTCAGAGGTAGGATATAGAAGTAGGGGAGCTGCACAAAAAGGAGAGGATGGATGAGAGTATAATAGCAATACCACCAAGAAATAAAGGAAGAATGGCAGACTACTACTATGAGGTAGATAAGTGGGCAAAGCTAGATTTAGCTCTGTGGATGTTTTAAAGAAACAGTGAAAGATATGATCACAGATTGCCAAGTATATTCTTCAGAATTCAAAAGAAGCTAGGGGAATTTTGGACTGGTGTTGTGGTGCACAGTGGGCAATTTAACTCTTTCTCCGTGTACCCATTCAAGTTTCCCAACCCAAAAGTTGATAAATCCCTTTCTGGGGGAAAGAGAGAGACACTACAGGCTCCCTACACACTCTCCTAATGTGCCGTGGTGAGGCTTTCCCAGTCTCAGTGATATCTAAGATTGGGGGGGGGGGGTTAAAATCATTTTGCATATTAAAGTAACTCTACCTAATTTATACTTTCTGAAACACTACGTAAAGTGAAATGCACCCATTCTTTGAAATTTGCATTTCTCCTAATTTCATTATGCAGTTTTCCTAACAAATGATGTGTACAAAACTGTGTCTATGGGGAAAAATGTGCTTAACTGCATATACACTAGAAAAAAATGGGTCTACTCTAAGTATATTGGATGCTGGCTATCACCCAATGAGTCTAAGCATGCAAAACAATTCACACAACTGAAAAAATCCACTTCACTGCACTTTTTTTAAAAAAGTGAGACCTTCTTTATGAAATCTTTAGTGCTATTTACTTGCTTTTACATGCTTGACAGCCTGTAACGATGTGTGAGATGATAACTACATATGGTCACTTATTAACAGTAATAAAGTGAAATACTTTACTGACTCCAAAGTCACCCAGTAGCTAGAACAGAACTTTCCTGTGGGCAGTTGCCACAGTCGACTTTTCTCCCATTCTCTTTATTTATTTTTTAATCAGGGTCCAATTTCCTCCATTGAAAGGTGTGTCTCCTTGATAACTAGCAGAACCTGCCTTAAAATTGTATCATTGACGCAGACTTCCCAAGTGGCTCCCACAAATAGGCACGGGAGTGTAATTAAACTGACAAAATTACAGTGAGTGGAAAAGTTGCTTATCTTGTACTTGTCAGCATGTATATATACAGCCTTCCTTTTTTGCCAGGAGACCATTTTCAAGCTCCACAAAATTGGAACCTCCTGCTTCGGCTGATAGTTCGGCAAATAATCTCTTGCTACAGTTGAGCAGGAGTTGAGCAACCCTCCCCGCTGGCTACAACTCTTTTTAATGTGCTGTTCTTTAAGGGGAATGGCCAGGATTGTAAATGTTTTAGGGAAAATGCAGGTCTTTTGCATTAGCTATTGTCCCTCCATGAGGGTTGATAGCTGTAGGGGGATGGCCGGTAAGCACCAGATCTGATACATGAAGTAAGGAAGAGCCTGTCTTGGGTAGTCATTATGGCAGGGGTCACCAACATTTTTCGGTTAGTGAGCACATTTGGAATTCTGAGGAAGTGTCGTGGGATCCAGTCACAAAATGGATGCCCTGTGAGTGTGGCACTTCACAAAATGGATGCCATAGTGGCATGGCATAAAAAGAAGAGGAGTCAGGGCCACAAAATGGCGAAGGCACGGCCTCTATCTTTTTTTTTTTTTTTAAATATTTTTATTCAAAAGTTTTTCCATGTAAACACGACATACATAGACATACAAAAACAAAACGAAACAAAAAACATGTACCATTTCGTATCCTAATTTCTTATACCTTCCTTCCCCGACTTCCTCATACCTCCCATTTCTGTATTCCAAATTCTTATCAATTGTTCAGCAAATCTTCCCTTATTTTAGTTAAAGTTTAGACTAATCTTCCTTATTCTCCTTGTCTTAACCATTACTAATAGTAACCATTTACTTTCTAATCCAACATCATTCTAACTTTCATTAACTTTATAATATTTCTTTAAATAGTCCTTGAATTTTTTCCACTCTTCTTGCGCTGTTTCTCTTCCCTGGTTTCGGATTCTGCTCGTCATTTCTGCCAAACCCATGTAGTCTATCACCTTCATCTGCCATTCTTCCAGTGTGGGTAGATCTTGCGTCTTCCAGTACTTCGCGATGAGTATTCTAGCTGCTGTTGTAGCATACATGAAAAAAGTTATATCCTTCTTTAACACCCCTTGGCCGACAATACCCAAGAGAAAGGCCTCTGGTTTCTTGGTGAAAGTATATTTAAATACCTTTTTAAGTTCATTATAGATCATTTCCCAGAATGCCTTAATCTTTGGGCACGTCCACCAAAGGTGAAAGAATGTACCTTCCTTTTCTTTACATTTCCAACATTTATTGTCAGGCAAATGGTAAATCTTTGCAAGCTTGACTGGGGTTATGTACCACCTATAGATCATTTTCATAATATTTTCTCTTAAGGCATTACATGCCGTAAATTTCATCCCGGTGGTCCACAACTTTTCCCAGTCAGCAAACAAAATATTATGTCCAATGTCCTGAGCCCATTTAATCATAGCTGATTTAACCGTTTCATCTTCTGTATTCCATTTCAGCAGCAAGTTGTACATTTTTGACAAATTCTTAGTACTGGGTTCTAGCAATTCTGTCTCCAATTTTGATTTTTCCACCTGGAAGCCAATTTTGCTATCCAATTTGAACGCTTCATTTATTTGATGATAATGCAGCCAGTCTCTCACCTTCCCTTTTAGTTTCTCAAAACTCTGCAATCTCATTTTGTCCCCCTCCTTTTCCAAAATTTCCCAATATCTTGGCCACTTGGACTCCATATTTAACTTTTTAACTGCCTTAGCCTCCATTGGCGACAGCCACCTTGGAGTTTTATTTTCTAGCAAATCTTTGTATCTGACCCAAACATTTAATAGTGCTTTTCTGACAATATGATTTTTAAAACTTTTATGTGCTTTAACCTTGTCATACCACAAGTATGCATGCCACCCAAAAATATTATTAAAACCTTCCAAATCCAAAATGTCTGTGTTTTCAAGAAGCAGCCATTCTTTCAGCCAGCAGAAAGCTGCCGCTTCATAGTAAAGTTTAAAGTCTGGCAGGGCAAACCCTCCTCTTTCCTTTGAGTCCGTTAATATCTTAAATTTAATTCTGGGCTTTTTGCCCTGCCAGACAAATTTAGATATATCTTTCTGCCACTTCTTGAAACAATCCATTTTGTCCATTATTTGCAGTGCTTGAAACAAAAACAACATTCTTGGCAATACATTCATCTTTATGACTGCAATTCGACCTAACAAGGAAAGCTTTAAATTTGACCAAATCTCCAAGTCTTTTTTCACTTCTGTCCAAGTTTTTTCATAGTTATCTTTAAATAAATTCACATTCTTAGCTGTCATGTTTATACCCAAATATTTCACTTTTTTAACCACAGTCAACCCTGTCTCATTCTGAAACCTTTCTTTTTCCACCTGTGTTAGATTTTTCTCCAATACCTTTGTTTTTGACTTATTCAATTTAAATCCTGCCAATTGACCAAACTCTTGGATTATTTCCAAAACTCTTTTCGTACTAGCTTCTGGCTCTTGCAATGTAAGTACTAGGTCATCTGCAAATGCTCTCAGTTTGTATTGTTTAGCTCCGACCTGGATCCCCTTAACCAACTGGTCCCTCCTGATCATATTAAGCAAAACCTCCAGGACCGATATAAAAAGTAATGGGGAGATAGGGCACCCCTGGCGTGTCCCTTTTTCAATCTTGAATTCTTCTGTGACCACATTATTTACAATTAGTTTAGCTTTCTGTTCAGAGTATATTGCACCTATACCATTCTCAAACCCTTGGCCTACCCCCATCCCCCGGAGGTTCTTCAACATAAAACTCCAAGAAATGTTGTCAAAGGCTTTCTCGGCGTCCACAAATATCAAAACTGCCTTAGTGTTTATGTTCACTTCCAACTTCTCCAAAATGTCAATTATATTCCTTACATTATCCGACAAGTGCCTTTTCGGGAGAAAGCCCGCTTGGTCCCCATGAATCTCCTCCATCAAAACTCTTTTCAATCTCCTTGCTAAAACATCAGCAAAGATTTTGTAATCCACATTTAGTAACGAGATGGGTCGGTAGTTCTTAAGTTGAGTCTTTTCAGTCTCTGTCTTTGGTATAAGTGTAATATAAGCCTCTCTCCACGTATCAGGTGCCTTCCTCCCCTCCATGATCTCATTGCAGACTTCCTTCAAAGGTTGTATAAGCCCTGCCTTTAAAACTTTATAATATTTGGAAGTCAGTCCATCCGGTCCAGGTGATTTGCCCAACGTCATGTTTTGAATGGCATCTTCTATTTCCTGTGCTGATATTTCCTGATTCAAAATTGTCTTACTTTCCTGTGAAATCTCTTTCAGCCCATTTTTCTCGAGGAATTGTTGTATATCTGTTTGTTTTTGCGGCCCTTGTGTGTAGAGTTGTCTAAAGTAGTTCTGAAAACAATTCCTAATTTCCGCTGGGTTGCTTATGTTCTTTCCTTCCACTTCTAAATTTGTTACCGTGTTGAGTTTTTGTCTCTTCTTTATTTGCCAAGCCAATAGCTTGCCACATTTATCAGCCGATTCAAAAGTCTTTTGTCTCATTTGCTTAATTTTCCACTCTAGTTCTTGATTCGTCAGTTCCATATATTGTGTTTGATATAGTTTGATTTCTCTTAAGATCTCTTGTGATTTTGGCTTCGATCTTAGTTTCCTTTCCCCTTCTTTTATTTTTTCCAGAATTTTTTCCTTCCTCTCATTTTGTTTCCTTTTCTTTAATGTATTTTGTTGTATCAAGAACCCTCTCATCACGGCTTTGCTTGCGTCCCATATTATTCTTTTTTCTACTTTAGTCCTTAGATTAATTTCAAAATAGTCTGTCAAGGTTTTTTGGGCCTTCTTACAAATCTCCTCATCTCTAAATAAGGTGTCATTCATTCTCCATCTGAAGGAGCCAGTTGTTGTTTGCCTCATCACCATCTTCACTGCATTGTGGTCGGAGAAAGTTTTTGGGCAGATTTCCACTCTCTTTATGTTTTGCGCCATACTGCTAGTTACCCAAATTTGGTCGATCCTTGTCCATGTCATTTTGGCTTCAGAAAAGAAGGTTCCCTCTCTTTCTAGTGGGTGTTTTGTTCTCCATATGTCAATCAAGTCCATATTGTCAGTCATTTCAAAAAAAGTCTTTGGTAGTCTTCCATCTTTTGTTACTACCTGTCTTTGTGCTTTGTCCATATTTGTTGAAACTACTCCATTCATGTCTCCCATCATGATTAGTTTACAGTCCATGTGGTCCATCAAAATCTCATGCAACTTCTTAAAAAATTCAGCTTTCCCCTCATTTGGTGCATAAATTCCCACTATCAAATACTTCTCTCCTTGAAATTGAATTTCAATTGCCAAATATCTTCCTTGGTCATCTTTAAAGATTTGTTTCGGTTGGAGCTTCTCCTTTGCATAAATCACCACTCCTCTCTTTTTTACTCTGTCTGAAGATATAAATTCTTGTCCCAATTTCTTATTTACTAGTAACTTTCTATGAGCTCTTGTCACATGGGTCTCTTGTAAACAAATTAAGTCTAATTGATCTTTCTTCAAAGCATGAAATATATTTTTTCTCCTTCTAGGGATGTTCAAACCGTTACAATTCCAAGTTAGAAGTTGCAGGGCCATGATGGGGTTACTTGCTCTTTCCTCCTACAGCTCCCAATTTTTGTTCCTCGTTTGTCGGTAATTCCTTTTCCGTATCTAATGAAGGATGCCCTTGTCCTGGATAAGTCTCTTTCTGTAGGTCTTCTTCGTGTTCTCCCATAAACTTGTCTTTATCACTCACGGTCTTTATTCTTCTCTTCTTTCCCTTGTATTTAAAAGACAGGCCTTGGGGGAACTCCCACCTGAATGGTATGTAGTTCTTTCTCAGCAGTATCACCAGGTCCTTGTAATGTCCTCTTGCGTCCAAGATACTCTTAGGGATGTCTTTGAAGATCTCGATATAAAAGTCTTCGATTCGAAGGGTTGTTTGATAATGCAGGTTCAATATTTTATCTCGCTCCTCCTTCGATCTTAAAGTTATAAGACAATCTCTGGGTCGATTCTTCCTCTGCCTTGCTCCCAATCTGAAAGCACTTTCTATCTTAAATTCTTCTTTGCCCAGCTCCTGCTTCCAAAAGTCAGAAAATTCTTTAGTCAAATAGTCCACCAGGTTATCTTCTTCCTTTTCCGGCACAAGTCTGATCCTTAGATTTCTCTCCTTGCGTTGCATGTCCTGCATAGAAAGTGCCAGTTCATATTCATCTAGTTTCTTAAACACTGGTGGAAACTTTGCCTCCGCAGCAGTTGCAATTTCTTTGGCTTCCTCAGCTATTTTTCTTGTTGTAGATGATTCTTGCAATATTTGCCCAATTGCTTCTGTATTTGAATTCACTTTATTCCCAAGGTCAGTTATACTTTTTGTATTTGAGTCAATTTTCCCAGAGATTTCTTCAATTTTCTTATTTGTTTCAGCAACTTGTACTTTAGTTTCAGCAACTTGTGCTTTCGTTTCTGCACCTTGTTTTTTAAGTTCCTCCAGAGAGTCATTTATCTTCTCCAATACCTTGGCAAATGATTCTTCTGTAGACATTGTTTTCACTCTTGCCTTTGGAACAGCTGTAATTCCAGAGGCTCCTGATACTGAAGCCCTTCTCTGCATAAAAGAGTCAATTTTATATTGTTTGCCAGATCTCAAAGTTGTTTCCTGTAAATCCTCTTTCTCTTTACCATCTGCCATAACAAAGTCTTTTAGTCAAGGTCATTCCCAGACTCTTGAGCCGTCAAACAAAAGTTCTCATAGATTTCACTCGTTGCTGTAACAATTTGTAGATCCACCAGAGGGCGCAGAGTCAATTTTTACTTCTCCAAGTAAACCCACACTCTCCTAAAAGTAAACAAAACTTTCCTAATCCCTTCCAATTGTTATTTTCTCTTTCTGTGGGGTCTAAAATCAATAGTGTCCTGTAAGTAGCTTTGCAGTGCAACAAAGTAAATATTTCAAGTTGAGAGTAACCCAAGTCAATTAAAGATACTTTTTAACCTTCTTATAGCAACAATCTTTAGCCGGTTCCTTTCCTCCGAGCGTCCGATCCCAGGTATAAGAACAGCGGTATTTAACTCAATTCTTTAAAATTGGCAGAAAAACACTTTAAAATCTTCTTCCCCCCCTTCTGCCCTTCGGGGAGGGAGTTCTTTGCTTTGGTGATGAATTTCTTAGCTCCCACAAATTTCCTCTCAAGCAGTTACAGCTGGAATGCCTTTCGCTTTGATCTTGCTACAGAACGGAAAGCAGACTTCCTTTTTAGTGCTTGTCCGTCTCGGTGCCCAATTTCTTTAATTTTGATATCCAATTATATTTTAGCGGTCAATCCTACTCACGGATAGTTGTTTTTTAGTCCAATTTCGCCGGAAGAAATCAGCGCTCTCCGCTAATGGCGACGCGGCTTCTCCTCGCAGGCTGGGTAAGAACGACTCTCAGCACCGCTTCTCACCCCCTCCGCTGATCCGCAGCCTTTAAAAAGGCTATTTCACAGCGTCGGGGGGGCGCAAAGGTGCCCGCCGAGTCTCCGGTTCACAGGCAACGCGCCTGTGATTTTTAAGGGTCCCCGCTCCGCCGTAGCTGACAGGACCCGAACCTACGAAGTAGACCTCTCCCGGAGCTCCGGGTGAGGTCCGCCATTAAGCGCTGGCGCTAACCGGAAGTCCACAGGCACGGCCTCTATCAACCACATTCCATCAATGAGGGAAAAGGTTATTGCATCTGTCACTTCCTTTCTCTTCTCCTATCTTTAGAATGGAAGCGAAGGTGGGTGTCCAAACCTGGAATCAGGTGGATTTCTAGGGGATAGGGAATCCACCCTACCCCCAGAAAAACACATGGAGCTTAGCAGAGGGACATTAAGGAGGTCCTACATGCAGAGATCTTAACTCCCAGACAGGAACATACAGGGAGAGGCACTCCTTCAATAACTTATTTGTTTTCTCTAAGCCTTCTGACATTTTTTTCTGTGTGTCCAGAACAGCCCCCACTTCTTTATTTACCAATTTCATATCCCTCCAAATGATAGTTGTAAAAATGCAGGTCTGCTCTCACAGACCTGAAAAAATACTTGCAGAGGGAAGACTTTATTGCAATGATGTAATAGGTTAACTTCACCCAGCCAGTTAAGCAGATACAATTTATGAGAGGTCAAAGGTAACAAAACAAAAAAATGATGCTTTTGTGGTTTCATTTTCTGCATGTGACCATGATAGGAGGGCAGAGTGGGAACCATATGAAAAATGCAGCTTCAAAAGTCTTTTTCTTCACAAATTTCTGCTTTTTTAACTCCTCCCCCTCATTTCTTCCTGCTGACCTTCTTTTTCCACTTTCATGTCAAGCCAAGTATATCTCACAAATCCCTGGACTTTTATAGTCCATCTCTCTACAGATTGCTAGAGAAGCAAACACTTTGTGAATGAAACAGGTGCAACATTGTTGAACAATCCAAGTCATTCTGCTTGAAATCACAGGTGGGTCTAGAAGGCAGCAGCAATGGGTCTAACTGTTCCTGAACAGGAGAGAACTTTTGATCCTGAAGCAATTCTATTTTTATTGTCTCAATCTGTTCCTCTGCTCAGCATCCAGGTCAATATGCTATACACCTGGCAGATTAATTTTAACATTTTCCCCATACTCTTTTTGCACTTCACATTCCAAATTCACATTCGAACAAATGCGGACCTGCACTTTTAAAATTGCTAGCTGTTACTTATTGAAAGGTGTTTGAGATTTGTGCAATAAAAGAATCCCCTCTTCCAAATTATACAGTTGATAAATCAAGATGTTTACGAATAATCCTCTATTTCTGATTGCTTTCTCCCACCTCCTTTCATTCTCTACTACACCTGAGAGAAGCTAGCTAGATTAGGGGGTGCAAGGCAAGCAGCGTGGCACACACAATTCTGCCCTGTCAGTACCTAAGTGCAGCGCACTCCCCTCTGCCTCACACCTGCTTGCTGCCTACTCAAACAGATGCTGCAATTTAAGAGTGGTGTCACCAGTGTGTGTTACATGAGCAAAGCAACGTGTGCAGAAGTGTTGTAGTTTGCTGGAATTCCTAGGCCTAGACCTGTGATCTCTCTGCATGCAAACCACCAGCATTTCCTCACAGTGGTGCTGTTTGTAAGGAGTTGCTAGAAGGCTACTCTCAGGTGAGATAGCGCCACTGTTGGAAGGTCAGCTCAGGAGGATGGGAGTAGCAGGGAAAACTCCAGAGAAATGACTGCAGGGGCTGCCGTTGCTCCCTAGCATCCACTTCCAGAGGTGGCTACCTCACTGCCTAATAGTAGGGCCAGCCCTGTATCCAGTTAGGAAGTACCTGGCTCAGTTAGAGAGGCTGCAGTGCGGCTTGTGGTGGTGGTGGGAGGAGGTTTGTAATGGAGGACATATTGCCTCAGACCATCATGGTGAAGGGCAGGTAAGAAATCTAATCACCATCATCTTCAGGTTCCTTTTTCTGCTGAACCCCTCCCCCTTCTATCTTATTCTGCAACCTGGACTTGGGAACCATTGACCCACAGTGCCCCATTCTTGCTAGGATTCACTCAGTTTGTTGGCCCAGCCTACCACCCCAACCAGGCACAGGTCTAGGGCTTGCGCAACCTTTAATGATTCAGATGTTACTGAGAAATAGAACTGGGACATCTCACCCCAAATTTTCTAATGGCTTCATATAGACGTTAATTAGCAATAGGATCAGGATGATACTCTGTAATATCCCACAGCTCAACTGTCAGGTCATTGAAAGACAATCACCCAGTGCTATTTTCTAAAGCTGATCCAAGATACAGAACCAGAACCATTGTAGAAACAGTGTGCCCCAAAGCCATCTTGGTTCAGATGTATACCATGGTCAATGATGTCAAAAGCCACTGAGAAATCAAGTAAGAATAACAAGGCCACACTCTCCTTCATCTTTGATGAAGGTCAGTTCAGTCCCCAAACCAGGCCAGAAGTTAGTCTGGAATGAGTCAAGGTGATCAGTTTCATCCAAAATCAGATTCGTTTGCTGTAGAAATAAAGAAACAAAACCTGAAACCTGAAATCAAGTCAAGACCTCTTGGAAGTATTGAAAATTCATTATAGCAATACATTGTCAAATGGAGGCCTATTCTACATAAATTATAAAAATATAGCTATATCTACTGCTCTGCTATGACAGCAGCACTCAGTTTGATATTGTACTGCCATTGCAAAAATGTTACTCTAGTGCCAGAATCTGTATCCACATTGCTACAGGGAAGTTGTTTGCCTATAGGTCTTCCTAAACTGTTCCCAAGAAACGCATCATACCTATTATTCCAAATGAAATCACAGCAAACAGCTCATGTCTGTTTTCAGTTCCCATTTTGGTGCTTCAGGGGAATAGCATGTCCCTCCCCAATCCTTGCTCAATGCTTCAAAATAATGTTTTGCATGGTTGGTGGGTGGGTGGCAAGATCTCCTTCACATGCCTAGGACATATGCTGCAAAGAAAGATCACAAGAGGCAGATGAAAAAAGCAAAACAAAACACCAAGCTATTTGAATTACTTTATTTCTGATTGTGGAATTTCTGGCCACTTTTGAGAACAAAACCAGATGCTGAAAAACCAGGGGGGCACCCCTCTGAAGCCTTCTAAGTGTTAGAGTGCTCCAGGCTTTGGTGCATGTGGGGGTTTGGCTCCCACTCGTCATCTCAAACAAGGCTTGTGTAGCAAGATCTCACTTCTAGGAAGCAGTGACTAAGTCAGGATGTTAATCCAATTTCACTGAGCCTCAGGGTTGTTTCTCTATTGGACCACTTGCAGGACCATCTTCCATTTCATCTTAGAAGGCAATCCACCCACATGTCAACAGCTGTTCATGAACAAATGTCAGCCTGCAGCTAAAAGGACAAATGTTTTTTTTTTTTTGAAGTTGCACCCAGTCTGCTCATGACAATGGCATGTGAGTGACTGTCTTGACCGTTTTGTTTTGACCTCATGACCTTGAGATATGAAAATGTTACTGCCAAGTGTTTAGTGTGGTGATTGTCCCATATGTTTCTTGAAAAGGGGCTTCAACTTGCTCGTAGAGAACATAGGATTTGCATGAAGACAGTCTCCAGATTCAGTACCCAGTACATTGAGTTAAAGGCTATTGGGTAGCTGGAGAATCAGTGCTAGTCACAGTAGATGATGCTGAGCTACACTGACCAATAGCCTTGTTGCTTAAGGCAGTTAATATGTTCAGGAAAAATGGTGCCAACATGTTGAATGGAAGTAACAAACATACAAAAATCAGTTTGTGAAGAATGGGCTTCCAAGATACATTGTTTTGATGAGCATATTGTAACAAGGCAGGTGTTGCTGTGCTGAAGGACCTAGTCTAAGCCACCATAGAATGAAGTACCATTGCATGTGGTACCACAAGAAGGGCCCCCAAAAAATGTTAGCAGTGAATGAGCAGGTATAAGAATTTAAGAACATTAGTTGAGCCTGCTGAATCAGGTGAATGCTCCACGTAGACTAGCATCCTGCTCTTACCTTGTCAAACTGCATGCCTATATGAAGCTCACAAGCAAGACTTTTGGTGGTTCCCAGTAGCTGATAGCCAGAAGCATACTGCCTTTGACTGTGAACTTAGGACATAGGGTTAGTTGCCTTTGATAGCCTTATCCTCCATGAATTTGCCTAATCATTTTTTTAAGCCATCCAAGATGGATGCTGGAGGTATGGAGGTAAGGTGATTTATTTGATATCCTGGTCACAAGTTGTTTAGGGCTTTAGAACAACAAAGCCTTAAACTTGGCACAGTAGCACATTGGCAGCCCATGCAGTTTCCTCAGAATTGGAGTTATATGCTGAGAGTTGACAACTCTGGCTACAAGCCATGCCACCACATTTGGCATTAGCTTCAACTTCTGGACCAAATACAAGGGCAGTCCCTCCTATAGTGCATTGGGATAATACAGTCATGAGGTCAATAGTGCATATATCACTGCAGCTAAGTTATCCCTTTCCAGGAATGGCTGAAGCTGTTAAAAAAATTCCTAGACACAGAGGCCACTTGTACTTCCAGTCCCAATGAAAAGTCAAGGATTATTCATTTATTTATTTTATTAATAAACAAATTTATAGACTGCTTCACAACCCAAAGCCTTCTAAGTGGTGTACACACTCAAAGCAAGAGAAAACACACAAGCATAAGCTCTGAAAACAATAAAACCATCCATGCAAAATCTAAAAGCAGCAAAACAATTTCATTTGATATAAAATTGATCTTCCATGGAAGACTGGTTTACACTTCAGGGAAAGCCATTCTAAACAAAAAGGTCTTCAGTGGGTGTCTAAGAATCGTCACAGTAGGTGCCTGTCTGATTTCAGCTTGTAATTGATTCTAGAGAGTTGGAGTTGCAATGCCAAAAGCCCAGCTTCTAATACAGGTATGGTGCTCTCAGCAGTGCCCCATCTGAGGAGCACAGTTCTAGACAAGGCAGTCTCTTAGGTGTCCTGATTGCAAGTTGTTTAGGGCTTTAAGTGCTAAATGCAAAACTGTCAGCTGAGCCCAGCAGGTCATTGGCAGCCAATCTGGTGTTGACAAAGTACCTTGAACAACCAACTAACTGCTGCATTCTTCACCAGCTTCAGCTTCTGGGTTAAGCCAAGGGAAGACCTACGTAGAATGTGTTGCAGTAATCAGATCTTGAGATTAAGCCTTCAACAAGCTGTGGTCCGTGCATTTCAAGTCAATGTGCCTTCTGCTGGGGCTTTTATAAAAAAGGACTGGCCTCGGTGGTTTGTGGATCATAGTTTGAAAGGCTGGTTACGTGGAGCACATTACAAGTGGCATATATCTGGTGTCTTTTGGATGTGATGAGTGTAATTTGTAGTGCTATATGTGAATCCTTTGCATTACATTGAATATCTCAGTGTCACTGCTGGAGTTCCAGGTGGTTGTTGATAGGGGTGGCATGAAGGTATTGTAGGATGCATGTGGTGAACTGTGCTGCATTTTTCCTGCAGTGTGCAGAAACGATGTGGCAGAAGACACTTAGACCCTGCAGTCTTAGTTGTGCTGCAGCATGGTATGCCAGTTTGCAATTTTGGACCATTAAAAGTTAGGCTATGCAGCCTAAATATGGATGCAGAAACCTGCATTGCTCAGCTTTCTTTCTTTCTTTCTTTTTTTGAACCTTACCCAAAGCAAAGATCTTACAATCACGATGTGTTTTGGCAGGTATTTAGAATTTGAAGAAAGGTTTTCAAGTTCTGGCTAATCTCTTGTATATTTGCAAAAGTGAAATTTGTGAATCCCAATGGAAGGAGGAGCTGAAGGTCACTGAGGCGTCCATTTGGGTCAACCACTTGCCAGCTCCCAGTGAGAACAGGTTGAAAGGAAAAGCCTGTGAGAGTCTTGGATGCGCAGCTAATACTGTATTATGTGATAAAATTGGCAGACATGTTGGCATATGTTTTAGCTTCTCATTCCATTTTGGTCTCTTCTTCTGTTAGTGAGCCAGAGATAATGGTTAGAACAGCAAAGAGGTGCCAGTTTAGGCTCATTTCCCACATTATATGGTGACTGGAGAAGCCTCACTAGGAACCATTGAGAACATTATTGAAGAACACAACTCTGGACAGAAGCCACGTGCTAATATTTAATTTCCCTTTTTGGTTCACGAGCACTTGCAATAGATGGACACCAGTATTGAGCAAACTACTGAGTAAGAGGAGGAAATTAAAATTTATTACGTGGTCTCGAGGATGGCCTCTTCCAATAAAGAAGTGCAAATTGAAACAACATGATCATAAATAATACAATGATGTGTGTTGTGAGATATTGCTCCCCCAGTATCAAATTTTCAATTGTAAGCTCTGCAGGTAAGGGACCCTTGAAAGCCCCATGCACACTGCTGCTGCTATATTCGCAACAACAGCAACACAAAACCCAAAGGAGGGACATTCAAGCTCCTTATCCTGATGTCAAAGTCCATACTTAGGCCTAGGTTGAAATTTCTTACAAAACAACTAGACCCTACTTCTCCCCTCCATTATTTGTCCAGCACTTCTTCCCCACAACACTGGGGCTTTGGGTCAATTGAAGGAACTGTTCAAGCTCAGACATGTGCAAAGAAGACTAGACTCATCCCGGCCCAGGAAGTCACGTGACATCAAAGGGCAAATCAGCTTCTGCTGTGTGATAGATGGCTGCCAGTTCTGTTGCTCCCAGTTCTGTTGCTATCTACCCACAGTCTAGGTGACTTGCTGCTGAATGAGGACAGCAGGGTCTACTTCTGTGTCACCAGTCTCGAACCTACCTGATGTTCATCCACTTGCCATCTATTCCATATTCTTGACTACCCCAACCCTTGGCTTCTGATAATATTTTACTTACAATTATGGCACTAGAACCACCAGGAAGTGAAAACATTTTAATACAGTGGTACCTCGGGTTAAGTAGTTAATTAGTTCCGGAGGTCCGTTCTTAACCTGAAACTGTTCTTAACCTGAAGCACCACTTTAGCTAATGGGGCCTCCAGCTGCCGCCACACCGCCAGAGCACAATTTCTGTTCTCATCCTGAAGCAAAGTTCTTAACCCAAGGTACTATTTCTGGGTTAGCGGAGTCTGTAACCTGAAGCGTCTGTAACCCGAGGTACCACTGCAATATGGTCCTAAGGAAGGCCTTCAGCCCAGTTGGCATAACTATCTGATCCTTCAATTAATTATCTCAGCTGTCTTGTTGGATGCCACAAATACTAATACAATATAGAAAGGAAAAGGAATATAAATCCACCAACAGAAACTGGATTAGAGAGCATGTTGATTTTTGAAACTCGTATACAGTGGTACCTCGGGTTAAGTACTTAATTCGTTCCGGAGGTCCGTTCTTAACCTGAAACTGTTCTTAACCTGAAGCACCACTTTAGCTAATGGGGCCTCCTGCTGCTGCCACGCTGCTGGAGCACGATTTCTGTTCTCATCCTGAAGCAAAGCTCTTAACCGGAGGTAATATTTCTGGGTTAGCGGAGACTGTAACCTGAAGCGTATGTAACCTGAAGCGTATGTAACCCGAGGTACCACTGTGTTTCTTTTGTACATTCTACCTAAGTCCTAGGATGGAATTCTGTAGACCATGGTGAGCAAATACAAGACTTTTGTGAAGACTGTGCATGGTAAAAGTAGGTGATGATTGCAAGTTCTGACCATCAAAATAGAACCGTTGGTGGGATGCATAGGAAAATGCCTTTAATCAAGCCTGACCATTGGGTCATCTAACTCAGTATTGTTGACATGGACCAGCAGCTCTTTAAAGTTAGAGACAGGGGACTTCCCCAGACCTACCTGTAGATGCCAGAGATTGAACCTGCGACTTTCTGCAAACAAAGCATGTGCTCTTCTCTACAATGGTGATTTCTGGATTACCTGTGTTATCAAAAATGAAAATCAGTATTTAGTGTTAGATGATTCCATTGACTTTTGCAAGTATTTTGGATTGTGAACTATATTACACGGAGATTGATTGAGTTTATATTCAGCATGCTTTCCCCCTACCCAGAGTGAGAAAGAGCTATGAGAACTGGGGAGTCTAAGATTTTTAAATGCACAACAGGTTGGTTAATTTTCAAGAAGGTTTGGAGCAGAATCCAGAATTTGCCTCTGATAATACATGTGGATGACCTCCAGTTGGTTGATGTCTTCTTTAAGCAGAAACTGTATTTCTGAGCCAGATCCTTTGGCTCAGGGGGATGCTGACATATGTAGATACAATTCACCCTGCACTTCTATGCTCCAAGTCAGGAATTCTGAAACATAACCTTAGGAATATTTCTTCCTTACTCTTTTCAAAATTCTGAATAAAAAGTAATTGTGGGCTGGAAAACTGAAATATGATTGCAAAACGTTGGGGAAGCAGCAGCTTTTCATTTCTTTTCTGGCCTCGTGTTTCTTCATTAAAATGCACTTAATATGCTTGTGTGATGAATTGTTTTCTTCTTCACACTAACCACAATAAACTTGGGAGGAGAACTTATCCCTATTAGAGCTTGCTCCAAGTACAAATAATTTATAGCATCCCCAACAGTGTCATGAATATACCATTTCTGTGGAATGAATGATTCGGGGGATATCTTGAAGTTTCCTACCAGTCACAGAGTTCAGGAGAGGCTAATGTACAGCTTTCACTTTTGGGGTGTGTGGGAGGGAGAAGAGAGATGTTCCTTTTAAATGGCTCATTTGAGAAACGCAGCAAAAAGCACACATCATGCCTGGTAATCATCTGCTTTTTCTTGCAGAGTGCAAACCCTAGTGTAGAGATTTCCTAATACTTTTTGAAGCAGTCTTGTAATTCAGTGTTAAGCTACAGAAATGCAGAATGTTGCAGATGAAAGAAGCCCCATGTTTCTTTATTTTTGATCATTTCCAATCCGATCCATGTAAAACTACAATAAGGTAAACAACTGTGTTCTTGTTGTTGTTTTCCATGGCTAAGTGAAAGTTTTCTGCTTCATGGGTCTTAAACTAGAGTCTTGGCTGCTCAAGGCACCGTTTTACTGCATATATAACACCTTTGACTCAAAGTGCACTTGTAGGTGTGAGTGAAATGTCTGTTTCTGCATCTGCACTTATGAAATTCTTTCCCACAATCTGCTTCTACTTGCTCCTAAAAAATGCATTCATGTCTGATCCCATAAGCTGGCCCATAAAGTATGTCAACTTCTGAGCCATGAACACTTTAAACAAGAAAGAAGATTCTGCTTCATTGTTTTGATAGATGATTTCTTCTTCTTCTGAGAACCAGAATCATTGATAGATTGATGAAAGCACTCTGTGCAACTGCAACCAATCTGATAGTAAAAAAATAAATAACAATGGATGAACTGGATTGATGATGAACAGCAAAAGATAATATGATGCAGAGAAGCATTCATATGGCACAATCCGTCCACCCAAAATTTAGCAAGCCCCATTGAATCTATGCACCTACTCTTCCCTCAGCTCCCTGCTTCTAAACCCACATTTTGTTATTGCCTCTTGAACCATTCTCCCTGAACTTGACTCCTAGGCTACTTTCAGGCTAGCTGTTTAGTCTGGATTTACTGTCCTTCGTCTGCTAATGTTTTAGGGAGAATCCAAACAGCCTATGGCCAGATTCACACCAAACATTTTAAACAAATCCAACACACATTTAAAACGCATTCCTAAAGTCTCCTGGGAGCTGTACATTCCCCACACAAAACTATAATTCCTAGCACCGTTTAAAACCATAGCTACCAGGATTCTTTGAGGGAAACCATGTGCTTTAAATGTGCATTGCCACTCTTTTATAGTAACCTTATTATATTTTAATTCACTCCCTTGAACATTTTTTGGGAGGAAAGATGGCATGTAAGTCTTATAAATAATTTTGCCTTGTTTCAGAGCAAAGGTCAAAATGTGTTGGAGAGGGGATGGCACATAATCCGATTCATGCTTATGAGCAGTTTACCTTGTGGCAATAGTATTCTTTTCCCGTTAAACTAGATTAAAAACTTAGAACAACTTTTTGGCTCCATGGAACAGTCCATATATTAAAATCCTGCCTGCAATATAGTTGTTCTTTGATATTTCATGTTTGCAATAGGATAGACTGATCTGTTACTATACTCCAGAGCCACCTTGTTTCCATAAAACATTGTCTCCCACCGCCCCCATTCTACAAGAGAAGCACAGACTATTGTTTGACTGCTGGGATGTGCAGTGAATTATTGGGGGTTGCTGTCATCCATCTAGAGTCCCCGCAGTGCAAAATGGTACATAGATGTCTCTGCATGGCAGGTGTTGGCTAATAAAAGAGAGGAAAGGCAAACTCTTTCTGCCACCTGATTTGTCAGGAACCATCCAGATGCACTGAAATTAAGTGAGCCCAGCTGCAATTGTTTTATTTTATACTTTACCACACGGCACATCTATCTATCTATATAAATAATCACTGAGCCTGTGTAATATGTAACATATGAGTGCTTTACGGCACCGATGCTCCAAGTTCCTAAAGAACAAACAGCATGGAAATGGATGGGCCCTGGAAAGATTCTGCAGCTCACTGAAGTTATAGTTTAAGGGAGGATTCCTGGCTGAGGCAAGTGCTGATAATCTAGTATGGTTTCCAACAGTTGCATCATGTTAGTGAGCATCCTTGGCTCATCCTGTTTTGCCGCCTGAGGCCCTATGTACCCCTTCCTGCTACCCTGCCACAGCCTCACTTACCAGGGTTGCATGTCGGTGGCTTCCAGGTTCTGGCAAGATCCTACCAAAAGCTGCCACTGCTTCTCCTTGCTTATCTAACGGCAGTGGGGTGGTCTGGCTACTCCTGGAGCTGCCAGAGAAGCAAGGAAAAGCACCTGTGGGGGCAGGTTCTGGTGAGATCTGATTGGAACCTGGAAGCCACTGTGTCTGCTCGCTTCTCTAGCAGTGGCCGGTGATCCTTTGGGGAGTCAGGTCTGCCACCCTGGTGAATCTTGCTGGCTGAAGTGGACTGCTTCATATTGCCTCATTAAAAGGCCAGCCCTGATTTGGTAGACATGTGTTTAATCTGCACACGTTCTAAGAGCCTAATGTATTCTGATCTTTCGGCAGTGGCAAAAGCAGGTCTTGGTAGATTTCTCCAGTAACTTACACTCACACAGGTCTTAAAATTGGTTGAGTTCACCCCTTTGACTATCACGACATCTGTAACAGCTTTGATAATTTTTTAAAAATGCAATCAAGTGGTGTATAATTTTTTATGAAATAAATAAATCTATTTCATGCTACTCTGCTTTGCTTGCCAATACCGGAGAGGAGCATCTTGCAGGCTTTTGTGGCTAACAGCCTGCCAATGGCTGAAAAATCATTTAGAGAAACGATATTCTCGCAATATTTCTTTCCAAATGGACTTAATGAGTATAATTTTGAGAACGTTGAAACGCATGCAGTCTAGTCAGCCTGGTGGAATCTTTGCACAGGACATCCACAAGAAGCGTGTGGTGTGTTCTGACAGAAAGCTTTGAAAATTATTTACGGACCTTGAAGTTTAATAAGAAGGGCTTGCAGATCCTATGAGCAAAACTCTGCTTCTGGGACGTGCCTGCTGGTGAAAGCCGAGACGGGGGTGGGAGGTGGTTTTTGACGATTGACCTTTATGTCTCGCAGCCCAGTATATTTTACTGTCTTGGATGAAGGACAAGGTGCCACATGCCTTCCACTCCACACGCAGAAACAGATTGTACTAGCAGCTGAGTCTTATTTCAACACTGACCGTATGTCACACCTGAGGGAAGCAGTCCAGCTTAGGGAACACCAGGCAGGCTACATGGAAGCCAGCCTTGTCCTCCAGAATTTTACAGCCTCTCCAGCCTCACCTTTAGAAGTCTAGCTCTATACCAGTGGTCCCCAACCTTTTTTTGACCATAGCCCACCTAAGCATCTCTAAAATCCTGATGCCCCCCATGACATATAATTCTTAGTGTTATACATTCCCTCATTGATAAATTGTGAGTTTCCCAACGTATTTGAATTTCTGCTGATCACCAGTGCCCAGAGCACCAGAACCCAAAACACCACTACAAAAAATGGCAACTGCTCCAACTGAGCACCTACGGAGCGGTCACATTCAGGAGGAAATTCCATAACTGCTGAATGAGCGCTCCTGGAGCGCTACTTCCTCTGAATGCGTCCAGTGTATTTTCTCTTTAGATAACCTTTTCAGTTTAGATAACCTCTCCATTGTCACTAGCTGACCGCAATGTACATTCTGATTTTAATTTTAAAAATGTGTATGTCACAATATAAATTTATATACTGTATAGGAGGCCCCTAGAACCATAAGAAATGAAAAAAATTCACTGTTAATAACTCATTGTCGAATTGCCCCTCCTTAAAAATCAAATTGCCCCCCTGTGGAGCGTGTGCCCCATGTTGGGAACCATGGCTCTATACCCTACCGCCATCTGAATTATGGGGAAGAGTGACCTTTAATGTTGTGGTACCTAGAGCAATATTGCTCACCTAGCCTCTCCACTAGTGGAAACCAGCTCAAGGACTCCCACTACCACAGTGGGTCCATCTTGCCCAGCATGCTGTTCTCACAGTGGCCAAGCAGATGTTTATCCCTAAGCAGGATCTGAGTGCAGCTGCATCCTTGTCACCTAGCAGTTCCTGGCATTCAAAGGCATACTCACTCCCACAGTGGAGCTGATTCTTGTTAAACTTGGTTTTCAAACAAAAGAAAGCCTGTTTTTTTCCACGAGGAGAGTACACAAGTTGTCAGTTATGTCCCTCTCATCTCCCCCCTCAGGACCCCGGAGAAAAACTATTGTGTGTCCTCCAGCTTGAAAGATATTCACAATCAAAATGGCAACGTCATGGAAACACCCTGACTAATGTTAACATGGCTCTGAAGGAAATTGTGGGTGAAACTAAAGTTGGAATTATCCCCACCACCACCTCCTCCTTCCACGTAATCAGACGGTAGGGTCATCAGCAAAAACGCCAGCGCCTCGGATAGAGACATAGATGGAAGAAGCCGCTCTGTAGTCATGCTGACATATGTGTGAGTGGGAAAGGATGCAAATGAGACATCCTAAAAATAAGTCATAATTTTTGTAACATTCGTGCTGTGCACCACATTGAAAGGAAACAGATTTCAGCAAACCAGGGTGGCTTTATTTAATCCACCAGGAATTTCATCTAGAGCTCAGAGGGTTCGCAGTTCAGTTCACTTACAAGCACTGACAATGTTAATTGCTGTGGATTTAAGATAGTTGTTATTAGTGGCCCGAGATGAGTATTCTCCGAATCAGCATCTGATCTTCATGTGCGGCTCCCAATCCAACACGGCCAAGTCTGCTTCCATGTGCACATGATGAATTTCACAAACACCAATGGTGCTTGCGCAAGGAACCCAGATACTCGGGTGGAGCGGGCCCTCTGTTATTTGTCAAGTAATGGGGCCCCCTAGGGTGCTACTGTATTAAAAATGCCAACTGATGATCAATTTTAGCCAAGCTTCTGGTGGGTTTAAGACTGTTGTTCTTGACTTGATGGAGTGGTCAGAGGGCCACAAGAGGATTGATTCATTAGGAATCAGCAGTGCACAGGCATAATTCACAATGTACTATTAGCATTCTGTTTGTAGTAATTCCTAAGTAGCACCTTTTGGTCATTTAAAGTATTTTGGCAGACTGTGGGGTAGGAATGGGGCTATTTCCCTTTCTTGTTTTTTTTAAATCTCCACATTTGCACACCAGTTTACAAATTCATTTTTAAAAGTTCGTGAAGATTCACCAGCATTTTAGAGCAAATTTCTTCCAATGTACACATTTTTGTATGCAATTTTTCCTAATACACACATTTTTGCAAGCAGTTTTCCCCAGTATAATGCAGTTTTGTCTGTTATTTTCACTAACACAATGCATTTTATGCACACTTTATTAGATATTACTTGGTTGGAAAACAGCATTGTGAAATTGGGGGAAATGCAAATTTTGAATGAGGTGGTTGCGTTTTGTGTTGCATATTGTTTCAGACTGCAAAATAGGAAGGGTTCCTTTTCAGTGCAAATCGAATCAAATTTCTTCCCCCAAACACCATTTTGTCTTTATAGGAGACCCCCTTCCCCATTTACTCATTTCTGTGCTGGGTTTTATTGTTGTTTGGGTGGGTTTGGCGAGGGTGAGAAAGGTTAAACCTCTTGCTGCATGTGCTGATTCCGGTAGAAATTGACTCTTTAAAAG
The DNA here is from genome assembly GCF_964270895.1 of Podarcis filfolensis. NCBI lineage: Eukaryota > Metazoa > Chordata > Lepidosauria > Squamata > Lacertidae > Podarcis > Podarcis filfolensis. Next base: position 54,546,319 of record NC_139610.1, read on the forward strand.
GATTACTTTTAAAGACAAACAGAAATGCAGACTTGTTGAGGCTGCAACAAACACATTGGTTATTGTCCTAATTCTCCAAGGTTCTAAGAGTCAGATTAAACATATAACAGAATCACAGCATAAAATTTTTCCTGAACTGTACAGCCTTAGGTTCCACGTGTGAGTCTGAATGTTTCCATTATTCTCTTTAGTTATGTGAGAATTTTCAGATGTACATATGATCCAGCATCACAGGGCCAGGACTATATTGAATCCTTTTTCAATGGCCAGCTTATTTTCTGTGATCACAGCATTCCTTCCTGGGATGCCTTTCAGTCCAGTTACGAATGGGGGAGAGATTTGATTTCACCTGCATTTAAAGGCAAATCTACCTATTTTTCACTTTTTAAACAATACAGAAATTGCAACGCATCCATCCTTTGAAATTTGGCACTGTTCTGAATTTTGCAGTACCGTTCTCCAGCTAAGTAATATGTACAAAAATGCATGCACTGGGTTAAATTATGCATGAAGATGCATAAGCTTGCAAAATAACATAGAAAAATGTATTCTATCAGGGGAAATTGCTTTGGAAAAATATGTACATAATGCAAAATTGCATTAAAATTGTGTTATACTAGGAGAAATTTGCATAGAAATACTGATGGATTTCCATGAGGACTTTTTAAACTTGCAAACTGATGTGGAAAAATGGAGAATTAAATTTAAGATTAGAAAAGTGAAAAACTAAGAGAAACTGAAATGGACACCATTTTCAATCCCTAGTCACAGTCTGAAATGAGACAGTGCAGAAGACATTTTTGCTACTTGACTCTTCTTAATCAAACAGTTATGACTTCCAATACATTGTCACAAAGAGAAATAACAGCTTAAGAAAAATCAACTGAGCCAATACTCTTATGGCCATAAAGATAAGATAAAACTGTATAATTGTATTCCATTTGTTTTCCAAAGCTTTAGGGAATGCCCAGTGTTGTTTTCTTTCTGATTTATGTGAGGGATATTTTTTTAAAAAAAGTTCATTTTTGAGGGAATTTCCAAATTGTTTCCTTAGGGAAAAGGTAGCTATTTTGAATGACAGTAGATCACATTTGACATAGAAAGAATTTTGTCAACATTTATCCATGCTGACCAATGACTCTGTTCAGAATTTGAAAGGACAAAGGGGCATGCAAAAACATTTCCGTGACTAAAGTATTGTTATCATTGGAAATAACCTACAATTGTCACCCCCCCCCATTACCTTCTTCTTTCATCAATTAATGCACAGATTATTTTAGATTTCAATAGTAGTTCATTTTAACATATGCATGTGGTTCTTAAAACCCTAGCTGGATAGGATTTAGTGATTGCATATGTACGTTTATGTGAAACCTTTGTCTTAAATCAGAAACCAGAGCTGTTTCTTGACCTTTGGTCGACTCTATATAACTATCTAGTTCTGATAAGCTATAACAAATCTAAAAATTGTCTTGTATTGAAGCCAGGAGTAACAAAAGGCCAACTAAAATGATGAAGCACAACTTCTCTCAAAGATCTAGTATCACATTACTTGGTTACTTTGTCTATTGAGCAAAACCCAACTAATTTATTATTTTTATTATCGCTCTTAGTCATTCCTGCTTTGGCTCCATTAGTGAGACTGGGAAAAGGCTTTTATTTAGGTCACTGTTTTCCAACCTTTCTGGTATGGCGGCCCACAAGTCCAAATCTCATTGGTATGGTGACAAATGATTTATTGTCACATGAAGTTTGGACCTTAGGTCTTTGGCAGCCATCAATTTCATGCATTTTAAATGCAAGTTTTACCATCTTCTAGCTGGAGTGGTATAGCAGTTAGAGTAGCAGCTTGGGAGACCACATAGGTTTATGGCTGTAGAACAGCCTTCCACAACCTGGTACCTTCCAGATGTTTTGGACTATAATTTCCATTTCAGCATCCCACCAAAACATCTGGAAGGCACTGTGGGGAAAGCTACCAATGGACTTTGAGTAACCATGTTTGATTGGGTTGCTACTCAGTGTGGTGAGTTATACTTAAGCCAGTGTGGTTATAGTGATTAGGATTTTGGACTAGGACTTGGCATAAAAAGGTAAAGGGACCCCTGACCATTAGGTCCAGTCATGGCCGACTCTGGGGTTGCGGCGCTCATCTCGCTTTATTGGCCGAGGGAGCCGGCGTTCAGCTTCCGGGTCATGTGGCTAGCATGACTAAGCCGCTTCTGGTGAACTAAAGCAGCGCACGGAAACACTGTTTACCTTCCCGCCGGAACGGTACCTATTTATCTACTTGCACTTTGACGTGCTTTCAAACTGCTAGGTTGGCTGGAGCAGGGACCGAGCAACGGGAGCTCACCCCATTGTGGGGATTCGAACCGCCGACCTTCTGATCAGCAAGTCCTAGGCTCTGTGGTTTAATCCACAGTGCCACCCGTGTCCCTGGGATACCTGGGTTCAAATCCCCACTTGGCCATGAAGCTCACTGCGTGATCTAAGACCAGCCACTGTCTCTCAACCTAACAGGTTGTTATGGGGATTAAATGAAGAGGGGAAGAACTATATTTGCCACCTTGAGCTTTTGGAGATAAAAGTGGAATATAAGTGCAAATGCCAAACAACAACAGCAACAACTTGTTAAATTACACATTCAGAGGAAAACACACACACACACACACATATTAAGAAATCTCTGAGCTTCTTCAGCTTGGGAATCTTGCTTGACTAAGGCTAGCTCTGATTCTTTTGCCAGCTGAGTGCAAGAATGGTGTTGCTGGATTCCGTGATTACTGGTACCTTATCTCACTGAATGTCTAGGCCAGGTTTACAAGCAAAATAATGCCTTTTCTCATTGGCAGCCCCACAAAATATGATTCCAAGGATGACCCAATTCTGCATGGCTTCTCCATCTTTTACAGGCAGCATAAGTTATTAAACAGGGCAATCAATAATATCTTATAGAAATTCCTAACAGTGATTGAACTAGGATGACTCCAGAGTCTTCTATGAAAACATTGCTGAAATTATTCCCAAACCTCAGGATGATAACCCTTAGTTCTTATGCTCCAAACCAAGCTAAACAGCCATGCTACAGCTGATCAACACAGATAAGATTGTCTTGAGAAGCCTTAGAAAATAATCCACTTCTATTATATTCCATAGGCATTTCCTGTGAGTGAACCTAGACAACTAATAAAACAAAGGTTCTATTGCTTGTGTTTTATTAGGTGCTGATAAAAATTCCTTCTCTGATTCAAGGTGATGTTAGTGGTATTTCATTAAATGGAGTAGATCTATATGTAGGATTTTCCCGTTGGAATTACTCAGAAGTATCACAAGGGTCTTTCAAAGTGCTGATTCTGATGTAATGTTATCCACATCCATCTCCCCCCCCTCTCCTGCCACTGTCACTCTTAACATTCTTTTCGCCTGAATGAAAATACATGGCTGTGATCCAAAACTCCAAAGGGCTCCGATAAGCACACAGAGCCTCAGTTCAAGCAAAAACAAGGCAATTTCCTTTAATTGTGTTGATTGTTCCATGTGTGTGTTGTACATCTTGCTTGCTCCATCGTATTTTTTGTATAATCTGGAGCGTCAGCCCAATCACACTTTTGGACATGTTTTGTTGCAGCTGGGGCAGATGAAGGCATCTGGTTGTGCTGACGCAGGTGTATTGTGACATTTCTTCGTTGTGCACTGCTCCCATTTCTCTTCTGGTCATGCTGACGGATTTTTTCCAGGCACTGTGGTCGTCTGCAAGGGATTCCCACACAGCTGGTGACAGTTACTAAGCTATCCCTATTCAGGAACAGGCATAGTTGACACACACACTAAAGCTGGTAATAGGTGCTCCAGAGGTCATTTGAGTCTGGGGCGCTGACTTGCCCACCACATTGGGGGCCCCTGGTATCATGTTCTGTCCCTGCCCGATGGGTCACTCTTGCCCATCAGTGGTGGGGGGGGGGCGTGGAGGGTGAAAATGACCCTCTGTGCGTCCTGTCCCCACCTGCCATGCCAGTGGTCACCCTGGGGTGGCAGGACTTGCCTCCCTGCCTAGAAATATTGAGGAGACTGAAGACCCACTATAGTTGGTGTACCTGTTTGATCTTCCAGTAACAATGAGGGATCCAAAAGCATTCCCAGACTACAAACCTGTTACTTCAGACACACTGCACGCACAGGAAACCCCCTCTTAGTCTCTTCTCCAGAGACTAAGTCTCCAGATTCACTCAGCCCAGGGCCTCCATCTTAGTGGGATTTAGTTTTAGATTATTGGCCCACATGCAGCCAACCACCGAGCCCAGACACTGAGCCCATGACCACTCCTGACTCAGAGGTAATGGAAAAACAGAGCGTATCGTCATCAGCATACTGATGCTCCAGATCTCCTAATGACAGCTCCCAATACCTTCACATATATATGTTGGGGACAAATGTTCTATCTGAAGTAAATAATAAATTATTATTGACAACTGAAGGCGGCCCTGCTTAGGGAAGCTTTTAATGTCTGATGCTGTATTGTTTTTTATATTTGGTTGGAAGCCGCCCAAAGTGCCTGGGGAAATCCAGCCAGATGGGCGGGGTATAAATAATAAATTATTATTATAAATTATTATTATTATCTCACCTTTGAGGTGTTTCTAATACTGACCTTATTTTCCTTTCAGTGGCAGCTCAAGACATAATACTTTTAGCCTTCAAGGTTGAATGATACTGTTGGTCTATTAGATATGCTGATTTTTGCTTGTTTATTAGAAGCTGTTGTTGTGCATTTTTTTGGTATTATTTTTGCAACGTTGGGTTTTAGTCTGCAATTATTTTGTCATGTATCATCACCCTGGGACCTTTTTTGAAGGTAGGATTACAAATTTGGCGCATAAAATCACTGACTCCTATATGCATAGAGGAAGAATTCAGTATAGAGTTATAAAGGAAAGCTGTTGAAATGGAATACACAGGATGAAACGGTTAAATCTGTTATGATTAAATGGGCACAGGATGTTGGACACAACATTATGTTTGCTGACTGGGAACAGTTATGGACCACAGGTATGAAGTTTACGGCATGTAATGCCCTAAGAGAGAATATTATGAAAATGATTTACAGGTGGTACATGACTCCAGTCAAGCTTGCAAAAATTTATCACTTGCCCGATAATAAATGTTGGAAATGTAAAGAATGTGAAGGTACCTTTTTTCACCTTTGGTGGACATGCCCAAAGATTAAGACCTTCTGGGAGATGATTTATAATGAAATGAAAAAGGTATTTAAATATACCTTCCAGAAGAAACCAGAGGCCTTTCTCTTGGGCATGGTCGGTCAGTTGGTGTTAAAGGAGGATAGAACTTTCTTTATATATGCTACGACAGCAGCAAGAATACTTATCGCAAAGTACTGGAAAACACAAGATCTACTCACCCGGGAAGAATGGCAGATGAAGGTGATGGACTACATGGAACTGGCTGAGATGACTGGCAGAATCCGAGACCAAGGAGAAGAGTCAGTGGAAGAAGAGTGGAAGAAATTTAAAGTCTGTCTACAGAAATATTGTAAAATTAAGGAATGTTAGAAAGATGTTGGAATTAAGCTATGTGGTTTTAGCAGAAAAGATATAAAGGATTAAGTAAAGAGGAATTGATAACAGGTGAAAATGTAAAGTTACAATATATTAAGATAAAATTTTAAGATAAAAGCAAAAAGGGTAAGGATTTGCTGAAACAACTACTGAACTAGAATACAAAAAAGGGAGGTGAGAGGAGGTCAGGGAAATAAGTAAATGAAAGATAAGTGATGGAAAGACTGATTTGTTTTTAACTGTTTTTATTTTTCTGTATTTTGTATTTTTTGTTCTTTCTTTTCTTTTCTTTTTTTTTCTTTTGTAATTTCTTTGAAACTTTAATAAATATTATTCAAAAAAAATAGAGTTATAAAGGAAAAAGGGACTTGACTCTAAGGTATTGTCTGCATATATAAAGTATATATAGGTAGTCTCTGTCTCTCTGTGTGTGTATGTGTGCTTGCAGTTGGGCCAATAGGAACAGGCACACATGTTACATTTCTATTGGTGTTGACCACATAGTACTTGTCAGCTGCTATCTACAACTTATTAAGCCATCTACTTTTTTAAAAAGGAAGAACTGGGTTTATTGTGTAGGAGATTTTCTTATACATAAAAAGGAAATAATCCCTATGGTGACTTGAAGGTTATCTGATCAAGAGTCAAGTCGTTGGATTCATCTGCTGAAGAATTATGTAAAATCTAGTTTATTTTTTTGCTTTTACTTACCCTCTGTGTGTTGTTATGACATCATTCCTCATAAAGGTAGAAATGGATTATCAAGCCCACAAAACAATGAGTTTGTATGCGATCTAGTGAATATCCCAAGAGTGGAGGGAACAAGACATAATTTGAAGCTGGAGCCGAGAGTGATTTATGATTGTCATTGTCTTGCTAGTTCAGATACTTTCCATATGTTCCTGTAGAAACCCCCTTAACGTACAGTATGCAAAAAACATATGTAGCAAATTAGGGACTCTTTAATTCTTTCTCCCCCTTGGATATGTTTTGATTTAAGAATGACAGTGTCTTTGTTTATCTGATCTATTGTGTCCAGCCTAATTTTTTTTAAAAGGGAGCACTTGGAACATGAAAGAGAGTTTCTAGAAGACAATAGTGTGTTTTGCTTTGGCGGCTGTCGGAAAGCAAGCAAGGTGTTCTTAAGATGCTAAAGTGTCCCATTGCTTCGGATTTATGGCTTAACTTCTGTATCACGCTTAGCTTGCCTTACACATAGCATATTCTGTATCACAACAAAAAGCCCTCAAGGCGCTCACCTCTTCCAATCAGGGGGAAATGCACGCCTTGTTCTTTTCCTTTCCTTTCTCCCAGCTGTTGTGTATTATGGCCACATAAGCACCATACATTAAAAGCACCATCATGCCATTTTAACAAGTCACGGCTTCCCCCAAAGAATCCTGTGAGCTGTAGGGTACTGAGAGTTGTCAGGAGACTTCCTATTCCCCTCATAGAGCTCCCCTTGGAAGGGCCAATTATTATGCCGCTCTGGGAATTGTAGGTCAGTGAGGGAAATGGTTTCCTAACCACCTTCAGGATCCTTATCAATCTACAGTTCCCATAATTCTTTGGAGGAAGCCAGGACTCTTTAAAGTGGTACAAAAGCGCTTTAAGTGTGTAGTACAGATGTGGCCTCATATCTATCTTACATTACTTAAATGGAACAATTTGAAGATGAAACTATTCCTCTTATGGTAACAGCAACACTCAAACTGTTGTGGCACTACTCAGTATGTTTTAATGACCCATGAAGAAACACACTGTATTAGATAGGCTGTTTGATCTTCCCCATTTCCCTCCACTGGTTGTTTAATATATGAGGGAACATTTATGAACTAAATAAATCAGCACCACTCGAAATTCAGCCTCAAAGTACCTACAGAGAAGACTTTCTTTAGTACCCATATGGAATAATTTACACTGTGTCATCTTTGTTCTGTTGATTATTCAGTCACAGATAGCCATTGTCTGCAACAAATCTTCCCGACCGATTCTGCTGTGAGAACAAAACCATAGAAGTATCTTGGCAATGTTTTTCACTCATAACTTTTGTTTTGTTTTGACGATATGATGCGGATTTGACTAAATGTCAATTAATTAAGACAATACAGTAGTTGCTTCTTTTAGGACCACAAATAGATATCTGTAGAAAGACTTTGATAGTATAAGGCTGCTTCCTTTGTTCCTAACTAGGGTGAGCTGGAAAACTCATTGGGTGCCCTTGGGTCTGCCACCCACCCCACAGTGGGCCTGGGAGGGGGAATACACAAGAAGGGGAAAACCTTGTTCACCTCTCTGAGGTTATTGGAGGAAAGGTGAGATAACATATTATTATTTACATGTATACTATTTAGAAGCATGTATCCAGAGCTCAGCTGTGCAAGTAAGCCTCACTGAAATCAATGGGATGTACATCTGAATAAACACGTTTAAAACTGATGCATTACTACAATTAGCCAAAATATATTTGTAGGGACCTACTTTTATGTTCTCTGGTAGTTATGCAAAGCAGAAATTGTTCCACTGTTCAAGTACATGACAAGGGCTTGGGGTTTTTTTTTTTGGTAAGTGGTTCTTCTCTTCCTTCCAGCAGGTGGTGCCTGAGAACCTAAAATGCAAGCTTCTGGTCACTGGATGCTAATTGTTCAGAAAACTGTCTTGCTTTATCCATGAGATGGCTGTCCAGGATTATTGCATCACCGATCTAACTCAGAAAGCTCCAAAGTCAGACCAGCAACGCTGGGAAAGTAGGGGAAAAACTGGCACACCCCAACTCTTTCAATGGTAAGCTTCTTTGTCAGTTTCACCCCTTGTTTAGATTACCAGTTCATTCAGCGTTCATCCTGATTTGTGTGTAGAAAGCATACATCATGGTAGTGATGAGCGAATGAGTCCATTTCAGTTTCTCTCAGCTTCTCATTTTTCCAGTCTTCAGTTTCGTACCCCATATTTCCACGTCAGTCTGAGATTTTTTAAAAAATAAAAAAGAAGTTTTCATGAAAATTCATCAGTAATTTAATGTGAATATCTCTCAATAGGAACATAAGAGCCTGAGGGATTAGGTCAATGGCCCAACTAGTTCAGCATCCTGTTTGCCCAGTGACCAATCAGATCACTGTGGGAAATCAGAGAGCACAAGGGCACTCTCCCCTCCTGAGGGTTCCAGCAAGAGCTTAGTCATCATGCCTAGTAGCCATCAATAGCCCTTTTCTTCATGCCATGAATTTGTCTAATCCTCTTTTAAAGACATCCACATTGGTGGCCGTCACTGAGTCCTGTGGGAGCACAGTTTTAATGCAGTTTTGCCTATTTTAATGCATGTTATTTTCACTAATAAATGTATTTTTATGCCCTTTACCTAGAACATGTCTATTACTTGACCGGAGAACTGTATCACAAAATTCAGAGAACTGCAAATTTCAAAGGAGGGCTGTGTTTTGATTCACATTTTGTTTTGAAAAGTGAGAATTAGGTAAGTTCACCTATAAATGTGAACTGAGCTGAAGCCTGGATCCAATCTTATATTACTAACTTTATTTCAATATCAAATTCTGTTATTAAAAGGGGTGAAAATTACTGGCCAGTTAATTATTCATACATGAAAGACATATTATGCCTCTTATGCTAATAATTTGGAAAACAGCCTCTTATTACAGCATTCACAGTGGAAACAGATGCTGGCTCCTTCCAAAGACATCTCCATATTGTTGCTGAAATGCTTTTTCCCAAATCTGTCTTCAAGGCCACCTGATTATTTTGGTTACCTTGTCATTCATAGCTAAAAGCTATTTAAGTATTAAGGTTGTAATTCTATGCATGTTTTTCTGGCAGTAAGTCACAGTGAGCACAGTAGGATTTACTTATGAGTTTGCCCTGACAGGTGTGATTTGGGGCCCTGTTACAGTGGTGGAATAACTAGACAGGACACAAGGTTGGGAAAAATCAGCTCAAATCCGAGAGCAGTAGAAAGTGTTGTTCACATGGCAGCAGAGCAAGATCCTGTTACAAATTGCAGCAGTCCTTGCTGATGGAATGGTCCTCTGCCAGGGTTGGGAAATGCCCCAACCCCATCAGTGGGAATCATCCAGCATTGGGGCCTGGTATGGTGCAAACCAGGCCTCCCAGGTTTCTCTGGGTGATCAGGGTGAGAGATTCTAGCCAGGCCGTAACCTGTGCTCAGGGCATACTATGGCCAATCTTTCTCTAAGACCCCTTGTGGATCCCTGTTGTACTATGTTGAGCTGGCCCAATGCCATTTCCACCAGTAAACGTAAGTTCCAGGCCCTCCAAGTGTCCCTATTTTCCAAGGACAGCCCCAGATTTACCAAAGCCATCCCAGTTTCTGATCTGATCGTGGAATGTCCCGCTTTTCCTTAGGATGTCCCTAAATTCACTGGAGAAATATTGGAAGGTATGGCGTTATGGAACCCCCAAGCCAGGGAGATAAGTAACCATGCAATCTTTAGAAGACACCTGAAGACAGCCCTGCATAGGGAAGTTGTCTTTTTTAAAAATTTAATGTCTTACTATGTTTTATATATGTTGGAAGCTGCCCAGAGTGGCTGGGACAACCCAGTCAGATGGGTGGGGTATAATAATAATAATAATAATAATAATAATAATAATAATAATAATAATAATGCAGTGCAGACAGGATCCATTCCAAATCTCCTGTCGGATCCTAAGGTTTCCACAACCAGAGGGACCGCTTCTGAGCATGTGCGCGGGGCGAAACACTTCTGGGTTTGCCACTTTTGCAACCTGAGGGTAACGTAAGCCGAGGTGCTACTGTAATGGAACAGGGCATCCTATTTTCATCGGAGAAATGTTGGTGGGTATGAAGCACCTAACATGAGTAAGCCTAATGTCACTGAGGGAAATGCACCCCCCCCCCACACACAAAGAGACCAATTAAGGCTGGCAGAAAAAAGCTAAATAGCTCAGTAAGGTGTTAATATGGAGGGTGGATGGGAAACTCGCAAGGGTCAAAATGGCCCTGAGGACACATGAGCAAGGCTTTTTTATCATCTCACCCCCCATGCTATATCACGGTTTATCACCACCCTGTGAGATCCCACATGAAATCAGGAAGACACAAACACCTCCCCCACCACTGTTAGGGCCCTGCACACCCGGGCAAAGTTGCTCTGTGCTCAGAGGTGCCTGGAACACGGCAAACATGCATAGAATTGAATGGCACATCTCTAGCTTTTGAATTACAAGGTTCAACAAAATTCTAACTTATCTGCAGCCAGTCATGTGGTGATTTTAGGAGCGATTACTGTTTCATTTTAATGCTTAGGTGCTCCATTTTGCAAATCTCTACTTATAAACTGTTAACAATGAATAAAGCCTTTGAATCTGTGCACTCTGTTTTTCATCCAAGTTTTGAATATTTGAACCTAGATCTCAAGTCAAAAATTTATGCTCAGCATATGTGGGGATAGGAGCATGCCCCAAACACATTTACTTTTATACATTTATGCTTATACACCACCCTTCCTCCAATTGCCCAGGGTGATGCATAAAATGATGAGATATCTGTCAATCACACGATCATTTACAGCAGAAATGAAAACATATAAAAACTGCAAACTTTGTGAGGTTATAATAGATGGATTAATGAGGTCAGATAAACCAGATTCAGGCTTGTATCCCAACACTTCTTTTTCACTGAAGGCAAATGGCAGAATATACCACTATCTTTTAGCAATATACATTTGTTCATACCAGTGTCTCCACTGTTATAAGAGATGTACCTGTCAATAGTATTTTCACAGCTAAAAGGACAAGAAACAGGGTCTCCTTACAGCACTTAAAAAAAAAAAAACCCTCAAAAATTAACAGCTCTTCTAAACACAGCACCTAAACTAATATTCGGAACCATTTGACAGAATAAATCTCTGAAAATGCTGACACAGTAATGACTTGAAAGGAAGTAGATACTTATCTGGCCAGATGCTTGAATCCCTAGGGATAGCTTCTTCCAGAAAGGAGTCAAGGTTAGATGCCCCCTCCCCATCAGTGGATTTTGCCCCTTTCACCTTCATGGATTATCTTACTCCCCATTGCTTCCTAAAGTGAAATTACCTCTGGAGGTCTGCGGTAATGCATTTTAAATCATACACAGTGATAGGAGAAGATAGGAGTGAGGCTAAGGTTCTGACTTTGAATCGGAAAGATCAGCTTAGGTATTATTATATTGCAGCTGAAGCGGGACAAGTGCATTAGGGCTTCTTTGTTTTGCTGGATTTATCATTTTCTTCTTCCTTTTGTGTGTGTATGACTCTATATTTCAGAGCTGTCATCTGGATTTCCCTGGCTCATGGGTGTTTTGTGTGCAGGGATAAGCTCTTAGGACCCAAGGGAAAGGTTCGTGGATGTGGTCCATTAGGCAGGTCATAAGGCATGTGATCTCCCAAATGTACTGGGAAGCAGCAGACTGACTGCCCAGCCCTATCATTTGTCAAGGATTGACGGAGAGCGATCAGACCGCAACCCTGTCTCCCTTTGCACATTGCCATTAGTAGCAAATTCAGAGGGAGCCTAGCTCAGTGGGAGAGAACGCGTGCGCACAGAAAGCCCTGAGGTTCAATCCACAACAACTTCAGTTAAAAGGGTCAGAGAACGGCTTATGTGGCACACCATCTGCTTGAGATTCTGGGGAGTCACTGCCGGTCAGAATAGACAATGCTAAGCTATATGGACAACAGTCTGAAAATGGATTCTTATGCCCCTATTTTGTGACATCTCAGCTGTTGCATTTGTACTCCTACAACCATGTCGGCGCAATTGCACCAGCATTGCCAGGAAATGTGCTTCTCATGCGCTTCCTGCATTGCAGAAGGAAGTCCCTTCTAGCCCTACAATTCTATGGTTTTAAGTAGGTAAATAAGAACTGTGATGTAGAAGGGATCTGGGAGAGCTGAGTTTAGTTGCAATTATTTATTAAATTTGTATCCCTCCCTTCTTCCCACAGAAGCCGAAGGCCTAATCCAAAAATTACCGTAGCTGGTTTACCGGTTGTAAAAGGAAAAGGCACCACAGATAAGAGTCGCTCATAGCCACTGGACCTCCAGCTCCTAACAAATCGCTCTTTACTGTGGTTACATGCTTACAACTCTTGCAAGACAGACATGCTCAACCAGTCGACCGCGATCGACAGGTAGACCCCCGGGGTGATCCTGGTCGATCACGGGTGATCCTTGTCGATCACTGGATTAAATAAATTGGGCAAGGAATGCAGACGGCCCCCACCCCCTGCGCTAGGTCCCTCCTCTGCCGCAGCAGCATCAGTCAGTAAGCGGAAGTAAGCGTGACTCGTACAAGTGGCAGCGTAGGTAAGGCTTTTTTATTGATTCTCGGCATTTTCCCCTAAAAAAAGCTGAAGAACTTGCCCCCCAAAAGCTCAACAACTCTGGGCACAGTTCCCCCAAAAGGCTAAACAACTCTGTGCAAACCTCCCCCCCAAAAGCCCAGCAACCCTGGTCAAAAAAGGGGTAAACAACTGTCTTCCCAAACAGCTCAAGAACTCAGGGCAACCCTTCCCAAAAGAAGGGTCAGCAACTGTCCCACACACGTTCCTCTTCCATCCAGTGACAATGGGTAGATCACCCATAAGTTTTCTTATACTGGGAGTAGATTGCAGTCCCTCAGGAGTTGTACATGCCTGCTGTAAGACAATGACAGTCTGGGATGGTTAGTGGCCCTACAGATGCTGTTCAACTCTGACTCTCAGCAGCCCAAGCTAGTATGGTCAGTGGCCAAAGATGGCATTTAGAAAGGCATAGGTTCCCTATATGTGCCATGGACAAACAACACAACGTACTCCGAAGCTAAGGTGTAAAAATATCTAAATGAATTCACATTAAGTTATTGTATATGACAACCATATAGCTGTTTTATGTTGTGAACCACCCTGAGAATCTGTGAGTATAGGATGGTGTACTACTACTACCACTACTATTAATAATCAGTGCTTTTTCTGGGGGTACGCATACCCCTAAATATTTTGTGAATCTTTGTACTTTTGTCCGTTTACTGTATTTATTTTTGAACTATAAAATTGTGATTTTTATTTGAGTCAAAATGAGAGTACCCCTAAATATTTTTTTAAGAAAAAAGCACTGATAAATAATACATTGAAATTAATAACTAAGTCAAAATTGACTAGATAGCCAAAGGGGATTGGTTCTATTTATAATCATAAACTGTTGGTATTGTTATCAATTAATGTAGCGTGATCTCTTAAGAGTAATCAAATGAAACTTTAACACATGGCATGATAAAAATCTGTAATTTTATCAAGTTATCTGTTGTTTGCTGTTGTAACAATTGTTTTCTCAAAATTTATCTTCTGTACCATTAAAATAATTAAAAAACAGTATATATATATATATAGAGAGAGAGAGAGAATTTAGCATTCTAGAATCATTATACAAACTTATTATAATATATATAATGTTGCACCATATCTTTTTTCTCTTGCATATATTTATCCAAACTTCCACAGCTAAAGAACCATTTTAGTTCATGCTTAGAGGAGAGGGAAATAGCATGATACACAACTGCAATGTCAAGTCCCCCAAACACACATTTCCCCCTCCCACCACCATGCACAACAGGCGTTCCAGCGAATACCAAAACAAAAATAGCTTTTCAGCGGAAGTAGTCACTTGGGTCCATCAAAATACCCAACTCTCTGAGGAAAATCAAGCTGGAGAAAGTTACTAAGCAGTTCATCATGATGTCAGCTTCTATGGACACAGACAACAGCCATCATGTACAGATGACAGCACGAAAGCTAAAGAGAATTTTCATCTTCCTTCAGTGACAAATTCTTCGCCTCTCCAGATTAAATGAAATCAAATCCTCCAGTGCATCTGGAGGTTTAAAGTAATGCTCAGCCCCCCCCCCCAGCCTGCCCTTTTTCGAGGCCAGATGAGGCAATCAAATGTGAGCAACTCCTTCTCTCTCTTGCAGCAGCTGCTGATTCTTTTGATCAAACTTACTCTCTGTTTTCAGTGACTATAAATCTGAAGAGAGAAGTACTTTAGGTTGACGGACTTGACATGAATCACCCTCTCTGCCTCTCAGTCAATGGGCCCTTCCAGACTGCCATTATTTTTGGGTGGGATTTAATCAAATACCAGCAAATCCAGGTTTCACAGCCATAGTTGATTGGGAACGCTCATGCAACCACCCCCCCAAAAGCATCTTCCTAAAAGACTGGACTTTTTGTGATCTGGAAAGTGACAGGAAAATGTAAAAAACAAAAACAAAAATGAATGCTTACCAAACAGTAGCCACTATTGAACTGCCCTGCAAACTACTCAGGATATAGTCAGGGATTCTGGTAGTGACCATTATCTTCCAATTAACAAGTCACACAAGTAGGGTTGGGGGAGAAGGCTGATTCAGCTTGCTTTTAAAGGCAAAACTGCTAAATGTGCAATTTCTGAAACAATACATAAACAAAAACACAGCCATAATTTGAATTTTGCACTGAATTTTGCAATGTAGTTATTCAGCCAAGCAATGGGTTACATAAATGCATACACTGGTCAAGTGTGCATGAAAATACACAAATGGGTGAAAATAACATACAAAAATGCATAATATCAGTGAAGGAATGCTTTGCAAAAAGGTACATTAGGTAAAATTTCATAAAAATGTATATTAGTATAAATATGCACTAAAATGCTGATGACTTTTACGGGAGCTTTTTTAACAACTAAAAAATAAAAATAAAATCACTAACTAAGGTGGAAATGTGGAGAGCAGAATTTAAAAGTGTAAAAATGAGAAACAGGGAGAGACTGAAATCTATGGATTGTCCCATCCTACTCATGAGTGAAACAATGAACCATATATAAAACAGCAACTAAACTGCAGGCAGTTTAAGTCTGCAGATCAAAGAGTTTGGTTTCCTGGTATAACACCTCTGCACATGCAGCTATACTTGATTAATTTGTCTAATCCCTCTTTAAAACCATCAAAGGCAGTAACCATCCCATGTGACAACAGTGAATTCTACAAACAAACTATGTGAAAAAGAATTCCCTGGATCTACTGCCAGTCGATACCATTGAATGACTCAGAATTCGAGTGTCAGCAGGGAGGGTTGAGAAAAAGTTCACTTCCTCCACAAAAATGCATGACATATAAGCCATTTGAATTCAGTGGGACCAAATCCTGATTAGCATGTATAGATTTGGACTGGGAATCATACATCCCTCCCAACGACGCTTTCGCTTTTCCTTGTACGAAAGGTGCTTTAACCCCTTAATCATTTGATACCTTCTGCTGAAGGAATTGCACTGGCCGCCAATTAGCTACAGGGCAAAGTTCAAGGTGTTGGTTTTGGTATATAAATCCTTATGCAGCTTGTGAAAAGGAAACCCGGACACAGTGCCGGATTTACGTATAAGCTAAACAAGCTATAGCTTAGGGCCTCACTCTCTTGATGCCCCCCCCCCAGTATAAAGGTAAAGGGACCCCTGACCGTTAGGTCCAGTCACGGACAACTCTGGGGTTGCGGAGCTCATCTTGCTTTACTGGCCGAGGGAGCCGACGTACAGCTTCCAGGTCATGTGGCCAGCATGACTAAGCCGCTTCTGGCGAACCAGAGCAGCTCACGGAGACACTGTTTACCTTCCCGCCGGAGCGGTACCTATCTATCTACTTGCACTTTGATGTGCTTTTGAACTGCTATATTAATATACTTCTTCTTAATTGTATTTCATTTCAATAGTTACTTTGATAAAATACATATTTTGTTATGTGCAAATGGCTTTAGATACTTATTAGGTCCATAAATTACCATATAGCATATATTCAACACAAAAAACAGCGGCAATTTGTTGTTGACAAAGTACAGCTGGACATATAAAGGGCCCCATTACCTTCAGTAGTTTAGGGCCTCATCAAACCTAAATCCGGCCCTGCTTGGACACCATGCTATCAGGAGGTCCATCCTGCACAATGTATAGTTACACTGGCAGCTATGCTTTGGAATGCCATCCTGTTAAAGATTAGACAGGCACTGTCTCTGTTGTATTTTCAGCACCCTCTGAAGACCCTCCTCTTTCAACAAGCCTCTCAGTAGAGATCTTTCCCAATCTGTACCTGCCATGAAATTGTTTTCAGTATGTTTTTATTGCTTGTTGCTTGCTTCCCCTCTAGACTTCCTTTTTTAAAGGTGATGTTCCATTGGCTATGTCCCAGTTGTCTTTTAGAGAGGCAAAATTTTAGTCTGATGATTTAGTCTGTGATTTTTATTTTTAATTTTTATGCAATTTGTCAGGCCTGGGAGTTCAAATTTTGTCATCTCCATTTGATTTTCAAATGCATGCACATTTAGAAGTGATTCTCTCTGTGTTCAGTAGAGCTTACTTCCCAGGTAAGCATTCATGGGATCACAGCCTTAGTTCTTCAGATGGTAAACATTAGATGCTTCTTTACAAGTATGTTAAGCTATGTTACAGTATCTGCTAAATCTTCCATAGTGGTGATAGACACAAAGAATTTGTTTAACAACTCTGTGACATGAAATTGGGGACGATTTAGTCTATAGCTTGAGTCTATGTACCCACTTTATATATCTCCAATAGAAGAACCTCTCCTCATAGGACTCTATCCAGCACTACAGCTCTGCTTATGCAACAGACTTCTCTGTGTGTGATAAAACTTCCTCTCCAGCTCCCCATGTACCCTTAAAACCAGCTCAAGAGGACTGGGGATTTTGGGGATGCACACTGTGAAGTAAGGAAATTGAAGTCCTGTTAGACAAGCTGGGAGTGTTGCTTACAACTCATAGGAATTTCAACAATGTAAACTGGGAGTTAAGGAGTTAAGGAGGCACAACAAGTTGTAGTCAATTAACTTTTACTCAGAGTAGACCTATTGAAATCAATGGCCAGGACCAATGTCACCCCAGTAATTTCACCAAATTTACTCTGAGTAAAAGTCAATTGAATACAGCCCAAAATATTTGATTATATGATGGGTTAGAATTGTTTCTTAGGGAAGTTGAAGGAATAAAATGAGTTGTTTATTATCACTGGGGATAGTTAATTTTCTCTTCAGTGGCCCCTGTGTAATCTTACTGACCCTATAGCTTTATGGCTGAGGATGACTGGCGGCTGTACAGTAGCTATAGAATGAAACAACAGACAATTGATTCCCTATGTTTGATGGAGTGCCTGTTGGAAGAGATTCTTTCCTTTTGTCAGACTATAAAGTTGTGTTTGTCAAGCTATAATAGTTGTTCCATAATAAAAACCAGACAGAACCCACCTCTCTGTTATAACCTTGGGTAAAGTCTTGCAAACATGAAAGCTGGCTTTCTGTTTCTAAGGTCTAGAAAAGTCAAGTCTCTTGTGATGTATTGAGTAAGGGGATTTAAATGTGGAACTAAACCAGATTACAAAAAGTCAATCTTACGTGTTCCAAGTTTATTACTTTTTAAAAAATAATTCCACTTAGCAGCTGAAGACTGTGGCTTTGTCCAGATGTTCTTCTTATTTCAAAAGACCACTCATTGGTAATACTAATGCGGGATGAATTAGATGGCTTGATTCATATGAAGTTAATCCTCGAAAAGCCGGTTTACTCTAAGATGTTGCAAATTTCTTGGAATCTTGCTTTGTTTTATACTCAGCAAAGAAGAGCTTAAGTCCCAGCCACTCGGTAAGACAACTGTTAACCATAATGAAATGCATAAATTCTCTCTATCATCTATGCAAATGTATCCCAAAAAGTTTGTGGGTAAGAAATTGGTACAATGGGCAGTCACTCTATTAGTGCAAGAATTGCCAGATGCCCAACATGCAACAAGTATTCATGGAAGGAGCAGGGTTGCAATGGAGCATCGTTCCTTTGCAGTCAGTCATTGGCCACAATCCTAAGTATGCTTATTTAAATGTAGGGATGGGTAAATCTGTCAATTTTAGTTTCTCAGTTCCTCATTTTCCTAGTCTTAAATTCATATCTTCACATTTCCACATCAGCATGCAAATTTATTTCAATATACTTTTTTTGGCAAAAGAATCCCCCCTAATATAATGGATTTTTGTATGTTATCTTCACTAACCTATGCATTTTTTTGCACACCTTACCCCAGTACAGTTATACCTTGGAAGTTCCGGAAGTCCTTTCAACTTCCAAAGCATTCAGAAACCAAAGCACAACTTCTGATTGGCTACAGGAAGCTCCTGCAGCCAATCGGAAGATGTGGAAGCCCCATCAGATGTTTGGCTTCCAAAAATAGTTTGCAAACCAGAAAAGTCACTTCCAGGTTTGCGGTGTTCAGGAGCCAAAATGTTTGAGAACTAAGCTGTTTGAAAACCAAGGTATGACTATATATGCATTTTTGAACACAGTACTTAGCTGTAGAATTGCATTACAAAATTTACAAAAGTGTGAATTTTGAAGGATGGTTGTATTTTGGTTTGCATGTTGTTTTGGAATGTGTTAATTAGCCAGAATCACCTTTAAATGAATTGAATTTCTCCTCCACCCCTACTAAGTTGCATTGAAATCTATAGGAGATTTCTATGCATACATGGTTAACACTGTTCAGTTAGATATGTAATGCAAAGAACCAAGGTCAGTTTAATGACCACTCTTCTTTTTGCTTTTTAAGCCTGCCATTAGCTGTTTATAAGCCTTGGCCAATCTGGTGCCCTCCAGCTGTTTCAGATGATAACTTCCACCAACCCCAGAAAGCCTCAGTTTAGATAACAGCTGAACTGCAGGTAAACTAATGGGCCCATGTCTGCACAATTACAAAGACAATTGACCATAAAGCTATACAGTCTGCGAAATTTCCAAACACCCTTCAGAACTGCTCAAGCATGGTTATGTTTTATTGTGTATCTAATACTTGTGGCATACCATACACAGAGTCCACAAACAGACTGTAGCGGTTAGGGAAGAAGTGAGTGAGATCATCTAAAATTTGACATTGCATACGGACACAGAGGGAAACTAATGTTCTAAATGACCCAAAGTGAAAACATCAAACATGGAAAATCCAGAATAGGAAATGGTTGCTAACTGTAATAATAAAAATATCCAAAACAGGAAAAGGAATTGTAAATGTTGAGGTTACTGAGTTATGTAGAAGTTAAATATCCTGAAAGTGCATGATTAAAAAATCTGTTACTCATATAGTGGTGTTCGAAGTATGTTGTTTATTCCCTTATGGTTGATGGCAGAAAAACCTGGACTAAGTCCAGAGATCAAGTGGCAATTTGATGCAGATACTCATTCGCAACTGGTAGAAGAGCGATCAAAGTTTTCGCTTTACATTTTCTGGTCTGCAATGACTTTGACCATATTTCTGCATGCAGAGCACTGATCTTTGAATGGGCACTTGTTTTTTTTACCTGAGTACATCAGCATCCACTGTATTCTGTGCAAACAGAACAGCTGAGTTTGCCATCACTTTCTGGAGCAGAGTACTTCTTGTTCAATTTGGGGGAAATGAAACACAACAGTTGTAGCCAATGTTAGTCCTACTCAGAGCAGGCACCCTTTGAAATTAAGGACCATGACTAACAGGTTCAATAATTTTAATGAGTCTTCTCTAACTTGGTTGGATGCTACTAAATGGTACTACTCCCCCCTCCCCTTTTAAGGCCAGTTTCAGTGATTGATCCTGGGAACTGGTGAGTTTTGGGACCAAGTCAATCATATTTTTCACAAATGCAGATTGCAAGCACATGTTGGGCACAATCCATAAGTGTCAAGGATGCTTAAATTTCCATTGAAATTAATTGGACATCACCTATTGATGCCTCATTGATTTCATGGTTTTAGAATGCTTAATCTCATTGAAATGCAACAGCATATGATGCACAAAACAAAAGCAAACTATTGGCCACAGTTGGAATGACAAAAAAAGCTGCATTTCTGTTGTATGCCTCATACAAATGGATGTCTTCCTATCCACATTTGTAGTTTAAAAGAATAGTTTATGTCTTGTTCCTTTATTCAGTTTTGGATCATCATGCAAAGATTGTGCAAGCCGTAAGACTCCCCCGCCCCTCGAAAAAGTAATTTAATAATCTGTTGTGTAAGGCTGAAAATATCAGAATAAGAATTTGCCAAGAAACCTGAAATGATTCACAACAGAAAACCCCCACTGGACAATATTTCTTTCCTATGCAAAATGAAATCTCATCTAATTACTTTCACCAGGGCCCTATTTAAATGCCTTTAAATGATGCTTTGGTGCAAAGGGAAATGTGCTGAGTAAACTAGAGCTTTACTTTCAGTGAAAGGCATTTAAACCATGTTCACAGTTGCTTTTGCTCCACAGATGTGCATCAATGTGCTGGTGCAAAGATTAGGGTGCATTGATCTAGCAGCATTCTGTATGAGGCAAGTAGGCAAAAATAAGGCATGTCTGCTGGATCTAGTCCAGCATCCTGTTCTCACAGTGGCCGTGGTGGGACCTAAGCACAAGCACACTCTCCACTCCTGTGGTTTCCAGCAACTGGCATCCAGAAGCATGACTCTTTTTGACCATGGGAAGGCAGAGCATAGCCTTCACGGTTAAAAGCCATTGGTAGCCTTAAGTTGTCTAATTCTCTTTTAAAGTCATCCTTGTTTGTGGCAATCACTGCCTGAGAAAAAGAGAGGGGATTGTCATTGCTGGGTGTTTTATGAACATGGGAAAGGGTTTCAGAGTGGCAGACAGACGCTGTGTTGTGCCAAGTCCCCACAGCTGTGAGGCGTACTGTTTCTGTAGCCACTGCTATACAACGTTGAAATATCTCTTTTTTTAAAAAAAATAACTTTTTATTCAAAATTAAAACAAAACCTATTATCCAGAAACGTATCATCCTTATTTCCCTCCATTTTTCCTCCCTCCCCCCACAGAACCCACACCCCCCCACCCCCTGACTTCCCTCAGTTCCAGTCTTTGATTTCTCGAAAAATGCTGTTTTCTGCATGTGACACAGTTGTATAAATCCTCTAACTACTTAGCTGATTATTCTCAATAAAAAAATTGTGAATGTTTATTCAAAACCAGCCAAGGAGTCCAGTTCGCTTTGTTGTGTCTTCAAATACTTTGTAAAGGGTTCCCATTCATCTTTAAAGTCACAGTTATCCTTGTCCCGTAGCTTGTGTGTCATTTTTGCCAGTTCTGCATAGTCCATCAATTTTTCTTGCTATGATTCTTTAGTTGGGGTTTCTTCAGTCTTCCATCCTTGTGCTACCAGAACTCTCGCGGCCGTTGTCGCATACATGAAGATGTTTTTCAGCTTTTTGGGCAGATCTTTCCCTACAATCCCTAATAAAAATGCTTCAGGTTTTTTAACAAATGTTAAATGGAACATTTTCTTCAACTCGTTGTATATCATTTCCCAATTTTTTAAATTACCTTACAATCCCACCACATATGATAAAATGTCCCCTCCTTTTCCTTACACTTCCAACATATATTTGAACTAGTTTTGTACATTTTCCCTAACTGCACTGGTGTTGTGTACCACCTGTACATCATCTTCATGTAACTCTCCAACGTTGAAATATCTCTATCTAGCATATTGTAGAAGAGAATTGAGACACCTGGTTAAAATGGGATATCCTCCCAGCACAGTGGACTTGATCCGAAGGCTGCACATTTCTGACAGGGATTAGTGTCTTGTGGAACAACCCAGACTCTCCTGCTAGTCTGGTGGGGGTTTAGGGAACAGCAAGACCACCAGAGTGTCCATAATCCCGTCGTGCATGGCAACCAGGTGGAAGATGTGGGATGCAGTCAGATTGCTGCATCAGTCTTGAGGTGCTGCAGTGATCAGGACTGGATTGGGTCCATTGGGGGTCTTATCGCTCGCTGCTGCTGGTGGGGATCTCTCCAACCCCCACTTCTACCTACTCATTTAGTAGACAGAAGGAGGAGCTGTATGGGAGGCTGATAAGGCTAGCAGAGAGGGACACCAAACCTCCTTCAAGCCTCACACAAAGGGAGTTTGGATTGCTCAGTAAGTTATATTGTGTTATACTATGGATCCTACATTGGTTTCAGCGTGAATTTATCCCCTGCTTTCTAGCAAAAAGCAAAGACCCTCAAGACAGAACACACATGTTTTGTTATTTTTATTTAATTTTAAAAGATCTTTATCATCTTTCCCATTCCCATTTATATTTTTTCATCATTTTAATGTCTTCCCCCATTTAAATAATAACACTATTCTAATCTCCTTCATGGATCACTGCAATGGCAAACCTAGACAGCATCTTATAAAGCAGAGACATCACCTTGCCGACAAAGGTCCGTATAGTTAAAGCTATGGTTTTCCCAGTAGTGATGTATGGAAGTGAGAGCTTTACCATAAAGAAGGCCGATTGCCGAAGAATGGATGCTTTTGAATTATGGTGCTGGAGGAGACTCTTGAGAGTCCCATGGACTGCTAGAAGATCAAACCTATCCATTCTGAAGGAAATCAGCCCTGAGTGCTCACTGGAAGGACAGATCATGAAGCTGAGGCTCCAATACTTTGGCCACCTGATGAGAAGAGAAGTCTTCCTGGAAAAGACCCTGATGTTGGGAAAGGTGGAGGGCACAAGGAGAAGGGGATGACAGAGGACGAGATGGTTGGACAGTGTTTTCGAAGCTGCTAACATGAGTTTGACCAAACTGCGGGAGGCAGTGGAAGACAGGAGTGCCTGGCATGCTCTGGTCCATGGGGTCATGAAGAGTTGGACACGACTAAACTAGAACAATATTCTAATAAAAATGTGACCCCATCCCAGAACTGTTCTTCAGACTCCATGTATGGTAAGGACAGGTTTTGATTCTTGCATAGTAAAAACTCCCCACTTTTAATGGGATTGTTTTTGTAGGGTGGCAGACGGTGCACCAGTTCCCACAATCCCTTTCATGTGCCCTTACTTGGGGTAAGACTCCATGCTGATCAACCCTAGTTCTGTTGCTGAACTCTCTGAAACTTTTTATAAAATGCATCTGTAATGTTTATGAGGTGTTGCTGTTTTTATAGTGTGCCAGTGTCAATTGCTGAGCTGTTTATTGGAAGGAGATATATAAGGCCTGTGGTAAAAAAAGATACGCATTTTCAAAAGTTGAGTCTTCATTAAAGAGGCAAGTACTTTTCATACGACTTTTGAGGGATGCACCAGGGAGAAATGGAAATATATGGCTGGATGCTCTCTTTACCACCTTTATACAAATAAGAAAGATTGCCTGCACAGGTATTGGATGTTCTGCTGTCTCTATGGTTTATGCACAAGAAAATGAATGCCGTACCATCCACAGACTACCCACTTGAATATCTGATTTCCTGCATGTGCCTTTATTCGCATCTGGGAGCAAAAAATAAGCCTGGAATAACCCAGACTGTGCAGTCTCCCCCTCTTTTATAAATTCAGTTTGCTCTTAACTGATTGATGGGGGAATAGCAATAACTTCATGGTATTGATCTGCTTTGTAGCAGAGCATCCCTATATTAAAAAGTCTGCTTTTGTTTTAATTGGTCAGACAAATGATATTTTACATTGATCATAGCAATGTATTTCAGCAAACTAATTGCTTGATCAGCAAGGGACAATCCACATTTGTTTTAAATCAAGTAAGCTTCAGAAACCAGAGCATTTGTCCTTGTGGCTTTGATCCAAAGCCTCATTAAAAGTCTCTTTTAACTGATATAGAGCTGCATCTCATTAATATAGAAATGATGATATTAAGGAGCCTTTAACATTTAGCTATGATGTGACCTTAGTCATGCCCTGCTTAACAAACTGGATTGAAGGGTGGGGGGCGGAGAGATATGAGCTTCCTGGAGCTTGGCTCTGAATGCATGGATGGGATCCCCATAGGCATTCTAGTAAGAGCTCCCTCCTCCCCCACTGGCTCTTAGCCAGGTGTGCAGCTGTTTTTACTGTGCGCCGCATTGTGTGTTTGGACATTGCTGAGTCTCATGTACAGCTATCTGGTGGGATATTTATTTATTTCATTTCTTAAAATATTTATATCCCACCTGCTATACCAAGCATCTCGAGGCAGTGGTCAGCAGATCATACAATGCAATACAAAAAGTGAAAAATTATTCAAGTAATCAAACACAAGAAATAACAACCAACCAACCCCTTCCCCATTCTGCAAACATCAATAGACTGGGAGTGGCCGCCGAGACCATACCACACTGGTCCTGAAAGACCTACATTGGTTCCCAGTATGTTTCCGAGCACAATTCAAAGTGTTGGTGCTTACTTTTAAAGCCCTAAACGGCCTCGGCCCAGTATGAAGGAGCGTCTCCACCCCTATCATTCAGCCCGGACACTAAGGTACAGTGCCGAGGGCTTCTGGTGGTTCCCTCACTGCGAGAAGTGAAGCTACAGGGAACCAGGCAGAGGGCCTCCTCGGTAGTGGCACCTGTCCTGTGGAATGCCCTCCCATCAGATGTCAAGGGAATAAACAACTATTTGACTTTTAGAAGACATCTGAAGACAGCCCTGTTTTGGGAAGATATTAATGCTTGATGTTTTATCGTGTTTTAATATTCTGTTGGGAACTGACCAGAGTGGACGGGGTATAAATATATTACTATTATTATTATTATTATTATTATTATTATTATTATTATTACACATTTACAGCATGCGCTGAAATTACACTAATGTCTTGCTTCTGTGGGAAACACTATTCCAGAGAGCAGGTGCCACCACAAAAAGGCCTTCTTCCTTGTTGTAGTGCAAGAGACATCTGTAGGATGTAGCCCAACCAAAATGGCCTCTCTTAGTGACTAGGCAGGTGTATATTGAAGAAGGTGTTCAAATGTCCCTATTTTCAATGCGGAAATGTTGGCGGGTATGTGTTCCCTCAGATAACCTAGTTGATTGTGGCTTTGTAGATTAATAAGACCAATAAGTTGGCCCAGTAGCATATTGGTAACCTGTGTAGCAATGTGATTTGCTTTGTGATGAACCCCTGCTCACAAAAGCCACCAGAAGCATATTGTACACTGAGAAAATGGAAGGGAGTGGACCACCAGATGAAACATGTAGGGAAAGTGTTGGAAGTACACATTTTATTCGCAATGGCATGTTGCACTCTGTGGAGGGAGGTGAGGTGAAGGGAACGGGAACAGCTCCAAGAATGTCTATAAGGAGGCTAGAGATGGTGTCACAGAGGGCATGGTAGGCAGGAAGCTAAACAATAACTTTACTGTCTCTCTTAAGCAAGAAGAAAACAGCAAAAGAAGACTCCTGAGACCACCCAGATACAACTAAGTTCCTAAACTCTAAAATGCGACACTGCAAAATTGGTGTAATCTGTTGATGGGAGATAGAGACAGATAACCAAACAGAGAGTGGTGTCATTTGTTGCTACAAAAGTGGTTGGTTCAAAGCCTGTGTGTTCTATGGAGCTGCCCATTATTTATTTCAAGGCCTCTGTAGGCCAAGTGTCATATAATGATTCTGAAGGGCTAAACAGTTTTGAGAATTGGACTATACAATAGTCAAATGCTGTGTCTCAATGTGATTTTTTATCATTATGCTGAATCTTGGTGAAAATGTTGGTGTGGCCCTCAGAAGGCTGTCCAGAGGGGAATGTGGCCCTTGGACTGAAAAAGACTCCTTACCCATCAAGTAGAGAATTCACCCTGAGCTACTGTCCTTATGTTCGCCCGGTCTTGGATGCCGCCCTCCCTCTTAAAAACACCTCCATTTTCTTCCCTTGTGAGCAAACTTCCCACGTCCATCTTTGGACCTATTCCCCTCCTCACATACAGTTTCTCAGTAACTTCTTGTAAATAATGTTAAATGGAATAAATCTGACGTATTTTTTTAATGAATAATCTCTCCTTCATAGCACTTTATAAATCAGCTACTTTCAAATGGAGCCCGTCAGGAATTAAGTGTGCTTGGAGGAGTTAGGGAAACAGATTGAGGAAGAAACATAAAAAGAGCTCAAAGCAGATATGATTTGGCCAAACAATCCCTACTGGGGATGGTGGTGCAGTATGGGGAGTGCAAGAACCTCATATTTCAAGGGTATAATCATCAGTAGAAGATGAGAGTCATTTAAGAGGCTTAAAACAAAAGAATGGAGAGGATCTTCTCTATGCAAAGAAGGTGGCCCTGTGAACTACTTTATAGAGGACAGCTATTTGACAGCATCTTCTCTCTGAAGGACTACCTGGTCCAGGTCTGGTTTAAATATAAAATATCATAACAAAGGAGAGCAGGCAGGGTCTTGTGTTTTCCTATCAGCAGTTAGCACCTGAACTCAACAGGCAAACAGCCAAAGCACTATGGTAAGATTCAATCTATTTCTGTTTAAATCATAGGGTGGTATTCAACACAGTTTTACTTAGAATAGACTTCTTGAAATGAATGAGCCTAAGTGAGGTCAACTAATTTCTATAGATCTACGCTGAGGAAAACATTGTTCAATACCACCCATAGCAATTATTTCCAAATTTGCATCTAGACACAGGAGGATACGTAAAAGTTATGGAAATGTGTGTCCTCTTTTGTCCTCCATTTGGTGATGTGATTCTGCCACATCTCCAGAATGAAAGGGGTCATGCTAAGAGGTACCCAACCACCAGACACTGGTGGAATGTGCATTCTGTGATAGTATGTGAGGAAGGGCTAGAAAACGACAGGAGGTGAGAGTGCTCTCGTGCTCAGGTCCTGCTTTTGGGTTTCCCACAGACATATACGTTTGGCTGCTGTAACAACAGGATCCTGGACTAGATGGGCCATTGGCCTGATCCAGCAGGCTCTGTTTAGGTTACCTTTGTTGTTTGTTGTTTAGTCGTATTCGACTCTCCCTGACCCCATGAACCAGAGCATGCCTTGGAAACTGTCACTTTCTTCTCAAAGCTTCTCCTTTTTTTATGTCCTTGGAGTTTTCTTGGCAAAATACTGGAGTGGATTGTCAGTTCCTTCTCCAGGTGGATCACATTTAGTCTAAACTCTCAGCTATGACCTGTCCGTCTTGGGTGGTCCTGCATGGCATAGCTCAGAGCTTCTTGGAGTTATTCAAGCCTCTTCACCATGACAAGGCAGTGATGATGATGATAATAATAATAATAATTTATTTATACCCCCCCAACTGGCTGAGTTTCCCCAGCTACTCCGGGCAGCTCCCAATCAAGTGTTAAAAACAGTACAGCGTTAAATATTAAAAACTTCCCTGAACAGGGCTGCCTTCAGATGTCTTTTAAAGATAGGATAGCTGCTTATTTCCTTCACATCTGAAGGGAGGGTGCTCCATGAAGGGGTAGTTTATCTTATGTTCCTCTTTTCTTTTGTGTTATTCTGGTGCATGGGAAATATTGGATGTATTTAGGGTGCATTCTAATTCATGTGGGATGATGGTGAGGCACAACAGGCCCAGCCAGTGTTTTGAGCGCGCATCCTGCAATGCTCTCCAGAATTCTCTGCAGCACGCAGGAGGTTTAGAGAGCCATCTCTGCTATTAGGGAAAGTGGGCTGTCTGCCTAAGTGGTCTGGAATAGGCTGGGTGGTCGCCAGGAGGCCCGGGGAGATTCACTGTGATTTGGGGGTCATGGATCAGGGCCACAGGATAGATTGGAGAGGTCTGTGAATAGCCTAATAAGTGCACTATACATTTAATGCAACATCACACCATTTTGAACAGTCATGGAATCCCGCCAAGAAGAAGAAGAAGAAGAGTTTGGATTTGATATCCCGCCTTTCACTCCCCTTCAGGAGTCTCAAAGCGGCTAACATTCTCCTTTCCCTTCCTCCCCCACAACAAACACTCTGTGAGGTGAGTGAGGCTGAGAGACTTCAAAGAAGTGTGAC
This sequence comes from Podarcis filfolensis, assembly GCF_964270895.1. Classification (NCBI taxonomy): domain Eukaryota; kingdom Metazoa; phylum Chordata; class Lepidosauria; order Squamata; family Lacertidae; genus Podarcis; species Podarcis filfolensis. Next base: position 54,574,707 of record NC_139610.1, read on the forward strand.
TGGCCCAAGGTCACCCAGCAGCTGCATGTGGAGGAGCAGAGACTCGAACCCGGTTCCCCAGATTACGAGACTACTGCTCTTAACCACTACACCACACTGGCTCCAAGAATCCTAGGAACTCTAGTTTGTTAATAGTGCTGAGAGTTATTAGGAGTTATTAGGAGACCTCTATTCCACTCACAGAGCTATAGTCAATCCCTCTTCCCAGGGAATTCTGGATCTTGTAGCACTGTGAGGGAAATAGGGGTTCTCCTAATAACTTTCAGAACTCATAACTGTTGAATCAAGCCTTGTCAGTCAGAGGAATTTGGCACTCTATCCAGGTGCCCGGCTTGATTTCTTGTTGGCCTCCCCCGTCAGCGACTCCCGGCAAGACAAGGCGAGGTCTTCCCACGGTACAGTCTCAAAACATCAACATCCTGTTTGGCGTTCCAGCCATCTGGAGCACTCCGCAGCATTGCTCCTTTTTCGTAACAATAACAAGCTACAGTTCCCAAGATTCTTTGGGGGAAGCCATGATTGTTTAAAGAGGTACGATACTGTTTTAACTGCATAGTTCAGATGGGCCTCAGCTTAAGCCAATATTAAGCATCTTCTTATGGTGATGTGATGGAATTTCCTTTTGAGCCCAGTTCTGAACTCCTGTTTAGCTCTTTTCAGAGTGTTTAGTGCTTTGCAATTATTATCGCGAGCCTTTTGCCCTTTGTTCGCAGAAGGCCTCAAATGGGACCACTTCCAGAACAAGCAGGAGGAGTTAACTTCCCTGACCTGTTAAACTGCCATCAATCTTCCGCCTTTGTCCAGGGGTTAAATGGTTTGAAAAATGTGGTGTTGTACAAGTTCCTCCCTAGTTCACCATGGGAAGAAACCTGGCCTCCTGTTTTCACTTTCTCCTTTCACTTTCCCAGTGGATATAAAATATATGAGCATCCCACTATCTTGGCAACAGCTAACACTTTCCAAACGCTAAATAAATGCAGTTTATGTGAGTATGCTAATTGTGATATCTAAATGGAAAAGCTGATTCTCATTTTTGGTTTAGAAGCTTTGTGCTTATGAGGTCTGAATGAATAAAAAATTGGTGCAGGACTGTGGGGAGGGGGAAGTGGGAAAAATATCCTTTATGTCTATAGTGAGAAAATACCGGTAGTTATTGGTAGGGTGGCAAATCTTCTTGTCACCAGGATCTCTGCCAGATCTTACCATGATCTCTTCCAGGTCTTGCCAGGAGGGGGGGGGGGACAAGGTTGATGTGGGACAAATGTGCACTGAAAATACCAGAGGATATTTGGTGCAGTTGTTAGATTTGTTTTTGCCAAAGCGCCATTAAAATGTTATTATCTAGATATAATTTAGAAATAGAAAATCTTGAACCAGAAGAAAAGAACTTCACAGTACAGTGGTACCTTGGGTTAAGTACTTAATTCGTTCCGGAGGTCCGTTCTTAACCTGAAACTGTTCTTAACCTGAAGCACCACTTTAGCTAATGGGGCCTCCCGCTGCCAGAGCATGATTTCTGTTCTCATCCTGAAGCAAAGTTTTTAACCCAAGGTACTATTTCTGGGTTAGTGGAGTCTGTAACCTGAAACGTCTGTAACCTGAAGCGTATGTAACCCGAGGTACCACTGTAATAAGGTGCTTTTTGAAGATCGGCCCAAATGTAAAGGGATGGAGCTGGGATGGCTCACCATTTTTGGCCCTTGGTCAATTCTCCAGGGTGGTCACGTGCCAACAGTGGGTGTCCCCAGTGCAAAAGGGGCACCGTCCTACTAACCTCATTCTATCCTCAACCGTATCCCACCCTGTCTGCTTTCTTACACCCAGCCCAGGGGGTTGCATAGGCTTTCTCTTCCTTAGTCCCTATTTTGCCTTTGCAGAACCCACCTGGGAAAAGGAGGGGGAGAAAACTAGAATAAGTTGGCCTTATCTGCCATTGGCTTTGGTTCCACTTGTCATTTGCCTCCCTGCTTTCTGCCCTATTAGTCCCAATGTGCAGCAGCCACCGCTGGATGTGTCCACCCCGCACTCACGCATTCACACTCATCCTTGCACACACAAAGATTTACACAGTGTGTGCACATACACATATACAGTTCATCAAATGATTGATCTGATGACTGGGGAGCTGGTCATTGCATCCCTGTCAGGGAGCTGCGTTAGAGAGAGATGCATACCCCTCTCTCCACCCCAGCATTATGAGGAGATTTCACCCCTCCCATATCCAAGAATCTGCTGATGTTCTCTGCTAATTCTCCAGAGAGGAGGGGCGGTTTCTGCTCTCTACTTATTCCGCTCCAGCCTCACATCAAAGTGTCGGGGAGAGAGAGAGACTGAGTGTTAGAGAGAGATCGTGTGTATAGATAAGGTTGCTGCTAAGAGCAGCTGCAGACACTCAGTGCAGTTCAGCATTTTCGTTTAGACCTCATTTAGCTCTGTATATAGTTGTGTATTATAGTTGTAGATAGAATAAAGAAGATATTCTACAGAGCTGCTCTCCGAGTCGTTTATGCTCTGCTGTACTCTGCTATACTCTGCTGTGTGATGACTGTCTTCTTGTGGAAGTGAATCCGGTGCTCACAACTCTAAGCTGTGAGTCCACAGCACTTTGACTTGTTCCTGTGTAGAAGGTGGTCTCTGGAAGTGCTACCCAGCTCGCCTAGCCCAGTCGGGGCTGAAGTGGATGAGTCCAGTTGGTGGCACTGGCTCAAGGGCGATGCTGACACATTATGTCTTCTTGATTCTCCTCCCCCCCTTTTGTCTACTTCACTTCTGAAATTAGAGGTGTCTTGGGAATGTCCTTGGGGGAGCAGATCTGGCCCTTGTTTCAGCGGTTAGTAGACCCCAAGTGAAGGAAGGAACTGCAAGTCTTGTGATTCTGCATGAGCTGAGCTAGGAGCTACTGCCTTGAATGGAGTTCAGTTGTATTCCTTCCAGTTCCAGCACTGAGGATGGTGTTTTAGGAAACATATGGTTGATTCCTTTTATTTTTCTCTGCAGAAATTGAAGCTGTATCAGAATAGAGGTTCTTACGACTTCATTGGAGGCATCTTGATTAACAGCTGACTAAGGCTGTTCTCTCCCACTTATTGTTCCAAAGTTAATTTCCTTGAAGGTGTGTCTTGCAAGTGTTCCCACATTTGCTAATGAGGTGTCTGGCTCGTCTCTTGGCAAAATCTTGCCATGTGCAGGAGTTTGGAATTAGAACGCACATGGCTTTTATTTATTTACATGTGAAGTCTTATATAAAGGTACCCCTGCCCGTCAGGTCCAGTCGTGACCGACTCTAGGGTTGCGCGCTCATCTCGCTCAAGAGGCCGGGAGCCGGTGCTGTCCGAAGACACTTCCGGGTCACGTGGCCAGCGTGACGAAGCTGCATCTGGCGAGCCAGCACCAGCACCACACACGGAAACGCCGTTTACCTTCCCGCTAGAAAGCGGTCCCTATTTATCTACTTGCACTTAGGGGTGCTTTCGAACTGCTAGGTGGGCAGGAGCTGGGACCGAACAACAGGAGCTCACCCCGCCGCGGGGATTCGAAGCGCGACCTTTCGATCAGCAAGTCCTAGGCTCTGTGGTTTAACCCACAGCGCCACCCGCGTCCCTAAGTCTTATATACCTCACTGTAAACAAAGTATTAAGGTGACGAACCTAACACGTCCATTAAACAGCATAAAAATACTTAGTCTGGACAGTGTTATGCAGTAACCTATGGGCATACATTTTAGACTTAGATTCTTGAGGCCACTATGATCAAAGAAATTAGGGCCGAGTTGACTCGGAAGCCTATGAAATGGATGAAATTCTGCAGGTGGTATTGGGTTGTGGTAAAGTTTTTTCCACAACTTCCATCATTTTAGTGGGGCTCATCCATGAGAATTTCTACACAAACTGTGAACTTTGTCAGGGGAATCCATTTCATTTCAGTGGTGCTGCACGAATTGCACTGCTTTCACAGACCCTCCAAGTGTCCCTATTTTCCAGGGATGTCCCTGATTTAGAGAAGCCATCCCAGTTTCTGATTTGATCCCAGAATGTCCCGCTTTTCCTTAGGATGTCCCTGTTTACACTGGAGAAATGTTGGAGGGTGTGCAGTTATCCAACCCCTGAGCCATCTGAAGGCAATCCTGTACAGGGAAGGTTTTTTAAAATGTTTAATGTTTTATTATGTTTTTATATATGTTGGATGCTGCCCAGAGTGCTGGGGGAACCCAATAAGTTATAAATAGTAAAATTAACATTATGGAATGGGACGTCCCTATATTCATCGGAGAAATGTTTGAGGGTATGCTTACAGTTAGTGGGCATACATGGGCCTTACTAGCTGTGTGCTTTTACCACTGCCCAATTTTCATGAGCAAAGTGCAGTGACAATTCATAAAACACAGTGTCTGTTTTTGTGTGTGTTTAGCTTTACAGTCTGAAATGGCAGCCGTGCGTTATAAGGAGAAATCCCAGCAGCACAAACAGGAACAACAGCCTCCTTTCGTAACGTGCATAAGTGATACAAAACTCCTTTGTTTTAGAGGTTGATTTATGAACTTATTCTTATATACTTTTAAAGAAGTTTGAATTCTAATAAGATTACATCACCCCCTGGGATTCTGAGAATCCATATGTGCTTTTATTAGTCCAATTCTGTCATATAGCTTCTGCAGCAGGGATAGGAGCCAGGCACACTATTCATTTACGGTCAGAATAACCCAGGGTTTCCGCTGACCCAAGATTGTATCTTAATAGGTAGAATCGACCTAACAAAGGCTGCAACCCATGGCACTTAAACCGGTGCAACAGTTCTTAAGATTGTAGCCTGCATGCACATATGCAGGTATGTACGAAGTTGAAGATTTAGTTATAGCCCACCTCTTGACTGGATGATCCTCAAAGCAGCTATTGTGTTTCGTCATTGGAATGGAATTATCCTAATGCTTGCTATGTTAGCTGATCAGCACATAGGATTGGGTTCATTGATTGCTGCTCCAACAGAAGGTCCAACAGAACAAACACATGTATGTTCAGGAGACTTTGATCTGATATCCGGAATTCAACCTATGTGGTATTTTTTAGTTCTGGCTTTTGAACCCAATGATAAGATGCCAGTTCAGGCATGACCAAACGCTATATAGGATAGGGATAGCATTTTAAATTGGGTGGAAGGAGCAAATTGTCATCCTCCCCCACTGACATAGTTTAACTGACTCAAAACATTGGACCCCACGTGTCATAAAGGATGTCGTTAAAGGAACACAACCGTGGTCAGCAGTGCAGCATGGATTTCCCAGCCAAAAGCTACGAGTGTCTTGTCATCTTTAGGATATTATAGCAGAGGGTTTTCCTGTTGAAACAAAACAAAACTTTCAAACAACGTGGCAAATCTTTTCCATGGAGGCTTATATAAAGAGCTGGTGTCTGTAATAAATCAGATACCAATAAAACCACACAATCTAAAACTAAAATATTAACAAGCTACAACATAAAAACAGCAGCAGTTTAAACCATATGGAACACCACATTTTGAAAAGCTGTTTGAAATAGGAATGGACAAATTTAAATTTGCTTTGTATTTTTAAGTAAATAACTCACACCTCTTGGACTAAAACTTTGAATTGAAAGTAATTGACCTCCAGATTTCATGCTTCTCCAAATGTTGTGATACAGTTCTGAGCTAAAAACAAGAACAACAAATGCATAGACGTGCATGAAATGTATTTTAGGGTAAAATATATTATAATTATTTTAATTTATTACCTACACTTCAATCTAAGGTCCCAGGGTGGGTTACAACAACTTACATCATTAAATACACTTAGGGATCTGTACTTTGAGCTAAAATATGTATTTAAATGCGTATCTTGTGAACAAAATATATATTTAAATATGGATTTTCATATGAATGGGTTTTTTAAACAAAACAAAACAGATTATTACAAAAGAAAAAAGTCAGTATGGACTCAAGAATGGACACATGAGAAAGCAGTGAGGACCAGAAATTGACTGTTTTCTCCATCTCTAAAAATAAAAAGTTTTCCAGATGTGAATGGGGCTTCACAAGCATTGAGCCCCTCCTGGAAAAGGTCCTATCTTCTGTGCTTGTCAGTCTCATAGATCTTGACCGTTGCAGTGTAAACAAAGGCCAGCCATGTGCTTCTGCATCTTAACTCCTTGGCCAGGTTAATGTGAGAAAATGAGAAAATGCCACTGAGCTGTTTACTTAAAGGGGAAGACCAAGTATTTTCTTAGCACCACAGCAGTTCAGTTGGTGTACATTCTTACTTTGTCGCTAGCTTCATGCACAAGGAACAAGCAGGTGGCATGCAAAGTAAGATGAGCCTTCCCTTGGTAAGTCTTTGGTGACTCAGCATGAGCCAGCATCGTTATACTCAAAGGGCTAAACCACTTCAGCAGTTAGCTTCAACTCCTCAAAAGGATGTTTGGTGAAATAAAGGCAGAAAGCAATGGACCAGCTTTGAGGTGTTATCATGGGATATGCAAGCTGTTTGTCCACCACCATGCACTGCCTCCAGCAAGACCTCTCTTTCATATGGGAAATAACAATTGAACTCAACAAGGAATGGTTCCTTATTTATTAAGCATGCCCCCCCCTGCCTTGTTCCCATTCCATTTTGAATGCTACATAATTTTTAGATATGCAGAGCCGAGACCTGCCCAGTAAGTCCTATATCCTGAGCAAGGAGACAATTATAGTGCAGAGATGAAGGAAGAAACAAACCAAATGTGGATGGATTATGGAGTCAAGAAACAGCTCGACACACTTGTCTGATCTTTCCCTTCGCTCAGGGGACCGCTGCGTTATTGCTCACAATTCTCTTTTGTTTCAGTTGGTTATTGCAATAGTAATTGCTCATCAGTGTATAATAAACCATGTCTTGTTTATCTCATAAATGGCTGGGGCTGTTTGTCATTCCTCCAGGGAGAGTGTTGAAAGCATGGTGGGTTTCTTAGTGGCGTCATGGTTCTGGGAATACTCCTGCAAATGGGCTCCAGATGCCCATTCCCCCCACCCCATGTTAGCTCTCTTTCTCCAAGGTGAAATAATCTCTTTGCACCAGGCTGGGAGGATGGGGAAAATCTTATCTTCACTCTTCCTGACCCCCACCTGTGGCAACGAATCTCCACCACCTGTCTCAATATAGGTATTTCACCTATATTTCTTGATTACACGAAGCGATCTTCTGCCACCCTGGGCTGCTTGGGGAGGAAGGTCAGAGTATAAATTCAATAAATAAAATAATCCAACAAATAACCAATTCTTTTTTTTTTAATGATTTTTTATTAAAGGTTTTTATAACAACAACAAAACATATAACAAATACATAAACAGACAAAAACAAAAACAAAACAAAAAAAATGTACCATTTCGAATCTTAATTTCTTATACCTTTCTTCCCCGACTTCCTCATGCCTCCCTTTTCTGTATTCCAAATTCTTATCAATTGCTCAGCAAATCTTCCCTTATTTTAATTTTAATTTAATCTAGTCTTCCTTATTCTCCTTGTCTTAACCCTTGCTAATAGTAACCATTTACTTTCCAATCCAACATCATTCTAACTTTCGTTAATTTTGTAATATTTCTTTAAATAGTCCTTGAACTTTTTCCATTCTTCTTGCGCTGCTTCTCTTCCCTGGTTTCCTTTTCAAATAACCAATTCTTAGAAATTGCTTGTTGCAATGTGCCATCACCGAAATTTCCACATTTAAAATGACATTTTCATTGGTAGACCCATTTTAGATCTGATGAAGAGTGATTTCAATAGGTGAGTCTCAAAACCAATCTTTGGCTAAAGCTGAAGTCATGTAACCAAATGCTAAAAAAAAATCTCTTTCTCTCTACCAGTCATAGACACATGAATTGAATTCCACTCAAATAACTAAAAGTTTATGAAAACATGTATTGGGAAGTTGCTTATTATTATGAATGCTGATGACACTCAGCTCTGTATTTCCACAATATTTGACTCATGAGATGGCATGTGAGCCATGGACTGGTGCTTTGATGTAGTGGTGGGATGGATGAGCATAAATAAGCTGAGCTTTAACCCTGTCAAGATGGAGGCACTGTGGATGAGTGGGACCCATGTTCAAGAAACTGGTCAATTTGCTGTGGATGGGATTGTGCTCACACTAAAGGAGCAGGTATGTGGTTTGCAGATGCTTCTGGATCTAGCTTTATCAATGGAGGCCCAGATAGCCCCAGGGATTAGAAGAATGGACCCATGGACCAGAGCACGCCAGGCACTCCTGTCTTCCACTGCCTCCCACAGTTTGGTCAAACTCATGCTGGTAGCTTCAAGAACACTGTCCAACCATCTCGTCCTCTGACCGGCCATAATTAGTATGACACATATGACTGTTCCTGGACTGGGAGAGCTTGACCACAATAGTTCAGGTACGGATGTTACAGGTACCACAGCGTACTTGTTTTGCACTCGTAAAAAAATAGGCAGGCAACTTTTTTCTATTCTTTTTTATGCCTGCTTAAAATTTACCTGCTTACTCAGGCTTTCCCCATGGAGTGATCCTGTTAAGTTGCTGTACTAATCTGATCTATTGATTCTGTATTTGATTAATTTGTCTAATTTTGTTTTTGATTTTATGATGTTTGCCAGCATATTTTTAATGTTGAAGGAAGAGATTTATTTATTTTTGCAAATAGATAAGGTGACATTGGACTTCCTCTTATATTCAAATACTGTCTTCCGCCACCCCTTCAAAACTGCAACGTATAGCATGGACTGGAATTAAGATCTACTGCAATAATCTTATGCCATGCCATTGTTACTTTTAAAATGTATTTTGATAGTTGTTCGTTTTATGTAATTTTGAAATTTCAGGTCCAGGTTGTAACTACATCTTAAATTAGCGGTAGCCAACGTGGTGCCTTTCCTATTTTGCTGGGCTCCAGTTCCCATCAGCCTCAGCCGGCTAGGCCAGGGATAATGGGTATTGTAATCCAGTGAAGGCTCACTGGGCACTACATTTGCTATCCCTGACTTAAAGTGAGAAAGAGCAGCTCCAATAAAACCCTCTAATGAAACCCTCCATGCTTACCCACAACTTCCACTGGCTGTGTTGCCCAGCTACATTCGGAGTAAGATCTGGAAATACTTCTGTTCATTGGGAGCACATTTCAAAGAGCAGGTACTAAGACTAAGACTGCATTCAGACAGCACTTTATTCCGTTTTACGAATGTTTCTTTAACTGACATTCCCCACATATTGTGATATTTCACATAGCTTCTGGAAATCCAGTGGAATCTAGTTGAAGTTTAGCAATAATTTCCATGTCAATTATTTCTAGAAAATAATCAATTTGCAACCCCATTCACTCAGAAAACAAGCCTAGGAGTTTTGCACTGTAATTTCACGTGACAAACCTGGGGCTGCATATAGTGTTTAAAACTTAGCACTACATGGTGTTATAAAATAAAGTCTTCCCAAGTAAAGGATTAAAGAGTACTCTCACCAACATTAAACCCCACACACTTTGAGCTGGAAACCTGAGCAGATGGGAGATACTTAAAAAGCTTCCTTCAACTCGAGCAATTTAGTGGTGCTATTCCTGGATGTGAAATTCCTGGATGTGAATGCTGCCAAACTTTAGCAATTTTTTTCTCCCAAAGGGAGATTCCAGTATGATGCTGCTGATTTGGAATTCATTTACAGATTTTATATTATCAGATGTGAACTGAATAGAATCTGGGGTCAGTGAGCTCCCTGTTGACAAGGGAATAGTCCTTCTGCAGGTGATAATATACATGTCTTCATCTTGCTTTCCTCATTCATGATTATTTGGGAGAGGATCACACCCACTCTAATAATTCCCCCCCCCTTTTATAACTACATATTGTTTGTGTCCATGCCTAGTTTGCAAAATAACAGGCATATCTTCCCTTTGCATGGCTTGGCCTTCAGGCTTTCAATTTGTAAGAACATTCCGCACAGAGATGTTCTTTCAGGGAGCTTACAGACGGTTGCTCTTTCCAGGTGGGATTCAATCACTTACCAACATATTTTGGTTGCACAATTATATGGGAGACTTGCACCACAATCTCACTTCCTCAGAAGATCAGACGAAAGAAAATGGTGGGAAGATGGCATGGGAATAGTGGGATAATGCTTGATGCATCTAACTTTGCCACAAACAAAATAAGATGAATGCTCACTTAAATAGCCTATTATTCCTAATCTCCGTGAAAACAAATCAAATGATTCCTAAATAAACAGGTCATCTTAAAGCTCCCTTATTCTGTTCATACCCATATATACATATATACAGAGGCGGAGCAACCTGCTCCGGTATCTGGAGCAGTGCTTGTCCCAGGGTGCTTGTCCCAGGGGGCGTGGCACGCATCCTAGGGGGCACGGTGAGCGTCTCGGGGGGTGCGCGGCAAGTGGTGCGCACCCTGGGAGGTGCCACCGATCAGGGGTCAGCATTTTGTCACCCCCACTTTGGAATGGTACCCGGGATGGACCGCCCCCTGCCCCTGCCTCGGAACGCCCCTACATATATATGCTAAATAAAAATAAGACACACTTTAGGATGATAATGATGATGATGATGATGATAATTTATTATTTACATCCCACCCATCTTTCCCCAGCCACTCTGGGCGGCTTCCAACAAAATATTAAAATGCAATAATTAATCAAATATTAAAAGCTTCCCTAAACAGGACTGCCTTCAGATGTCTTCTAAAAGCCTGATATGATGAAATGAGCTGTGGACTATTAAACATATCCCGCTATATCTATAGAAGTTTTCAAGGTTGCAAGGGCCTTTGGCTACAAGCAAAAAATAAATAAATTATTGGATCATTTTTAAGACGCTGCAGGGATCTTTGTGTTCTTCATTGCAACAGACGAATGGTGTTTCTGCTACTTAATGTATACAGAGTTTAATGTCAAAATAGGCTTTTAAGCAGTTTGCAAGCACAACAACCATTGGCACAAACATTAATATATAAAGATCCATATTATTTTTTAAAAAGTCCAATAAAGCTACCCCATTAAAACAACACACCAATTAAAGCAAAAGACTCAGGTCAAGAGATCAAGGGCTAGGATCCTAAATAAAACAAATGGTACACATAAGAAATGATTACGGCTGTTACCAAGTAGAATTCTGAAGAAAACTATCAATGCTTAGCATAGTTAAGTTTGAAGCGATATAAAGGTTGTTTTCTTCAGCAGCAACTATAGTTGGATCCAGTTCTGACCTTTTAGCAGCATCCAGATACGGACATAATACCTCAAGTTCAAACTTAGTGCTACGTGTCAACAGGATTCTGCCGTGGTTAATATATTAATGACATCAAATACCTTCACAGGTGCTATTTTAACAGAGTGCCAGCATTCTGTTATTAGAGGTGCTTGAGGTCTTTGGGAAAGCTGGATGATTCAAGAATAGTCACTGGAACTATTGTTTTGTCCCGACAATCATTTGGGGGCGGGGGGAAGCAAAGTGCATTGGAGCTGGGTCACAGACAGCGATACATTTCTTTCGCTATTTGAAAGGTATCCTGAGAGAACTAGCTCTATAAATTGGAAACAGATGGGCAGAGATGCATGTTTAGCCATGGAGAACTCATAGGAGCGCAGCAGAGTTAAGTCAGGTGTCTGACACTCTGTGACATTTTTGTGTCTCGGTAGAAAAGGAAAAAACACCTGGAGAGGCTTGAGTGATTGGTATTGGTGGTGGTGAGTTAACATTTTTATAGTTAGGATACAATGATAACTGCTTTAATGATGTGCTCCAAATTTAATAAACTGTGCATTTGCAAAAATTTATTTATTTATTTATTTATTTATTAGCATCACGTTCGGTCTCCTGGATCACACACAGAGTACATTCTCTAATGCTTCCTGCTCCCCCAGAGATGTGCATGAAGTGTGGAACATCATGGCTTTTACAATGGTCAGTAATGATGGTTCCTCTGGTGCATGTGATGCTGGCACATGCATGTTAAGTAACATGCAAATATTATGCAAACGAGTGCCTTCTTTTGTCCCACTTTTGACGACGAATTGTGTCTTTCTGGCAATGTATAAGTGGCCACCCTCTTGATATAAGACCTGAAAGAGTCTCAGTATTGCCTGGGTATCAGAATGAGTCTACTTTAGAACCATCAGCCTATGCTGTAGTAAAGGTAAAGGTAAAGGGACCCCTGACCATTAGGTCAAGTTGTGGACAACTCTGGGGTTGCAGTGCTCATCTCACTTTACTGGCCAAGGGAGCCGGCGTACAGCTTCTGGGTCATGTGGCCAGCATGACTAAGCCGCATCTGGTGAACCAGAGCTGTGCATGGAAATGCTGTTTACCTTCCCACCGGAGAGGTACCTGTTAATCTGCTTTCACTTTGTGCTTTCGAACTGCTAGGTTGGCAGGAGCAGGGACCGAGCAACGGGAGCTCACCCCGTCGTGGGGATTCGAACTGCTGACACTCTGATCGGCAAGCCCTAGGCTCTGTGGTTTAACCCACAGCGCCACCCGCGTCCCTATGCTGTAGTACCTTGGCATATCTAAGAAACTATGTTGATGGAGCAACATATTGACATATGCATTTAATTAACACATAGCATCTCTAGGTGTTTTTTGTGAATTGTTGTTTTTGCTTTTTGCTCATATCTTGCAGATAAGAAGTCCACAGCCCCACTTTGCTTTTTCACCTTTGGGGAAATACATGCCCTGGATGCATTTAATTTCCAGGTGCTGCATTTTTACCTCCTTGGATGTAATGTTTTGCCTGTAAATGTATATTTCTGAACATTTATTTTTCTCCTGGTCCTGTGTCGCCTATAAAGTATCTCATCTGTCTCACACTTCTTCACCATACAGAATGCTTGCAAGTGGCCTCTTTTGCTTCAAGTTACTATCCCCTGGTTTCCAGAACAATATGTGCATCTAACCTCTGGGGATCAGGGGGAAACCCAAATGTTTTCTATACATACAGATGGAAATTATTGTTTCTGCATTTGCAATATATTTCACATCACCATTATAAAACACCTTTGTGTCATATCAGACAGCTTGGAAGGTATTATTGAAACTATGCCGTGTATGTTTTCTCCCATGGATTTGTTAATTGCACAGCTAATACTTGATACATGTGTAAAATATTACTCAGGCTTCGCTGTCATCTCCCTCCCACCCCAATAGTATTGAAACCAGATCAAACTGCAATGAAGTAATGGGATTTTGTTATTGTCAATGGTTTTCAAGCTTTCTCACTTCAAGGAACCCTTTCCTCACTGAAGGCCTGGAAGACTGGTGCTGAATCCATGTGTTGTGCAGGGGATTCTGGGAAATCTATTAGCCAGGGCAGTATATAAATCACATTTTAGACTACAGCTCCCACCAGCTCCAGATGTACCCATCACATCTGCAGGGTACCAGGTTTGCAAAGGCTGAACCGGGGCACATGCTCAGTTCATGCAGGGTGTTTTTCAGGCTTAACGTATTGCTTGCAGCCCAATATCCTACTATATCTATATATCTATATATCTATATCTATATCTATCTATCTATCTATCTATCTATCTATCTATCTATCTATCTATCTATATAAAATTCACATTTACAAATCCTAGGGCAATATACAACAAACATGACAAAATCATCACACCAAACTAAAATGCAATAGTCCCATCAATAAAGAGAAAAATAATAACAAAGAGAAACAAAGAAAATGTATTTCAGACAGCAGCCGACGGACCAACAGTTAGAATGTTTAAGCCAGGGATCAGCACACTTTTTCAGCAGGGGGCCGGTCCACTGTCCCTCAGACCTTGTGGGGGGGCCGGACTATAGTTTCTGGGGGGAAATGAACGAATTCCTATGCCCCACAAATAACCCAGAGATGCATTTTAAATAAAAGCACACATTCTACTCATGTAAAAACACGCTGATTCCCAGACCATCCGTGGGCCAGATTTAGAAGGCAATTGGACCGGATCTGGCCCCTGGGCCTTAGTTTGCCTACCCATGGTTTAAGCTGTCTGGTTCAGGGGGAAGGGTTTAACCCGGGGCTGAAAAGATTATAATGTTGGCATCAGTCGTATCTCTCCATGCAGAGGGTGCTCCTCCAAATTTGGAGCACCAGCATATTGCAAATAAATGCACCTTAGAAGGCACCCAACATATTTCTGCAGATGTACACTGGCAGGGGAAGCTTGAAATCGTAGAGCAAGTGGGAGATGCCTTGGAGACAGAAGAAAATAAAATGTTGCATTGGGCAGCCTCCCCCTCCTGGCAGAGGAAGAGGGTGCGGGGGGAGAACACGGCCCCCGGCAGCGCGATCCCGGTGGGGTGGAGAGCAGGCGGGGCGGGGCTGATGCACGCCCCTGAGGGCGGCATGCCACACCCCTGGGATACGCACCAGCCCCGCCCCTGCCTGCTCTCCACCCCCCAGTGCTGGGGCATGAAGCTCCCTCGCTGCCTCCACATCTCCTCCCCTCCTGAAATATTCCAGTTGGGAACCTTGGGAATGGGCATGGGAAATCAGTTTGGATAATGAAAAGAATGGAGCAATGGAGGGTGTTTTTTTAAGAAAAACACACACGAAATACTAAAATCTGGATTGAAGACAGAGTTATATCTGCTAGCTCTGTGGTGTTTTTGGTTCCCACCCTCTCGGTGTCTTAAACACAGACCTCAAGGAGTGCAAGTGTGTCTGTGTGCAATGCAGAAGTTTGGAAAGGTCTATTCTTGGTGTTAGAAGAGAAACATTGCGCGAGATTGCTCCCTGCTCCTGCCAGATTGCTTTCTGCACGAGGCAGGCAGACCTGCACAGGTGATCTTGTATGTTGATGTTAGTGTTATGTATTCCTATGAACACTTAAATGGGTTCTTTTTGTTTTGTTTTTTCCAAACAAGGAAGAATGTCTGGTAGTACCTTACATAGCTGTCCCTTTTTTTGCAGGAAAATCCCTTATTTCAGCGCCGTTTCCCGCTGCTTCCCGCTGCTATCCCAGATTGTTAGATATCCCGTAGACTGTCTCCGGGACAGGTGAGGCTGCTGATTCCTTATTTTCAAATCCAAAAGTTGACAGCTATGCTGCTGATCCCTTATTTTTGAGGCTGCTGATCCCTTTTTGAGGCTGCTGATCCAGGTTACATACACTTCAGGTTCCAGACTCCACTAACCCAGAAATATTACCTCAGGTTAAGAACTTTGCTTCAGGATGAGAACAGAAATTGTGCTCCGGCAGCACGACAGCAGCAGGAGGCCCCATTAGCTAAAGTGGTGCTTCAGGTTAAGTACAGTTTCAGGTTAAGAACGGACCCCCGGAACGAATTAAGTACTTAATCCGAGGTACCACTGTATTTTCAAATCTGAAAGTTGACAGCTAGGGCACCTTACAGAATAATAAGTTGTGTGTGTAGATAGTAAGATCAGAAGGAATGCATACAATACTGACTGGCAATTTTATCATTAACACTGGCAGCTCACAAGAAGCAAAGGAACAAGGGCTCATCCACACTTCCGGTTGCTCTTCGACAGGTCCAAGAGGTCCCTGGGAAAACCCACTGTTAACTCCTGAATCACAGCAAATGTCAATTGGGCTTTCTGCAGATTGACATATGCTCCTATTCAGTAGTAAACAGCGGGTTTTCCTGGGAAAAGCAGCAGGACTAAATAAAAACCCCTCGAACCTGTGCTTAGTAGTCATGGACCAAATGGAAGAAACTGAGGGACAATGAAGAGTTTGGATTTCATATCCCGCCTTTCACTCCCTTTAAGGAGTCTCAAAGCGGCTAACATTCTCCTTTCCCTTCCTCCCCCACAACAAACACTCTGTGAGGTGAGTGGGGCTGAGAGACTTCAGAGAAGTGTGACTGGCCCAAGGTCACCCAGCAGCTGCATGTGGAGGAGCGGAGACGCGAACCCGGTTCCCCAGATTATGAGACTACCGCTCTTAACCACTACACCACACTGGCTCTCAATGGGAAGTGTGGTTGAGCCCCAGCTCCTTTAAAAATGGTTTTCATCCAACCACTAACATATCTGCTCATTTGTTTTTATTTGAATCACATGCTTTCAGTGATTCTGGTTAATGCTTAAGCTAGGTCTCAGGTTCCTGTATTGGAATCTTACGGTCTTGAATGAAATTGGGACCCATTTCTATAGTAGCTTGATCAAAACAAATTCAATGGTATGCAACATTATTGAATACAGATACGACACCTAGTCGCTCCTCTGCATTGCTTCACTGATTCTTGATCCATTCCTGTATCCTACCTTCCCTTGTGTATGTAGTACAATGAACCAAATATATAAAATAAATTAATAAAGATTTACTCCTGCCTAAGATGAATGGGATGCGGGTGGTGCTGTGGGTTAAACCACTGTGGCGCTTGGAGTTGCTGATAGAAAGGTTGGAGGCTCGAATCCCCGCGATGGGGTGAGCTCCTGTTGCTCTGTTCCAGCTCCTGCCAACCTAGCAGTTCAAAAGCACATCAAAGTGCAAGTAGATAAATAGGTACCGCTCTGGCGGGAAGGTAAACAGCATTTCCGTGAGCTGCTTTGGTTTTGTCAGAAGCGGCTTAGTCATGCTGGCCACATGACCTGAAAAAACTGTCTGTGAACAAACACTGGCTCCTCGGCCTGTAGAGCGAGATGAGCGCCACAACCCCGGAGTCGTCCGCAACTGAACCTAACGGTCAGGTGTACCTTTACCTTTTAAGATGAATGAACATCCAGAAGATGTCCACACACACTAACACTTGGAGGAACTGCCCAAATATCAATTGTTTGCACCAGCCCTCCTCTGCCATCTCCTGTAGTGTATGGGACAGAGGATTTTGAGAGGCTACTTTAGTATTGAAACGAAAGGTAACTCTTGTAAGACAAAATGATTAGGAACTGGCAAATAATGGAATGCAATTAGAGGTGAGATCAGATGGTAGGCTTAAAACAAACTACTCTGCTCATGCCTCTCTGCATTAAAAGGCATTTCAAATGGTTATCCAAATGGATGTTCAAATTGAATCAATTATAGCTGAGTATACATTAGTGCATATTTTTTCCTCATACTTTGTGACTTTGAATGAACATATCTTCTGAGGAACCTAATGGCAAAATAAGCAAAAATGAAAAAGAAAAAGAAATAAAACCATTGAGGCATTTTTCTCTCTTGTGTCAACAAGATATATTGGCTACATTGACTTACAGTTTTTTGTTTAAGGAAAACAGCATACTGTATCCATGACAACTGAGATACACAAAGAGGAGTGTAAGAAAAAATTCAGAGCACCTTAAAGTCCCTCTTGTCTCCTACTGGGAAATCTCTGAAAACATTCAGTGTGGAGCAAAGCATGAACAACACTTTTTAAGAAAACATGTTCACGTTATTTAAAGGGAAGTTTGTATGAAAAGCAGTGCTTTGTTTGTCCTTTATTGGCAGGAATTAGAATTTCCCCTTTGTTATATCACAATTTATTGCCTGGGTGCAGTGAGAATTATAATGTCCATAGATTGTTACTTTGCATGAAATAAGTTACAAAAGAGGGCAAATGCCTTGCATCTATTGACAAAAAAGAGCATATGCAAAAGAGAGGATGAGAGAGGACACAAATTTGCATAACATTTACATCTTCTGATTTATACATATAGATCAGGGGTGGGGAGCTACATGCTGTGGGCAGGCTTGCTCTTGGGTTCACCAAATCCTAATGGAACATTTTGATGTCAGGTGACACATTTTTCCATTGTAGTGTGGCAAAGGGTGCTATAAACGAAAATTCAATACAAGTGAATTTTGCAGTAACCACATACCAGCAGATAGATTTTCAGCAGGGATTGGTACTTGGCCATGCATCCAATCCAGTGGGCACAAAGTCACCAAACCTGTTTTGTGCAAGAATTGGCTGTATGACCAAATACCTTACTATGAACTTGAGCAGGCAGCTGATCCAGTGAGCTTGAAGTCACCACTTATCTGTTGGCAGTGGACTACCCCAAGCCTCAGAACTGGTGCCCATTAGAGGGTTTCCTGAAATAGTATACACCTATACAATCAGGGGGAACGCGGGTGGTGCTGTGGGTTAAACCACAGAGGCTAGGACTTGCCCATCGGAAGGTCGGCGGTTCAAATCCCCACAACAGGGTGAGCTCCTGTTGCTCGGTCCCAGCTCCTGCCAACCTAGCAGTTCGAAAGCCCGTCAAAGTGCAAGTAGATAAATAAATCCCACTCTGGCGGGAAGGTAAACGGCATTTCCGTGTGCTGCTCTGGTTTGCCAGAAGTGGCTTAGTCATGCTGGCCACATGACCCGGAAGCTGTATGCCAGCTCCCTCGGCCAATAAAGCGAGATGAGCACCGCAACCCCAGAGTCGGTCACGACTGGACCTAATGGTCAGGGGTCCCTTTACCTTTACACATTCAGGGAGGGACACTGCTAGGTACTTAAATGACTATGTATTGTTTACACTGACTTGCAGCAGCTCTCTCCAGAGTTTTCAGGAGATCCCTGGAGATGCCAGGGATTGAAGTTGGGACCGATGCTATGGGACCATTGAGCTAGGGCCCTTCCTGCACCCAGGAAATAATATCTGTACAGGCAGGAGAGGCAGCTTGAAGCAAGAGTTTCACTGAGTCAAGACACTCTGTCTTTGCTGTTCAATTTGAGGTTGCATAAGGAATTACTTAATTAGCAAATATTAATAATACCAGGCACTTTCTTCTTCTTTTTGGCTGAGATCATTTTCTGTTTACAATTTTAAACATTACATTTCCCTCCCTCTGCTTAATTATCCGCAAGTGCAAGAACTTAAATTGAAAAAGGATGATGAACATTAGTACTGTATAAACATTGAGATTATCAATACAAATTATTGAGAAAATTAAATTTTTGCTGAGCACAGCAATGAGAGAACATTGGAGGTATTTGCCACAATAAACAAAAAATGTGAATGTTTTATAATACTTTGCTCTGACGGACTGTGGGAAAGAGGCTGAAAATGACCTTGAGGTTAGCATTTCATGTACTTGTGTTTGACAAAACTATGTGAGTCAAAGAAGGCCATGGTTCAACCATCATTCAGTCGGGTTCAAATGTAGGCATCAGAGGTGAACTTCATTCATATCCACACAATGAGAGAATTCAGTGAGATGGATATGGAAAAAAATATGTAGCAATTTTCTTGGGGGAGCTGAATAAAGTTATTATGTGAATGTGTGAGTAGCACAATGATTTCTTATTATTATTCTTATATGTAGTTTGCTCTGATGAGAAGTTCTCTACCAGCAGTCCTCTTTTAAACAAAATTATTCAGCTTTCTTCATCAAGTTTGTTAACTTGATGGTGGGAGATATTTTCCAGAGGAATTTATCTTCTCCTCCTCCTCTGATATCATTCAACAATAAGTTGCAATGCAATACAAGTGCAGCAGAATCCTATGCATATCCAGCTACTCAGAAATAAGCTCCATTGATTTCAATGGGACTTCCCCCCAATTTAACATGTCTGGATCTAACTAGAAATATGATATTGAGGCCAATTCTATGCATATTAAGTTGGGAAAAAGCCCCACTGAAACATATTTTAATATGTCTGGGTCAATTTTATTTATGTTGTCTTACTTTCTCATGGATATTGTGTTGTGATGACCCCAGAGGTGTGCTTGGCCTGTACTAAAAGCTGGCTTTTAGTGTTGCAGCTCTAGCTCAGTGGAATCAATTTTGTCTTTCCCATTTCTTACATTTATTTTCCACCCGTTGAGGCGCTCTCCATGTGTTTTAAAGGTATAGTGTGTACAGAGCCCAACTTTTCACACGGATTCCAATGGGACCTGAAGTGCAGCTTAGTCTGGATCCATTTATATAAAATATAATTATCATTGTGGATGTGTATGGAAATGTTCTGGTGAAAGTTGCTGTAGAGAGATATTTATGTCATGGATGGCTAAATTCTGTGCTTTCGGGGGTTGGAGAATGTGGTCCGGGGGGAGAGGGTGCTCTGAGAGGATAATTGCACGAGGAGCACAAGGCACCAGGGCCAGGTGACCCAGTTTCAAATCACTTAGCCATGAAGGTCATCAAGAGATCTGAGTCACTTCACCATCTCTGGACTTAATCCACAGGGTCGCTGCAAGGATAGCATGAGCATATGCAACCTTGTGGATTGCTGTGAGCTCCTTGGAGGATGAAGAGTGTGATATAAATACAATGGATAATAATGTGTTGGATAGTCAGGATCTGCTGTGCTTCATCTAGCAGTAATGCTATCCAGTGGCGTAGCGTGGGTTGTCAGCACCCGGGGCAAGGCAAGTAATTTGCGCCCCCTAACCCATGGATTTGTGCCCCCTAACCCGTGGATTTGCGCCCCCTAACCCTAACCCCCAGATGTTGCGCCCGGTGCGGCCGGCCCCCCTGCACCCCCCACGCTACGCCACTGATGCTATCTTTGTGTGCAACCTAGCAAGATTGTTAGCATTACAATGTTTCATATCTCTGACCTGATATAATTCGTAAACAATTACTGACTCCCCTTTTTCTGATTAAATGCAATTGGCAGAATTTTTTTTCCACCTTAATTTTCCTTTGGAGGATTCCCCCCCACCCCACATTTTATTGCATCATAAGCCTGTAAGTCCTATGCATAAGGTAAAGGTAAAGGGACCCCTGACCATTAGGTCCAGTTGTGGCTGACTCTGAGGTTGCGGCGCTCATCTCGCTTTATTGGCCGAGGGAGCCGGTGTATAGCTTCCAGGTCATGTGGCCAGCATGACTAAGCCGCTTCTGGCGAACCAGAGCAGCACACGGAAATGCCGTTTACCTTCCCGCTGGAGCGGTACCTATTTATCTAGTTGCACTTTGACGTGCTTTCAAACTGCTAGGTTGGCAGGAGCAGGGACCGAGCAACGGGAGCTCACCCCGTTGCAGGGATTCGAACCACCGACCTTCTGATCTGCAAGTCCTAGGCTCTGTGGTTTAACCCACAGCGCCACCCGCGTCCCAAGTCCTATGCATACTTAGGACTAAACATTATTGAAATCAATTGGACCTCCTGTGAGTAGACATGCACAGGATTGGGTCACATGCCTCCTACACACTCTTGAAAATATTTCCTCCTCCTCCTCCTCCTCCTCCTCCTCCTCTTCTTCTTCCTCTTCCTCCTCTTCTTTTAAAAACCTCCTTAATAGAACTTGATAGTACAGTAATATTAAGGTTTTCAATGCACATAAGTTTAGTGGGTGCATTCTTAAAACAGTAAAAGATGAAGGGTATGAATTATGCTTTGCAGCAGTTTATTTAATTATACATTAGTCATCGGGCTGGGCATAAAGATTATATTGAAGGGCTCATATACTATCATGAGCTATTCTTTTTCCTGAATGTATGATTACCACCCTCCTGATCAAAGAAACGGAAGAATGCGATTGCGAAGGGCCTTTGCTTGTTGTTTTGCCAGAGGATCTGTGAATCTCCTTTCTGTTGTGTTAACAAAAAAAGTATTAATAGTACACTGATCCTTTATCTGAATGTGTTAAGCTTTTCCATGAGACAAGCCTACCTCCAATGAAAGAGGAGGGATTATTTGAATAACCAGAATATGCTTTGTGGTGGTTCTTGTTCAAAACAATGCGTTTTTATAGAAGATGTGGGCATTAGAGGTCTGGATAAATAAGGCTGCAATGTCCTGGGACAAGCTTAGTGTTAAGTCCCCTGTCATAAAACCACTGGAACACTGGCACTGTGGAAGAGGATTGCTTTTATTAAGCAGCAGAGTCAGCAAAATTTCCTTCAGAGAAACACTACTCGTTTTAGAGGGATGTCATGTCCATGAATCCGCCAACACAGTAGGGCAGCCCAAGTTACTCAACCCAAGACACCTTGCTTGGTCCTCTGATAACCCCACATACTACATCCCTGATCTTCACCTCCAGCTTCCAGACCCAGCAAGAAGTCGACTGCTGTTGGACAAGCACTCATCTGACAACTAGAGGGCTTCACTATCGGGGGTCTTCTTGAAAGGTTAGAGAAGCCAGGGAAGGAACAGGTATACATTGGAGCGCACCGAAAAGATGACCAGCAAAGGATAGGATATGAGAGGAGATTAACTTCTCTGTCTCTCCTGGGATAACTGCTCTCTATTGTGCTCCCATAGGAAGCTGCAGTTTGTTCCAGCACCACTTACAATGAAGTTTTGAGCCAGGGTTTTGAGTTCATTCTCACTCTAGCTCCAAATGACTTTCTATTCAGTTATGGGGAACTGGTGGCTTTGTCTTCCACACCGATGATGATCAGTGATGGGCTGTATGTGGAAAGGCACATATCACATCACAGGCTAGCAATCTGTACTCATGATGAACCAACTCTGATGGTTACACATAAATTCAGGCTGCACTGATGAAGGAGCAGCTGAGTTTGAAAACCAGTATATTAGCCAATGAGCCACTCCCATTGTTTTCCCAGATTTCTCCATTGGCTAAAGTCATAGCATAAGAAAAGTTTGCAGGGATGGTTCCTCACAAGACAGAATCAATGGACTCAATGATGCTTATACTGCATCGTCAGTGTAAGTGATATGTAGCTATTTGGCAAGTTTATTTGGTATTGTGATCTAGACCATCTTTTTTTTGGGGGGGGGGGGGAGAAGAATGAGGATCTGCAGGCTGTGATCCTAAACCAAAGTTATTGCGAGCAAATTTCCATTGACTTCAGTGGGACATTCCCCAAAGTAAGCATGTTTATAAGTCACTTAGGTGCTTTTGAAAACATTGCGGCATCTCATGCATCATGCATACGTCTCTCCCATGTTTATCCATCTGTGACCGCGTTAAAGGAGATGGAGAAATGAGAGGAGGGAAATGGAAAGAGACCCGTGGTTTTCTAGCCCTTGGGGCTTGTGAGCTATAGGTAAAAGTGCAGAGGAGAGGGATCCATAGCAGAGAAGCTGATTAGAAGGTCTGGTTTAGATCGCTGTGTAAGCAGGAAATGATGAATCTTGGCAAGGGACCAAGAGCCAAAACAAAGCAGCAAGGAAAGCTGATGCTGATGCTTTGGAAAGACAAGGGAGGAGAAAGAAAGCAGCTGGAAAAAGCTGGAGAAAAAGGACCTAAAAATAGGAAATTGTGGACATATTTCAATTCAGCAAAGCTCGAGAAATGGGTTCGGTTGTCTCTTCCTAGGAGTGCTTATTTGTTAGCCAATATTATCTGAAGAAAAATACAAAGGGGTAGGCGTTAATTCTTCAAGTAGATGTCTGAGAAGAAGGGGAGTGATTTGGGGATTTGGTGTGGGTAAGTTAGTTGGACTACTTGTGCATGGTTTGAGGAAAGCAAATTATAAAGGAGAATTTCTTCACTTGGTGAAAGATAAATAGGAGAGATGCAAAGCATTTGCAGGAGTCCACCGTTCATTGCCTTTCTTTTGTGAAATGGACACAGTTAATAATAGTAGCAATAATGATGATTATATTAACAGTCACAATGTATTCTTTTAAACAGGTCCCATTTTGCAATTTTATAATTTATTGGATTTCCTACTCAGCCTTCACCAGAAGGTCCCAGGCCAGGTTTCAACAATATAAAATAGAATACTAAAATACTAATTTCTCATCATTAATGAAGAAAAGCCTATCAATATGTAAACTGCATTCTTCTCTACATATTATACTATACCCCCAAGATAGATGGTGCATCAGGATAATGTTTGGAAGGTGCCCATCAAATAAGTCACACCATTTCCTCCATGGAGAATGACTGACACCACTACTGAAGTCAATATACTGTAAAGATGTTTAATAACTCCAGTAGATTTTTGGTCTATCCCTCCCCCCCCCCCCCGTAGGACTATGAGCCAGCATCTTTCTTCTCTTGTTTTTAAAAAGTAAATGATTGTGGTCTCTGAATCATCTGCTTTGGTTTGAAAATTTAGGTTTTGTGTCTTATGACTCCTAGAAATGATCAGATATGTTTTTGGGGTTTTTTTACTTATCTTTGTTGGTTCTGTACATGTTTCCAAAGCTGTATATCAGCTTTCCTCAACTGGGTGCCCTATGGATGTTCTGGGGCAAATTCTCACAATCCCTGCCTATTGACCATTCTGGCTGGGACTGATAAGAATTGTCATTCAAAACATCTGGTGGACACCAAGTTGATGAAGGATGAGAGCATGTCATTCCAGCTTTTATGCATTAGTAAATTGCTGCCACTTATACATCACTGGATATAGTGCTGATTTTGTCATTTAAAGCCCTATACAGTCTCAGCTCTAAATATTTTCAAGTTCAGCCCTCTCCTGTATCAGTTCCTAGTATGTATGCTTAGGCAGACAAATGCTCCTTACTTTTCTGTTGGACTACTAATAATTGGGAAGCAAGGGAACTAATGTTAACTCTTCATTATTCCATTTCCCTCCCTTGTTGGCAAGTCTATAAGTGAATTCCTTAGTTTAAGAAAATGCTTACTTGCACAGAAGATATCGTAATAGTTTTGTCTTCTCTTGCTGGATATTATTTTACACATAATTTTAGTGCTTCTTTGTCATTTTCTTTTGTTTGTAAATGAAAGAAAGCTTTTAGATTTAAAAACAACAACAGGTGACTTCAAGTTGCCCCACTACTCAACTCACCTGATAGGTGAAAAAGGGAAAGCAAGCATAGGCATCAGTGGTGGACTTCTTCTATTTGTATCTTAGACTCAATTCCCGCTGTCCCCCCCCCCCCTCACCTTGCTCCACCAACCTAAGGGAATCTGAGCTAGAGAACATACCCTCCATGTCCAGACCCAGCAATGATCACCCATATCTGAGCCTGGTGGCTGATGTCCATTGGGACTGGCAGAACACTAGGCAGGAAGACCACCTTTAGGTGGCACCGGAGCCAATAACAGGCTCCTGCTAACGGTTTTTAAGAAAGACAGCATGCAGGTAGAGGCTGATGGAAGGCAGACTGAGGTTGGTGGAGCAGTGCCCCATTCTGCACAATAGGCCAGTCTCCATTATCTGCTACCACATACCTTGTTCAGAGCAACTGTCTCCCCACCCACAGCTTTGCAGCTGTGTCCATGGCTTAATGGTGCTGCAAGGATCAGAAAGCCCTGTCATATACTGACATATAGGTGGGTGGGTTTCTCTGAAGCTTTCGGCACTATCCATGTTGAAAGAGTGGTGGGAGAGAGCTTTGGCACAAGGCCCGGAGCATGTAGAATCCCAAGCATATCCCAAAGCCCATCCGTGCCATTTTTGTCATCCGATTTTGCTTTACCCTTTCAAGCTCTGCATCAGCTCAGTGTCAGAGGATGGTTCCTGCTGCATGGAATTTATAGGAGATATAGGCTAGATTTCAGGGCAGTAGAGGGCAAAACAAAACAAGTCATCTGCCCTAGGGATGGGGGAGAAATTTAGTTTACTTTGCATTTTAATGAGAAACCTACCTAACTAACACTAATTAACACTTCCCAATATAATGCATCAATTGAACTGCAGCTACCCTTCAAAATTTGAATGCTGTGGTCCTGTTCTCCAACCAAAAAATGTGTACAAATATGCATCTATCAGATGAAATTGGGCTTTAAAAAGATATTAATAGTGCTATGATCCTTTATCTAAATGTGTTATAATTTTACATGAGGAAGGCTCAAGAAAAGAGAGGGGATGAAAAAGAAGACGTTTTTAGTGGGCACAAATAAATCCCAGTGGAACACTGACAGTGTGAAAGAGTGGTGTTTTTATTAAACCACAAACTCGGCAATATCTCTTTCAGAGGAACACTATTTACACATTAGTGAAAATAATATACAAAACTTGCTTTATTAGGGAAAATTTATTGCAAAAAATGTGTTCATTAGGAGGAATGCACGCTAAAATGCTAACAAATTTTATATATATATATATATATATATATATATATATATATAATCACAAACTGATGCAGATCTATGCTGAACTGATGACTAGAAAAATGAGAAAGCAACATTGATAGTTTCGCTCATCCCTCATCTACTCAATTTTCCTGCTTCCCCCCAAAAAAACTCCTCTAGAAAAGCCACTGTGAGAATGTGAGAAATGGTGTGGAATGGGACTGCTGAAGGAAACGACTTGAAAATAGATTCTGAAATATGGAAAGGATTGGTTTGTGTTTGGGCTAATGTATGAATTGGTTGGGTTCCAAAACAATGTATCCAGCTATCCCTAGTGAAAATCTACAGTGTATAAGTTCTCTGTAGCAAGCTGAAAAATTACCAGTTCCTTACTGAGGTAACCCAACTAGGATTTGGTTTGTCAAGATATTCCAGATAAACCATATTTCATGGTTTCTATAAAACACTCAGCTATTAAGATTCTACGGCTTTTGTTTTTATTGGCTACACATTTTTCCACCAAAAGGCAGTCAAGAGAGCAAATTCAAACAGCTGGTCAAAATCCATCTATGTACGCAAAACAGCACCTGCTACCAACAGCGTTGTTTAGAGCGATCTTTCTTTGTTTCTTTTAGAACGTGGCTTAAGCACAGAAAGGCTAACTTTTAAAAAATGGTCTATTCATTTATTTGGGTTCAATAGGCCATGATCCATCCTCCCAAGCATGCATAGCTGTAAATGTGGAAGGAGGGATTGTGACTCCGTCATTTGTTTTCTGTCTCGCTTGTGTACAGTTCCAGGAACCACGCAGTAACATTCCAGTAAAATCACTCAAAATAAAACCCATACATAGATCAAACACACAATCTTGCAGATGCTTCAAAACAACATAAGGCAATGCTTCTACGTGAGCCTGTCAGTAGCACTAAGATCAGTGCAGGTCAGACATGATGAGGACACAGTGGCAGAGTGTGGATCATGGAAGAACAGCTGTACAGTAAGGACAACTCATTGCTCAGTAATAGAATTGATGTTCTTTCTGCCTGCATGAGGGATAGAGGTCAACCTCTGTGGCAACTGCAGTTATGATGAGAAAAGAACCAAGGCAGACAACACCAGGCTTGAAGGACTGATAGCATAAGATACCTTCGCACAGAAGAAAAATACTAACTTTATGAAGGGCCACAGCTCTGTATCAGAGCAGATACTTTTCACATGCAAAGACATAGGTTCA
Source organism: Podarcis filfolensis (assembly GCF_964270895.1). Taxonomy (NCBI): domain Eukaryota; kingdom Metazoa; phylum Chordata; class Lepidosauria; order Squamata; family Lacertidae; genus Podarcis; species Podarcis filfolensis. Next base: position 54,601,760 of record NC_139610.1, read on the forward strand.
ATCTCCAGTCAAAGGGATGAGGAACCTGTGGCCCTCCAGATGTTGCTAAAGCTAAGTTCCCATAAGCCCCAGCAATCATTGGCAAAGGTTAGGGATAATAGGAATTATAGCCCAACAACATCTGAAGTGCTACAGATTCACCATCCCTGAATTAAAGGGATTTCAGAGAGCAGACCTGGAAAAAAACTTCTGCCTTAGATTTGGGAACAGCTGCCAGTCAAACAGTAGTTTGACTCAATATAAGGCTGCTTTGTATGTTCATAATAATATGGGTTTCCACGCTGCATTGTGCTGATCTGTGAGAAGAGGTATGATGCCCAACTGCAAGTCGTAGGACTTACTGTGAGCTGTTACTGGTCATGGTACAAGAGTCCCTTCGTTCCCAGGTAGGAAACCAACTAGTTTGTGACTGTGTAGCCACTGTCTTCAACATGGGATGCCCAGGGAGAGCATCAGCCTTCTAGATCCTCACACCAGTACTTCCAGCTCAGGACTGTATCCCAGTGCTTGAACCATGGCTGAAAAAGAGCGGACAAAGACATCATGCAAGCCACCAAAGTGAACTTGGCTTAACTTGCTTCCGGGGCCCCCAGTGTACTTGCAAAACCAATACTTATGAGGAAGCATAGTTATCAATGTGAAATTTAAAATGATGCCCCACCTCCAACATATTTACCTTCCATTGTCATGTCTATGGAGTAACCTTGACATGTTAAAATGTTCTGAACTCAAGCCATGGAATATTCTGATTAGCATTTGTTTTTAAAAAAAGGATGTTCACCTGCCTACTATTTGAACAGGATGGTTATTAAGAGTGATTTATTGGTGGTCTCTCACAACTGATGCTAACCTTTGGACTTCAGCTCTACGGCAACAGAATCTAACACACTCCAAAAATGCTCTGTTCTCACATCCAGGTGAAATGGTGCCAGCTCTTAACAAGTTTTCCTGGGGTTTAATGGCTTAATGTGGGACCCTTAAATTGTGTTTTTTAACAGCAGCCTGCATTTGCTAGACATAGCAGCCATTCCTATGAACTTTGCTACTTGTGCCAAGCTTAAATAAAACTGCTCTGATGCTTCTTCCGATACTTTCCATGCCAAATAAGGCCAAGGCTGATGTATAACTTTGGCAAGGTGTCCTACGAATGCTGGTATAATTAGTATTTCTTGCTTTTATTTGTTTGGCAAAAGACCATTTTCCACCAAGATCTGAATGGGATAAGGACAGTGTTCCATCTGGCCTTAGTTTCAACATTCAACCCCTTTCATCAGACAATCCATGGGAATCTCTGCCTTTTCCTGAATGCAAAAGGTGAGCCTGGCTTGTCTGTCACATTATAAATAGCCACTTTCCATGCAGTGTGTGTAGTGGAATAATATTCTCTCTGTGTCATATGCATGTGCAGACAGCACAAGTAGAGTTGTTCCTGCTTTTGTTTCCACAAATCTTGTTGTGTGCCTTGTTTGTCAAGAGAGCAGAGCAGAATTGTCCAATACACATCACCACATGCAGCTCATTACTGTGAATGCAGATGAAGCAGATTGATTTGTATCTGCAGAGTTGCAACACATTTGGAATGAAGAGTCAATTAACATACCGAAAAATTGACCCTGGCAGTATGGTGAATTCAATAGTCATTACAGCTGGGTGTGCAATGAACAGGCTTCCTGGCTGCTCAGTCGTGTTGCCAGGTTGATTTTCAAGCCATGTTCTGAGGTGCATGCAAAAAGTTACATCATTGTGGGCTGGAACTCGATCTGGCTCCATGATGGAGCACTTTAGGCATTATGCCTTGGTTAACAGAAATGCATGTGAAACTCACTGAGGCCCGAGGGCTGATTTGCAATGGTGTGAACTGGCCCAGCTTCCCATGGACTTCATTCGACCATATCACTGAGTATTTGTGTGCAGAACCACAGCCTACATGAGTAAAGATACCAGTCAGCAATAGAAGCTGTTGATGATCATATGCTGCAGTCGTTTTTTAAAAAAGTGTTCCTATTTGGCTGGGACAACCATGTGCCATGGATGTCTGTCCATTATTGCTGGAGAGGGATCCCTCCTCAGTATGCCATCAGCAGCCTCCCCTTCAGTACTTGGGGGTTGTTGTTGTTGTTGTTGTTGTTGTTGTTAATATAAGATATTTATTTATACCCCTTATATTTCCCCTACAAGGTGGCTTGATAGCAGCAGCAGCAGCAGCAGCACATTTGGGTTTTTTTTTTAAAGCTCTTGAGTCTCTTCTTTTATTAGATTGGTAACAGGGACAGCCATAGAGCAGAAAAGCTGTGCAAGGATGGCCCTAGGATCTTCTCCATCCAGTCAACAGCTTTGTCCTGGTAAAGAGCCACTTGAGATGGAAACAGCAATGTGACCCACCATTCTCCTACAGATGCAGTAAAATAGGTGCAGTACACACACACACAAATACACTTTGAACCATGAGGAAATACCACAATGGGATAGTGATTGCAGATGTGTGTGCATGTGCAGGAACAAAAAAGGACAGGGAAATCAATTATTCCTGACCAAGGAAAACTAGCAAACAATATGAAAGTGAGGGGAAACAATATACTACAGGACACATTGTGCATTTTACACACTCCCTATCATAAAATGATTAAAAACAAGCAAAAACAAAACATGTACAAATACTTTAAGCACATTGATTATATGAGGTTTTCTGCCTGTGGATGGTGGATGGCAGAGGTGACCGGTGGCTGAGGCAGCCGCCAGGAAGTCCCTAAGCAGTTGTGTGAAGAGACACAGAACTGCCTACATGGGGGCTATCACTCTTCTTTCTCTGAACTGCCCCCTGCTGGTCCATCTGTGGTGTGAAGTTTGCCATCCTCCCTGGCACACACTCATTGGTTTGTCCATTAGGTGTGTATTGCTAGGAAAATTTGCTTACAGACGATATATTAATATGAATATATGTGAAGATGACCCTTGATCTAAGTAAGCCTGAATTGTCTTATCAGACTCTGAAGGAGCTATAGCTAGTTCCCTTTCCCCGACATTTCTGTCTGTAAAGAAGACCAAAAGCTTGAAAATCATTAGGCAGTTTGGATTATTATTCACCACATGGCAAGGCATGGCTTATATTTGGTGGCATCCAATGCCCTTGTTCCATTAGCCCACGAGACACAGAGGACATCCCCTTCCTCCTTTCTCCCCTGAAACTCTCAGTGGGCCCTCAAAATCAGCTGTGGGGGTTTGGGAACCCTCCAGGGAAGATATTTTTGGAGTGGTTAGAGGAAACAGAACTGTGGTTGTATCAGTGGAATCTCACTAATGCTGCTTTGGATTCAACCCATTATCTCTACAATACCATTCTGTTGAACAATGCCAAACTATTTGTATTGCCTCTATGCAGTCTCCTTTTACATTGGCTGAATTGGGCTATGGTGACAATTATAAATCTATATTGAACTCTGAATAAAATTGTGTGATATGCTTTCAGACCTACTTACTTTCCATTTTATGGTGTTGCATTTTTGCCCATATGTGTAACATGGTGCAGTTTCCAGCCTTTCACAGTAATCTGAACAAAAGTGTTCACTTCAGTTATTCAAATTTCTTTATAGAAACATATTTTGGGTTTTTTTGTTTAGTCAGGAGTCGGGATAATTGCTCCAAATAATGAAGCAACAGCATCATGCTTAGTTTTCTAAGGCAACATTCGAGTATTTCACGTAGGGTGATCATAGCGATGATTGATAGACCTCATTATCGTGAAATACCATTGCACTGTAATGTAACCAGATGTTTTCCAATGGAGTATCTTGCTGCTACGATGGGGAAAATATCATCCAGTAAATAGCCCATATCATTCATTACTGGGCTGCGGAATCACAGGTTTTTGATCTTGTGGTTTGGCTGTACACACAAAAGAATATATCAGTTCAAATACATCTTGACTTTGCTTGGTATAGTGCAGACCTGCAATAATATGTTTTTTGAGTTTTTGATCTGATCCCATCACATATTGTTAGCTAAGCAAGACCAGTGCTGAATTCTGGGAAAGGAGTGCTTTTGGGCGTGCGGTTGGGGGTGGAGACTGTACATTTCCTCCAACACCTTACCTCCCCTTAAACCATTTCTCTAACCACCTTTATCCAATCCTGCACACTTTTATAACAAAACCAGGGGCATAGTCTGAGTGCATGGGAGTGATGTGGCCATCTTGGCAGATTAGGATGGCCAGCACACTCAAGACCAAGTCCAGATAGAAAAGAAATCCTGATAACAATTTCTTGAGGAAAAATGGAACTAAACATAGTGTATAATTTAAGGAGAAAGCAGAGGACAGAGTGGTTTTGTCTTTCTTACTTCAGGCCTTGTTCATACACCCAATCATACAGAGGAAAACCTCCCACCTCCCACAGAAGTTCACAGCCAATAAGGGCACCTGCTACTTTGTTGTTGTCATTGTTTAGTTGTTTAGTCATGTCTGACTCTTCGTGACCCCATGGACCAGAGCACGCCAGGCACTTCTGTCTTCCACTGTCTCCCGCAGTTTGGTCAAACTCATGCTGGTAGCTTTGAGAACACTATCCAACCATCTCGTCCTCTGTCGTCCCCTTCTCCTTGTGCCCTCCATCTTTCCCAACATCAGGGTCTTTTCCAGGGAGTCTTCTCTTCTCATGAGGTGGCCAAAGTATTGGAGCCTCATCTTCACGATCTGTCAGCCATGGTTTTCCCAGTAGTGATGTATGGAAGTGAGAGCTGGACCATAAAGAAGGCTGATCGCCGAAGAATTGATGCTTTTGAATTATGGTGCTGGAGGAGACTCTTGAGAGTCCCATGGACTGCAAGAAGATCAAACACATCCATTCTTAAGGAAATCAGCCCTGAGTGCTCACTGGAAGGACAGATCCTGAAGCTGAGGCTCCAATATTTTGGCCACCTCATGAGAAGAGAAGACTCCCTGGAAAAGACCCTGATGTTGGGAAAGATTGAAGGCACAAGGAGAAGGGGACGACAGAGGACGAGATGGTTGGACAGTGCTCTCGAAGCTACAAACATGAGTCTGACCAAACTGCGGGAGGCAGTGGAAGACAGGAGTGTCACCATGGGGTCACGAAGGGTCAGACACGACTAAACAACAACAAGTGTGTGTATATATATATATATATATGGTTAGAAGGTAATGTACAGCAATAATACTATTGCCAATAATATCCTACACTAATGGCCTTTTGACAGCAAATTCAAACAGTTACTATATCAAAACTTCTTTACAAATATTTGCCATTGTCTTCATGCAATGAATCTCGAGGCAAGTTGAGAGTTTCAAAGACAGTAGTAGAAAAAATGCAAGCATATATATATATTAATATACTGTGTGTGTCTGTGTGTGTGTGTGTAGGCTGTACACACCTCTGTTTGTCTGTCTGTCTGTGTCTCTTTTTCTCTTGGCTGTACACCTCTCTCTTGTGCCTACTGAAAGCTAGCCACCACAATGTTCAAGAGTTTAAGAGTTCCACTTTGAAGTGTGATACGAAAGTTCAGCTTTGAACTATAACACGTTTGGAGCTTCCTGAGATCTGACGTTCAAGTGATGTGCGGATCTTGCATGAATTTGAAAACACAAGATGTGCAAGAGCACATTTCTCAGAATTGCATCAGAAATTCAGTTGAGCTTTGTGATGAATGTGTCCTGAAATGGTACGTTGGTTAAAACAGTCACAGTCAGCACCAGATCCAGGAAGGCCCTGCCACTAGTCAGACTGAGCCAACTACCTCTTCAAAGTGATGAGCATGCCACGGAGCTTTGAAATTAGTTAGAGACAAGGTCAGTGCTGTCATGGCTTGTGTGGCTTTATTCCAACTTCATCGTTCTACCCTAAGAACTTTTATTTCTTCAAAGTTAATGAAAGTTAAAATGATGTTGGATTGGAAAGTAAATGGTTACTATTAGCAATGGTTAAGACAAGGAGAATAAGGAAGATTAGTTTAAATCTAAATTAAAATAAGGGAAGATTTGCTGAGTAATTGGTAAGAATTTGGAATACAGAAAAGGGAGGCATGAGGAAGTCGGGGAAGAAAGGTATAAGAAATTAGGATATGAAATGGTACATGTTTTTTGTTTTGTTTATGTCTTTGTATGTTTATGTATGTTATGTTTATATGGAAAAAATTCTTGAATAAAAATATTATAAAAAAAAGAACTTTTATTTCTTCATAAATGTGCAATTGCAGAAAGAAGAGCTTAAGTTTCAGATGCTGCCTTCTTAATTGCATTAATGTTCACACAGGAAATCAAGGGGGGGGGGATCATAAAAAGCCAACAAACTTATTATCAGGATATTCTTTTTGATTCTGAACAAACCAAAAACGGGGGAGTGGGAAATGCTTGATCTGGCAACATCAAAAGCTAAAGCTAGCTGGGCTTAGTTAGTTTTGCTTTAGGATTTATTCTCCTTCGATTGCAAAATAGGAGGATTTACTTGATTTTTTTCTTGGATCATACAGCTGCAGTTGTCTTATTCCATGCCCATCAGCATACACACGCATCCTTATGGGGCACATTTTACTAAAGGCAGTTGCAGGCATGCAAGGCGTTCCCGCATTGCAGTATATTGGGGATGGCAGAGCTTCTGCACATGCATGCAAGGATTCTTGTTGTTGTTTAGCATCCACATGGCATTCTCCTCATTAAATTATCACCCCACAACCCCCACTTAAAGCTGAATTTAGCATTCACATTTTAACTGTTCCAGAAACTGTGCTTTCCATTGACAAATAGTAGGAGACATGAAGATGATGTTGTGTGTATCTAGCGCCCCAAAGGGTGCCTGCATCAAGCACTGAATGCACCTTAGCTTGCTTTCTTTCTTTCTTTCTTTCTTTCTTTCTTTCTTTCTTTCTTTCTTTTTTAGAGGGACAAGAGTTTCAATGGACAGACCTATGGGTCTCCAGAAGTTGCTAGTCTACACTGTCCATCATCCCTAACCATTGGCCATACTGGCTTGGGTCAATGGGAGTCCAACAAGACCTGGGCGGGGGGGGCGGCGGCTCAAAAGTGTCTCCATCTCTAGACTAGAGCAGGGGTGGTTAGTGCTACCAGACTACAACTTGTAGTCCAACATAGAGCTGTTATCTGGTTAACAAATCTATCTCTATCTCTCTTTTATTATTTTAGTTCTGTTCTTCCATGACTGATGATTTCTGTTATTTGAAATATTTTTTTATTTATAATTTTATAGGAAATGGGTAGTGCTAAGTTAAAGTCACTTAGTTGTATACTTGTTGCACAAGGGAAAACACAAGTACATTACCAAAGACTGTTGTGCAGTGGATAGCACCACAAGAACCATCTACTACTGCAACTGCTGCAATGGATTCCTTTGCTGAACAACAACAACAACAACAACAACAACAACAACAACAACAACAACAACAACAACAACAACATTTGTATGCCCCAGCCAATCTGGGCGGCTCCCAACAGAGTATTAAAAACACAATAACCTTGAAGCTCTGTCATCCACTAGCACAAGAAGTCTCGATTGAGTATGTTGGATATGGCCTTTAATGTGTTGGGTGATGTTTTTAATGCTTTCAGCTCACTGTCGAAAAAAGACAAGTGACAAGTTACTTCAAAAAAAGTAAATTTAAACAAAGAAATATCTGTCCGATCGCCACCTTTTAACCAATTAATGGACTCTGTTTGAATCAATGTGTGTCATCACTCAAGCCTCAGTGTAAATGCTTGTTTGAGTTTCTGAGGAAAGAGTGAAATGGTTTTTCTGTATGACTCTCTCATTGGTACCCTTTGGTAACCCCTTCAAACAGTAACCCAGAGAAAAAATGAGCAGGAAGAATGGGAGGAGAACAGCAGCATGGCAGCAAGCTCCTCTTCTAGTCTCTTCACATTCCTGTGTGTGTGCTGTCCCAATGCAATACCCCACTCAACAGAACTGGACATTTGGGCAATCTGGCTGCCAGTTAGAAGGGCCTGCTACCTTTCTTCTTTTTAAAAAGAACACCAGACACTCTTTTCTTCCAAAGAGTATCCTACCAATCTGGCAGGTAAATTTGAAAGCTGTTCCAGTGGCTGTAACAGATCAGTCAAAGGCTACATTTTTGCAAATCTATTATCTATCTTAAAAAAAAGCAAGAAAGTATTTTAGCTAACAGAGTATGGCAGAAACTTTAGCTAAGCTGCAATTTACTCTGAAGCAGAAGGAAATGGCTACATTCCAAGCTTCAGTCACAGAGCCAATCTGACGTTACTGCAGTGGAAATATATTATGTTTCTGCATACATCACATAATTGTGTTTGAGAGATCCCAGCGTACCAACCTGATTAATGGCCTGCAACAAGTTCATATCCCAACAATGAACTGATGCTGTCTGTAAGCTGTGCTACCTGGCTTCTCTCCACACTAATGCATCTTGCTATTTTCGCTGCAGGCTAGATATTTAGTGTATTCTTGGCCAATGGGTTCCTTTCCACCAAAACACATTTGTATCACCCTGTAAAGATATCAAAAATGGTCAGAGTTTTCATTTGTGCGGTTTCTGACCTCAATAAAGCTTAATATATTTTTGACAGGGTTACCGATGCTAACATTACATGAGGGACAACTCAGTGGCATAGACAGACACCTGAGGGTTGACCTAAGGATAATGAAGTGTTGCTCTGCATAGTCTGAAAGTGATATTCACCAAATGCAATTCCTTCCTAACATTCAACACTGAATTGCAAACTCAAGGCGACAGCTGGAAAGGCCCCCCTCCTCCATTGTTTCGTGCCTTTTGATATTGTAGGAAAATATCAAACCTATAATGAGTTCCAGAAAGCCAAGAGAATTTCCATTGTGTACAGTATCAGAATGTTGGATGTGTGATCAGCAAGAAATGAAAAAATAACAGAGTTTTTGGTGGGGAGAAGAAGGTTGGGTAGGAAGGAGGGTGGGTAATGCAGGGGATTCCTTGTGGAAGAAAATGACCTAGTTTGTCTTTACTCAATTAAGTTCAGGTGAACAGTGGCCTATGGCAGTTACCCATACAATCCTATTGGGTGGTCTTTGTTGAAGAGTATGGAGTCTAACAAAAGTATTTGCACAGCTGCCCTGATGGCAGTATCTCAGTCCTCAAATTATTTTGAATATTTTTATTGGTGAAACATCCTGTGAGGTAGAAAGGTGTCACAATTCCCATGCTAGAGGTAAAGGGTGTTAATATGTAAAAGACGGATTGACAAATCAATTAGACCACAGTGCTTGGTATGGAGGAGATTGAATCCTTACCGTGTGAAGACATTTGCAATAATGCAGAAGTATTCAGAAATTAGCCTTGGGATTTGTTGGGACATTCACTCAATCTTCGTTACATCAGCGCTGGTGATGCGGCCCCCTTGTAAATAAATGCAATGCTACTGTAATATTATTGCCTTCCACAAGGCTTCAACTCCTCCAGTTGTCACCATCATGCACCAAATTAAGAACTGAATAGGTCACAACTGCTGTGTTCTACTTTGTAGATCTTGGAATAAACTGGTTCTGCTAAATCAGGGCAGACTGAGGAATCTGGAATGTACCCTGCAATCTAATCCAGGTCCCAGAATTGAACTTGGACTCTCCACTGCTCATGGCTTAACCATTCCTCTTGCTTTAGAATGAAAGGTTATATAGTTCTGGATTAGTACTGCAGTATTAAGTAGGCTGGCTTTCCCCACCCCATTTTATATCACTGTGGCATAATAAATCTACCCTGACTGACTTGTTTTGTTGTATTACTCAACTCAGTATCAATTCCGATGTAATTGATCATTCTTTAAAAAATGTAATAAGGGGAAGTCTTAAAAATGTCCAAGTGCTGGGAGATGAGTCTATAACATATATTTCGGTCATATGCCACTGAGCCTAATTCAGCAAAAGAAAAATAAGGAACACCAGGCCAAAATGTGTCATATTTCTTGTCTTCATAAATCAGCTGTACATATTTACCTTTTCCTTACTTCTCTGTGTGATCCAATCCTGCTCTTTAGTTTTGAACCAGCTGGGGTCAGTAGCCATTTATGTGATCATAGCAGCTGGAAGAATTAAAATCACGATCATGGATATTGTTTGTAGGCCTGTCTTCTGGGGAAATAGATAGTAGCATTAAATGAAGTATACATTTGTATGAATGTTGGGCAACAATGTATTGCTTATTGATATGCACTAAAGATAAAGTGTAGATTAAAAAAAGAATTGATATAGTAACAGCTTCTTACCTAGCATTGCTCGGGAATTCTAAGAAGCAAAAATAGTGCAGACAGAAATCAGTGGAGTTCTGAAATCTGTGGTTAAAATCAGAGCAGTTTTGAAAGTTTAAGACCACCATCTTGATTCAAAATGGCACCCAACTGTATCCAAACATAGAAAAAAAAATCCACTCCTTAATCACAGGAACCAGCATGCACAATTTGGTAACAATATCTTAAGAGGTGTCCAAATGCATAACAAAGAAACAAACAACTTTCCAAAATATGTAGTAGATTGTACTGGAAATAAGAGAAATTCCAGCAGTAACTGAGTGGTATGTTATGTCTATTGAAAAATTCAAAGTTATACAATTGTGAAAGGCAGGGGAAGAGACTGTGCGCTTTTGTTAAAAACTGGAAATATTTTATTGAATATTGTGATAGTTTAGTACAATATAGCTGATCTTGTGAAATTTTGGAATTTTCAAATAAGTATTATTTATAAAAATAAAAAATACATGTGGGTGATTTTGCTGCCAGCTGCCAGTTATTGTTCCATCACATAAGCAGCATACCAGGGAACACAACCAAAGAAAATGTATTTTGTCTAAATCCCTCCGTTGAAGTTTTGTTTAGCCCTGTTAGACACATCAATGCTTCACTGTTGGACAACTTGCAATAGAGAGTGATGATATTTCTCCATCACTCTATCAGTTAAAAGACACAACTAGGAGTAATAAACGTGTATTAGAGTTACAGTCATCTAACTGTTTGCTGCAACTGTCTTCATGAGGGCAACATTTCAAGAGCAGAGCAAGCTATGTTTTGACAAGATGTAATCTTTTATTTTCTTCCTACAATTCTTTATACTGATTCCTCCTCTATCCCTCCACTCTCTGGGGGAAGTAGAGTTCACACACATGTTGCTGGACAAGAGACAAAGAGAATCTGTCCAACACGTGTAGAACAGATGCTTGCGAGCGGCAAGGAGGGGGGATCAGTTGAATTGCTGCATGACTCATTTCCGCTGTCTTGCTGTCCAAGCAAGTGTTGACCCACATGGAACTGGTCTTTGGGATTTTTCCATGTCAGAAGCAGACAGACAGCCCACCCAAGAGATCATCCACAGTCGGTATTTGTGAACCACAAACTGTTTCATGTCGGGTACCACCTGCTTTTATGGAGAGAAGGCTACAAAGAAAATGTACAATACAGTATGAATATAATAGGAGGGGGAGATCTTAAGCATGGTCGAGCATCTGTCTTGCATGCAGAAGGTCCTAGGGTCAACCCCTGGCATTTCCAAGAGTCTTGTCGGAAAGCCTGGAGAGCCACTGCGCAAAAAGTCCCCATAAAAATTAACCAGAAATTTAGTGTGAATTTTTCCCAATACACACCATTAGAATCCTTGTGAATATGAAGTAACTGCAAGTAAAGAACCTTTTTCCTTGTGAATTTTATTTTGCCCTTGTAAGCAACCCTAGTGGTGTGTGAATGAGACAGATGATGTGTGCTGGGTTAGCTCCCGCTTCCAAGCTGTTTTTAGCCTGCTACATATACATAAACTACAAGCCAACCAATTTTATATGTAGAACATTTTTGCCCAGCAATTTCCTCAAATGCAACGCATTTTAAAGCAGTTTTCAGTAATTTATTTTTCTGAACACTTCACCCCAGTATATGTATTTTTGCACACATTGCTTAGCTTGTACCCCATGGGTGCCATGGTGCCTACGAAGGCTTTTATCACTGTTTCGGCAAAGGTGCTCCAGACTCTAAGCTTTCGTTTGTTTTAAAAAATGAAGTCTCTAGCCCTTCTAGAAAGAAAGCTATGGGGCAAAATGTACAGGTCACTTCTAGGTGATTTCTGTGAAACGAGAGTGTGGTGTGGCCGGCATGTATATTTTTCCTGGTACTGAAGAATCTCCCCTGTTGTTTTTAGAGAGCAACAACATCTCTCCCCCCCCCTCCGTGTATGTGAACAATATTCTGTGATCTTCACAATCAGGACCAGCTGCACATAGCTGACCTCCCATGGCAAGCATACAGGTTTTTTGGGTGGTTGGCTCTCTAATTTTGTCTTATGCCACATCACCCAAAGCAGCTATTTTGTGACTGGTGCTCCCAGAACTCTCACAACATGTGCCCACTGATCCAAAAGGTTTGGGGACCCCTGGTTCATAGGAATGACAATGAGGAGCCCATTCATTTCTTGACTTCCTTTCTCTACCTCCAGTCGAACATCCTGTGAAATTCTTTGGCATGAAAAGGCTACGCAAGCAAGACATCCATGGTATGTTTGGGGAGGAAAATACAGAGAATGTAAATCTAGGCTCCATGTAAATGTCAGGAGCTATTTTATTTCTAATGTCAGTAGCTTAATTTACAATTCCCTACTTCAAGGTGGTTTGGAAGAGTTTCTGTCCTGCTAGAGTTTCTTATGGATAAGAATCCAGCTTTGAAATCTGGCAAGCTTCTGTATCTCGTTTTGGCAGCTCATCCATTTTGCATGTGTGAGGCCTCAGGTATAAAGAGCTACAGTCTTCTTCAGTTAAAGGTTCTCCAATAGTATCCTGTGCTCAAATGACACCATGTCCCAGTCATACACCAGGGATCCTTACACGATGATGTAATATAAGTAGGGATGGGCAAACCTGTCATTCTCTCACTTGCAGTCTGTTAGCTAAGGGTTGTTGTTCATCATGAAAATTCATCAGCATTCTGGTGCAAATTTCTCTGAATATACCATACAATATTTGTACACAAACAGCAATTTGCTAGTGCTCTATAGCAGACATGTCCAACACGTCGACCACAATCGATCAGTAGATCCTGGCATGGTCGATCTTTACCTGCCCTCCGCTGAAGACATGCCTGGGCAGCCACTGCCTCTTCCTTGTAGTAGACCAGTATAAAGTAAGCAGCACATAAGCAGCACACAAAATGCTACCAAAATTGAGAGCTATGTACAAGATGTACTACAGAAGCCACAAACAGAAAACTCATTCAAATTGTGTCCAAAAGGAAGATTCAGTCTTTAAAGTTCCTTTAGCCAGGCTCCTGTAGATATCAACAAAGGTAAGTTTGATCAAACGAAGTGTTGGCGATGTTGCGCTCAAGGGTTAGATATCACAATTGGACACATAGCTCTCTCAATTTTTGGATTATTAATATAAGATTTAGAACATGGAATGGTTTGGTAGCATTTTGTGTGCCGCTTATGTGCTGCTTACTTTATACTGGTCTACTACGAGAATTGGCAGCATAGGTTCATTTCTTCAGTATTGCCTCCTCCTCAGCTGCTCTCGTGGGAGGGGTTGTTTTGACACTGCGCGTGCACCCTCCCTGCCCCATAGGCATGTGCTCGCCCACCCTGCACCCATCCCTGCCCCCTCAGGGGAAGCAGCCAGCACCCGCCCACCCTGCACCCATCCCTGGGTGGTAGATCTCTGCCAGTTTTTATATTGGATCGTGGATCACAGTCAACTTCAAGTTGGACATGGTTGCTCTACAGCAACAAATCCATTCTTTATGGAAGCGATTGGAAATATCCTCAACCTGCTTTGGATACGTAGAACAGCAAAGAAACAATCAAACTTAACTGGCTCACAGCCCTTTGGATTTGATGACCAGATCGTAAGCACGAAGGAGGCATGATCTGTCCTTCCTGTTTGAATCCTGCAAATAGTTAAAAGCAGGCCTATAAGTTAACAAAGTCTGGAACCCTTCCAATCCGTGCTCCCTACAAAGCAAGTTCCGACAGCTTTCGCTCGGAAGAGAAAGGGAAAGGGTAATTCCTGCATTGAATGCTGGCAAATGCAGGCATGCTGAATTTCTATATTTTGAGTACCTGTGCTTTGAACTTTAAGGCTGCTTCCAAATTCTGCTGCAATCTTTCCCAACCAGGTGACCTCCAGATGTTATTGGACTTCCGCTTCCATCAGCTCTAGCCAGCATGGCGAATGGTCAGGAAAGATGAGAGTTGCAGTCCAACGACATCCGGAAGGCCAAAGGTGGGGGAAGGCTGCTGTAGTGGATAGGCTTTGCAAATTATACAGGTTCAAAAAATCTATGCTTCCTTTCCCCAAACTATATCAAGTGGGTTGTTAAAACAGATGGCAAAACAAAGCAGCAAATAATGCTATGATGCTGAAAACAACAACAAGAACTATAGCAGTGCATTAGAATAGGAAACACTTTTTTATTTTTAAAGAAACCATATGTAGTTATATGGTGGGTGATAATCCATGTATAATACCTTACTGCAGATATTTACATAATTTTTTTTAAAAAACCCCATAGTTAAGTGGCTTTATTTTTAATGAGTTTTGAGGGCTATTATTTTTAAAATCAGATTAGTTCCACAGCAAGAAAAAAGGAAGAAATACAATGATTACCTTTTCCAGGAACCTTCCTAAGGTCTTTGATGTACAATTGATGGTTTTCATATTGGTATACTTTTAATATTGTTCCATCACCATTTTTATTACTGCCCCCCCCACTGTTTCTTTCCTCCTTTACTGGCTGATTTTGGATTTCTTTTAGCACATATGGTAGGACTGTGGCAAAAGAAGGAACCATTTATACTTGATTATTGGATAAGGGGTGTGCATTGACTATGTAATAAGGCAAATCCAGTGATTTGGTAGTGTACCCGCTTCTAAGTCAAAGTGCAGTGTCAGTAAAGCCCCTGAACAGGATCATGACCTTACAGAGGAGTAACGTTGTAATGTAGTACCTCCAAATTCCTGCAAATTCCTGATTTGCAGAGCCAACCCAGGAGAAGACCATAGTCATAAGCCACAGCTAGATCAAGGAGAACCAACAAGGATGCATTTTCTTTGTCCTCTCCTGATAAATGTAATCAACTGGGGCAACCAAGGCTGCTTCAGTAGCGAAGCCAAACTGAAATGGGTTTCAGTTAGCTTCCTCCAGGCATGCCTAAAGCTGTCTGGCCACCACCCTCTTGCCCCCAAATGTGACATTTGAGACCAAGGAGAGCCTCTTGAGAGGACAATAAAGATTATTAGCTTGCTGAGTGGTTGCATGCATGCCACAATATAATACCTGGTTTGCACCACAAGTAAAAGTGCTGGAGTGAAGTGATTGTTAACTTGACTTCCAACTTCTGATACCTCTCGACTTCTATCCTTTTGTCTCAAATGTGTTTATCTGCAGCTAAATTCCCAACCCCTAAAATAGCAGAATGGCTTCGGTTACGTAAATAATAACATTACAACAGAGGTGTCATTAAGCAATTTTATAAGGTTATGCACATCAGTAATTACTATGAACCCAGCTGTTTTCCATCTCTATTTCTATTTCCCATAATGTGGCACATAACTATCAGTGAATAGAAATGTTTTGTCTTACCATGTGGGTTCATCTCAGGATACAGGTTGTTTGCGTGTTTAGACCCTGTTTGTTTGTCATATTGCTGCTTCCTGTTAGCGTTTTTCCACCAAAAAAAGCAATAGCTAACAAATAAATATGGCATGATTTTTCATGGGAAAAGACAAGGAACATAATAAAAGCATGCTTTAGACAGACTGAGCATCTCTGTATCTTAGGTTATGAAGGATTCAACTCAAGCACATTTGCTTTTGATGCCTTGGCTGTTTTTTTGTATAGAGCTTTCTATGTTGGATCCTGAATTTACTCTCCAGTTGGAAAGCACCCATCCCTCTATTCACCTCTTCCTGAACAAATTTTGCCCCATCCCTTTCTGCTTACCAGATGTCCCTTGGATGGTGATTCTCCCCCCGCCCCCCGGGAGGGAAACAAAATGGCTAGTATAAGCAATATTAATCATCATATGAGAAATTACATAATGCACTTTTCCCCATTAAGGAACAGTTCAAAGGCTAGCTTTTAATGAAATATTTAATTATTCTCTTTACTAATGCAATGCATGGGTTCCGTTCCATAAAAGTAGTTTAGAAAAAAGGAAAGAAAAAAGCAGTGAGTGCCACTGCCTGCTTGTATGAATTGGGACTGACAAGTCCCCCATAAACAGACTTTCCCATGAAAAAAAGTGTTAAGGTTCATTGTTCAAACAATGCGGACACTCTGGAGTTTATTTCATCTAAGGCTCAGATTGGCCACTGCCAATTGGAAGGGGACTGAGCTGGGGGTCTGGCCATCAGAGCACATCTGTCTCCACTGTCTGAATGGTCAAAATTATGGATCCAATCCTTTCCAGCCAGGATGCAAAAATGTGAATTCAAGGCATGGATCCTCAAAACTTTTACAACGGATCCCTCCAAAACTGCCATCAAGTTGCCTCTTATTGTTGGAAGTTTCATTGTCATCTTATGTAAATACATGAAGATCCATGGAAACCTGTGCCTTGGTTCATTGATTTTCAGATACCGGAACAATCCACCACTGTGGGCAACAGACACAATCCACCATTGTAGCCTTTCTTTGGTGATGGTTTTTGGAGGGATCCTTTGCCAAATCATGCCAATTCGTGAGGATCCATTTTCATTCAGTCGGATCGGGCTTTTATCTACTCTTTGGAAAAACAAAGACTCTCTAGGTGTCTTTTTGTGTGCTTTCTGTCTTTCTATCTGTCTGTCAGAGGGAAGTGATCTATGAGAGGGCACAGAAAAGCACTCAGAAGCAGTGGTACCCATGGCATCTTTCCAAAATTCCAACTATGCACATGAGCCACAAATGGTTGGCAACCCTTGCTTGCAAGGTATCTGGTATCTACAGTGAAAAGATTATTTTAACACCCTTTCTTTCTTTCTTTCTTTCTTTCTTTCTTTCTTTCTTTTTTTCAGTTAAATCGTGACTCTATCCCTGGGCAAATATTTGAACCTCACTCAAGAGTCCCTCCCTGCAATGTCGCCTCTGAGGGACTGATAGCGAGACTTGCGAGCAAAATGTAAGTTATTAAAATGAACAGAAGGGGGGGGGGGAGAATGGCAAAATATGTCTTTAATGGTGAGCAGAAAGAAGGAACAAAAACTTTGATTTAATTTATTGATTTGCTGTTAAGTAATAGCACAGATGTTTTGCGTTATATCCCTGGAGAAAATTCAGTAGGCGCCAGTAATCCTTATGGACCAGAGGCCTCTGATAAGAGGAAAAATCGACGTCTGGTCTATTGTTACCAAATGGAAGTGGCAGGTTTCACCGCTGTAGGTTGCTTGTGTTTCCGACAGCACTTTTAACGCAGGAATGAGATCGCTTTTCCTATGCAGAGGCTAAAGCAAGACCTCTTTTGCCAATAGCGGCGCTCAGTTCCAAAGAAGTGTCAGGTCATGATGCTGAAAAATCTTTCCAGGAGATTTTTAACATTTACGGTAGTAGGGGTTGCTCTTGACACTATTGAATTACTTCACTTTAATGCTGAAAGATCCCTGGTGCGTCAAGGAAGACAACCTTATCTTCATTTGCATCATTTCTTTCTATCAGCCAACTCTTTGGATTTCTAATTATCTCCACTGGCGCTCCAGGATATATGGCTATATTGCTGAGATGTAGAAGCCAGGTCATGTTAACCAATTGAACCTCCTCCAGCAGCCCCCCTCCTCCAATCTTTATGCACAAACATTAACCAGACCACTATTTAATGGAAGTTCAAAGCTCCCTCAAATAATAATAATAATAAAAGTTTCAGAAGGCTTTCTTCACTTTCAGATATTCATTTCTCCTTTCAGACTTCTTGGAACCCATGCAGAGGACTGTAATTGCCAAATTCAAGCTGTTTGGGGCTGCTTATGAATCAGGATCGTTGTGCAAAACCTGTTGGAATCAAAGGGGGGGAGAACTGGGCAGATACAAAGGGATAAGACACTATTTTGGAGGTAAAAATGCTTGATAAACTGAATACGAACACAGGAAGCTGTCTGAATCAGAACACTGGTTCATCTAGATCAGTATTGGCAACATGGCTCTCCAGGGTTTCAGACAGGGATCTCTCCCATCTCTACTTTAAGATCCTGGGGACTGAAACTGAGACCTTCTGCATGTAAAGCAGATGATTGACCACTGAGCCATGGCCCTCCATATTATCTGGACACAAAACCTTGACACTTTTTGCAGGTGAACTGGATGTTTATGCTGGATGTGCCAGCCCCAATGCATCCATTGCCTACACAATCAAGGCAATGGATTTTCCCACCCAGATACAAGTGCAGAAATTGTTGACGTTCGAAGTCTGATTGCCTAGTTCATATGTTGTATGTCTCCCACTATTCGTATTTATCAGGGACAATCCTTGGGTACCAATCAATCATAAATAACAACCCATAGTTTGTCTTGGGGGGATACCTTGTTTAAAAACCCTGTTAGTGTGAATTGCTAGGGTCTGTGGTAGGGCTGCCATAGTCCCCAAACTGAAAATCTGGGCAGCTTTTTGGGCGAACATCTGCCTTTCCAAAAATTTGGGCCTTTTCTTTGATTTTTAAAGATTTTTTCCCCATAAAAATAGCCCGACTTGCCATACTTCTGGGTTTTTCAGACATTTTGCAAACTCAGCAAAAATCCACCTGGACACCATTTTTTTGAGCTATTCCTGGACATGTCTGGGGAAACCCGGACGTATGGCAGCCCTGGTGACTGGAAGTTATATCTTTGTCTGAGTGGATATATGTGCACATGTAGGTAAACTGATAGGCATGAATAGTCAGCCTGCCATTTCACACTGTGGTTGCTGAGGCCCTGTACAAACAGTGGGTTTTAAGCACAATTACTTTTTATGCGTATATACCTAACCAGAAGAACTACCATCTTCTTGGCTTCTAAAGAAGTAGATAAGGCTGTATTGCGGAAGACTGAATTAATACAACTGTCGGTGAAGAGCACAGAAAGCTGTCTTATTTCATTGGTCCATTGAAATAAGCATTGTCTACACTGATTGGTTCCAGTCCTCCAGCCCTTCGCCATAACTATGTGGAATTGTGAAGGGGATGGGGCACACTAAGTCATCTGCAATATGAGAATAGGACTGTAACAAACATCAACCACGTCTCTATTTTCAACTCTGAAATGTTGGTAGGTATGCTAGTGCTTAAGCTAAGAAGGTGTGACTGAAACATATTGAATGAATTGGACCCAAGATGCCTTCAGAAAGAATGGGAATGGCCATAGGCCCTGATATCAGCTAATTTGGGGATGCAATGCTGGACTAGCTTACCTGTAAGTCAAGCCTCTTGAATTCAGTGGGCTTTATGCTAAGGAGACATGCATAGGGTTGTTCTGTCAAGCAGGCATTGCTAATGGTTAACTTAAAATTGTCATAATTAAGTCCACATGCCTGAGGACATTTTCCTATGCAAAGCTAAATGTAGAATGACTTGAAATGCAAATTCAAGCAATTTGAATTCCATAGTTCTTGTGGAACATGAAAGAGCTCCAGGAATTACAATAATTAGATTACCAGCAAAAAATCAGAAAATGTGATACATGTAAGAAAGTGAATTCATTGTATTTTTTTTTTAAAGCTAGAGCAATTTAGTTATATGCTGGATAGCTAATTTCTTGTCTTTTTTCATATCTACTGCCATCTCACCCCACCATTTCCATGCTAGTCAAATCTGTTCAGAGATAATATTATGAGTACAAATGTTGGTTTCACTTTTTAAAAACACACACAAAAACTGTCTGATTCTCAATATAGAAAATAAACATGTTGTGTGATGTGTCTTCTGTGGTTTTGGAAAATACTGGTTCCCTAGATGTGGTGATATACAGAAAGCTGTTTGTTGGTCCCCTGTTTTGTACAGTCATAAATTTTCTTCTTACTATTTGTGTGGTAGTAGGACATGGAATATTGTATAGTTTATGCTGACAGGTTATCACCTAGGTGGGTCTCTGGTCATTTTATGGTTTGTGGAGAGGACCCTGATTATTCTGTTGTTGGAAGACACTCATGGTAGCTTAAATGCCTTGAATTCAGAAGGTCTCAGAAAGAGAAGCTGCTTTCATCAAAACATTATGGTAGAACTTCTTCCATATCCATTTCTTGACCTATACTGATACTTTTATTATATTATTTAGGATAACATGGTACTTCCTACTGAGTCAGACTACATTCCTGTTCATACTCACCTAGCTGTATGAGTAAATATACAGAGAGCTATGTTGTTAGGAACTCAAATACAGTGGAACCTCTACTTACAACCATAATCCGTTCTGGAGGTCCGTCATAATTAGAAACGTACATAAGTAGAGGCACCACTTTTCCATAGAAAGTAATGGAGAAATGAATTGATCCCTTCTAGATGATGAAAAACACCCACTAAAACAGCAATTTAACATGGATTTTACTGTCTAACGAGACCATAGATCCATAAAATGAAGGCAATAATCAATGTACTGTACTATAAAATAAATAAGACAATATTGTAGATGAAAAAAATTAACATTTTTTTCTTACGTGCACTGAGGATGGGTGGGCTTACTTGGCTACAACCTGGGGGTGGGGCAAGTGTCAGTAAAAAGCTGATTCACTTCGGCCAGGGTCACTTTTTTTCTTGCCAGGACAGGTTCTTCTCTGGACTTCTTCAGGTTAGTTCCTCGGCTGGGTTTGGGGCTGCAGTGCGCCCTGCTGTGCCTCTTGCAGGGAGCACCTCTTCCACAGATTCGGGAGTGGGATGGGGGCCCTTTCCCTGGCAGCAGGGGCCTCAGCGTTGCTCCACAGCCGGCCAGCCGAGCTCCGGGATGCTGGCAAGGCCTCTGTTCGTATCTAGAGGAAAGTTCATAAGTTGAAGCACCTACTGAAGGTCGTAACTGGAATCGTATGTAAGTAGAGCCATACGTGAGTCGAGGTTCCACTGTAGATAAATTGGGGTTGATATCTAGGATAAATTTGGCTTTAACAGAGATGGCACTATTTAGATGTGAAGATGTAAATATATGCAAAAACTAGACCATTCTATATATTTAGACAACAGAGAGTCCACGTCTGTCATCCCAAAAATTTGAGGAAGCTGAACTGAATCAGCTTTCCAAGCAGGGATACATAAATATATCATCATAAGCATCCTTAAGCCAATGGACATAAATAAAAAGCTGCTCATGTGGGCAGATGACAATGAGTTTGAATTTTAGCTGCCATCTTTAAATAGGCAATGACTTTGGGATACATTCACGTGTTCACTTACCGGCCAAAGTCCTCAGTTTCTTCTAACCATGTTAAATCTTATCACTCATATACATGGGAAGGGATCACTTTCAAGAGCAATACCTAAAGATATCAAGTTTCCAGACAGAATCCATATCTCCATCCCTTTGTGTGAGACACCAGAAACAGGAGTCTCCCTTGACCACCTGCACACATAATGGAGAATAACATTCCTTGGGAAATGTAAGTGAAGACAAGGGACTAGTCCTGACATTCAGTCTGGCAGCAAAATCTTTCATATAGTGAAAAGTGGAATCAAACTTAGGCATTGAAATGACAAATATGAGCAATATAAGTAATAGCCATTGGGGCAAACAACTTCACATACACATTTAGGAAGTCAGAATTAGCAGTGACTTACCAGGAAAGAGATATTTGGATTGTGGTGGATTGTAGTGCCATGAAGATGTTGATTCAGTGTGCATCATCTGTGAGGAGGGGGGGAAGGTAAATTCCACATTCAGGATCATTAGGAAAGAGCTTGAAAAGGAAAATGCTATTATACAAATCTGTGGCGCATCTGCATTTGGAATACAGTGGTACCTCAGGTTACAGACGCTTCAGGCTACAGACGCTTCAGGTTACAGACTCCGCTAACCCAGAAATAGTACCTTGGGTTAAGAACTTTGCTTCAGGATGAATACAGAAATCACACGGTGGCAGCACAGCAGCAGCAGGAGGCCCCATTAGCTAAAGTGGTGCTTCAGGTTAAGAACAGTTTCAGGTTAAGAACAGACCTCCAGAACAAATTAAGTTCTTAACCTGAGGTACCACTATACTGTGTACAATTCAACATCTGAAAAGAGATTGTAGAACTGGAAAGGTTCAGAAAAGGGCAACCAAAATGATTATGGGGCTGGAGCAACTCACCTATGAGGAAAAGTACAACCTTCGGGGCTTTTTAGTTCAGAAAAAGGCGAGCGAAGGACAACATACTAAAGATGTATAAAATAATACAGGTTGTGGCGAAAGCGAATAGAGATATGCTTTTCTCCCTCTCATGCTAGAACCCAGGATCGTCCGATGAAACGGAATGCTGCAAAACTCAAAAATAAAAAGTCAGCACTTCATTGTTAAGTTGCAGAACTTGCTACCATAAGGTGTAACAATGGCCACCAACTTGGATGTCTTTAAAAGGGGGGTTGGACAAATCTAGAGTGATGTGGCTGTCATAACCATTTGTTGCCTCCTGTATCAGAGGTGGTATACCTGTGAAGGCCAGTGGTTGGGGAGTGCAAGTGGGAGTGAGAGTGCTGTTGGGTTTAATTCCTGCTTCTGGACTTTCCATGGGGAATGAGTTGGTCACTGTGATGACAGGGTGCTGGAATAAATTGGTCTTTTGATGTGATCCAGCAGGACTCTTACGTGATGGATGCATGTACCCACAGCTGTGCATATGCCATTGTATATTAGCTCAGAGTTGGCATACGTAGTCACATGTTGACTGATATGAAGGACGGTGGAAATCAGGTGAACGTTGCACAAATCCCTAACCCTTACGCAGGGTCATTCCCATCGCTCGAGGTGTGTTATTTCTGAAGCAGGTGCCTGCTCCTCTCTATGGGTTTGCCAGGTCAGATGGCTGAACCAGTCCTTTGACATATTGCAAGCACCTGCGTATCCACCCTTAGTCTATTCCCTGAAGCAGAAACTTGATAAAAATAGACAGTAGTCATTTAGCTAACATCCCACTGGGTGTCAGTGTTTACTGCATACAAATGAAAGTGAATTAAATTCTATAGTCTTTCAGGGGGGAAAGCAAGACTCTCATATCAAGAGGTAGTAGGGATTCGAAAGAAAGTGTTGTATTAATTTTTGTGGCCATCACAATTTTAACAATTTTGCAATCAAGATCAAAGTTCACATGATTTTGTAACAGAGTGCCCCAAAGACAAGTCCTAAAGACCACCTTCTTTCCCACACAAGATGATGGTTGCAATTTTCATGGAGTTCCTAACTTGGCAAGCCAAGCCAAGCCAATTCCACACAATTTTGAATTGAGCATAGTGACTTCCAATGTGATGTCTTTATGATGCTGATTGCCTTATTCATCTGAACAACACAGAGAATGTTAGCGGATGGTTTTCTGGGTGTTTGATAAGAGGTGATCCTGATGCAAGCTGGGCTGTGGATTTACAAGTATCCTCTCTCAAGTGGTTGTGTGGATCAGTCTTTTGATATAGTGCAGAAAGTGTTCTGAATGTTTCATTCAAAGGCTTATTTGCACAAGGTTGTGTGTTCCACTAATATTTGAATCTGCTTCAGACAGTACAGCTGCTTTGGATCTCAACTCTGAAGCCACAATCAACACTGGTAGTTCAAAAGTTAGCACAACTCTGCAGCCTTTTGTTATGTGTCTTTGAAACTGAGCTGACGCCTCCCAATTTGAAGGGCTGTGTTGAGTTAACCCAGTAAACACTACAATGTCCTTTGATAGCTCTTTTAGTGTATGTGTGTGTGCTAATAAAGAAGAAGTTCTTGGTGCACTGCATTTCATAATAGAGTAGCCATGTGTCCTACTTTAGAGAATGGTCCTCTGCTTGCAGTGCTGTCTAGCTCACGTATGGTTTAAAGAAATATCGGAAGGGAGGTCAGAGGCCTTAAGCTGCTCATCAAAAATCTGCAACCGAACAGGTCAGTTGGTTGCAGACTTTCCCTCTATAGGGACTGCACTTCCCTCTATGTACTGCACTTCTGTTCAAATTGTAGTAATTCTTTGTAATTTTGCATTCACACAAATAAATTAGCACATGTTAATTTTATGCAAATCTGTGCCCTTGTTTTTGATACATGAGAAATTTCCTCTTTTTCGGCAATGCTTAAGTGGCCACCTCACTCTATAATGAACCGAAGGGCAAAAATTTGTTTTCACACAGCTTTCCTTTGGAGTTAATGATAGAACTGGTGTGCATTACTGGTCCCTCCCCCTACCTGGCCGATCCCCTGGCAACGTCTCCCCAGGCAGGATTGGGCGATTGGCTGAGGTCGGCGGAGCCCTCCAGGTATCCAGCCTGGGGAGGGCGAAGCCAGCCCGTACTACCGGGAGCCGCACTGGGATCTGGGGGGCTGTGTGCGACCACGCAAAAGGTGCCCCCCATTTGATGTGGGGAGCAGTCATTTTCCCCATTTCCAACAACATTCAAATCTCAAACTCTTCAAATCAAAGCTGACTTCTTTTTCTTTGCTTTCCCCCTTTCCTTTTCCCCTTTACAAAAAGCCTGCCAGGAGTTCTGCAAACTTCATGTTTGTGTTGCATTGCTATAGATTCCTGCAGAATCAACAGTCAGCTGAAAGTGGTTTGTAGGAGTCAATGTCGCAGCTGCAGCCCTGCTAAAGAAGGACGCCAAGTGAGGTGTGAAGTTGCACAAACATTTGTGTCTAGGATCTTGGGGCCTCTCTTTCTGCATACGTACCCATCTGAGTTCTGCACTTAACTGACAAATTTTGTTTTTACAGCAAAAGGCAGAATAGACTCCAGCTGACGCCCTCCCAGCTGTACTCACTTTGCTGCTCTAAGAGTAGCAGAATCACAGCACTCCTATACGTGCTGTGTGTTCCTTCACCAACTTATGCTCCTCGGTAACATAAATAGCCAAGACTAGGAAAACAACAACACAGCCATCAAAGCAGATGTCCTGGGCATGAAAGCCTATAGTCTGAGTCAAGCAGTCTGTAAGTGAAATTGATATTTTTAAGTGTTTTGAGACAAACCTGAGAAGAAGAAGAAAGCTCACACTTTTGAAAGGCTGTCAAATGCAACTGGAAATATCTGGGTGACCCCGTTTTTTACATTCTTGTTTTCAGTCATTGCCCACCCACCCCCTGAATTCCATGCCATCCATTATGTTTTTGTTTTCCATTTCAAATCATTCCAATGATAATTTAATTAGATAGATGATAGATGATAGATATAGATAGATAGATAGATAGATAGATAGATAGATAGATGATAGATAGATAGATAGATTATAGATGCATTTTGGAAATGACAAAGCACATTGATCGTATTGATTTTCTGCCAAGGAAATCACAGATTTGACTCCAGGGCTGCCAGAAGGAGAACTTTATGAAGCATGACAATTCTTCGATATTTAAAGATTTTAGTTCATATGGTTCTCAAAGGTTCAGACAGGGTATGCTCCAATCCTGACCTGGAGATGTGGGGAGTTAAACCTGAGCTCTTCTGCATGCAAAGTAGTTGCTGTACCGCTGAACTATGGCTCTTCCCTTTTCATTTTGTATTAATATATTAATAGTATTAATATATTGTATTAATATTAACCCAATGGGCAGTTTCCTTGCTATATTATTTTTTTCATGCATGACATGTAAGTATATGTATGTATACATGCGTAGCACATTTCACCCATGTAATTCCTACATATAATTATTCTTGCTGTTAAGAAATATGATGAGAGCCCTCTATCTGTGAATATTTTCCCCACCCCTACTAAGTGTGCATCCTGTAAATTCAGCAATCATTGGTTTCCTTTCTGAAAATTTCAATACTAGTGTTTCGGCAGTTAATTCATGATTTCAATACTAGTGTTTCTGCAGTTAATTCATGATGCCTACCTGAAAATTCTAGGTCAACATTCATTTGAAAATTAAAGGTTTCAGTTATCCAATAATACCCTCATTTCCTTTCATCCTGCACACAAGAAACAAATGCTGGGGGGTGGGGGAAGAAACTGTTTATCTGATGAACATAAAAATACAATTCAATGTGAAGCTGAACTACAAGTCACAAGATGTTCCAATAAATTAAAAGAATGATAAATTTAGCTTTGGAGACCAAGCTCCAAAATTGTACGAATTGATCTTGTTTGCTTTGGAACTTTCCTGTGTTATAATAGAGTCATGATTACAACTCCAGCTATCTGCCTTACTGTGAATGTCTAAGACAATCCCAGATACGTTTCAAGAAGATTAACAATCCAGCGAATGCCAACAGTTAAATAAATGTGGTCTGGGATTTATTGGTGGATATGTTGGGAAAGCATACAGGAAGCTGCCTATACTAAGTGGTCTATCTAGCTCAGGAACCTACAGTGATTGACAATGGCTTTCAATGGTTTCAGACAGCTGTCTTTCCCAGTCCTACCAGGAGATGCAGAGGACTGAAACTGGGATCTTTTGCATACAAAGCATCTGTTCTAGTGCTGAACAACAGTGTGTGTGCATGCACAAGTGCTCATATTTAGAAATTAATCATATATATATATATATATGCGCAGAAACAATATATATATTGTTTCTACAAATTTCTGGGCACTCCCTACTAGTTAACCATATTTGGCATATTCGGTGCAACATTATATATTACCTTAGATAGATGGATACCTATCTAATACATATAAAAGCTAATTCTTCAGTTTGTGTGGTTCTTTGTCATGCTTCAATTACACTGGTACCTGGGGTTACTGACACTTCAGGTTACAGACTCCGCTAACCCAGAAATATTACCTCAGGTTAAGAACTTTGCTTCAGGATGAGACAAGAAATCGTGTGGCGGCGGCGCAGTGACAGCAGGAGGCCCCTTTAGCTCAAGTGATACCTCAGGTTAAGAACAGTTTCAGGTTAAGAACGGACCTCCAGAACGAATTAAGTTGTTAACCCGAGGTACCACTGTATGATGAAAATGATGAACTAGAGACAGTAGACTGGCTCTGTGCACCTTCCCCTTTACAATGTTCTTCCTTGGTGTCAGCACTGAAGAAAGAGAAAGGCGAGAAGAGGGGAAGGAGTGAGCAGTGAGCTCTTGTTTCACCAACCTAGGAGAAGACCTTCTATCCACGGCAACAGAACCACAAGGGAATGTCGAGTTCAAAAGTTATAGGGGTGGTATATGAAGAGGTATGGGGTGGAATGGGAAGCCTCCTCCCCCAAACAACCCTTGCCCATCAAATTGACCAATCATCCTCCTGTTTGTATGTCTGCCTCCTGCCTCCACCACACACACACACACACTTACACACACACACTTTCCACTCTTAAATGCCATATTGTATGTATTTTAATTAACTAAAAAAGAACCTTATGAGAAGGAGGTCTTTGAAAAGCCCTTGAATTACTTACCCTATGAATCAAGCCAACATTTGGTTTGAGTTGTTTGAAGTCACTTGATGAAAATTAACGAATAAAGGAAGAACTTTAAAACATATGACACATTTCTCATCACTTTATTGTGAGTTAACTGTGGGGCTCTTCAAGCATTAGCCTAGCCTCATGGGAGCTGCTGTTCATGAGTGACTCCCATACAGCTGGGATAATGTTTAAATAGCCAAACCACATGGGTGGGGGAGCGATGGTTTGGGTTTATCCCCGTTGACTCCACACCCAAGGTGCCAATTTTGTGGTTGGGACCCATATGGCCTACCTCGCCATGTGGTCGTGTTATTTGAATTTTATGTGCTCGTGTCACTTAAATGTGCCAGCTCCAGAGATATTACTCAAGAGAAACTGGCTCTATGTAGCTAGGGTGATGTTTTTAATTTATTATTGAATCTTAACATAGAGAAGACAGAATAACAAAAAACTGATGCTAAGCCAAGTAAAAGAAAAACGGTCTCCACCTAGTTACAGCTTAAAACTAGGTGAATACTTTTCGCCCAACATTTTCCTCTGGCTTATTGCTATTCCAGAAAAACATTATTTATTGTCCCTGCTTGATTACAAATGTCATTTCAGAAGTGCTTGAAAAAAGGCAGTTGCTTCATCAGAATAGCATGTCATAGGTAACTCTTTTCTACTCTTGAGAAACATTGCAACATATATATATCTATATAGCTATATCTATATCTATATATATATTAGTAGAATCATGAAGAAACCTTCAACCTCACCAAACATCTGCGATCCACTCTTAAGAATTATTTAGGGAACCTGATAAGATAGCTTTCAATCACAATGGAATATCATATGTACTCATAGCCTTTTACAACATTGTTCCAATAACCCTGGACATATGTACAGTCCCACCATATATGTAAGAAAGTGCCAACTACTTGATTCCATCACAAAAACTGGTATTAATTCAATAGAGTTTTTAGATTTTTTATTTGTGTAGATATATGTATTATTATTTTTTACCTTCTATTGAATAAACAAGAGAGTCCCTGCAAATGTAACTTCGTTTTATTATCTGGCATTTTACTTTGGAAATGTTATTTCATGCATTTCAAGATTCATGAGAATTCTGTAAACTTTAGAAAGTGGCTTATTCAGATGTTTGTTTGTTTTTTTTTTTAAAAACAACCCCAGTTTAATTAACTTTTAAATTTGATTAATCTTCTGAATATGTTGTCATTTCTTCATATGCCTTATATGGAATTTCTAATTCACGAGTACTCAAAGACAGCAGGAATCAAATGAAACATTTCCCCCCTTCTATTACTGAATTTAAGGAAACATACCCTGCAATCCTCAATTGAATCAGCGTACCTCAACACCCATTGCTTTTTTTAAACTCCAAAATAATTTTGTCTTATGACAAGGGGCCCACTGTTACCTGCCTTTATTTCACACTTTAACTACTGCATTCTGAATGTAACTTCTTTCTAGTTTTATGTAATCATAGAACCATAGAATTGTGGAGTTGGAAGATACCTCTAAGGGTCATCTAGTCCAACCCCCTGCAATGCAGGAATCTTAGCTAAAGCATCCATGACAGATGGCCATCCAACCTCTGCGTAGAAACCTCCAAGGAAGGAAAGTCCACCACCTTCTGAGATAGTCACTGTTTTTAACCACAACAAAGCTGACTGTCTTTTCTGTTTTCAGTTTTATAATGGTTAAATGTTGTATGCATAGGCTGGGACTCATCTGTCACTGAAATAGCTCCTTACATTTTTCCTGGTGTACTAGTGACATCACTATAGCACACAATTTGCTTTTGCATTTGTTAATATTCCTTGCTCATACAAATACCATGCCGATTGTTTTCTATAGCAGAAAATAAAGCAGTTGTTATAAACTTTTTGGTTTTTTTTGTTAAAACTTTATTCATTTTCAATACCAATCTTCCAATTAATGACAAATTACCTCCCAGTTTCAAATCTTCCATATCTGGGTAAGGTAACTGAGAGAGCGGTTGCTGAACAGCTTGGTAGGTTTCTGGAGGAAACATCGGCTTTAGATCCATTTCAGTCCAGTTTCCGTCCTGGTTTTGGGACCGAGACGGCTCTGGTTGCCCTAACAGACAATCTCCGTAGACAGCTGGATCAAGGCGGGTCAGGACTGGTGATCCTTTTAGATTTGTCAGCAGCCTTTGACATGGTCGATCATGATCTTCTGGACCACCGCCTCACAGACGTGGGGATACAGGGCATAGCCCATAACTGGCTGTGCTCTTTTATCTCTGGTCGGGGACAGAGGGTGGCACTGGGGAAGGAAATGTCGTCGCGCCACTCCTTGGTGTGTGGAGTGCCGCAGGGCGCAATCCTCTCCCCAATGCTTTTTAACATCTTTATGCGCCCCCTTGCCCAGATTATCCAGAGCTTTGGGCTGGGTTGTCACCAATATGCTGATGACACTCAGCTCTATCTGCTGATGGATGGCCACACCGACTCGGCCCCGAACACATTGACCAGATGCTTGGAAGCTGTGGCTGGATGGTTTCGTGGGAGCCGATTGAAACTAAATCCTTCAAAGACAGAGGTCCTATGGCTGGGTCGGGATGGCATGGGGATGAGGGACCAACTCCCTTCTCTTGCGGGGGCCCAATTAGTGCCATTGCCTTCCGTTAAGAGTTTGGGTGTAATCCTTGACACCTCCCTTTCCATGGAGGCGCAAGTTACAGCAACAGCCAAGGCGACATTTTTCCACCTTCGCCGCATCAAGCCGTTGGTCCCTTACCTTTCCCGCCCCGACCTGGCCACAGTGATCCATGCGACGGTCATCTCCAGGCTTGACTACTGTAGTTCGCTCTACGCGGGGATGCCCTTGAAGCTGTCCCAGAAACTCCAGCGGGTGCAGAATGCTGCAGCAAGGCTCCTCACGGGGTCTCTGCCATGGGAGCATATTCACCCAGTGCTTTTCAAGCTGCACTGGCTCCTATTCTCAGTCTGATCAGTCATTGTTTCTGTGGCTCACATCTTCTGTAGCAAAGTTTTTATATTGTTAATATTTTGCATCACTGAAGGTTTATGTTTCTCAGTAATATGTGAATTTAGATAGCCTGGCCCGAGCCAAATAAAAAGGGAAGTAGTATCCAGATGCTTAAATATGTAAATATAGTTTGGGATTTTTTTTTCTGAGTCAACATGTTGTTTAAATAAAAATAATATGAATTAGAGAGTGGGTTACAGTTCTGCCAGAGAAGAATAATTAGATTAAACGGCTACACATATTTTAATAGACTTTTTTTTTGCCTGACTGACATGTATTTGAATTAAATTTCAGGGCCGTTGTTTCATCAAATGAAGAAATCCAGAACAACTACAATGCCCAGAACAAGGGAAAATGTAATTTACATTTCATAGAAGTTTTTTTCATTTTCATTTTTCATTTAATTGTTTGCTTACATGGGAAAATGATTCTATGATTGATTGAGTTCCTTTTTAACGGAAGACACATTTCATGGGTAATGGACTACAGTGGTACCTCAGGTTAAGAACTTAATTCATTCTGAAGGTCCGTTCTTAACCCGAAACTGTTCTTAACCTGAGGTACCACTTTAGCTAATGGGGCCTCCTACCACTGCTGCGCCGCCGCTGTGCAATTTCTGTTCTCATCCTGAAGCAAAGTTCTTAACCCGAGGTACTATTTCTGGGTTAGCAGAGTCTGTAATCTGAATTGTCTGTAATCTGAAGCATCTGTAACCCAAGGTACCACTGTAATGAGTGATGTTCAGAAGGCAGAAGCAAAATATACTTCTCTGAATCTAGACCAGGGTTTCCCAAACTTGGATCTCTAGCTGTTTTTGGACTACTATTCCTGACCACTGGTCCTGCTAGCTAGGGATGATGGGAGTTGTAGTCCAACCGCAGCTGGAGGTCCAAGTTTGGGAAACCCTCCTCTAGACACAGAATAGTGAACCTATGGCTCTCCAAACGTAGCTGGACTCCCATCATCTTGACCATCATCTTGAGCCAGTGTGGTGTAGTGGTTCGGAGCGGTGGACTTGTAATCTGGTGAACCGGGTTCGCATCCCCGCTCCTCCACATGCAGCTGCTGGGTGACCTTGGGCTAGTCACACTTCTCTGAAGTCTCTCAGCCTCACTCACCTCACAGAATGTTTGTTGTGGGGAAGGAAGGGAAAGGAGAATGTTAGCCGCTTTGAGACTCCTTAGGGGAGCGATAAAGCGGGATATCAAATCCAAACTACTACTACTCCTCCTCCTCCTCCTCCTCCTCCTCCTCCTCCTCCTCCTCTTCTTCTTCTTCTTCTTCTTCTTCTTCTTCTTCTTCTTCTTCGCCATGCTGTCTGGGGCTGAGGGCATTGTAGTT
Source organism: Podarcis filfolensis (assembly GCF_964270895.1). Classification (NCBI taxonomy): domain Eukaryota; kingdom Metazoa; phylum Chordata; class Lepidosauria; order Squamata; family Lacertidae; genus Podarcis; species Podarcis filfolensis. The sequence goes on from NC_139610.1 coordinate 54,633,547, forward strand.
CAGCAACATCTGGAGGGCCAAGGATTTCCTACCCCCTGCTCTAGTTCTTCCAGTTAGCTACAGTCACTAATTCTTTTTCAGTTTTCCATTTTGGCTCCAGGATAAAAGTGTTCTCCCACACCTGCATCAGATTGCCCAAAGACACTTCCAAAAATCATTTGGGGCTGCAGTGTTCTAACAGCTATAACTGAAGTTTTCTAGCAGATGTCAATGGTATGATTCCAGACCAAATATTGACCATCTCAGCCTCACCCCTACCTCTTTGCCCAGAGTCTGATGTAAAGAACATGTTGCCTTGAATTTGCCTGCTTTTGGGAGGTCACCAAATGGCAAGACTTTGGAAGCTGTCCTTTCAAATAGCCAGAATGAAAGAAAATGAAACTCTTTTCTCTTTTGCAATCATATGCATACTGCCTACTCTGAAGTAAGTGCTATTGACTTCAGTAGGACCTACTCTCTCCCAAGTTAGTGTGTATAGGTTTGCAGATCAAAAAGCAGGCAAGGGAAAAAAACTGCATGGCTTTCTATTTCTCTTGTCTGTTTTGCAGACTTAGGTTAACAATTGCCTGTGGCTTGTTTCACACAACATGATAAGCCTAACTATGGCTTACCAGGACTGTGTGAATGTCCTGGTTCTTGGAAAGGAGCTTCACTCCTATCCAGTTCCACTTGGAGATGCTGGGTTTGTAGTTGGGACCTTTTGCATGCTAAGCATCCGTTCTTCCACTGAGCTACAACCTTCCCCTAAACATCCACCAGCTATGTCCCCTGTGTGACTTGATGTTAGTTGCCTAAAGATGCAAATGAAATCTAGCATGCCAGAGGCACAAGATGTCCCTGTGCGGCTCCATATTTTCAGATAACGTTTTATCTGGTGTCTCATTTTCGAAAGGCAATAAATATGACTGTTACTCTCTAGACTCCCCTCCCCACTTCCCACCAGTCATGTGAAGAATGTATTAATATCACTTTGATATATTTGTGGAATGTGGATTCTAATGGGATTTTTTTCTGAACTTGGTGGGGGGAGCATAAATGGGAGTAGGCTCCAGGAGGATGGAATCTCTACTCCCTCCAGGAGGCAGGGATGGAATTTCATTTGTACCACACTTTCATTCTGCAATTCCTACCACTTCTGCCAGAGTATTGTAGCCCAATATTAAATCATTTGTTCCTAACTGCGGGTCAATGTGAACGTCTTCTGAATGACCTTGAGACAATGAGGCGGTGGAGGTGGGGGGGGGAATAAAATCAGCCATACAGCTTTATTTTCTTCCTGGGAACTGGAAAGTGGAGGTTCAAAAGAATTGCTTGAAAGCAGGTTCAAAGGAATTGCTTGAAATTGTCCACTGTTTAAATATTTGCTATTATATTCAGGTTGATTGCAGATGAAATGCAATAAGAGAGACATGTGTTTTCTTAATGTGTATCGAGAGTTGCAGCCAATAATCCTTTACAAAGAGCAGACTCATTGGAATTAATGGAGCTGTTAGTAATGTCTATTAATGTCAACAAGTCTACATTGAGTAGACTTACAGACTTTACAGTTGAATATATATCTATCAAATTCACACTTTCTGGAGCACTTTGAGAACCAAAACACAGCCATTATTTTTTTTAATTCACACATTTGAATTTTGTGATGCAGGTGTCTAACCAAACAATGTTTACAAAAGTATTAGGGGAAAGTGTGCATTAAAGAAAATAGATTAAAATAGCATACAAAAATGCATCATGTTAAGATAATGGGTTTGCAAAAATGTGTGTATTAATCAAAACTGTTTACAAAAATGTGTTTATTAGGAGAAATTCGCACTTACAATGCTGAATAATATTCACAGGATTTTTTTTAAAAAAGATAGCTTTTGCCAATAGCTGCAGAAATGTGAAGAACTGCATTCCAGATTGGGGGGAAAAATGAGAAATTTAGAAAAACAAAGCTGACAGGTCTTTCCATCCCTGACTCAGAGTATCAATAACATTGGATTTAAGCCTAAACATCTATAGCTAGTACATGCTATATAAGGTACCGGTAAGTGCGTGCAGTTTCATGAATGAATATTGTAGATTATTATTTACTAAGTCCTTATTAAAACTTTATTGTTAAAGTTTGCAGTGAACTGAAAAGACATGCAACATTTTGAAGTGGAAAGTGTCTCACTGCAGCCCAGCGATACATCTGCAATAGAATAGAAGCTGGCTGTGTGTGGTACCCATTGTCTAGCCTCGGTGGCAATCCCCACTCTAAGAGCAGCTTTGCACCTTAAAAAGAACCCTTTCATTTTTGTGATAGATGGACTGATATGAAAGCTCCTGCAGTGTTCTTGAGCAGAAAGAAACGAAGACAGACAACATCTGAAGCATCAAGGAGCAAGATTGACAACTGAGAGCTGAAGAAAGCAAATGAAGAAGAAGAAGAAGAAGAGTTTGGATTTGATATCCCGCTTTATCACTACCCGAAGGAATCTCAAAGCGGCTAACATTCTCCTTTCCCTTCCTCCCCCACAACAAACACTCTGTGAGGTGAGTGAGGCTGAGAGACTTCAGAGAAGGGTGAATAGCCCAAGGTCACCCAGCAGCTGCATGTGGAGGAGCGGAGATGCGAACCTGGTTCCCCAGATTATGAGTCTGTCGCTCTTAACCACTACACCACACTAGCTCACACATGTATTGGCTTCTCCTCCTTTCCTGCTCTCTCATTGCTTCGCCCTTATCTAAGAGTCAGTATTATCTTCTCTGCAATACAGTGGTACCTCTGATTATGAACTTAATTCATTCCGGAGGTCTGTTCTTAACCTGAAACCGTTCTTAACCTGAGGTACCAGTTTAGCTAATGGGGCCTCCTCCTGCTGCTGTGCCACTGGCGTGCGATTTCTGTTCTCATCCTGAGGTAAAGTTCTTAACCCGAGTTACTACTTCCAGGTTAGTAGAGTCTGTAACCCAAAGTGTTTGTAACCCGAGGTACCACTGTACAGTAGTTTACTCTCCCATTGATCCAAACAACAAAAGCATAATCACATATTGAAGTGTGCAAAGGTTAGAAGGGACTGACAGAAGGTAATTTATGCCCAGGATGTATTGGATATGGTAGGATTCCTTTCCTAGGCCCTGGTGTCAGTCACAGTAGCACCACAATATGCACATAAGCTCCTTGTTAATTCAAGGCAACACAGACCTGGGAATTCACTGTAGTGCATCTCTGTAGTAGGGGGAAAGAATAGTTTCAAGCATGAATAAAACAAAACAGATTCAGAGCACCAGAGGCTGCCTTTTATTTTCTGGAGCATGTCCCCATTCCTTTGCGGATGTCAGTGGCACCTTTCCCAGTTATAATAAACCAGCTTTTAAACTTCTTTTCAGAGTTCTTCCTGGGGCAAACAGCCATTGACGTCAGTAAGATATTTTTTATTAGACAACAAAATGAACAGTGATCAGGGGTGGCTGTGTTGTTTTCTGTGTCAATCAGTAGCAACGGTATCTCACTGAAAGTTGTGTGACATCTTGAAAAGAAATCAGCCATGGAAATTGATGCATACTCATGAGATCCACTGCTGGCATTTGTGCATAGTTGTGCATTTGAGACACGGCAACCATGTGGTTTGTTGGCAGAGTCTAAACTCAAAGCTTGAGAGACTTAAACCTTGTCCTCGATCAGTTCGAGTTAGGGATAAACATTGACATGTAGGGTGTGCTTGGGTAGATATAAATAAGCTATCATGAATTAGACTTAAGCATTTAATAACAGGATAAAGGTAGGTAGGAGAAGCTGAGCTCCTGATGGCAAGGTGTCTGAGAGACTTAGATCTGTGGTGGTCAGGCTCCTTCTTGAAAGCATTCCTAATGCTCCAATATTCTCTTTAGTTACGGATTGTGTGGTTGCCTCTCAGCAGTCATTGAACTGCAGTCGGATAACAGCATTGGCAAGCCACAGCCATACAGTTTGAGGGCCTAAAGGCACAAGGAGTTACTGCAGAACAGCCAAAAGATACATTACATGTAGCCTAATATATTTAAAGCTACTCACTTGTAACACTTTATGGTGAGCAATTAGATGGGATATTACCCGAATACCTTTCCTAATATCACCACAAAAGAAGAGATGGACATCTAGAGAGGGGTGGTGCTTCATGATATTCCTGAAGTGGGGGCATCTCCTCACCCCTGGTCCATGTGGCTATATCCCTGGGCTTTGATCAATTACCCTCTGCAATTGGCAGGCACAACCAGATTTTTCAGTGGCTTCTGAAAGCTATCTGCATGATTGGAAAGGGGTACAAAAGAGCAGAATATACCTTGGAGCACTTTGCATAGTAACAAAAGATCATGAGGCACTTGTCATATAGAATGCAAAGGTAGAGACCGTGCTCGCTGCCTCTGATCAGGCCTTTGAGAACCAAGATGGCGGCGCTGACTCATGGCAAGTGAGCCCTGACAGGAGTGGGGATCAGTCAGAGAAGACGATGTAGTGAAGGGCCCTTCAATTCATGATTTGGGCTCATGATGCTATTGGGGTGGTCACACATGTTCTCACTTTCAGTATTGTTTGCTCCAGCAAAAGTTTTGAAGTGGCCACACTGCTTCATTTCCATTCAGTGTATACCAGCTCCATCTGGTACGCAGACTGAGACCCTACCTGCCCGCGGACTGTCTTGCTGGAGTAGTGCATGCTCTAGTTATCTCCCGCTTGGACTACTGCAATGCGCTCTACATGGGGCTACCTTTGAAGGTGACCCGGAAACTACAACTAATCCAGAATGCGGCAGCTAGACTGGTGACTGGGAGTGGCCACCGAGACCACATAACACTGGTCTTGAAAAACCTACATTGGCTCCCAGTACGTTTCCGAGCACAATTCAAAGTGTTGGTGCTGACCAACGGCCTCGGCTCAGTATACCTGAAGGAGCGTCTCCACCCCCATCGTTCTGCCCAGACACTGAGGTCCAGTGCCGAGGGGCTTCTGGCAGTTCCCTCGCTGTGAGAAGCCAAGTTACAGGGAACCAGGCAGAGGGCCTTCTCGGAAGTGGCACCTGCCCTATGGAATGCCCTCCCACCAGATGTCAAAGAGAAAAAACAACTACCAGACTTTCAGAAGACATCTGAAGGCAGCCCTGTTTATAGGGAAGTTTTTAATGTTTAACAGACTATTTCATTTTAATATTTTGTTGGAAGCAGCCCAGAGTGGCTGGGGAAACCCAGCCAGATGGGTGGGGTATAAGTAATAAATTATTACTATTATTATTACTATTATTATTATTATCCTACAAATTCATGCTAAAATCCAACCAATGTTTATTTTAGTCCCATCTTCGTCACTCAGTAGCCCCTCCGGATAGCAATAATGTGGCACCATTAAATCCACCACTCTTATTGTGTCAATAACATGTTGCAGAATACATCTGCCAAAAAAAACCCCTCAACACACAAATTTTGAGAGGCCCTTAGATGCACAAAACAATTTGATCTGCAGTGAAGTGTGCTCTTATGATCCAGCCACTCAGACCTTTGTTACGTTTCTGTAGCTGGTTTCCTTGAAAACCAAGAGATTCGTAAGATCTTTAACATTCACAAGGATGTGCTGTATTGTACAAAATTCCCTTAATCCTATGATCTAAGTATATTCGTGTTTGGTTTGGGAACAAGGTAAGATGATTTCCGTGGGATAGCAACCAGGTACTCACTGCTAGAAAATATTTTACCCCCTCTTTTCCTAAATTAAACAAAAGCCTGAGGCATTTTGTTGCACTGTGGTAGATTATGAACAGATTCAGAATTGTGACACACCAGGAAATTTGAATGGAATAGATTGCAAAGTCAATGATTTATCTTCTTTGTGGTGTCCCACATTTAACAAAACTAAGATCTGAAATTGTCGCTTTGAATTTGCTTTCAGTTCTTTCCAATTCTAAGACTGTTTTGACTCTAGCGCTTGGCTCTAGGATTTGGAGACATTAAAGAATATTCTGTATGACAATTATAAAATATTTCCCCATATTTTATCAGTCAATGGGCACATAACATGTAAAAAGCAACTGACCATCTGAAAGTCGTTTGGTTTTGAAGCTCTGGAAGCTGTTTGAAAGCTCTAGAAGCAGTGCTGTTTTCTGAAGTTTTATTTCAGTGTTTAGCTATCTGTCATCCAGAAGTGCAATGTTTACTTAAACGCTACAACTTCAGTGTTGCAAATTAACAGGCACTGTCGTAAATTAGGAGTGTTGGCTTTAAACAGTTGTGTTGAATGTTATAATTAAAAACAGCTCCACAAATGTTTTTCTCTTTGGGACCAAAATTGCAGAAATATCTATATTTAAAAAAGCACCAAAGTCCCAAAAAGAAACAGTCAATATGTACGATGCTAAATGTCCAAAAGGATTATATTATTATTGGCCAGAGAAAAATGCCGAATCAAATTTGAAGTGCTGAAAAGTTTGAGGATTGTTACTACTGTTGTTCTGAGTTTCTCTCTGGATTGCAGAGATGATGATGATGATGCTAATAATAATAATAATAATAATAATAATAATAATAATAATAATAATAAAATAAAAAATATCTTGGTAGAATTAGTTTTTAACTGATGTTTTAGTGTGTAATCAGATAACCATGCCAATTATTTCTCTTGAGTCCTGACCAATTGATACTTGTATGCATTGGTTGAAGTATTAGAAATTGTCATTGACACTGAAAAATGAATAGCAATGCACACCTTCATCGATACTGGATGTCACACTGAATGGATGTTTGTTCATCCTATCCTACTGGTCTGAATGCACATGTGTATATGTCTTATAGAAGATGTTCTCTGTGCAATGGCATTTGCACAGAGTGCTGCCTCAGGCATTCAGAAGGTGGACCTACAGGCCCAAATTTCCTCCTTGGTAGGGTGGGATCCTCTACTTACGTACGTGGAAAATTTCTTCCACACATGCAATGTTCATTCCATGCAGCTAAGGCAATTGCTGGATAGGCTTTTGGATGATTGAACAGCCTTCTACGTGACACTTAGGTTGCATACACACTAGGACATCTGTAGCAGAAAATTCTTCATTTTGGAATTGTTCATCCTTGCCCTCAACATGTTGGTTTCAGTCTAGATTGATTCTAGATCCTGCTGCCCATGATGGTGGTTTTGGTTACTTGATGCATTTTTGAAAACCCTGCTCTTGATTATATTATTCTTTCTTTCTTTTTCTCCCTGTGCACATCCCAAGTGGATGAAGAAGGAAGCAGGGATTGTGATCTTGGTAAAGGCTCACTCACAACGTCATTGAGAAACTGGGCCTGCCTCCATCTGTGTTAATCTGTTTTAAAATGGACACACTGTAAGGTAATGCAGAATCAATCTGCAATGAGATTTTGTTTTCACAATGAAACCAGCTTCTCAAGAAGCTCTTAACCAGGACAAAAAAAATCTAGATTATGCATGGACTGAATAGGGAAAAAAAGTACTCAGTCTCCATTGATTCTCTAATAAAATGTCATGTGTATGCAGCTGATGGGTTTTGCTTCTACATAATGATTAAGATATCATATCTAACTAAATACAATAAAGCCATCAAGTGTGGCTTACTATGTGGCCACATGAAGTGATTTTAAAGCAGCCTCCATGTGGTAAGCATCACATGTAAGCCAGCCCTACATCACCACAAGCTAACTTTAACATGTCAGTTTTAAACCATGGCACATATGTCATCCGAATGTACCTCCACAGGGTGATATACCTTATGTAGTAGGGCAGCTCAAAGCCATGTTTTCAGTGTTTCATCCTGGTGTGTTAAATGACAGATCTTATATTCAAATGAAGTATTTGTTTAGCATATGTGTTTCACATAATAAACTATCCTATAGTGACTACATTTAAAGGGTACATTTGACTGTAATGATCAGCAGGGAGGAAAATGAGGTCTAGCAGTGAGCGCAGAAGAAATTTATTTGATTTAATTTCTATTGATTTGATTTGATTTGATTTCTGTACTGCGCAGCATTACAAATCCTTGAAACAGTTTACAACATTAGGACAGACATGAAAACGCTATGCAAAGAGCAAATACCATAGACAATGTCAAAGAGCCAGTTGTACATGTCAACCGTCTTCCAACTGTACTTCCTCTAACAAACTGGAAAGGACCCATTGGTGCTGCAATCTGTGAGCAGCTGCCCTGTGTGGTGAGTCACTGAACTGCAGGTGTCAGCTTCTCATTGAAGGACCATATGACTTTTGACTGGCTGGTCAACTGGATCCTCCTGGGTAGAAAGTATTGTAGCTCTGTGAGGGGGGGAACTACCATTCCCAGGATTCTATGTGGAAGATGTGCTTTAAATGTGCATTGGGTGTGCTTTAAATTTATGGCGTGGATCTACCCATTATGACTCTGAATACCGATTGTGGGCTATTGCCTTCATGTCCTGCTTTCCAAAGGTATGTGCTTGGCCACTTTGAAAGAAGGGATGCTAAGCTAGATAGCCATTTTTTGTTGAATCCTGTTGGGAAACCAACTCATCCACCCACTAGTTTTGACTTTTGTTCATGCCAGTGATTTGTTCTACCCCCTTTCTGGTTAAAGGTAAGCTGATTAGAAGGGGCCTGGCATTCTTGGATCCCTTCACCACAATAGGACAATTCAGACAAACCTTCTTGTGTGATCAAAGAACACAGGGGAGGCATTCTATCCTTGATGTACTACAGATGTGCAAGTTGAGTGTGCATTGGCTTGCTCTGCAGTGCAGCGTCTACACAATCAGGAATATTGCAGCAGGTGGAGTTACTGAATGTGTGTTCAGTACTAATATGCATATATAACTGAATGTGTTATAGGCTCTGCTCAGACATGAAGCATAGTGCCAAGGGGCCAGGGGTTTGCCTTTGATCACCCTGCAGATTCAATAGTGTGTGTCAAGTACAGTGGTACCTCAGGTTAAGTACTTAATTCGTTCCAGAGGTCCGTTCTTAACCTGAAACGGTTCTTAACCTGAAGCACCACTTTAGCTAATGGGGCCTCCTGCTGCTGCTGTGCCGCCGGAGCACAATTTCTGTTCTCATCCTGAAGCAAAGTTCTTAACCCAAGGTACTATTTTTGGGTTAGCGGAGTCTGTAACCTGAAGTGTATGTAAGCTGAAGCGTATGTAACCCAAGGTACAACTGTAATGTCTTTATCAATACAGACAGCCAAGCAAATTCATGGCGGAAAACCTTATCACTTGATGAGCTGTTTTTTTTGTTTGGGGCTGATGTCAAAGAAGAATCTATGGTTTTGTCTTAGCATTTTACCCACAGTTATCACCATGGTGTCTCGGGAGCTTCAAAGATATTGTGTAAAATACACAAAGACATACTTTTTCGTCTTCACTTGCAAATTATGTGTTAGAGGTTTGCAATTGTGGATATTTTTAACTTTTTATTTGGAGTAGTTAAATTTAATGGATGGTAAAATCCATGGTCATTCTCAGCTCCTGAAGAAATGAGTTCCATACTCAGTTTCTCCAATTACTGCTCTTCAAGTTAGCTATAAATTCTTATGGTGAGATTCCTGTTTTTGGTGGGGGAAAGTTGCTTCAATTAAATGATCAAACTGAGCTGATGGGGTGAGTGTCTTACATTAAATGTGCAATCAGAGAAGTCCCCTCCATGTGTTTGCTGTACTTTTTGGGGGGTGGGTAGGTCTTTTCTATTTTACCGCCCACCTTGTCATTATGCAGAAGATTGGATCAAAGTCTGGAGAGTTTTGACAGGAGGCAGCTAAAGCTTTTGGAACTCTGAGAAATACAAGAGGCCTGGAATGTGGAATGTACAGGCAGGTTAAATCTTTCCCATAAAATGATAATGGTTAGCAGCAGGGGAGGCGGCGTCAATATCTGCATTCCTGCTATTGTTAAAATTGTCACCTTTAACAGTCAGATTACAGTTTGTCTTTCTGCAGGTTCAGGAAGGCATTGTTGTTTTGGCTATATCCTTTGCACAGGTAATACACGGGTTAAAAAAGAAACAAGTACACAGAGCATCTGCACTTTAAAATTCTGAAGTCACATCATAGTGCCATTATGGCCATAGGAATAAAATGGGAAATGTTTTTTCCTTGAGAATATTGTCAATATTACAATATTACAGATATTACAATATTACAGATATTAAGGTAAAGGTAAATGACCCCTGGATGGTTAAGTCCAATCAAAGGCGACTATGGGTGTGCTGCTCAGCTTGCTTTCAGGCCAAGGAAGCCGGCGTTCATCCACAGACAGCTTGCCATCTCATGTGTGACTAAACAACTTTTGGCGCAACAGAACACTGTGACAGAAACCAGAGCACACAGAAACACCGTTTACCTTCCCGCTGCAGGGGTACCTATTTATCTACTTGCACTGGTATGCTTTGGAACTGCTAGGTTGGCAGAAGCTGGGACAGAGCAATGGGAGCTCACCCTGTGATGCAGATTCGAACTGCTGACCTTCCGATCAGCAAGGTTCAGTGGTTTAGACCACAGTGCCACCTGCGTCCCCATCAACCTCAGTATTGTCTACACGGCCTGGTAATGGCTTTCTGGGCTTAAGACATGAGATGCTCCCAGCTTTACCTGGAGATGACAGGGATTGAACCTGAAACCTTTCACATGCAAAACATGTGCTCTATCACTGAGCCATCTCCAAAAGGATGTTTGGGTGACCTGCTGGGCACTTTCATGCCTGTTTCTGACCACATGATGTTGCTAGGCCTGTCTACCACTGCCCCAGTTACCTGCTGCTATAGCGGGGGGATGTCCCATGCCCTGTGGGACCCTGGACTTCTCACCTGAGGTCCAACCCTTCCTTGAGGTGCCAGACATTGAACCTTGTACCTTTTACATGCAAAGCGAATGCTCTACCATTGAGCTATGGTCCTCTTCCATGCATTAAGTTGGAGGTATAAATTAGGTTGGTTCACTTAAAAATGTGGACAGAACAAAATTACCCTGGTAACAGCTTTCGACTCTTTTAAAAGCTCTTGGCTGTCTCCAGCTTGTCTAACTCTTTCCCAATCAAACTGAGGAAGGTTTGGTTCAGAAATTTCTGCTTCCTGTCTGAGGGGTGGGTGGGAAACCTACCACAAAATTTCTCACCTAATCATTTCATAATGACCCATCATGAAGTCTTCATCTTTTTCAGAGAGCGGAACTGACCTGAGGACCATTGTTTGAATAAAATCGACAGACTAAAACTACAACCCAGCTTCTTTTACAACTTGTCCCTTATGCTTCAGTTATCAATAGGAGCTGATTTAAGACAGCAGGCAAATGAGAAACATGCGTGCTACATTGTGGTGAGTGTGGTGCCAATTAAAATGCCATCCTTTGTGAGACTTCAAAGATAACAATCCGTTCCCAGCCCACAAAAGCATTATTAGAAAATAGAACTGAAGTCTCACTGAGGGGCTCATTGAGATGGAGGCTGGGACAGACAAAATGGCCGCTTCAGGACAGCGGCTTTCAATATCTTGGCTGATCCTTCTGTCACAATTTATGTTTGTTTGGTGTTGATGCTGTTGGTTTAGATTTTGTTATTTCTTTTTAAAAATGCTAAGATAAATTAATTTAAAAACAGTATATGATTTGCTGTACCCAGGGCCATATTTTAGACCTCAAAACATGTAAATTTTGAGAGGTTGCATTCTAAAATAAACACAACACAAATTATGCACAAAGCTAATTGAATAATTAGCATTTTCAATTAGAAGTGCAAAGAGAAGGCACCTGCCAGATTTATCTAGGATGAAAATTGCATAATGAACTGTTTTAGTCCTGTTTGTCTTGTCCAGTGCAACTAGACACTCTGAAGTCTGAATCTTATTTACCACACATTTTTGAAGCGCTTTTTTGAGGTCTAGGACAGTCCAAAGAAGTAGACCGAATGTCTCCAACTTCAGAGTGGCTACTTCACATCCCATATGTGGAAGAATGGAGAACAGTTTCACTACCAAACTCATGACAAACAAGTATTATGAATAGGATTTTTTTTTTTAAGAGAACATTACCCCAAAATCTTGTTGTCCATGGCCCACGCCTTGAGCTGAAATTATGTTTGACAAATGGGTAAGGAGAGACAAAGGACAAGTGCTTTTGAAAACAACTCCAGAAAATTTAGATGCATAGAGATCAAAGCCAAAGAAATATATCCATTGCCCAAGCATCGGGAGTTTGTGTTCTCTTTTCAGAACTTGAACATGTGTGGCAGAGTGTGGTTAAAGCTTTTAAGAAAAGCAGAGGACTCTTTCCAAACAGTCCTTTTATGGAGGAAGGCAGTCGCATGAAGCTCGCTCTGAAGAAACCCAGACGCACCAGGGTCAAACCACATAGGATGCTCAGTTGCATGTAATCTCTCCTCAACCACCACCCTAATATTTTCTCTTTCTTGTTTTATCTCCTACAAAAACCCTTTTTGCAAAGGCTGCAATCTGCAGTGGAAGATTGGTGTGGGGCGTGAAGTTTCCTTTAACCCTTTCCCTTCAGCCCCATCTTTTGATGTGAAGCTGTTTTCCACGAAGCGACAAAAACACCAGGGGACCCATTATTTTACATGAAGGGAGGCAAGTAGCTTGTGCGGGGCGGGCAGTGATTTTTAGCTGCTTTTCCATTGCAGGTCACAGTCTCAACATCTGTGTCTTGTGAAAAAGAAAAGAGGACAGCAAGACAAAACCAAGTGACTCATTTAGTTAGATCATCAGTATTGCTACTTTGGTCCAGTACAAAAAGTACAGGGTCCAGAGGCTTTACCTTGTGCCCGCCCCCTGTCAATTTTTGCCAGTCATGCAGCTTTCTAAAAACAGGAGCTTATGAAGCAAGCCACAAAGAAATGGGGATATCTCTTCCCACTCCCACCCCTATAATTCAAGTACAGTGGTACCTCGGGTTAAGAACTTAATTTGTTCTGGAGGTCCGTTCTTAACGTGAAACTGTTCTTAACCTGAGGTACCACTTTAGCTAATGGGGCCTCCCGCTGCCAGAGCATGATTTCTGTTCTCATCCTGAAGCAAAGTTCTTAACTGAGGTACTATTTCTGGGTTAGCGGAGTCTGTAACCTGAAGCATCTGTAACCTGAAGCGTCTGTAACCCGAGGTACCACTGTACTGTTCCAGTGCTTAGCAGTCTATAAGTAACACGGATATTGTGCTTGGCAGCACATAGGAAGCTAACATATGCTGAGTCTGACCACTGGTCCTTCAAGCTCAGAATTGGGTCCACTCACTGGCAGCCAGATTTCAGTCAGGGTCTCTCCCTGCCCTACTTGAAGATGTGGGGATTGTACCTGGAACCTTCTGCATGCAAAGGCAGATGCTCTCTCACTGAGCTATGTCCCTTCCCACAAGTGGAAGGGGATGCTATGTGCCCCAGTCTTTGCCCATCTTCCATGCAGATACATTTTCAGGAATCAGTTTTACACTAAGGGTCAAGCTTGAAGTGAAGTTAGTTCATATCCATTTTGGTGATGTGAAAAAGCAGCGATGGGGCAGCCTGAGCAACCTCAAGACGGCAAGGGTAGAGTGAGCAGGGCTGAGAACTTCCCATGAAATGGCCATAGCTATTTTAGAGATGAGACTTTTATGGGGAGAGATAGAAGAAGAGTTTGGATTTGATATCCTGCTTTATCACTACCTGAAGGAGTCTCAAAGTGGCTAACATTCTCCTTTCCCTTCCTCCCCCACAACAAACACTCTGTGAGGTGAGTGAGGCTGAGAGACTTCAGAGAAGTGTAACTGGCCCAAGGTCACCCAGCAGCTGCATGTGGAGGAGCGGAGACGCGAACCCGGTTCACCAGATTACGAGTCTACCGGTCTTAACCACTGCACCACAATGGCTCTCTAGAATTAAACTTAACCACTCCACAATGGTATACTGGAGGAAGGCGAGAAGCATCAGGGAGAATGGGACAAAAACCGGAAGTCTGAATTCTCCTGGTGCTGTGAGTGTCGTTATCTCACTGCCAACACCAAGAGAAGGAAGCCTGTATGGAAGCTGAATGAGAGAAGCACTTTCTCCCTTTTGTGTCCACCTCAACCCAACCTACCACTGTCAAGAGAATGAAGCCTGTGCAGAACCTCAGCCGGGACAGAGCCTGGCAGTCAGGTGGATGACTGAGTGACTCCACCTTGGGACCAGGAAGCTTCCAACCCTCCTGAAACTGCAGAACCACCTGGGAGGAGAGGGAGATCTTTCACTTTGTAAGACCCTCATGGATTGGCTGAGACTTTGCATGTGAATGGAGGAGGCACAGTCCCCTAGGCACAACAGCATACACCACAAGTGTCTCATTTTAAGTGGGACATCCCAGATCACATAAGCCTCTGTTTGGATCCCAGATTGTCCTGGTTTTTTGGTCCAGTGCTCTGGCGTGGGTCCTTCTAGTCCAGTGCTCTGGCGATCATCAGCAGGGTTGCGCCAGAGCACTTTCCTTCCAGTACTCAGGAATGAAAATATAGGAGGAAAATATGCATCTGAGGGGTTTATTCTTGAGGAAACAGGTGAGGCGGTGCAGAATGTTGCTTCTTACTGCAAAACATTTAGCACTGGCCCACTGAGCTGGACGAAGAAGCACCGACTCAGCAATGCTGCTATCAGCTGAATTGGATACTAGTTTTTGGGTATTTTAAAGTATTAGTTTCCTTATGCAAGGCAGGAGCTCTTTCACCCCATCCCATGCACGACTATTTCAGTGATCACAGGAGCAGACTGTCAGCTGGTTCTACTGTCCGCTGAGTGAATAGCTGCTGCTTCTCTTTTGTGCGATTCGTGGGTCCAATTTCCAAGGAGTCGGTAGTAGGGCCAAAGGAGGAAGGTGGGAATTCTTAGAGTGTAAGACTAAGACCCTGCCAATGTCACTCAGTCCAAATCTTCAGGCAACCGAAAGCACGGAAATTACAAAAAGATGTTCTTACAAGCATAAGGAGATAGTGCCAAAATTACACAGTCAGCATAGCAAATGACTGTAATGGATTTTGACACGAAGGCTACTCAATCACTGCTTCACCAATCAGGAAGGAAGAAGAATGGGAAACTTCTGCATGTTTCGGGAGATGTTCACTACGTTCTGTGAAAAAGAGGGGCTGGGAGCCCCACACCGCTGACATATTTATGGCTCTTTGTTTCACACATGTGTGGATATTGGCCCATAAAGCGAGGCTGTATGTGCATGTGTGCAATTTATCTGGCTTCTGGTAAACAAACAAATAGGAGATTCCTGTGGCTTTATCCCTTGGCTGTGATCCACAGAGGCAGTGGTCAATGGGGAGTGGGGACTTAATCTACGTAATGGATCATTGCCTCTCCCCCCACCGATAAATATCTCTCTGATTGCATTCACTATGGAGACAAGCAGGAGTTGGAGCAGAAATTAGTTATGCTGAAAACATGCGAGAAATGGAGAGCATCGAACCATTAAGGCAGCCCTTTCCATTTAAAATGGTCTGCTTAGGGCCCATGTATAAATGAATTATATGACTTAAGGGAGTTAGTACATTTAGATATTGGTTCCCATATACATATTGCAGAGAAGCAAAGAACTCTCTCTCTCTCTCTGTATCTCTGATCTGGCCCTTGTAGAAGCCCCTTTTTTAGGGAAAACAGACATCAGCCTCATGGATATGCTGTGGGTAAGGAAGAACCATTTTTAATTCTTAAAGGCTTCCCTTGAAAAAGTAGCCATTTGACCTCGACTATAGCAGGAAGATTCTGAAGTGTGAGGTAATGGAGTTACTGCCATTGAGCCTGGAACTGTTTTAGCTGTTGTTGAACAGCAGATATCTGAAGCACCTTCATTTCCCAAAGAGAATAGCCCTGAGCAGGACCTCCCATATGAAATGAGTATGCAGAACTGCCATGTACTGACTCAGAATATTGGTCCTCTGAGTCCAGAGTTGGGGAAGCTATGCCACTCCAGATATTATTAAACTACAGCTCCCATCATCCCTGACCATTGGCCATGGGAGTTGGAGAGTCACATATCTGGAGGACCAAAGGCTTCCCAACCCTTGATCTAACCCAATACTGGCTAACCCAGTGTGCTCAGGGCTATTTTTCTAGGAAAAGAGGTGCCAGATCACCTCCCTTGTTCTCTTGGAATGGCAATGGCACCCACCTGAGAGCCACAACTGAGTTCCAGCAAGTTCTGGCTCCAAAAAAGACCTGAGTGTGCTCCCACCAGTGGTTTGGGAAGCATTATGACTTCAGTACTAAGTGTGTGGAATTCTTGTTTCAAATAAATTGCATTATCTGTTTAGGGAAGCTTTTGATGTTTGGCAGACTATTGTATTTTAATATTTTGTTGGAAGCCACCCAGAGTGGCTGAGGAAACCCAGCCGGATGGGTGGGTTATAAATAAATTATTATTATTATTATTATTATTATTATTATTATTATTATTATTATATCATAAAAGAGCCTTCTGATTCAAGTCAATGGCCCATCTAGCCCAGCATCGTGTTCTCACATGACTTTGTTTCTTTACACCTGAATTGACCACCCTGAACTTCTATTCAATGAAGCCGTCATCTGCACATGTGCAACACCTGTCTGAAATGTATACACCCCAGCTTAATCACAGCTTGCATTTTCAAACTGGATGGATGCTGCTTTGAAAGAAAACACATCAAACTTCAACATTTCTCAGAAAACTGCAAGGTAGATATAGATTGTGGCTAACAGCATGTGTACTTGGCCTCAGACACCAGCAGTGGGAATGCACTGGAGCTGGAGTAAACAGTAATGTGTACACAACCAAATGCTCAGTCCCAACACTTGACCCATCACTGAGCATTAAAAGCAACTTAGCTGCTTGCTGAACCAATACCTATTTGTGTCTTCCGGGATGAGGAATTAGGCAACAATACCATGGGAATCCCAAGGCTGGGAAATAGCATTCTTTTTTTTACAAGAAATGTGATATTTGACATTTAAAGGAAATGCACATGGAAAACAAATGCTCAAAGCCCAGACACACGCCATACTGATTATTATCATATTGGACTAGTCATCTACAGTTTGTTTATTTTAGGGGGAAGGTACAGAGATTCAGTCACATGTTATTGTCGCACATTGAAGCCAGAGCGGAATAAATTCAATGTGTCTAAAATTGAGTGAAAACCACACTGGCCAACAATAACAGCAGAAAAGAATTAGGACTGATCTGGGGCAGCAGAATGGTGGAACTGACTGCCTTGTGGAGGTGCCCTAGCGGTGATTTTGTACAGCTCTGTAACTGCTGGGTGCTGAGGAGCACTGTGAATGGGCCTTTGTGAAACGCAATGACCAGCTGGTCCTTGGCACTTGCAGAGTGCTGTTCATGGGACTATGCAAGATTTGATGATCGGCTGATGGCTGGAGTCTGCAAAGTCCCATGCACAGCACTTATCTTCATGGGCTGTAGCTTTGCCTGCACAGTTCGATCGCAAATTGTGTGGACAAAAATGAGTTGCCTGACGTGACAATGATCTTTGGTGATTTACAGGTGGGTGACTCTGCCCACCTGTCAAGCATGGCCCACAGTGGGTAGGGGAGTTACAGGTAGGTAGCTGTGTTGGTCTGCCATAGTCGAAACAAAGTAAAAAAAAAAAATTCCTTCCAGTAGCATCTTAGAGACCAACTAAGTTTGTTATTGGTATGAGCTTTTGTGTGCATTCACACGTATCTGAAGAAGTGTGCATGCACACGAAAGCTCATACCAATAACAAACTTAGTTGGTCTCTAAGGTGCTACTGGAAGGAATTTTTTTTTAGTGGGTAGGGGAGACAAGGATTCAGTCTGCTGACCAGATTCGGTTCTCCACAATAGAGATTTTAGGCTAGGGGTGGTGAACCTATGACCTACGGGCCCAGGGGTGGCACATCCTGTTTCACTGCTTGAGGTGAATTGGAGCCTTGCCTTGTCCTGCTGCTGCCACCACCTTTTCCATACTTGCCCCCATACTTGCTGCTACCGCCACCTTTTCTGCCCACCCTGCCACTTCTGCTACTGGTGGAGAAATGGTGCTGGCTTTGGCACCAATTTCAGGTGAAAGGTGGCAAGGCAGGTAGAGCTGCCTCTTGAGGGCTTCTGCCACCTGAGGCAACCTTCTCAGTCTGCCTAATGGCGGAGCCGGCTCTGCATGAGTCCTATCCAGCTAACTCCATTTGGCTTTTGGTGTTCAGCAGATCCCAATGTCACACCACGTGCTTCCCCTCCTCATCCAGCCTCAACCCATAGGAAGGCTGGGTGGGGGGAGGGTGTATTGGTTCCTGTTGTCTAAACATGCTCCGTGTGTTCTTCGAGAGCCAGTGTGGTGTAGTGGTTAAGAGCAGTAGTCTTGTAATCTTGTGAACCGGGTTCGTTTCCCTGCTCCTCCACATGCAGCTGCTGGGTGACCTTGGGCTAGTCACACTTCTCTGAAGTCTCTCAGCCCCACTCACCTCACAGAGTGTTTGTTATGGGGAGGAAGGGAAAGGAGATTGTTAGCCACTTTGAGACTCCTTCGGGTAGTGATAAAGCAGGATATCAAATCCAAACTCTTCTTGGAGAAGCCAACGTTTGCTCCCTCCCCCACCAACCTTTCAACCTGGAAAGGCTTGGCTAGAGGAGGGCATATTGGTCACCACTCCCTAAAGGCCCTCACCTCTCCAATGGGTAACAACACCCAACCATGTGTACTCCCCCTCCATGACTGAAATCCAAATAAAAGGCTGGGTGAGAGGATGGAAATGCCTTTGAAAATGTGGGTTGGTCCAATGACAGCCAGCCCAATTTGCTCATTCAAATGCCTGGATTGCCCCAAGTTCTGCTTGAGGTGGGAAGGAGAGAGAGGGAACAAGGTGGATGGGATGATAGGGAGGGAGGGCGGTGAAAGCCTGAGGAGAGCTTTGAAGATGCAAAATGAACCAGCTGACCCTGTCAATGGTGTACATCAAAGCCAGCCAGGCCCTGACTGACTGTGTGGCCCCCAATTGATTTTAATGTGGCTTAATGGCCCTTGTTAGGAAAAAGACCCCCTAAGCCTGCTTTAAATTACAATCCTGTAAAATGTCATTTCATTTCTTTCTTTCTTTAAAGCAACACAAGTCTTCAGTCTTCATGGCTGTAGAGCAAAGCTGAATCACATTATTTTGATGTGTTTTCAAAAGCTGTCTCATAATTCTCAGGCACCGTCTTATGATTTTCAACTTTAGAGTAGATCTATCCTTGCAGCTGCACACCTCCTTATAAAAGGCATTTCTGTTGGTGTCACAGTGGGCCACAACCAATCCATCAGAAAATAAATACTATATATAAATGATACTGAAAGTCAAACTAGACATGAGGATGGCAATTCTCTCTGTTTACACACAATGAGTAGCAGCAAAAAGGGTGATGGGTGAGAATCCTCCATACGTCTGTTGTTGCAGCTTATTTTGCTTCGTCTCTGCTAATGGAGCAATTACGTAACTTTAGAAGCAATTCTAACTTCCAACTGGTAGAAGTGGAGTGAAGTGGCAGAGCTACCACCACATTCGAAACTCTGTTGCTAGTGCCAACCAGAATGTTTCCTCCCTCACTCTTTGCTGTGCCATCTCCAGGCTAGTGCAGCAAATGAACCTAGATCAGGCCCATTGCCAGTACCTTAGGATCCAGCAGATCTTTGGTTGGACCAGGTCCGCCCCCACTCTACTTCCATGATTTTGGAGGTTTACACTGGTTACCTGATGGCAGTGATCCACCTTCACACCTCTTCTGCTGTGAAAATTGGACCCCAATTTCTTTTCTTGTCTATACAATCAGGGCAGTTGCACATTTAACTTTGAGGAATGACCGGGCAGCTGCTCTGCTCAGATGCTCAAGATCATTCCACAGGGCCTCCATATGATGAGATGCTTTGAAAATGGGAGATAATGGGCTTCAGATGGAAATGGATGGGTACTTCCAACCAGGTAGACTTCGACTCATTTGTCTGAAAGTCCGTGTTAATTATGCATGCATGGGATGTGTCTTCCTGGGCCGAGATGCATTTGTAAGGCAGCCAGCAGTGATGGATGAAATGCAAGAACAAGATCTAAACAGCCCCATTAGATTGCTTCTATCAGATCATTTCTGCTCTGGGGTGTTTGGAATGCGGGCTCTGGCTCAAAACTTCTGCTAGCAGTCCAAGCATATGCAGCTCATAGATAACTTTTAGGAAATATTGTTATATACCAACAGGTAATAAAGAATGGAGAAAGGAACATCTTGAGTCAATCAGACATAGCTCCCCCCCCCCATATCCAACATGTGCCAGCATCTTCATGTGTGTGCAGTCTAAAAATATGCAACTGTATGTTCATAGTTTTTCCTCTCTGCTAGTGGGGAGAAAGCACTAATTGTTTACAGTCATAGACTCATAGAATTGTAGATTTGGAAGGGGCTACAAGGATCATCAAGTCCAACCCCCTACAATGAAGGAATGTTTTTGCCCAATGTGGGGCTCAAACCCATCGCCCTGAGATTAAGAGTCTCATGCTCTACTGACTGAGCTATATAGGCTCTATCTCAGGACAGGGGAACCTTTGGGCCTCCAAATGCTATTGGACTTCAGCTCCATTCATCCCTGACCATTGGCCATACTGGCTGGGGCTACTGCTGTGCTGAAATCTGTCCTACCATTTTCTCAAAAGGTTCCCTCTACTCCAGGAAAAAGGCTTCCATTATCCTGCCTCATTCTCAGGACAATTGAGGATTTCTTTAAATTTCCAATGGATTCAGGGTTTCACTTACTTTATCATGCACAAGGAAAAAGCTGGTGGTGTTTTTTTTTCCTTTCCAGCAAACATTTCCTCAGTCTCACTGAAGCCTTCCTGGCTGCCTGCACTTCCTGATCTGCAAAACCCCCACAGGAATGTTGGAACTGCCACAGCAGGGATCATTCAGTCTGCAACTTAAGGGTTATTTTTGTTAATGTTAAAAACTAGCCCATAGGGGCAGAAGTGCTGCTGAGCAACCAAGCAGAGTGGAATGACTTTCACTGAGGCACCATATTATGAATACACAACCAACAAACCAATAAAGTAATAAGCAAATTTGAAGAACCCGCTTACAGTATGTAGAGAGATTTGGTAATTTGTTTAATGACAGAATTTTAGATGATTTTAGTCACCTTTAAATAAGGAGCCTGGGTTTTCTTTCATGCTACATTGTACTGTTCTGTTGCTTCCTTGTAAAACAAAATGAATAAAGTTAAGAAATCTGATAAGTATAACCCAATCCAAATAAAGCATGGCTAGCTAGTGATTAGTGGGTCATATTTGTCCCACAAAATGATTTGTCCTGGTCCCTGGGAGGTGTTTCATAGCACCATTTTCATTCCATGATTATAAGCTGTTTCCTCCTCCAACGACAAATGTGACCAATATGGTGCCCTTCATTGTTGAACTCTTACTGCCATCAGCCCCAACCAGCATGGCAAATGCTCAGGGATTATGGGAGTTGCAGCCCAACAACATATGGATGGTCACATGTTGGCAGCCATTGTTCTGCAGCAATAAGCTCTTTCATGAGTCCTTAATGGAATGATTCCAACCCGCTAGGGTACCACTCCTGCCATCTCTTTCTGGGAGCATGAATGAAGAAGCCATAAGCAGCTGGATACTAAATTACGTTTCCTTCCAGGCTTGGGAAGTCAGCTCTCTCAGAGCCAAGCCATTCATAAAAACAGTCAACATCACTGGACCTGCCAGAAGATAGTTAAGAGGGGATGCTATGAAAAATGGTTGTTCAACTGGACAGGTCTGATGGACGATTAGGGCAAAAAAGAGGAAATGCATGATATAAAAGAGGGCAAAAATGGACACAGTTTTGCATGCCATCTGCATGTGCTAATTTGTATAGATGGGTGTGATTTCTGAAATAATTCCTGTAATTTAAATAGGAATAAAATGGCATAGACCGGAAGACTGACCTGGTGATCGGAGTGCTTCATCATTCTGCTGTTCATGGGCATCTTCTGGTCTCCCTTAACCTATCTTTAAACTGAACCTGGGCTAGGAAGCCCTTTAAGCAGGATGCTCTCCTCAAACAGTCCTCAAAATAGATGATGGCCTCTGTAAAGTAGAACACATGATGGCCCTCCTACTGGGAATGTCAGGGTATACCATGTCATTCAGATCATTCCTTTAGAAAAACCATTAGCCTCTGCTAAGCAAATCCCTTTTGAACCCCATTTTACTTTAAAGTTGTCAGTCTGATTAACCATGGTCTTTGACAGTCGCTTGGATGTTATACCTTGGAATCTGTTTCCCCTGCACTTGTCACAAACATTTCAGTTAACATTTCTCAAGGAGGCGGTCTGGATTTATCATAGTAGGCAGACATTCCTAATTTGTCTTTCGGTGGGATGTCGGCAGCTAATTCCTGTCTGATGTATTACCTAGCTATCTGAACAAGGAAAAGGAAATGGGTAAGATTTGCACATTTTCTGTTCCTCTTAATTGCGCCGTGGAAGTAATCTATCCATATATATTTACCACCAATTATTCAAGAACATTAATGTGATTTACAGCCAACTAAAACACAAGTTTATTAAAATCAGTATGTTAAAAAAAAACCCTATAATAAATGCATATTAATAAAAACAACCATGACTCCCAGCATCCTGAACAAACTACAGTTGGCAGGATTCTTTGGGAGAAGCCATGACCTTTTAAAGTGGTATGATGCTCCTTTAAATGTATAGTGAAAATGGGTACTTATTATTTTATGCCAGGGGACCTTTGGCTCTCCAGATGAGAAGTATAATTCTCATCAGCCCTAGCAACCATAGCCAACGGCTGAGGCAAAATTGTAGTCTGATTTGCAGCCCAAGAGCACCTGGTGGGCCAAAGCTTCCCCACTCTTGCTTTAACACAAAAGAGAAAGCAACGTGTTATCAGACAGCAAAGCTTCTATTGGCAAGGAGTTCCACAGGGCAGAGCATGCCACACTGAAAGCTTGGCCCTAGTAAAGGCCAGCTGAACTACAGGGCCAAGTGAGACTACCAAAAGTGCCCTACCAGAAGACCTCAGCAATCAAGGCAGGACATAAGGAATCAAGCAGTCCTTAAGGAACCAAGTTGTTTAACACAAGAACACGGGTGGCGCTGTGGGTTAAACCACAGAGCCTAGGATTTGCCGATCAGAAGGTCGGCCGTTCGAATCCCTGCAACGGGGTGAGCTCCCGTTGCTCGGTCCCTGCTCCTGCCAACCTAGCAGTTCGATAGCACGTCAAAGTGCGAGTAGATAAATAGGTACCGCTCCGGCGGGAAGGTAAACAGCATTTCTGTGCGCTGCTCTGGTTCGCCAGAAGCAGCTTAATCATGCTGGCCACATGACCCAGAAGCTGTACGCCAGCTCCCTCGGCCAATAAAGCGAGATGAGCACCACAACCCCAGTCGGCCACGACTGGACCTAATGGTCAGGGGTCCCTTTACCTTTAAATTAGTAACCAGTGCTAAGTGCTTCTAGATACCCCTTCTGCATGCCACCTCCAAACATTTCAGTATCAATGTGTGTGGTATTCAACTGTAGTTCTACTCAGAGTAGACTAAGTGAAGCTAATGCACGTTACAGTCATACCTCGGGTTACAGACACTTCAGGTTGCATTTTTTCGGGTTACGGACCTGCCGAAACCCGGAAGTACCGGAACGGGTTACTTCCAGGTTTCGGCAGTTGCACATGTGCAGAAGCGCTAAATCGTGCTTTGTGCATGTGCAGAAGCACTGAATTGCAACCCGCGTGTGTGCAGACGTGCTGCTGCGGGTTGCGAACATGCATCCCTCACGGATGACGTTCGCAACCTGAGTGTCCACTGTATTAGATTAGGTTCACTAATTGCAGTGGGTCTCCTCTGAGTAGAACTTGAATAAAACCTACTTTGCTTATACTGGGGAAAAACCGTATGTGCTTCAATGAAGACAGCAACCTTCTACAGCAGAGTGCTGCAGCAATGAGGGGCTTGTCCCCAGGCCTTGCACAATATCCTTTTGTGCTCTTTCCCAGAACAAATCTAACTACTTTTTGTGTTAAACTCAGTGCTTTTCTTCTAGAAAAAAAGGTGCTGGTACTGCATACCCACGAGTACCCCCGGGGGGGAAAGCACTAGTTAAACTCTATGTTCTAAGTGTGTGTGTGTGTGTGTTTTATAAAAGAAGAGAATTGTTTCCTTTAACAGCAACAGAAAGCCTCCTCTCCGTCTGATATTAACGTTTGATGGCGGCTTAAGATCACACAATAAAAGTCAGGGTGGGCTCCATCAGAAAAAGTTGCGTTTCTCAGAACATTTGCTATTGATATGTTGGGAAAGTGGCAGACTTGGTGGGGTGGGGCGGGGTGGGGGCTGCTGGGGAGAGCTTGCATGATCCATTAATAAGAAACAGTTTGGCACACTAGATTACTAAAGCATGGCTAATCTCTCAGCCAAAACCCACACATTCTTCATTTGTGTTTCCCAGCCTTTTTTGAGCTTGTGTGTGTGTGTGTGTATACACACACATACAATACAGAGGAACTGGCTAATTAAATCTTGGAAAGTAAATTCAGGTTTCTTTAGGCATTTCTGAAAGGGAATTAAAAACACAGTGGATTGGATTCATAGAGGATGTGCTTTCAAACAGCAGCGCAGAAAGAGGAAGACAATTGCTGTCTTTGTTACCAGAGTGCATGTTTGTAGAAAAGTGAGGAGGTGTTCTGAAATATGATGAATATATGGATATATACTCTGGAAACAATCGAGGACATTTTTCTGTTTCAACAAGCTTTTCCAGCTGGATGAAAAGGTCTCTGCCTTAGATGTTCATTTTGTATTGTTTTAAAACCTGTCTTCAGATATATATATATATATATATATATATATATATATAGAGAGAGAGAGAGAGAGAGAGATATGGGGGAACCTCCATAAATCCTAGAAATTAATAAATGGTAGGATTTTGATTATTTGTAGTATTGAAAGGAAGTTTGGAGGCCAGTGGAAAAATACAAGCTGAGCTTCCTTCCAAGCAAGTGCCTCACCTGGAATAGAGGCAGTGCTATTTTTATAGAAAAAGAGGTGCTGGAACTTACCATCATAAACACCTCTCTCATTCTCTTAGAATTGCAATAGCACCCACCTGAGAGGTGCCAGAACTGAGTTCTGGCAAGTTCTGACTTTTTAAAAGTCCTGGATAGACACATTAACATGACAAAAGGTGTTGACACCCCATCTTAGAGGAATCTTGGGCCTGAGCAGACAGAAGCTGCCATGGTGATGGGGCATGTGGGAAAAGAGAGTCTTTAGAGAAAGGTGTGTTGGGAAGGAAAGTGGGGGGGACAAAAGGAAGGGATCCATCTTGGGCAGACCGGCTGAAGGCTGGCTGGGAGAGATGCCTTGCAATCCAGTGCAGAACTGCTGTGGAGAACAAGTCCCTCTCAAAATGACGATGCTGTAAGATCTGGACTGCCTCCATGCAGACTGAAGGTACAAATATGTGAATAAATCCTATTTCTTAAAGTTATGACAGCCTTCACACCACACCTTCAATTCTCCAAAGGTGCACAAACTCTAGGTATTCACCTGGAACCCCCTGGAACCTTGCTATCGCTTGGCATAGAGTGGTATGGCACCCAACTTCTATATTTGTAAATTGTTTTGATGCATGTATACAAGATGATCCATAAATGTATAGTTATTGCTAATAATATTGATGATAATAATTTGCTGAGTTGCTGCTCACACTCCTTTCTTTGTTCACTGACCTTTCATATCAGAAGAGGTGTTTGTTGGCAGCTGGAACTGAAGCTATCAGAACCAACCATCATAATCAATCAGCATTTTCCAGGGACGACAGGCAAAAACTGACCAAATCTCTGGGTTTGGGCTGGAGACCATTTTTTAATGACAGTTCTCCTGCCTAGAATTTGTGTTTTCAACATACTGTGGCGTTGGGTGGAAACAGAACTAATAAGCATTTCCTTTGCTTGGTTTAGGGGCAATTGCCATAGTGTAGAGGGAAATTGGTGGGTTGGTGGAGCAGAAAGCATATTTCCTCATTTGTATTTCATAATGTTGGCATATATCAAGGTATGATACCTTACTTACAGGCTTCCCTTCCCCCGGTCTTCCACTCAAATGAATTACTGGATGTCTTAAGAAGTTGCCATAAGAAGTTAGACTTCCATGAAACAACTTTAACATGATTTACAGAAGCATAGCTATGTTAGTCTATTATAGCAAAAACAATAGAGTCCTTTGGCATCTTAAAGACTAACATATTCATTGAGGCATAAGAGTTTGTGGACTAAAGCCCACTTGGTCGAATCGGAGGCCATGGGACTCTTGGTTGTTGTTTTCTCTTTTAAAAGTTGACATTGAAAACTTCTCTTGTTCTTTTTGGGGCTTCTGGGTTTTAGAGATGTAAGTCTTCAACTTAAGCCTTCCATCCTAGGGCCTTGCAAAGGTTTTGGACTCCAGATCCCATCACCACTACAATGGTCAGGGATCATGGGAGTTGTAGTTCAAAACATCTGGACAGTATCTACCAGGTTGGGGAATGTTGGTTTAACTGGTTGGGAAGCATTGTGAAAATCACATCAGATGCATATTGCAAGGGTATTGCTTTGCAGTTTCTTCGCTGTTAGCCTTTGCATTTCCCAAAATCCATAACGGTTTGTTTGGTGCCTGTGGGAGAAGTCAAGCTTACCAATATGAAGTTGCAGAGTATCAAGTGAATGTTCTCTGCCAAGCGCAAGCTCAGTTATCCAAGGTAGCAGGTTTTATTTATTTATTTATCTATTGCATTCCCCCCCACCCCCAAGTTGCTCAGGGTAGCATATGTAGTTGTCTCCCACCATTTTTATCCTCACAACAACCTACACAGGGATCCTAAAGAAAGAACATGGAGGTGTGGGAGGAATAGTACCGTGGGAGCAAAGAATTTGGGAAAATAAAGGGAAGGCAGCTTGTGCAAGCCTTGGATACCACTCATAATATTTAATATTTCATTTTGGTGACAAGTTTAGTTACCTCCTCTTAAATTAGCATGGTGATTAGCACAGACATAGAAATGATCAGGCATAAGTTCTGTAAATATAACGGAAAAATAGGATATAAACATACTGGTATCCTATGTAGAAACAACTTGTTTTCGTTTTCTTCAGTGTTTGAGTGGTCTACTAGTCTCATTGACTCTCTGGCAAGTTTCCTGCATTCAGCTTTTTTTTATTTACGGGAAAAAATCGTATTGTTCATTTTTATGTCTTTTTTTAGCTGGTTACACCAAAAAATTCCCTCTTGACCAGCTTTTTTATAGGTTTTCCCCCACCCCTTCATTTAACTTGCCAGAGTTTATGTTCTCTTCTGTTTTCTTCATTTGGACTTGACTTCCAGGATATATATATATATATATATATATATATATATATATATATATATATAATTTGCTCTAAAACTTCTAGTAACACTTCAATTTGCTCCTAAACCACATCTTTCTAGACTGATGTAAATTGGTCCCTTTCTCCCAGCTCATATGGGTCATTTCCCCAAACAGGCAATTCAGACAGCCTTCCCCGATGTCTCGTTCATTTTATTCTTTCAGAGGACTGTGAAGAGCAATGAGCAAGAAAACATGGAAAGATGTACTAGAAGAAAGCATGCAGAAATGCGGAAAAGTCAAAGAAAGTGTAAAGGGAGAGCACAAGAGAGATATTGCAATAATATTGTCCTCTCAGGACCCAAATCACCGTTTGACTCTTTAGGCCTCCTGCCTAGATCTTTAATGTTCATTACTCTCAGGCTGTTGGCTGAATGATGTTAGGAGACCTGATCCATCTTCTTGCTTGGCCGGGTTATGCCACGATACAGGTCTCATTCACACACAGCCCCAATATGTTTCCTTTACATGTGGTGGGCACTGAAGAAAACCTTCAGATCATCTATATTTCTGCTGTCACCTTGCACCTTTAATATGAACTGGAGCCCATGCAATTGGAGTCCATATTTAATATGTGTGAAGGTTCTGCTAATGCAATCCACCTACTCTGTAGGTTGGGTGGTATCTGAAGAAGAGCTACTCTGGTAGACACTTTACTTGCACTACAGCCTTCTAGTTGCATTGAAGTCAGAAGCGGCTAATGGCCTGATGCTATGCATGTTTATTAAGTCAAGTAAGTGTGCAAGAACTGAAATCCATAAGCAACTTGATTAAGAAAACTCCATTCCCTTCAATACAATAAAGACTCAGGGTGGGCAACAGCACACCATGTGCCACATTCAGCCCTTGACTTACTCTGTGTGCCCCCAATGCTCCCCCCTCCAGCATCTTCCAAATCTCCCTTTGATCAAGTACCAGCCGACATGGCAACTGAGCTGCCTATGGAGAAATAGGTTGCCTTGTTCTTGTTCCAGCAGATTGCTTTTCTTCCCTGCTAAGCTTAGAGAAAGAGAAGCCTCTTTTTCTGCTCCTAGGATGCCAGTGGAGAAACAGATCATTCTGTTCTTGCCCTAGCATCTCACTGTATTTCCTTGCTAGGCTGGGGGGGAATGAAGCTTTGATTCCCGCACCCATCATGGAAGGAAAAGAGAATGGGAATTATCTGATTATGTGAATGGGAGGGAAAGAAAGTGTGGGATGGAAATGGATGATGCTCAGTCAATAGAGCATGAGACTCTTAATCTCAGGGGTGTGGGTTCAAGCTCCAGATTCCTGCATTGCAGGGGATTGAGCTAGATAACCCCAATGGTCCCTTCCAACTCTACAATTCTATGATTCTATGAATGTGTGTGTGAATTAGTATGAAAACGAGAAATGGAGAGAGGGGTGGTGAAGAGAGAGACTGATGTGAGATGATGATGAACTGGGGAGTTTGTAATATATGACTCTGTATTTGTGTAAATGTAGATGGATGAATGGCTGGCTGGCTGGATGGATGGATGGATGGATGAATGGACGAATGGATGGTAAAAATGTAAAGGACCCCTGGATGGTTACATCCAGTCAAACGCAACTATGGGGTCTCAACTTGCTTTCAGGCCGAGGGAGCTGGCATTTGTCCTCAGACAGCTTTCCGGCTCATGTGACCAGCATGACTAAACTGCTTCTGGCACAATGGAACACCATGACAGAAACCAGAGTACATGGAAATGCCATTTACCTTCCAGCCACAGTGGTACCTATTTATTGACTTTCACTGGTGTGCTTTCAAACTGCTAGGTCGGCAGGACCTGGGACAGAGCAATGGGAGCTCACCCCGTCATGGTGATTTGAACCGCCGACTTTATGATTGGCAAGCCCAAGAGGCTCATTGCCACCCCCATCACCCGTGGATGGATGGATGGGAGTGAGAATGAGTGCATGTAATGACTGGATGAAGGAGAGATGGGGTGCTTGCCAGCTTTTGACACACCCACCACTGCTTTGCGTCCCCTGGCCACTTTCCCTTGAGGGTACACTACCCTAAAAGTGAAAAAAAGATTACCCACTCTTGAAAACACTGTGATCCTAAATGAGTCTCAACAGCAACAAGAACAAAGCTTCCATTTCCAAGTTAGCATTTAAAACTAATGTTTAGTTCACTCATGCTTAGCTGGCTCATAGAATGGACAAACTTCGGCGTAAGTATGGCAGTCTAAATTGCTTATGGATTGCACTATGGTTATGATGCATAGTCAGTCAATGCATTACTCCTGTTAGTAGAATGACATCATGAAGCCTTGCCTTTAAATGTTTGAAGTAATGTTACTGTTTTGTTAGACACAACATCTCTGATGCAAATAATTGCTTTTGTGTGTGGGACAAGTGTCGTTGATTGTATTTGTCAGAAATTCCTGGTTTCTGACCAGGAATGATGGCAAGAGAACAATGCTGCCTCAACTGTCCTAATCATCCCATTTTTTGTGGGAGTTGTCCTAATGACAAATCAATATCCATGCCCGTAACCGAGTGACACACATCAGGGAGAATCAGGAAATTGACCATCTTTTTCATAGACTGCAGAGTGAGTAATGTGGCCTGATTCAGAAGGCTGTTGGTTAAGGAAGCCATTTCGTATGAGCCATAAATGGAAATGTATCTGACATGGGTGCAGTAGGAAAAATGGGCAGGCAAGCACAGCAGATCCAAAAGCAGATGTTTCTTGGGCTGCTGTTAAATAACTCTGCATCTCAGAATGCCAGTAAAGAAGTGGGAGTCCTGATGGTAGTTTGGTCTGGCTCCAGAGGCAATGCGGCTCAGCAAGGAGGCACAGGTGATGGAACTGGGCATCCCCCTTCCCCAAACTTCATTCCAGCTTTGCTAGTCAAATAGAAATTTCCTTCCTCTTCCCTATAAGTAACCAGGACTTCATACTCCCTTCACACACTTTGCTTGGTCCACTGTTATTATGGACAACTGGGGAATGTCTTTATGACCTACAATATATTTTTCAATTGGTAATTAAATAAAACTGCGAAGGGAGCACTTTGGGGAGAATACGTCAAGGGATGAGCTCTTACTATATATGGCTTATAAGAGTTGCTGAATGGGATGTCAGAAATTCATTGCAGCTGGAAAGGAAAATTGTAAAAAAAAAGACCTTCAGAATCACTGAACAATACACCTTTATTTTTTTTATACAACATCTTTCATTCAGTCATTGTCTCTGAAACTTCACAGAGAATGAAAAACAGATTTCATTTTTTAAGAGCAGGTAATGTTGTTTATTTAAAGGGGGAAATACGCAGGATCTGAAGAAAAAAAAATGACCTCATGCTTGAGTAAGTCAGGTATGGTTGCATTTAAATGATTTGACTTCCTAATGGTAATGCAGCCTAAACCAGAGTGAATCAACAGAGTGATCACCAACATTAGTCATACTCTGAGTTGGCCCGCTTAAATGACTGGACCATTGATTTCAATGGGTCTGTTATGACTATGATGTTTGGATACACCCTCCCATGAAGATGAGTGAGATGCTGAAGTCCTATGGTGGTATGCTGGGCAGGGGCAGGGAACTTCAGACCTGGGGTAGGTGACTGTCCCCTGTATCCGGCCCTCAGAACTTTCCAGGACAACACCCTCTCTCTCCAAGGCCACACTCCTAACTAGTCCTGCTTTTTATCCTCCCCTAGTATTTCCCTTCTTGGAATTAGGGGAAGGATTTGATTCAGTTCACTGATCTAATTCACAATTTTTTTTGAAACCATCCATGAACCAAAACACAGCCATCCTTTGAGATTCACACTTCTCTAAATGTTGTAGTGCAATTCTCAGGCCCGCTAACGTGAGCAAAAACACATATACATTAACTTGTGCATAAGGTAAAGGTAAAAGGACCCCTGACCATTAGGTCCAGTCGTGGCCGACTCTGGGGTTGCGGCGCTCATCTAGCTTTATTGGCCGAGGGAGCCGGCGTACAGCTTCCGGGTCATGTGGCCAGCATGATTAAGCTGCTTCTGGCGAACCAGAGCAGCGCACGGAAACGCCGTTTACCTTCCCACCAGAGCGGTACCTATTTATCTACTTGCACTTTGTCGTGCTTTTGAACTGCTAGGTTGGCAGGAGCTGGGACCGAGAAACAGGAGCTCACCCCGTTGTGGGGATTCGAACCGCCAACCTTCTGATCAGCAAGTCCTAGGCTCTGTAGTTTAACCCACAGCGCCACCTGCATCCCTAACTTGTGCATATAAAGCATATATTAGTGAAAATAACATATAAAAACACACACTTTACATTGGGGAGGGGAAAAATGAGACACTGAGATAAGTTGAAATTGGCAGATTTGCCCATCCCCATCTGAAATGTGTCCTTGAACTGAGATGTTGCATCTTACTTGCCTGGATAGAAGATAAAGAGATGTGTGTTGTTGTACATGTACAGAAGCATCTGTGTTGCTAAAGCAAAGCCTATTATAATAAAAGACATGTCCCATCTGACCACAGACATGTGGCCCTTGCAAAGTTCCCTTGGGCTGAAGAGGTTTCTCCACCCCTGCAATAGAGTGCTCCACTTCAGGCTGCATAGGAGGCATTCAATTTTTGAATGTTCCCCCGGGGAGGAAAAACACCCCAATGCAACTCTTTATAAGTAAAAATCTAACATATCAAGGGGAAGACTATACTGAATTCTTCTCCCTGACATGCTCATTTCCTACATGCAGGAAGTTGTTTAATGTAACAGTAATTCAGAAATGGTATTTCCCATCTGCAGCCTGAAGTGCAGCCTATAGTTCAGAATCCAACTATCTCTGTCTCACCTGAGCCTGGCCTGCACATGCAGGAGGAGAATGCGATGATTGCACAGGGATTAGAACCCCGATCCTTTCAGGCCTGAGTCCAACTCTTTCTACACTATATGTGTGTGTAAAGGTAAAGGTAAAGGTACCCCTGCCCGTAAGGGCCAGTCTTGACAGACTCTAGGGTTGTGCGCCCATCTCACTCTAGAGGCCGGGAGCCAGCGCTGTCCGCAGACACTTCCGGGTCACATAGCCAGCGTGACAAGCTGCATCTGGCGAGCCAGAGCCGCACACGGAAACACCATTTACCTTCCCGCTAGTAAGCGGTCCCTATTTATCTACTTGCACCCGAGGGTGCTTTTGAACTGCTAGGTTGGCAGGCGCTGGGACCGAGCAATGGGAGCGCACCCCGCCGCAGGGATTAGAACCGCCGACCATGTGATCGGCAAGTCCTAGGCGCTGAGGCTTTTACCCACAGCGCCACCTGTGTCCCTAAGGTAAAGGTACCCCTGACCATTAGGTCCAGCTGCGGACGACTCTGGGGTTGGGGCGCTCATCTCGCTCTGTAGGCCGAGGGAGCTGGTGCTTGTCTGCAGACAGCTTCCGGGTCATGTGGCTAGCATGACTAAGCCGCTTCTAGCAAACCAGAGCAGCTCACGGAAACACTGTTTACCTTCCCACTGGAGTGGTACCTATTTATCTACTTTCACTTTGATGTGCTTTCGAACTGAAGGTGGGCAGGAGCTGGGACTGAACAACGGGAGCTCACCCCGTCGCGGGGATTCAAACTGCTGACCTTCTGATCAGCAAGCCCTAGGCCACAGCACCACCCGTGTCCCTTATATGTGTGACAAATGTCAATTTACCAGTACTCAGCTTGGAGGCCTTTTCTGACCCCATTCCACCTCCTTCTCAGCCCAGCCTGCATCTGGCTAGGATTTGCTGCTAAAGTTTTCAACTGTTTCCATGTAGCATCCAATAATGTTGGTCTTCCTTCTGATCCAATCCCTCACACTGTCTCAGAAATTTAGAATGCCACCCCACATTCAGAAATACTTAGAAAGCATTACTTTGTAAGATGTTTCTTACAGATGGTCAGATGCTCTTCAGAGGAATTCACCCTCCAGAGCAGGAAATCCTTTCTGGAGGAAAAGGAATTTTAAGGCTCAAGGACTCTTGGGAAGCTACTTAATCTGCTGCATCGTTTAGATCTGAGTGCAGAAGAACGTAGGTGCCTATGGAGGGCACTAGGGCAAGTGATTAAAATTCACTATTGGGGTTCCACTTCCACAGCTTCTTGGAGCTGAAGTCTTTGTCTGGAGAGAGTAGACAGAGTCAATGAGATAAAAGGAATTAACAGTCTTTTAAGTCCAGAAACAGTGTAAATAAAATGGGATAGCGTGTTTTGGACACTTGCTTTATGGACAACCTCTTCCGGCAGATATTTAATAGAATCACAGAATTGTAGAGTTGGAAGGGACCCCAAGAGGCATCTAGTCCAATCCCCTGCAATGCAGAAGTCTCAGCTAAAGCATCCATGACAGGTGCCATCCAACCTTTGCTTAAAAACCTCCAAGGAAGGAGAGTCCACAACCTCCCAAAGGAGACTCTTTCACTGTCAATCAGCTCTTATTGTCAGAAAGTTATTCCTGATGTTTAGTTGGAATCTCCTTTCTTGTAGATTGAAGCTGTTGGTTTGAGTTCTACCCGCCAGAGCAGGAGAAAACAAACTTTTCCCCTCTTCCATTTGACAGCCTTTGAGATATTTGAGGATGCCTATCACATCTCTTCTCCGTCTTCTTTTTTCGAGGCTAAACATATCCGGATCCTTCAACCGTTCTTCATAAGGCTTGGTTTCTCAGACCCTTGATCATCTTGGTTGCCCTCCTCTGCACGTTTCAGCTTGTCAGCATCCTTGTGCCCAGAAATTGTGGTGCTCAGAATTGGACACAGTGTTTCAGCAAAATAGAGCGGTACTCTTACTTCCTAGTTGCAAGGCATCTTTTGAGTGGCTTTGCTCAGTTTTGATGAGAAGGCTCCTTTGGTGGTGGAAAGTGGGTCAGCCTTCCTTCCTTTCAGGAGCTCCACTCCAGTCCCACTCACTTCCACTCAACATATATGACACCACTAGGTGATATTATGGATAGCTATGGAGCGCTTGCCACTGCTGACAGCCAACTTTCATCTTTTCTTAACACCCAACCCACTACCCTCAGTTCTTAGACAGTGTCCATGGCTGTCACTATTTCTCCATGTCTGGGAACTTGCTGTATCCCAGAGGTCTGTGATCCTGCGGACTTTTTCCTGTGACCCTCTGAGGCCCTCCTCAAATCTGTCCATTAAAAAAGAAGTTGTTTTTAATTAAATTGAATTGCTGTTGTCATAGCAATAAAACAATGATGCCCAAAGGGGTTTCTCCCCCAATTTTCCAATTTCTTTTAAATTTTAAATATTCTATTGATCACTTCCATGTGCCCCCTGCTGTGATTCTGTGATGCCAAAAAGGTATTTGTGACCTGTCATAACCTCCCCATCTTGAAATTTAACATCTCCATGCAGAATATAAGAATGATGAGAACAGCAACCATGTAGAATATTGAAACCATCACTCACATTTTGGTGTGGTTTAGATTTCACAAAAGCCTAAAACTAGTGAATAGATTTGCATATATCTAAGCCAAGTTGTTATGAAAATGTTTCTCGATCTTCCCAGGCCAAGTACACTGTTTACTACTAACTAAGCAAACTTTAGCTGATACTCCCTTTTCTGTAAATAAATACATCTGTCAAATATGAATCAAAGAGCCTTGTCCTTCACTATGAAGCCAAGGAACTTTGAATAATTAGAGGAAGTTGCCTTACGCCACTCAGTCTGCTACACTGATTGGCTGCAGCTCTGCAGGGCTTCAGAGGCCATCTTGGCTGTGTGTCCTGGAAGACCTGCTCCCTTGCGTTGCAGGACTTTCTGCAGCTGGTCTGGAAGGGCAGGGCCCTGACTCCAGCTGCAAAAGCTGAGGACGCTGAACAGACTGTTGGGCTGTAGTGTTGTTTAGTTTGCAGCTGTCACTGATACTACTATGCTGTTATTGATACCCATAGCATAGGGTTGTTTTTTTTAGCAATGGTATCAAATAACTTTTTTTTTTTGGTGGTGCATGTGTGGAGTGGGAGAAGAAATATATGCAAAGGTGTAGGGAACATTTGATCTTCCAGATGTTGCTGGAATGGTGAGTCCATCATTCCTGGCCATTACTCCACTTTCTGGGGCAAGAAATTTGCTATCTTTCACCTGGTAAAGAGGAGACTGAGAAGAGATCTGATAGCCTGAGGGGCTGTCTCATGGAGGATGGAGCAAACTTGGTTGCTCCTGCTCCAGAGGCTAGCATCCGAACCAATCAATTCAAGTTACAAAAAAGGAAAGTCAAGAGAAACATCAGGAATAACTTTCTGAAAGTAAGAGCTGTTTGACAGTGGCACGGACTTCCTCTGGATCTTGTGGATTCTCCTTCCTTGGAGGTTTTCAAGCAGAGGTTGGATTGCCATCTGTCATGTATGATCAAGTTGAGATTCCTGCATTCTTTCTTTCTTTCTTTGGCAATCACTGGTAGCCAAGTAAGATTGTCTTCCATAAATACGGTTTTAACAGTGAGTCCATAAGTGACTGTGGAGGCTAATTCTGGATCCACACATCCTTCCACAGTGGTTTCCAGTCAGGAGTTGATCCCTCAGGGTCCCTTCCTACTGGACAAATCTATTATTCTGCTCCTACACAGGGAGCAGAATAATAGCGGTATGGGGGCATCAGATTTTTTGGTTACAGGGAGAGTGTATGGATTTGTACTACTTCAGACTGCCGGAGGGAGTGGGGACGCATGTTCTCAGTACTCCCCAGCTGTGTTAGCTGGGACTGATGAAAGCTGTAGTGCCAAACATCTGGAGGGCACCAGGTTGGCAAAGGCTGCTGGAAAATCTCCCACCCCCGCCTTGAGGAAGATTACATTTCCCCAGGCCTTCCGTGTGAACTTTTTCTGCCAGTCGAAATCTTTTCCACTCGATCACAGCAGGAAGACTTGGAAGTAAATCCCAGTGACTTCAGCGGAATTTACTCCGAAACCCCATCAAAGAAAAACGTCGAGATGTCCCTTGTTTGTACATCGGCGCTCGAGTCTCTGCCTGGCTATCTTCCTTCCTGCCGGTCTCAGCTGGAAAGAGCCCGTCAAGTTATCAGTCCTCTTCTAGGCAGATGAAACATTTCCTTTTCGTCTTCACAAGGTGTTGGTTGTGTGAGAGGCGCCTACACACAGAGAAGCATAAACTCCCAGATAAGTAGAAATTTTTGATTGTGTTTCGGGGCAGGAACTCCGGAGCGCCACGTCCCGCATAAATCTTTGCAAAATGATCGCGCCCCTCAGTCCTCTTTCCTGGGAGTAAAGACCATGACCATATAGGCACTTAAACCTAGTCTGTCTGACACGTGTAAACCATCACTCCATGGGACTACCTCAAAGGGTGTCTAAATGCCCCCCCCCCGAAGAAAAAGGGGATTGGCACCTGGGTCCTTTTCATAGAATCAAAGAATTATAGAGTTGGAAGGTATCTCAGGGTTCATCTCGTCCAACCCCCTGCGTATCTCCTGCGAAATACGTCCCGTAAATTTAATAGAACTTTCTTCTCGCTGCTTTTATGCTGCAAACCAATACCCATTTTCTTGGGAGTAAGCACCGTTGAACACCGTGCACCATCTTTCTGAGTAGGTACGCTCTCATCCTTCTCTGGACAAGGGCTTGTAGCCCGATCCCATGCGTGTTTACTCAGAAGCAGATCCACCCCGGGCAGATCCCATGGGGAGAAGAAATTTGATTCAGATTCGCTGCTTCTGGTTGATAACAAATGGGGATTTCTTGTGCCGAGGAATGGGGGGAAAACCCGTTGAAAGCTAATGTTCAGGACCATGGAGCCACTTCAAAAGCACCGTCCTGCGAGGTTGTGTGTGTGTGTGTGTGTGTCCCCTCATATCCTCCTTAGATCGACATTTCATGGATCAACAGGATTCCTATGCTGTCACTTTTCTGAACCAGGCGAATCCGGAGGAGACCTCCAATGTCAGCGGTTTACAGCCCAGTCCTGGCTGTGCCTACTCAAAAGTAAGTCCTGTTGAAAATGAGGCTTTCTCTCAGGTAAGTGGGGTTAGGAGAATACCCACTCACTTCTGAGCAAGACACCTATAAGGTTGCACCCTTGGCGCCTCTTTACACAGGGAGGAAAGAAATTGACCAGAAAATGCAGCCTCTCCGCTCCTTCTCTGGGTGATCTGAAGTAGACCGGGAAGGATTTATGAGCCTTGTTGTTTAGCAAAGGGCCACGACAAAATCACACACACACACACACACACACACACACACACACACCGTTAAAAGAAAGGACTGAAATGAAGAGAGCTGGAGCGGATCTTTGCGTGGAAGAGGGACTTGAACTCCGCTCAGTTCTGCAGCTCATATTCCTCGGCTCAGAATATGTTCGTCCCAATGGATGTGTCTTGCACCTGGCTCCATTTGTGGGATCTAGTAAAAAAGAAAGCAGGTGAAGGCTGAAGGCTGCCCCCCTCCGGATCCCATCCCACTCCTTATCGCAAGGACAGTCATCTCTTAGAACATATATTCTTATTGATTTATCTCATCTTTTCGTCTAAGGAGCTCAAGGTGGTGTACATGGTTCTCCTCCTCCGCATTTTATCCCCACAACAACCCTTTGAGGTAGGTCGACCTGACAGGCAGTGACTAGCCCAAGGACACACAGGGGAGCTCTATGGCCCAGCGGGATTTGAACCCTCGTCTCCCAGATCCTGGTCCGACAATCTTAACCACTCCACCATCGCTGCCTATACAGATATTTTGAGAGAGAGGAAGAGGAAAGAATTTATGGTAACAGCACACAGACAGGTCAGTCCAATGGTCCTTCTGATCTCAACCCCCTTGGACAGCAGAGTCTATTATATTGGTTGGGACTACTACTCTACAGTTGCTTACCGGATGGAAGAGGAGCGCAGCGTTATAGCTCTGGCCAAAGGTGTCCTCGACTTTCAGAGATCCAGTATCCCTTGCTGCCCTGGACCCAACCGTGGTACACGAGAAACAAGCGGAGACTCCAAAACCCGAAGTTCACCAGCCAAAGATGCCACAGAAAGCGAGACAAGCTTTCCAGAACTTTATCAGACAAGAAGTTTCGCGAAGCAAGAGATGGAGGGGACCGGGGTTTATTTTATTTTTTTAAGTACCAAAAGTAGAAGGGTGCTGTAGCATGAGATGGTCCAGGCTCTGAGAGAGAAGTGTGTTTCTCTGAGCACATGCTGAGAGCCTTCCCCGCCTGGACGGGAGAGCTCCCCTTGATTAAGAGCTCAAAGAATCATAGAATTGTAGCGGTGAAAGGGATCCGAGGGTAATCTAGTCCAACCCCCTGCAATGCAGGTCGGGGATATATTAAATATATGCCCATGGGGCACTGAGATAACTTTCTAACAAGGGCTCCTCAACCTGATCCATACAAGCCCGTCGAAGCAAAGAATGGAAGCGTTTTGAATTTCAGCTCAGCCAAGAACAGGGGAAATATTTTGATGGATTCGAAATCATGGGTGGTGGGTTCTGTTCAGGCACCGGGTGGGGGTGGGGAGAGAGGCTCAGCTTGGCTGCACCCAGCAATAAAAGCCAAGGGTCTCCTCTGGCGTCAGGGACAAGACCCAGTCCCGTCGGTTCTGTTGCAGCAGGAAAGAGCTACAAGGAATTTGGTGGCCAGCAGATTTGATCGCAGCGACAGAGAGCACTTTGCCCGGCATGTATGACTGGCGAGCCTAGGTTGGTGATTGATATCGAAATATGCCCTTTGCAATATCAGGTTTAATGCGAGCAATACTGCCAAGTCCTGCTGATGTGAACTGCCCCGTTGCTTAAACCTGGATATATTTTAAAGGTTGCAGAATAATAGCATATACTTATATCATTTCTATTTCATGGAGGTCTGGTTTGACTTAGACAGAGCTCTCTCTCTCTCTCTCTCTCTCTCTCTCTCTCTCTCTCTCTCATCTCCCTCCATATCTATATATGGCGAGTGATCGCCAAAGAAGAAGGTATATATACTATGAAACGCGCCAGGCAAACCTATGAGTTTCTCAGGTGCCGCCAGACGCCTAACAGTTTAAGCGCAACTAGAAAAATCCTCACCCCCACCCAATGCGTTTCGGATTCCGGAGCAAACTGTGCAGTGTGTTCGCCGGCGACAAAACCCAATTGAACAAAACGTTGTGTCAAAGGTTCGCAGGCTTCCGGTCTCGCACAGAGCTCTGAGCGCAAAGCGGGGAAGCGTTCTGTGCCTCCCGACGCCTGGCAATCCTGAGCGGTCCCCAACATTTCTTAGAAACGGGGGGTTCCATTTCCAAAAGAAAACGAGGGCTCTAACCTCCCCAAAAGCCCCTTTACTATGAAAAGAAAGGCTTTTTTTCCCCGGGGTAGGGGGAAGAAAGACCGCATCAGAGATGAGTGCGAAGGCGGGAAGGTACTTTAGACGCGGACAGAGACAGGGCAGACCGTTTTATTTATTCCTTCTGTACTCCGAGGGCTCGAGAGGAGGAGGAGCAGGAGGAAGGCGCCGGGTGGGACTTGGGAGGAGATGTGGGGAGTGGGAGAGAGGAGGGCGTATGAGTCAGCTTCCCTCCCTGTCAACTCGGCTCGGCTTTTGGGGGGCGGAGGGAAAACTGCGCCGGGGGAAGCTATAAAAGCGAAGGGGGTAGGAGGAGAGCTAGGCGAGTTGCCGGGGACCTGGCTG
Organism: Podarcis filfolensis; assembly: GCF_964270895.1. Taxonomy (NCBI): domain Eukaryota; kingdom Metazoa; phylum Chordata; class Lepidosauria; order Squamata; family Lacertidae; genus Podarcis; species Podarcis filfolensis. The sequence continues at coordinate 54,673,512 of NC_139610.1, forward strand.
GAGCGCGGACCGACGGGACGGACGAGGCGCTTCAATCCACTTCTGCCCGGCTAGGCGCGCTGGGTCCTTCTCCCCCAGCACCCACCCAGGACTTTCGCCTGACCTCCCCTCGGGATGTCCGGGACCAGCTAACTGCAAGCGCGAAGGAGGCGAGCGCGTGTCCCTTTTTCCCCGACGGAAGCGCGAGCGAGAGGGCGCTAAGCCCGCCGGGTCAGCCAGCCAGCCAGCCAGCCATCCAGCCTTGCCTCGACCGGGAGCCTCGACCTTGGAGTTCGCCCCGCGGGCTGCTCCGGCAGCAGCTAGAGGCGGAGCAGGCGGGCGGCTAGCAAGGACTGCCTTCCTTTCGCTCACTCCTTCTCCAGAAGCGCAGCGGCTGCCGCAAGGACCGAGCCGCCCGCCAGCCCGTCCCCTCCAGGGAGCGCTTCTCGCGCCAGCCTCCTCGGAGTCTTTTCCAAAATGCCATCTGGGGGGCTTTGATGTGCATCGCCTGCGCTTCCGTGAATGAGAAGAACATCGCGATGCAATAGAAGCAGAAGGTGCTTTGAAATATCTAGATAAAACGCACCAGTCAAGCCAAGAACAAGACCCACACCCCACCCCCAAACCCCGGAAAAGAAGCGTCAGCCTTCCTTTCTGGGGCGAGGGGAGATGATCATGCTGAGCTGGAATCAGTTCTCCACGTCGCGCCCTCTACTCTTCCTGGCCGCGCTCCTGGTGGTGGAGAGCTCCCAGCTAGACGGCACCAAGGTGAACTCTATCAAGTCCACCCTAATGGGCGAGACGCCGACGCAGGCGACCACCAACAGGTCGACCACCTTCCACCAAGGATTGGCTCTCGGGAGCAGCAAGAAGGGCAAAATCTTGGGCCAGGGGGGCAAGGGGCTGAAGCATTATCACCGGCAAGGCGAGGTAGGAAGCCATCCCTGCCTACTTCTTTCTTTCTTTCTTTCTTTCTTTCTTTCTTTCTTTCTTTCTTTCTTTCTTTCTTTCTCTCTCTCTCTCTCTCTCTCTCTCTCTCTCTCTCTCTCGGTAGGATACCATCCCTGCCTTCCTCCTGTCCCATCCGGTTCGCGCAGCCCGCTCCTCTGCTTGCGACCAAACTGCTCTGTATCAGCCCACATGATGCTTCAGGAACTTAGCTCTAACCCTCTTTTCTTAAAAACAAACAAACACCAGTTTCAGGATTAGGGGGAGCTCCTTCCCCTCTCAGGTCCGTCCACAGCATTCAGAGATAGACTGCTCCTGAAGGGTGGGTCTCTTGTCTCTTGGAGGGTCTCTTGTCTTGGGATCTCTAGCTAACAGTGGGTTGTAGCCAAATGCTGGTCTTACTCAGAGTAGACCCACTGAAATTAATGGACTTAAGGTACTTGGCTGATTTGAATGGGCCTACTCTGCGTAGGACTTGCACTGCATGCAGCCCAAAGATAAAGAAATAAAAACATGGCAACAGAGTATTGATTGCCAAGCCCATACAGCCCCTATCACAGTGTTTTCTCTCTGTTGTGTGTGTGCACAAATAGTACACTTCGCAGGGGTGTTGTGAAGATAAAATGGAGGAGAGTGGGACTCATGAATGTTGCCTTATGCTCCATGGAGGAAATGTGAGATGTATTACATTTTACACAGTAGTAGAAACAGTGGGCGCTACTAGGAAGAATGATAATTTTTCATTGTTTTGCTATTTGTTGTGTGACATTAGTGCATCCAGTTGGCAGAGGTGCAAAATTGCAAAATTCAGCATGAAATCAGAACAATGTAAGACAGTGATCCTAAGCCAGCTTGATTGAAATCAGTGGGACTGATTGCTAAGCGCTTAAGGATCAGGATATAAATGTGTCTCCAATTATAAGAGAATAGTTGTTGCTCTCCTAAGTGAGAATAATGTTCACTCTCATAATAGAGGTCAATAGCTGGAGAGCCCAGGAATCAAATTCAGCTCCCTGACAGAACAAATCTCTACCACATACACTCACAGTAAGAAAGACATTAGTGGCTGTGGAAAAAAGACTTGTTTCTAGTTTATCTGCGGGGGGGGGGGGGGAGGTGAGACAGGAGCTGCCACTCTAACCTCCATTCCACTACTGAAGTGTCCCCACACCACCAGATCAGTTGCTAGCCAGGGTTTGGGAGTCAAAACGAAGGTAATTCTGGAGATCTGTAATCAGATCTACCAAAACTGCTCCCCTCCATAATAGCTGCTACTAGTTCCACCTCTCTAAGCCCTGGTGCAATCTGCACACACCCCAATAGCTGTTTTTAATTTATTTATTTTTAAGTGTGGAGATCTGATAATACGTCTGTTTTGGCCCTTAGATGTTCATAATGGAAGTTGGCATTGTTTTTGGTTATACCTGGTGTGGTAACCACAGAGGAGGTGCTAACTGGGTGGTAACCCATCCAAGTTTGCCTGACAATAAGGTTTCTTTTCCTCCTGTCCCATCTTCCCAATACTCAGGAGATTATTAGGGACATTGTACTCTTATCGAGTCATGGGATTTCTCCCCTTGCCTCCTGACTTGAATAACTTTGGTGTTCTGCATTCCACAAAAAAAGCAAAGGGCATAGAAATTTGTGTATTGGTGGTGATCTGCCCAGACATTATTTGGCTGCTAAGGTAAGGCTGTTTGATATAAGCCACAAGGAGACAGACAGTGCAGCAACTGGACCGCTAAGATTCAGTCAACAATGAAAGGGGCACTGGGTATACAGTCCCTCTTTATCCTTAACAGGCTTTTAAAAAGAAAAGTTTGCTAAGTCACTTCATTTGCTGACCAAGTGACCAGTTCTCCTAACATTTTAGCAGTACCTTCTGAGTAATAGGATGTACGGTAACAGTTTATGATGGAATATGTGGTTACCAGGTAGGAAAATTTATAATATTTGGGGAGGGGGTGAATCACAGATTCATTGTCTGAATCTTGACCCCTTTCCTCCATTCTGTTAACTGCAGATGTTAACAAAATACGTTACAGCAGATTACATTTTAATGGGATGGTATGAAACATGTGCTGCCATTCACAACTGAGTGTAATTGACAAAGTGGCATCCTCAAGGAAGGAATCTTTCGCCAGCCTTGGATTTAAGATGGATAGTAAGTGGAGACAGGCAATTCTGCCATGAGGGATTGTAAAGCCAGCTAATGGGAGAATTAACGAGCATTCTGGCTTGTTTGTTTGTTTTTACCCATCGAGAATGTCAGAAAACAATGCTGGAATTTAGCCCAGACTATAGACAGTTACACTAGATCGGTGAATGAAATTGTCACCATGTATTTGTGATCATTTGCTTTGCAAGGGTTCTGCTTCATTGGTGGATAAGGTAGCAAACACAGGTATTGCAAAAATAGTTTGATCTTGTACCACCCTAATAATATGCACTATATTGATAGGGTTTTCTCCCAGTGGGGTTTCCAATGAAGTGTGTTTTTTAAAATAAAAACCCCCAATAAAATAAAGAGGGTCTTGCTTATTCCATCACAAAGTCATTGAGCTATCCCCTCCCTTTTCTTCTTCCATTTCCAACTCCATGCCTTATACCATGCTGCCCCATGTGGTTGGATCGATCTCTTTTGCATTCAGCAAATAACTTATGAATATTGTAAGCGACATTATACAGAGTCAGTCCATTGATCCAGCATGATTCAGTCCATCTGCCCAGAATCTTCAGGGCCAGACAAAAGAAAATTCTAGCTTTGCTACCTGAAAATCCTGCCATTCGAGGTCTACCTAAAATATCGCTCATTCCCTTTAAGCTCTTCACTGATAATTAATGTTGAGCCAAGCCCTCTCTAAAGTTCTATCTTAGCCTTATCCTCACTTAGAATCATAGAACTGTAAAGCTGTAAGGTACCATGAGGGTCCTCTAGTCCAACCCCCTGCAATAAAGGAATGTTATGTACTCTGTACATTATTTACAGTGTGCATAATAACAAATAAATATCCAGTAGTTGGGACAGAAGTAAGAGCTACGGCCAATGCTGCTTTTCATTCTGTTTATTCACTGACTTTTCATTCTCTGAAAGTCAGCGTCTGGGATGCCACTGAACACGATTTTAAAGGGTCAAATAATAAGACTTAGAACTACATGACATGAAGTTCCACAACAGCAGTGGAAAACTCATTTGCTACTAAAATGAGGAGGATAGCAAAAGCCTTGCCTCCTGTAGACACTTTTCCTTTTGATTTCGCCTGGAATTTTATTTTGAAATAGTTATAAATGCAGACAATGGAAAGGAAGAATGCATTTAACAATACAAAAGGTCCACTAAATTAAGGGAAATTGACTGATTGCACTCCTTAGTCCATCATGGGACAGCGAGAGTAAAACAGCTTGAGGAGAAGCTGATTAACTATCAAGAGAGTTTTCATGTGTAAGTTAAGTAGCTGAATCACTGGGTGGGGGGAATATACAAACATCCTTGATCTACTTGATAGATCCTTGAATATAGCTGTCAACTTTCAGATCTGAAAATAAGGGATCAGCAGCCTCACCTGTCCCGGGGACGGTCTACGGGATATCTAACAATCTGGGATAGCAGCAGGAAGCAGCGGAAAATGGTGCTGGAATAAGGGAATTTCCCACAAAAAAAGGGAAGGTTAACAGCTATGTCCTTGAAGGGCTTCCATTTAGATGATAAGTGAAAACCGTGGTACTGTAGCATCTTTTCCTTTCAAGTTGAGATTCCTTGCTTGTTGCAGTTGCTGATATTTTTATCATCTCACAACTTCACCGCTGTGTACAATTGCCTAAGAAGGTTTTTATGCAGCTGTTTTGGAACTGGGGTTTCACACAGTGAACAAAGATTCTAGCAAATGGTATTGAATCTCCCTATCACTGATATAAACTGGGGTCAGTTCACCCAACAAAAGCAATTGGCAAAGTCTGGACTCTTCCACAAAAGGCTTCAGGTGGGGTAGGATTTATTTCATTTTTTTTATTTATTTTATATCTGTATTGCCTATTTCTCAAGGGAGACTCAGTGAGATTAGGAAAGAGTAATAGAAACAGATATAATCACTAAAATGTATATATTCAATTTTTTAAAAAATGAATAGTATCCAATCACAGCACAGCACAAATGCAACAGAACTGAGCCAGCACAATTAGGCACTTATGCTGCCTGAAGCAGTAGGGTGATGGAGACTGATAAGCCTCATTTGGCAAGGCATTCCATAGATCAGTGGTTCTCAGAGGGTGTGGCAGATGCAGATTTGGGGAGAACGACTGGAACGCTTGCATTGGGCGCCGAGGTGAGAGGGTGCTGCAGGAGGCACTGCAACAATGACTTAGAACGGAAGGCAAGAGGGCACCAAATTTTGACACCTCACAGGGCACTGCTGAAATTTGAAAGCCCAACATCTGCCGCTGGGTGTGGCACCTCACTCTGGTGTGGCAGGAGAGGATGGCAAGCATGGCGGGAAGATTCAAGGACAATCAAACTCATTGAGTTCTTCTATACTTATGGTACATATCTAAGTGGCTTGTTTATATTTTGGGAATGATTCATGTTCTTATATAGCTGCATTGTTTTATCCTTCCTGGATGTCCTATGATCATGTTATAAAGTGGTTGTGTTCTGTGTTGTAAATCAAGCATGGCTAGGAGTTGTTTCTTTTTGTTTCCCAGCATATTTCTTATCAATGAAAAAGTTGGTGTGGCACGAGCAAAATTTTATTCTTGGAAGGCACAATGGAAAAGCTTGAAAGCTTCTCCTCCAATGAATACCCCCCCCCACCTACAAACCTAGCATGCCAGTAGAAAAGCTCATTCTACTTTCTCCTTGCTTTCCTGTCTTTCTATGTGCAGGGAATTTTCTCCTTGACATGGTGCTTTTCAGTGTGCAGAGAGAGCACTTAGACATTATCCTGAAGCCTGAAACCACACAGTCCAGAAAGAACATAACCATTTATATCTGCTAAATATGTAAGCTATCCCTTTATCTCTGCTATGAAGCAACTTATAGCAACAGAGCAGAAAGCAGCAGGGGGCTAGAATGATTATACAATGCATCAATTTTATTATGTCTTGTTAACATGACTTGCCTAATCACACAGACCACTTACTTGAAAGTAAGTTCTGCTGAAATCAGTTGGGTTTATTTCCTTGAAGTCGTAGTTCTGAAACCTGGAAGGTTCAGAAAAAGGCGGACAAAACTGTCAATGGGATGGAGCAACTCTGTAAAGAAAGGTTGCACCATTTGGAATTTCTTTTAGTTAGGAGGTGACGTGATGGAAGTTTTTTAAATTCTGCATGGCATGAAGAAAGTGGGTAGAGAAGAGTTTTTCTTCCTCTCTCGTAGCACTAGAAATCATGGGCATCTAAAGAAGTTGAATGTTGGAAGATTCAGGACCAGGCCCATGCAGAGTGTGTGCCAGGGGCAGCCAGGTACACTTGCCCCCAGGCCTTGGAGAGTTAAACTGGGTGGGGGCTCCTGCCAGGAGCCTTTTGGACTTATACCATCATGCCAAGAGTTTATAACCTTATTCTAACAAGACTCCTGCCCCGGGCCTCAGGCAAACTCTGCTTGGGCCTGTTCAGGACAGTGAAAAGAAAATATGTCTTTACACATCGCATAGTTAAAACTATGAACTTGCTCCCACAGAGGGAGTGATGCACACAAACCTAGAGGGATTTAAACAAGGATTAGAGAAACTGGTGGAGAGGGCTATCAAAGGCTATTAGCCATGATGGTTATGCTCTGTCTCCACAGTTAGGGCAGCAATACTTCTGAATACCAGTTGCTGGAAACCACGAGAGCATGAAGTTTTCTCGTGCTGAAATCTTTCTTGTGGGTTTCCCACAAGCGTCTGGTCAGCCACTGTGAGAACAGGGTGCTGGACTAGGTGAGCCATCCAGCAGTCTCTTCTTATACAAAGGATGTTTCCAGAGTTGCCCATGGCAAGAGGGAGAGCCTGTGATGGGACACAGGAAATTCATTGTCACCTACAGAATTATGGGAAGTAAGTTTTATAGAAAGACTAGTTTGGAGGAGCCAAGGAGTAGCGAAAGTGTTTATTATATGAGCAACTATTTAATCTATGCTATAAAGACCAGACTTTAATATACTGTGGCTGGGATCTGTGTTTTGGGGGTGCACCCTTAAGTATTCCTGGGTGCCATCCTTGTATGGCTTGAGACTCCTTCAAATTGTGGCCAGTATGTTTAGCCCTGCAAGTATCTGCAGTCATTATCCTTTTATGAACTGATAATGATTTTCTTCTTCAACTGGTCATTTACTTTGATGGCATTAACGATTTCAAAGCTAGAAGTCTTGCCTTTAAGAAGAGCGGTTTCATATATCCTAAATAATTAGCACATAACAGTCAAATATTTTTTGTTTCAAATGAACCTTTATTAGATTAGTACTTCTCCCTGACTTGTTTAGACTACAAAATATTGTTTGGAGGAACACAAAACTCTGTTTGTTAAAAGAACAAGGCTTCCTTTTTTTTTTTCATTCTCTCTCTCTGCCCGCTTTCTTTTCCTTTTACTTTATGACATTTTATTTCTTTGATATGATTAGTTTCTAAGATGGTTACCTCCTTTCATAAAGAGAGAGAGAGAGGGACTTTGGAAAAAGAGGCAAATGCACAAAACGAATGAGATAAAGTGGCTTTGTTTGCTACTTGTAGCTATTAGAAAGCTACCAAAAGTGATCCTATTGTAAATTAATGGAGTGCAGTTGAAATGATTCTGCCCTGCACATTAAAAATGATTCCAGGCTACACAAAAGAACAGTGTTCAATGTGTGTTGGGTTAAGCCGATTAATCAATTTGCCTTCAAAATATCTCATAAATAAATAAAGGATTCAGTCTTATGTTCACACTTCTTGAAAGTAAGCCCCATTGAACTCAACGGGGCTTCCTTCTGAGTAGATGTGGAAAGGGTGTGTCCAGAACAGCAGTTTTTCCATGTGATTTGCTGCTGCTAATACACATCAGAGCAGGCCAAAGTCTGTAGTGCATTCCGTTATAGTTTGCATTCCTGTTGCACACAAACGTGTGGGGGCCATTTCATGCCTTGTGCAATGAGACAAATGGGTTTCCCACCAAGTGTATACACAATCAGGAGCTGCACTCAGTTGTGGCTTTCTAGAAGGTGTACCTGTATGATGCAAGAGTTTTCAAACTCCTGCTTGTCATATCCATACGTTACATTTTTAGGTGTAAACTTTGCAATCCAGGCATACACCTTGAAAAACAACATGTGCTTCGGCCATGCCTATTTTTGAAAAGAAAAAAAAAGGCCTGAGTTTTTGCACAGCTGGTCTAGAGACTGGACTTGTGGTTCTTCTTTTTCCTGGCAAGCGGTGTGCTCCATTACACAGTGCTTTGAATTTTTTGCCAGAATCCGGTTAAGGTTTTCAAGCGTACCCCTCCTGATTCTTGACAACAGAGAACCATCAGGTTGTCCTGAAGGAAGTGCCAGCCTGGGCACTGATTCCTTAGTCACAAAACTTAGAATCATAGAGTTGAAAGGGACTCCTAGGGTCATCTATTCTAACCCCCTGCAATGCCTGAAACTTGTGTGTCAGCAGGATAGCATAATGTGTTCCAGTGTAACTCTGCCCCAGTCACTCTGGGGAATGGCCATTGCTCAGTGGTATGAGGTCCCAGGAGAGAGACTCCTTTCTGAAATCCTGCAGAGCCAAAGCTGGTTAGAGTAAGCTGGACCAATGGTCTGATGTGGCTTACGGCAACTTCCTGTGTCCTTTCACAAGCAGAGTGTTCAGGATACGATTGATATGCCAAAAGGGTGCTTGGGTGGGGAGTATTGCACCCCCTGGTTTGCCTCTGTTACCTCTGCCACCTGTCCTCAAAAGTCCCTTTTCATGCTGCCAAGTTTGATAGTGGACGCTAACCAAGCTGGGAGAGAAATGCTGGCACCACCATTGGGCAAATGAGGCATTTGCTTCAGGTCGTTGAGAGTGTGCACATGCCACCTGCCATGCCCTTCACCCTCTAAGTTAGCCTGCTGCCCTTGGATACAGTTGAGGACACTGTCTCATTGCAACCGAAGCATAATTCAGCTTCCAATCTGGTCAGATTCTATAGGTGGAAGGGTGAAGGCTTCATCTCAGGCAGTCCTGGTGGGAAGGGACCAGAACTTCTGCTTCTGCATTCATTATGAGCATTAAATCACATCCCCATCTTCTGATATTATGGAGGACAGCATTTGAAGTAGGGTACCTGTGTGTCTTTCTTTACAGATAACAGTCTGATTTAGGCCCGGTTTAATAATACAGAACCAGAAGATGGGAGAGCAGCAGTCTTGAGATCAGCACCTGGACAGCAGACTGAACAGGCACACAGATCACCTGATCACAGTATTCCCCACTAGGGTGATACACGTTGTATTTCTATTTAAATTATAGCAATCAATTCTAAGTTTGAGGTCTAGGCTGAATGCAGCTACTCCACTCTTCAATGGTGGGACACTTATTGAGATGTTCCACCCTGGGAGACTGATGGAATACGATGGATTCCTGAATGCTCTGGAGGTATTTCCGGGCCAGCTGACCTGCCTGGTGTTCCTGTTGAGCCTCTTCTCTCACTCTGGAAGGGTGAGATGGGAAGAGCCATTGACATAATTGGTCCTGAGTGCCCTTGTCATTGCTTTGGCGCATGTAAGTCACCTTGGTACTCTAGTGTCCTATGTGAGATAAAACAGGAGGGTCAGCAGTTGGAGCACAGGTGGTGTAAATCTTGGTCCAAAAACTGACCAAACATGGCTGAGATTGCACCAGTGTGCCTACCATGTGTTGGTGGCAGAAAAAGCTGACTTCTTCACTGCCATTATATCTGCAAGTAGTTGTCCAGAAGAGCATTTCTGAGTGGTGAATGGGCTTTTGTCATCTGGCAAAGAGAACATTGCTCTGACACCCTTGGAGGTCAGATTTGGAGAGATTTAGAGGCAACCAGCAGAACCATCCAAAGTATTGTCTCTTCCATCTGTACTGGATCAGTTTCAATGATTGTGGCATGAGGAGGCTGACAAGCTCCTTGAAGAATTGAAACCACCCACCTGCCCCTTGCCCATCTTGGCTTCTTAGAGCTAGCTCTCTGTAGACACTGACAGTGTTAGGTAAAAACCAAGAAAATATGTGATGCAGTTTTTTGACGGGGTATAATCTGAGATCTTCTTTTACATTTATCAATCACTTGATTATCTTTGCAATTATTATTTATTCACTCCGATTTCTAAGGAAGCTCTGTGGGTGGAGAATTTAAATCCAAACCAGAACATTTCTGTTTGGGTCCTTTGTGTACAATTTCCCCCCTGGGCTGGAGCATACCATTAAAACTGAGTTTGTCACATCCCGAGAAGAATCCCTAGCTGGAGTTTCATACCAGTGGGCAAATAAAACTGTACAACACTGAATAATTGACCACAGTATCCTGAAGGCACAGCCATAATAGGCCCTCTTGAACACCAAACATGTAACCACAGCATCTTAAATAATTAGTAACCTAGAGAATTCCAAATCCTTAACCATGGGACCTCAGCAAAATTTCACTATGCAGACCAGAAGCAATTGCAGTTCTGGATGAGCAGTGAGAGCTGTTTGCCATTGTGCTTTGCTTTATAAAGTCTTAAGTGTTTATTACGATGAAGCTTCCTTGCTTACTGTTGGTGTTCCTATTCGCTTTTCCTTCCAGGGATTTCATCTTGTCATGTGGAGGCTCCTTTGATTTAATGCATTTTTAATATGGCAACTTGAAAGAGGGGAAAATACCATAATGTATTTTATTATCTCTACTATAATAAGCCCCAGCCTGTAGTCGAGATCAGAGTCCTACTTGGCTGAGCCATGTACAAAAACCCACCAGGATAAGAGCATCCTTGATTGGATGATCTTGTAATTCAAACCAGTAATACAGCGAAACTAGGAAAGCATTGGTATGATAATGATTTCCCCTGTATAACGGCCCTCCATATTTAGAATGCAATTCCACAATGGGATGGGCGGGCGGATGATGGGACAGGCATAGACAACCACAGCCTTCAAGCTTTGATTGCATAGATTAGTTTTGCGACAGTTCCCCATATCTTATGATGCTGATTGAGAGAGGGAGAGCTACAGACAAGGAAAGAGGGAGAAATGGATAGCAGAGGGACGGGGGTGGGGGGAGCCCTATAGAATCCTGCCATGCTGCAAACTCCACCCACTTTGCCCACCCATTGGCTGTGGCACTGATTGACTTTTCCCATGGGGTCAATAGCGTTTTGTAGGGGGAAAGTTCCCTGTACATCTCTCTCTCTTAGAATGTTGCTTCCAGAATTGACACCTGATTGAGGGACCACAGCTCCATGGTAGAGCATCTGCTTTGCAGGTAAAAGGTCCATTCCTCGGCATCTCCAAGTATGACTGGGAGAGATCCTTCTTTGAAAGATGCAGTGCAGCGTCTACAATACTTAGTCTAGGCAATACTGAGCTAGATGGGCCAATGGTGTGACCCATTGTAAGGCAGCTTCCTCTGTTGACTATGAAGAGGGCACTGGGCAAGGTGTCCTATGGTGAGCCTGCTCCTCTGATGTCCTTATTTGGCTGTGGTGGGAGCATTCCAGGCAGCATGCCTCTGAATACTAGTTTAGGGAGAACAGGCCAGAGCCATCTGATTGGCCATTCAGCAAAACAGGATGATGGAGTAAGTCAGCTCGTAGCTGGGTCTCTGGCGACCCTTTCTAATTTCCTACAATGCCCCAGAAATATTGCTAGGCTAGGAACATTGCATACATTAAAAGGGTGTCTAGGTCCAGCTGCCTGTGCTGTTTTGACTTCCAGGCAGGAAAAAGAAATCGAAGTCCAGCAATGACAACTGCCCTATGATGTCATATATGGATGCTGGTCTTGCTGGTAAGCATTGTTGCAGGACCTCCTAAGGGGCACCTCTTGACTTGCACATGCAGATGCCTCCTAATGCTGGAGGTTGATGGGTCAACATATATTTGGTTGGAGATTCCCCCCCCCCCGGGAGCTGAAAATGCTTTGGCCGCACCATCGTTATGAATTGTATAAACCAGGGATGGGGCATCTCAGGTCTGGGAGCCAAATGTGGGCCTCTAGGCCTCTCTATCTGACCTTTAGGATTTTCCTTAGCTTGCAGCCTATCTTCAGCCATACCCCTGACCTGCCTTGCTTTGCATCCAGTGTTTGGGCTAAAATGTGTCTTTGAACTCCGATAATGCCTCTTGCCTGAGAGGGAGAGAGATGTGCAACCAAATAAACATTAGTATATGGCCCCTGGAAGGGAATATGGCCCTCAGCACAAGCAACGTTCCCCGGTTGTGATGTAAGCACTCATTTGCACTGTCCATAGTGTTCCAGAACTTGCAACATCTAGAACTTGCAACACTGAGTAGATGCATGATGACCACAGTATAGACAGCCATGTTGTTGTTGTTGTTTAGTCGTTTAGTCGTGTCCGACTCTTCGTGACCCCATGGACCAGAGCACGCCAGTCATTTCTATCTTCCACTGCCTCCCACAGTTTGGTCAAACTTATGCTGGTAGCTTCAAGAACACTGTCCTCTGTCATCCCCTTCTCCTTGTGCCCTCCATCTTTCCCAACAATCTGTTGTCCTGTCTCTAGCTCTTTTGCAAACAGTTATCCATCCAGAAAATACCTTGTTCTTGCTAAAGGTTCTCCAGAAAATTATTATGACAGAACTCATTTGAGAATTCACACCTAAGAAGAAGACAATATGTTAAAGAAACTGCTCAGCTCCCGCTATTTCTTTTAGAGAATTAGTAGCCAACTGAGGAAATGAGGGTTTATGGAGTACTGAATAAAGAGATCTTGGAAAAAGAGGGAAAATGTATATTTTGTGGTGGTGGAGGAGGAGAAAGTATATAAATGAGATGAGGGTTTTGTATGGGACATTAAGCAGGCATGGCAGGCAGATGACTCTCCTAGGAAACAGAGCAACTCTGCAAGCCCTGAGAAATCATTTCATAAATATATGCACTGTACCATTGTTGTAGGATAATATTATTAGTTATGTGTGAACATATGGAAGGAGGCCTTCAGGTGTACAGAAATCCCAGATGTCTTGCAAAAGAAGAAGAAGAAGCTCTCTCCCACCACACGCACACATTTTGGCACGAATATTTATTTAGTGTGCTGGAAGTTCTTCAGCCAGTCTGGGAGCAGATGTTGCACCACATGACTGCAGTAACCAATGGGAAGCCCCCAGATGCTGAGCCTCAAGTAGATGACATACAACAGTTTACTATTCACTCATGGGCTGAATGCTTTTTCATCCAAGGTTTTTGGGGGATGCATGCCAATAACAAATGAAACAGTAGAGATCAGGATCTGATCACGAAGGATCTGGGGACTCCATTTGTAACAAGCATTATTTACAAAGAAACAGTTCAATTAGCATAGCACTGTTCTGAGAGAGCTTGTGCTGGGCTATGTATAGGGTGTGCATTTGTAGGGAAACCATGGGTCCCCCCCCCCCACTGAAGTGGCTTCCAGACAGCTACAAAGCAAAACTGGCCACCAGCCTGCCTTTCTATGGTTCCCAGAGCAAATCCGAGTGATACATTTTACCTCATGTGCGTTTTGTTAAGGGTAATGTGTTCACTGAAGCAGAACAGCTGTCTGTCAAAAGCTAAGTTAAAAATTCACTTGATATTAAAAGTTTCATTGGAAGGGCTCCTTAACTCAGTAAAAATGTTTTTTTGGGTTTGTGTGTGTGTGTGTTTTTGCAATTGTTTGAATTAATATAATGCTTCCAAAATGCTTTTTAGGAGTGCTTGTAAAATTCTGGGCTTGTTCCCCCCCCACCTTTGCTATCTTCCAGAACTTCCCTTGTAAGGAAATGGCTTTTTAACCAGAAGAATCCTCTTGAAATTATAATATTTTTTCTTCCAAAGGGGTCCTCGCCACAGCAGCTGCAACAAATTGAAAGTGAACTTTAGTCTCAATTGGTGTTTCAGATTTAAAAGTATGAGTGACCAAGTAATTATGATTATTATAACCTGCAAGACAACTTATTGGGAACTGGATCTTTTTTTAAAAAAAACCCAAAAAATCCACCCCAGATTCTATTAAAATAAAGCAGGTAATACAAACAAAACAAAAAGCAGCAAGCATACATAAAAAGCAGTGTAGGGGTTTTGAGAAAAGTTTATCAATAGAAAAGTATTGTACTTGAGTCTATCAAGTTAGCCAGATTTCACATTATATCACAGAGGGAGTCTTGTGTAGCTGTGTTCGAAGTATGCAAGATAAAATGCCACCAAATAGCACAACGTTTTTCAGGATTATCTGAACTCTTAGGAAATGGATCTTTTGATACAGAATTTACCAGTGAAACAGAACAACAGGCATTATTCACAAAACTATCCCTGATATCTGATGTCTAGAAATATGTACATTGAGGGAGATGCATCTCTCACTAGAATTCAGGGTTATTTGCCTCTGTTTTGAACCTCATCTTCTGTAAGATGTTCATACATTTATATTTCCCAAAATCAATCTTTCTTTCCTTCTTTCTTTCTTTACCCACCCTTGCCTGTCTCATAATAAAGCTCAATGTGATTTAATACAAGGGAATGAAACCACAAACATATTGTGATGCTTGTTTCCTTCTGAGACACAACCTTGCCACTTGAGGCGCTTTCACAAGCTCTTTTGACTCCATTAGGAACATAGAAAGCTGCCTTACATTCAGCTAGACCAGGCATGTCCAAAGTCCGTTTTGGGGGCCTAATCCGACTGGGAAAAAAGCTCAACAACTTCAATCCTAAAAAAAGGTTAACAACTTTGGCTGGCCCTTTGGTCGGCCCTCACTGCCCTTCACTTCATCAGATCTGGCCCTCTTTGGAAAAAGTTTGGACACCACTGAGCTAGACCATTGATCCATCTAGCTCAGTATTGTCTACACCAGGGGTTGGCAACCTAAGGCCCATGGGCCACAAGTGGCCCAAGGGGGTTGTTTAACTGCCCCCCAAGTCACCCCCGAACCAAACCGCCAGCTTGGCGAGTCTCCATGCACTGCGCTAGACCGGCACAGCGTGGTGTGGGGACTCGCCAAAAATCGCACCTGCATAGACGCAGACACCAGAAATCGCGTCTGTACATGATCCGGCCCATGGAGGGATATCTGCTGGAGTGAACAGGCCCAGGCGAGGTAAACCTTGCTGACCCCTGGTCTACACTGACTGGCAGAGGCTCTTTAGGGTTTCAGGTAAGGGCCATTCCTGGCCCTACCTGGAGATGCTGGGGCTTGAACCTGGAACCTTCTGCATAAAAGGTAGAGGTTTTACCACTGAGCTATGGCATTTCCCCCATTGCAATGTGCTGTTACAGTTCCAGTGCAGCACTATGAGAAGGGATTGCTACTTACAACCTCTCTCCCTCTCTCTCTCTCTCTCTCTGTCTGTCTGTCTCTGTGTTGTGCTTTCCTTACGCTCTCCATTCTGTGTCACTTTATGCAGAGTCATTCATACATTCCGAGGAATTTTTATATAGATTACTATGATGCTTTATATGTGTATTCCAGACGATTGCTAGTCTGAGGCCTGTAGCCATCATTCAGTAGCAATGAGATCAGCACTGCACTGACAATCTGAGAGACAACTGCTGGGCAGGATGCATTTCATCTGCATGAAACAACCCTTTCACCAGCAGCCCATAATCCTTTATTCCTAAACTGATCTAATGCTTTCTATATAAAACTGGACAGGGATGCAAGGATGTTACAAGCAGAATTGTGCCTTTTTCTTTTCTTTAATGAATCCCTTGCTGGCCTCACCGACGTTTAGAAGACAAACTGGTGCCCCATGTGTTCTGCAGCTGGGAGAGCCGTGCCAATTCAGACCAGCAGCTCTGCGTGTCTGTTTTGATTTTGCCCTTCCAGAAGCTCAGGCACCGCGTTGTTCCCCAGAAAAGCATCTAAGCGATTTCCCATTGACCAGGAATATGGTGCTAGTGGTAGAAGCAGTGTGTGAGGTGAGACTCCCTAAATTCAGAATGAGGAAAGCTCTCTCTCTCTGTGTGTGTGTGTGTTTGTGTGTTAGATACAGACTTAACTAGGGCCAAAATTCTGGTTTTGATTTTCCCTCTTTTGTTGCGCGGCATTTCTGCCGCTCACCTTTCAGCAGTCAGCATTTTGGCTGCCTGATAGGAAGGGCAGAAGGTCAGCAGTAAAATACAGAGGGATCATCTCTATAGAAAACAACGGCTGTCAGATGAACCTGGTATATCATGTATTATTAAGACATTTGAGCCTCACTCACTTACTGACCCAGAGGGTATCAGTAAATTGCTGGAGCATTTCCCCATCAGACAGAAAGCTGTAATTTGGCACACGGGCACTCCGAAACACTGCTGCTTTGATGCAAAAGTCTAAAAATGGAACATTTTTACATCCTCTGTTGAATACCTGCAATGTGAGGCTTTCTCCATAATAACGGGCAGAATTCTAAGTGTATTCCCAATTCTCTTCTTTCTTTAAAGCCCTGACTTTAGCTGGGGCAGCCGAGGAAGGTTCCATGGATTGAATTCAAGACGCAGATTCTTGCCCCAAATGGGGCTTGCAGTCTGCATTGAATTTAATGTGCAAATCTACTTTGGCAGAGATCAACTTTACTCAGGGGTTCCATTCAGAAGTTCCAGAGTAGAACAAATCCAGTGGGGTTAGTATGAGGTGCCAGAGATGCTGGGTCCACAATTGAGAGCACACTTGTTCCTG
Source organism: Podarcis filfolensis (assembly GCF_964270895.1). Taxonomy (NCBI): domain Eukaryota; kingdom Metazoa; phylum Chordata; class Lepidosauria; order Squamata; family Lacertidae; genus Podarcis; species Podarcis filfolensis. The sequence continues at coordinate 54,690,220 of NC_139610.1, forward strand.
CCCTACATTTTTTTGGGGGGTGGGGTGTTTGAAACCAAAATCTTGCTTTAGGCCACTGGGAGACATTGATCTCAGTACATGCATTAATAATGTCATTCATTCATTCATTTTTGCATGTACGCCTGGTCTTTCTGCTGAATGGAACCCAGAAACAAAACAAATAGGATAAAAAAAAATTGAGATAAAAAGCAGAACTTAGCAATTCACCAAGCAGTGGACTGAATCTACAAGTCAAACTAAACATGAGAAAATAAAATGAAAAGCAAATAATACTACTAATAATAATACTTTATTTCTACCCCACCCATCTGGCTGGGTTTCCCCAAACAATACAAAACAACAGGGGTTTCCTACCTTCTCTCCTTGTGGTCTCCCCCATCCATGCAAAATCAAGTTGTAGGTTGCCCTTGGTAATCTAGGTTCTATTCAGAACTCTGGATGAAGATATGAAGGTGGGTGGGTGCTTCCAGCAAGTACATTTCTGCTCCTGCCAATCTATGCTTCCATATACAAAAGGAGTGGCTCATCTGGTGGGACTGAGCCACAGCCAGAGCTCCTGGCAGCAGTGTCACGGTCACTTTCCAAGAAAGGCGAGGCGGCAAAGTGAGGGCTTGCACCAGTGGAACCAATTTGGCACTCCAACAACATTTCTGCACAGCTGTAAATGCACCACCAGGCTGCAACTTGTCCTCCTGGTAAACTGCAGTCATGAAAGGCTATTGCTGCAGCTCTGACCCACTGGAGCCTCGTAGGGTGGGAGTGGCAGCAAGGTCAATGGCTGACAAGGGCATTGGCTGGTGAGATAAGTGAATTGGGGTGTGTAGGGTGCTAACTGGCTGCCTTCTGTCTCCACTGTTTGAGGAAATTGCCTCAGTTTGCCTCACAGTAGCACTGGCCTTGCGTATGAATGGGGCTATTGAGGTTTCAGTGCATGAGGACAGCTCTCACATTATTGAGGGATTTGGGAATTATCTTCCACGCATGAGAAACGATATGTGGGAGGAATGGGGTGTGAAGGAAGCATGCAGGCCTCAGTATTGTTCCCAATCTCAACTCATGTGGAAGTATGTCTGCTTCATGGGGAATGTTGCCGAAACTGATCCCCAGAGCCAGAAAGTTAGGTGGGGAGGGCCTCTCCTCTATTTTTAATACATTCTTAGGGAGCCTTGAAGAGATTAGAGCCTGAGTAATATGTTTATTTTGTGCTGGGTAGTCTCTTAACAACACATCTGTGGGGACAGAGTTCTTTGTTTAAAGAGACTCTTGACGGGGATACAGCAATTTCAACCACACCAATGAAACACGCTCCAAATCAGAAAGGCATAGTTGACCTCATCACGACTGCCTTGGGAGCAGACTTGGGATTCAGCTTCATTGAATGACCCTGCATATTCTCCCTCTCTCAGATAATACTCCAGTATTATATAACACAGAGTTATCCAGCAATTCAGGGCAGATGAGAAGAAGTATTTTTTCAGACAGTTAAACTATTGGATCTGCTGCCCCGAGATGTGGCAGTGCCCACCATCTTGATTGGCTTTATAAAAGAGGGATCAGACAAATTCATAGAGGATCAATGGCTAATTTATTTATTTATAGCAATATTATATATCAAAAATTCATTAAAAAAATCAAAGTGGTGCATAAAACCATACAATAGGAACCATACATATATATGAAAATGAGAAATCAGATAACAGCTCTGTGATTCTATGATTGTGAAGGTTTTTAGCAAATGTTGAAAACGTGACGATGTTGGGGCTTGCTTCAGTAGTAAGCGAAGTGAATTCCGGAGAACTGGTGGCACAGCAATAAAAGCATGAGCTTGAGTTGCCACATGCTTTACCGCAGAGGCATGTGGCATTGCCAACAGATCTATAGCCACATACCTGAAGAACCAAGATGGGATGTAGGGAGAGAGGCCACTTCTCAGATACCTTGCAAGCTGTAGCTCAGTGGGGAAGCCACATGCATTGCATGATGAAGGTCCCATGTTCAGTTTCCTACATCTCCAGGTCAGACCAGGAATGTGCTCTGTCCAAAATCCTGGAGACCCTCTCCCAGTCAGCATAGACAGTGGTAAGCTGGAGCGACTAATGGTTTTACTTTGATAAGGACTTACATACTTTGCAAGTCCTAAGTCCTATGCAAGTCCTGCTTGTGAGCTTCGCATAGGCATCTGTGGAAAGAAGGATGTTGGGGTCACTGAACCTTTGGTCCAATTCAGCAGGGATCCTCTATGTTGTGTGCACCAAGTTTATCCCTGTTCTCTGCTTAAGGTTCATTATGGGCCTGGATTACATGGGTTCCTTGTGGGAGACAAGGGGATTCTGGGGGAGGAGGCGTTGCTGTCTTGAGCCAGGACTAAATGGTCCGAGTTCCCTTTCAGGCCTATTATTCCATGTTTTTTTACTTAAAGCTGCTAGAGCAAGCATGCAGGAAGTTTAAGAATGCTAATAAAAGGTTACTATAGATTTGAAGTAGACCTTTTGTCCACTTTGATGTTGAATCAGAAAGGTCTGGCTTCCTATGCCGGGTGAAAGCAAATGCTTGCATATGGTCTGAAGAAGAAGGAAAAAACCCATTCTTTTCATTCCCTCCCACAGCTGCAGTTTCCTGTTACAAGTTGTGATTTAATAAATATATTTAATAATGATTTTTCTTAAAAAAAATCATTTTCTACAATGCCCTTCCCTTCCAGCTGGAGTCACGATAAATACATATGTTAATTTCTTCTTCTCCCCCTCCCCAAAGAAACTAATAATCGCCATTCCACCCTAGAATCCCTCTCCCCCTCCCCCAGCCAACATCCCAGCTGCAGATTTCCAGCCCCATGGCATTTTTCCTTCCAGCTTTTATTTACAGAAATACTTCACTGAAAAAAAAAAGGAAAAACCCAAACTCTCCAAGCATCTCTCCCAAGGCTTCCTCTGTTGCTTTCTTACACTGCTTCTAACTGCTTCCAAAACAGGGCAGAACAGTTGGGGGAGTAAAAAAGATCCCCTAAGGGGACCTTCTTGGATGGTAGAAACAGTCCCCTGGTGAGATAGACAATAATAGTGTTGCAAATTGTAACAAATGTGGCATGACCCACAGCCTTCGACTGCGTTTGATGATCGTAACTCATGGTTTCTATCACACACATACAATGCACCATGCCTCCTACGTTGCTTTGAAGGTTCCTGCTGGGCTTTGGGTTCCTCTGTCCCAGAGTACAAAAAGAACTTCTCATCTTAGGGCATCGGCTGACCTCTCTGTGTGTCTGTACAAGCAGGGAGTTCTGCAACGCTGCCTGGGGTATAGCCAAGGATTTGATCACTAGCCTCCTTCTGCCTGTTAAAATGCGTTCAATGGCTGATCTCTGAGGGTTGCTTCGTTTTCCGAGCCAGAAATAAATATTCATGTGGAAGTATGGGAAATACATTTGAATTCATAACCCAAGAGCCTTATGGTAACAACGGATTAAGGAACAAACAGAAAATACCCATTAAAATGCAGTTATTATTCAATTAAATGCTTTAAACCATAACAAATGTTCTGCTGGCTTAAGACCAGCATCCGAAAGACAGGCCTAGACACCATTCAGTGGGAACACCTTCAGTAGTTATTTAAATTATTGTTTTGTTTTTATTCACCTGGTTGGGCACTGTTGGGATTGCTAGTTTTATTAATGACCTGTGCTGGTTTTGCTCATAGATACCCAAAGGAAAATGTGTTGCAGAAGTTCTTACACACAATAGGCTTTTCCCACAGAGGTGCAGTTCAATTAGGGTGGCAACGAATACATCTTCTGAGTGGACAATACTGGGTCCAATGCAGTATAAGTCAGAACTATATTCAGGCTAGATAACTGCTTATCACATTTCTTAGGGGATCATCTGTTGGGGGCTGAATTCAACAATGGGAGGGGCTAGACAGATCCACCTTTTTTGCTTCCTCTCTGCCACCCCCCTCTCTTCTCTGACCATCAAGTTGCTGTGAGTGGGTCAGGGAATTCATACCATAGGTCCGAATTAATCATTTGCAGTGGGCTTTTGAAATGAGGTCAAGGGCTGCATGAAGTTAAGCCATTAGTTGCTAGCAATCCTAGGGCCACAACTTGTCCACTCCTGATGTAGATCATAGTGGTGTGTTGCTGGCCTGCTTCTGGCTGCGGAGATAGAAAAAATATTAGCAGAGAACTGGGAAGAAGGTAAGATCATCTCAGGGTTGAGGAAGAGGAATGTACTGGTGTCACTTGGTCTGTTTAAAAATCAAGGGAAACTAATCACGACGAATTGCTCCATCAATGAAAATGTTAGCAATGCTCTTTGTGGATTTTAATAGTGTCATATAAAAATGAGCAGGCAGTCTTATCTTCCTTCTTTTCAATCATGTCCACTAACAAATCACTGCATGGAAGAGGCGTGTTTTCTAATATCCCCTTGACTGAATGTACAGAAGAAGCTAGTCTTGTTTTTGTTTTAATGACAGTGACCAGTGTGGTTCAAATCCTTGTGGGATTTAAAATTCTTGTCTAGTACTTGCACATTTTCACTATGTCAGCTAGGGGGTGCACATGCTGAAAATAACAGGGAAACAAACACCAGCTAGAACACACAGTAAGCAAAAAGGCTGTTCATTTTTCTAAAGAGAATAAGGCTTCTGTCCCTACCTTCTGTAGAAAGGTAGCATTCAGCCAACACAGTTTTGTTTCATTTTATTACTATGGAAACCTGTATCAGGAAACTCCTGATACATGGACTTTTATCTGAGACCAGCACAAATTGTGTACTGGAATTTCGATGGGGTGGAACTTGCCTGGAACATCTGAATCGATGTGTTCTCCTTAAAATGTTATCCATCTGCTTGGGTCAGAACAAGGAACTGGCATTCCAGACAGTATCTCTGTGAACAGAAGATTAGTTTTTCCTGAATTGATTGCTTTCTTTGTCTTAGAAATAAGACAGCTTATAAATCAGAACTGTCCCCAAACATTTTCCATCACCAGCTTAAAACTAAAGCCAACATCAAAATAAATAATAATGGCTGAAGCTGAAAAAGGCTTCTACCCCAACGTCAGCAAAGGCATTCTAAAGTTGTTTGTTTGTTTGTTGTTGTTTTGTTGTCTGAAGTGCCTAATTAAGTGGTCTTGCATTTGAAAATTGAATCCAGATTTTTGTCTGCCGAGTGGACTAAAAGTTCCATGTCAGATTCAGGGACAGCCTTTGCAAAAAGCAATAACCTCAAGGTGGTACTACTTACTTACTGTGTTTTAAATTTTAGATCTTATTTGTCTTGTATTTGAAAAGTGTTATTTTTGCCTTGAGATCCAAAAGTCAGATAAAGTCATTGCTAAGTCTAATAAATTAATAGTAATTGGTGCAATGCATTTGAACTCCAAAATAGCAATAAAACTATTTGTGTATGTCTATTGGAACCTCAACAAAATTGTGGATTGGGAGAGGCTAATTTCTTCCACCTAGTTTATCTATTTATCAGTTAAATTTGTATCCTACCTTTCCACCAAATGGTGCTGCTGAGGACAGTTAACAGTAATAATAACATTGTTGTTGGCGTTAATCTGTCAAGAGGCAATGGATGAAGTCAAACTGCTGTGTTAGCAGCACTAAAGTGACCTCCTTGGGGTGCAAGCCTGGACAATGTGTACTGAGGTCCTGGGCTGCCTAGACAACAATACCACACTCTTGGCTTCACTGATGTGGTCCAAAGAAAAGCAGAGCAATACGTTTGGCACCAGCTTCACTGCATGAGTTGCTGGAAGGAGGCATACAAGGTACATCCAACTGTTTTAGGGACTCTAGCTTTGTGTAGGGTTTACTCCTTAGCTTTTTCTTCTCCTGAAGATATCCCACCAGGCAGCTGAGGCTTAGGATCAGAGTTTTCCTTCTCATAGATGGGCTACCTTCCCAGGTTGGCAACCCCATATGCCTCTCATAATCTTCTACAGCAAATGCAGAAATCACCGTTGACCATGTTGAAATGTTTGGTAGTCCAGGTAGTAACTTATCTCAAAAGTTGGTAAATAACTCATACAGAGTGCGTGTCACTCTGAGTAGTATCATTGTGGTCAGCCTTATAAGATGATGCAAGCAGGCCCAGATGATGGACTTGGGTTTTCAGGTGATGCTTTTGCATTTAGTGATTGCCTCCTCTTGCAATAAGACAATATCAACAGTTTCTGTTAAGTATTCCATGTTCAGTCTCAACAAAATATGATCTGGGTTTTCCATATCTTTTCGTCTATGTCCCTTGCTATAAACTCTCTGCTGGCTCTAAACATGGTAGCTCTCACACTGAATGGCACCAGTCATAGAAATGTTAATGACCTCTCTTAACTCGGTAAGCTGACAGCTTCTAGACCAGGTCACTTTGGAATCAAATTCTTTTCTAGGATTGTTCTGATTTGACTTCCTATTCACATTTCTGCTGGGATACATCCTGTTGTTATCAGTGGTGTTGGCCCGTAGCTTAGAAGACCAATATGTAGCTCGTTCTGCCTCGGGATTTTCTTTGTAGTCTGTACTGCCTTCTCCGCCATAGCAGTAATATGGCAAAAGTGGTAAAATGGTTGCAGTTACTGGAATTCTGCTGCCATAGATTGGGCTGCTTTGTTAGTCATGAATTCATCTAGATGGCCAAAGAGAAGAAAGGTTGTGCTGCAGCAGGTAATGCCAGAGAAGGTTAATGCCAGCATCTTAATATAGACACAACTCCATGGTGTTTTCTTGCACATGGTGACATGGACCACATTCCCTTCTGGGCCTCTTTCTAGGGAATGCATGCCAGTGGGGGGCAGTGATCAGTGGTGTAGCGTGGGGGGTGCAGGGGGGGCCGGCCGCACCGGGCGCAACATCTGGGGGTTAGGGTTAGGGGGCGCAAATCCATGGGTTAGGGGGCGCAAATCCACGAGTTAGGGGGTGCAAATTACTTGCCTTGCCCCGGGTGCTGACAACCCACGCTACGCCACTGGCAGTGATAGAGGCAAAAGTGGCAGATCAATGGATTGAAATTTTACTGTTGTACAGAAGGCTAGTCCCCGCCCCCCTTGACCTGCCATTTAGACAAGCTAGAGTCACAACCAGGATTCCAGGGCAAATACCAGCCACGCAAAGCCACCCAAGGAGGGTGTGAAGCAAGGCCCGTGAGATGTGCAGTCTAGGGGAGGGAGAGTGGCTGGGGAAGGGGTATGGCAGGGGCAGACCTTGGTCCTTCAAATTTCAGGCACACCCTGTGCAAGGACAGAATTTGGCACCCTTCCCCCCCCGCCTCTCACCTTCTGTTCTGCTCAGTTCTCTACGTCCAGTGGTGTAGGAAGGGGGTTGCCGTGGGTGCGGGCCACCCTGGGGGGGTGACAAAATGGCAAAAATATGTGTTTTTAAAATAGGAAATCCCCATCACAAAATGTTAAGTAAATAAACCAGAAAACAACACTTGCAACTGTATCTTCTTTTTCCTTCTTTTAATAACACATTTCAATGTGTGTTTGTGTGGAGGGGGGTGACAAGAAATTTTCTGCACCGGATACCACCTGACCTTGCTACACCACTGCCAACGTCATAGTTGTGATGCCTCACGGCACCCCCTAGGCTTGGCACTCAATGTGGTGGAACTGGTTGCACTGCCCTAAATCCACCTCTGGATACGGCCTGGGGAAAGTACCAAGAGCCTATGTTTCCCCCCTGGGCCTGATGCTCATCTTCCCTGACCTAGATAGTTAACCTTGTCTAGAAAGCGTTATCGTTCTGTTGTGCTAAATGGTGCTTTGTTATAGCATCACATGGGGCATTCTGTTCCAGGAATGCTGCTGGATTACTGGAGGCAGCTGAGTTGCTGCTTCCAGCTAAAATAAAATAAAATAAAATGGGAGAGTAAAGCACATGCATGCCATTGAAGGTGACTGGGCTTACAACCATAGAATTGTTGGAGTTGTAGGGAGCTTTGAAGACTATCTAGGATGCTCTTTGCAGGAAACCCAGGGCTAGAGCCTCCCTCAAAATATGGGTGGTGCCCAGCCTCTCTCAGTTTTCAAGCAATGGTGGAAAATGCTACCCAGGTATAAATATAATTAGAATTGTAATTATTTCTTTCCCACCCTTTTCCCTGTCAGGGACTCCATGCAGCTTATAACTAAAATAGAAACAGGTAAAGGTAATCAATAGCACAATCCTATACCCAATTTCTTGAGAGTACCATTGAACACAGTAGGACTTGTCTACTCATAGAACTGCCATGTAAAAGGTTAACATTTGCCTGGACTGTGGTCTTAGCGTTTAATATTGGCATTCCTGCCATTAGTAATTCTGCTTGATTAAAAGGAAATGCGGCGAGACTAGCATTGTTCTAAGATTGCCTTTGTGAAAGCACTCATGAGAAGTTGTGGAATAATAATCAGTGCACCAGTGGAAGCAATTGCTAAAGTTGGTCTCCCTGAGTAAGTGAAGCAAGCTTTTGCATGCAACTTCCATGCTGGGTTGGTAACTGATCACACAGAACAGTGCTGTGCATATGTTTCAGATGATTCAGTTGCTTGCACCCAACATCTGGATATTGTTCATGCAGTCCCTCGATCATCAGGGCTAGCCTGAGACTTTTTACTCCCTGAGGCAAAGGATAAGATGGTGTTCCCTTCCCAGTCCACATACAGAAGCTGACCAGATGGGGAGTCTAATCATATGACACTGGCAGCATCCTTCACAACACCTGGGGCAGCAGGCTAGCTTTTGGAGGGCAGAGGGACAGGACACTTCTGTCCTCCAACAGAGAAGATTATGGAGAAAAGCTTGGTTGTGGCTTCCACTACCCTTGAAATCTGTCTCCTGAAGTCATCACCTCACTTTGCTTAATGGCAGGCCAGTGCCTCATAAATGGATGCACATATTTGGTGGTCAGTGCTGTCAGCTTCTGTAACATCAATACCATGTTTAGAGGGTGGAAAGACTGAATTCAGCCCTCTTTCTTCTCACTCCTCTTTAAGAGGTGATGGGCTCCAACCCATCTGATAGCATCAACCATTTCTAAGGTTCTCACATGCACTAATGCACACAGCAGGCTTGTTTGTGTAGGGATCTTTGAATTACAGCCTGCAAATGTTGAGGATGGGGTGATATAAGCTAACAAGATGCCTCTGGGAAGCAAAGGGCAAAACATCTCTCCTGAACTTGTTCTCCACAACTGGTCTTCAGAGACATGCTATTTCCAATCCTTGAGGTAGTATATAGCCTTTATCTTCCTCAAACATGCCTCATTCTCTTCAAATGCCAACTAATTTGGTGGCTATTACCACATGTCATGGTAGCCAACTCCACAGGTTCATTATGCATTATATGAAAAACTGTACTTCCCATTCATTGTCTTGAATCTCCCATCATTCAGTCTTTCTTGGATAGCCTGAGGTTCTAGTATTGCGAGGGAGGGAACTAAATGTCTCCTAGTCTAATTCCTTACTACCATACATACTTTTATATACCTCTGTTATGTCTGTCCCTCCACGTAACCTTTTTTTCCTGAACTGAAAAGCCCTAAGCATTCTAAACCTTTTCATAAAGGTAAAGGTAAAGGTAAAAGACCCCAAAGGCGACTATGGGGTTGTGGCGCTCATCTCGCTTTCAGGCTGAGGGAGCTGGCGTTTGTCCACAGGCAGCATTCCAGGTCATGTGGCCAGCAGGACTAAACTGCTTCTGGTGCAATGGGACACCTTGATGGAAGCCAGAGCACACTGAAACACCGTTTACCTTCCCCCCGGAGCGGTACCTATTTATCTACTTGCACTAGCATGCTTTCAAACTGCTAGGTTGGCAGGAGCTGGGTCTTTGGTGCAACCCCTTGATCATTTTGGTTGACCTTTTCTGAAGCTTTTCAGCAACCAGAACTTGACTGTTATAGTATCAGGGCACCAGGGCTGCATCACCAGTTCCTCCTTGGAATTTCCCATCTTGGCCATGAGAAAGGGCATGTGGGGCATGAGTTGTGCAGGAGATCTCCCAACTCCAAGGAGCAGAAAGTGGTGGGCATATTTAACATGGTGATTAAAAGTACCTAAAGCACATTTCAGTCCTTCTTATGGCTAGAGTGCACCAGCACACAGGGAATCACTGGTTTACAGATTTCACAATATGTTTTGCCTAATATTTAACTCCCACCTACATTTTCATGCTGACTTTTCATCAAGTAATGGTAGCAACGAAGAATTTTAATGATTAATCATATGCCATAATATGTCATATGATGAACAAAACCAGCTGAACTAAATCTTTATACAGTAATTTTTAAAGAAAAACACCTAAATCTTTATACAATATTGAGGCTAAAGAGCTATAATCATGCTTATGAATTGTATATATTGATGGCCCACTTTTCATGATGGATGCTCTGTAGATTAAACATCAGGGTTGTAATTTTCCATGCCTCGTGTTCTACCAATGATCAAAATATTTGTCGCAACTGCGGCTTTGCAGTTTACAATACTGACACAGAAAAATTTCCTTTTAAAAAGACATCGTGCTATAGCTTGAAAAGTTATGGTCCTAAAGCTGTTGTTTTCAGAAATAATTCCCAGAAACACCAGGAAGGTCAGAGGGGATTTCAAGTTTTTCTGGAGATCAATCATAAAATACATGTCTTGTATGGCAAAAACCCTAGATTCAACGCCTGGCATCTCCAGTGAAGAGGATCAAGTAGCAGCTGATGAGAAAGGTTTCAGCCCAAGTTTTTGCAGATCCACCGTCAGTCAGGGTGGCAATACTGGGCTCCATTAAGAAATGGGCTGCTCTGGAATAAGGCATTTTCCAATCTTCTTAGCACAATGCATTTTTAGGCAAGCAGCTTAAATAGTACGTTGAGCCAGCATAGAAGCATTTCCGATGGGGTGTAACTATTCCAGCACCAGCACAACACTTTAATATATGGAATTGCTTGGGCTCTGCAAACTGACTAGTATCCTGGGTCTTATCAGCTGTGCACTCAGATCTTAGCAGCAAGGAGTCAGCAGCAAATGGCTACAAGCCACCTTTTTATTCCTCACAGTGCCTTGGAGTTATGCTACACTGGGGGAATTGTGGAAAAATTTAAAACATGGCTCAAAGACCAGGCCATCTTATGGTGTGTGGGTGGGATCTAGGGCAGGTGTTAGCCCTGGTGGGTGGTGTTTTTTTTAACATATTTTATGTATTGTGACTTGTTATTTTAATTGGTTATAGTTTAGTAATGATTTATTGAAGTGGTTGAGAATGAATTTCTGTTTAATTTGTATTTGCTAATATTTTGAGGGTTATTTTTTATTGTGTACTATTATAGTCCATTGGGTTGTTGAATATTACTCTGTTCAATATAAGTTGCTTATTTTCAATTCATATTTTTTATTATGACTTATTTGTATTGGATCAGATTGTTATAAGGTGTGCGATCTTTGTTGCATACCTCCCGCTTGTAAACTGCCTTGTGTTTAGCAAAACAGAAAGACAGTAAGTATATAAGTAAAAAGTGAAATGAAAGTGAAATGAAAAATGGGTTATGCTGGACAATTACTTGAAGCTGCCAAAAGCTGACAGCAAGGAATACTAGCAGCATAGTGAAAACAAAGATGCCATTGATGGCTGAAATGACACACACACTTCTCCCTGGGCTTGATGGATTAGTCTTCTTAAAGCATTCAAGGAGATGATTTTATTTGCAGTCACCTTTTTCAAATGATCTTCCTCTTCGGAGACCATCAATCTAGCTACATTCACATTGGTAGCATGGATATTGCTCACGTTTCTAAATTCTATATTCAAGGCTGCAAAAGATGAAGTGATCTATTTTAGTTACATCTCTGAAAGGATGTTGAGGTGCTTCTGCAGAACTGGAGACCAGTTTAAGTACAGAAGGAAGGCCTGACCTTGACCAAGGACACTTTAAAATCCTTTTGCCAACCAGCTAGTTTTCTCCTGTCTCACCTACTTAAATTTTCAAAAAGGCTTTTTATGTATGGAATGTGCTCTGGATCATACTTGTTCTCGAGCAGCCCTGACAGCTTTCAGAGATTGCCGGTGACTCCCAGATGATATGTAATACTAGAAACAGCAGCCTGATGCTAAACATCCCCACCTGTTCTCCATTATCTTCCTTCAAAAGAAAACAATGTTTGGCTAAAGTTACAAACTAATGGAAACCATTTTCACTAAATAGGTACATTTGGTCTTATGTAATTTGGTAGCTCATAAAAGGGAAAAAATACATAGAAAATGGCTTCGAACAGAGAGAAGGAAATGAAATGGGGAAAAAAATTACTACGGCTGTGATCCTCATCCCACTTACTTGGAAGTAAATCCTATTCAAGTCAATGGGGATTATTTCCAAGCACATGTGGTTGGGGCGATGATGAAATAAAATCTGCATTTAATATGCAGGGCATGGATGGAAGAATGGATTGCCAATTTGACATGGCGCACATAAGGTTGAGATTCTGCCCTACTCAGCTTCCCCACCTCCATTCAGCACAAGCTCTTTGGGATATGTGCTAAGCAGCAGGGGTGTGCACAGACCACAAAATTCAGTTCAGACCCTGATTTGGCACCAGTCACAAAAGAGCTCCCTGCTCTTTCTCTCCTAACCCTGCCAGTTTTCTTATATGGCAGCCTTGGGGAGAAAGATTTCTGTTCTGGCAGCCGTCTTTTCGATGTCTAATCCTCTGAAGCATCCCAAATTGCTTTGCAGACCCCTGCAGGGTGCTTGGGAAAAGCCTGCTTTGGTTTGGACCAGCCCTGAATCTGTCTGAAGGTTCAAGATTTGTCCGAATCTGATGTGCACCCCTAGTGAACAAACCCAGAAAGGAAGCTGTGATGGCAAATAGAAGAAGGGTATTTTCCCTCACTTCCTGTGTAATATGTACTTTATATATTTCCTGGGGAAACCCCCTAAGCTTTTACACCTCCTGGATAACAAGGACATAGAAGTTGTCCCACACCAAAATTTAGAGCTGCCATTACAACATATCTGGCAACAACAACAACAAAGTTGTTAATCCATTTAAGCCAAGCTGTGAAGAACATGCAAGAGAACAGTTTTCAATGGCTGATGGATTCCATTTTCCCTGTGGATCAAGTCACAGTTTTAGTCTGTGGTATCCTCACCTACAAAGTATTAGGGCTTGAAAAGACACTAGTAGGGGTTCCATACGTCCAAAATTCCCTGGACATAGCCGGTATTGACCCTCATAAACAGTGTCCAGGCGAGAATTGCTTAAATGTCCGTGAAAATCTGAACGTATGGCCACCCATGTTGGAAGTGTAGAGTTTGTCAAATTTCATTAAAAATAGCTTAACAACTTCAGGCAAAACTAGAGAGATATCAAAGTAGATCTGATCAAGCAGAGACATAGGAGACTGGCCTGGATTTGAAGGTATTTATATCCAGATAAGGTGACCACTTAGTCACCAAAGAAGAAATGCATCATCCAAAATGCATCATCCAAAAAGATTTGCATAATAATTTCCATATGTTAATTTGCATATATAGATGCAAATGTAGAAATGATTACTATACTTTAAACAGAAATACAATGGTGTTCTGGAGTCCTGTCCATCTGCTTAGTCTGCTGCCAAGTTGATAGGCAACGTCAGTGCCCCTGCTCTCCATTCTTAGGGTTCTTTATTTGGAAACCAGGCTTGGACTGGAAATCCCTTCAGTGAGAGAGAGAGGTGTCCTCTGTAAAGTTGGACCCATGCCAGCTGTCATCTAGGCTGGAATACAATTGCCACCTATCCATTTCCACAGGTCCAGCAGGAGCTTGGATCTATGATGAGAGCTGTTGCTTCAATAACGATGCAGCTCACCCTTATATTGGTGGAGGCTCCACCCCCTTCCCTGCTCTCTCTCAGGCCCTGATCGATGCAGGTCTTTCCATGTGATTCCATTTCCTCCTGAGGAGCAGCTAAGGCACTTCGGTGGCAGCTCTGGCATTCCTACCTGGCTTGTCATCTCCTCTTGCTCCTGCAGCCTGGGGTTGGTCTAAGAACCCAAGAACCCAGGAACCCAAGACCTCCAGACCTGGGACCAAAATATTCAGATCTATTGGATTGTCTGAGTAACTAGCAATGTGGAGCTCTGTGGCAGGGTGCATCTACGTTTGCTTCTCATCTCAGGAGACTTCGGGTTCAGGGTCTGAGCATAGCTGAACCTTAAACACCACCTCTTTTCCTTTCATATATACAGTGGTACCTCGGGTTAAGTAATTCGTTCTGAAGGTCCGTTCTTAACCTGAAACTGTTCTTAACCTGAAGCACCACTTTAGCTAATGGGGCCTCCCGCTGCTGCTTCGCCACCACCGCACGATTTCTGTTCTCATCCTGAAGCAAAGTTCTTAACCCGAGGTACTATTTCTGGGTTAGCGGAGTCTGTACCCTGAAGCGTCTGTAACCTGATGTGTCTGTAACCCGATGTACCACTGTATCTAACATCATCACAAGATGAGGGGGGGAATAAGCATATAAAGGAGTGTGAGATCATGAAGTATCATAAAAATATGTAATTGTTACTGCTTTGTTCTCTAACAGAACTGCTCTATGTAACAGGACAGAGCAAGAGATACTTTATTCTGGAAGATTTAATCACTGACCATTGTCCCCCCCCCACCCCATAGATATAATTCACTGCCCATTTTTGTTAATTAAAAGACTCCAATGATTCTAAGCCCCCAAATGACTATGCTTGCTTTTGAACTGAACATTTCCAAGTCTATCCCTTTCTAGCAAATTAATGCTTCCAGGTTTGAAATATGGTTGGTGTTCTTTACATTTTTAGGGCTGTAAGCTGTTATCCACATGAACGGGCTTTGCTTGTATTGCTAGAACTCATTAACTTACCCTATGGAAGCCAATGCAACTGGCTATGTTAGGTCCAGACCATGACTCTTTAGCTTTTTCCAGGGCTAAGTCAGTTAATAACATACTTTTGATTTTGGCAAGGTGAGGTCCTTTTGTTGGTCCACTACAACTTTTCCATTCATTTGTATCATTTCCCTCCCACCAGGATAGGCAATATAAGTGCTGGCCTGACTCTATAGAACAAATTATTTCCCAGAGTTTCTGCAAGTATCCAACAGCTGTGGATAGCCTCATCATTGCTTGGAAGAAAGATTTGAGTCTAATGGATTCTCATGAAAGCCATTGTTTGTTGTTTTTCTTTTGAGCTTTCCCAAAGCTCTTCTTAAACTGTATGCGATATAACAGATAAGGATACTACTGTGCATTCCTCAATGAATGTGTAACCAACGAGCATTTTCAGTGTCTCTGTGTGCATAAAATATGAGGCCAAAGTGAAAATATCTGAGAGGAATGTTCTTTACACCAGCTAGATTGTTGTAATGGGTCTCTAGATCTAAACAAAGAGATTCTGCATCAGGGAATGAGACATGTCTTCACAGTAAAGTGAAAAGAGTGACCAGAAACAATGACCAAACAGAGTGAAGGCAGCCCTGTTTAGGAAAGCTTTTAATGTCTAATAGACTATTGTATTTTAATATTTTGTTGGAAGCTGCCCAGAGTGGCTGGGGAAACCCAGCCAGATGGGCGGGGTATAAATAATAAATTATTATTATTATTATTATTATTATTATTATTATTATTATTAGTCCTATTCTGCAGAGGACTGTCCTCTATTCAAAGGTGCCTTCTTTTTGAAGGCTGCCTGTTCCAAATCTGATTTAAATATAAGGAACCATTAGAGGGAAGAGGATGCAATACTTTAAGTTTGTCCCTATACATATACATTAGCATATACAATTTTCCTGCAATTTATCAGCCACCATTCTATGTCCACTGATCCTGCTCAGTTCTCACTGGTTTGTTATGGGTTGTTCCCCCACTGTATCATGGATATGGGGTGGGATAATTCTCTATCACTGCCAGGAATTGAACCTAAGACCTTCTGCATGCAAAGCAGATGTTCTACTATTGAGCTCTCTTCCTGTCCCATCCCTTTGGAGCATCTTGCTTGCAAGCTAGTTGATGTATGAAAGCAGTGAAAGGTGACACTTAGACAAATGAGGGACACCTGGCTTGCTAGTAGTACATGCAAAAAGGATCTAGGGGTCTGTGTGGACCACAAGCTTAACACAAGTCAACAGCTATTCTAGGCTGCATCAACAGTAAGTGTCCTGTATAGTGTCCAGATCTAGAGAAGTGATAGTCCCACTCTATTCTGCCTTGGTCAGCCCACACCTGGAATACTGTGACCACAATTTAAGAAGGATATTGACAAGCTGGAATGTGTGCAGAGGAGGGTGACCAAGATGATGAAGGGTCTGGAAACCAAGCACTATGAGGAATGCTTGAAGGAGTTGGGTTTGTCTAGCCTGGAAAAGACGAGACTGAGAGGAGAGTGATAGCCATTTTCAAATATCTAAAGGGCTGTCATGTGGAAGAAGGAGCAAGATGGAGGTTTTTAAGCAGGGGTTTTATTTATGTTTATTATTTTTATTGATTAGATCTATATATTACCCTTCATCGCAAGATCTCAGGGTAGTTCATAACATAAAAATACAAGGTAAAGGCACAAATAAATAGTCACAACGAAAACAATAACCCCTCTCTCCCACAAACACATCCCTAAGGCCATAGATTGTTAATCAGCTAAAGGTTGGATGGACATCCGTCATGGATACTTTAGTTGAGATTCTTGCTTTGTAGGGTGTTGGAAGAGGGGTCCCTTCTAACTATACAGTTATAATGCTTCTATGCTTCTAAGCCTTTGTACCATGTGTTGCCTTAGCCTGTGGTTGTGTTAAGAGCAATGAGTTTTGAGGACCTTCCCTGAATATCAAAGAGCAGAGACCTTCAGGTACTGTATCAATGAAGCGAATGTGGGTTCTGCCCCCCTGCCCCCAGAGCAATCAGTGTTTCACTCGCTTTGTTACACATACAAAGTGAGACGGATGTCTTACAATATAACAAATCATTACTAATGAATCGTGATATCTGACACTCAGTGCCGAAGAAGGATTTACAGACGTGCCTCTCAGCAGCAGCCGTTTCCTGTATTAGGAAGTCTGACTTTGTAGCAGGCCTTCCCGTTCATTCAACTATCCCAAGAGTGTGAAATTTGGAATTAGCAGAGTTTGGAAGGAAGCTATCGGCTGCACTTGTGCCTTGGGCACTGAAAGCGAGAAGTCAATGTGTCTCTGGGGTTTGCGTTCCTTGACAATTTTCAGAACTGGCAAGAGAGTTCATAATCAGTTGCATCAACTTTTATGACCTTTTGCCCCTTTTGTAATGCAGAATTAATAGTCAGCAGAGGAAGGGTTGGAAGGAGACTGGAATTTGGTCACTGGCTTCTCCCCCCATATGGTCAGGATTACATAAAAAAGAATAATACATTGAATATCTTCAATTCGCTTCTTACTGAAATTGTTGAAAACCACGTGGGTTCCAGCTCAACACTTCTGCTGATCTCAGCCATTTAGTCTATGATAATTATCATTTTTATATTCAGTAGATTTTCAGACCATGGGAATATAGACATTTGCACAAAAACCCATGAATAATGTAGAGGAGGAGGAGGATTTAATTTATTAACTGCCTTTCACCGTGAGGTCCCAGGCAGGTTATGACATTAAAACACAAGTTTACAACACAATATTAAAAAAAGTTTAAAACAACTTACAGAAATAAGGTGGGTTCCAAAAAAAAAAAAAAAAAATACACCTCAAGTGTCCAAAGCCAGGACAAAGAGGTGTATTAGATGTATGTTATAGTTTACACTATCACAGATGTACAGCCTAGTCCCTTTCTATTAACAGATAATTTTATTGAACATCTACTGTTGGTGTAGATACTGCAATACAGTGTGTCATTTATAGAATGTGCAATGCTGCATATAGTATGAAAAAGCACAATTTGTGTGAGCTATTGGTTCAGAGGAACTGATATTAGGTTGGATCTTCTGAAAAGCTCCTCTAGAGCGTTGAGAAATCATTCAAAACAGATAGTTATGAGGGGCTTCAGGGCAAGGGGAAATTGATAAAAATTCCTGCCTCTCCATACATGTCCACTCACAGGAGCCTCTGCAGGTGGCAGGATTCACAGTAAGCATTTTAAAATTGGTCTATTCAATGATAAGAGGAGTAGAAATGGGGAAGCTCTGGTTGTGGACTAAACAGGATATTTAAAAGGCCTAACAGCCTACTTTCCTCATGCTATACTACTGTTTGCTTTTGTGATGTTAAAACTCAGCTGGGGTCTCTCTCTTGCTGGAAAGTGTGTTTAGCCCTGCACTTTGGATCTAGGGATCCAGCCAAATCTTTTGTTAATTACCTTACACAGGTGATCTATATACACCTTCCCTCACAAGAGATTGTTGTAAGAAATGGAGGGAGAAAGATGGTTCACTCTGCATTTAAAAGCAAGTGACCAAATTCACAGGTTCTGGGCTTGTACGTGGATCAGAAGCCAGCTGTCAATTACTTTCTGAATTCTACAGGGCATTTTTAGTTTAAGGAAATGCACATAAAATGCTATGGTTTTTACCCAACTAAGTCCAGTCCAAGGAAACCAACCAAAACGAATAAACCTAAGTAAGTCTTTCATTTCAATGGGTCTGTTCTGAGTATTACTGGCATTGGATACAACACATACATTTTACAGAAAAATGCATACAGTAAGACATCTTTTATGGGCAAACACACTGAAAAGCATACAAAAATACATATTTAAGGAAAGAATGCAAAAATTAGGGAAAGGCAAATAAAATTTAATATGGTGTTGTGAGGTGGTTTTTTTTAACCATCTGAAAAAGAAGTAGATGGAATGGACTTATGGAGCTACATAAAACTGGCACAGAATGGAAAGAGGCTGATCTCGCCTTCTCTGATCTGTTGTTTCCTTGGGGATCCATAAAGCAGCACATTTGAATGAAATTGCATCACAATAACCTTTCCTTGGTTTTGAAAAATGCGGCAGTTGAGTTCTTTCAGGCAGTGTTGTCTGAGGGGTGGTAAATAAGCACAAAAGGATGAATGGACAATTGGGCCACCCACCGGACAATAAGAGTGACCAGTGTGAAAACAAAAAAACAACAACGGATATTTATTCTACAAAGGAACAACCCTTGGTCTGATGTTGTGCCAAACCCAGAGGATTTTGTGCTTTTTTAAAGAAGAAATGACTGAACGTTGACTAGTTTCAAAGACATCCAAGAGGGAAGACGAGGTTCCCAAACGGAACTTTCAAGGAATATTGTTTTGAGGAAGCCAGTAGGCTGAAGCAGATCAAAAGGCTATTGTAAAAAAGCAGAGGCTGAAGTGTACTGAAAAAAGAGCCATTGCAGTCGAGATCAGAATGCGACATCGGGCAGTATTTCCACATTTTAATTCATTGAATGTATTTGAAACACCCTGGCGCCTAAGGACAGGCAGTAATACTTAAAGCAACCCAGTAAAATTTTACACTTAAAAACACTAATAAAAAACAACAAGACAATATCTAATAAAACTATGGCAATTGAAATGCAAAAATAATTATTATAATTAGCATTATTAACATAAAACTAAAATGACCTGCTTTTAATTATTGCATTTATATCCCAGTGTGGGCTACCTTGGGCTAAGAAGGGCTGTAGTTCAGCAGCAGAGCACATGTTCTGCAGACAGAATGTCCCCAGCCTCTGCAAGTGTGGCTTTGAAAAGCTCATTTCTGAAACCCTAGATAAGCCACTTCTAGTCAGTAAAGAAACTGAGGTAGATAGACCAGTATTCCAACTTGTACAGACGTAAAATATACAGTGATACCTCGGATTACAGACGCTTCAGGCAGTGAAGACACTTCAGGTTACAGACTCCGCTAACCAGAAATAGTACCTCAGGTTAAGAACTTTGCTTCAGGATGAGAACAGAAATCACGCAGCGGCAGTGGGAGGCCCCACTAGCAGTTTCAGGTTAACAACGGACCTCCAGAACGAATTAAGTTCTTAACCTGAGGTACCACTGTATATGTATTGCTCCATTCACTTCTGCCTCTGGCCCCACCCAGCACTGGCCCCTGGTATGTCGTTCAGAAGGGAATGTGGCCCTTGGGGTGAAAAAGGTTCCCTACCCCTGGTCTAGTGTCCGACTCTCAGCCACGAAGCACAGTGAACAATCATGAGCCAGTCACCATCTCCCAGCCTAGCAGGGCTGCAATAGGAATCAATGGGTAGAATTGTGTAGTATGCTGCACCGAGCGCCAATAAACATGTGTGTGTCAGTTTTGCTGCTCTTTAATTTCAGAGTTTCACTTATCTAGCTGTGATTTCTCCAAACTACATTCTCATGTTCCCATTCCACCTTCATTACCTTGCCAAAAAGCTTCACCACCAGACTTGATTATGTGACAACAATCTCCCATGTGTACAACTAGCCTGGAATGCATTTTGTGAGTTCCTCTTGTTGAGAAGCAGGGACAAAGGCCGTTGTGGTTTCATTTAGATTTCTGTTTCTTCCATCTATCTATGCCTAGCTAAATAAAGGTGTCTGAGGAAAGATTTTGTAGTGTTGAAAAGTGAAATGCAGTGCTGCAAACTACAGAGTGGAAGAGCATAAGCAGTGCCAGTATGGTGTAACATCAACATTGTGATCTTGCTATTCTTCGTTTTGCTGTAGAAGATTGTTGAGCTTCACCTCTTCATTAAAAGGGTTTAGGAAGGCTAGGGAAACTCAGGCCAAGGCTTGAGTGTGGCCCACTAAGTCTTTCTAGCTGCCCCTCAGAAATCTCATACCCCTCAACCTCCCTGATTTGAGCAGGACACCCCAGAATTACAGAAGCCATCCAGGCTTCTGATTGGATCCTGGAATGTCCTAATTTAGGTTCACTGCTCTGTCTCAAGTCAGCTGGTTCACACCAGAGCGCCGGACCAAACAATGGTCATTTCTTGTTCTCATACTTTTGTGTGAATCAGCTGGCTCACACCAGAGCATTGGACCAAAAGATGGTTGTTTTTTGGTCTTGCGTGCTCCCACAAGAGCTAAGGAACACAAAAAACCAAGCATCTCAATTTTGATCAGTGGGATATTGGAGGGCATGAAATTTCCCCAGGCCACACCTCTCATTAGTGCTGGTTTGCACCCCAAGAGTTTTTGCCTGACTGGAATATGCCCTTTGATCATGCTGCTTGCTTGTCTGGATAGAGGATGGTGATGGGTGTGTGCAGGCATGTACGACACTAGCTACTGCACACACAAAAAATCCAAATTTGCTGTTCCACTTGCTTTTGCCTCTGGTCCTGCCCACCACTGCCATACAACCCTGGGCCCAGTATACCTGAAGGAGTGTCTCCACCCCCATTTTTCTGCCCAGACACTGAGGTCCAACAGCGAGGGCCTTCTGGCAGTTCCCTCACTGCGAGAAGCTAAGCTACAGGGAACCAGGCAGAGGGCCTTCTTGGTAGTGGCACCCGCCTTGTGGAACGCCCTCCCATCAGACATCAAAGAGATAAACTACCTGACATTTAGAAGACACCTGAAGGCAGCCCTGTTCAGGGAAGTTTTTAATGTGTGACATTTTAATGTATTTTTAATCTTTGTTGGAAGCCGCCCAGAGTGGCTGGGGAAACCCAGTCAGATGGGTGGGGTACAAATTATAATTTACTTTTACTTTTACTTTTACTTTTACTTTTACTTTTACTTTTACTTTTACTTTTACTTTTACTTTTACTTTTACTTTTACTTTTACTTTTACTTTTACTTTTACTTTTACTTGGAGGTTGTCTAGAGAGAAATCTGGGCCCCAGGCTGAAAAAGATTTCACATTATAAAAACTTTGAGTTGTCCGAGGCCTTTTAGGCAATCTTGTCCAAGAGTCCACTAGAGGCTGGCCCATGAGGGGAAATGGGGCACTGCCCTACTGACTTCGGCCTGCCCTCAGCCAGTACCTACTTTCCTGCCTTCTTACAATCAGCCAAGGTGTGGGGGGGCGGGGAGGTGGCCATGCCTAGCAGCTTCCCTCCCTAAGTCTCAGTGTTGCTCCTTGTAGAATTCAGCAGGGAGGATGGTGGAAAAAACTGAATTAGTGTTGCCCTCCTTGCCCTCCACCCCACCAGTCTCTCTCTTTTTTTTAAATAAATTTTTATTGATTTTCCAACATAAATTGAGACACTTCACAACTAACAATACATAGACAAACAAACATATAAACACGTATAATTTCATAACCTTTTTTTCCTTAAACCTTATTTCAACGACTTCCCCATACCTCCCTTTCCTGCATCCCTATTTTAAACTTTTTCAGCAACCCCTAATTTCAATTACTTATGATTCAATTTCTTTGATCCTTTTTCTCTTACCCAATCATTTATCGCTGCAATTCTGTTTTACATTACCCATGACATTTTAGCAGTCATTAATTTTACAACAGTTCTTAAGATAAACTTTAAATTTCTTCCAATCTTCTTCCACC
Organism: Podarcis filfolensis; assembly: GCF_964270895.1. Taxonomy (NCBI): domain Eukaryota; kingdom Metazoa; phylum Chordata; class Lepidosauria; order Squamata; family Lacertidae; genus Podarcis; species Podarcis filfolensis. Next base: position 54,712,623 of record NC_139610.1, read on the forward strand.
GTCTCTTTTCCTTGGTCGCGGATTCTGCCAGTCATCTCGGCCAGTCCCATATAGTCTATCACCTTCGTCTGCCACTCTTCCAGCGTGGGTAGTTCTTGTGTCTTCCAATACTTTGCTAAAAGAACTCTTGCTGCTGTTGTAGCATACATAAAGAACGTCCTATCTTTCCTTGACACCCATTGGCCTACCATGCCCAGGAGAAAAGCCTCTGGTTTCTTATGAAAGGTACACTTAAGGACCTTCTTAATTTCATTATAGATCATTTCCCAAAAGGCCTTGATCCTTGGGCACGTCCACCAAAGTCCACCTCACCAGTCTCCATGGGCGCCAGCCACCACTGCAGCAGTCTGCTCATTGCATGAAATCCGGAACTAAAGCATCTCCAGCAGACTGTGGTCTTGCCTCTGTTTGAGAGCCCATCACCCCTTTAGGTAATAGGTTCCACCATAGGTTCCATCCCCTCTTATTGTCAAGCCATTTCTCCGAACATTCAGCTGAAATCTACCCTTGTGTAACTTTAAGCTCATTACATATGATCATAAGAAGAGTCTGCTGGATGAGGCCAGTGGCCCATCTTGTCCAGCATTCTGGACATAGTGGCCACCCAGGGAAGATCTACACACAGGGGGAAAAAACTATAAATATGTCATAAATTAAATCTTTATAACAAAATAAAAAAAACCCTATGTAAAATCGCATAGAAAAATTTTGTGCTCTACAGCACCATCTGGTGTTGCATGTTTATAAAGCATTTAAAATGCTGTTTTTTGACTAATGTAGCTGAGTCCCCAGATACCTATGAGAAGCCTTTAAGCAGAACCTGAGCTCAAAAGCAAACATTGAATATTGCCTTCTGGGGGTAAATGAGGACAGGTCTTTGTGCTATCATATCCTTTCTCTAGCTTCTCCTTTCCAGACTAAGGACACCTTGTTCCTTTAAAAAACAAAACAAAACATTTTTCCTCATAGGATTTGTTTTCAATTCTGCTATCTTCATCGCCATCTTCAGGATCCATTCCATGTTGCTATATCCTTTTTAAAGTGAGGCACTCAGAACTGGACAAAGTAGCCAAATAACAAATAATGTCAAACATAGAGTTGTAGCGTTGGAAGGGACTGCGAGGGCCACCTAGTCTAATGCTCTGCAATGGAGGAATCTCATGCTCTACCAACTGAGCTGTCCCAGCTTTCATTGTAAGGACAGCTGGATGGGGGTACTCGGGGCTTGAGCCCCATTGAGAGCATCTTGCCTAAGTACAGTGGTACCTCGGGTTAAGTACTTAATTCGTTCCGGAGGTCCGTTCTTAACCTGAAACTGTTCTTAACCTGAAGCACCACTTTAGCTAATGGGGCCTCCCGCTGCCGCCGCGCCGCCGGAGCATGATTTCTGTTCCCATCCTGAAGCAAAGTTCATAACCCGAGGTACTATTTCTGGGTTAGTGGAGTCTGTAACCTGAAGCATATGTAACCTGAAGCGTATGTAACCCGAGGTACCACTGTATTCTGCAAAACCTGGAACTGATGCTGACTTGATGGCTTGACCTGATATTTGCGGGGAGTTCTACTGTTCCGTAGGGACGCGGGTGGTGTTGTGGGTTAAACCACACAGCCTAGGACTTGCTGATCAGAAGGTCAGCAGTTCGAATCCCCGCGGCGGGGTGAGCTCCCATTGCTCGGTCCCAGCGCCTGCCCACCTAGCAGTTCGAAAGCACATCAAAGTGCAAGTAGATAAATAGGTACCGCTCCGGTGGGAAGGTTAACGGCGTTTCCGTGTGCTGCTCTGGTTCACCAGAAGCGGTTTAGTCATGCTGGCCACATGACCCAGAAGCTGTACGCTGGCTCCCTCAGCCAATAAAGCGAGATGAGTGCCGCAACCCCAGAGTTGGCCACGACTGGACCTAATGGGGTCCCTTTATCTTTACCTTACTACTGTTCTGTGACTATTAGTCCTCATTTTGTATACTTCTCCAACGCTAGTCACTGGGGAACAACATCAGGGCTACTGACTTTGAGCCCTGCATATGGGTTCCCCAGAGGCATCTGGCTGACACTGTGGGAAACAGAATGCTGAACTAGGTAGGTCTTTGGTTTGATCCAGCAGAGCTGTCCTTTCATTCTTATGTTCTCCCAAAGCGGCATGCTGACTGTTCAAAACGCCAGATCTAACTCTAGGCCGGATGATAAATAACCACTCAGAGATTAAACTAAAAAGCTAACTAGCAGATGGGGGATGGGTGGGAGAGGGGAAAAGCAGAGATGAAAGACCAGTAAGATTATTAAAAGAAACAAAACCTGGATGGAGAACAAAGTGCACAGACAAGCTTCATCTTTCAGTGACTCTTTGGTGAAGCACTCAGACATGACATAAAACTAAGTGATAAAGTCTTCTTGTCACAGTGGGTATTAACAGAGCATTATGTGACTGTCGGTGACAATGATGGTGGTGGTAGTTGATGCTTCTAACAACATGCGTTGTACAGACATACTCTGAAAATGCATCCCCTAAATTGTGATCAGCTCTGCAGAATCTAAGGGACACATAATTTCACTCCTGTTTGCTTTTTCTCTTGTTTTTCTCCTGGCCATGAATTATCTCCTGGGAGGATTTATTTAGGCAACCCACTGCAAGAGGAGCACTTCTCTTGATTGTCGTCCTGATTGTCCTTTAGAATTAAGTCATAGTACTAGACATGGGCATTCAAGTAATTATCACGTACCGCTAATAAGAGTTAGACAAACCACAGTGGTTTCCAGTCAGTTCTTTTGTGGCTCAGTAACTATGTTATTTCCCTGTACGAAAACCAGGAAATAGCTGCGTTTTATCAGAAGCAATGTGGTCTTGTGAGAGGAATAAATGTCCACCACAGGCAAAACTGAGATCATCAGACTCATTTTCACTTGGTACTTTGTCAACATGTCACCTCCAGTCTCCAGAAACCATTAAGCACACTCCCTACTTTTTCCTATAATAAGAGGCAAATTCATTATTACTTTATATTCCTTTAAGAAAACTGATTAATAAGCTGCCAGATCTCCCAAGTGTCCCTATTTTCCAGGGGCGTCCCTGATTTAGAGAAACCATCCCAGTTTCTGATTTGATCCTGGAATGTCCCACATTTCCTTAGGATATCCCTATTTTCATTGGAGAAATGTTGGAGGGTATGGAGTTATCTGACCCCTGAGCCTTCTGAAGGCAATCCTGCTCAGAGAAATTTAAAAAAGAGTTTAATGTTTTATTATGTTTTCATATATGTTGAATGCTACCCAGAGTGGCTAGGGCAACCCAGTAAGATGTGTGGGCTATAAATAGTAAAATTATCATTATGGAATGGGACGTCCCTATTTTCATCGGAGAAATGTTGGAGGGTATGAGCAGCAACTAACACAATGCTGTTTATGTTCTGCTAAAGAGAGGCAAAAAGAATAAAGCATAGCTTTTGGAATACAAACTAACTGTGAGTCCTGGAGTCTGCCAAAGGTTTTCTGCTTGAACCACGTGAACATAGCAGTAGTCATCCTTGGTGGCTTTTTGAGCTTGAATTCTGCAAGTAGAATTCTGCAGTTCAAGCACATTCACACACACACACACACACACACACACACCTTATATAATTCTGCTTCATGGAGAAAGACCTTGCAACCACCACTGTTCATCCTTCTTCTGGCTTCTAAGGGCCAATCTACATATTCTGCTGATCAACAGTACAATCTTATACACAGGAAATGTGATGTGTCCTACTTTACAGGAGCAATCCTTGATTTGAAGGGCTTTTAGGAACAGTCCTCTCTTTGAAGAAGTCTTCTGCTTGAAGGCCCGCCCAATTGTGGTCCAGCTGGAAGACAAAGAACCATAAGGCCTCAAGATCAGGAGTGGTGGTATGGATCTGCAGCAATATTGTGGGCATTTTTTCCACTTACCAGGAGAGGGAGAGGTGAGGCAGCAATGAAGTTATGGCTGTGCAGGCACACCAGCAGAGCTAATACATCACTTCCATTGGTACACCCATACACCCTGACCTGGTTCTCAACCTGCTCCTCCTCCCTCCAGTAAGCAGCAGTGAGGCTATTACTACAGCTCTACCCCACTGGGTGAGCCTTCTGTGGCTGAAGCTGTCCAAACTGAGCAGGGGTACTTGGCCATGTTGACACCACCTTCTCCACTATGGTGAGATGCATTGAATTTCTGTTTAAAAGAAGATAGCAGTGATATCTAAGTTTGCATCTATCCATGTGAATCAGCATTTACAAAAATATATTTACAAAATATATGCAAATCTGGGTCCTCTTTCTTTTTATTGTTTTTGGTGACGCATTTCCTCTCTTTTTGGCGATGTGTACATGGCTGTCTTGGGGTAAGAGTGCAGTCCCATACGGTGGTACCTCAGAAGTCGAACGGGATCCGTTCTGGAAGTCTGTTTGACTTCCAAAACATTCAGAAACCAAGGCACAGCTTCTGATTGGCTGCAGGAAGCTCCTACAACCAATCGGAAGCTGCGGAAGGCAAGGTGGATGTTTGGGTTCCAGAGAACATTTGCAAACCGGAACACTCACTTCTGGGTTTGCGGCATTCGGGAGCCAAAACGTTTGACTCATAAGGCATTCGGGATCCAAGGTACAACTGTATGTCCACTCTGAAATAAATAGCATTGAATTCATTGGGACTTACTCCATGAGTATAGGATGGTGACCTAAGTGGGGATCAGAGGCGAATTTAGGGCAGTGTGACCAGTTCTGCTGCACTGGGCATTGCAACTATGATGTAGTGGATTGAGCAGAACAGAATGTAAGAGGCAGGGGGCGTCAAATTTTGGCCTCACACAGGGCGCCGCTGAAATTTGAAAGACCAAAGTCTGCCCCTATGGGGATAACTTGTAATCTAATCCATGAGGAAGCCTTTACACAGCTCACATGATTCTGACTTTTTGGCTGGGTTATGGTGAATGGGTGGGTGGGGAGCTCTGTGACTTCACCCTGAATTCACTGTTCTTGCAAATACGCTTTCTTTCACTGCAAGCTCTTTATAATTGAAGTATGCCGCAAACACTCCTCGTGTTCTAGCAAGGGAGACAAGACTCCAACATCTGATTGTTTTAAAATACAGATACGAAGTAAAAACTTTCCAGGGAGTCTCTGGGGAGTTTTTCTCTCATTCTGTGCCATGGCATGTACTTTTTGGATCATTCCTCAAGGAATATTGTGTGCCAGCCAAGTCATGAAGAGACCTAGACATGAAATGAAGAAGGGGCCTCCAGCAATAGCATCTTAAGTTGTGCTTGCAATATCAAGGGCTTTGAATGAACCATAAGGATACCCCAGGGAAATTATAAAGTCATAAGGCAAAGCCAGAAGTCCTGGATGCAAGCAGCAGCCAGTCTGTGGTAAAATGAACCAATCTATTTTCCATTTCCAAATACTAGCAATAACAACAGTTGGATTTGTTGGAAAAGATCTCCGTGAAGCTCAAAAGCTTATGTGTTCCCACTAGCAGAACTTGCAACCCACCACTTTAAGAGAGTTGATTTCCTAACACATCTCCCTCACAAATATTTATCTTTCTGCCTGGTGTCTTTATCTTTCCATAGATATTTTCAGAAGGTTTATGTCAAGTGACCTGAACAGGAAAGGTCTGCCACAGGGGATAGTCTTGCCATGTCAAGAACAGGCACGCCATCTTTCTGATCTTTCTAATTCTGACAGCACAGCAGTGGTGGGAAACCTCCTTCTGCCCAAGGGCCACATAACCTTCTGGGTAACCTTCTGGGGTCCACATGACAGTGGTGGGCAAGGGGGGAAATGGGTGGAGAAATAAATATGAATTTTACTCCTGTGCAGAAGGCTAGTTTTTATTCACACTTACATCCTGTCTCTATGCTCCATTCAGGCAATCAAGTGATGTGATCAGAATTCATCCAGCTAGGAAGAAACATTCAAGGAAGGTGCAACACAGGACCAGCAAGGCAGTGTAGCATGGCCCTTCTTATGGTCTTATCTGGTTGCATGGCATACAGTTCAACTCTCCTAGGAAAACCGGGACATCCTCTCTCTTTTTCACTTGAGAGCATGGCAGCCATTTGGGCATCACAAACTTGCTCCAAAAAAGTGCTTTGGGGGGGGCACAATCTTTTATTATTATTATTATTTGATTATACAAAATTAAAATTATAATAATACCACAACACACCCACAATTAAAAGATCCCTCCAAATCTCTGGACTTCCCACCTTCCCCTCCATGGTTTCTGTTGTTAAACCTTTTCTACTGCATCTCTTTTCAACAACCCATACTCCTCATTACAGTACAAGTGTTATTGCAATACTGCTAGTGTTTTCAACTGCTTACAATGCTGTCCAAGATAAATTATAATTCCCCCCCCCCCATTTCTTATTAAAGTTTTGGTCTTCCTTGTTCCTGAGCTTTCCGGTCAGTTTTGCCATTTCGGCATTGTCCAACAATTTAATTTGCCATTCTTCTCTGGTAGGGACTTTATCTTCTTTCCATCTCAGGGGCAGGGTTGAAGGAAGGGGGGTGTGGTGGGACTATATGGGACTGGCAGAAATGACTGGCAGAATCCGGGACCAGGGAGAAGAGGCGGTGGAAGAAGATTGGAAGAAATTTAAAGACTGTTTACAGAAATATTGCAAAATTAATGAATGTTAGAATGATATTGGATAGAAATTAAGTGGTTTCCAGCTGTAATGCTTTAAGAATATGGAAGAAGGGTATAATTAGGTAAAAAAAAAAAATAACTAAAATGGTGTTGGATTGGAAATAAGTGGTATTGGTAACAAAGTTAATAAGAATATGCAAAAATGAATTGATAATGTATGAAAATACTGAGTCATAAAATGTTAAGTTATAGAGATAAGATAAATGAAAGAGGGTAAGGATTTGCTGATTTGATTATTTAAATGGGAATACAAGAAGGGGAGGTGTGAGGAAGTCAAAGAATCAAGCAAATGAGTTTTATGTTATGAAAAATAATTGTTTTTAATTTTTCTTGTTTCTGTATGTTTTATTTATCTTTTTATCTTTTTATTTTTCTCTCTCTTTTATTATTATGTGTTTTTGTATATTTGTCTTTGTAAAATCTTAATAAATATTTCTTTTTTTAAAAAAAGGAAGGGGTGTGTGGTGGGTGCGGTCCGCCCCATGTGTCACCACAGAGGGGGGTGACAAAATGCCAGGCAGCACTCACTGTGGGGTCTGCAGCGCGCCCGAGCCACTTGTTTCTCCTGGGAGAGACATGGTGGCTTGGGCGCACGCAGGTTCCGCGCTGCCCAAACGGTCCACCCACTGCCCAGCTGTAGGGCAACTGAGTGGGAGAAGACAGGCAGACCCCTCGGAGGCCCCGCGGTGCACCCCACCCCTATGGGCGGCTCACCCCACCCTTGCCCCACCCCAGACGCCTAAGCAGCTTTCTCCATGGCTGCTCAGCCCCCCCCCCCCAATCTCACCTGTTGATGGATCTCAACCAAAACTCTCTGCTACCTGCTGCTTAGTCTGTGTAGTTCAGGATGCTGACTCGGGAGCATAACTTGCTGACAAGTAACTTGATTTGTATTTGCTTTTATTATATACAGAGTATAGCACAGCTTTGTACAAGTTACTATATACACAGACTTGATTCAAACTTGACACACCAACCTCTGAACTCCAACACCAAACTACTGTGTCATGCTGCTTATAAGGGAAAACTTTTAGCCAATCATCACCTGTTGCTAGGCTTCCCTATCTCCAAGCAGACTTTCTCACGTACCCTTGCTGAACTTGGCTTCTTGCCAACTCACTAACTGTCCACTTCAAAGCTGCAGTTTCTCACAAACCTGCTCTGGGGGGCCCCCACAATCTCACCCAGGTCATGTGGCTCACATGGGAGCACAGTCCCTGAAGACAGTGCCCTGGTTTGTCACCTCATTGACACCTGTATTGAAAGGTACGGCATGGGTGTCTTGTTTGTGTGGAGTCCCTACACAGGAGCAGGTTGGCATTTCTCAGCAGACAAGCACACTCCACTGGCAGAAAGAAGTTTCTGTATTGGGGACAGGGCTCAAAGTGCTGTCTTGCTCCATAGTCACCATGGAAATGCCCTACATGTGAGTAATACAGGAATAGAGTTTAAAGAGCATGACAAAAACCCAAGCAACAGGACGGTGCTAAATACTCGATAGAATTAAGTTTATATAGTCACAGAGAGCCCTTTCCCAATATTGCCACACAATTTGCAGTGCGATCCTAGTAAGAAGAAAATCCTCTTGAATTCAGTGGGGCTTTCTCCTCGGTACATTTCTAGCCATAAAGTTAGTTATGTGAACCCAGCAGACAATAACAGGGCAGTGCTTGCTCATTTATGGTTATTGGGGGATGGACAGACGGACAGACTTTTTCACGATTTATAGCTTTTGATGGCTGAGCTCTTGTATATGGACTGGTTCCTTTTGCTGCATGAGAATATCAAGATGCTTCATGAGAAATTAATATATTCCCAGTAGTTTGAGACACCACCAAAGAACAGCTGGTTCTCTTAAATCCAGCATCTCCAGGCAGATTGTTGGAATATAGATCAAACTCCACCCTGTTAAGAGAGTGGGGGGGGGGGGAATCATAAAGTGACACAAACCAATGAAATCTGTAATGTGAAATTAAGGCTCCCTCCCTGATATTTTTCTTTCATTCACACACACATTTTTTAAAAAAATCTATCCATCTAGTCTTTTCAGCTTCTTGAGTTAATGACAAGACCTTGCCAACAACCCAAGAAGCTACGGTAATTAGCTTTTAAAAACACTCTATTTTTAATGTATATATTTTTAAAAATGAATCTTCTGGGTGTCTCTTACACTCTCCTCATAGTGTTTCCTGCTCTCTTCAAATTAAGAAGCACCCTGCTGGGATTCTCACAAGCCCACTGGTTCTCATTGCCAAATTTTCTAGATCAAAGACACTGTAATAAATTCAGATAAGTGTTTCAGCTTTGTAATGTTTTGCCAAAACAGGGCTCGTTGGTAGAGGAGGAGATTTATGTGAGAACATTAGGAGGCATTTCCATGTACAGAAACCGAAGAGGGTAAAATGCTGGAACTTAACTGATTAATAACATTTTCTATGCAACGTTGATAGCTTCTAAGTACTCATCTATGAATACAAAGTGTTTGTGGTTTGTCATTTGTTTCTAAACGTAGATCAGGGCCAGCTAGGATCAACCATGTCAAATACACGAAAGAGAAATCTGATTACTTATGGTCTTTTGAATGATAGGCATGCTGTATAATGGGAGCTCTGTTAATTTATCCAGATATTAAAGATTTGTGGAAAAACTGTAAGATGGCTTCTTGCTAACTTCCTGCTGGCAAATAAATAGTAAATTTCACATTCCATGCGTGTGGATATTGCCATAAAATAGTTTAGTCACCAGTTGCTCTGTATTGCTTTATCTGAATACTCAGGTATTGTTATCTTAGTCCTCTGTCTGAAAATGATGATGAATAGATGAGGCTAAATGATCTGAAGCTGAATCACGACACAAATGAAGCTGATGGGAAATTCTAAAACCTGTGAATGTATTGTTGTTATGCTTGCACAGTGTGGGGTGCTCAGGGGCGGAGGAAGGGGGTGCGGTGGGGGCTGTTTGCCCTGGGTTTCACCACTGGGGGGGCACAAAATGCCGGGCAGCACTCACTGTGGGGCCTGCAGCATGCCCAAGCCACATGTCTCTCCTGGGAGACGCATGGCTTGGGTGCCCGCAGGCTCAGGACTGTCTCAAATGGTCCGCCCACTGCCTCCCTCCAAGCTGTAGGGTGGCTGAGTGGGAGGAGGCAGGCAGACTCCTCAGAGGCCCCACAGAGTGTCCTGTCCCAGCTTGCCCCACCCCACGGGTGGCTGGCCCCGCCCCTGGATGCATACCGCCCTAGGCGCCCAATCGGCTTGCTCCACCGCTGGGGTTGCTCCCTCTGTCACAGCAGGTTCAAATCCTGGATCCTGCTTTGTTCCTGGAAAGCTAGATAGCATAAGTGGCCAGGAGTCTTTGGGATAAAATTATTGCTGGAAGCCAAATGCTCTACAAGCTGAACAAAGGCTGAAGATTCACACACACTTTCCTTGGAGTAATCCTGGTTGAAGGCATTAGGACTTGCTTCTGAGGACTACATACAGTATAAGGCTTCATAGTTGCTAGGAAAGTGTGGCATATCATTCTAAAGTCCCTTGTCACCACAACTTAGTTTCAGTGGGACATGCACAATTAACTTTCTTTTTTCCTGCCTTTAGGGCCAGTGTAGTGGGAATCACTTTGATCCTGCTGTGTATTGCATGTGCATCCCATGCCTTCATGCATACAAAGAAATCTGTTCAAATGTACTGTACATAGGGGTAATGTTTTATCTTTAAAATATAAGCAATATGAAATGACCAATACAACTTACATTTGCAACACCTGTCCATGTATGTAACCTGGAATGATTTTCTTCCTTATATGTCTTATTCTCTGAAAAACCACTTGACACTCTCTGTTTACCCTCCATGTACAAATTATCAAAGCAAGCCATGAGATTTGAGTTTGAATCAAATAGTTAGAAACAGGTGAAATTTGCACTGTTTATTCAATTTGAAGAGCATGGTGTGTGTGTGTATGTTTAAGGATTGGACTGCGAATTTCCTGCTGCCATGTTCTGGTTCATATGAATTTATTAACTGGTGACTAATTCTGAGAGCAAATGAGTCTTGCCACTTGACAAGATGCTTTCAGCCCAAGTTGTCTGCCTTCCATTGGTTGGAGAAACACACCAAAAATATTTGTGGGTACATATTTTCAGTAAAACAGCAGTCCATCTGACCCTGAATGGCTTTCTGATCCAATGCAACTTCCATATCTCTGATAGTCTTCTAATACATAGGATACTTTTGGACTGCAAGTTTTTGTGCCATCAGTTATGACCAATAAAGATTACAGGGTCATAAATCGAGGACTTGGAGTGTCATTAAACTTTTACAGTTTGAATGCCATTCAAGTTTCACATCTGGAATTACCCTGGGTTGTACTCTAACTTGTTTCTTCATTTGTTCCATTTTATATTTGGCAAGGTATTATTAATGAATCACTGCATTATTTTCTTCCTACCACCCAGGCTTACCCTTGCACCAATGACAAGGAGTGTGAAGTTGGGAAATACTGCCACAGTCCCCATCAAGCGACGTCTGCGTGCATGATTTGTAGGAGGAAAAAGAAGCGTTGTCACAGAGATGGCATGTGCTGCCCTGGGAACCGCTGCAACAATGGTATCTACTATATGTACCACTTTGACGCCCTTTTAACAACATGAATGGCTCAATGTATTAACTCCATCAACGCTCAGCCCACATACTCTAGAACTCCACAGTCAATAAGTAGGGAAGTCTAGAACCACAAAAACAGATGTCTACAGGATCGATCGGGCAGTCAGTGTTGATTATGGCAAATAGCCAGCATATTAAACCAGAATTTCTGCATAACTCTCTACATAAACAATAAAAACAATCAATATGGGGTTTTACAATCAATATGCTAATGAAGTGTACTTGAAATACATGTGTCTACAGGATCCATCTGTGGATTCATCTAACAATCGTAGATATAAGCCCTCTTCAGGTGCTCAACCTGCTCATGTGAGGGCTAAAGTGGGAAGGGATGCGGTGAATGCATCAACCCTGCCCCCAGTACTGACAGGTGAGCCTCCTTCATCCCTGACCTTCGCTTATTTAACATGAAGGTCTGAAAGGGACTTGTTAAGTGCATTTGGCTAATCTCCTCTGTAATAGAAACCCTGTTAAGGCAGGGTTCTCAGCAGCAAGGACGCAAGAAAGCATGTTCTCTCAAACTGGAGACAGACTTAGTGAAGGGACGAGCCCTGTTGATTTGCCAATGGTAAAACAAAGTAAAATTAACCTTTTAATTTTTTTTAAAAAAAGGTTAGCTTGTCGAATTTGAAATACCAAATATAAGTACCTATGTACTGATTGTTAGGTGAATCAATAGACAGATCCTGTAGACCTAATGTTTGTTGCTTTCCTGTAGTTTTATAATTGTTAGAAGCCTCCCAGAGTGGCTGAGGAAACCCAGTCAGATGGGCACCATTTAAATGAATTTAAATGAATTATTTTTATTATTATTAACAATTAAAATCTCATCTCAGTCTCAAACTCATGAGGTTGACTTAGGCAAGCCTCTCAATACCCCCAAATGCCAGATGGGAAAATTTAATACTGGCCAGCATTTACAAGACTGGGTGAAGCACTGCGGAAATACCGAATACAAAACGATCTACCATACCAAGGGTAGTCAAAATGGTGCCCTCCAGGTGTTTCAGACAACATTAACACTAAATAATGCTAAGCTGTCTGCCATGTTAAAGAGACCTGACTGGACTTAAACTGGACTTAAGTTGGGGATTTAGTCCCACCCGTCTCATGCTGTGGAATACTCTTCCAGCAGATATTCAACGGGCATCTTCACTTTTGACTTTCAGGTGTCTCTTGAGGACTTTTTTATGCCTTTGCAGCTAGCTAGCTAGCTATTTATTTATTTGGCCAGCCAGCCAGCCAGCCAGCCAGCCAGCCAGCCAGCCACTTTAATGGTTATCTGTAGGGTTTTAATGGTGTAACCCTGATATTTTATGATTCCTATACTGTTATATATATATATATATATATATATATATATATATATATATACACACACACACACACACACACACACACAAAATAAATAAATAAATAAATAAATGTGCTTTCTTTCAGCATAGAGGCTCTTCTCTGTGTCATTCTGTGAAAATTGCCCTCTGCCATATTATTCCCCCAAGAGCCCTTCCATTGTAACTCATTCTGTTCATCTTTCTAGGTATTTGTATACCAGTAACTGAGAGCATTCTTACTCCCCACATCCCAGCCTTGGAAGTACCTCGCAACAAGAAAAATAATCATTATCCCACTAAGGACTTGGGATGGCAGAATCTTGGGAAAGGGCAGACCAAGCTGACACACACAAAGGGTAAGGTTGTGTTGTCTATAAACTGCCTTGAGGAGATGGTCTTCTGAAAAGCTTTTTGCTGTGAAATGTTTAACATTGTCATTAGAGAGAGAGACAGAGAGAGCGCAGTATGGTGTCTAGTGAATCACAGCCTGATCCTGTGGCCATATCTGGCTTCCCATTTTATTTGCCCTCTTCCTCTGGGACTAATCCTCTGGGACTGATACCACATCAGATAATTGGTCCACTGAGCTCAGTGTTGTCCTATCTAGTAGCGGGCCTTTTCCAGCTCTACCACTGAGCTGCAGCCTCTTTCTCTGAAAGGAGAAAGGGAAGGCAAACACTGGCTGCCCCTCTTCTACCTTTCTCCTGCCACTGTTTACTCACTCAGAGACAGCAGGTAAACAAACAAGTAAACATGTAGGAGGAGCATCAGGGTGAGGGCATGACATCAGTTGGCAATGGGTTCCCTTGAGCAGGTGAACCAGCGTAGCTTTGAGTTCAAATCAAACTCCATGAATGGTCTTGGGCACTTGCTCATATATTCTATTTAATTATTTGAAGCATTTCTATCATTTATCAAAAAAATTCTAGCTGCTTACAAAATTATTAAAGACAATGAATGCAATGACAAGCAATAATTCAAAGATTAGTAAAAACTATATTGCACGGTAAGACTGAAAGCAGGTAGAAACAAATCAATTTAAAGAAGGGGATAAAAAAAATGCCATTGGAAGAACACGAACAATGCTGAACTACTTTTTAGGGATTGTTGTTGTTTAGTCGTTTAGTCGTGTCTGACTCTTCATGACCCCATGGACCAGAGCATGCCAGGCACTCCTGTCTTCCACTGCCTCCTGCAGTTTGGCGAAACTCATGCTGGTAGCTTCGAGAACACTGTCCAGCCATCTTGTCCTCTGTCGTCCCCTTCTCCCTGTGCCCTCCATCTTTCCCAACATCAGGGTCATTTCCAGGGAGTCTTCTCTTCTCATGAGGTGGCCAAAGTATTGGAGCCTCAGCTTCAGGATCTGTCCTTCCAGTGAGCACTCAGGGCTGATTTCCTTCAGAATGGAGAGGTTTGATCTTCTTGCAGTCCATGGGACTCTCAAGAGTCTCCTCCAGCACCATAATTCAAAAGCATCAATTCTTCAGCGATCAGCCTTCTTTATGGTCCAGCTCTCACTTCCATACTACTGGGAAAACCATAGCTTTAACTATACGGACCTTTGTTGGCAAGGTGATGTCTCTGCTTTTTAAGATGCTGTTTAGGGGTTAGCCAAGCCAAAAAGAACCCATTGCTCAAATCCTTAGTAACAGCTTGTGTTGTACTGCAACACAACCTTTGAGTATGAAAGCTTATACTGTAATAAACTGGTTAGTGTCTAAGAGGAGCCAAGGAAGGGTGAGCGCGCACCACAGAATTTGGGTGGTTGGAAATGTGTCCATAATGAGCTAAAAGTGCAGTCCTGCAATGCAAGTGCATTTATTGAGAAGAGAGCCCTGCTGCATCCTGCGGGGCTTATACCCTGAAAAGTGAGCATATTATTGCAGTTATAGCCACCTATGTAGCTATTTGCAGCCTTTTGTTTAGGCTAGGATTTTTTTCTCTCTCTCTCCCTTCCCATTTCCCCATGTTTTCGTTCTGTTCCTCTGTGTACTTTTAAGAATTAAAACAGCATGCTCCCACTCCCCCCTTTTCAGTAAACGGTATTTACTGTGGAAAAGTCGTGCAGCACATTGCTTGAAAGGATCAAATGACACATTTGTAATTCACCTCTTTGGTACACAAACAAGACACCCACACCAAGCAAAAGAGCGATGACTTGGAACAGCCCAAGGAGTGCTGCTGCAGAGACAGATCTTAACTTTGTGTAGCCAGCTGATTTGAAAGAAGAATCATCCCCACTTTTATGAAGTCCCGTGCCTTGGCAATGGAAGCTTGTTTGTTTGTTTATGAGTGTTGCATCCAACGATAATCCAATTCCAAGAAGATTCATTGAAATTAGTGAACCTCAGTCATGTCTAGTAGTTTCAATGCGTCATCTCCCAGTCAGACTAACTTTGGCTACAACTCTTTATATCCCATACTTCCATGGCAAAAACAATGTTCGGGGTGGGTTATAACATATTTCTCAAAACCCCAAAATGCCATGTGAGTGTTTTGCAATGTGCATTTTGTAATCTTTAGTTTCACAAGATGCAGAACTACTCCATTCTAGCGTACTGAATTAATCAGATGCTTGTATACAGCGATAGCAATACATACATTCAGCAATGAGTTTCCTTCATAAATATGATGGGAAAGAATGAGGTCTTTTTTAATTGATCAAAGCTGCAATCCTAAGCACACTTACCTGGATAGGCTCCACTGAAGAAAGTTCTACCTCTCTTTCAAATCAGAACCAGTGAAGGCAGTGAATGTCCTGTGTGAGTGTCTGGAGGTGGTCGGAGGATGGATGGTGGCTAACAGATTGAGGTTGAATCCTGACAAGACAGAAGTACTGTTTTGGGGGGGGCAGGAGGAGGGTGGGTGTGGAGGACTCCGTGGTCCTGAATGGGGTAACTGTGCCCCTGAAGGACCAGGTGCGCAGCCTGGGAGTCATTTTGGACTCACAGCTGTCCATGGAGGTGCAGGTCAATTCTGTGTCCAGGGCAGCTGTCTACCAGCTCCATCTGGTATGCAGGCTGAGACCCTACCTGCCTGTGGACTGTCTCACCAGAGTGGTGCATGCTCTAGTTATCTCCTGCTTGGACTACTGCAATGTGTTCTATGTGGTGACCCGGAAACTACAACTAATCCAGAATGCAGCAGCTAGACTGGTGACTGGGGGCGGCCACCGAGACCATATAACACTGGTCCTGAAAGACCTACATTGGCTCCCAGCATGTTTCCGAGCACAATTCAAAGTGTTGGTGTTGACCTTTAAAGCCCTAAATGGCCTCGGCCCAGTATACCTTAGGGAGCATCTCCACCCCCATTGTTCTGCCCGGACACTGAGGTCCAGTTCCGATGGCCTTCTGGCGGTTCCATCACTGTGAGAAGCCAAGTTACAGGGAACCAGGCAGAGGGCCTTCTCGGTAGTGGCACCCACCCTGTGGAACGCCCTCCAGTCAGATGTCAAGGAAATAAACAACCATCTGACTTTTAGAAAACATCTGATGGCAGCCCTGTTTAGGGAAGTTTTTAATGTTTGATTCTATTTTTAATATTTGGTTGGGAGACGCCCAGAGTGGTTGGGGAAACCCAGCCAGATGGGCGGGGTATTAATAATAATAATAATAATAATAATAATAATAATAATAATAATATTAAGTGACCTACATGCATAGGACTGGACTAGTAGGTTGCAGTCTTAGACACACTTACCAGCATTAAAGTCTGTGTCACCTTTGAGTAAACTTGCCTGGAAAAGGTGCTAAAGAACATAAAAAGAGGCTGCTGGATCAGGCCAATGGCTATCTAGTCCAGCATCCTGTTCTCACAGTGGTCGAAAAGATGCCTGTGAGAAACCTGCAAGCAGGATTTGAGCACAAGAGTGCACTCTCACCATAACCATCATGGCCAGGAGCCATGAATTTGTCTAATCCTCTTTAAAGTCATCCAAATTGGAGCCTTCCATTTGGTGGGCAAGCCTATAGCACAACATTTCATTGCTGGCCCCACTTCTGGCATTGTTTCTCCCCAAATTATATTGTGTTGCGAGTTTTGTTTTTAGAAAGCCCATGTTTGATTTCTTTCCCTGTATATTAACTATGCAGTTGCTTTCTTTAGGCCACGAAGGAGACTCCTGCTTAAGGTCTTCCGACTGCACTGAGGGCTTTTGTTGTGCTCGCCATTTCTGGACCAAAATTTGCAAGCCCGTCTTGCACCAGGGGGAAGTGTGCACCAAGCAACGCAAGAAGGGGTCCCACGGCTTGGAGATTTTCCAGCGATGTGACTGTGCCAAAGGGCTGTCATGCAAAATCTGGAAAGATGCCACTTACTCTTCAAAAGCGAGGCTTCACGTGTGCCAGAAGATCTGATGGTGGACTGGGAGACTGTCATTCACAGGCCGTGAAGAACTGGCAAAATGTACACATTGCAGCATCGTAGAATGCAAGGATTGTAAA
Source organism: Podarcis filfolensis (assembly GCF_964270895.1). NCBI lineage: Eukaryota > Metazoa > Chordata > Lepidosauria > Squamata > Lacertidae > Podarcis > Podarcis filfolensis. The sequence continues at coordinate 54,729,730 of NC_139610.1, forward strand.
TAAGAAACAAATTGCCAAAGTGTCCATTGTCGTGGGAAGAAACAACACCCCAAACTGAATTATATTTCTGCCCTGGAGGTGAATACGGTGGCAGCTGGCCTTTGATTTGTGACGTGGTGCCTCTCTGCCAATGCTGCCAGACATTTGTGGAAAAGCGCCGCGCCAATGACATTTGACATTTAACTCATGTTTGACGTATGGCTTTGTGAATTCTCCACATTGGTTGTGGTTAGGTCCCCCCCCCATTATGATTGTAAAATATTGCTATATGACATATTTACAACACAAAGCAGTGCTTTGCCAAATGACTTTTCTATCGGCACCTTCTTGGGTACTGAACAAAAAACCATGTTAGTAAACTGAAGCTATCAGAGGCCAAGGGGAAAATTACCATACATGTCTTTATCTGTTAACATTACCCATGAACAACCAAAGGCTGTCACCTGAACGAGAAATCTTCTCCTGCCAAACAAGGGCTACATATGGAAGACTGCAGTGCAAATGGAAAAATCTCACTCATTTCACAAACACACACAAACACACACAACACACGTGCCTGGCAAAATCTGCCTTGAACAGAGGTAATAAAGCAGGCATGATGTTTTCGATTTGCATACTGTTAAGCATTTGGACCACAACACCCAAATAATTTCATCTTCATAGCCAATGGCTTCTTTTTGTCTCAGTTTACTGCTAGCACACAGGGGGCTAACAGAGAAAAAAGCAAAGTGTCCATGAATGCATTCTGAGCAGAATTGTATGCTGAGCTGCTAGCTGTAAATAGTGGGGAATTGTGGGTTGTATTGTGAACTATTTTTCAGCTTTGCCTCTGGCGGAGGCATCCAGCGTCCATTGACTGTGTGTACTACTAAATAACAGCATCAACAGGGCTTTCAGTACAGATCTTCTGTGGTTTGGAGAACTTAAAATGGAAGCATCCTATGCCAGCACCAACAGGGGTGGAATGAAAAGAAAACAAGATGGACATGGAGGCCCAAAGTGTGATCAGCAAATGACATCACATGATACAATATAACAACTCAGACTTGCAAATATTTGGAATGTGGATATTATCACTTGCTACTGGATTCCCATTGACTGTAGTGGATACCAGTGTTCACTATCACCGCCACAGTATTAATGGACTGACAAAGATGAATGGTGACCTGTTCAGTCATTCTACCACCACCCTTCTAACACTCTTGCATTTTCTTTTACTATACTCACTTATTTTTCAAATGTGTTATTTGTGTAAGCATTGGAGCCTTGAAAAGGGGTAGGATCACTCTCCAGGAAATATTGTTGATTGGAGAAGAGAATGGTATTCCTTTTTTTAAATGCTACTCAGAGGCGGGGTGTGTGTGTGTGTGTCTGTGTGTGTTAGACTGAGTTTTTCCTGCTACCATGTGCCATTTGAAACAGCAGTGTGATTGATCGTATCTATGTGAAAATGAAGTATCTGAAGCAGTCTAATGAAAAAGGGGTTCCCTGGCTATCTCACTTTCCACAAGCCATATTTTCCTGGCTTCCCATAGCCACCTTTTGACAATGTGCCATTAAAATTATGGTCTATTTGTAACCAGTATCGAAATTTCTCAGTAAACGCAAGCCTTATGCTACATTTTCTTTAACTCTATTTTTTTTTAAAGTAACTCTCATATATTTGTGAATAAGGAGAATGATTTATCATGTCATTATCAAACCACAGGGTTGGAAGGTACCTAAAATTATCTAGGAGCATGTGTCTACACTACAAATAGAAACTGGATTTGAACCAGTCCATTTGCTGTGGCTTCTTCACTAACTGGCCTTTAGGGAGAGTGCTGAAAATTATTCTAAGATTCTACTTTGATGGACTTCAAAGAAAGCCATGCCAATGAAATAGTTTTAAGAGCATAGTGCATATATATCCTGGGTCCAGCCCTTTGACCTCAGGCCTTCGTATCAACACCACTGCACAATATTTGGGATAATGTACACTGTCTCTGGCAAGGGCAAGGAACCTGTGGCCTGCCTAGTGCTACTGGACTACCAATGGCTATCCTCCTTGACCCTTGGCCATGCTGTCTGGGTCTGATGGGTGTTGAAGTCCAGCAACATTTGGAGGACCAGCGGCTTGGGGAGCATACTGAGTGAGAAAACAGTGGTGGGAAAATGGCAGACTGACCTCTCTCTTTCCATGCACAACTTCATTCAAAAATTCAGCTTTTTCATTGAAAAACAGCTAGGTCTTCATTTCTAGCATTTGTGTACAACATGTAGTTTGCCTGTTGATAGCAACCTATCAGTAGCTAAGAACAGAAGCAAACTAACTAAGATTAGGCCAGAGGGATTATGCCCATGGTTATATCTTTCTAAATAATAATATTATTTACAAAGGACTATGTAAACTCCAAAAAGCAAAGGCTTAATTCTGTATCTCACTGGGACTTATTTTAAGGCTGAGTACAGGGAACTGTAATTGGCTTACTTTAGTGGAGAGGTGGGAAACCTCTTCCACCTCTCTTACCATTGTCTCTGTGCTGCCTAGGGGTAGAGATCCCCAGTTTCCTCCCTACTGCACCACATGGAGAACTACAGGTTTCTGCCACGGCTCTACTGCAATGAAAACAAGACTAAGGCTGGAAAAATGTACAGTTTCAATAAGACATTTTCATTTCTGACCGCCCTTAAGGGATGGAAGTGCGTATCTGAAATCCTTTTGCCTCTGTGAGACTACAGGAAGGAGTCGGTGTCCCTCAGCGCAGCCAAAGTAAAGCTCCCACTCATTTAAGCGTTATCTGATGGCTTCTGCATGCCCTTCTCATAATTCTCCTGCAAGAACTAGCATTTGAAGTAATTTATTTACAGGAAATGTTTAATGAGATGTATTTTCTTATAGAAGATATTTCGTACAGAAAGCTTTTTGCAGCAAACTATACTTGCAACTTGTCGACTTTGTAATTTAGAAAGAAATGTATAAAAAGATTAAATATATTAAATGTCCCTTTGCCCACATTTGTCTTGGTATTCTTTGCTCATTTCCTCACATTCGGGGCGTTGCCAATGCAGCACCTGAGGCCCACCCTGTACCCACAGAGTCCTCTTCCACTGCTGAAACAATTAAAAAACAAAGATCACTTGAGCTGTCACCCTAAAATGGGGTTGCCGGTTGGGGAGGAAGAACCGAAAGTGGGCAAATCCATTGATTTACTGAGCTGGTTTTGGCAGGGTGGAAATGAAATGAAAGGAACAGTCTTCCTCTCCTCTGTCCTTTTCTGGTCTTCTTTTGTTTTAATCCAGTTTCTCTCCCACTGAGGAGCAAATTATGCCAGTCGTCAGCAGACTTTTAACATACTCTCTGTAGAGGAGGAGTGAGGGCCTTTTCCTTTCTCTGATCTGGCCCTCACATCCTTTCCACCTCCCTCCCTCAAATGCCCCACCTAGAAATGTGGCCGCCCCATCTAAATAGGAAGTCTGAGCTGGAAGGCTGAAGCTTTCATTGCTTGTGAAATTCCTCTTGCCAGCAGGGAAGAGTGGACAGGAGTAATACTCTTCCTACTGCTGTTGTTAATTCCCAAACAAACATGGACTTCCTTCAGATAACCCCAGTTGCACTGCAAATAAGAAAACATCATCTATTGTTTACCATCTTTTTAAGTGGACCCCTGGGCTCAGAATTTAAGCATGTTTTAACATCAAGGCCAGGGAAATATTTGTGCAAAATATTTGTACAAACAACCACCCTTATCTTTGCACCTCCCAGTATTGCCATATGGAATGCATCTGATTCTGAAGAAAAAGGGGCCTTATTTCTTTCTGACTTCAACCCACAAGAGCAAGACCCATCAGGATTTAGCCCACAGGCTGCACACTTCAAATAACTCACAATCAGATCATTGATACTTATCTTCTCTCTATGTCAGGCATCATCCTCCCTCCCTCAAACTGAACCCCCAAGTTTCATAAAAGCTGTGTTTAACTTTTAAAAAAAATCCAAAATCCAAAACATATACTATTTGGTTTGGGAAGATCATCCCCAACACGGACTGATTTCTACAGTAACTAATTTTATGAAGATGAGACAAAGGGAAATATTACAAGACAGCTGTATGGTGAGCAATAGATTGTGCAAACAATATTCATCAAATTTATAAAACTAAATGCAGATACGTTTTGTCTGGGGCCTGTTTTTCAGAGGGTGTAACTGACACCATTCAAATTGCGCTGGCATTTCCAATCACAATTCAGTGAATTGAGTCCCTAGCTATATAAAGTCATAAACTCTGGGAGTGGGCAACTTGGAAGAATTGCCTTCTCCCACGTAAGTTTGGTCAAAAAGTACAATCATTATCAGAGGCTTTGTCCTCTTGCCATTTCTCAGATGGCTGGAAAGTGGGACAGGACCTTTTCAGTTTTGGCACCCAGATTGCGGAATTTTGCTCCGCAAGAAGCCCAACCGACTCATTATTTACTGGCATTTTGCTGTGTTGACTCATTCAGTGTTCTTCGTTTCTTTCTCCCCTTCTGCAATCTTAACATCTGGTTGTTGGTTTTCATCTGGGTTCTTTGTTTTAATCGCTTTACCAATTGTATGTTGTTTTAACTGGCTTTTGTGAGCCATGTTGGAATGGGGCTGAAAATATAAATATTTTCATAAATAAATATGTTTCCAGCAATATGTCTCTGCTCATTTTCAGCTCAGTGGCTGGGGGGTGGGAGGTGGGATTCAAATCTTGTCACAGTTTTTTAAGCAGTTCAAATTATATCAATTGCAAGGAAGATTTAGAAGAGAGCAACACCTCCCCCCCCCCCAATATCTTGGTTCTGGTCCTGAAATGCAACCTATAAAACACATTTAAAATGAAAATATTTTCATTTGAACATTTGAACTTACAACCTTATTGCAGAGAAAACAGAAGCCTTGGGTTCCTTTAATCATTACAACAGACTGTTAGCCCTCAAGTGGTTAATATATTTTCTGTCCGAACACTAAGTGCTTTGTGAACAATAATTGCCCCACACATTACAAAAATCTTATGAGAAAAGTCAGTTCTGTGTAGGACATTTCACAACTGCCATATGTAAATCATCAAATGTGATAGTCATATTAATTACTACATGAGCACATAACACTTTATAAATATGTAAAACCTGATGATATATGTGTGGGGATTTCTGATTCTTGCTCTGTATGAACTGACCCCCAAACCGCTGTCCTTGTTTTAATGCTTTAAGCAACCCATCTTGCGCTCTATAATCTACATTACAACCAGATTATATGCATATTTACTCTGAGGTCCTGCTATGGTCAACAGGACTAAACTTAAGAACAGCATTGCAGAATCAGTTCTAAAATTGTGGCTTAGGCTACAAACCTATAAACACTTAGTTGGGAATAAGCCTCAATGAATTCAATGGGGTTAATTCTGAGTAGACATGAGCAGCATTGCACTGTAAGGCTGCAATTCTGTGCTTACTTATTGTGGTGTAAGTTCCAAATAATTCAAATAATAACAACTTTGGCTAAACATGAAAAGGATTGGACGACACAGCCCCATTCTGTTGCTTTTATCACCTTGGAATGCTGTGTATCCATTTCCTGTGGCTTGACCTCTGGAGAAGGCTAAGAAAATGGCATGAAATTGACATGAAATTGATATGCCTTTTTAGACGCCGTGCTGGCACATATCTTTGAAACAATTGGAGCTAAAGATGATGATAGGAAATCACTAACATTTAATACCAAATGACTTCTGAAACAGCCATGAACTTGCAGTTGTCCTTTGTTCCTTGGAGTGAGTAGCCAGTGCATTTTCTATAAAGGGTTGAAGAAATTATGGCCTGCTCCCACCAGCCTCAGTCAGCATGATATCTGAGGGGCCACACATTCTCTATTCCTGCTATAAAAAGCTACCGGTACTTCTCAACATTTAGTCTGAGGAACCCAACATCCTACTACTTTCGACTTCAATCAGGGAATGGAATCCAAGAAGCAATACAGATGAATGGCCAAGCAGGAAATTTGATAAAAGCAGGAAATGTAGCTTTAAACCTTGCTCCCTTGCTGGTGGTATCTCACCCTCACACAGTCACACTCCTGTTGCTAACCACCACTGGGTTTGACCATGACGCATGTATGCAGCAAACCACATGTGTCCCCAGAGGCAGATATGGGGGCAATGTGAGAGCCAGTGTGGTGTAGTGGTTAAGAGCGGTGGACTCGTAATCTGGTGAACCGGGTTCACTTCCCCGCTCCTCCACATGCAGTTGCTGGGTGACCTTGGGCTAGTCACACTTCTCTGAAGACTCACAGCCTCACTCACCTCTCAGAGTGTTTGTTGTGGGGGAGGAAGGGAAAGGAGATTGTAAGCCGCTTTGAGACTCCTTAGGGTAGTGATCAAGCGGGATATCAAATCCAAACTCTTCTTCTTCGATGGCAGAGGGGTCAGCAGCTCTGGCTGCCTGAGGGACCGCATCTGCTGGCACGCCGTGTTTGTTTATTTTGCTTCTGTTTGAAATATGGCAACCCCAGTTTCTACAGCTGTTCCTTCTTCTCCTTAACCACCTAACCACTTTTGAAACCCAGAAGTAATTTCTTGTGTGATATATGATTTATTAAATAGTGGGTGGACATAGCTGACAACACAGAGATTTCTCCAGGTGGTTCTTTATAAATAAGCTGGAGTTGAACTGAACAGCAAACAGCTCAGCCGGCCTGCTTTTATAGGCAGCCGGCTGTCAACATTGTAACAACAACAACCCAGGGTTTACTGCCTAAATTAACTGATGTGGACCTGAGTGAAAACTATATATACTATACCCCTGGTGGCCAGGGTGAGAACTTTAATATATAACATGATTCAAGACTCAGGGCATTGTTGTGGGGTGGGGGAGCAGAAATCACAGGTGTATGAAGTACAGGTGGAATCTTTTGTGTGCCTGGCTAGTGGCCAAGCCCTCATATCTGCTTGAAAAAGAAGATAAGAGTGGTGGCCATCTATGGCCCTGACAGATTACCCCAAAAGGAATGTGGCTATCAACAAAAAAAAAGTTCCACCAGCCTTGCTTCTTGGGTTAAACCAGCTGGCATAGAAACTCGGGACCAAACTATAAATGAAATGAGGGGAAAATACAGAATCTTAGCAGGGCAGTGGGGGCTGATTGGGAAAATATCAAAACGGGGGGGGGGGGGATAAACAAATCTCTGGCAACACAGACTTTTACCAATTCAGGCTTTGCATCCCATCCCTGTTAAATAGCTATTTTTAAAGTATAAACAGCAGGAGATATTCCATGTTGCATGCAGTTGGGCCTTCACAAAGTAGAAAGGTCCCATTCATTGATCATTTCCTTTATGATACAAACCAAGGAACTCACATGTGCATGCCCGCATGCGCACACACACTTCCTAAGAACAAAAAGAAAGAAAACCAAACCAAACTGTGGCGGGGTTGGGCATTGCCACCACCATGGCTTCCTTTATGTCAGGGCTAGGTAAAGGTAAAGGGACCCCTGACCATGAGGTCTAGTCGTGGCTGACTCTGGGGTTGCGGCGCTCATCTCTCTTTATTGGCCGAGGGAGCCAGCGTACAGCTTCCAGGTCATGTGGCCAGCATGACTAAGCCGCTTCTGGGGAACCAGAGCAGTGCACAGAAATATCGTTTACCTTCCTGCTGGAGTGGTACCTATTTATCTACTTGCACTTTGACATGCTTTCGAATTGCTAGGTTGGCAGGAGCAGGGACCGAGCAACGGGGGCTCACCCTGTCAGAGCTACCCAGGGATAAAATGTGGAATCTGTTTCCAGTACTGACTCCTGGAGTATGTGAGAAAAAGTTCCTCTGAGCATGGGGAGAGTGCATATTCTCATTATTGATCAATTAGAACTTATTCCCCCTGTTCTGGAAATTTCAGTTATTTAAAGAGCTTGTCACTGTTGTGTGAGTGTAATTACTTGCAAAGCCCTCCTAGAAATAAATGTTTGTGTCACCAAATACAAGCCCACTATTAGTTGTGGAGAATTGACTGTTGCCTACAGGTTCTCCTGAAAGAGAATATGATCTTGAATCAGCGTGACTACTTTTAAGTAAATAGAGGAGGACCCACATGGATAAAAAAAGATGACAGAAAAAGTAATAGCAGGCAACAGGAAAATAAACAGTAGTTTTTAAAAGTTCATCTACTCTTTTCTGGACAGCTCTTCATATTTCCTATTGATCTTAAAAGTGTTACGAAACAATGATATTGCCAGAGAAAATGGGTAGTTGCTGGAACAGCCAGAGAAGGCAACTTTATTGCTATATTTTTGCAGCATCATAATAGCAACATGTGAATTTACACTGGCTTGCAGCACAATATAAAATACCACAGCTGAGCTTTAAATTTTTATTGTCAGGAGAAGGAGGGCATGAACTGTTCTGATGGATAGTTCCCCTTTTTAAAAGATTTACAACAAACCACAAGATTTGGTTTGGAACCCAATTTGGTGCTTTGGAAAACAGCTTGATTTGGTTCAGGCCAGTTCAGAAGATGAGTGATTTGGTTCAGATCCAAATCCAAATCACAATTCAGAAAATTCCAATTGCATGACTCTGCATTCACCATCATGGGGAATTTTTTTAATGGCTACTTTTCCACTGTTTGACAAGATTGGATGAAATTTGGGCTGGGGGAATGCAGGCATTTTAGCTTCTCTAGGGTGGATGAGGGACGCGGGTGGCGCTGTGAGTTAAACCACAGAGCCTAGGACTTGCCGATCAGAAGGTCGGAGGTTCGAATCCCCGTGACGGGGTGAGCTCCCATTGCTCGGTCCCTGCTCCTGCCAACCTAGCAGTTCGAAAGCACATCAAAGTGCAAGTAGATAAATAGGGACCGCTCCGGCGGGAAGGTAAATGGCGTTTCCGTGTGCTGCTCTGGTTCGCCAGAAGCGGCTTAGTCATGCTGGCCACATGACCTGGAAGCTGTCTGCGGACAAACGCCGGCTCCCTTGGCCTATAGAGCGAGATGAGCGCGCAACCCCAGAGTCGGTCATGACTGGACCTAACGGTCAGGGGTCCCTTTACCTTTACCTTTAGGGTGGATGAAGCCTGCTAAAATCCAAACAATTTTAAAAAATAGCCAACTTTAATTTGTCTTTAAAAGAAAAACAAAAAAGGAACAAACTGGATTACATTAGCAGACCTCTTACATGGGAATGAATTCTGCCATATTTCAGAAGGGTAATCACAGTGATTTTCCTGCAATGGCAGCATTTACAGTTTTGAGGTGATTTTTAAAAAAGACTAAAGGCTAAAACATATTGTTTTGTGAGCAATATGTATGAAAAGAGCACACATCAGAGAGGTGCCCCTAGGTAAGAAATTTGCAATGTTTCAGAAAGATAGATGTCATCCTGCCTCCCCGACACACACACACGCACACACACACACACACACACACACACACACACACACACACACACACAAAGTTCCAGTCTCAAAAGTTGACTGAATTGATGCAGTGTTCAATGATTCAGTTCAGGGCACTTCAGAAAGATCCTGCTCTGGCTTGAACTAGCACTGATTCGTTCCCAAGTGTCCCTCTTTGGCTTCTGATTTTGGATTCTGATATCTGACGCACACCCTTAATTTCTGTATATCATTTATCTGAATATCAAAACAGATCCCATGGTGCCAGAAGCTCAAGCGCTCTGGACTTAATCATATCAACATAACTTTCTCACATCCATAATTTTTCCAAAAACAATAAGCATCTGAGCCTGGACTGGTTAAGTGAATATTGTTAAAGGACATCACCATCTCTTATAGGGAGAGATCTTCCTTTTAGCATAGATGACTTTAGCAATCAACACCCATACCTGGTACAGTCAGCTTCAAAGCTCATTTCCCCATTGATTGGTCCCAAATGTACAAGTGCCATTAAGCTTGATGCCCCATCCTTGTGTCAGTATTTTCATCCTTCCCATTGCAAGGATCACCTGATCATGTTGTTTTACTTTCATTCTGTGAGAAAGGAGGGGGCAGAAGCTACTGTTCAAGACTTCCATCTCTAGTAATTCAAGACTTTTCCTTTGATCTGTCTAGAGACAGGATGGCTATATGAGAGCTGCTTCTCTCGTACATGTTTGTTATGTTCTTTTATTTGTTTAATTAGGAGAAATAAATTAGGTATGCTACAAAACCTCCGCAGCTTTGTTTCCGTTTACTCTGCTGCATTTGGGTGCTCACATGAGCAGATGTGAGTCCACAGCACAAGGACCTATTCTTCAGGAATGGTGTGTTGCTGTTCCTGCGTTCCTGTGATTGGAAGGTCAGAGAAGGTGCTCCCGTTGCCCAGCCCATGCAGGCGCTGAAGACATGGGCTGAATATGGCATCTGCTCATGTACGGAAACCTTGATGGGCTAAGACTCCCAAAACAAAGTTCAGCTTACCAAAGGGTCTCAGAGAGGCTCTGAGAGCAGCTCCAGATCTCTTCACAAAAGGCCAGAGGGAGAATTCACTCGACTGCAACTTCCATCGTCCCTGACTATAGGCCATGTTAGCTAGTACTGGTGGGAGTTAATACCCAGAAGGCCACAGGTTCCCCATCACTGTTCCAGATGATATGTGAACTGTGTGATTATATTCCATGTGTGTTTATGTATGTGTTTAATTTCTTAAATAGCACCCAAAGGGAAGCCCTGCCCCTGCATCATGGTCCCAATGAACATTGTCTCCCGATCCCCTATAGCTTCATTTTCTAGAAATTGCTGAAACATATGTATTTTTCTGTCGGTATGCATGCATGCATTAATGATCAGTGGTTTCTCTTCAGAAATGGACCTGTTGTTTTACAGAACAGACCAGGGAAGCCTTCATCCTGTCCTGCTGCTACCATGAAGTATTGATGGGCCATTGAATGCCTAGCACTGACAGTTATGATATATTCTTTACCACATTGTTTTCATTTCACTGCACCTCTGGATTTTCCAGTTCGAGCCAAAGCTGTAGGTGTGCCAAAACAGCTCAGGGAACTCTGTCTCTTCATAGTATTTCCAGTCGGATAGAAATATAAAAATTTCCAAACTGAAGATGAATCTTAGAAGGATTCATATGAAATGGCTGAGTCTAGGGACGGAAAACCTGTGGCCCTCCAGATGTTTCTGGACAACAACTGCCATAATCCCTGACCACGGACTATGATGGCTTGGGCTACTGGGAGTTGGGAGTGTAGCAACATCTGGAAGACTACAGGTTTCTCTTCCGATTTAGTCCTACACAGGTGATTTACTCACGCATTGTGCCATGTATAACAACAACAACAACAACAATTTTATTATTTATACCCTTCCAATCTGGCTGGGTTTCCCCAGCCACTCTGGGTGGCTTCCAAACATATAAAAACATAATAAGATGTTAAAATCTTCCCAAAACAGGGTTGCCTTCAGATGTCTTCTAAAAGTCAGAGAGTCGTTTGTTTCCTTGACATCTGATGGTAGGGAGTTCCAAAGGACGGCACCACTGCTGAGAAGGCCCTCTGTCTGGTTCCCTGCAACCTCACTTCTCGCAGTGAGGGAACTGCCAGAAGGCTCGCAGAGGTGGACCTCAGTGTCCGGGCTGAATGATGGGGGTGGAGATGCTCCTTCAGGTGTACTGGGCCGAGGCCATTTAGGGCTCTAAAGGTCAGCACCAACACTTTGAATTGTGCTTGGAAACATGAACCTCTAATTTCATTGTGCTGACTAGCCACATCCCCCAGTGTTTATTCATTCAGTCAACACATCAGCAGGGAGAGAGCTTTCACGTTTACAGAGGCTTCCACACAATTTGAATCCCTGAGCAACTCGGGTTCCAGATCACATGCAAGCCTCCATCTGCCTGCAGATGTTTGCACTGTGTGCAGCTGTGTGTGCAGATGCCAGGGGTTGAGGCTAGTGACATAAAAGGTGTGGCTGCTTAGCATGGCTCCATTCCTTGCTCATGTATTGGCAGCTGTGATTGGCTACACATTCCTGCTGCACGCCCACTCCATGTATGGATACCTAGATGTATTCTTCACAATTTATGCATTCTCCTTGGCTAACACCAAGGTACCCAGGGCAGCACCAAAACTAAGAATCAGCTCTAAGTATCCCATCTCTTGTGCAAAAGGTTGTGCTCAAGCACCTTGATTAAACAGCTGAGTTTATCAACTGCTGGGAGCTCACTGGTGAAAGTCACTGATTCTACAAATAGATCAACACATTGACCAATACGCAGATAAACTCGGGGGCTTTTGTTTTAGCTCCAAACGAGACATGATGTTATTGCATTTTTTTGTTTATAACAGCCATGAGGAAGCCCAGGCAGCTTCGATACCATGGGGGGTAGCAAGGGGGAGTTTAACTCTTTCTCTCTCTGCTACAGTCCTGACAACAATCTCCTCTCTGGACCAGCTACTTCTATCTCAAGGGAAGCTTCTATTGGCACCAAGGCATCAAGGGGAACTTCTCATTACTCCTGACAATTATATTTACATAGTTCATGTCACATATAGCTTTAGTTTTACCACTGTACCAATAGATAGTGCTATGGTTCGTCTGGTTCATCACCTTTAAGCAATGGGTAGAATAACTTAACAGAAGTCAAATAAAAACACATTAAGAGGTAACTTCAAGTTGCCGCTAGTACTATGTGAACAGCTGGCTGCAAAAATCACAGGATATCTGTCAGTTAGACAAAGATCTGAAATGATACTGTGGAGTTTGTGGCCGAAACTGAAAGCCAGAAACTTGTGTTATTGGTTTTCTGGCAACCTCCAGAACCTCTCTCCCCATTAGTTTATCTGATCCTATCATTTCTCAAGTCCAGCACTACATCTAACACTTCCTATCATTTTTCCTGAGGTTGTGACCTAGAAATTTGCATTGGGCTAAATTAAGGGAAGTCCAGAGTGCAAAGAGGAACTCAGGGCAAGAGTTTCAGTCAGAGCAAAGGCAACCGTGTGCAACGTGATCTCCTGCACCTCCCCTGTACAAAATGGAAGCTGACTTGGAGTCATTTGAAAAAATAATAATCTTGCAGTCAGTAAGCCCTTTCATTCTTCTTTGCAGTGGCTTGAAATCTAAGTTCATATATAGCTAACCTTGTGTTTTCTGAACTCTTGGACTGGACAATTCAAATGTCATCATCATAATTGTACATGTCAGGAAAGCAACACAAATAAGAGGCATCCATCCAGCGCTTCAAATCTAATCAACATTTTCTCAGTCCCAGTTCAGGTTCCCTTTTCTGGTTTATGGTTTCATGAGACACTCCTGGCCACGGCAGGACTGCAACCCAATCTGTCTGACCAAGAAACCTGCAAGAACTGAATCAAAGTCACTGAAACAAAAAAAGGGGGGGCCAAGAGAGCAGTGTTTGCTAGATGCATTCTTGGATTACTGAATACAGACAGTTTGGCCTAAACTTCTAACATTCCCAGGCCTAAACGCATTGGCCCTGGTCCAGAGAGAAGAGATCAGTGCCCGGAAATAGGCTTCTGTGCGCAGATCCCTCCTAGAACACATGCAAGAGACTACTGCAGGAAGGGAAAGAAATTGACCACATCCATCATAATAATGCTTATCATTTATATAGCACTTCAGTGTTCAAATTGCTGCTCTGTGTTGAATATTTCTCTCCCTCTCTCCCCTTCTGAATCTGGCATCACCCCTGGTAGCAATGTGCGATGTGTTGTTAATGTTTACAATCTGCAGTCAGCTAGTCTATAGGCTTGCTTCTTCCATATTTCTGCTCCTTCCATGGAGAGGTTCTTCTATCAGCAACAACTGAATTATCCACGCTGCTCTCCACAGGGAAGAATTCATCTGCAATTACCTTGGGGACTGTGACTGCAGAGCAGGGGTGCTGTACCTGACAGCTTAACACAGGGATTGTCAAAATGGCGCCCTGGAGGTCTTCCCCTGGTGCCCACAAAACCTCTGATCCCCCTAATGTCTCCTTGGCCATGAGATGGTGTGGGCTGCTGCTTTCTTCTCCCATGAACAGCACACAGAGCTGAAGGAGGAAATTAGAAGAGCGACATTTTCCCACTTCCTCTTTCAGCTCTATGTACTTTTCCAGGTTTGGACTTATAGTAGTACCTTGGGTTACAGACGCTTCAGGTTACAGACACTTCAGGTTACAGACTCTGCTAACCCAGAAATAGTGCTTCAGGTTAAGAACTTTGCTTCAGGATGAGAACAGAGATCGTGCTCCGGAGGCGCAGCGGCAGCAGGAGGCCCCATTAGCTAAAGTGGTGCTTCAGGTTAAGAACAGTTTCAGGTTAAGAACGGACCTCCAGAATGAATTAAGTTCTTAACCCAAGGTACCACTGTATTCTACTAGAGGTGGCTAGAAGTGGTTGAACCCATGGCACTCCCTAAAAAAATTGCAATTGTGCCCACAGGTATGAAAAAGTTGTTTAGCATTTGCATCCCACACACCTTCTACAGTTAGGGGGAGAGAACACACAGAATGAATGTACCTATAGCAAAGATAGGCCAGTAATCCTAGTGTTACCCAGCAGTTGGAAGGACACCCTTGGTGTCTTCTATTGACCCTGCCTGAAGTGTATTAAACAGAGATGAGCAGTCCTGGAGAGAAGCCACAGCTCAGGGACAGAGAACATTCACAGTTTCAGTCCTTGGCATCTCAAGTTCAAAGGTATCAAAATGGGGGAAGACCATGGAGAGCTACTGTCAGGCAACTCCTTGGCAAAAAAAAAAGTCCAATGGTTGAAGCCAATGAAATCATTGCACTCATGGGATGATGTCTGCTTGTGTCACAGAATGTCCCCTCCCTCTCCTCCCTGCATGCACCCCTCCCCAAATCTACTTTGAGGGGTTCTCCCACTCTCCAGAGCATATGGGGGGTTGCATACAGAAGGAGGGGAGAAGGAGGACAGGAGCCCCGTTCCGGATCCCCGTTCGCATCCTGAAACGAATGCAACCCACGTCTGTGCGTGCGCAGGTCGTGATTCGCTGCTACCACGCATGCGTGTGATGTCATTTTGAGCGTCTGCACATGCGCAAGCGGTGAAACCCGGAAGTAATGCGTTCCATTACTTCCAGGTCGCCGCAGAGCACAACCCGAAAACGCTCAACCTGAAGCATATTTAACCTGAGGTATGACTGTAAAGTAGATTAGCCAAAACGCTGAGTTGCTGAGGTCTGTCAAGCCGGTGTGCAAACTCTGCGGATCCCTAAGTGTGCCGGTGTCAGTTGGCATCGGTCGCTGTGATGTTCTGGCTGAAGAAAGCTTATGAAGCTCCCAAACGATCAACCAGGTGAGAGGGAACATGTCAGTAGGGGCATGTGTCTCTGCCAGGGTCCTACTCGAGTGTAGGCCAAACTCCTGACAGAGATACAACAGTCTCTTCACAGATTACCAAGAGTACCCATAGAGGTAGGGGGTGAGATTGAAGCCTTCAACCTTTCTTCCACCTCCTACATGCAGACAAATTCTACTCTCACGTGATGTTTTCTCTTGGTTAGAGAACATACCCTTTTCAGGATTTATCAGCTGCGTGGGCAGATTCTATGAACTGCTTTCTGAAGTTATGCTGAATGAGCATAGAAGACAGAGACAGGACAGTGGGTGTGCTGTGCTTCCACACAACCGGCATTTATCAAATTGTATGAAGATGGCAATGGTCTCCCTTCATTTCTTGGTCAAACTGGACCACCTGGCGAATGCTTGCCCTCTAGAGGACAAGATGGTGCAATATACTGGAAAATAAGCATGACAAATGGGCAAAGATGCTTTTCAGAATATGACCGAGCAATTCAAAGGTGAGTCTATGCGGTTATCCATTGTGCATTTCAACCTTCTCACAGGTTTAGTCAGTCTGCCAAGCCTTCAGCAAAACTCACAAGCTGCTGTTGGCCACAGCTGCAGATTGCACTGTCCCAAAGGTGCAATTTGTGGTCATGTGCCGTATACCACCCTGGCTCAGTTTAAAAGTCCTGGCACCAGTTGAGAGCTTTGAGGATCAAGCTGAATGCTTGCCCAGTTCTTAGCAGCCTCCATTCCCACCACATGACACCAGATGCATTTAATATAGCTGGGATTCTAAAATGCTCCTAAAGTGCTGCCATGATTTAAATTGCATTTGCCGGACCCAGCAAGGAAGGTGGATATGCTGTAGATGGGACTTCCAGTCCCCATATTTCAAAAGAAATGATGCATGATAGTCATATGCTAAATATGGTTTGGAATATCACTTTCAAGCCATTGTCTGGAAAAAGTGAGCAATCCACCACTCGCCCTGTTGAATGAAGACCAAGAGCTTGTGAATTAAACTGCTGTCAGTTGTCAAAGGGTGAAGACAGGTGCAATCTTGACCTGCCAGCTGCAGACAGAGCAAGTTCAATGCTTGCAAAGAAGCAGCCCAGACCAAATTGCGATCATCCATTAAGAAATGGAAAAGTAATGGAGTGATTTACAAAGAGAATGGGTGGCTTTTCACTCAAATCATCCTGGTTTGAATCCAGCCTCAGTCAAAGAGACTAGAACTTAATTTGATGATGTGATGGTAAAATATTCAGCTTGTATGATGCTCAGTGGCCCAAGCCATACTGCCAGAAAAAATAAAACTTCCCGCACAAGTCAACTTTGGTCCAAATGGCAGACTTTTATTTTATTGGACAGGGTGAGGAGGTCAAAAATGGGTGGGTGGGTGGGTGGGGGCTCAAGAAGAACACACATATTGGCTGAAATAATACTACTAATAAAGTTCTCCTAAAGTCCTATTGAAATGAATAAGACATAAATGAGTCACAACTTGTGCAACTGATTCCAATAAGGTTTAAGGACTCCTAACTTTCTCTGGATTTGAGATACCAGATTTTGGGTTGAGAAGATCACACACACAGAGAGAGAGAGAGATAGAGAGAGAGAAACAGGCAGACATGAAGACAGGATGAGCCCCGTAGAAATTTGAAAGTACTGCTATGGGGGAACTGGTGCCCCAGTATGAAGAAGCCTTCAAGGAATTGTGGGTCAACCTGCAAATGGAAAAAAGGACTCCTAGCCTCCCAGGCTTATCAGAGTTGAAAAGCAGGCTCTCATGAACAGAACATTTATCACTCGGTAGAGCAGAATGATTTCATTTATGACCCCTACAACACAGTCCACAAGGAGATGTGATGAATAAGCTGAGACATTCTGTTTTACAGACCTGTTGACTTTGCATTGTGGGGAACAGTGAGCCAGTTGCAATGCCGATTAGAAACTGCACACCTGCACATTCTTAGACAGACAGGGAAATTCTGGGACTTTAACTCTCTGATTATGCCATTTACTGCAAATGGGGATTTTTTTGTAATTTTTATAACACTTCCCAAATGAATGTGTATTTTTTTTTTTTGCATGATAACAATTCTTAATATTAGTTTGCAGCAGAAGATTCCACAGAAGGCTTTAATTTTCTTTTTTAAAAGTATTTTAACAATTAGCTTACAATTAATCTTTATTGCATTATCTAAGGATGCAAAAAAAAAAATCATGAGATTAGTGATCAGATTTTCTGCTTTCCAGCTCCACCTTTTCCCAATTAAAAATCCCCCCCCCAAGTTGCTATGATGAAAATGAACAGGTAACATACCATTCTCTCAATGCCATGACTAGTTGTGCTAAGCAATTGACTTCCTGGCTAAGCATTTGAGTGATCAAAACAGAGGACAAATGACCAGGACATGCCAATTTGTAGAACATCTCTAATAACAACCTTTCGCATCAGATTAATTATTAATACATCCAAATGATTTTGCGCAATATAATACGAAGACATTTTACAATGCCCAATAATTAATTTGTATAAAACAGGATCAGGCTATAGGGTATAGTGCCATGGTCTTAAACTTTTTCAGAATCAAGAGTCACCTTTAATCCCCACTTTCAATATGTTTAATCCCATATTCCTCCACTTATATTTTGCTTTCCAACTTCCTACCACTTTCTACCTTACTCAACTGAGCCAGGAGTTCTTAAACACCTAATGCTGAGAGCAAATTCTCAGGGGAAGCCATTTTAGATTCTCCCACCCCACTCTCCATATGATATGACCTCCTTCTGTCATTGTGCTGGGAGGAAACTTAACATGTACCCAGTGCTTTTTTTCTGGGGGTATGCAGGGGTATGCATACCCCTAAAAATTTTGTGAATCTTTGTACTTTTGTCCTCTTACTGTATTTATTTTCCCTGATTTGAACTATAAAATGGTGATTTTCTTGAGTCAGAATGAGAGTACTCCTAAACATCTTTTTTAGGAGAAAAGAAAAAGCACTGCATGTATCTCTATATCCCTCCTAGATAGGTTTGATCAAGAATGAAGCTTTGTGGTGCGAAGTATTTGACACCACAGCTAAAGCATCCTGTTGATCTATACAAGGCCATTTGGTACCTTCTCAGTCTCCTTGTTTCTCGATTTCTCTGTCCTCGAACTGCACCTCCTACTCTCATAGGGCTACTTTCCCTTTGTTAGTACCTGCAACAGGCACAGACCTGGTGGGTTTTTATGCTTCTGGCAGGACTTCAAATTGCAGAGCTTCCCTTGCTTTTGGCCCTCTCCAGTCCTTGATCAAGAGCTCCCTTGTGCATCCAGATCGAGATGCCTGTTTAACTTCTGTCCGCAGCATTTCAAAGTCATTAGTCAGGTCCTGGATTGTGGCCATCGGAATATGATTTTTTATTATTTTTTATTTAAAAAGCACAGTTCCTCCCATATTTTCCTCACCCTCCGCATCTGGAAGACAGATAATAACTCCCCCAGTGTCTTGCTTCTCCTTATTCTATATTAATTTCAGTTACGAGGTTAAGCTAATAGCTTATTGCTGGCGGGTGACTTGAGGAAAGCAGAATGGGATCCATTGACTCATTGTGGGGCAACTTAACCACAGAGGGCCTTGAGAGATGTTAAGTGACCACAAAATGGCTTTTGGGTGGCAAAGCCCCAAACTGGTCAAATAGTAGACCTGTGTTGTCAAGCTTTTAACCATACCTTGAGTTTCCTTTACAATTAATAGCTTTGGCCATTTCCAGTCCAATAAGTCAGTCTTGTGACAGTCTGAATTACCTGTAAGATAATTGCTGGCCAACTTTTTGTCAGTGCAAACTTCCATTACTAAAGCCTACTAAATCCCTAGGTTTTCTAGCCTCCAGCTGCATTGCCATAAATAAGTTGCTTGCACTCCTGAGGAGCTCAACTGTTAAACTCATCTGTAGGTGCACTGTGCCTTCAACTCATCACTGCGAATTCACCGGAGTCCATCTCTTCTTCATTTCAGATTATCTCAAGTTTCTTCTCTCGAGAGAGACCTAACACTTACATATCTAACTCCCTCTTTCTAGGGAGGATCGCAGAAGACCCGAGCTTGTGAAAGGAATGAAGACAGGCAGTGAAAACTTCAGGCTTCTCATCCTGTCAGTAGCAGACTTGAGATATCGTTGTCTTGGTCTAAGTGTTTGTTTAATGTTCTCTCAGCAGCAGACCTTTCCAAAAGCTCCTTTCACATTCTCAGGCCGTCTGTCACGCAGGATTGCCATATATGTACAAATCATAACATATGTTCTTTCATTTTAAAGGACTCGCTCAAAGATGTTTGTCTTTCCGTCAACGAAATTTGTCTTCCTTGTGATGAAATGCACAGAAACTCCACTTTCGGGCTGCACGTCTCACCATCAAATGCTTTTAAGAAACGGAAATCTTCTTTTAGAGATGTTTGTTATTGAGTGCACATCCTTTCTGGCCACTTAGAGACACGCTTCCCTCCACACAAATGCATCCTCTTTTTGTTGTTGTTGTTCTATTTGTTCAGTAATTTGAGCATTAGCAGAAGTTAAGCAGCATTGCTCATTTATTCCACCTGAAAACGCAGCTCCAATGACGTATTCCAATAATGCAATGGGTACAGTCAGTGCTTTTATTCTGGGGCTACTCAAGCACACACAGTACCGGTACCAGTGTATCATTACAGATTTAACCTGTTCATCTTTTGTATGCTGGAACTTTAATTGCCTCCCCCAATTGTACTCCACTTGCAGACTATTTTGTACACACACACACACACACACACACACACACACACTATGACCCACCATCCTCTTCCCATTGATCCCTCTCCTTCCATGCTTGTGACAAAGATGTGTGACTGTGACAAGGACACTCCATGCAGATACTGAATTGTTTAACTTTCTTCTCATCTAAAAAGTGGGAAGAAAAGGAGGACACATGCTTTCCGCATAAAGTGCCCCTCTCACAAATCACATCATGAACATAGTGGAGGCAGTTATAGTCCAGGATCTTTGGTGCAAGTAAAAATGTCTGAAGCTCCCTCATGTTTCTCCGCAGAACTGACATCTTCATTTATCAGAAAAAACAACAACAACACAGTCGTCTTTTATGTATATAATCACTTATCCTGACATGAAAGAAAAACCCGTTAGTCTTGGCATGGATTTTTGACTCCCTGACAACTAAAGTCAAACGAGTCGAGGATTCATAATTGGACCCCATGTCTATTTCAATTTCTTTCAAAAGAAGCTGAGATAATTTGATTCAGACTAGAGAGGGACAAACAGCAGTGTGGGGAAATGATCTGAATATGGAAAATGGTATGGTTTGATAATTCCCATTTTCACTCTCTCCCATGGCTGCTCTGACAAAGAATTGTACAAGAAGGTCTGGTGTCTCACGTGGTTTTTCTCCTTTTCACCCTCTAGGAATCTGTAAAACCTGTGGCTCTGCAAGTGTGGCTGGACTCCACCTCCCATCATCCAGTGTCATGCTGACTGGGGCTGATGGGGGCTGGAGCTCAAGATCTGTGGAGGACCACAGATTCTCCACTTCCGTTGTAAAAGGAAAACAAATGCTATAAGGTAACGGGTTGTAGGAGCATTGTTTAATCATGCATATCAGACGTAACAATCAAAGCCAAAAGCAGGCAGTATAGTGGGGGATATCGGGTGTGTTTGTGTGTGAAATACATTTGAAACATCATCCTGTGTGAAACATTGTTACTTGGCAGTTTATTGAGTGATTTTTATATTTCACCGGCCAATTGTTGATCTTTGATTAAATGTTACAAGGATTTAGAGCTAGTATATGGCCACTAGGGGGCACCCATTTTGTTTCGTGTTTACCATTACATTATTCTAAAGAAATATATTAAAATGCACAATTTGAGCATATTGCTTTTCAGAAAGTTAGGACTGGAGAAAGCTGCCATATACCTAGTCACACCAATGGTCCATCTCACTTAGTGTTGCCTGCACTGACTGGCAGCTGCTCTCCAGGGTTTCAAGCAGGGAGTCTCTCCTAGCCTACCTGGAGTTGTTGAGAAATGACCCTGGGATCTTCTGTATGCAAGGCAGATTCTCTACCGCTGAGCTGTGACCCTTCCCCAGGCAGTTTCTGTTGCCTCTTCTTGATTTCCTAAATGAATTTTAGGAACAAGCTTTTGTGAACAGCAATAACTCGCTAAAGAAAAAGGGAATTGGCTGTTTCTCCTCCAGCACAAACCCAGGTTTTGTCTTCCACCCAAGTACAAACCCTGTGTGTAAGTACAGAAAACCATAAGTACATAAATGGGGAACGACGACATATTTGCCCATTACTTAAAAGTGTGCTAAACTGCAGCCAATCCTGTGTTTTGCATTAGTCTGTGGTTGCTGCAGTTGCATCCTTAGTTACTGACTTATTCTGTGAAAGGAAGACCGGTCTCTCCATGCATTAGCACAAGGTTTTGTCTCTACTCTCAACTTTTTGTCTAGGGGACTAGATGGTTAATCTGTTTTCAGAGTTTGCCTTCAAACCTTGTTCATACTGAAAGTTGTGTTCTCTTAGGTGGGGCGAGTCTTTCTTTCTTTCTTTCTTTCTTTCTTTCTTTCTTTCTTTCTTTCTTTCTTTCTTTCTGTTGTACCGCTTCAAAGTTTGTAAAGACATCCATTGACTTGTGTGAGATTTCTCATTTTAAAAACAATTTGAATCAGATACGACACACAGAGTTATAACTTCAGGTAAGCAAAATATTAATGGCACCTGCCAGTGAGGGACAACATTCCCCCCCCTCCCCAAATAATGCTCTTTGGAGCAGTGTTATGTCATAATGTAAATATCATGCTGGGCATTTTTCTTTGAAACAATAATAGTGGCTAAAACTCACTGATGAGTTTTGCTGCCACCCCTGAAACCAGCTGAAATAACCCACCAATTTTTGCAGCCTGAATACTTGCATGTGCAACAGGGGCTGTTTCATTGCCCCTCAGTTCCAGTTATATGTGTTTATGAAAAATTCAAAAGCAATCAGCAGTATAAAACTAACCAAACTTTAAAACGGCAGGGCTCCGAGCATAAAAAGGCTTAGTGATTTTTCACTGAAGGCAGTGAAAACAATCTTTTCCTTGTGAAGGAATTTACAACGGAGCTGGCATTTATTGAACAAGTAATCAGAAACATCTGAAATCACTGCACATCCATCAAGAAGCTTCATGTAAGGAAGTTTGGAGCATTTCTCTTTGTCTGAAATAGCTTCTCAGCGGCGCCCTGCCTTGGAATGTAAGCTTACCTGAGACGATCTGAGCCTCTCTGCTTTCTATGGCTCTGGCCTTCCAGCAATAGCAACCTCTGGAAAAGGAAAAAGGAAGAAGAGCCCGCTGCTGCCTAAAGGTAAAGGTAAAGGTACACCTGCCTGTACGGGCCAGTCGTGTCCGACTCTAGGGTTGCGTGCTCATCTCGCTCTAGAGGCCGTGAGCCAGCGCCGTCCGAAGACACTTCCGGGTCACGTGGCTAGCGTGACGAAACTGCTCTGGCGAGCCAGCACCAGCGCAGCACACGGAAACGCCGTTTACCTTCCCGCTATAAAGCGGTACCTATTTATCTACTTGCACTTAGGGGTGCTTTCAAACTGCTAGGTGGGCAGGAGCTGGGACCGAACGACGGGAGCTCACCCCGCCGCGGGGATTCGAACCGCTGACCATATGATCGGCAAGTCCTAGGCACTGAGGTTTTACCGCTGCTGCCTAGGGATGGGCAAATCCGCCCATTTCCGTTCACATTTCCACATTAGTTTGCGATTTTTTAATTTTAAAAAAAAGTCCTTGTGAGAACACACCAGCATTTCAGTTCTCCTAACATGCACATTTTGCTTGCAATTTTGCCCAATATACACAGTTTTGCAAAACAGTTTTCCTGGAGACTGCCATCTCCCCCATCAAGAGGACCATCTGCAGTTACTGCTGGGGGATTGCCAGCCGTTTTATTCAGAGGGTGGGGTTGTTTTAAATTGCTGTTAAATGTTACATGTTAATTCGGATTCTTGTATTTGTATTTGCAGGCTGGAGTACTGTTTAGGGCCTTTTGTTGGAGAGTGTATTGTTTAGTGGTGTGTATACATTAGTATTGTTAATTGTTTTGATTATTTTTGATTAAGTTTTTATTATTTTTATTTTGTACTTTGTATATTGTAACTTTTTGTTGTGAACTGCCCCAAGACCTACAAGTATAATTTATTACACATGTAATAAATTATAATGATACCTTGGATGTTAGTATATTATTTTTGCCACATATGATTTCTATGCATTCTTTATAGCAAGATGGCTGCAGTTAGTTCATGTATTCAAGTGGGAATTAAGCAAGTTCAGTTTTGGAGCTTTGGAGATAGTGGGTAAAGCAGTATTTTTGCTTAATTTGTTTGCTTTACACTCCTTTTATGGCTTTTAAAAATGCAATTGTTTTTATGCTTAATTCTGTTAACTGTTTTTTAAAATGTTCTTTATTAACTTTCGGATTTTTAAAAGTTGCAGTCGAAACAAGTGGAGAAAAATGTGTTGTGGAAATAAATATGTTCTGCAGCGTGAACAAATGCATGTATATCCCGACTTTTTGCTCCATTGAATTCGGTAGGCTGATCCATACACCCGAGGAAGCACATAGTATTCCATTCATCCTCAGAAGTCTGGGTGAACGTTTTCTGTAGCAGCTGCTACATTATGGAATTCCCTCCCCACAAAGGTGTGTCTGGCCCCTTCATTGTACTGCTTTCATCATATACTGAAGACACACCTCTTTAACCTGGGCTTGGACACCTGAGTTATATATTTTTAGGACCCACTCTAGTTGCGAGCGTAGTTTGTTTTAAAATGTTTTAATGATGTGTTTTATATTGCTGTAACCCACCCTGGGACTTTCTAGTGAAGGGAAGGTAAATAATAGTAATAATAATAGCAATCCTTAATTGCTGTCTAGTATGAAAATGAACTGGTACCACTGAGACTGTTAAATCTTGCGCAGTTAATTGGATGATTCAATTTGGCACAATCACTTCACTGGATTTCCTCCCCTAATGAGCAGATTCCCTGTTCTCCCCAAATGGATGTAGCAAACTACCAGTAATGAAGTCAACCATCCCATGCCAGAAAATGCAGATGTGCTGGGCTTTGCGCTATTGACTCCCAATGCCGAGTCCACGGAAAGCTTCAGCCAGGAATAGGTACCACGCCCAGAAGAGCCACAAAAGCTGGACAAAAGCTGTTCTTCTTGCTCACGCACAAAGCAACGCTATAGCTCGTTGAACCTTCCCAACACTGGGACAGCATGCATATCCAAGCCAAGAAGACCAACAAGAGCAACTGGGTGGGAAGAAATGGAAAATATGAATACACCATGAGTATACCCTTCTTCCATGCTCAAAGCAAGAAGCCAGCCATGAAATTCTGGTCTTCCAATGATCCCCTCAGGTGATTATAGCAGATGGGACAAAGGTAGGCTGCAGACACTGGATTCATGGAAACATTGTACCCAACTCCCTAATGATTAAGCTGTGTGTGGTCTGCACTAAGACTTCAGTACTGTAGCTCAAGGTTCAGTACAACATCCTGGCTTTTAGAAGAACAAAGAACGAAAAAGTTTGGATTGAGCTACAGTGTGACAGCCATTATCAGAAACTGTTTCTGTGTGTTTCCTAGGACAACTAGGACAACATTTCTGTGTGCTTCCATAGCAACATAAACGTATTATGTCATAATGCAAAATACATTCACTATATACGGAAAAAATTAAAAATGGCTTGAACAACAGGACAACAGGACACAACTAGGAATCACGGTTCATAGCTAGTGGAATACATGTAATGTCAACCAATACTTAAAAGGTATATTGCTTAATTAACATTCATGGAGATAATGGACACCCCCCCCCCCCCGTGGAAATAAAACTCATATTTGGTTCTGGTTTCTACATTTCTTTGTAGTTATAATAGACCTTATAAGACATCTTCATTCTTTACTTTGCCCTCTCCATATGCACCTGAGATGCATCTACATCTGTCATCACTGGTCATTACAAAACTTGTTGAATGTCTGCTGTTATCATTTGGGAGGGTGCAATGCCGAAACTGTAGAGCTGCCAATATCCATTGATGCAAAGAGGTTTGAAAGAATTATAAGGAGAAGAATGCAATTGTGACTGAATTTGGCTTCCCAAAAGGAAAAGGAACGTCTGTATGAGTTTCTGGAAATGTGATTAAACTTGATTGCCTTACCGCTGTTTGGTGACTGTTTAATGCGATTCAAAATTCCACTTGTTCTCCTCAAACAAGACATAATTGCACCACAAGGTTCTTCACTGCATCTTGATCAGCTTAGGACTAATTAGCAATAATGTCTTATTTTATTATGTTAACACTACTATGCCGCCTCCTACACCAGCTCAAAGCACAGTAATTTGCTGGAGTCAAGCACTTGCAAAGGCTTGAACTACAAAGTAATAATAATAATAATAATAATAATAATAATAATAATAATAATAATTTACTTTTAACCCACCTATCTGACTGGCTTGCCCCAGCCACTCTGGGTGGCTTCCATATGTGTGTGTGTGTGTAATGAAACATCAGACATTAAAAACTTCCCTATACAGGTCTGCATTCAGATGTCTTCTGGAAGTCGTATAATTGTTCATGTCTTTGACATCTGATGGGAGGGTGTTCTACAGGGCTGGTGCCACTACTGGGAATGCCCTCTGCTAGTTCCCTGTAACTTCACTTCTTGTAGTGAAGGAACTGCCAAAAGGCCCTCAGAACTGGACCGCAGAGTCTGGGCTGAAAGATGGGGGTAGAGACGCTACTTCAGGTGTACATGTTGACAAGGGCTGAGGAGAGATGTAGTTCAAAACATCTGGAGGGCACTAGGTTGAGGGAGGCAGCCCTGGTGGATTTTTCAAGGAATCTTCAAGGTTTCCAGCAAACCTATTTTGAAAATCATAGCAGTAAATACACAATGAGTGGATGCTGGGCAAATAGAATAGTTTTGTAACACTCCATGCCAAACTTCACCCCTGTTCACCATTCAATCGTAATTTTACCATGAATATACTTTAAATTAGATCTGGGACAACACCAGTACATTGGTCTAGTCTAGAGTGACTCCACTGAAGTGATATCATTTCAAGAAAATATCCTTCAGGATCACTTCAGCCCCAGAGCACTTTCAGAAGAGAATGAACTCCTATATTTCAGAATTTACCACTGAAATGATTTACCAAATGGTGACATGGATGGGTCTCAGCTCTCATCTATTCTCTCTCCAAAATTGACATGAAGGACAACCACAAAACATTTTCTACCTCTGAAAGCTTATTTCATGACCTTTTCTTAGAATAATCTTGCTGGTCTCAAGATTGTTGCTTTTTGGATCAAAATTCATAGCAGCAGAACTGGTAAACATTTTCTTTCCCTCCCTCCCTCTTTTTCCTTACATAAGACAATTCCAAGATGATTTCAAATTAAGGTAGATTTTCTGCCTTGCATTGGAGTTGTTCAAACTTGTCTAAATAACTGTACTCTTTGGCTCACACCATTTTAATAAGCCTCGGGTGTATTAAGCCAGATTATATGACACATGTTAAGGTTCATGTTTGATATCAAATTAAGTATCTGGATGATTTATGGAAAAGACTTCACCTCCCTTTCCCCCACATGAGGTTTAATACTAATCTTCAACTAGATCTTCCAACACTTTCTGAATTTAAACCTTCCCCACTCGAAACTGTCAATGTTGTTTTTAATTTCACATGAGACTGATACCCAGCCTTGCATCTGTTATTATTCCCTTGACTTCTCTCTCTGGGAGTAAGTATGAGTCTAGAGTATATCAGTGTGATTACTGGAGGCTGCTAAATTCCTACGGTTAAAAAAAAGGAAAGGAAAGGAAAATGACTTTCCTTTGTCTCATAGCAGGATTTGATTACACTATTACTCTCTGCATTAATGTGCTATTTGGCTATAAAGGGAATTGCTGAAGAGTTTGTCTTCAAAATCCAAATGCATTCCTTGAATATGTGGAAATCCATTATTAGCTCTTACCCACAAGAATGAGCAAATCAACTAATATTAATGTCAACAAAGCTTCATCTGGATTCCGTTTTGTTGACGGAGGTAGAACTAGCTTTGCCCCAACACAAGGTTGTTTTACTGAAGTCTGGTTGCGTGACATCTTTTCATTCATGGCATTTAAAAACAAAACAAAACGGGAAACATTCGGTTTTAAAAGCCACCTGTGGAAATTCAGTATTTCCACTTTTCAGCATGTTTGGTGATTTTTGACCATTTACTTTTTTTCAGAGCTCGCTTGCAATCCCTTGTACTTGATGCCACTTCCGCAGCGAGCAGAAACAGGTGTGGGGTTTTCAACTCCTTATGCAATTATGCGAAACGACCTCTTGGGCCTTGCATGCAACATCTAATGTGTTATTCTATTGACTTTTTTTTTGGAACAACAACAGCAAAAGAAACTACAACCAAGTCTCATATATTTTCAGAAAAGGTGTGTGACCTTTCAGCTTTCTGCAGGTGCAAGAAAGGTGCAGGTGGACGTCTGGGTTTGCATGTGCACCATGATGCTCACGAAGATCACACTGAACTGGAGGGATGCGACTTCTAATGCAAACAGGGGTGCAGCTTCCTATCCAGATCCGCTAAGTGACACATCAACTCTACCAGGTGATGCAATTATTTGTCAGGGACTGGACTGAGAGGGACGAGACTGAGGTGGAATGGTGGAGACTGACTCCCCTCCTCCTGAACTTCCCAGAGAAGAGGAAGGCAGTATTGAATTCCAGCAGTGCTTTGAGGAAGGTCACAGCTCAGAGACAGGTGAACAGAAGAGTTAGGAGGTGTTGGGAGAAGAGAAGGGGGAGACAGAGACAGGGCAGCCAGCTGACACATTATCACTGGAGAGCATTTCTGACCCCCTCCTCCCAGAACTCGGCGTGCATTGAAAGTGGAAGAGCGAGGGACTCCAAGACAATTAGCCCCTGGTGGCCACCATAAGGGGATGTCCTGTTGCTAGGAAGGGAGGGGGGAGGAGCTCAGTTGGAGCAGCGCCATCATTTTAGAGACAGCTTTCTTTTGTCTCTCTCTGTGAATACTGAATAAATCATGTGGTAAGAACTCTTTCGGTTATTTGTCTTTTGACTGCCACTGGGGGAGGAATCGTAATTCCCCAAAGCCTTGATGTTAGAAGGCCAAGCCTGCAATCCTAAACACATCTACATGGGACACAGTGGAACTTGTGGGTAATTTTGTATGTATGCCACTTCCCAAACAAGGAGTGGGAGCACATTGGATGCTAAGTAAATGAGTGTTCACACAGTCATAACGTATAACTTACACTAGCATCCTAAAAAATAAAATAAAACGTGAATAGCAGGTGCAGGACACATAGGAAGCTGAGTTGCACCATTGGAATGTCTAGGCCAGTATTGTCTACACTGACTGGCAGCAGCTCTGTAGGTTTCCAAACAGAGGGCATTCCCAGCCCTTTAAAGAAATGCCAGGGACTGAACCTTGGACCCTCTGATTACAAAGCAGGTGTTCCACTATGGAGCTAGGGTCTTTCCTCGTATACTGATTTCATCACAACCACAAAGGGGACATGGATGGGAAAGGAAAGGGTTAAGCTTCCCCTTTCCTGCTTGCTAAGGTCTTAAGGATAATTCTGGGGGCTTGCGCACATGTGTGTGTGTGTGTGTGTGTGTGTGTGCGCGCACACACACACACACACACACACACACACAGAGTGACATTTGGTTCAGCCCTAAGGACTGGGTCAATATTTGAGACACTTGTGGCACTTTAAAGACCATGAAGCACTTTGCGCCAAAAGATTTTGTAGGCTCCAGCCTGCTTCGTTTGATGTCTCAGATGACCTGGAAATTTAAGGCTTATTTTCAGAAGAATCTGGGTTTTATTTGTTCTAGAGCTAATCCAAATCCAGCCTTTTCATTTGTGTCCAGTGCCAGGTCTTATAACTGAAGTATGAGAAATAAAAATAGCTGAAAGTGCTACTGTACACAGCATTCAGACCCCACACATCACAAATTAGAGGAAGAGCTTTTGGACAAGTGAGCTGGTTCCCCAGATAAATTTAAGCCCTTTAAGCCCTTTGTGCCTGATATGAAGCACTAATAAGAAAAGAAACAGCTTTGCACACTGAGACTGTTACAGTAGAAGGGACTTCACACAGGCCCATCCAGAGACTACATGGAGGGAGCTGCAAGGCACATGGGGTTGTGTCTGCCCCCCTCAGTATTTCGCCAGCAGACATCCATGCATTTGATATCCCTCTGAAAGAGTTTTACACAGACACACACGGACACTGATGTGATTCCTGCAAGATGTGCCTCAGCTCTGCTACTTATTTCCATCTAGCTTGGGAGGATGGAACCCTGGCTGATTCCAGCTACAAAAGTTGCTGCTAAAGGTACCAGAGACCATATTGATGTGAGTCTGGAGTCTGGAGTGTTCAGGATGCCCAGAAACAAAAGTTGGGTGGCGTTTAAGGGTTTCTGTGTAGAGGAAATACATGGACATATATAAGACGAGAACACCTTACAACATACAGCACATCAAAAGCACAGCTCCTGTTTTGGAAATGCGATGTTCATTGTTCCTTGATTTAAATGTAAAACAAAGTATTTTTTTTAAAAAAAAGAAAGGAAAAAGAAAAGAGAAAAGAAGAGAAGGTGCAGAGCGCTATGGCAGTGAGAGAACAAGGCTAGCCACTGCATGCCAGCGACTACAGAAGGTGGCTGGTTTCTTTTTCAAAGTAAACAGATATATTCCAGTTGTTTCCTAAAGGGCACAGATTGCCAGGACTTCACCTTGCTTAAAGAAGGATCTTTCCATCTCCGAATTCCTGCATCCCTCCTGAGACACTTGCAAGATACCTGAGACACCTATCGATGCAGAAACTGTCTGGCAGGGATTCTCTTATGTATGTATCATTGGGACTGGAATGCTCCGAAAGCCTGTTCTGTATCCGAGGCCATTAGTAACCCGGAAAGAGCAGGCAGCTGTCATCACTCGCAAAGCACTGGCTGGTAAAAGGATTACGGGAAGATTTTGCTCGCTGAGTGAGCATCATTACTATGGACAGTCGAAAGCGTCAGATGGAGGCAGGGATCTTGAAGCTGAAGTGGCAGAATCCTTTCTTGTCCATTGTGCAAGTTGCTTAAGATGGCATTGTATCTTATTCCACGTTATCAGTCCCATATACACAAGTGGACTTGTATGTTTGAGCACTGTATTCAAAACACACACTTTTGTTTTTTTCAAAAAGGGGTGAGGGAGTGAAGTTTGACATCTCAAAGGAGGGGAAAATATATTAGACATTTGCAAGCCCATGTGTTTGTTTAAAATGGTCATTAAATCTGTATGTGTTTGTGTGTGCCACATGGATGGGGGCAGCATGTGTTTCTCCTCTGCTCCACAGCCCCAGGGCAACTGACTGTTGGAATGGAATGTTCATTTTTTGGCAGAGAAAGGGCAGGGGGGAGATATATTATCTACCCTCCTGCTGCTTTTTCTCAACCCTATAGATAGGGCAAGGATGGTCCTCTATGGAGAATGGTTGCAGCCATAGCTGTCAACGTTTCCCTTTTTTAAAGGGGAATTCCCTTATTCCGAATAGGATTCCTCGCAAGAAAAGGGGAAAGTTGACAGCTATGGTTGCAGCATTTGGGATTTTTTAGTTTAGAGAACAGGTGAGCAAGAGCTGACATGACAGAAGTTTATAAAATGATGCATGGCATGAGGAGAGTGGTGAGATGCTAGAACTCAAGACTATCCAAGGAAGCTGAATGCTGGAAGATTCAGGAAAGATAAAAGAAAGTTCTTCTCCACACAACACATAGTTAAACCATGGAACACGCTCTCCCAGGAAGCAGTGATGGTCACCAACTTGGATGGCTTTAAAAGAGGATTGGCCCAATTCTTGGGAAATAAGGAGATTAGGAGCTGCTGATTTTGATGTCTATGTTCTGTCTCCACAGTGAGAGGCAACAAGAAACCACAGGAGGGGAGAGGGCTCTTGTCTTCAGGTCCCACAGTCATCTGGTTGACCACTGTGAGAACAGGATGTTGGCCTGATCCAAAAGGCTTATGTTCTTACTTATTTTATTATGTTTATAAGTCAGCCTTTCTCCTCAGAGCCCCAAACCACGTATAGCACAAGATAAGCCAACAAAGTGCATCCCTAAATAAGTCACTAAAACGCTGATTAAAATGTTAATCATTAAAAAAACCCACCTAATCCAGAAAATGCTATCAATGATAACATTACATTATCAAGGACGCGGGTGGTGCTGTGGGTTCAACCACAGAGCCTATGGCTTGCCGATCAGAAGGTTGGCGGTTCGAATCCCCGCGATGGGGTGAGCTCCCGTTGCTTGGTCCCTGCTCCTGCCAACCTAGCAGTTCGAAAGCACGTCAAAGTGCAAGTAGATAAATAGGTACCGCTCCAGCGGGAAGGTAAATGGCGTTTCCGTGTGCTGCTCTGGTTCGCCAGAAGCGGCTTAGTCATGTTGGCCCCATGACCCGGAAGCTGTACGCCGGCTCCCTCGGCCAATAAAGCGAGATGAGCACTGCAACCCCAGAGTCGGCCACGACTGAACCTAATGGTCAGGGGTCCCTTTACCTTTACATTATCAAACTGAAAAGACCTGGGTGAACAAAAGCACCTTCAGTCGGTGTCAAAATCCCAGCAATGAAGAATGCAGATCAAACTCCAGGGCGCGATCATTCCAAAATTGAGGCCCTGCTATGGAGAATGCTCTTCTAACTACCCTCTCACCAGGAATCCCCACAGAGACCATGAGCAGAGCACATACACACCAGAATCTTATGGATCAAGTCACTTGGTATCAGAGAAGATGCTTCTGCAGGTACTTGAGCCCAAGTATCCTGCTGTCAGGGACTGGGCAGAGGAGGAATGGTGGAGACCGCCTCCCAAGCTTGACCCTTCCAGAGAAGAAGACTGTTCGGAATTGCAACAGGGGGTTGAGGGAGGTCACAGCTCAGAGGCAGATGACGGGGAAAGCTGGGAAATAATGGGAGAGGAAGCACCAGGAGAGCAACAGCTGACAGACACTGTGTCTAGAAAGCATTCCAGACCCCACCCCCAGAACCTGGCGAGCCGTGAAAGTAGTAGAGCAAAGGGCTCAGGAGCAAAGGGTCCTCAGCACCACCCATACGGAAGAAGGTGATGAATGAGGAAGTAGGAGAAAAGAGGGGACAGAGATTTACTCAGGACAATGCTATTATTCCAAGAGGTTGCGTTCTCAAGCCTCTCTCTGTAAATATTGAATAAAAGCAGATGGTAAGGACTTTTCCTTGTCTTATCCGTTCCTGGCAACCTGTTGTGAGGGTCAGTTCCTCTGCCACCTGGCACCTGCATATACTTCTCCTTGCCACAATGTTCTTCCTTGGAGGCAGGAATCTCAGGGACCCTTGGTCTTTGGGCTGTTGGTACAGGCACATGTTTCCCATCAGCTCTGCAGTGTCTGGGCAACTCTAACATATTTTATAACACTGTACCCACAGTTTAGAAATGTCCCATTGGCTGCGTTTCACCACATATTTCTGTTAAACAGACTTGCATAATTTAGAGTTATCATTATCTTTTCATGTCTTTCATTTCACAGGCAAATTCCCCTTAGAACAATAACCCCCAGTAACTATATTAACCCATATGCGTAACCAAGAGAACTTTAAAGGACAGCCATCCTGCATACTGCTGCTGCAATATAGGTTAAGAATTGCAGATAACATTTTATCTGTTTGTAAAGAACTGCATACATTCCATTAATCTGCCGCTGAGGATCTAGTCATCAGCAGAGCATTTTTCAGCAATCTTATTTTAATGAAACACGTTTGGAATCTTGTTTTAATGAAACACGTTTGCCTTTATATGCGGAGAAATAAAATGGAAGGGTTACATTCTTCCCTTCACAATATCACAAGCGGGGTTTTTTTTTAATCACACACACACACACAAACAAAAGGAAGAGAGGGATGGAAAAAATCTAAAAGTGAAGAAAAATAAGAAAGCAGTAGAACCACCTGGACTTCTAACTGTAGGTCTCATCCCTCTTTCATTTCCTCTGGTTAACCGTAAGTCACTTTATATCTCCCCAGATGAGAAATTAGAGGAGAACATTTCTTATCCTTTGCAATCAGGGCTTAATTTTAAACACAGCATTAGAGTCTGGATAGATTATAAGTGACCAAAAGTAATTTCACACCGTTGCTCTTTTAGTTAATATTGGTAGCTCTCGAACGGTGTGAGGCTTAAGGAATTTAAGACATTTCACACTTGCTAAAATCCCTTTGCACCTCCGATGTCAGAATCAGAGTGGAATAATGAACATCAAATCCTGTTTGCTGCTTTCATAGATTGCTATGCAGTGGAACATTCTTTAACCTCCTCAGGACAACCATAACCCACCCATTTCCCAAGCAGGAGGATGAAAGGTACCAAGTGTGCTTGAAAGAAGTGAGGTGAGAGAATGCACTCACCACATGATTCAAGAGCCCAATTTAATGCTTTGGAAAATAATGCTCCTTAGTCCAAGGCACTTCATGGACTGCCTGATTTGGCCTGGGGTCTATTTAAGCTAAAAGAGAGCGGGTGGTGATGTGATCTAAACCACTAGGGAGTGGGTGGCATTGTGGTCTAAACCACTGAATGGAAGGTCAGTGGTTCGAATCTGCAAGATGGTGATGAGCTGCTGTTGCTCTGTCCCAGCTCCTGCCAATCTAGCAGTTTGAAAGCACACCAGTGCAAGTAGATAAATAGGTACCACTGTGGCGGGAAGGTAAATGGTATTTCCGTGCGCTCTGGTTTCCATCACGGTGTTCTGTTGTGCCAGAAGTGGTTTAGTCCTGCTGGCCACATGACCCGGAAAGCTGTCTGTGGACAAATGCCGGTTCCCTCAACCTGAAGCGAGATAAGCCTTTGACTGGACTTACAGTGAGTAAGAAAGGAATCACTTAATCTCTCTTATTGCTTTGTGGAGAAGTAGTCTGAAAACTGCAGAGATGAGAGATGTGCCCCTAGGTAGGAACCTACCAAACTACAAACAAATAAGTCCAGGGCCTTATATACTACAAACCTTTAAAGTTTTTTGTGGGGGGTGGGGTGGGACAAGAATTAAAAAGGATTTGCTTTTCAAGCAAAATAATTTCCCCTGTTTACAAGCTCAGCCTGTCAGCTCTCTCCATCCACCTTCTCCACCCTCTGGTAAATATGGCAAGCTTTGAGATATTACTTCAGCTTTTGAGGAAACACTTTTCCACAGCAATTTTTTTTACAGTCAGATTATTGAAGCATTGTCTGATTTTTCATATTCATTGGAAAACTGTGTTGTTTCAATGCTGCTTGGCCCCAACTTGTTCTCCTGCCTGTTGCACAATCTCGGCACAATTATTATTCTTATTTGCCCTCTCTGTCCTTTCCCTCATTTGCCCTCATTGGCATTTAATCTCCAATGGTGACCTATGTCATTTTCCGGGTGGAACCTGGGATGTGGGTGGCACTGTGGTGTAAACCACAGAGCCTAGGGCTTGCCAATCGGAAGGTCAGCGGTTCGAATCCCTGCAACGGGGTGAGCTCCCGTTGCTTGGACCCAGCTCCTGCCCACCTAGCAGTTCGAAAGCATGCCAAAGTGCAAGTAGATAAATAGGTACCGCTCTGGCGGGAAGGTAAACAGCATTTCCATGTGCTGCTCTGGTTTGCCAGAAGTAGCATAGTCATGCTGGCCACATGACCCAGAAGCTGTATGTCGGCTCCCTCGGCCAATAAAGCGAAATGAGTGCTGCAACCCCAGAGTCGTCCACGACTGGACCAGGGGTACCTTTACCTTTACATATTATTACATTATGTATTCTTGATTTTGTGCTTTTTATGTTGTAAACTGCCCTGTCATTTTCAGATGAAGGGTGGTATATAAATGTAACAACAACAACAACAGATGATGTCGCAACTGCTAGTACAATAGATTTGAACAAATCACTACAGATTAAACAGTGGTAAGGACAAATTGGGTCTGTAGACAGTGAAGGAGGAGAAGTTCAGTAAAGAAGCCTGGGGAAGAAAGGGGTGCCAAACAGCAGTGAAACAACAAGAGAGTTAAAGTTATGTAACTACCTTTTCCAGCAACTAGTTTGGCTGTAGACAAT
Organism: Podarcis filfolensis; assembly: GCF_964270895.1. Lineage (NCBI taxonomy): Eukaryota > Metazoa > Chordata > Lepidosauria > Squamata > Lacertidae > Podarcis > Podarcis filfolensis. Next base: position 54,765,228 of record NC_139610.1, read on the forward strand.
GGGCTAATTTCAAAGCAAATATTATATACTGACATTAGGGAATATTTAGTATGGCCCTAATCATCTGACATGGTTTTGGCCAGAGTTAAAGATGGTTTGCTGGTTCTCTCTGAATGGACACCTCTGTTTTTTGTGTATTTCTGTGGCAGCAGTTTTACCAGGGGTAGCTAATATGGTGTCTGCTGGACTACAACTCCCAACATCCTTCACTAAAGGTTGTGCTGGACTAGGACTAATGGGAGCTGGACTCCGGAGGGCACCATGTTGATATCCTCTGAGTTATATGATCCTTGTGCATCATCTACTAGTCCACAGCATCTTGGTGTATGAGGGAGAATCGTGTGAGGGGGGGTCAATCACAACTATATAATGTTTCTCCATCCGAACAAAAAGTATGGAGAATGCCATTTGTGCCATCTGAAGGCTAATATGATTCCTGGGTTCTTCCAGTTTGTGTCCAGTTAGAAGCACAGATCAATAAATTCACCCTTTTGCGAAGTCTAGCGTCCACTTTCAGCATAAGTGTCATTTTACTGTATTCACAGAGCTACTCCCAGGCTAACTGTTAAACAGGTTTGCAGTTTTAAGACCCAGGGCCTAATTGGGAGAGTGCATGAACTTGCTCACCATATGCGCCATTTAGGTATGGATACAGCTGGCCAATGATGCTCTATTAGTTTGTAAGCTGCTGAAACATCCATGGATCATTAGTGAAAGGCCTTTTCATTCTGTTTCCGTTTGAGACCCGGGTCTGGCATCTGCAAAGGACAAAAGGCAGTACCGTTGCGCTTAAACCAGGGGGGACTAAGACGATTTAAATGCAAGGTTTATGTGGTATTCAGGTTGTGCTAAGCTAGTTTATTCTGGGTGCAATCCTGCACGTCTAGGAATCAGTGGCAAAATATGTGGATATTAATGGAGCAGGATTGCAGTCACTGGCTTTTGCATCGAAAGTCATGCATATTCCCTTAATGCAGCTTTTGGGACTCCTTTCTCCTTGCTCCATTATCCTTATTGTTCCAGTACATTTTTTTCCAAGCTTAAAATATGTAAAAAATACAGTGCAAAGGAAGTCTGATGTACATTAAAATGCAAAGGAATAAATCCACTGGAAAATCTGGAAATAGGCCCACTCTAGTTATCAAGAATAAAAGCAAATGAAAGTAATTCTTATTTAACCAAAGCGGTAGAATCTAGCATTACAGTATTCCCATAGTCCCTTGCTAAAACACATGGAAGGGCCATAGCTCAGTGGATGAGCATCTGTTCTGTGTGCAGAAGGTCCTAGTTTTGATCCCTGGCATCTCCAGGTAGGCCAGGGGGGAAAACTCCATCAGAAATTTTGGAGAGGCACTGCCAGTCAGTGTAAACAGTACTGGGGTAGATGGACCAGTGGTCTCACTCTGTATAAGTCAGCTTCCTATGCTTCAGTGTTACAAGAGTCTTGGGCTGCAATCCAATGCAGGCAGAAGGCATTATAACTATTTTGTGGTGTGCCATTAAATACCGTATTTTTTGCTCTATACGACTCACTTTTTCCCTCCTAAAAAGTAAGGGGGAATGTGTGTGCGTCTTATGGAGCGAATGCAGGCCGCGCAGCTATTCCAGTAGCCAGAACAGCAAGAGGGATTGCTGCTTTCACTGCGCAGCGATCCCTCTTGCTGTTCTGGCTTCTCAGATTCAGAATATTTTTTTTCTTGTTTTCCTCCTCCAAAAACTAGGTGCGTCTTGTGGTCTGGTGCGTCTTATAGAGCGAAAAATACGGTATATGATTTCTAATAAGTGCTAAACGTAGACCTCTTGGACAAGAGGGAATGCTTCTGAAAAACTCCTTCAAAGTTGGTCGCAGAAATTCATTCTCTTCTTCTTACGTCGTGCAATGAGACATCACTTTGCTACAGATTTCAGCTACACACATTTCCTTGTTTGTTACATTCCTGCCTTTCTCTGAGGACTCCAGAGTGGCATATATGGAGCTCCCAGGTGATCTCACGTCCTCCAAATATTGTCCAGATGTGAATCAGGCTACATCCTAGAGAAGGTGTGAAACTTTGAATGTAGTAAGGGGGGGGGCAGCGACAGCTTCTCCCATTGGATTCTCCCTCTGATCCCATCATCTGCCTGCTGTACTGACTAGGGATGGGGGTGGGATTTAGTTAAAAACACGAATCTACCTAATTCAGGCTTCCTGAAATACACAAACCAGAACACAGCTATCCTTTGAAATCCTCACTTTTCTGAATTTTATTATGCCATTCTCCAAGCAAATAAAGTGTTTTTAAAAAGCATACATATGGGGAAAGTGTACATAAAAATGCATAGATTAGTCAGAACAACATGCAGAAATGCATTATATTATGTTAATGGTATAACAAGAAAATTGTGACTGTGTAAAGTACAGTTGTACCTCGGGTTAAGAACTTAATTCGTTCCGGAGGTCCGTTCTTAACCTGAAACTGTTCTTAACCTGAGGTACCACTTTAGCTAATGGGGCCTCCCGCTGCTGCTGCGCCGCTGGAGCACGATTTCTGTTCTCATCCTGAAGCAAAGTTCTTAACCTGAGGTACTATTTCTGGGTTAGCCGAGTCTGTAACCTGAAGCATATGTAACCTGAAGCGTATGTAACCCGAGGTACCACTGTATGGATGTATTACAATATGGAAGGGTTAAATAGCATGACTGTGTTCTCTTACTGTTATTTATTCATTTATTAAATTTACATTCTGCCTCTGTTCCAAGGAGCTCTAGGTGGTTGACATGGTTCTACCTCTCCCCATTTTAACCTCACAACAACCCTGTGAGGTAGGTTCGCCTACCTAAGGTACATAAGGTAACCTAGTGAGTTTCTTGCTTGAGTAGGGATGTGAATACTGGTCTCCCAGGTTGTAGTAGATCACTCTGCACCACACTGCTGCACATATGCATATAAAGACACACACACACACACACACACACACACACACACACGTATAAAGACTTCTCTGTGGATTTGGGCAAAGACTACAATCTTGCTCACAGCACCATAGAATTTGGTAAGGTGGTATCCAAATAATTAGTCCCTCTAGCTTTTGATTGTGCAATCGAACTTCTCTTTTGCTACTCACCCCGTGCTCACCCCAAAATTTGTTCTGGGGTTTCCTCCAGCCCTCCTGAACAGGGAGGGCACAGGGGCACATGGGGAGAGGAGAGGAAGGGGAAGTTCCCTTGTGCAAGCAGAAATCCCTAGAAGAGGTACTTCATTGGGTACTGTCCATAAGATTTATCTCTACTTAATTAGAGTGAGGGCTGCACTCACAAACAATACCAGAAAGCCTATTTCCATAAGGTTTGAACAAATATGTAAGAGCTATTCAGCTTTTTTTTTACTTTAAACATAATGCTGAGTATGTTAAGTATCTTAGCATCCAGGGCTCCAATATAAGCAGCCTGATCTGAGTCTCTTACATCTTTCATCTTTCTTTGTCTGCATCCAGATGGCTTACAATGACCTATTAGCATTGTGCCAGTTGCGTTCAGGTCTTTTAAATATCCCCATGGCTTGGAAAATCATCAAATGCCTGCTATGAAATAATAATAATAATAATAAGACGCAAAACATCCGAATGCTCACTGCTGAACATGCTAAATGAGCTAAATAATGGGAAACATATTTACAATGCACTTTAGTAGTAAACCTATCCAATTTGTGATTTAAGAGGTCAAACTATTGGGGTTTTATTTTATTTTCCTTTTTTGCATTCTTGGTAATTTTAGAAGAAGCAGGCTAGGAAATCTGCACTCGCAGGCCTTATAAAACTGCCTCCCTTATTTTGAATAATAGACATCGATTGTAAAAACGGTGCGGATGGACCCCCTTCCTTCCCCTCCATCCTTCCTTTCATTCACACATTCTGGCTGGAGAGTCTGCCACCCGTGAGGCTTACAATACAGATGAAACTGTTTCTCTTTTGTTTCTCCCTTTTCTTGGCATCGATCATGGAGAATCCAGCCACCTACTTGCTCCATGAATCAGGACCAGAAGAGCTGCTAACACCAGATGCGAACATTCCCAAAGATGAGTGCCAGCCTTCATGATCTGAGTTTAACTCAAGAATGTGAAACCAATTATTTCCAATCACCAGGCTGCCCAGTGTTGGGAGTGCAACAGCAGAGATCATTCAGTCTATAACCAAAGGGTTAATTCTGTTAGGGTTAGGCTCAGTATACCTGAAGGAGCGTCTCCACCCCCATTGTTCACTGAGGTCCAGCGCCGAGAGCCTTCTGGCGGTTCCCTCACTGCGAGAAGTGAAGCTACAGGGAACCAGGCAGAGGGCCTTCTCGGTAGTGGCGCCCGCCCTGTGGAACACTCTCCCACCAGATGTCAAGGAAATAAACAACTATCTGACTTTCAGAAGACATCTGAAGGCAGCCTTTTTTAGGGAAGTTTTTAAAGTTTGATGTTTTATTGTATTTTTTTATATTTTGTTGGAAGCCGTCCAGAATGGCTGGGGAAACCCAGCCAGGTGGGTGGGGTATATATTATGATGATGATGATGATGATGATGATGATGATGATGATGATGATGTCAGTGAGCCAAGACAGGGAAGGGCGGAGGTGGCAACCAGCTTTGTACAAGGTGTAATCTAAGAAAGAACTAGCCTCTCTGTTTCTTTCTCCTCAAATTATACACTTTTTTCGTTGGGTTGGCTCAGTAAATTTTTGTTTTGTTTTATTGTTTGGTAGATTTACAAAAAGAAAAACATGCAACAATAAATAAATTATACAAGAGGGCAAGAGTAGATGTGGATGCAGAAAAAAAATCAAAACTTCTTGGGCTCCATTCCTCCTTCCTTCCTGCCCAGGGTGGCCTTGCCCTCTGCCAGCTGGACCTTAGTGACAGCAGTTTCTCTTGCTCCTCACTTGCACTCCAGCAGCTGCTACAAGCTGTTCAAGGGAGGAGGCTGACAGTTGTGGCCACGGAGAGGCAAAGGGATGCTCCCTTGCCTCTGCCCACTGTCGCTGCCACTGTTCATCCTCCTTGGTGGCGGCACGGTCAGTGGAAATAGGGACATTCCTGGATCGAATCGGAAGCCGGGATGGCTTTTGTAATTCCAGGACTGTCCCTGGAAAATAGAGGCGCTTGGAGGATATGCTGAAATGAACCACAAAACGGTGCCCCCCTTCACCGTGAGTGAAGATGTACATTATAGCGAGAAGCTGAGCATAAAGATCTACAATGGGATCTGCTGCCTCTGTGGATCCTGCCACCTGAGATGGTTGCCTCACCTTGCCTCATGGGTCATAGTCACTTTATTTGTCTACTGTTTCTCTATACAGTGGTACCTCGGGTTAAGTACTTAATTCGTTCCGGAGGTCCGTTCTTAACCTGAAACTGTTCTTAACATGAAGCACCACTTTAGCTAATGGGGCCTCCTGCTGCTGCCACACCGCTGTAGCCCGATTTCTGTTCTTATCCTGAAGCAAAGTTCTTAACCTGAAGCACTATTTCTGGGTTATTGGAGTGTGTAACTGCTGAAGCGTATGTAACATGAGGTACCACTGTATCCTTAAACTCAAGAGTGTCGCCATGCCTGCCACTGACTGGCATTTGGTCTTGGAATATTGCTCCAAAGTGAATAATGCACCCCTCAGACTGCAACGTGTTCCCCAGTGACATAAAGTGACATAGCAAGCTTGTGGCTGCTGCGAGATCTGAACCAGGGACCTCTAGGTTCCCCTCAAGCACATTTAGCCAATGCACACTATTTCTAAATGGCAATTTCTTCGGGGCCCTTAGTCAAATGACTGCAGCTTTTAGAAGGGGTGAATGAAGATAATAAAGCGGAGCTCTGTGGATGTTGCCACCTACTGGCAAGCAAGGAGAACTTCCTGCCACCCAGGGCCATCTTAAGCTTAGCCGGCGCTGTGGTGCAAAGATCCCTCCGCCCCCCCCCCATTTCCCAGAGTTGTCAACCTTTTCCCAAGCTTCTGTGGGGATCGCTCTCCTCCCGTGGAGGCTTGGGAAGGAAACTGCACACCCACGTGTCATATTCCTAATGGGGGGGAGCCTCTCCCACAACAAAGCGACGGGGGCCCTTTCCTTTCATTTAAATCACACCCGACGCACTTGAAGCGCACCCCTTCAAAGAATCCTGAGAAGTGGTGGTTTGTTAGAGGGCGCTGGGAATTGTAGTTTGGGGATTGTAGTTCCCAGGATTCTTGGGTGCAGGGTGTTGAGCCATGTGCTTTCAATGAGGGGGGGGAGGTCCTGATCAGCTGCCGCATGCGTGGATCCGGATTAGAGCCATATACCCCCCTGGGGAGAACGGAGCCCAGGCCTTCAAGCTGGGTCATGATCCAGCACCCAGCACTGCCTCCTCCTCCTCCTGCCATGTGACTCACCCGATGCTGCAAGCCACGTCAAGCACCATGTTGCAGCACTGGGCATGCAGCAGTGACACCAGCCAGTTCTTGTACTCGGCAGTGCGGCTCTGCGTGTCGCCAATGTAGAGCTGCCAGACCTGTGCTGCGCGGCCATTGGCATACTGGTCCGGCAGCCCCTCGGCTGCCACGCCCAGTGAGCGGGTCCGGTAGATGCTGTCCACCATGGCGAGTGCACAGAGGCTCCTGCGGGCACCAACGGATGGACAGGAGAGCGCGCGCATCCACGAGCGAGCGCCTAGCTGCTGCTACTGCTCCTGCTGCTGCCAGCCATATAGTTGGCAGGGCACAGCTTCCATCCTAAGCCTCTGCAGGGAACACTCTCCTCCCACAGAGGCTTTGGAGGCAAGCTGCATGCCTGCCAGTCATATGGTTGACGGGGCACAGCTGGTGAGCGTGCAGGGAAAGGGGAGGCCGCCAGCAAAGCCACGCAGCTCCCCCACTTGCTGGGGCACCCCTGAGACGCCAGCGCCCTGGTGCAATGCCCCACTAAACCCAATTGGAAAGACGGCTCTGCTGCCACCACAGTGTTAGGATTAGGTGCAAAATCGGTATGTCGAAACTGAGAGGCTCTGGTTTGCAGTTTTTAATGCACACCTTAATCAGCTTTATACATTTCTGCAGTCTAATTTGCATACAGAAGACTCCATTCTGCCTGATGTTTTCTTAGCCCAGTGATGAAATCTTCATGCCAAGCCCTGGCTCTCTCGCACACCCATCTCCTCCCATTCCTACCTCTGAAGCTGCCAAATTTTCATTGCTCTGAAGCCAAAACTAAATAATATTACTGTCTTGCACCTTGAATAGCAGCTGTGACTCTTCCCCCCCCCCCCACCGCATGGTGATTTAGGAATAGTAAAGTTAAGCAACTAGATTTTTTTTTTTAAATCCCACATGAACACACAGGTGTTTTAGCTCTGTAAAATTGAAAAATACCTAACTTTGAAAAAAGTTGTGACATGATTACTTATGCATAGAAAACCCACACTAGGTGGTTTTGGAGCGATTAGTACATTTGCTTTCTCTCTTATTATATTTATTGCTTTCAGAGGTTGAAAACCTCATTGAATTGGTGCCACATTTAAAGAAAGGGCTGTGGTCAGTGGCAGAGCAACTGCTTTCCTTGCAAAGGGTCCTGGGTTCAGTCCCTGGAATGTCCAGGTAGAGCTGCAAATGTCCCTTGTCTGAAACCCTGGACAGCTGCTGCCTGTCAGTGTAGGTGTCGTGTGTGGAGAGTCCTGTCCTCCCCCGGTAACTTCATAGGCGAGAATCACAAGCAGTTTGTATTTTATAGTCGTTTTTATTCAGTCATCTGGTTGCAAAGCAAGAATTCATATCTCTCCACAAAGAGAGGTGTTGGATACTCTGAGCCCTTCCCCTTCCGCCCCCAGCAACATCCTGGGCACCAACAGGAAGTTCCGCCTCTCCGCGCTCTCTGTTCCCTAATATGGAGAGACCTACGAGCCTGAGGGGAGGAGGGGTCGCCCAGGCTCTCTAGGGATGTCTCTGCTGGCTGTTCTCTCCCTCCCCTCTCTCCTTCCACTATCTCATAGCTCGGTAACTCCTGTGGAGGCTATGCAGTATTCTCCTCTCTCTCTCCTACTGAAACTACTGGGGAGAAGGGGAGTGAGCTTCTCCCCCCCCCCCCGCCTTCGGAGAGAAGCTGATCTGACTGCAGATACCCTTCCCAATCCTCCTGTTCGGACCATTCCCTGACAGTAGACAATACTAAACTCTATGGACCAAGGCTGGCCCTACCATTGGGCAGAGTGAGGTGGCTGCCTTGCGTGACAGATTTTGCTAAGGGCGGTAGCACTAAGGCAATGGGGTGCAAAGCTCTGCTCACTATGCGGACTGCACTGTGCAACCTAAATTAGCTTGCTGACCTGAGGTGTGCTGGAGGGTCTTTTCCCATCATCATTGTTGGGGGTTCCTTTAAAGAAACTTATTGCTGATCAGATAATTGTTGACATTCCATGCTGTAGCAGCTCCATAGCAGCTCTTTTGTTCAGAACTTGAACATGAAAGCTTTCCCTTCTCATAGTTTTACATTTAATTCTAATTTTTGGAATTCAGGGTTTTAATAGAAGGATATCTGGACTCTGATGGGTTAGAGGAAGTAGATACTTAAAAATCAGTTTCTCTCTTCATAACAAATGCCTTTTAACCCCCTGATGATGAAATTCCAGATACTGTATTTTTCGCTCCATAAGACGCACTTTTTCCCTCCTAAAAAGTAAGGGGAAATGTGTGTGTGTCTTATGGAACGAATGCAGACAGGAGGCAGGTGGGGAAAGCCCCCAAGAGCTGCACACACGCTCCGCATGGCTCTTGCGGGCTTTTCCCCAAGAGGGAGAAGGGACTGACTAGCCGCGTCAGTCCCTTCTCCCTCCTCAGAGAAAAGCACGTAAAAGCTGTGCACCCTTTAAAGAGCATGCGGCTCTTGCTGGCTTTTGTGGGAGGTGGGGGAAGGGACAGAGGGCAGCCCCTCAGTCCCTTCCCCCACCTCCCGGAAAAGCCCCCAAGAGCCGCACTCCCTTTCACTAGCTGTGTGGAACATCAGTGATGGGCTGCCCTTCTCCCTCCTGGGGAAAAGCCTGCAAGCGCCGCACACACACTCCACGTGCCTCGTGAAGGGGAGCGCTGAGCAGAGCCTGGGATGCATACAGGCTCTGCTCAGCGTTCCCTTTAAAAATATTTTTTTTCTTGCATTGCCCTTCTAAAAACTAGGTGCGTCTAATGGTCAGGTGTGTCTTATGGAGTGAAACATACGGTAATTACCTGAAGGGCTTTAATGTTTGTTCTGATCAACGGGCAAAGCGGTGGTATGCATAGCAACTGGGACTCCCAAGCTGCAGAAGACTTCACCATATCCATCTGACAAATTAACATTTTGACAATTAACTCATCCAACAGAAATAATTTACTGTAGCAGTTTCAATGTGCAGCGTATTTCTTTTCTGATAACAACCATTTAAACATATGTGAGACCACAAAGAGTCAATGCAAAAGGAGTCTCTGAGCCTTAAATTTCAGTGCCAAAAGGATTGTTAATGGTGTAGAACTAGTTTTGGAATGGCGAGTATTGATGGCTAAAGGCAGGCAAGATCACTCCTCACTAATCCTTGCTTTTGGTTCTTTTTCTCATGGGCTCTCCTATCTAAGAAGGTCTCTGTACTGCCAAGACAATGTCATCCACCTTGCAAATCATAGTTGTGTGAGTAAAGAGTTTAGAACTAAGCCAACATGTGCAGTGGGATAAGGGGAAGTGTCATATAATTCAATATAATATCACATAACAGAAAATGTAGCAAGTTTTAATTTCAGTTTTCACTGCACATAAAACATTTTCTAGGTTGATGTTTCTCATCTTTTTATTAAAATACACGCATGCATACAAACACATTCTCCTACAATTTACTGTTAGCACAGCCATTTTTGGATTGCTCCTTTGATTTGCATTTTTAAAAATAATACCATTTCGTTTGGGGTATATTTAATTGTTGTTTGTTTCCCTGACAAGCCAAATTAAGCTTTTATGAAGTGACCTCCAGTCTAGGGATGTGTACCAATCACAATATTTGGTTTGGACTGCATTGGTGCTTGGGAAACAGCTCAACTTCATCTGAAGACATTCAGAGGCTTCTTGGTTAGACTCAGGATCCGGGGCCAAGTCAAGTCAGGAAGAAAGAGGGTTCATTTCCCCTCCTCCCACTCCCTCTTTTCTTTTGACAGAAGTGAATGAAATGTGTGGCCCTTACAGAGTGTATGAAACCTGCCAAATTAAAGGCAGATCAGTGCGGGGTTTTTCCTGCTAGATTTTACATTTTGATATAAAATTTTAAAGAAACTTTGGGAGCAGATTTTAATTAAATCTGAAGGTGAATTCTGACAAATTCCAGGAGGAGGGATGCAATGATTTCCCCAGAATTTCAATCTTTCCAGTACAGGAGAGGAGACAAAAGTGAATCACTTAATCTCCCCTAGTGTTTTGTAAACAATTGGTCTGAAAATAACAGGCATGAGAAAGATGCCCCCAAATTTCAGACAATAGGTTCAGGATTTTTGTGTGTGCTAGAAACCTTTAAAATTGATTTGGGGGAGGATTAAAAGCTGCTATTTTGGTTCTGGACACCAATTCAATCGCATTAGGCAGGTATCCCTAGATGGTACGCTAGCAATATCTTTTGATACAGGAAGTAGACTGATGTCATCACTGGAAATTTTCTTCTCTTGGAGCCAAACGTCCTCCACTCCAAATTCTCCATAGGCATTTTCCTAATTTGAATCTGCTTCAGCTTTTAGGTTGTGGTGGTGGGGCAGAGTTTGAGAGTGTGCGGAGACTTCTTAGCCTTTCTTTGCCTTGCACACCTCTCATCATTTCTGCTTGACTTCCCTGGCTCTTTTCTTCCCCAAGCAAAAGTACTGGTGCCGCCAGTGCAGACATAGGCTGCTGGTGTAGCACTCTGAAAGCTTTCCCCTTATCAACTTCTTCCTGGAATGCAGGCAAGGGTCCACTCTGAGCTCAAAGGGATCCTAGGCTATGCTCAGCCATTTAGTCCCACTTCTGGTGCAGGATCCAACCTGCTGCTGCTGCATATAATCACTGCTTGCAACACTGAATGTGTTTTTTGAGCTTGGGGCGAGGTGAACTCAGAAAGCCAGTGCTGCTGCCACATCTGTATTTTCTCCACACACTTGGGCACTCTGGTCTTGGGAGCGCCATGTGGTTTTTTTTGCCAGCAGTGCATATGTGGCTCATGATCAGACAACAATAATGACTCGATAAGGCAGACTATGACCAGCCAACAAAATAAATAAAAATCACCTGGGACAGACTTAGGCAGGGTTTTCCAAACTTGGGTCTCCAGCTGTTTTGAGGCTACAACTCCCATCATCCCTAACTAGCAGGACCGGTCAGGAATGATGGGAAATGTGGTCCAAAAACAGCTGAAGACCCAAGTTTGGGAAACACTGGACTAAGTAGTCCATGTGAAAAAGTCAAATACATACACAAAGTGCATGGTGAAGATGATGATGATGCTGATGCTGATGATATTAACAGCAACACAATAAGACAGCCTATGGTTTGGCAAAAAAGTAAATAAAATTTCCTGGGACAGACTAAGGTGTCTGCATGACAAAGCCACAAACAGAAAGGAAGAGGAATGTAACTACTGTTACTACTACTAAATAAGGCTTGGCAGTAAAATTCATAAAAATCACTTGAGACAGACTAAGGTATGTATTAAAAAGCTATACTCAAAGACTGAGAATTTAATAATGGGTAATACTGCCCCATCCTTTCTTCCTTATCTTTTTGTTGTTATTACATTTTATTGTCAGGGCTGGTGGGCTGGCATGTCCATGGTTACAGATGTTCCTTTTATTATTTTTACTTTAATACATATTATCACCTTCTACAACAAAATGGCACTTTCCTGCAAGTAGACACATTCACTGTCAAGTCTAACCAAGCCCCATTTTATTCCTGCAGCTGTAATGGTGCTACAATTTTATTCAAGCTTAAAATACAAAACTACAGCTGCTCAGAGTGTTATTTTTTAAATAAAAAAGAATCAGGATGCACAAGCTGAACTCTGTCTCTCTCACCCACACGTACACCCACACCCACACACTAGGAATAAACAGTTGTGATGCACGGGATGGTGGTTGGGGATCCATTATGTGTGGGTCACCATTATAGTATATTCACCAGGATGGCTAGGTGAGGGTTAATATGTTTCTAATACATATGGTTCCTGTCTCCGTTGTGAGATCAGTTATAGGTCTCTGGCCAAAGATAACAGCTAAAATGTAACAGATGCTGGATCCTCCACAGCTGAGGTGAAGTATTTCCTTTCATCCTAACTAGTCATTGATAATGTCCCCACAGTTGGAAACGTCAAGGGCACGAGCAGGTTATTACAAAATTAAATAAATGAACTGCCTAAAGTGAGTTAAGATCAACAGATACGCTGTTCATCACTCCTTTTTGAAAGGCATCAAAATTAAAAGTAAAGTAAAACCCTGCATTTCTACAGGAAGGTATCAGGCTTATTAAAACCAAAGCTAAACATGCCTTGGTTGAGTAGCCCTACTGTGTGGCTGAGGCCGGCCCTACCAATCGGCAGAGTGAGACAACTGCTCAGGCAGCACATGCCAGGGTGCAACAGCACGCATTCGCTCATTCCTCCAGAGTCCCAGCTCTGTATTTCCAGCACTAGACTGCAATCCTCAGGTGGAGAATGTTGTCCCATCAACAGGACTGAAAGATGTTTTGACTGTCAATCCAATCCTATTCTCTGCGTTGTATCCAGAGTAAAACCCTCTGAACTATGGGCCTAAGTTAGGCCCTACCTGTGTTATACATTTAAGGTGGTACCATTCGACTTTAAATGATCCTGGCTCCCCCGGAAGAATGCTAGAAACTGAACTTTGATGCTGAGAGTTATTAGGAAACCTGTTATGTACTAACCTTGGATCCTAGAACAATAGGCAAGTAGGATCCTAGAATGCAACAACTGATTGGCTTGCAGGAGAAGACCAATCAGGCTCCAGGAAGAAGTTAATCAGCCTATTAGGCTGGTAGAATCGTAGAATGCAACAACTAAACTGATTGGCCTGCAGGAAAAGACCAATCAGGCTCCAGGGGGGAAGCAGAATCAGCCAATCAGACAGGACTCATTGTGTAAATAATGTATATAAAAGCCTGAGGTTTGGGAGGCAATTCAATCACAGTTTTACAAGCTGCAATAAAGAGCATGACATCACTACAGGACTCCAAGTATATTTCAAAACCCCTATTTCCCTCACAGAGCAGCAATTCCCAGACTTCCCTGGAAAGAGAGGTCAGCTGTTAAACCATATTGGGAATTATAGTTTGTTAAGGGTTCTGAGAAATGTTAGGACACCCCCATTCCCCTCATAGACCTGCAGTTCTGAAACTGGCTTAACAGTCAATCCCTCTTCCCAATGAACTCCGGGAATTGCAGCTTTGTGAGGGGACCTAGGGTATCCCAACAATTAACAGACTACAGACTACAGTATTCTCTGAGGGGAGCCGTTGCTGTGTAAAGTGGTGTGGTACTGATTATGAACGCATAGAACTGTAGAGTTCAAAAGGACCTTGAGGGTCATCTAGGTCAACCCCTTGCAATGTAGGAATATCAACTAAAGCAGGCTTCCTCAAACTCGGCCCTCCAGATGTTTTTGGCCTACAACTCCCATGATCCCTAGCTAGCAGGACCAGTGGTCAGGGATGATAGGAATTGTAGTCTCAAAACATCTGGAGGGCCGAGTTTGAGGAAGCCTGAACTAAAGCATCCATGACAGATGGCCATCCGACCTCTGCTTAAAGACCTCCAAGGAAGGAGAGTCCATAACCTCCTGAGGGAGACCGTTCCACCGTCGAACAGATCTTACTGTCAGAAAGTTCTTTCTGAGGTTTCATTGAAATCTCCTTTCTTGTAACTTGAATCCATTGGTCGGGGTCCTTCCCTCTAGAGCAGAAGAAAACAAGCTTGCTCCATCTTCCATGCCTTTTAGGCATTTGAAGATGGCTGTCATATATCCTCTCCGTCTTCGCTTTCCCAGGCTAAACATACCCAACCAACCAAGGCTTGGTTTCCAGACCCTTGATCATCTTGGTCACCCGTTTCTGCACCCATTCTAGCTTATCAATATCCTTCTGTTTGCTATGTCCCTTCAAGTATCTGTTAGGTTACAACCAGGGTTCACGTCGGACAGATGAGGATGGGGGTGGATTGTGTACCTCCCTCAAATACACTACCTGCAGGCTCACATGCTTCAACTCAATAGCCAGCTGACTGGCATCTTCTTACCCACTTGCTGCTGCCATACAGGGGGCCTCTGTAAAAGATCCCAATTATTGGGTAGGATTCTGCCGTATTGTATTATCTGAAAAATATTACAAAAGTAAATCTAAATCTAAGCATAAATTGCCTTCTGTTCCCCCCATGAACAGTATTTCAGGATTCAGGTTACATTAAAACACAATATATTCTACAAGTAGGATCAATAATCTTCTATTTAACATAGTATTTGATCTACTGTGATATATAATTCATTTTTTCATTTACAGTGTTCATTGTTTTTGATAACCTATAATCAAAACAAATGACTCCCTTAATTAGAGCCACATTTCAAGTTTCTTCATTCATCTAACCCTCTCCTAGTTGATCCAATTTTCCCTTTAAAATGGCCAAACGACTTTTAATATAGTTGGAACCGATCTACCAGATTCCTGCCTCTTTATAAAATCAATAGATGAACGCCAGCCTGCCAAAAGCTTGTCCATTTTTGTTTGAACTTGAAGTCTGTGAAATAGTCATTCCACAACAGCTATTTGCTTTATTTAATCCACCAATTTTCCAGATTCATGAATCCACACCCTCACTATTACTTAGTCATTGTCATTCTTGCTACAAAAAGAAGGTGAGTAATCAGTTTCCTTTGCCTTAAGATACTATTTATCATCCTCAGATAAGTTCAGCAAGGCCACAATAGGAGCGATTTTTTTTCTTGCTTTACTGTTCTATTTTATTTTTAAAGCTTTTTTCTTCACTTTTCAGCCAAAAAGGCTTCTAGAACAGCTTCTAGATATATATGTTTTATTTCAATTTTTTAAAGGCAGATAAAGTGATCCTTCAGGTAAGTCATTATAGGTCAAAAGCTGCACTTTGAACTGTGTTCAGAAATAAATAGGTAGCCAGTGCACACTATGCAAAAGCCTTTGACTGTGTCGACCACAGCAAACTATGGCAAGATCTTTTTAAAAAAGGGAATGCCTGATCACGTCATCTGTCTCCTGAGAAATCTCTATGTGGGACAAGAAGCTACAGTTAGAACTGGATATGGAACAACTGATTGGTTCAAAATTTGGAAAGGAGTACAACAAGGCTGTCTATTATCTCCCTGCTTATTTAACTTATAAGCAGAATTCATCATGCGAAAGACTGAACTGGAAGAATTCCAAGCCGGAATTAAGATTGCTGGAAGAAATATCAACAACTTCAGATATGCAGATGACACAACTTTGGTGGCAGAAAGTGATGAGGAATTAAAGAACCTCTTAATGTGGGTGAAAGAGGAGAGTGCAAAATATGGTCTGAAGCTCAACATCAAAAAAACTAAGATCATGGCCACTGGTCCCATCACCTCCTGGGAAATAGAAGGGGAATAAATGGAGGCAGTGAGAGATTTTACTTTCTTGGGCTCCATGATCACTGCAGATGGGAGAAAAGCAATTACAAACCTAGACAGCATCTTAAAAAGCAGAGACATCACCTTGCCAACAAAGGTCCAAATAGTTAAAGCTATGGTTTTCCCAGCAGTGACGTATGGAAGGGAGAGCTGGACCATAAAGAAGGCCGATCACCAAAGAATTGATGCTTTTGAATTATGGTGCTGGAGGAGACTCTTGAGAGTCCCATGGACTACAAGAAGATCAAACCTATCTATTCTTAAGGAAATCAGCCCTGAGTGCTCACTGGAAGGACAGATCCTGAAGCTAAGGCTCCAATACTTTGGCCACCTCATGAGAAGAGAAGACTCCCTGGAAAAGACCCTGATGTTGGGAAAGATGGAGGGCACAAGGAGAAGGGGACGACAGAGGACGAGATGGCTGGACAGTGTTCTCGAAGCTACCAACATGAGCTTGACCAAACTGCAGGAGGCAGTGGAAGACAGGAGTGCCTGGTGTGCTCTGGTCCATGGGGTCACAAAGAGCCGGACACGACTAAACAACTAAACAATAACAACAATGCACAGTTGGTACAAAAGTGGGGGCAACCTGAACCCTCCATCTCACCCCTGTGAAAAGCCATTTTCTTAATGGAAGCCTACAACATTTATATGGGTAGTGGCTTAGGTTGAAATCTACATGGAAGAATAGATTTCTCTCTCTCTCTCAACTAACATATGTTAAAGGTATTATTTCATAAAATATATGTTTATTGTGCAGTTATCTCAGCCTGCAGGCTTATAGTTCTCTAGTATGTATAAAACAGTACATAACTATAACCCACAGAGACTGCAGGTTTATTCAAATCCCTTGACTGTAAGGGAAATACCAAAATAGCAGAATGTAAATAGGAGGCTGCGTTGTATGTAATGACCTTAAAATATTTCTGTAGCAAACAACAGCACTTTTGTCTAATTTTCAGTTTCATGGGTTATTATCTCTGTTGAGATTCTTGTCGAGTTATTTACATGGAATTCTTCAGCTTTCTACAGCTTCAGCCATACTTTCTGAATAAATCATGCAACTATATAAAGATGTTTAAATCGCCAGATGTATTTTGGTTTCTCAGTAGTGCAGATGATGTACTAAGGCACATCTGTTAAGGAACCTGTCCAGAGAAGAGCAATTTTCCCCCTGTAGTGCACAGGCAAGCAGAAGATTCTGCACAGTCTCAAAAGTCCAGCCTCGTTTCCCAAAGCCCAACCCTCACCTGTGGTTGATGACCCTATTTGTCTGGAAATCATATCATCATATTTCCTGCTCCCATAAGCAAGTGTGTCTACAATTCCAGTAACCAACGTATTCTTCAGAATGTGTTCGCCCTCCCCTTTTTAATCTTTTGTTAGTCTGCTAAATCAACACTCCATCGAGGAACCAAAACAGATGTGAAGCTTCTGAATCTCAGGAGGTGTCAGAGAACTTTGTAAAATAGCTAAATAAAATTTCACACCTGAAAACTATACACAGTAACTTGCTTTTCCTCCATTGTCCAAGGTGCTGCAGATAGAACTCTAGGAGTCCCAGCTATCTATCACACCAGTTTGACGTTTTCTGCACAAATCATTAACATTTTTGTCTGTACTTGGTAGCAGGGAAGTTGCATTACAAATGATGGATCTTGGACCACTGTCTTCAAATCACTTTTTCTGGAGAAATCCCATTGGAATCAATGGAGCTATTCAGGGCTGCATCTGCCATTATATTTCCCTGACTGCGTTTTAAAAATACTTGTGGGGAAGTAGCTCAGGATGCATATGGCATAAAAGTCAATGACAAATTTGAGATATATGGATTCAAAAAGAAAGTCTTAGAAGCTTTCTGAAACACGAGTTTCAGGCATAACTCTAAAACCCAATTGACACAGGAGCCCTAAATAGTTACATCCTCCATGTGGCTGGAAGTCTCTGAGTGACTGTAATAGCTCTTAGTTCTGATAAGTGGTTATGGTCACACACAAGCGGCACCTTTCTAGCTCTTTTTCAGTACTGTATGCTTGTTGGCCCGTAAGCTCTGCGCTCTTTAGAAATGTCTGGCTTCAAGAAGTAGCAGCCCAGGACAAGGAAGCAGGCTGGAATGGGCTCCCCCCCCCCAGGGAGTGCAGGCCATATTAGTTCATACAGTCACTAGAAGCTTTTCACTACATAAATGCTTCATGTGGACTCCTAATGAGCAAGCTTTATACTGAACCAGCATTACAAAGATGCACATCCTCAGGTGTTTTCTGCCTGCCTACCTTTTGAAAAACTGATGCAAGAATATTCACTTGGGAAGGTGTTCTACAATAGCGCTTTGTTTGAAAATTGTAGAGAGGCAAGTCGTAAGGCCATCTGAGATAGTTTTCTAAAAATGGCTCTACAAATTAAACAAGTTCATTACATGTTAAGAAACTTGGTCCAGAACCTTAGCTGGTGTATATCAGGTTTGTTCTGTTGACATCAGTATTAAGGATGCAAATTTCCAACAGCTGAGATGCTGGTCTTCTGCTTTTCTTTTTTCCAGGAGGACTCATCACAATAACTCCCAAGAGCGCTTAAAATTGCTAAGGCAGCTGTGTGTTTACCTTAGGAAACAAAAAGGAAATCATTGATATTCATGTAATAACATTCTCGTAGAAATGTAACAGGATAGTGTGAAAGTGTTTACACGGAGGGAGAAAGGCTTAGCTTCTCTTGACATGTTGTGTTGTGTTTTTCCTGTTACAGCAGCAGAACATAATAAAGAGTTGGATGCATATAATGGACATGCAGTCTGGGGCCTTTAAACAGAAAGTTTGCCTAAACCTAGTCAAAGTGTGAGTTCATTTTCTTTTCTCTTTTTCTAAACGCATTTAAAGGAATGCCAAGGGTGTGGGTTTTTTTCCCTATGAGGATAGGTGTTTCTTTTGGGGAGTGGGGGTACTTTTGCTGCTGCATTGTCCTCAGACTAAGCTGAGCAAATATTTGTCCAAAATATCTGTATCATAGAGTTGGTTGGGTCACTAAAATGGTATGACAAAGGCTTTAAAAGTCTTTATAAAGTATCTCAAGATACTTCCATCTTGACTGCTGGTCCAAGGGCTATGACCTGAAGACACATGATGCATGAGCTTTGCTGAGGAAAAGCATTTCTGGGTCTTTAGCATGTGCACCATCAGAAGTGGCTAGCTGAGTGGGGCGAGCTTCCCAGCAGGTGGGTCACTGTTGCTTATCAGGAGGGAGAAGAGCAAGGTGGCAGAGTGGTTGGTGCAGTGCAAATGCACTGGTGAAGTCAATCTGGAGCGCCTGCTAGAGTGTTTGCATTGCACCAACCTCCCTGTCCCCTCTCCCTCTCTGCTTGTCAAATGATAGCACTCAGCCACTTCCAAAGATTCTGGTACACGTGGCAGTATAGCGTAGGTCTGCAAACATAATTCTGGATCAAGGACTGGGCTATAAGGCTGATTCACATCTTGTTGACATTCATCATTTGATATATTATCCCTCAGTGACTCTCAGCTGGTTGTTTCTGTGGTGTTTGCTGAAGAGTATTGGGCTTGAGGTGATACAAGTTGAGCAAGAAGTGCAGCATCTAGCCTCAGTGTGACGACACTAAAGGAGTGTCTGACCTTTGAGCTACCTCTTCAGAATGTGATGAGGGCGAGGGCACAGCCCCATGTGGTTGTAGATGGGCTTGCTCCTAGGTGAGAGTTTGGAGCAGCCAGCGGTGAGGGAGTTTTGAGTTAATATGGCCTCCAAGAGGCAGGTGAAATGGCAGGGAGGTGTGGGTGGGTGGTAATTGCATGAATACAGCTTGCAAATATTATTTGTGGGTATCTGATGATTGCATTGTTTTATATTGTTTTGATTTATTTATTGTACTTATATTGTTTCTTTTCTGTTAATATGCTGTTCATGGCTTTGGGAGCCTGTGAGTTCTATGGTGTGGAGTGGAGGTATAAATATAATAAACAAATTAAAATAGGTTATTCAGCTTGTTTTTAACTCTAGATGTCTTTTTATGTAGAAACTCAAGATCAGAGTGGCTAACCAGTGGTCCTCCAGATGACTCCAGCTTCCATTAGCCCCAACCAGCATGGTCAATGGTCAGGGATGATATGAGGAAACACTCATAGGGCTGTACTGCTAATGAGATTATATATATATATATATATATATATATATATATATATATATATATTTCACATTAGCGAACATAAGTTACTGTATGTAATAATTTCAGTAGCTCTTTTTTGAGTAGGACATTGAAAACCTTAAATACTAAGAATATAATAAACTAAAAAGGATAAAAAGTAAGAAGCCATTACAGTCTTACCTCGGTTTTCGAACAGAATGCGTTCCGGAAGTCCTTTCGACTTCCGAAACATTCAGAAACCAAGGCATTGCTTCCGATTGCGCAGGCGTGCTGGAAACATTAGTGGAAACCTCATCGGATTTCCAGCTTCGCCCAAAAAATGTTCAAAAACTGCAAGCAATTTCTGCAAGCAATTTCCCCAAATGTAAAACAATTCTGATGTTATTTTCACTAATATCATATGCATTTTTGTGCTCCTTTTCTGATAACGCATGCATTTTGTATACATTATATGGTTGGAGAACTGCACCAGAAAATTCAGAGAAGGGCGAATTTCAAAATAAATGGTGTTTTCATTAATATATCATTTTGGGAGGTGTGAAACAGGCAGATTCACATAAAAATGTGGACCAAACAAAATTTCACCCTCATCCATAGGTGAACCTAGGAAAAATGTATTCGTTGTAACATTCACAAAGGGGTATCTAGGAGCTTTTCACCATATATTAATAGCACCTCAAGCATCTACTAATTAAATAGTATAGATGAATAAAGCAGACAGGTCCCTGCCCGCAGGCTCACAGTCAAATAAAACATGGAAAAAAAGGTTTAGGGAGCATGTAGCTACACATCATAGTGCGTTGGATTTGCAAGGGGCAAGCATTCAAGGATGAAATTTGAATGGAGGGTTGCTCTGCACCACAAACAGCTGTGATGAATCCACACAATGACAATAGGCTTCCAGCGGTAATAAGAGGCCCTCCAACATGGCTGCAAATCCACAGACATAACTTAATTCCTTGTTCTTTTCTGGGCGGCAGAAAAGTGGTGGTTCTAGGCCGGATGAGGTGATGAGTTTTTAAGGAACAATAAAGGCAAATGACTCAGAAAATATAATTACCCTGGTTTTGGAAATTGCATTGGAGGGAACAGGGGTCATTTTTTTTTGCCTTTGTTTCTGTGGTTTCCTCTACTGGAAAATATTAAATAGCCATATGACAGTGCAATACCGTGAACGCCTGCTCAGAAGTAAATCCCACTGTGTTCAAAGGGTCTTACTTATTCCCACGGTGGTGGGAAGGTAAACGGCGTTTCCGTGCGCTCTGGCTTCCGTCATGGTGTTCCGTTGTGCCAGAAGCAGTTTAGTCATGCTGTCTGTGGACAAACGCCAGCTCCCTCGGCCTGAAAGCGAGATGAGCACCACAACCCCATAGTCGCCTTTGATTGGACTTAACCGTCCAGGGGTCCTTTACCTTACCTTACTCCCAGATAAGTGTATTTAGGGTTGCAACCATAGTTTCCTAAGCCACACCTTTTAATTGGGTTTTGTTTTGTTTTGCCATGAAGCCACACATCTCTGCATTGTTCCTCAAACTGAAGAGTCCAGGAATATCTTCCTTCATCTCTTTGGGTGGTAAATTCTTGCAACCCTAAGAAAACACAAAGGACTCCACAGAGGGCCTTGATTTCAACAGGCCGCATAGAGGGAGTCTAACTCTGCTCCATGCCCACAAATGTGAACAAGGTATAATAACCACTGTGGTTGTCAAGGATTACCTTTGGTATTGTGGTTAGCACATATCAGCACTCAGCTTGGCGAGCACTCTAGTAGGTGACTTGATCTACAGCGTGAGACCCCATGGCTTTCTGAGGTTCTTAATTGAACCCAGCCTTGTGGCTGGACACTTTTCATCAAATGTGTCGGCCACCTGTGCATGCAGCAGGAGAAATCCAAGACACTCTGAGATTCATCTCACCCAAACCAGAATTGTTTGTCAGACACCATGCCTGTCTGGGGAGAAAATGAAATTGATGGCACACAGCTAGATTCCACAGTATTCTTTCAACAGAACATCACAGGGAAACAATACCACAAGCATCCATAATGTATAAAACATGAAAAGGAGCAGAAGGAATAAACATGTCTCAAAATGCACTTAATCAAGCCATCCTCTTACTAAAACCAGTAATTATTCTGGATTATGAGAGAGAGAGAAAGCTTGCAGTATTTGGAGTATACGAAATTGTTAAAGTCATGAGAGCTTAAAGAGAAGTTGAGGGACAAGAGGACATCCTCTCCTTTATTTATCCCATTGTTAACCTACCCTTGCTTGAAGGAGCTCAGGGTGGCTTATGTGGAGCTTATTTTGTTTTCAGCAACCTTGTGAGATAGCGTAGGCTAAGAGATAAGTATTTTCCCCATGGTCACCCAGTGGGCTTCATGGCTCAGTGTGGATATGAACCCAAGTCTCCCCAGCAAAAATCTAACACTCCACCCATTATACCACACCGGTTCACTTTGGAATAGCTAATTGAAGGAGATGTGCCCACCTTCATAGTTGTCTGGCCAAACTCTATCAGACTTCTCCATAAGTAATTCTTCCTAGGCAATTACTCACACAGTAAAGCCTATGATATCTGAAATTATACAGCAAAATAAGCAAAATTATACCAGTTCTACTTAATCCCTATGGGTAAGATTCATTTAAGAACTGATAATAAGGATTGTGTGCATTCGCCATATGGAACTTTAAAATAATAACTCAAAAGGCTGGAGTTTTCAAAAAAAAATTAAAAAAAATTAGGGCCAACAGGATTTTCTAGGTCTCTACTTGACATCTCTCTTCTGCCCAATGTTCAGTTTCTTTCCAGAGACTTTTTTGGACTATACACATTTTGCAGAGTCATAGAATTGATGAGTTGGATGGGACCAACTCCTGCAATGCAGGGATCTTTTTGCCCAACATGGGGCTCAAACCCACAATCTTAAGATGAAGAGTCTTGTGTGCTACCAACTGAGCTATTCAAAAACGTAAAATGTATATGCACATTCAGAGATTGCTGGGGGTCCCCTCTTGACCACACACAATTCAAAGTGTTGGTGTTGACCTTTAAAGCCCTAAACGGCCTCAGCCCAGTATACCTGAAGGAGCGTCTCCACCCCCATTGTTCTACCCGGACACTGAGGTCCAGCACCGAGGGCCTTCTGGTGGTTCCCTCACTGCGAGAAGCTAAGCTACAGGGAACCAGGCAGAGGGCCTTCTCAGCAGTGGAGTACGCCCTGTGGAATGCCCTCCCACCAGATGTCAAAGAGAAAAACAACTACCTGACATTTAGAAGACATCTGAAGGCAGCCCTGTTCAGGGAAGTTTTTAATGTGTGACATTTTAATGTATTTTAAATCTTTGTTTGAAGCCGCCCAGAGTGGCTGGGGAAACCCAGCCAGATGGGCAGGGTACAAATAATAAATTACTATTACAGAAACAAACACTTCCATATATGCTGCCCAGTATGGGGGCCAGCACATCTTCCTAGAACTCAAGACAAGTATGGTTGTCAACACAGAAAGAATTTCGGTCTACCTGCCTGTGGAGTTTGTGGGCTAGAGGAACTTTATGGAAATACGTCAGGTGCTTAAGCTATCTAGGTGCTGCAAATGTATATTTTAAAGTATTGTATTTCCCCCCTTGATTTCCTTGGTTTTATCTTTTTGTAAACCACCCTGGGGGTTTTTAAATTATTTTTTACAATCACATGGTATATAAATTTAATGAAATAATTAAACAAAATAAATGCATGGATGTATGAACCGCAAACACAAAAGCAGCCTATATCATTCTACAGATAAAGCTGGAAACATCCCAAAGCCGCTAGCTAATGCAACCTTGTAAAATTCCTTCCTGGATTATAACTATGCAAATCAACTTAGTCCTGAGTATACAAGCAAGACTGACCTCCAACCAACACCAGGGCATGATGGTTTTGTTGTTGTTGTTGTTGTTGTTTTGGTCTGTTGTGAACTAGGGCTGGGCAGCATCTGGTTTTCAACATTGTGATACATAACCAGCTAAACATTGTAATATGCTGGTATAGCACGATGTCTGAAATAAGGATGGAGCTGTGTAGAGGCATTGGCTGATTTCACGGTTTTCCCCACATCATGGGTTTTTTTTTGCATAGCACACAAAAAATACATCATGATTTGTGATATATTGCAAGTCAAAAATGATAGAACTGCTATCACGAAACGGTTTTAGACGATATATCAATATATCTCCCAGCCCTATTGTGAACCATCCTGGGATACAGGGCAGTATGTATACAAATTTAATTAATTAATAATACTGAGGTCCGCAGGGCCTGGATCTCCAGTATCAAGGTGAAACATACTGGTTTCTGAAAATGCCCTGGGTCTTTTCTGGAGAAGGTCAACATGAAGAGAACCACAAACATATTGTTGCATTCTGCTTCATTTTGGACTCTGGTGGCATCTCAGTTCTTAGGCTGAAGTTCTGTTGTCCATTATTCAGTCCACTGAAATAACAATGTATAATTAGACACAGGGCTGTGGCCTTGGTAAGTATTTAGAAAACTTTCTAGCTATGCATGTAACATCTACTCCTTATGGTTCAGGAATATTATCGAAACTATTTGCCTAAACATTAATGCAAGAAGTATTTCCTATTCATTAGTCTTCTGTTTAAAATATGCCAATCACCCTACAAAGGACCAGGAACAATAGTGTTGGACAAAACACAAGTAACAAGGAGCAAATGGTTTGAAGTAAACATTTCGCACATGCAAAAACATTCCGAAACTCAGCTTCACTGGCTATTTGGCTAATAAACATGAATGATGAACACATTCGAAGAAACAGATGATGGTTTCCATAAATATATGAAGTGGAAAATTCATAATGAAGCTTAAGAATGATTGATTGCTTGGCTAATTATATTTTCTGCTATGCTATTTATTTTATCCCTCTGTGTAAATTCACAGAAAGAGCACAAACATATAAATAATATAACATATGCCGGTGTGTGTGTGTGTGTCCAGCACTGTGGTCTGCAGACCACCCGTGGTCCATAAATGGTGTGTTTGTGAAGAACACTTTCAATCTGAATTTTATGGAATTCAAATTGCACTACAATAAAATATAACAGAAGCAATAACAGAAGCAATAAAAAAGATCAACTGAAAATCATATAGCATCTAGCACAGGGCATTAAAAAATAAAATCTTTAAATGGTCCACTAAGACCCAAAACAACTTTCAAGTCATTTTTTGGGGGGTGGGGGAGGCGAAGTTTGGGAACAACAGGCATATGCAATCTTATCCCTATGTATAAATTCACAGGAGCAACAGAAACATCTATTGATTAACAGTGCTGGGTGTCTAATGTAGCCAACAGCTTATTCCAAACTGTGGTCACAAATGGTCGCAAATAGACTAATTTAAATGGTCATCATTTAACCATTTATCATTTATTGTCCATTCTGGGTTTCCCAACCACTGTTAACAGTGTCCTTTTTCTTGGCAGATCAAGATGAACAGGTGACAGCAAAAGTTGCAAGGTTTTTAGCTGGGGCAAATAGAAGTATATCCATTATTTGACTATTGAGCCAAACCCCCAAAATGTATTTTATATAATTAACTTTTTACCTTTATCCTCCTGTATACTGCATTTTGTTTTATTGCTATGGCTGGTGGCTGACGCAATTAAAGATTCATTCATTCATTCATTCATTCATGGCTAGGTAGGAGAGAATGGATTTTTAGTTAAAAGTGATCATTTTAATTAACTGGGGATGGTTAGACTCCATAGATAATTCATTAGGCTGAATGATCTGAAGCTTCATAACAGATGGTTTGGTTTCATGTTCCGAGTGATACTGAAAGATTTTTCCAATGTCCCAAAGCTATAGCCCATGTGAAACATAATTTTTTAATGTAAATAATTCTCCAGCAACAAAGAGGGAGAATCACTGCAAGGATTGTGTGTAACGAGCTTGATCTCTTACTGACAGCAAGGGCATTTCATGTCTGAAATGCTGCAGAAAGCAAACAGAGCAAGGCTGAGCAGACTCACCCTCCACGTCAGAGAGAGAGTACCTGGATAGATTCATGGGGTCTGTTGCGGTGGAAACGCAGAGTATCACTGACCACATAACTGCGGCATGCAGTCCTAAGACCGCACGCAGCCAACTGTAAATGAAACTGAAGGAAACATATTGCACTCCTTTCAACCATTTAAACATCCCTTTTTCTTGCCAAGTTGTGAGTAAGATGGGCATTGTCCTTGCTCAGGGGACGGGGTCTGCTGTCGCTCTCTGCAGCTCACTCATGTCAGCAATCAAGAAATACAATAAGGGATCCCTGTACATTAGCACTTAATTTAAGGTTAACAACTCCAATTTCTGTGAGGTCATCCCAGCCTCTCTCTTTTTGTTTTGCTTAGCCTGACAAAGACAGACTGAGTCCAAAGAAAATGATCAGTAACCAGTGTAGGCTCTGGTCCCATCTGCACTATACATTAAAGCAGTATCATACTACTTTGTGCACTCATGGCTTCCACTAAAGGATCTTGGGAACTGTAGTTTGTGAAGGGTGCTGAAAGTTGTTAGGAGACCCCCGTCCCCATTAGGTAAAGGTAAAGGGACCCCTGACTGTTAGGTCCAGTCGTAGACAACTCTGGGGTTGCGGTGCTCATCTCGCTTTACTGGCCGAGGGAGCCGGCTTTTGACCGCAGACAGCTTCCAGGTCATGTGGCCAGCATGACTAAGCCACTTCTGGTGAGCCAGAGCAGCACACGGAAACTCCGTTTACCTTCCCACCTCAGTGGTACCTATTCATCTACTTCACTTCGACATGCTTTCGAACTGCTAGGTTGGCAGGAGCAGGGGCCAAGCAACAGGAGCTCACCCCGTCGTAGGGATTCAAACCGCCGACCTTCTGATCAGCAAGCCCTAGGCTCTGTGGTTTAGACCACAGCACCACCCGCATTTGTGAAGGGTGCTGAGACTTGTTAGGAGATCCCCGTCCCCATTACAGAGCTACAATTGCCAGAGTTCTCCGGGAAGAGGGACTGGTCGTTAAATAATTCTGGGAATTTTAGCTCTGGGAAAGCAATAAGGTTCTCATATCAACTCTCAGCACACTTAACAAACTGCAGTCCCTTTCTTAGCCCTGAGAGACACATTTCCTTCTGTGTAACCTTTTGGGTGGACACATGCTAGAGGTGGGCAAGGCCAGAGGCAAACAACATATATGAATTTTTACCTTTGCACAGTAGCCTGGTCACTACAGACTTGCACACTCTTCTTTATCCTTTATTCAAGCAAGCAAGATGTTTTACGACAGTTCAAGGGCTTCTGGCAAGCCGGAGATCACCGGATGAAACAAAGTTTTTAATTGAAGCTCTTTTTAACTGCAGCAGTAATTTGAAAACTATTTTAGAAAAAAAGTGGATTTGTTTGGTGCCGTGGGCTCCTTCAAGAGGAACAATGGGATATAAATTTAATTAATAAACAGATAAATGAAATAGTTTCAGACAGGGAGTTGTATGTTTTGAAGTATTTCTCAAGAAGATGAATGAGTACATAGGAGCAGTCCAATTTCTAGCAGCAGCAAATGAGAAAACATATTCTGTGTTTCTGTATTCTTATTTGAATGAAGAAAAGTTCCACATTCCATGAGTTATGTGAAATCAGAAAAGGCTTAAATAGAGTAAGTTAAGTTCTGTCCAGAAATATATACCAATAGCGAAGCTGGGAATATTTGCATAAGCACACAGATCTGCTACGTTTCAGTGTTGGTCACCTGGGGGTGGCAGGCTGCCAAGAAATGTCTTTGAAATCCCCTGTGTGGATAGAGGTGAACTTTCTCCAGTGCTGCCGAACCTTTCAACCCCTGAGGTTAAGCATATGATTGCAGCTGCAGCCAAGGAAGGTCTGCTGAAGGGGATTGCATATGTGCCACAGGAGATTTTCATTTCATTTCAAAGTGCTTTGTCAAACTCTTAATATCTGTGTCCATCAAAAGGTGTGGGATGGGGGGAAAGGACCATTTAAATCATAGCATTCTAGGTCTGAAAAAGGACCTGAGGATAATCTGGCCTAAACTCCTGTACTGAAGAAGAGTGAACCCACGTTAACTTGATTTATAGTATGCCACAAATAGGGAGGACAGAGGGAGGTACACTAAGCCAGATGTGCACATTCAGTGCTCAGGTCCCAAGCATGCAAACAAGACACAATCATCATTCCCTTTCCACCCACCCGAAGAAGGAATGGTTCACTGGGAAGCTCTGTAGCAATATGGTATATTGGGTCCTCCCTTAAAGAGGGCATGTATTGCGGTGAGACCTGGAGAACTGACACCCTGTGTTGTGGGTGGGTACAATTGGTCATCCACAACACTCGGTTGGTAGGTTCCTCGAAGCTGGGTACAATCTGGCCAATGGGACGCAGTCTAAACGGTTCGAGGGACCTATTTATGCCCATGCACGTGACCCAGAGCTTCCTCTTTCGGCACGTGCATTTGGCACGTGCATCCGCCCACTTCTCTCTACTTTTAGGGCTTTGCACTTGACCTTGCTATGCCGTCATGTGTCATCTGTCATTGGGGCAGGGGCACAGCAGGAATTTTCCCCACTTGGCTGATTGGCTGTTGCCATTTGGGTTTCGCCTTGTAAGGTTGCGGATAGGCTCTGGTTCAGGTGATAGGGATGGGAGAACGCTCTCGCCATCCCTATGTGTAGGGTATTCCGTTAAAGGAATCCAGGGACTCGATGGTTTGGTCAACCCCTGTGAGAGGGTTGTGCCCGTGCCTGAGTCCAGGGGGACATTTGGGTGGCGGAGTTAGCCCGTGCCCGGCTTTCCACTTATCCAGGTGTTTACCCTAGGCTTACCTATGCTGGTCAGCGCTACATGGATGGCAGGGAGCTAGTCGAACCAGAGCCTATGCAACCAGTCACTTTCTGTAATCAATAAAGTTGTGGCCTAAAGGTAAAGGTAAAGGTACCCCTGCCCTTACGGGCCAGTCGTGTCCGACTCTAGGGTTGTGCGCCCATCTCACTTAAGAGGCCGGGGGCCAGCGCTGTCCGGAGACACTTCCAGGTCACGTGGCCAGCATGACGAAGCTGCTCTGGCGAGCCAGCACCAGCGCAGCACACGGAAATGCCGCTTACCTTCCCACTATAAAGCGGTACCTATTTATCTACTTGCACTTAGGGGTGCTTTCGAACTGCTAGGTGGGCAGGAGCTGGGACCGAAAGACGGGAGCTCACCCCGCCGCGGGGATTCGAATCACCGACCATACGATCGGCAGGTCCTAGGCACTGAGGTTTTACCCACAGCACCACCCGCATCCCTCTAAAGTTGTGGCCTAAATTCTGCCAAAAACCAAAACTAAAATTTGAGTCATGTGTGAATTTATTTAAGGGGGAGGTTTCTGGGTCTGAACACGCAGTGCACATACTTAACATGAAAAGGATCCAAGACAGGTACAAACCCCAGCATCTCCAGACAGGACTGGGAAAGACTCTCTGCTTAAATCTCTGGGAAGCCACTGTCAGTAAGCATAGAGAAGACTAAGCTAAAAGGACCAAAGATATAAGGCAGACCTCAAGGGCCACCTCTCTCCATATGAACCTACCTGGACCCTGAGATCAGCTTCTGAGGCCCTTCTTCATGTGCCTCCTCCACGAGAGGTCCGGAGGGTGGCAACATGAGAACAGGCCTTCTCTGCAGTGACTTCCTGTCTGGAATGTTCTCCCCAGGGAGTTTCACCTGGCACCTTCATGATACACCTATAGGCACCAGGCAAATACATTCCTCTTCAATCAGGCCTTGGACAGATTGACATCCAATGCCCTTTTAAAATGTGTTGGGGAGGGAGGAATTATTGGGTTGTTCTTGGTGTGCTTTATTGAAACAAGATCAAAATAGTTCTCAATATCTGCAGGAATGCACATTCTTTCAACTCAGGTTGGTTTTTACAGGGCTAAGATTTCAATCAGTGCTTTCAACATACTTGGATATGACCAAGTATGACCAAGTGTCATCAAATTCCAGTGGCTTGCCTGTATTGTATCAGTGGCATTGTCCAACTTAATGGTGTTGCATGCTATGTGTTTGAGTGTGCACTGAATAGTGGACAGAGATGGCAATTTTTCTCACATCCTTCTACATTGCATATGCACAGGCCTTTAACTGATATTTCTTGCTTGTTATCAGAGGAACATGCATAGTCTAGCTTTATTTATTTTTTTAAATGGCCAAAGTTTTTATTTAGGTAGTTGCTAGTTGTTTAGATAGTTCACTGGTCTAACATATGCTTAGTCAACAAACAAACTGCCAGTGTTAGGCAGAGTCACTGCTTTGTATCGGTCTATAGAATGTGACTTGACTGGAGTGGATTAAGCCTAAGATGTTTGGTCCTTTAGTCATATGGGTCATATGACCCATACCTGTTTTCTTGAAAGAAAACATAACATCCTGTTTCATGAGAGAAACTTCTCAAGCAACTTATAATGAAGTCAAGCCTATCCTTTTCTCATTTGTTGGAAAGTTCTCAGTGGCAAGAGTTCTCTATTTGGCTGAGCAAGGAATTGGACAACTTCCAGAAAGTATTGAAACGTCAACTACAGTTATCAAAGGCTGTAATTATACTTTCATCAAATGCTCTGGCTTGTCCAAAGGTAGTCAGAATACATTAAAGGAGGCAAATTTAATTGACTCTAATAAGTCCTGGCATGAGGCTTAATAATATTGTATAGAACTCATTGTCTTTGATTTACTTCATTGAGTTGTAGGCCTAATCAGTCACCACATTTTTGTGGAAAACTAAATAGAGGAATATGGAAGAATTATGTATCTTGGGTCTTATGGAATTTCAGAATCATGTTCTTCTAACCAGGTTCTTAGAATCTAACGACATGTCTCAGAGAAACTTGTATAACCAACCATTGATAGCTGGATTCATCCTCCACTTCCTCCTCCTTGAAAAGCCCCTTCAAGAAGGGCCTATTTTAATCACAAATCCATTTTCCCCTTCTTTCTTCCCTCCCCAAAATGATAAACATGGCAGATATTTGGTAGATGTGCAAAATCCAAACTACATTCTCATCTGTTCACGAGTGAGGTGCAGATAAGGTAATTCAGTATCGGAATCTGAAAATAAAAAGTTCTTTGAGCATCCTAGATAGGAATATTGTAAAACACTGTAATATTTTGTGGCACTGGGGAGGCGCTTTTGTTGATTTTCCCCACACATTTCACTTGTCTAATTTTCACTTAGTCACACAACTAACTTTAGCTGGTCTCAGCAGTCTAGGATGAAATTCCCCCCAAACCTCACAGATGATTTTCCCCCATTAATAATCCTGTGCATAAGCCATCAATTTAGATTGTATCCTGCAGCCCATGAGTCAAATCTGGAATTAACACATCAGACATTTTACATCAAATCTATTCAATAACTGAAGCTGCACACCCACTGCATGGCATCCTGATCACAGGGTTCAAATTTTTCATATGTTGATGCAAACAGGGTCTAAAAAAAACATTTCATGAAAAATGATCTATACTTCCTAAGAAAATGTAAATGTTGAACCTTTGGCCCAGGTGCGATCCTATCGTGGCCACTGGGTATTTGGGCTTAGTCATTAGTAAAAGCAGGACCCTTTTGTAATCCAAAATGGGATGTAGATGGAGTCCTTGATGATTATTGCAGAAAGAGTGATTTTATCCAGAGCGGAAGCAATGCTGTGCGAGCCACTTCCAGTTCTTTAATCTGATGTCATGTTGGGTACTGCACGGCTGCCAAAGAAAGGCAAAGAAAGGCAAGATACCATATTATCCAGCTTCAATAAAGACATTAAGTGGCAATTTAAATCCTCCCAGCAGAGATGATTTGTGATTTTGCAGAAATGTATACGGAAAGGAAATGGAATAGCTTAACAGCAGCTGTTTGAACTGCTCTGTCTTCTTCATTTGGAAAAACAAAAGCAGCAAAAAATGAAACTCTTGCTGCTTCCGATATTTCTTTTCTTTACCGCATTTTTAGGTGAAATCTTAGGCATGCCGCAATCTTTATTTTTCACAATACTGCACTACAATCCCACCTGGCAAATAATCCCATGCAGCTATGAATTAGAGCTGGAACAAATGTGTTGGACAATATGCAGAAGAGACTGTTGGACATTGCCCCGTGAAACATCCTCCATCCTGCAGTGTCTGGGATGTGACAGTCTGGAACATGGCGCAGAGTTTTCACAGCAGAGGCCTTCCTCTGAGGGACATAGGATGCTGCCGTACAGTGAGTCAGATTGTTGGTACATCTTCTGCAGGTTTATGGTGCTGGGTGATCCATGAGCTATCACATATGCATCCAACAGGCACAGAGGCTAGTGGGGGATACAGGCAACTCACCGTCTCCCAATATCACATTATCCAATACTAGGCAAAAGAGTTTGCCAGTGCTGTTTTCCTTCCAAGGCAATTGAGTGAGAACTTTTTAACAGTGCAGGGATATGCATGTTTGCTTGAATGTATCTCTAGTAAATGTATGTTTAGAACTGTGGCTGGGAACTCATAAACCAGCAAGTGAATTCTAGGTATGAAGCCCATTTTAGATTTAATTTTACTTGCTGAAGCTCTAGACACCAGGTTCCCCTTACAATGTGTTTGGATTTTCCGAAAATTCACTTAGGTTAAGATATTTCAGCTTAATGTAATATGCAGCAAAGTCTTTAGAATGCTGGCAATTTAGTGTGAATATGCTGGATCATGTCATTCCTATTTCTGTAACCTTATTAGTGCACATTACCTGTCACTCATTAACTCACCCCTCTGCTTATTATGACCCTTTCTTTCAGGTACCTTCTTCTCTAGGGCTTCTGCCATTTAGATCCTCTACTGCTGGCATCACCTCTTAGCCAGTTTTCCAGTCCTTAGCCTTTCCCACACAGCTCGCACTTCCATAGGGTCCATGTGAAGGAGACAAACAGAAAGTCTCCCTTTCTACCGGAAGCTGAATTGTCAACATTTCATTGTTGACTGCTTTGTTCTTTGAGCACTTGTACTGCTTATGAACATTCTGTGGCCTCACAGCAGCTCAGCCAATTGATGCCAGAGGCTTCACTGCTATGAGTCTACAGGGGTTTCACACCAAATGCATTGTAATGGCATGGAAAATCAAGCATACCATTTAAAATGTCAGAAGGAAACAGGTTTCGACATCAAGCTTGCGGAGGCTGATTAGACACAGCAAGAGAGCTTTGGAATGGGAAAGATTTTAAAACATTGTGAAAACTACCTTGATGGTTCTCTTTTAAGTTTGATGAAGTCCTGCAGCATAACATGGAAATATTTATGTACTGAGGAATTAGGCAATGCCCTCTTTTTCCTTTCTCCCCTTGTCCTTTTGAATTCCTAATTGTTTTTGAACTCCTGACACAGTTAATTAGACACTAAAAAACACAAAAAGAATTCTTACTGGCATTTGGCAATCTGTAAATTGTGTGTACATGGGTCATGTTTTGTTAACAATCTACAAAGCCCCCTGTTCTCAATTTTCTCCATTCTTTCATGCAATAATAGGTTTGGTTAAGCCTCCAGATACATGGTAAATTGGATAAAGTTTGAAGCTTTGACTCCTAATGGCTTTTCTTGTAAAGAAAAGAAAAGAAAAGAAAAGAAAAGAAAAGAAAAGAAAAGAAAAGAAAAGAAGGAAGGAAGGAAGAAAAAAGAAAGGCCAGTTTATATATAATTAGTTCTTTTGTTCTTTTAGATGGTGCAGATTCAAGATGAACTGAATGAGGTAGAATGTTTGGGGTGACAATGAGGTTGTCTGGACCATCCTTATATGTCGTCACATCTGTACCAGATGCACCATGCACTTTACTGTCATGGCTTCCCCCAATGCACCCTGGGAACTGTGCTTCCTTAAGAGTTGTTAGCAGATCCCTATTCCCCTCACAGAACCACAATTCCCAAGAGTTCCTTAGAAAGTTGGATTGATTGTTAAGCCAATGAGAACATTTTTATTTTTAAAAAAACCAACCCATTAAAAACAGCAATAATATTAAAAACAGCCACATACCCTAACAACTAAAATAAATTCAGGGTTGCTGAAAACAATATATTTCAGACATCAAATCCCTGGGTGAACAGGAATGTTTTAAAAGCCTTCCTCTTGAGTCCCATAGAGGAAGAGTAGGATGGCCAGACTTCACTGAGTATGAAATAGAGATGGTGTCACAGGGTGCCGGCCAACATGGTGGGCCTGCCAGTACCTCCTGTGGTGTCTCTTCTGGTCTTGTCTGCACTGGCTGAGCATCTCCTACATTGAATATTTCCTCAGACAGGTCCACCTTTCAGTGGATTCCAGGATTGGACACCCATCCTTACTTGCCACGCCTCCTACAGCAGCTATTTTATGAATGTTACCCATAGCTAGGTTTGGATGAGTCTTCCAATGTTTGTTTCTCTCAATTGGGTGGGGGGGGGCAATATTCAGTTCAGTTTTCCATATTTCCACATTAGTTTGGTTTTGTTTTTTTTAAAAAAAGAAGTCCTCGTGAAAATTCATCAGCATTTTAGTTCAAATTTCTTCTAATATATCCATGTTTGTGTGCAATTTTCCCCAAAGTATACATTTTTGCATAGCAACTTTCCCTGATACAACCCATTTTTGAATGTTCTTTTCATTTTTTCCCAAGCAAATGCATTTTTGCACATGCTCATTGACCTGCATTGCAAAATCTGGAGATCTGTGAATTTTGAAGTATGGATGTGTTCCGGTTTATGTGTTGTTTTAGGAACTGTGAATTGCATAATTTTACCTTTAAATGTGAGCTCAGTCAAATTCTTCCCACATCCCTATGCACAGCACTGTCTCAAAATTCCAAATGTGCCCACTGGATCATAAAGGTTGGTAACCCCTGGTTCAGAGGATGCTCTCTGTTCGTAAGCAATAGATAGACACAGGACGGTTCAATTACCAGGATCCCATTATTTGTTACCAACTTGTGCCCAACTCAAAAAACTTTCACCAACTGCAAATAATGAAAACATATATATATGTTTGTGATCTGTCAGATCCATAATTATTGCTGCTCTCTCCTACCTTTCACTTAGGATAAAGCAAAGGCCCCCTTGCTGATTGCCATGAGAAGAGTTCACATTCTTCAGCGAATGGTTTGCCCATGAGTAATGCCATTGACTTCAAAGCAAGAATGTTTGTGGGTAAGAGTGTGTGGGACCTTTGCTCGTCAAGCTGTGCCTGCCTGTTCAAACTTCTTAAGCATCACTAGAAAAACAATGGTGTGTTGTGTTTAGAGGGATCATGTGATTTTCTCTTCACTTGGATATTAAATGAAGAAGACAGGCACCTTAAAAAAATAAAATAGCCTTATAGGAAGACTGGGAATGTCCACATCAACTGAAGTAATTTAAAACTCTAATCTGCTCCATCCAAGTGGATGTCTTCCAGCACTCCACTGGTTCCCAATTTTTGTCAATGTGCTGCTACAATTGTGGTGCCAGAACAAGCCATATCCCTACCGGTGATACATAGCCAAAGGCTATGCCTTCCCCAGAACTCTTCCATGCTGTTTATAATGTTTCTTCTCAACATGTTTTTCCTTGTTGCCTGTTGAGCATTGCACACTGAGCTCTGGTTACAGTGCTTAGATACATGGGTGCAATTTCTGCGTGCATTTCTGCATGCGTGCAAAATTTAGGATTCCACTAGATTTGATAAGGAACTAACTGAGACCACCTAGCTCTTATTCCTCCAGCAAATCCTCCCCTTCCATTCATGAAGCCTGTGTAGCTCTGCACCCTCAGAAAGAATGACTGAACCCAAAGAAATCTAGCCAAGACACAATTCACACAATGTAGTGATTGTCATAATTAGGTAACTGTGTGAATGCCTTTCAAAAGGAAACAGCTGCCATGGGAGGCCCCCTATCCAGATTGGTACCCTGTTGGTAGGTAAGAGGGCTTTAGCCCTTTATGCAGCTTACAACTTGGCTGAACTACATCCCTTTGAACTCTTTGGATGCAGCAATTATTTTGTTTTGTGTAGGGTTGGCTAGAAGTTCTTAAGCCAAGAGGCAAGCCAACTCTGCCGTATTTAGGAATGGTCCAAGAACTCTGAAGGGAAGCAAAACAGATACCTTCCCAATCACTTCCCCCCAAAACTGGCCTAAAATTTGTTGAAATATCTGTGCTTAATTATTATTTTTTAAATAAATGGCTGCCTATACCTTTAGAAGGTTTACATCAGATCTTCTGAAATGCTGCCCAGAATAGATAATAGGCTCAACAAAGACGCTTGCAAGAGCATGAAAGAGCATTTATATACATGGGCTTTTCTCAGTAATGTTTCAATTTCTTCTCCAGCAGACACCAGCAATAATCAACTGCCATGTGCTCATTGTAGAACAATGATGGTGATAATTACAACTAGTTCTGTGTTCATTCACTGCAGACCAAGATTGATTAAGTATTTTGGGTTGGATCTAAAGATGTACTTTTCACACACAAAAATGTGTCTTCCGTCTGCAGAAGGGCTATTTTACACTTAGCACTGTAGCACTGCATAAGAAAAACATTTTTTCTACACATACTCACACAACCCTCTCTATCCTACGCCAAGCAAGCAAGAGGCATTATCAGAGTACAAAGAGAAATCCCAACCAGGCAAAAACACTCAGGGCATGGAGCAAGGCCATTGAGAGGTATGGTTTGAGGAAAGTTTCAAGGGCCATACAAAAAGGCCAAGAGGGCCACCACCATTTTGTTGTTATGGATTTGCAGTGATCAGTTCCTGGTGCCAGGTCTTTCCATAATCTCTACATTCAGTGAAGGGTCAGAATTTGAGCAAAATCATAAATTCCTGAGTTTAGGAAGGGCTGACTTCCTCACGGTGATGGTGAGACATTGAAGAAACAATGGTGCCGATGGCCAGCCATTAGCCCCTCGGTGGAAGTCATCAACCAGGCAGAAGTTTCTGTCAGGCACAGAGGGACATTATCAGGGTAACAGGGAGGCATGGTGTCATCTCAGGGAAAGAAAGTGTCCTTTTACAACAGATTTTGGGAGCAGGGATTTCTGGTGCAGGAAGCAGGCAGAATTCTATGCATGTTGGCTGGGTGAGGTTGCACCAAGAGACTGGAGGTCATGACTGGTTGTTGTTTTTGACCAAGATTGCTGAAGCTATGAGAGGAACCATGAGAGAGACACTTGGGGTGTGATGTTCTGCACCATCTCCATGAAAGGCTTCATGGAAGGTATAAAATAAACCATATTTCTTAAAGACACCAGTCTCCACTGTGCCTTGATTTTCCATTGGAAACACAACTCTGGTTAGGTGCCAAGACCCCAGGAATCTCTTGCTGCTACTTCTCAGCTGAGATTGAGGTGGCCTGTAACGATATGAATGAATGTGTAAACCCTAGTGAAAGATATTGTGCAAGCATTTGCAGAATAGTGCCCATGGCTAGTTTCCTTCTACTCATCATTCTTTGAATCCAACCCTCCAAATCTGCCCCCACAGATTTATGCTTATCCACTGAAATAGAGAGTAGTGTTCTATAGAAGAGAAAACTATGAACTGTAGAAATAAGCATTGGTTTACTTCCACAGTGAGGTTAGCAGTTCTCTCATGCCGTCCAAAAGGAAAAATAGAAGACCTAAAATCTAGTGAAGCATTAAGGGGGAGGACACTGATTTTTTGAATTCATGTAATATCGTGAGCCGAAACTGATTGTAGATTTCAGAATTTGGAGAGTAATGCTACATGGTTAATATTAAAAGAGAACCTCTGATGTGTCCACATAATTTTAATTCCACCTTTTAAAAGTACCATAGTGTCAGTCCCACTGCAGGGCTTTTAAAAAACATTATGTATCCTAGAGCCTTCCTTTCACGTATTAAAAGCCGGAACCTGGAATGCGTCCAAGTTAGATCAAAGCTATGAAATATTCCCAATAGATGGGGCTAGAGAGTACCAGGAAATATTCTAAACATACCATAGTGTGTTCTGAAACAACACAGGTATTCTGGCATGGAGACCTGACACCCAACACTAATTATGACTACTAATTAGTAGATTTTTTAAAAATGTGCAGCCAGATTTCTGTAGATAAGCTGGATAACCTTCTGTTTGAGGGATCCTGCAAAGTAGATTTTGGGTTGCATAGAGGGAGGGGGGAAAGAAGTCCAGCTATATCAGAGGAACAGTGCTGTCACAGCACTGAACACAGCCCATAGTTGAGTTGGAAAATAGGGTAGCTAGTTGAAGAGAAGAGAAGTTATGGAGGCAGAGATATGAAGAGTTGAGGAGTTGAAGAGCTGCAAAAGCAAGAAAGAACTGAAATCTTTAAGAGAGTTGGAACACTGTAAACTGTTAGAGAGCAAAGATGAACCAAGGAAGGAGCCAAGAGAAGGCCAGAAAGGGACCCAGAAGATGAGCTGACAGATGCAAATTGATAAGTTCAGGCTTAGTTTGAAGGAATCGTAGGGTAGGTATATCTGGATGCATTTAGCTCTGTACATTTTTATTACTATTTGCCCATGTGGGTAGCTACTGAAGCAGTGAAATTGGGGTTTATTCCTAAAATTATTTTCTCACAAACTATTTAACTTCTTGCCTTACTAAAACCTTATGTAAAAACATACTTTGTTTGGAGCTAGGGGAGAGAAATTGTCAGAAGTCTTGTTATTCACATACAGTGTAAGGGCTGGTTCGGGTAGTTAAAGTTCAAAAGGGGTTAGTAGAGGTAGCCAGAGAAACTTACAATTTATTTCCCTTCAGTAAGCACTAATGATGAAGCTTTGGTAATTTTCTGCTTTGCTCAATCAATTGGTTAGTTAAAAGGAAGCTGATAACCCTTATTTTGGCTTTACATACCATAAATCGCTCAGGGTTAGTGCTTTGCATGTGACCATAAACATTGAAATGCATTAAATGGCCAAGAATATTAGCCCCTTCGATCCCAAGAGACAGCTCCTCCCCTGTAAACATTGGATTCCTGCCTTCATAAAGTTAAAGTGCTGAAAGCAGATAATGATGCAGTCTTGATAGCTGGCCAATAACTATGAAATGAAGTTATATTTGTCTTAACATCTATGCATTTCTCACATGCAACAATACTTTTTGAAAAGTTGTTTTCAATGCATAGAGTATGTTCCACTGGATCAGTACACTTCTATGATATTTTGTGATTTTGGATATAGTAGTTGAGTTTAAATTCAGTCCACAGACATATTCAATAGACTCATCTGCCCACCCACTCTCAGAGGCATAACCTTTAGATACGAAGCTTGAGGAAGTAATCTGATTAATGGTAACTCTGAAAATGAGTGCACACACTGCTTCTGCTTCTTCTTCTTTTTTTTTTAAAAAAAGCAGAAGAGGGACTTGAGGGGGACTGTGGATTTACCAAGAAAATATAAGAAAACAAGAATTGGTCCTGGTATCTCCCACCCTATTTCAAGAAAACTCAATATGGAAAAGCACTGCCTGAATCTATCTCAAAAAACGAAATTGTACAGCTGGAAAAGGTTGACTGGTGTGAGATTCACACAGCTGGTATGGCATTTGCTGCCACAAGATGAAGTCATGGTCACCAACTTGATTAGCTTTCAAAGGGGATCAGTTAAATTCACAGAAGATAAGGTTATCAATGGCTACTAGCTATGACAGCTCCATTGTTCTTGGCACCTTTCTGTCCAGAGAGACAATGGAGTCAAATCGCTGCGTTAGTGAAGAGATTTCCCCAGGGTGCATGCCTAGGCAATGTGTATGGAGGTCCTGGGCTGGCAAGACAACAAAAGCCCCCTCTTTGCCTCACTAATGTGGTCCAAAGGAAATCAGTGCAATATGATTGACACCAGCTTGGCTGCAGGGATTACCATCTAACAGTCTTAGGAACTCTACTCTGGTTTTGGGTAGGGTTTAATCCTTAGCTTTTTCTTCTCCTGAAGATATCTTACAAGGCAGCAGAATTTTAGGACCACAGTTTTCCTTCTCCAAGATGTACTACCTTCCCAGGTTGACAAGCCTCATCTTGTCTGCTCAATGTGCCAGAGTCTGTCTTCACATGCAGGGGAAGTCCCTAACTCACTGAGGGTCTAAGACCCATCAGATGCCCTCACCTGGTTTAGCCGACCAGTTGAAACCCTTTCCCAGGGTGTGTCTGCTGTCACATCCTGATGGCTTCTGGAAGCCACAGGTGAGAGCTGAGTGCAGGGTGGGGACCAGAGATGGACAAACTACCCCAGAAGGAGCACAACATGTTCCCCACGAGAGTTACTGTCAGGGACTGGCTGGACGACGAGGAGTGGTGGGAAACGCTACCCAGGGAACCCACAAACCCCAGAGGAGGAAGGCTCAGAGCCAGGGAATTGGTTCTGACTGAGGAGAGGTCGAGCAGATTGGGAGGGAGCAGATTGGGAGGAGCGGCTGGATGCTGAAAGGGCAACAGGGTTTAGTGAGGAGGAAGAGCCAGTGACAGAGAGCCGTTCAGACCCTGAGGCTGAAGCAGAGGGGGGGGGGTCAGGTCAAGAGGCTGCTGAAGAATCCTGGAAGTCTCCCTCTCCTGCTGCTCCCCCTGGTCTCCAAGAACGTGCAGGATAATGACGAGAGAAGAAGAAGAGGAGGAGGAGGAGG
This sequence comes from Podarcis filfolensis, assembly GCF_964270895.1. Taxonomy (NCBI): domain Eukaryota; kingdom Metazoa; phylum Chordata; class Lepidosauria; order Squamata; family Lacertidae; genus Podarcis; species Podarcis filfolensis. The sequence goes on from NC_139610.1 coordinate 54,805,646, forward strand.
AGGAGGAGGAGGAGGAGGAGGAGGAGGAGGAGGAGTTTGGATTTGACATCCCACTTTATCACTACCCGAAGGAGTCTCAAAGCGGCTAACATTTCCCTTTCCCTTCCTCCCCCACAACAAACACTCTGTGAGGTGAGTGGGGCTGAGAGACTTCAAAGAAGTGTGACCAGCCCAAAGTCACCCAGCAGCTGCATGTGGAGGAGCGGAGACGCGAACCCGGTTCACCAGATTATGAGTCTACCACTCTTAACCACTACACCACACTGGCCAGAGACCAGAGGTGTGCAGACGTAGTTTGAGACTGCTTGGGAAACATCCAGGAGCCTGAGAAAGGATGGAAGGCTGGGACCTTCAGTCCTGGCAACAGCTCTATAGGGTCAAGACTGACTGGGAAGTGTTGCTGATTTGTATGCCATTTTCTTGAATAAAGAGTTAACTTCACTGACAACTGCCTCTGCCTCTACGTGCCAACCTGCACCTGATAGGTACTACCCCTTCCCTATACATCCAGATAGCTGCATAGTGCCTCCAATATCATAGGAGGCATGTCTCAAAACACCAGCTTCCAGGGAACAACAGTGAAAGAGAGCTAGTACACTCATGTCCTGCCAGTGGGATTCCCATGGGCACCTTGATTGGTCACAGTGGGGATATGTTTGTGGTCCAATGCAACAGGATTCTCTTCTTTCGTCCCGAATGATCTTTTCTGAACTGTAGCTATGCTTGAAACTAGGAAAACAGCAGCTATGGTAATGGATTATTCATCTGAGTAGACATTTTGTCCACTCAAACCACAGCAGAAGCTTGTCTTCTCTGCATATTTTGCCTTCATACATTATTACAGTAAGCTGAGTAAAATAATGGAACGAAACAGAAAGGCATTCCCAGCTGGCCAGAACAGCAGAAAAGAGAAACTGGATAACGTCTGTGAAAATTACTGTGGTGAAATTAGATGTGTACGTTAATAGAATATTATAGGAGAAATAAAGAACTCCGACTATTAACTAGCCGATCACCCACCAGAATCACATGCAAAAATATATTATATGTAGCATGCCAAAAAGGGGGGGGGGGCTTTCTAGAACAATTTGTGACACCACATAAGTTTATTTGGGCAATGTAGAGATCTCTCAGGGGGCTACATGCATCCTGCAAAGTTTGAGGTGGGGGGGGTTGCTCAAGGGTAATGAAACAAAAAAACCCAGAAAATTGTTCCTGACATATATAGCGCACTAAATAATAAAGGCCTTAAAATTTTATGACACTCCCAGGATAAAGGGAAGTCTGTTTTGATAGCAGATTTAATTCTCTGCAGTTATAAAACACCAAGATTTACACAAAATTAGGGAGTGTAGTGAACCGGTGATGTACGCCAGAAATGTCACATCCTAGCGCACCATTAATTAATATATTACAGAACTGTCCCGAGACTCAAGTATTGTGGGCAGAGAAGTATTAATGGTAATAAAAGATCGCCTCAGATGGGATACCTCTGTGACTTCAGAAAGGATGCATTCTAAGCTTCAGAATGAGACTACCACATGCAAACAATAAAAATGAAAAATAAGATGTCACTTTGAATTTGCCTTGCTAGGCAAGTGCGTGCGTTGCTGATATTGGGGTGGTAGGGCTGGGGTGGGAGGCGTATTTCCTATTACACTTGTTGCAGAAGGATCAGGGAAGTGACAGAAAGAGGCTTGAGAAAATATACTGTTCTTGGACTCTGCTACGAGGTTGTAAAGTTGTTTCGGATATGAAATCAAAGATGGCATTTGCCTCAGGCTTTCATGGGTCAGACAGCCTGTTCCTGACAAACTTTTCTTGAAGTTCAGGAAGTCTTCTCTTGGTCAGTCTGCCTCTGACGGAAAAGTAGTAACTTTCCAGATTTGAACTGTTCTGGCATTTGCGTTGGGGCGACCTGCATGCCTCTCTACGGCGGGAGCAAATGAGAAGCATCTGCTAGTGCCACTTAGTCAAAAAAATTGCTTTACTGAATGTGTCAAACAACAGCAGCATAAGACCTTTAGGAAATCACCCTATCGAGAAAGAAATGTGTCCATAACGCTAAGGGAAAGAGAAGGCCTCTTTGCAGGTGAAACATCAAGCAAAGACAGCACCACTAACTTTTATTAAATGCATACTAAAGCAATAAGCCTCCATGTGAATTTTCGTTCCCATTCCATAACCTTGCAATACAAAGTGGGATTCGGGGGCAAACAATGTGGAAAAATTCAGAAGACAGCTCCATAAAGTTGGCCAGCTCTGAAGGAGACGAAAGATGGAGAGAAACACCCAACGGCAGCAGCAAACTGACCTTTCGCTGCCCTTCTTTGTCCAAAGAGCAAGCATCTGCAGCACTCAGAGATTTGTACAGCTCAGAAGCAGCATGTAAACATTTTCCTGGAGCACACCTAAAATATCCGTTGCCTTTCCTTGCACCGCTTGAGCCCTTTAAGCTGTTCAACTTTTCACCTGTGCACCTGTTAACACATTTTAAGGAAGTGCTAATGTTACCCAGAATGTATCAAACTAGCAAATACATCACCTAAGTGCATCCTGGCAAGAATAAATTAAGTGAGTTCAGAACAAAATGAGCTGTTGCAGTTCAAGATACTGGAAACTAACCAAACAATTAATAGTTCACTGAAAGATTATCCTCATCTGATATTTCTACACTTGTGAGGAATCCATCCCAGCTGCAAGCGGATGCAGGCATCACATCTGTCAATCCACAATGCTGGCTAACTTTAAACATACAGGCGCCCTGTGCTTGTTTTCTGACATCTTCAGAACAAGCGGACAATGTTTCAAAAGTAATAGGGTACTTGTTCCCATTTATTTAAGCTGATTATTTAAACGGTAAAAAACGTAAAAACAGCATTCACACTGATTTCATAAGTTATATACGCTTACGACCTCATTTTCTTCCCCAAGCGAAATATGGTTTTGCTGAATCTCTTGGTAGTAATAAACTGATCACACAATGGTGTTGACAGAGACAACATAAATAATCACAAATATGTGACATTTCAGTGAACCCCTGCCCCCAATTTCAAAATCTAAACTTTGGATGAGGAATTTTGAATTCAAATTTACAATTTGAATGTGAAATGTGTACCTGAAAAATATGAGTTATTTCAGTTAAGGTTGTAGAATTAAAATGTTTGAAATGCCTATAGTTGACATCTCTTGTGGCAAATATGTGTGTTTCAAATATGAAAGTTCATAGGTTGTCAAATACAATTTACTACTGTATGCTGTTTGCCTGATAAAGTCTGTTAAAAATTGCTTTCACAGCATGCAGATTTTGCTGAATACCACAGCAGAGATGGGAACCTATGACCCTCTAGATCAGCGGTTCTCAACCTGTGGGTCCCCAGATGTTGTTGGACTACAACTCCCATCATCCCTGAGCTCTGGCCTTGCTAGCAATGGGTGATGGGAGTTGTAGTTCAACAACATCTGGGGACCCACCGGTTGAGAAAGGCTGCTCTAGATATTGCTGGCCCTCCACCCCTGACCATTGGCCATGCTGTATAGGACTGATGGAGCCCAACAACTTCTGCAAGCTCTGGTACATTGAGCGTCCAAGACCAGCAGCAGGTCCAACAGTCAAGAAGGCAGTTTCTGCATGTCATGTAGAGGGAAGTGACAGGCAGATGGGGCTTATCAACCTGGGAAGGTAGCCCATCTAGGAGAAGGAGAACACTGATCCTAAACTTCTGCTGCTTTGTGGGATATCTTCAAGAGAAGAAAAAGGAGTAAATCCTACACAAATCTGGAGTGGAATCCCTAAGATTGTTGGATGGTGCCTTGTATGCCTCCTTATGGCAATTCCTGCAGCTAAGCTGATGTCAGTCATATTGCTCTGCTTTTCTTTGGACCACATCAGTGAGGCCGAGAGGAGGGTCTTGTTGTCTGGGCAGCCCAGGACCTCAATACACATTGCCCAGGCTTGCACCCCAGGGAGGTCACTTTGGTGATGCTAATGCAGCACTTTGACTTCATCCCGAGAGGTGCACTCCATTTTCTCTCAAGACAGATGGGTACCAATAAATTCAACTAAGTTTTACTCAGCGCAGACCCTTTGAAATGAATGGACCTAAATTGGTCATGTCCATTAATTTCAATGTGTCTACTGATATTGGACACAACCCCTAGCCTGTAGGATTAAGGAGTTCTTAAATATGGTTTTCCTCAGATAACGTGTGCTGTATGTGGGGTAAAAGTGTAGAAAATCCTTAATGTTAGCAGATATAATTAGGCATTCATGGAACCACAATCTTGGAATGAGGATCTTTTGTTTGTTATTGTTGGATGTCATCCTTCACATGATATAGCTCACATTTTATGGCACACAAATGCTATGAGTGCTTCATATAATACAAACTGGAATTCTGAAAGTATTTTTCTTATTATAGAAATCACACGCATCAGAAGCATTCCTGAAACCATTTTGTCCAGAGTAGACCTCAGAAGCTGGTGTGCTTACTCCAGGGTCAATGTTTTCAGACTTCTTGTGTGAAATAATTTCATAAGTCCATTACATAAATACCAGCTTCTCATGTCCAGTCCCCGGCCTCGTTCAGCTGGAGTTCCTGAATTAGAATTAATCTCATTCATCCTGATTTAAAGCTGCAGACATCATCTAATGCACACACAGAGCACATAGACTTTACATGGGGCCTTCCTCTCTTTGAAGGACTGCCTGGTCCAAGTCCAACTTAGACAAAGAAACCGTAAGAAGGAAGACTAGGGGCCTTGAAGTTACTCATCAGCTGACATTACCTCAACAACAGACTGAGCAGGCACACTGGTCACCTGAAAACAGTATTCCTTACTATGATGGGATGCAGAGGCGCCTAGTTGCCCCCAAGTTTGAGAGGGCCCGGCATGCATTGTGTATGTGTGATGTCGGGTTGTTGTTGTTGTTGTTGTTGTTGTTGTTGTTGTTGTTGTTGTTGTTGTTATATCTTGTAGACAGTGATGCATGTTAAAACACTGTGCCATTTATCACATTAATGTTCAAGAACAATTTATCAGAACTGGCTTTGTTGTATTTTGCTCTGCAGCAACAAATGCCCAGGCTATCACACTCTTCTGCCCCCAAACCCAGTGATCCTAAACCAACATATCCCAACTCTTTTAGCAATGGGTCCTTGGCGTATTGAGAACAACTAGAGGAAGGAAATCCTATAGACTAATATTTCAGCTAATGCCTTCTTCGTGAGGCATTCCGCCAAAATGTTAATCTGAAGCATTTCCTTCCTGCCGTTTTATTCAGACTTACCCTTGAGTGTTTGCAGTGATGGATATAGCTTTTAATGGACTCACTCTGACTATGGACAGTCTCAAAGGTAGGCAACGAAAAATCACAATGCGATCAGTCTGTACCTGGAACATCTGTACCACGAATGCTCGTAGATTTCCATCATTGATCTCAGCCAACTGCTTATATTCCAGAACCAAATCCACAAAGCAGTCACCCACCGATAAATCCTTCTTTTCCATTATTTTAAAAGACTTTAGCAGCAGCTGGGATGACAGAATTGCCACTCATTGGGGATTCTTATAGAGATTGCACAATATTTTACCAGATTCAGGACATCTTTCATCGTTTTCGGGTGTTTATTTTGGGAATCGCCTCAGCAAGTGTGCTTTAAACTTCATTTACGCTCATGAGATACTATTAAGGTTCTTTATTTTTAAAAATAAAAAAATTATCTAATACATTTGAATCTCAATTGTTTCTAAAGCGTTACCTGTTTAACTTCAATTAGCATTGCCATACAGAGGATGAGGCTGGAACCGTATTAGATTTACTCCACTGGGATCTTTCAACTAGGGACGTATGGATCAGTCTATTTCACATACGCCCACTCACAAATTAAGACCACTTCATCCATCCTCATCATCATCATACTGTTTCCAGATTAATCTGAGATTTTAAAAATTGATTGAAATGTATTTATTTTATCACATATTGCATAGTTGAACAAGTATTTCATCTTAATATACATGTATTTTATTTTAATATACACATTTCCAATCACATTTGATCCTAAAAATACATATTAACACATTTTAGGACATTTTTTGAACTTAAAACTATACCACAAAATTCAGAGTAGCACAAAATATGTATAATTATATTCTGATCCAATGATTTCTGTGGGAGTCCTCCAGCTGCACAGTGAGAATGAAACCATTATAACTTCTCTCAAAGGTCATGTTTCTTTAAGGAAGCGTTCCTATATGCATAGTTTATTTTATTTATTTCATAAAATTTATACGCCGCTTGGATGTATAAAGGGGGAGAAACCCTCAAAGCGGTTTACTAAAAGATAAAACCAAAAAAGAGAGAAAAATTCACAGCAGTACAAAACATACAACTTACCTTGACTATTTAAGCATCGGGTTGTCTTGTCTAAACAAGAATGTTTTTCTCACGCACCAAAAAAAAAAAAAAAAAAAAAAGTACAGTGAAGGCACCTGCTTGATCTCAATAGGCAGAGAGTTTCCAAGTGCTGGTGCTGCCATACTATGCGATTAAGTTCTTACAAATGTGGAACAGGTATTATGTGGCCCCTTTAGCAGAGCCAGTTCTGCTGATCTAAAACTAACAGCTGAGTAGGGCTCTACAAGCAAAGTGGAGGAGGGGGGGAAGGACCGCTAACTGTTCAGAACTACATAAGAAGAGCCTGTTGGATCAGGGCTGTCAGGTTTGCAGGTGGTTGCCAGGACTCTGACCTGTCTTTTACAGGTTTTATTTAGTGCAAACTATGCACAGTGCAGAAACCCAAAGTTCATGTCTGTCTCAGTCACTTACAGATTCCGGGAGTGCCCCCTTCCGGGTTTCCCCCCAACATAAGAACTTGGCCACCCCAAATCTCCGCCTCCCCTCCTTCCGTTTCACCCCTCTGCGAAAACTGGACGACGGAAGTGGCAGGTCTGTTTCCTGACCAGCCTGGCTAAGTGAGGCGCTTGGGATCACAGTAGCATCTGTGAGCCTTTCCCTCACCTCGCCCCTCCTTTCCTCCTCTGCTTCACTGGAGGCATGGCTCTCTCCACTGCCTGAGGAAGAGCTACTTCTCAGCAATGTTGGAGGCTCCCTGTATTCTTGTGCCCCCTTTCTGATGGCAGTCCCCTGACAAGGCACATAGCCCACACAGTCCAGCATTCTGGTCTCACAGTGGCCAAAAATGTCTAAGGAAAGTTCATAAGGAACAGGATTCTCCCCTCCTGTGGTTTCCAGCAACTGGGGTAAATTCTTCTGTTTTTAAGTTATGATAACTAATCCCTGAATTTCCTGATTTTTAAAAAATTGCATCTGCATCCCAGCTTACCAAAAAAAAACCCCCCCAACCCTAACTCTATTGCTTTAGAAGACTATTTGAGGATTATATAACCAGCCCTGTTCATTCAGAGAATGAAACTTACTTAGGAGATGGTCCAAATTCATTCAAGATATTAGATCCTCCCACAGGCTTGGTGGCCTTTGAATAAACTCCAGGCTGACACAACATATGGGGTGAAGAACAGATCCCTTGCTATTCCAGGGCCGGAAAAAAAACTGGGAGGGATGCCTCATTTTGAAAGGTGTGGGTCTGTCCTCCTGCTCTGTGTAAAAGGAAAATTGTGTCACCCAGAAAGACAGCTCACTACTGCAGAGAGCTCCAAAGGAACTTTCCCTCATTGCATGCATCAACAACAAATAACAAATGCATGGAAATGAAAAATGTGCGAGCCAATTCCAGTTATTACTCTATGCAGAATGCCATTTCCCTCCCCCCCTATATTTGGAGTCTCTCACATGACTCTGAAGTCATTGTTGTCACCAGATGTGTGGTTTTCTTCCTCCTTCAGAGATGACTTCATGATCAAACTGGGACTTTATTGCATTTTTGATCCTCCTAAAATCCATGGCTGTGCAAATTAATGTTTTGGGTGCTGGCAATAGTGTGCTTCAGAATGACAGTTGCAAGAAAGTGCAGGGACATGGAGAATGCCCTTCTGGGCTTGTGGACTTCTTCTAGGCATTTGGATGGCCATTGTGAGAACAGAATACTGGGCTAGGAGGGCTAGCAAACATTATAACTGCAACCATGTTGTGTTTTTTTCCAGCCATGGGAGGTATCAACTCCTCAAACACAAACTGATGCTAGGAAGTCATACTGAATTATATGTTATTGTTATGCTTCTAAAAACGAAACAAAAACCCACCCAAACAATGTGAATCTTGACCCCTGACAGTTGGGTCCAGTCGTGGATGACTCTGGGGTTGCCGCCGCTCATCTCGCTTTACTGGCCGAGGGAGCCGGCGTTTGTCTGCAGACAGCTTCCGGGTCATGTGGCCAGCATGACTAAGCCGCTTCTGGCAAAACCAGAGCAGCGCATGGAAACACCGTTTACCTTCCTGCCGGAGCGGTACCTATTTATCGACTTGCACTTTGACGTGCTTTCAAACTGCTAGGTGGGCAGGAGCTGGGACCGAGCAATGGGAGCTCACCCCATTGCGGGGATTCAAACCGCCAACCTTCTGATCAGCAAACCCTAGGCTCTGTGGTTTAGATCACAGCACTACCCCCGTCCCATGTGAATCTTGATAAAGTGTAATAAGAAGGTTGAATCCACTCTGGAGGGGCACTTCTGCCTGCACATTTCATTCACTTACATGAAAAGCAAGGGAAAGACATCACTGTTTTTAGTTCCAGCATTAGAGTCAATGTGGGCGAAACAGAACTTCAGATTTAACAAATAAGACTTGAACCCAAATAACAAATAACATTGGAATGGCACAGAGTGGACATGGGACAGTTCAGAATGCTTCCAAACTTAGGGTTGCCATATTTCAAGTAAAAATCTGGACATTTTGCTGATTTCCCAAAATTCCCCCCAGATGCTAATTCCGTCATTGGAAAATCTGGACATATGGCAACCCTATCAAACTATACTGTAGCTTTGCTTAGTGAAGATATGCAAATGACAGTTTATTAAGTTGCCTTGTTTCTACTCACCATAATTAAGATTAACTGCAGTTAAGGGTTCAGATGACACACTAAACTTCAGTTAATATATATCAGAATGGAAAGCTTTCACAGCTGTGCCAGCCCAGGATTCACTATGACTTATTCTACTTGCACTAAGCCATGGTTTAGCATTCTGTCTGGATGCAGCAAAAGTTTCCCTGAATGCAAATAGCACCTTATTCATTCCAGTGAAGTCAAATCTATGCAAGCATTCCTTTGAATATCCAGATGGGCAAGATACTTTCTCCATTTATCTGAATGATTTAGCTGTGAACGAAAGCTCTGGACTGTGGATCAGGGATGGGGATCAGGTATAGATTTTCAGTTGCCATCGGGATGAGGAGTGAGTTAGAAGAACAAGTAACTTTTTGCATATGGACAGGAATTGGAGCTGCGATCTTCTCCCCCTTTCTCTCCACACTTTGCACCTCTTGACGGAAAAGAAACTAACACAAACAGAAAGCCTCTTGACTCCAAGGTATAAATGAAGAGCATCAGGCCAGGATCCAAACAGCCCCATAGCCATGCACAAATGCTTCCACATGTGTACGAAAGCTTCCCTGGAGGCTGTTGTCCAACCGCAGCTCTTTGCACCGTGTTGGACGCTGTTCTTGAAAATCCCTTGTGTTTCAAGACAAGCTTTTCAGGTTTGGGAGCATTGTGGTCAGGGGGCCTCAGCATCCCTATTGCATATATGGGACTCCCCACACAGTCCTTTGAATCCAGGCCCACAACTATTTTCACCATCTGGCCAGGACTTCAAGAACATTTGCTCCACTCCACTGAAGTCGATGGCAAAACTCCTGCCAACTTTAATGGAAGTAACACCAAGCCTGAAATTTAAGTTTCAAGGAATGCTGAACTGTGAAACAATCTACTTTGTTTTTCCTTTTACCCTTACGAAACAATTTGATTCCTCATAAATCATCCATATGCATGTCACTTTCCAGCAGAAAGGGTATTCAAACAGCAGAAATGTTTATAGATAGAGGCAAAGGCAAACAAATGTTATTAATTTCATCTAACTCTAGAGAAATTAATTTTAACACTTGCCAGAAGGTGGTTTGCTATGCAGTAGGATCTCACCCAAACATGTTTCCTTGCTCTTCTTCTCCAAAAGGACTTCCAAAGGCAATGGCACCATGTGAAAAACAACAACGGAAACTCTCCGTCAAAATTTATTAGAGGTACTGCTAACTGTGCAACCCACAAAATAAACCAAGCCTGGGACACATGCTAAAAAGGAGGCCCATGGATATATTTGTATGGGGTGGGGGAGTATTCTGGGCAAAGGGAACCTCGTAAAAGGATTAATAAACATGGGCAATCATTACCTAAGTGCAGTGGCGTAGCGTGGGTTGTCAGCACCCGGGGCAAGGCAAGTAATTTGTGCCCCTAACCTGTGGATTTGCGCCCCCAACCCATGGATTTGCGCACCCTAACCCTAACCCTCAGATGTTACGCCCACTGCGGCCGGCCCCCCCTGCACCCCCCATGCTACACCACTGCCTAAGTGATACAACTTGCAGTTCTCACAAAGCCAAGCTGTGAAGTGGTAACACAGAACAGTAACTTAAGGAACACTCACGTTTAAGTAATTCATTGAACCTTGGCTCTCTTCTCAGGAGCTATATTTTTCCATCAATGGCTACTACTGATGATGGCTATATTTGTATCACAAAGCCCCTATAAAGGGACCTCAAAGAATTGCAATGGAAATGGAAATTGGTGCAGAAGTTGCCAATGTTTGTTTATTCATCCCATATCCGGAACAGAAATCAATCGAGTGGCTATAATCCGCATTCAGTGCTGTTGTTGCTTGCGGTCCACAAACAATATGCAATTGATTTGCATGGTTTCCCCTATTTGCAGTGTGTTTCCTTTGCAATGAAATGCAAACTGGGTGGACAACATAATTTATGTAATTTCAATACAGCAGACAAACAATATGGTTTTTGACAGAAGGCAAACTTCAGAGGAAGAGAAACAGTGCTGCATGTGAGGAATACAAGTGTAAATGGGAAATGATGCCTTTTTACATCCCTATCTCTATGCCACTAAACACAGATTTTATTTTATTTTTGGCTGGAGAATGGCATCGCAAAAATCAGAGACGTATCTGTGTTGAAGTATAGCTGCCTTTTGGCTTGCATATTGTTTCAAGAAGCATGAATGAGAATGCAAACCAAACCTCAATTCTCCCCCCAAACCTGCTGATGGGATTGTGCTTCCAGGCTAGAGACCAGAGCTACCAAGTGGATTTGAACCTGGCAACCCTCAAGTGCCTATGGAAGATAGGTTAGTGACCAAATCCCCTTGGCTAAGTGTGTTCCCTCCCATTAAGATGACAAAGAAATATTCCAGACAACATTGAGAGTACTGGGACGAAGCCTGTGGCTTTTCGAAAAGAGCTCACTCAGATCTCTGAAATCCCATTGCATTTGTCTCCATCTCTGTTACATTTGCTGCTTTTCAAATCGCCTGAGTTATGTTCACAAAGGCCAAGATAAATACAGCATCACGATACAGCAGGCAACCGCTGCCCCTCCAAGCAGCATTTATCAACTATCTCTCATTGTTTGCTGACAGATGGATTTGTGTGCGGAATCGTAGCTGAATCAATGAAAAGCAAGTCCAATTGAATCCATTTGCGCACATGAAGCCTATTCCCACTTGATACCATCAAAAGCCGTCTTGGTGGCTAGTGATGCTGCAGCTGTGCAGAGAGGGCTGCTTTTTTGGACAGGTGTATCATATAACCACATTTCTTGGCATGGCTCGAATATTGAACTCTTGGAGGAAACCAGTCTTGCCTGGATTTGACACTTCCTGTGTAATAGCTTCCAAACAATACATCTATATGTATAACTCTCTCCTGCTCCCTTTGCATCATTATTGATGTCTGAAGAAAGCTGATAGATGCTTCAGTATGTTAGACTTTATCCAGATGGGTACATTGGGGAGGGAGCATCACAATTGAATTTTCAGAGAAAGATCATTCAGGGTGAGTTGCACCATTCTCGGAATCAACAGGCAGTACAATGCAAGTCAAACTGGAATTATTTGCAAACCTGGGACCCATGTAGTTGTCTACTGTGCTCTTGCACCTCCTTTTCTTTCTCTCCTTTTGCTGCTATATCTAGCAAAAAGTTAAAAGAAAATGGCAGGTCTCTGTCCCAAGGAGCTTACAATCAATGCGAGGGTGCTTATTTTGGGGGGAATTTTGACAAATGTTAAAACAACTTAATAAGCATAGGCAAATCTTTCAAGGGGGTCTGACTCGGGCAGGTTACCTGCAGAAGTGCTGTGGAATGTGACAATGACATCTTTAGGTTCACCATTCTGGCTCCCACAGAGCCAGCTAACAGATCCCCACGGGTCAATTTTATATTTTCTCTATATATAATAAAAATGTAAGAATGTCATCACACAGCCCCCATTGGAGTATTTGTAGTGCCGCATCACAGTCCTTGATTTTCATTGTGTGGGAGGGGAGCAAATGTGAAACAGCAGTAGCCATGGCATGGGAGCAAGATGGGAAAAGCACTAAGAGGGGGAAAGCAGTGGTTTAAAACAAAGGTGGAAATTTGAGTAAATCAGGGACAAAGGGAACTGAGAGGGAGATGGTGGTTTTAACCAACAGCAGAGCTTTGAGTAAAATACTATGGAATATCTGAGGGCTCAACATCCATTATTGCTCTCACATGAGGCAGCTGAGCAATGGAAGAGGGAGACGTTTGAGTATAGTGAGAAGGGAGGAACACTGAAAGGAAAATGAATGACTGTTTTAAACAATGGCAGAAGTTTGAGTAAAGTGGGGGTGAAGGATCACTGAGAGGCAAACTGTGGTTTTAAACAACAGCAGAGGTAAAGGGTTTCCCCCATGAGGTTTCCCCCATATGCTTTCATCAGGATGATGCCGAAACTAAGAGTCTGTTTTGCAACGACATGGTAACACAGCTTTCTGGGAGTGGGGTGCAAATCTAGATTCAATATAATTCCACATCAAGGTGCTAAGCACTTTCATCTCCCACAAACCTCAGTGAGAACCCAAACACTCAGCACCTCACTGGCAAAGCTCAACACCTTGCAGGATTGGGTTCTTTCGGCACTGTAATTAACTCTATCACTTCAGTTAACATTTGATCTCAGGCAGCACATTTTGCATGGGACGCGCTACAGACTGTTAGGCCACGTCTTCGCTCTCTGATGTCTGCTTCAAGGAGACCTTGTGTGCAATGCAAAACAAGGCAGCAAAACCCCAGCCATTTGAGAGAATTATATCTGATGGCATTTACGGAAATTGCAAGACATAAATCAGCTAATTCAGCAAATGGCTTATTTTTTTAAAAAAGGAAAGGGGGGGGGAGAAAGAAAAGAAGAAAAGAAAAGAAGAATTGTTTTTAGCAACAACATGTCTGTAATCTAGACCAGAAACAGAAGGGGTGGGGGTGGAAATTCAGACCCCAGTGATCCAGGTTCTTTTTCTTCCCAAGCTTTATGATTTATAGCCCTGAATTTAAAGAATGCGAATTAAGACACGTGTTTGGTGACTGAAATGCGTACTCCACAGCTCTGCATGAGTGTGTGTGTGTGTGTGTGTGTGTGTGTGTAGGAGTATTGCAGAGTATAACACAGATGTTAAGAACTACAGCAGGAAATGTTGCCTTAGGCCCACAACATTTGTCATTGTGAACTCCAGTTCCCCAATCCTTCCCGATTGTTTTCCAGCAACATACTTAGCATGTGACCTTTATGTGGCTGCACAGTTTCTCCCAACTGTTTTCATAGCTCATAAAGCGTTTAGGAAGTGTTTATAAAAATTGCTCAAGGAACCTGTGCCACAGAGATCTTGAGCCGGGGTCTCCATGGCCCAACTTCGATTTAGTTCACAGAGAAGGGATAATTTTTGTGTGTGCGCGCATATTGTAAATGCCCTAGTAACATCTGTACACGAAGCCTCCTGGGGAAACACCGAGACACAGTCAGGTTTAATGTGTGTTATTTGGCCAAGTTTCTCGCACATGTGATGCTTGACTTACTTCCCCCATGAAATAACACATGCGAGTGCTTTCCTTTCCTTCTTTATTGATGGTCACTTTCAGTTATCTGACTGCGGTGGGAAGAGATATTATGTCATAAACACCACAGCAACATCTGCAAAGAATCCTCCTGGAATGCAGCATATTAGCTGTCAAACCCAAAGTTGACACTCGGATCAAAAGTCCACAATGTATGGCACTTGACCCATCATCTTGTGAGTATTCGCACAGCTTTTCAAGTGCGCTGTTGCAATTGGCTGCAGCCAGAGATAAGTCACATCCAAAATCTCAGGGTACTGCTCCCTAAGGGAATGCTCTGAAAGAGGCACAGGGAAGCACAGCCATGTTAAACTAAGACGTGTGGGGGCTTGGTATCACAAACAGGTAATTTAGATACCACAAATGGGACATCGGCAATAAGGTTCCCACACCCCACACCTTATCAGAGGGCCCATCTGAACTATACATTTAAACCATATCATACCATTTTCAACAGCCATGGCTCCCCCCAAAGACTCCTGGAAATTTGTTAAGGATGCTGAGAGTTCTTTCCCCAAAAGTGTTTCCCTAAAAGTGCTAGAGTTCCTGGGGAAGAGAGATTGATTGTGAAACCAATATGAGAATTGCAGCTTTGTAAGGGAGATGTTGTTGTTTAGTCATTTAGTAGTGTCCGACTCTTCGTGACCCCATGGACCAGAGCACGCCAGGCACTCCTGTCTTCCACTGCCTCCTGTAGTTTGGTCAAACTCATGCTGGTAGCTTCGAGAACACTGTCCAACCATCTCGTCCTCTGTCGTCTCCTTCTCCTTGTGCCCTCAATCTTTCCCAACATCAGGGTCTTTTCCAGGGAGTCTTCTCTTCTCATGAGCTGGCCAAAGTATTGGAGCCTCAGCTTCAGGATCTGTCCTTCCAGTGAGCACTCAGGACTGATTTCCTTAAGAATGGATAGGTTTGATCTTCTTGCAGTCCATGGGACTCTCAAGAGGTAAGGGAGATAGTACTTTCCTAAGAACTCTCAGAAGCCTTAGCATACTACAGTTCCCATGATTAATTGGGGGGGGAACCATGACTGTTGAAAGTGGTATGATACTGCCCTCATTGGACAGCACAGCTTTCCTGCATGAAGGATAAATCCTGATTAAATTCAGGGGAGGGGACACATGCTGGCATTTTGATGTCAATAGCATCCTGCGGATGCTGCAAAAAGCTTGCAGGCATGAGGAGCACCAGTCCCACAATAAACCCCCATTTGGAAGCACCCTGCTTGAAAAGACCATGGCTAGCCAAAGTAATTAATGAAGCTATATTTCTTGCTAATGCAGATGTTGCTTGCTTCCCCCAGGAAATTGAATTTTCGTGAATTTCACATTTCCCCTCATTACCTCAGCCTACAGAAGAGGGAAATGTTAATTTCTATTTTTTCCAATTTGTGTTCTGTTAAGTATCCTTTGCCAAGGGCAAGTATTCCAAAGCAGCACACGGAGAGAAGAGGTGTATGGCATTTTAAACTGAATGCTGCAATTGCAGAATACAACAGGTGACTGCTGAACCCTCTACATCGGAAAAGTGAGTCTTCTACAGGAATCACATGCACTGGTTATAAAATCGTTGAGCATTCTAGGCTATCTAGTCCAATTTGCCACTCAGTGCAGGAAATGTGGTGCTAGAGAATCTGGCTATCTGTTCCCTGCAGCCAGAAATGAAGAACCCACCACTCTCTTAGTTAGTAATTGCTTCAATCATCAGGTTGCTCTAACTGCTAATAAATTTATCCTGAAGTCCCACCAACATCTACCTTAGTATAACATAAGCCCATTGGATCTAGTCTTTGCCTTTGGGCCTCCGCCTTCTTCTACTGTATGTGACAGCCCCTCTGGTGTTTGGAAGCAGTCATCTCCAGTAGCAACAAAGGTTTGGGCTGTTATTCTCTCAAAAAGGAACTATACCATTGCTTTGAATCTAAAATGGGTCCTATTGGACAGTATCCTTCTACGAGCACAAAGTCTTTTAATTGGGCAGTACAACTTCCTCACCCTCTTCTCTCCCTCTATGGCCCCTACGTTCTGGGAGAGAAGGAGAAGAGGAAGAAGAGGAAGAGGGGGAGGAAGATGAAGATGAAGAGGAGGAGGAGGAGGAGGAGGAGGAGGAGGAGGAGGAAGAAGACAGCAGCAGCAGCAAAAAAATGGTTGTTGTTGTTGTTGAACTGAGCATTGTCTACACTGACTGGCTAGTGGCTCCCTGGGGCTTCAGGCAGCGTTCTATCCCAGCCCTACCTGAAGACACCGGAGCGTGAACCTGGGACCTTCCACATGCAAGACCCTTCCCATAGCACTATGCAAAGTTCTTCATGCATCGTGCTGGAAATTGGTGGGAAAATATGAATATACTCCAATGGATAAACTGACTAATTATGTGTGGGTAAAGGAAGGATGACAGAGAACAAATGTCTTTGAGGCAAAGTGGATGCTCTTTATTGAGTTCTGGAATAACAAAGACATGGTATAATATATGAACGTAATGTTTTCAAGATGTTTTAATGTGTCAGATTTGAGATGTACATGCTTTTTAATTAAAAAAATGAACGTTGGCTTGCTTCTTCAGCCGTTGGAACCAACCTAGCATCACTTACAGCCGCTTCTCATGAGTTAGTTGAAGTTTTTTATTTTTACTCAGGTATTCATAGGCGTATACAGTGTTGATTAGACAGAGTACATCCATGAGCACCTCTAGACTGCCAGTCTTTTGCAGGATGAATTCAAGCATGCAGGGAGATTTCAGTTTGCGCAATTAAAATGGATTAAAGCGCTCTGTCAGCCTAGTGGAACAAATCCTCCTTTTAAAAAAGAAACTGACCTTTTGCATTGAAAAGCGTGGAATGAATGAATGTTTAACACAAAGATGCGTAATCACCCATCAAGAAAATTAGGATGAATGTTCATTGCTTTATTACCTCCCTGCAAACAAATCAAGCTGAATGCTCAATAAATGGGTCATCTGGAAGAGTCCCGTGTCTTTCAAACAAGAATTTGGTTAGTAAATATGAACGATGTAGAATTTGACATTCCTGGTAAAACATGGTCTGTGGTGATTGCAAGTGTTCATTTATAACTGTCTTTGAATCATACTGAGTAGAGGGGGTTGGGGGGGTTAATCCAAGACCTGCTTGTCCATTCAAAGCTATCAATTAATTATCGCCAAGAAAGTATTTTTGAAGATGAAATTGGGTGAGGCTGAAAAGGGATGTACCCATTGGGTTGATGTAGCCATTTTTATAGCAATCATGAGTATCTACCTAGAAGTGAATTATAGGTTTCCTAAACTTTTATTATACCTCTATTTTTTAGGAGAAATCCTGCCAGCAAATTGCTCCTCTTGTGAGCCACACAGCTGGCCAGCATTTGAGGGAGAAATAATGCTAGACTAAGCTAAGCTCTCTTTTTTTTAATCTAACATGTTCATTCTTTGAGCAGCTGACTTGAGATGAAAACAAACCATGGTTTAGGAAGGAGGCAGGGAACCTCAGGCCCAAGGGGACGATGCAGCCCTCCACTCCTATCTATTTGGCCCTTGGGACTGTCTCCAGGCTATGCCCCCTCCCACTGGCCACTCTCTCCTTGAGTGCTTTTGCCTGGATGGAATGTGCCCTTGAACTGCGAAAATGGGTGGTATTCAATTTTAGAGGATACTCACTGAAATAAATTAACATGTCAAGTTAGGTCTGTTGGGAGGGATTCAACTAATGAGCCCCACTGGCGAAACCTATGCAAGGAGGTAATGTGGACATCAAGATGAAGAAGGTTCCCCAGTCCTTGCTTAAGAGGTAATGTGAATAAGCCCTCATTTCAGAACTGGCCTTACCATGAGGCAGAGTGAGGCAGGTGCCACAGGCAGCAACTATTGAAGGGAATGCTGTGTGTGTGTAAGCCACTGTCCTCAGGGTGCAGTGGAGGATGAAGATTCAATGGTCTGCTGAGCTTTCATACTGGGAATGGAACTGGGAGGAGGCAATTTTTCTGCTTCAGGCAACAAAATGTCTTGAGCCAGCCCTGCCTCAGTTAGAATGGATCATAGCTCAGTGACTGACATGTTTTGCTTGCATCCTTTCAATCCTTCACATTTCCTATTATGACTTGGAAAAACTCCTGAAATCCTGGGGTGCCACTGCCATTTAGTGTAGCTAATGCACCACTGGTGTAGATGGACCAGTGGTATACTTGGTATAATGAACTTCCTGTGTTCCTGTGACAATGCTCTGCTAGTGAATTACAGTATGACATGTAGTGAATTATAATATGATTGTGCTGAACGAGCGGAAGTATTTTTTGGCATTTAGTTGGGCATTTTCTTAGGCAGTAAATGTCCATCAAACTTTTCAACTGTAAATCTCAGAGGTAACTAAAGAGAACTTTGTATTTAGATTCAGGTCCTTGTAGAAAAATAGACAAAGCTTGATTAGTAAGAATTTTTACTAGGTCTTCAGTCTAATCAAGAAGCAAACAGGCAGGAAGAAAGACATAACTAAATAATAAAATCAAGCTTGATATTTTTCTTAGCCTAGTGTAAACCTTAATTCCAATGACAGCAGCACAGTCATCCTGGTTGCCTTTGATGTAAAGGAGAGTTTGCTCTAGGGCCTTCTGGATTTTAAGAACATAAGGAGAACCCTAATGATTCAAACTAAAGACCCTTCTAGTCCAACATTCTGTTCTTACAGTGGCCAACAAGATGCCTAAAAGAAGCCTACAGGTTGGAACTGAGCACAACTGCACTCTTCATTGCGTGACCTTATAGAATTAGAGGTAGAAAAACTTCTCTTTGTGTCCACTTCCTCCACAACATGTTATGTGGCAACCTTAGGAATATAGGAAGCTGCTTTATTCCAAGTCAGATCATTGGTCCACCTGGCTCAGGTTTGTCTACACTGAGGGGCTCTCCAGGATTTCAAACAAGGTATCCTCTCAGGCGTACTTGGAGATGCTGGGTGCTTTGCCACTGAGTTGAGTCATGGACCTTTGCAATCATTCCTCATGGCGTTCCTCTGATCACCCAGTTACCTTTTTCAGAAACTTTCCCAGCTCTACAATATCCATATTAAGACACAGTAACCTGAACTCTATTCCGTGGGGTTACATTGTGATGTTGCCCATTTTATTTATTATTTATTTCATAAAATTTATATACCACATGCACAGAGACAAATGTATCTGTTTGTATAAATACATTTGAAACTCAGAAATGAAATGGAGTATTTATGTCCCTTTTGGCTTGAAAGTTATCATACTCTAACAACCAAAATGTGTTGAAAAGCAAGTACTAATACAAAGCTGAGTTGGACTATTTTTGCAAAATGAAATTGATGCTATCAGATTTGGGCTCATAGAGAGTAGACCAGGAGCTGCTAGCTCATTATAGAAATCCTTGCCTCCTCTTTATGAGGTGATGTACATCAGGCTTCCATAAGCTGCTGCCCTTCAGATGTTATGTACCCCAACTCCACACTTCTACTGATTCCCACCTGCAACAGAAATGTGAAGACTTTTCTTGTTCTTTTCAGTACCAGGAGCAACAGTCATCTGGGGTGCTAAAAACAACAACAGATGACTGGATCTTCAATGACCTCTCACAAACCCTTCCACCAGATTTCCAGTTTGGTGTATATGCGTATATTTGTGTGTGTGTACACAAGTATTTCATTACTCGTGGATTTAGATTTGGGAAGGCAGACACTCTTTACCCATTTGGAAGAGGCAGGGTAGGATAAATGCCCAGACATGGCGTCAGCCTGCCACCACTGATTCTGATTGGATGTAGCAGCTATCTGAGCATAGCACAATAGAGAGATTACTTGCTCCAGTGTTTCAGCTCTTATGAATCCCAATAAGTGTGTGTGTCTAACTGTCACACTGTTTCTACAACTGGATTGTATTGGGCTATCCAAGAGCAAAACAAACATTGAACACAGAACTCTCATATGTATGGTATTAATATACAAAAATATCAAACACAAATTCTGATTAAACCAATTAAGGGGAGCTGTGCAAAACTTGCAAATTCTTACAGGCCCGGAAATGTTCATGGTGGCCCTGGTGATGTAGCTGTGGCTTCCTTCCTGCTTTTTTATTTTTAATCTGTTTTTTTCTTCCTCTGGTGCCTTCAGGCTTCTTAAACATTGTGAACTTTTGCAAAACATCAGCTTGCTATCAAAACCATCCGTCCTCCGTTCTCCCTTAGTCCAGTCTCTGACAGATAGCCTTTTCTTTTCATTCACAGTGTCTCTCTGTTTCACTGTCCTCACTGGCTATGTTTGGAAAGTTCAAAACCATTTTCCTAATGTTCGTTCATGACAATGAATGCAAACCGTATGTTTTGGCGAAGGCCTCTGAAGGGATGCGCATCTTAAACAATGACAACAACAAAACCAACCCATGTTCAGATCCAACACATTTCTCTAGCTAATGGTTTGCTAAACGGAGCACTGTGTGTGGCATTATTACTTTAAAGGAAAGTTGTGTTTGCAGATATAACCCTTTGTCATTCTTTAAAATAATAATAATAATAATTAAATACTGTACAGTATGTTGTGTGGGTAGTAAGAGTTATGGTCCAAGCAATGAAACACAAGCCTGCTCATTTGTTCTTAACATAACCCTGACCTGGGAAGATGACCATCTCTGGGGTAGGAGATGATTTAATTTCCATGCACCTAAGAGGTTTCTTTTCCTTTGGCATCAAGGCAGCAGATAAGTGTCAAATTCTGCAAAATCGGGTATTCGAGTTTGGGGATGTATAAGTCTCCCTAATGGGACCAAACGTAGACCACTGAGATTAATTTGCGTCAAGCCCACAGATGGGCCTAAAACCACCGATTGAAAATAAATAAATGTATATTCTTCGCTGCAAAATGTTTTCCTGCTTTCAGCTTCTATTCTGGCTTTCAAGTATTTTCTGCTCACGACAGCTCATGTAACCAGTACTTCATAGGAGGGAAGGGCACATTTCAGACATTCGGAGTTGCTCCTTTACAGTCTTTGGACCGAAGGAAATGGTTAAATTCGTTCATCTGGAACATTGAAATTTTATAACTGGGATTAGTTATGAGATGCCCATCTCTTAGCACTTCTGGGGGAGGAAATAAATGAGTTACTTGCTCTCTCTCCACCACCACCTGCCTTTAGCCTCAGTGTACTTCCAAAGCTAGGAGGGGTGATCAGTTGTCTAGTTTGGGTTGAGCTTTCTTTTCCCAGGCCCCACTGATTCTATAGGTGTGATTCAAGGAATGGGATGTGTTAGCCCATTTTGCAGTCATTTAATTCACGGGTTGTTGCTGTTATGTTTCTAAACTGCCCTTCATTCAAATATAACCATGTGAAACATGAAACCAGCAATAAAACATTTAAAAAATATATTAAAGCAGTTGTGAGGAACCTCCAACATTATTTGATGTCATCTGTCAATCTTTGATGTCATCTGTCAATCTTTGATGTCATCTGTCAATCTTTGATGTCATCTATCAACCTAGCCACTTTCTGCACTAACTGTGGCTTTCCTATGGTTAGATTGTAAATTTTGAAGATTTTATGTGAATGTTATGCATCTTAGGTACATTTTGCAGAATTTACATCTAATTCTCCAAAAGGAAATGTGAAATAAGAGAAATGTATGTAAAATATATAAACTAGTTGAAAATTGGTCACACCCTCTTTTGCTTTTTGCCTCTAGCTGTGCTCCTCATTTGAAAGCAGACCTTGAAGTTCAGACAGGTTTGAATCCGGTCCTCAGACTGAAAGCACCATCCATGCCATAAAACATTATAAAATTAGATTCATATTAATTTCAATAAAGTATTCAGCTCTGGCCAATCTCAAAAATATAAAAACAGATACACCCTGATGTCCCAACTAAAGGCTTGAATGAATGAACGTGTCTTTAAAAGATGCCAAAACACAGTACTGTTTGTATATCCAATTGTATATCCAAAGGGAGGGAGTTCTATAATTGGGGTGCCACTGTAGGGAAGACCATGTCTTATGTCACAATCAACTAAGTAGTGTCCATTGACAGCATCACTAGGAGAACCTCACCAAATGATCTCAGAGACATATGGAACAAGGTGCTCTTACAGGTATTTGGCTTCCAAGCTTTTTAGGGCTTTGCAGATTGTTTTTTTTTTAAATAATATTTATTACTTTTAAAAATTACAAAAAAGGAAAAGAAAAGAAAAGAAGACAAGAGAAGAAAAAAAACAAAAGAGAAAAAAGGCAATACAATACAATATATAAACAATACAAAACACAACCTAAACACATTAAACTAAACACATTAAACTAAACTAAACAAAATCCTAACCCTAACCCTAAATAAAACAAAACAAAAACAATTTAAAAACATACATCACACCTTTTCCATACTCTATCTTTCATTCCCTTGTTTCCTCGACCTCCTCTCACCTCCCTTTTTGTATTTCACTTCTATTAATTGTTTCAGCAAATCCTTTCCATCTTTTTCTATTTTCTATCATATTATAAATATCTCAACATATTTTTAACCTTATTTTCCATTAAGACTAAGATACTTATATATGCTTAACTCCTTATAACATTTCTGCTAAGGCCATAAAATTTCATTCCACCATTTTTCTATCACTCATTAATTTTACAGTGTTTCTATATATAAACTTTAAATTTTCCAATCTTCTTCCACCATCTGCTCTCCCTGGTTTCGGATTCTGCCAGTCCTTTCCGTCAATTCCATATAGTCCATCAACCTGGAGATCTTATGTCCGAGGCTCTTAACTCTTTTCCAGGTCCCTTCTGCAGGTCTTCTTCATATTCTTTAATGCTAAAGAGCAGATCTCGGGAAGACTCCAACCTAACAATACTTTTATTCCTTCTGGACAGGTCAGCCAAATTTCCATAGTTAAAGCTAAGATCCATAAAGTGTTTCAGGACATGTTTCAAGATTCCTCCAAATCCAAGGGCCCCCAGAGCTTCAATCTCCTCCAGACCCAAGTCCATGTCCCAGAAGTCAGTTAATCCCTGCATAGAGGGATCTTTCCAACTTTCCTTCTTCAGTCCAGGCTGGGATCCGATCCTCAGAATCTGACTATTTCTAGATTCGATCATTGCAGTCCTCAATTTTCTTCTGTAAGACTGAGGATCCTGCTTGTATTACTTTAGATTCAACAACACCAGCTTTCTCCTTCTCCTCCACAGTTTGTCCTGCCAAAGTAGATTCCTGTACCAAGTCCTGAATTATTTCTGTGTTGGTGCTCATTTTTTGTCTCATATTAGTCACTTTTTGTCCCAAGTTGTCAATTTTAAAAGCCATGTCATCCGTCTTCTTATGAAGCTGTTCCAGCGAATAGCTTATCTTGCATAATACAGTCACTATGGCTTCTCCTGTCAACATTTTTAAATGGTCCAAGGTCAATCTCTGGTTCTCACAATTTCTTATCTTGCAGCTGGAGATTCCCCAGTTACACTCCTGTAACCATTTCAAAAGCTCCCTCTAGAGGGAAACAGTCTCCACTTGTATCAATCCTTTCAAACACAACTCAAGCCATAAAAGATAGTTTCAATTTTCAGTTACTGTTCCTCCTTTTTAAACGCAGAAGAGGACAATGGAAACAGTATCTTTCTCTTATTTAGCTAGCTGTCAAATACTTTCTGTTCACAGTCAATGAACTCTCCCAAAACGTCACTCTTTCTGGCAGCCCTTTTCCAGGTTCAGAGCAGTGGTAATTTGATTTTTCACTCTCTCCTGCAGGCTCGCTAGGTCCAAAATTTCCCTGCTTCCAAGGGGTTTTTTGTAATTTTAACCGATGGAAATTTAATCCTTTGCCAAAGGCTTTCCAAGACTTTAGCTTGTAACATCTTTGCTTCAATCTATTTACAAAAAGAGGAAGGCGGACTTCCTGTTTAAGACCTTCCCGTTTCGGTGCCAAATTAAGGTATTTAAGGATCCAGTTTTCCGTTCTACTCACGGGTAGTTGTTTAAAGTCCAATTGTCCACAGGAAAAAGTCAGCGCTCTCCGGCAAGAGCAATGCGGCTTCACTCCGTGAAAGAAGCAGTCAATTCGAAGCACCGCGCCACTCACCCCACGTCGCTCCGGATCCCCAAAACAGGGTTTCCCCGTGAGTAGGGGAGGCGCAAAAGGTGCCAGCCGAATCCCAGGTTCACAAGCTTCTCCCGCTTGTGATTTCAATGGGTCTCCGCCTTCGCCGTGGCGGTCAGACCCTGCTTTTCACGGAGCAAGTTCCTCCCGATCGGAGGAGCTCCGCCATTGCCGGAGGCGCCAACCCGGAAGTGCTTTGCCGATTGAATTGACTCAGGTGGTTTATAGATTTATTAATTCCCAAAGGCCAGATGTTAATTAAAGCCCTTTTAATAGTGCTGAAAAGTGTCATTAGATGCCAAAAATGCCAAGTGAAGTGGGAGACCTCAGGGAAGGTATTGTAGCCCAAAAACATCTGAACAAGAAACAAGTAACACCTAAGGGCACTCAAAAATATAAACCAGAAGGTATTTCATTCCCAACTAAACAAAAAAAAAAATTATTATTTTCCAGCACAGGCTCAAATATATCACATAATTAAATTCTCTTTTCCTTTTTATTTTGTTGTTAATTAGAATAGGAAGAAACAAAATTTGCTTGTCCACGGCCCCCTTTGCTGTTGCTGTCAGAGAACTGTTAACCACCCAGACACCCAGCTTCAAAGGAAGATATTGCTGCGTTTATTTCTGTGTTTATCTCAAAGCCGGTATGATAGGAAGAATTATCTGTGCCTTCAAGCCAAGATCCTTTCTGCTCATCTAGCCTTCAGCCTAGGCATAGGCCTATATTGATAATCATGGCTTACTAAAACTGAACGTTGGTTCATATGGCAGGCAGTTCCATCCCTTCTGTACACACACACCCTGAACTTGGAAAATAAGCCTTAAAAGGACCCCATAAATAGTAAGACACATCCATTGACTCACCCACTTTTCTCTCTGGCACCACCTGTCACTGGGATGCAACCCCTGGAAGGTTATGCACAACAGAATGAGGACTTGAGGGTGGGACTGGTTCTGCAGAATGCAGAGGGTCTGTCTCAGAGGGGAGGGTATGTGCACTGAGCCAAGGCTCAAATGGAAAATCATTCACACTGCTGGAATTAGTCATTTTTTCTGGTTTCTGGCAGCATATTGGAGTGTTCAGTTGCTCATTAAGCTGCAGTACTGAGCCAACGTTCCACAGTCAAGGATTTGGTTGTAGGCACCCATCTCTACTAGACAGGCCTGATTATTCTGGGGTAAACTCCAAGTACCAGAGATGATAATTGCATGGATGTCTTATCCAGCCCATCTCTTGGCTTTTCTCAGATCCTTCTTATAATAATGTAGAAGTGGCCACTCATTATGGAACCGCTTCCGTTATGGGCACATGGCCAACTCTTCTGCCATGCCAGTTCCTAGAACCGCTTCCTAGGTCCGATTTCTGTTTTGTGTTTTTGTGTTTTTATTTAATACTATTGGAGCCTGCAGAGTGTCTGCGGAATTATCTGGGGACTAATATATTGCCTTTTGAAATAGAATCAGGCCCAGTCACATGCCAATCTGATCTTGGAGGTGTTTCAGGACAAGACATGTGAATATATTTCCTTGGTCAATTATGAGAGCTAAAAATCCTGAAAAAACCTTCTTGACTGAGGGCCTTTCCAGGCACACTGTTTATAGCACATAACTGCTATTTGTTCTGATGCTTTGGGAGGAGATATTGTAGTGGACTGTCCATAGCACTCAGTTGCGTGTCACTGGCCTTTTGTGCATTCCTTTGGAGGGTGGGTGAGCTTTTTCCCATACACGCCAAATATAGGATGTGGTTGGACTAAAAAAAAGTTCTGTAGATACCCACACCCCTTCCATTCCCTTGTTCCTCCAATCAAATGTTGGTGTTATGAACATTGTTTTATTTACTTACACATTTATAATCCACACTTTTGGTTCATATACCGTATTTTTCACTCTATAAGAGGCGCCAGACCATAAGATGCACCTAGTTTTTGGAGGAGGAAAACAAGAAAAAAAATATTCTGAATCTCAGAAGCCAGAACAGAAAGAACTTAGTTCGTTCCAGAGGTCCATTCTTAACATGAATCTGTTCTTAACCTGAGATACCACTTTAGCTGATGGGGCCTTCTGTTACAGTTGCTGTGCGATTTCTGTTCTCATCCTGAAGCAAAGTTCTTAACCCAGGGTACTATTTCTGGGTTAGCGGAGTCTGTAACCTGAAGTGTCTGTAACCTGAAGCGTCTGTAACCCGAGGTACCACTGTATAGAAATGTGCTTGTGTGGCTGGATGAGTGCAATATTTCAGGATAGTGACAGATTGACAATGACATCATATGGAAGCATGCGGGGGGGGGGGGCTGTAAAGAAATAGCTGTTATAGCACTACAACTGCTATGCCTGAAAGGGGCATATAATATTGCTGGGTAGCAGTTATATATACACCAATATTTTTATTAGATTTTGTGTGTGGCTGAGCTGCTGTGAGGCCTCGACTCAGCTAAGTGAAGTCATAAAGTGTAATCACCAATCTAATCTAGTCAAGAGACCTTGTCATCTTCAGCTACTTTCACAGCAACTCACCACCTCTAATAGTTTAGAGACACAGAACAGTGGCCAAATTGTAAAATGAATGAGAGCATTCAAAATGGTTCAAGTTTGAATGACTGGGAATCCTGAAAGTTAACCAGAAGGAATAAGGAATATTTCCTTTGATAGCTGGAAATAAACTCTACATGTTAGATGTGGGGCTCCCTCGCTTGAGGAAGAGTACACTGCATTTCTTCGGGATGCAACGTAATCCCATCCTCAGAGCCGGTCATCACAACTGCTTCCAAATCAGTTAAGGATTGCATCTCCACTAGCTGCTGATAACCTTTCAGTAGTCTAGTCAGATCTTTTGCTCATGGAAGAAGAACACTGTGTGGAGCTCAGCATGCCCCGGGGAGGGGAAGAAGCTGCACAGATTGATTACAGGGCAAAGGTATAATGACTTCACCATGAAAACTCATTTCACTTCTCTCTATGTGTTCAATTAATAATGTCGGCTTCAGCCAGCAAACCACCTGACCATCCTTTCTTACCAAGACATTTGCCAGAAGGAGAGTGATGCATATGAAAACTGCAGGCTTAAAGGTCAGCCACAGGGCAGAGCACTGGAAATGTATTCCAAGCAAACACAGAAAGCCTGTTCTAGTTCCTTGTTCTCCATTAAGAAGCAGGGGAGCCAAACATTTTCTGTG
Organism: Podarcis filfolensis; assembly: GCF_964270895.1. NCBI lineage: Eukaryota > Metazoa > Chordata > Lepidosauria > Squamata > Lacertidae > Podarcis > Podarcis filfolensis. The sequence continues at coordinate 54,833,009 of NC_139610.1, forward strand.
TTTCGTAGCCAAGGACGTGCTAGCAAGCAAAGGGGAGAGCTTTTATGAACATGCTAGCAAGAGAGCAGTAGCCTCATGCTGAGGGGAGCCATATCAAAAAGGGAGCAGGGTGAGCTCTTTATGCTTTTCTTCTGTCTGTTTTCTATCCTATGAAATAACCTTAAGTAGTCCAGCCCTTATTATTATTACATTAAAGCATATTCTCTGGCCTCTGGGGTGTAGGGGAAGGGTAGTCATTTGAATTTTAGTAGGGCTTCTGTCCAAAGTTAGTCCAATGCAGAGTAGACCCATTAAAAACAATGGACCTAATATTTATGGCTATTAATTTCAACAGGTCTGTTCAACCCTAGATGCCTTTTCAACGCTATGAATTTTCAAGTAATCACCACCCAGCCCCAGCAATAACCTGCATAGGTGTAATGGACATTTTATTTTTATTTGTGGTGTTGGTTTTAATCTCCAGGAACTAAGAATTCCACCAACTATGCCTTTCCGCTTCCTTTCAACTGATTCATTTTTGAGAATTTGGTCCTTCTTGAAAGAATGTGTGTTGGTTTTTTTAATGGCAAATAATTCTAATAGTTTTTTGCCAAAGACATTCTATTTATTTTCTTTAAAAATCCAAAATTGCTTTTCATCCAAATGGATAGGATGACATTCAACAACAAATAACAACAATATCAACAACATATGATAGATGTAAAACAGAATCCATCATAAAAACATTAAAACAAGAGACAACAGCTTCAAAGCCCAAAAAGCAGACTAAATACAAATGTAAGATCTTTAAAATCCCCAGGCAAGCAAGAAAGTCTTAACCCAGTGTTATGTAATGTTGAGACCAGTTTTAGAATGCCATTTTCACTCACCCTTACCTTAAACTAACATTCTAATTATTATTATTTTACACAATGTCGCCCTTCTTGAAATAAAATATGGCTATGCTGGATGTTGTGAGCAGACAGTTACTATTTCTAAACAGTTCAACAACGCTTACATTTCATGCGGGACATCATTTAGGATGAAATGAAATGTCCTTTGCAACTCCAGCCACCTCAGTTATTTCTGTGATATTGTTCTGCAACTCAAAAACATCATCAGTGTTCAGTTTAGGAGTACAATCATTAATCTTTAGTACGAAGAAGGTTTGGGGCATTGAATTCCTAGCCACAGTGAGTCTGCAGGTAAACTGGCTTCTTTTAAGATTTTAGTTTATTGGCTCTTTTTGAAACAAATGGTACCTCCATCTCCAGTGTGATATGTCCTGTAAATCAGGGGTGGGTAAGGTGTTGACAGGAGCAAGCCAGCAGTAACTCACACCATGCACATTGGAGTTAACTCTTTATTAGCTAGAACAGGATCTGCACAGATCGATGGAGCGTCAGGCCTGATGAGCACAGGAACTCTTTCCTTGTAGGTCTTGCTTCTATGGATCAGCTGCTGAGACTGAAAGTCGCCACCTCCACACAGCTGCCTAAGTCCCCTCCTCTCCAGGGTCCCCCCCCAAGAAATTGGAGACTGTGCCTATGTGTCTGCATTTGCACTTCCCACTTCATGCCTCATCTGGTTCTGGCAGACAAGGAGGGAGTGGAGCTTGTCACAGCAAGGAGAGAGAGACACATCACCAGACTCTTCTCATCTCTGACTCTTGACCTCCTTCCACCTCTGCTTTTGCTCCTGCCTCTGATTCTGAACTTCTCTCTGCCACAAACTCTCCCAGCTCACAAAGCCCTGTTACCCCTTCATCTCCCGATACCTCCTCTTTCCAGTCTTCTCCCACTTCTCCCTGTGAACACTCATCATTGTCCCACAGAGCCAGTGTGGTATAGTGGTTAAGAGCGGTAGACTCGTAATCTGGTGAACCAGGTTCGCATCCCCGCTCTTCCACATGCAGTTGCTGCATGACCTTGGGCCAGTCACACTTCTCTCTGAAGTCTCTCAGCTTCACTCACCTCACAGTGTGTTTGTTGTGGGGGAGGAAGGGAAAGGAGTTTGTTAGCCGCTTTGAGACGCCTTAGAGATATCAAATCCAAACTCTTCTTCTTCTTCACTGCCACTCCCACTCCACTTTGAGCCTTCTTCCTTGATGGTTCCCCAGCTGGTTCTTCCCACCATTCCTCTGTGCCCAACCAGTCCATGTCAGCTGTGCCCCCCAGATATTTTTTTTTTTACAAATTATTTTTATTCAATTTTTCCAATGCAAAATTTATACAAATCATACATCTTTTTTATATCCATTCTCTTTTTGACTTCCCTCAACTTGCCTGATACTCCTTCCCTTCTTAATTTCTTACACATTTCTAAAGCCTTTCTTCAATTATTTTTATAAATTAATTATTAGTTTTACTCATATTCCAACATTTCTTGTTACAGAGCTTCATTAAAGCTTACAAACGTTATTTGATTATCACTTAATTTATGCATATATTCTGCAAACTTTTCCCAATCTTCTATAAATCTCTGATCTCGTTGATTTCGGATCCTTCCAGTCAGTCTATCGAGTTCTGCATAGTCCGTCATCTTCATTCTCCATTCATCTAATGTAGGCAACTCCTCTTGCTGCCCCCCAGATATTTTTGGACTCTTAACTCCCAACAGTCCCTGCCTGCCTGGACAATAGCCAAGAATGATGGGAGCTGTGTTCCAACAACATCTGGAGGTCCACAGCTTAGCCACCCCTGCTGTAGCTCTTGCTTCCAGCTATGATTGCAACCCGCCTTCTCTCTAATATGTCCTCCGTCAACTTGCTCAACAATCTGTCAGACACTTTTGTTTTTGCACGAGCGTACAACAAGCTGTCCCTCTTTAGATGTCTTGTTTGTGTGTGATTTTCCCTCTAACACTTTTGATCGCCTGCCATTTGTTTCTGTGTACTTGTGGCAATGGGGATGCGAACTGGATGTACAAAGCTAAGACTCCGCTGCGTTTTTTAAGTGTGGAAAATGTTACATCAGATGCAGACCTCAATCAATTGCTTAAGATTGTTTATAATTGCGCTCCTCCAATAACCAAAACCACAGCCCTAAATTCATTTCTTCCCTCCAGACGTCCTTTGACTGTGCGGAAAGACTTGTAAGTTGCTCTAGGATGGCAGACCAACTTAATATGGACATGGCTAGGCCCTACACTTCCTGCCTGAGCCAATTCTTAATTGGTACTTCAGACGAAAGCTAGGCAACTATCCAAGTGGCTTCATTCATATGTTAGTTTGGTTTTTGGAATAAAAAAGCCATGTATAGGACTGGAAATAGCTAGTTAAGCACAAGCAACCACATTTACATCTTTGGTCAATTTTCTCTTCAGTAAGAAGAAAGCAATTGTACAACCCAGCCCGTCCAGAGAATGTCAGTGGTACAATCAAATGGCATTATTTATTTGGGTTTTTGGAGGATTATGTTTAATTGGGGTTTGAAAATCAAAGCCAGCATCCTAAATTGAATTTCACTATGTCTGTCAGTCCCTTTGGGGGGGGGTGATGGAAAGACCTCTTTCACTTTTAGTTTTCACACTGAATAGCGAGACCTTACTGCAGAAGTGGAGGCTGGATCTGTCAGCAAGCTCCAGAAATCACCCCACTACTCTGTGGACCACTTTAACAGGTGGGTGGAACCATCCACCTGTCAATCACCTGGTGTCAGGTGACACCAGGTGATTCAACTTTGAACCCGTAACTTGCAGAGGAAGAATCCTGAGTGCACTCTCAGTGTTCTCCAATTCTCCTTTTCCAGCTGTGATTCAGTGCTTCTTGAATGTAGCACCTTTTTCTGACCCTGCGGTCGTCTTGCAGCAGAGGAGGCTTGCAGCGAAGGAGGAGGACCCTGAGGCCTTGCTGCAGTGGTGGAGAAGGAGTCCTTGCAGGTGAGGTTTCACAGTGGTGGCAGCAGCAGCAGAGGAGGAGGCAGAGAGATAGCCAGTGAGTGTAAGGTGGCAGGTGGTGGAGGGAGATAGTGTGGAGCGTGTATCCCAATTTTACCTTCCAATATGTTGGATGGTATGCTGAAGTTGCCATGTTCCATCTTGAACTTAAATGGGTTTCTTGTATTTCAAAAAGTAAAAACCAGGATGCCCCAAAAGTGGTCGTTGAGCTTTATTTTAGGAACTGCCAAAATTATTGAGCTTTTCTTAGGAACGTGATTTTTTGACTTGCCTAAGATCCAGGACAAAGTGCCACCTTTTGGAAATTCCCCCCCCCCCAGATGTCAATTCCACCTTTGAAATCCCGGTAATGTCTGGGAAAATATGGCAGCCCTACTTCTTGAGATTTAGTGGGTTAATAATTTGTTTTAGCTACCCAGAATCCAATTTGATAAGGGGCATGGCATGTTTGGAAATTATCCATCGCTGTGCTATAATGTGTTCTTTAAAATTCTAAAGTAAGCATAGTATAAGAAAGCTTGTTTTGATTTTTTAGATCTACTGGTTATCTTTCCATACTCAAGGTAAAATTATTTCAGCTAACATTATTCCAAGTTAGATGGACAACTCTGTTTGGAAACGAAAACTGAACACCTTTAACCAGCAACATACGAATGGTCCAAAGCCCAGATATGGGCCTAGATATTGGTTTTCACACTGTCTTTAAGCCAAAACATATCCACTGTGCACATAAGAATCATTTCACTAAAGTCAGTAAGGCTACTCAAATGAGGCATTGCAGCAAGTTTTGGCACCGTGTATTTGAGCACTGCAGATGTGGAAACCCTATCATAGCCAAAGACAAATAATGAGTTCTGCATTACAAGCGAGAAATGACTGGAATTTATTTCTGATCATGCATTGTGACCCACATCAAATTCCCTAATGAAAAGGTTTTAATATGCTAATGTGTAATTTATAATTTCAATAACTTTCCCCCAAAATGTCATTCTTGCCAAGTCAGCAAAAGGATATAAACAGGTAATTGTAGAAAAATTATCCTTGTTATGAATTAATGCTACAAAACCCTTTTAATTTTATTCACAATGGGGATGGGGGGCGGATTTGGTTTAGTTCACATTTAAAGGCACACATGCTTAATTCACACTCCTGAAACAATATGTGAACTGAAATGCAGCTGTCTTTCAAAATTCGCACTTTTCCAAATTTTGCAATGCAGTTTCCCAGCAAAGCAATGTTTACGAGAGAGAGAGAGAGAGAGAGAGAGCGAGCGAGCGCACTGGGTAAAATATGCACAAAAACTTCTGTTTAGGTAGAAAGAACATACAAAAATGCATTATTGATCCAAATATCAGGGGAAGTTGCATCAAAAATAGATATACGAGAAGGAATGTGAACTAAAATGCTGGTGGCTTTCATGAGGACATGTTTTCATTTTAAAAAAATATATGCAAACTCATGTGGAAATGTGGAGAACCAAATTTTAGACTGGAAACATGAAAAACTGAGTGAACCCAAAATCGACAGATGCCCTGTCCCTATTTCTTGATGACTAAGATGTTGGTGCAGTGCACACCTCTTGTCCTGAATTTGTTGGAATCAGTTTCTGTGATGGAGATGTAACTCTTCAGTTGATATTGGTGGTATCACAACAGCTGGGTTCTAATCTAATCTGTCTTGAGCCACCTCCCTATACAGCTGGGAATCTTTAGGACTCAACTGTATGCTTTGGAAGGGTTAGTACAAGGGGTAAGAAAAAGAAGGGCACTTAGAAGCTGGAACTGAATGTCTAAGGGGGCAGTGTATAGCTAATTCACTGTGCCTGGATACAACAAAGTTGTCATATGCTTTCTAAAGGAAGTGCATTCCAGCACCCCTAAAACTTTTAACAGCACCACTTTATTACTCGTACACCTTTCCCCTATACTACACAATTGAAATCAGGCATTGGGTATAAGAAGACCAAATCAAAAACAGCCAGGTTATGGCTGCAAAGATGTCATAAACTAAGAGAACAATTCAAAAAAGATGAACAAACTGGGCTTAAGACAACACCATGAAATTTAATTCACCAGTATCAACAAACAGGATTAACGTTTTGTTAAGTCAAATGGAAAATCTGAGTACACACATGTAAAATGATGGTAACAAATTGTGCAGCAGGATCACCGAAGGGGATCAGAGAGTTTCAGCAGATGTGCATCTAAGCATGTTTACTCCCTAGCACATAGGATTGCAGCCTAAAAATGAGACAAGGCTCCACAAGGCTGTCGAGGCAAAAGGCAGACAGTGTTGCTGTTGAAACATAGAAATCAACCACTTCCACACACCTATTGTCGGTCTATCATTTGAAGAAAGGGTGAGTTAACAGAGTGTTCTTTTCTTTTAACTGAGACGTAAAAGACAAAATAAAGGCTGGTTAAGAAGGAAAGACTGAGGGACAGACATGGAAAGTATATGAGGAAGAAAATGACAAAAGAATGAAAATAAGGATAAGCTATGGGGGAAGTGGTAACTGTAAAAGTTTTTAAAAGGCTACCACAGGCCATTTTGTGTGTTCCTCCCCAAACCCACTGCAGTTATGCCTTGTACTTCAAGAAGTCACAGTCCTAACCAACCTGCTTAATACTGAGCTAATCATTATGGTGACCTCCAGATGTCATAGGACTACAGATCCCATAATCCTCTATCATTGGCCATGCTAGCTGAGGTTGATAGGAGTTGGAGTCCAATAAAATCTGGAGGGCAACCTGTTAGTGACACCTGGCTCCTGCTCTCCCTTCTTCAGCCCCTTTAGCTGGATGTGGACCAGCCAGCCCTTCAAAGACAAGAGTCCTTTGGATAGAGGACTGTCTTCTGTAAAGTAGACACCTGCTACCCAAAATTGAGTTTCAACAATGCTGAAATATCAGGTAGTCCCAGCCTGGCCCTTCAAGCTGCTGATGTGCCACAAATTACAATTTGTGGAAGAGGACAGGCTACTGATCGCTTTTTGTGAACTAATAACATTTGTGCGAGGGATGCGGGTGGTGCTGTGGGTTAAACCTAGGACTTGCCGATCAGAAGGTCAGCGGTTCGAATCCCCACGATGGGGTGAGTTCCCGTTGCTCGGTCCCAGCTCCTGTCAACTTAGCAGTTCGAAAGCACGTCAAAGTGCAAGTAGTTAAATAGGTACTGTTCCGGCGGGAGTGTAAATGGCATTTCCGTGTGCTGCTCTGGTTCGCCAAAAGCGGCTTAGTCATGCTGGCCACATGACCCAGAAGCTGTACGCCGGTTCCCTCGGCCAATAAAGCGAGATGAGCACTGCAACCCCAGAGTCGGTCACGACTGGACCTAATGGTCAGGGATCCCTTTACCTTTACCTAACATTTGTGCAGGCAAACTAAGGTTTTAGGCAAATCATTTTTTGTTGACCATGGAACTATGCAAGGGACGAAATTCTTCAAATTAACAGAGGGGGTTGTAGCTTTCTGTCAAGCTAAAAGGAAAGAAAGCAATGGAAAATTGGCCAGGTATGCCACACCTGCTGTGCAGCATAGTACTACTATATCAGCTTCCTGGTCCCCAGCCAATCCCAGACCTGCCTGTGATCCAGGTGTTTTCCTCTCTACACATAATAACAAGGGGAGGCATGAGTTGCATGGGGAAACTGGTATGAGAGGGAAGGATTAGAACCACTTCCTCACAGCACCAAACCCCCTCCAATTGCTTTTAAGAAATAAAGAAAATATGGGCAGTTCCAATCACAGAGCTTCCACATAACATGTAGCTTGATGTTGACAGTAAGATGTTAAACAGATGTCCATGTCTTGAGAACACCACACAGGATCACACATAGGAACATTCAGCCCATGCCAGCAGTACTCACAGTTTGGACCCCATATTTTATTTTAGCTCAGTCCATTGTTGACTTTCATAGTCACCACTTGTACAGCCATTCACACAAACGTCTTCCACATGCATCCTGACTCCTTCTACAGTGTGTGCATTGTACAAGTGTAGAGCCCTTTGTTTTTCCAGCAAAAAGGAAGAAGAAGAGAGGCAGCTCTGATGAGCTGCAATTTTAAAAAAGCAACGGGCTTCTTCTCTCCTGTGAAGGATCAAATGCAGGCATGCCCACATACACTTCAAACGGCTCTGTGAAAAATGTAAATTTAATGCTAACCCAGATTAAAGAGGATCAGATCAATTAAATAAGCTGGCAATGGTTCATCATGCGGTTCCATTAGCTAGCACAAGACCCATTAAAGTCAATGGAGATTATGCCAACTGGAAGATTGTGCTGACAGGGAACGTTTATTTTCAGCCTCTAGGCTAAGGAGCTGATGTTTTGAATTTTCTGGAAACACTGAGAATGCTGATCGCAATTTGTTCATCTTCCCTCCCTCTCTCAGTGTTGCTGCAATTTTTTCCATAACACCAAACAAAGGAAGGTTTAAGCACAGAGATGTGTATGCTGGATGTTGCCATTGCGCTCTTAGTAATTGCTTTTGGGTATTTGGCTTTCGGGGGATACAAGCAGGACACTCTAGATGAGGCACAAATGTCCCGCACCCTAATCAGATGGACGGAGATGTCTGCCAGAATCAGAGATTTGTTGAATCAACCCACAATTAACCATCATTATTCCTTCCTGTAATTAAACTCCTCTATCGGAAGCTGTACACTGGCTCCCTTGGCCAATAAAGCGAGATGAGCGCCGCAACCCCAGAGTCAGCCACGATTGGACTTAATGGTCAGGGGTCCCTTTACCTTTACTTTATTATCACTAATGTCTTATATATGTGCGCAATGAAATGTATGTCAATACCCTGGACATGATTCTTCCAGCAGAGGCGCCAACTCCAGCAGGCTGCAGGGCAGAAAAATGGAACAATCATGCAATGGAATGGGAGAAAGTTGCTTATCCCTAAGAAAACCATGGCCAGCACATTCACTAGCAAAAAGCATTTCCTGTGGAATAGCTGTACTTTAACTTGCTTTTTTATTATTTGTCTCACATGTGTTGCAAAAGCATCTAAATGCTTGCAATATTGGAGCTGGCTTTCCCTTTCATTCTGTGAGCAGCTCCAGTCAACATTTCCAAAATGTAAACAACTACAACTGGGAAGCATAATTGGATGGTAGAGAGGGGAGCAAAATGTAAGCAAATACCCCTTTAATATTTCTCGTCTCCTTTTGGCAGCTTCTTCTGAGCCACCACAATCTCGCCATATCAATCACACTCACTATGGGATTTATTCATCAATGCTTGCATCTCTATGGTGGCTCCATGGGCTCCCCTGACTAATGCAGAAAGATGAAAGGGAGGAAATGTGCATAGCAAGGCTAAATAATGACAAATTTGGGGGGAGTATTTGAACTGTTTTAAGAAACAAAGAGGAAGAAGAATAGTTTCTGGTGGTCCAAAGGATGTACCGGTAATTAGAACAGATAGGGATGGAACTGAGCAAAGAATTTAGGCTGACTGCCATGAAATATATACAACCCTACACACACACACACATGAATGAGATCCATATTCTCCCAATGGGAGCAATGGAAACCTCATAGTTTGAGCAAACCATTTATAGAAATTTGTTCCAGTGAGTAGAAATGTCAGTCTCATGGAATCACTACATCGCCTTGGACAAGTTCATATCTCTCACTTCCTATCTGTTAAAAGGAACAACAGTGACCGCCATCTGGGTGGGCTGCAGAGAGGGCCAGCTCATTGTGTGATTGGGGACCCCTACAGAATTTTTAAAAAGTTGCATTTATTAAAATAGTCACCACCACAAAAATCATTTCATTCATTCATTCCTTTCATTTGTATGCCACTTTTACACACACACACACACACACACACACACACAATCATGCTCAAAACAGCTTACAGAAAAAAGAGGAGTGCATTTCAAACGAACAATACAAAAACAATTGCATAATGACAAAGCAAAACTATAGCAATAATGACATACAAAAAAACCACATTTCAATACTATAAATATAACAAGATTACACAAACCCCATACAGCATCCAATGTCAAAAATAACAAAGGAGTATCACTGTTTCACTTTAGTCCTAGAAACACCCTCCTGAAGTGTTGCTCACAGTCTCTCTGCTGCAGTAGCTCCTTATACGGTTTCCAAATGGTGGGGCAGTTGAAAATACCTCTCCCATGAATGATCGAGTATGAAGAGCAACAGGGACAACAGAATACCATTATTATTATTATTATTATTATTATTATTATTATTATTATTATTACAGTGGTACCTCTGGTTATGAACTTAATTCATTCTGGAGGTCCGTTCTTAACCTGAAACCATTCTTAACCTGAGGTACCACTTTAGCTAATGGGGCCTCCTGTTGCTGCTGTGCCGTTGGCGCCCAATTTCTGTTCTCATCCTGAGGTAAACTTATTAATGCGAGGTACTACTTCCAGGTCAGCGGAGTCTGTAACCCGAAGTGTTTGTAACCTGAGGTGTTTGTAATCCGAGGTACCCCTGTTTTATTATCTTGCAAAGATCAACATTTATTATTTACTAATTTAAGAATTTATCATCTGCACTTTCATAAAAGTATAACAAGGCAGTATACATGTATCAGATTATAACAAGCTCTGTAAAAGCATCAGTAAAAATGTCAGCAAATGCTGGATCTTTAAAAATGGGGGGGGGGGATCATATTGCAAAGGCCTGTCTGGACAGTATTTTTCAGAAGTCATCTAAAAGAAGGTAGATGCAATTCTTGCTGAACTGCTACTGGTAGGGAGCTACACTGGGCAAGTCCTGCCACACTAAAGGTCAACTGAACCTCAGGGACAAGGAGGACCAATAGAAGAAGAAGAAGAGTAGAAGAGTTTGGATTTGATGTCCCGCTTTATCACTACCCTAAGGAGTCTCAAAGCGGCTAACAATCTCCTTTCCCTTCCTCCCCCACAACAAACACTCTGTGAGGTGAGTGGGGCTGAGAGACTTCAGAGAAGTGTGACTAGCCCAAGGTCACCCAGCAGCTGCATGTGGAGGAGCGGAGACGTGAACCCGGTTCCCCAGATTAGGAGTCTATCGCTCTTAACCACTACACCACACTGGCTGAAGTTCCCCATCAGAGGATCTCGGTGACTGAGGCAGAGCACAGAAGATCAGATGATCCTTTACATGTGCTGAATAAAGCTGTGGCCATTCTGTACAACATACCGTAATCCCTCCTAGAGACCAAGGGATCCTTAATAGGCATGAGGTAAGAAATGCACCAATTATGATGGGAAGCTCAAATGGACTTGTGTCATGTCCTGTTGTAACGCAGAGGAAGAATGCGAGAGAATTTGTAAGACTGCAACCACTGAGATGTGACGGAGTCCCAGGAGTCATTTAAACTATTGAGGTCCAACTCTTTCTTACATTTATAACAAGAATGTGAAATCAAGAATAACATGCCTGCAGATTAGCAAGACGTCAAGTATTACATCGTTCTTAAGCAGAGAGGGAGGCTGGTAGTGGAATATCCTCCTTCTCTTCTTCAGGCACCGATATGGTCCAATTAACCCTGACTGTACGCTTCTTTGAAGAACGACTGAGCTGTAATTTGTAGACAATTTCCTGATGCTTTGAGTCAAATAAAGGAGAGGGATAGGGTTGGAAGCAAATCACATATGTTCCCATACCACCTTTTTCATCTAAAATGCTGTTTGTCGGAATTCTCAATCTCACCTCAAGAATGTTAGGTATCATCTGTGACTACACTGAGCCTGGCTGAGAGAGCTGATTTTTGGTGACAACAAAATTAGAATTAGAATGTGCTCGCTTCAAAATTTGAATGGGCTGCTGTGCCAAAAACAGTTGCCAATCAGAAAAGGGTGGGGAAACAACACTCCGCTTGAGGCCCTGCTGGTGGAGATTGTCCGTAATGAATCAACTCTTTGGGGATATGATTCAAACCAATACTTATGGTGTAAATTAAATTCTGGTCTGCACTTCGACTGCCAATTGTCTTGGATCCTTAATCTGGCTGGCTGGCTGCTGTGCATGTTTCCAATCTTTCCTGTTCGTCCCAGGTGGATGGGTTCTGTGGACAATAAACAAAAAGGATCTGAACACACAGCTATGCAAGGAGCTTTATTAGTAAGAGAGGCATGGGATGGCAACGATTTGAGCTAGATGTTTGGTTCTTCCTTTTATTTTATTTTGTAAAAAAAGCCCATTGTATTAGTTGAATTTCCTTGAAGATACATGTCAGGAAGCACATTCAGCACAATGGGAGAAAAATCAACCAAATAAGCAAAGAAATCAAAATCAAAACACAAATTGGTCAGGTAGGTAGCCCAGGGTATGTACAGGTAAGGTTTGTAGCTACTAGAAAAATAGTGGTCAATGAGGAAAAAAATCTAATCAGCCCACCAGGTATTTAGCAGCATTAAAGATTCCAAAATACAGGAAAGCATTTCCAGTGGTTAGGTTTAAAACTTTGCCACTGGCAATTATGGAAGTTCGATTTACCCAGCTAAATTGACATTTTAGATTCTGCCCTTGTGGACAGAATCTCAAATGCTCAGTTGAAGCATTGGCCCATGTTCTTCTCTACTGTGTTTTTTATAGGGTATAAGATCCCAATTTATGTGTTCAGTACTCTCTTTAAACTTAGGGAACTCAGATAAAGTTTTACTCCAACACTAAAATCACAGAATACATAGCACGTTCTTTGCCATAGCCATGAAAACTAGGACACAATTGTTAATAACAGACAAAATTGTCTATTATTTATATATTTTTGATCTTTATTTTAAAAGACACAAACTGTGTGCATTTATATTGTGTTTTCTCTCTCTGTATTGTTGTCTGGATAACCCTAAACAGTATCTCATGCTTATGGTCAGAACATCAAATAAACTAAACTGCACTGCTTTTCAGGCATCCTAATCACACCCGTGCAATTAAAAGCATGCTTGATGTTTTAATTTGCTGAAATCAGCCCAGGGTGCCTGCGACAACCCAGTCAGATGGGCAACTTCTTCTTCTTCTTCTTCTTCTTCTTCTTCTTCTTCTTCTTCTTCTTCTTCTTCTTCTTCTTCTTCTATAGAGAATGGAATTGGGCAGAGTAGTTCCAGCATCATCATTTTCCTTCACAAGTTGGAGGCAAACATCAGCGCAGGGAGCCTCCTCTACACACTTAGACTCCTTGCTCAGTTTAAAACCCTGGTCAATCAGGCTTCCAACTTGCACAGGGAAACTACAGGAACAGAAAAGTCTCCACAACTGCAACATTTATCCCTCCAGCCTGTGGGGAAGGGCCACAGCTCAGTGGTGGAGCATCTACTTGGCATATAAAAGCTCCCAGGTCCAATCTCCAGGTAAGACTGAAAACCTGCAGAGCCTCTGCCAAACAATGCTGGCAATACTTAGTTTGATGGGCCAGTGGTCCCCCCCCAATGTAGGGCATCTTCCTATACTCCTAAGCTGGTGGTGATGGCAACAGGCGTGTAATGCATCAACAAAGGATTAATTTCTCTCAGCCCCCATTGCTCTCAATTTATGAACCTAGTTGCAACAACTTGACTCATCAGTAAAGACATACACTTTTACAGCTTTGGTGGGCTAAATTTCCATGTCAAATTAAGGAGGCCGGACTCAGAAGAGTCAGCAATCCGATGACAGTATGTGGCTCCTCTTCTTTTCCCACATGAAGTTTCCTGTTGAAAAATATGTTTGGTTCTCCCTGGTTGTTTGGAGATGGAGTGGGAATATGTAGTATTGCTTGCATAGAGCAAATTGTTCTGAGAGAATCACTTGGGGAAGAGCAACAGCACCTGGTGTTCATGACTCTGCATTTCCTGCAAATCTTTAGTGTTGTTCCTGGGGCTTTTGGAGCCAATATGAAAAATGGTGCTTTTTTTTGTTATGGAAGTAGCTTATCTCACAGTCCATGTAACAGTTGCCATATCAAGTAACTCCTCCGGAGTAAACTTGAGTCACATTTACATTTTGTTCTCTTGAGATATGATGCATGCTTCAGTTTTACAATGATGTTTTCAGGGCTGGATACTGAAGTATCATGATATTTTTTTGGTGGGGGGGGACTGCTTTTACAGAATGTAAATAAATTTGATGAATAAATAAAATTAAAATAAATAATCATGTGTAATGGAAAGTTATGCCCATCCTAGAAGGTTGACCATTGCTCAATGTGCCACTGATACTTTAACATCTGTGGTCCTCCAGGGCCTTTTTGTTTTCAAATAGGCCCAGTTCATATATAACAATCTTGGGCTGATAAAATCATGGTTTTATGAACCTGAGAATAACATGAGTCAAAGTTGTTCTTCTTCCCTCATCTACCTGGCTTCAGTGCTTTGATCCTCACTTATCAAACCACAGTTTCCTGTGACATCTGAACTTGGAAACTGTGGTTTAATTGCGGATTATAAATCAGGATCTGGCTGTGGTTTAATGGTGAGTGATCATGATGCCTAAAAAATGGCCGGTGTTGCTTTCATTTCAAGTAGTTACTGGAGCCAGATGCCAATGCCAGAGTCATTGGGTAAATGGGACTTCCCCTTTCTCTCATATGGAGGGAAAGGAAACATCATCTGGTGTGATGCCGAATCTCACATAGACTGTCTTATTATTGCTCTTTATAAGAGAGTTTGACAGCTTTTTCTCCCTTCAGTTGACAAGTGGGGCACAATTGCTATCATTAAATAAATAAATTTCCCATTGTCGATTCCCTAGAGCCTTCATAAGTCACCACAGCCATTTAAAGGAATACTATGAAGAGTTGTTACAAATTCATTTTCACTTATTGCCAGCTGCCCTAGAGGCCCGTTATCAGGCAGAAATACATAGTTTTAAATAAATTAAGAAATCCCGTTCTCCAAAAGGACAATCTGTCTCCAGCTTAAGTGTTTCTGGTGAAAGTCAGTCCTGGAACATATTAAAGTTGTCGTTTTATAGCACAAACTCTGCTTTTGTTCTTTTGCTCTTTCTTTCTTAAACAAAACCACTTCTGGCTTCCACAAATTGAAGAAATGGACAGACACTGGTATTAACCATATAATTTTTCTGCTAAAACTCAGCAAAAGGTCACCTGAATGAATTATTCCTCGAACTCCCCCTCTCCCATCTTTTAGACATAAAACCATTTGTTTGCCAACACGTCTCTTTTCCTCCTTGCTATTCATTGTGTCTTGATGGGATTGCACCCAAGTGGCTCTGCTCCATAAATATGTTCGGAACAAGCATAAAAGCTCAATTGTCAAAAAAAGAGAGAGAACTTTGCAAAATATTTATTTTCAAGCAACATTTTTCATCTGGTTGTTTTTGCTTTTCGTTTTCCCACTACTTGAAAAATCATGGGGAAACTTATTGAGAGAATTGAGACATATGCCCAAAATGTGCCATGGTTAAAATGGGAGATGACAGCAGAGACTCACGCGCACATCCTACCCTCAATGTTCCCGTGTGCATTTGCCCTTGTGTGCATCAGCCTTGACCCTCCCACCTTCTCATCTACAGGGGTCTTTTATTCACATGGAGTTCTCCATGCATTAGGGGACTAATAACAACAACAATAATATTAATACTTTATTTATACCCTGCTCATCTTTTAAGTGCCTGCTAAAAACTTTTTTATGCCACCAAGTCTATGCAGGCAATTAAGAGTCCATTTCCAACAATGGTTTATTGATGCATGCTTTTAACTTTTCAATGCTTTTCTGCTTTTAATTTGTTTTTAACTTTTTATGTTTTGTTGTATGGCTTTTATCTGTATATAGCTGTATATGCTTTGTGATTTAGCAGTGTGTGTGTGTGTGTGTGTGTGTGTGTGTGTACACACACCATACTTTTCCGTGTATAAGACTAGGGCTTTTTTTACTTTAAAAGAAGGTTAAAAATCTGGGGGCGTCTTATACATGGATAGTGCATATGCCCATTTTCTAAATTTGGGGTACCCAAAAGTAGGGGGTGTCTTATACATGGGGGTGTCTTATACACAGAAAAATACGGGTATTCAAATTAGATTGAACCTAAGGTAGCAGACAACTCTCTCCATATTTTGATAGACAGTCACTTCACTTACCCTAACTAGATCCTCAGTTCTAGCAAATCGGGTCTAGTTAGTTATAGACACTGACAGAGATGCAACAGTTTTTGTGACTCATTGGAAATATACTGTAGTCCCAAATGTTGAAGCAAATAAAGAAGAGCTCGCAAAGAGCACACATGACATTTTTGTTTTGTTTTTTTAAAAATAATATTTATTACTTTTAAACCTTACAAAAAGGAGAAAAGAAAAGAAAAAGCAAAAGAAAGAAAAAACAATACAGTACAATATATAAACAATACACAACACAACATTAACACATTAAACAAAACGAAAACCAAAACAATTCAAAAAAAACCACACATCATACCATCTCAATACCCTCTCTTTCATTCCCTTGTTTCATCGACCTCCTCCACACATGACATTTTTGAAGGGTACAGTCCAAGGAAATGTAAGTCCAGAGTTGTCCCAAATATTAGAGATATGGGCTTGGGAAGCAAGTTATATCTGAAGAGGACATAGCCCATAAATAAAAAGGGAAGACAATTGAGAGAACTGGGAACTAATTTGGTGGCAGCAAACTAGATTTATGCAACAATCCAACCAGTTTCTACTCACGATAATAGTTTCTACTATAATTGTATTCAATGGTCCTGATTCCCAGGTACGTGGGTTAGAATAGCAGCATTACAGCACATGTCCACTCAGAAATAACTCTTGTTGAGTTCAGCTTCCTTTCGGGAAAGTAAGGTGAGGAGTGCAGTCCTAGCAACCCTCATGAACATATGAAACTGGCTTACAGTGGGTCAGACTGTAGTCTATCTAATCAGACTGGCTTACTCAGACTGGCAGTGCTTTCTATGGACTCTTTGTCTGCAGGTTGCTGGAGATTCAGTATCTGCTTTGTCACTGAGCTGTAGGCCCTCTGGAGAGCTCAGAGAAAGCACAGAGATTGCTCCATAATGCGCTCAGTACTGAGTTTTGTGCTCCTGATAAAACAGAGCCCTCAAGGTCCTCACAGTGCATCAGTTGCAAGTAATTACAGAAGCTTAATTTATCCAAATTGATCATTATGGCTTATGCTTTTAATAAAACCCAAACCCTCCAGCCCTTCGTTTTTATTAACGGCAAACTCCTCTTGAAGTCACGACCACCACCACGTTCACTGCAGCTGAGGCAAGGAAATAGGTCTAAATCTTACATCTCTAAACAGAATATCAAACACCAGTGATGTTATTTGAACCTGGCAAAGTCACTTTGAATTAAAATCCTTTTTATGTTCCGATAACCATCTTACTTTCTGGAAAGATAGAGAGTACGAAAACATTAAATAATCTATTCAATCAAAAAATCACGTTTGCTCATATTTACCTTATTGGAAAATATTTTGAAGACCATATGGGAAGCAGCTGATTAATTTCATAAGTTATTATTTAATGTGGCTCACATTAAGGTCTTAAGAGTTCCCTTCTGAAAATGTGTATGCACCCTCTAAGCCTAAAATAAGGTATTTCCTGTCAATTTCACTTTAAATTAGAGACAACAGCCAATTTCCTTCCATTTGCTAGCCTGAAATATTCCTGCAATTACTACATGCAAGCACCAGTGAACTGAAATCGTAAAATATATTCTGCATGTGAAGTGAAATGAGGCCACCCAAAGGAAAGATGAATCAATGTGTTGCTCTTGTTCAGCCAGAGATGGGGGAACCAATTTTGTCCAGGACCAAACTGGCAACTTCAATTGGACAGCAACAGTATTTAAAACGAGTGTGAAATATGGGCTTGTATTCACACACACAGTAAGCACCTTCACACAGGAGTATATTGTCTCTCCACTCGCATGCATTTTATGCATTCTCACTGTCAAGCAGCAGTAGCAGCAGTATTTAAAAAGGGACAGCAACAAGGAATTCATTGGTGGAGAAGATGATTTTAGAAGGCTCTGTGCTCTGGCAGTTTCACTTGCTCTGACCTATGACTTCACAATACCTGCATCATATATATATATCTACATCTATATTCTCAGTTGTTCCAGCTGCAATTGGCTCAAGACATCTAGTGCTTTGCAGGTCAGTTTGGGAAGTCTGCACACTCTCTATGGGTGGATGGTAACCTTTTTGATTTTTATTTCTGCAAAACTGACCTCTGGTAGTGTGATTGCACTAAGTCTTCCATCTGAGCTTGGCCAATAAACAGCTTCTCAAAACCTTGCTGTACATTGCTCAGTTCCTAGACTTAAGTGTCCTGCACTCAGCATTTCTTAGGTTGTGTTGCACTATGATTTTATCCATTTTTAAAATTTAAAAAATCATAATTGTGTTTTAATGTTGTAACCCACCCTAGAACCTTGGGGTGAAGGGTGGGTTAATAATAATAATAATAATAATAATAATAATAATAATAATAATACGGAATCCACTACCTCAGCTGGGGCCTCCTCCTCATGGAAGCCACTCAGAGTTGCTGGGGAAACCCAGTCAGATGGGTGGGGGTAAAATCATCATCATCATCATCATCATCATCAGGGAAAACACAAGTTGCAAGGATTAGCAGTTTCATGAGGCATCAGAGGCATAGCTAAGTGTGAGCTATGGCACTGAGCCAACAAGCAACACTACTGGGAGGACAGGTCAGGAGCAGCATTTAACTGGAGTCCCCAGACTGGTAAGCAAATGGGCACACCTTCTAGTGGGCTGGCTAGGTGAGGTTTGTGTGTACTCATGTTGGTGTCTCCTTGTCCTAGCTGACAGAGGTGTGATGGGTGCTATCCCTGCACCAGATATACTCCCTGCTGCCTAAAGGGGGAAATTACTATATTTTTCCATGTATACGTTGCCCCCCATGTATAAGACGAGCCCTATTTTTTAAACCCAAAATTAAGAAATTAAGTTGTTTAGCTTTTGGGGGTGGGGGAAGTCACTTCCACCGATCGCTCACCCGCCTGCCTGCGACTGCCGATCGCTTGCCACAGCCACTGCAGATCACACACCTCGCCACAGCCACCAATTGTCTGCCCACTCGCCGCCACCAGCAGCCCACCCACCTACTTGCCACAGCTGCCAGTCGCCTGCCCAATTGCCACAGCCACAGCCAATCACCAGCAGGCCTTGCCGCAGCCACCAATCACCCGCCCAATCGCCGCTGCCAATCTCCTGCTTGCTGCTGTCATTAATCGCACACACACCCCTCTGCATTCACTCTCCCCCCCCTTTTTTTTAGCAAAAAGCATTGTCTTATACAAGGAAAAATACATTACTTTGTAACTGTGTAGCTGGAGAAGCTAAGGAGGCATGTCTGGGAGGAAGGTAACAGGAGGCACTTCTGAAAGTTTGCCTGAGCCTTCTCTGGGGGGCAGATTTCCACAGTCTATCCTACTGAGACCCTTCCCAGGATCAGACATCCATTGGAGTTCAGAAACCACTATCTCAGCCCACTGGGATTCCTCCTCATGGTCTGCCCACCACCTCCATGACACCTCAGTGGGACTTGTAAACACCCCTGATTTTCATCTTCCTTGAGTGATTGTGCCTTGAATTCTGCTAGTGCCTCTTGCTTGCCTGAATGGAAGATAGAGAGGTAGGGTAGAAATGTGCTTATTGTACAAAACAAGAAGCAAAAGAAACATTTACAGTCATTGGTTCAACCACATTTGCTGCTAGCCTTGTCCGCCTCTAGCATGTGCCCACCCCCACCCCCTGGTGTACAACCCCTTTAGACCATCAATATTCTTGTGCTTTCTTCTTCATTCCCTACCAGTTCTGTGACCCTTCTGATAGCATTGCTTCTTGGAGCATTGGGGAAAGTCAAGGTCACACCAAGGTCAGCCATCCTGCATCAAGAAATTCCCTGCCCCAAGTGCGGGACAAAATAGATTCAGAACAATCTGGATTTAAGCAGGTTTGTAATGACTTTTCTGAATCAAGACCTGAAGGAGGGATAAAGATCCTAAAGGACAGAACACTTAGGTGCAAAAGAAAAGCTATCCATCATATTTCAATATTTTGGCTCACCTGTATGATAAGCCTCTGGCAAAGAGCAGTGACATGTCACTAAATGTGTTTCCTATTTTGCTTTAGAGCGTCAAGCATTTAGACTAATTTTTCTTGACATTTCCCTCTTCGTATCATTACCATTTTTTTCATCAAAAGAGAAAAATGCAATAATATAATAGATCCCCATGAGACACATTTTTCCACTGTGAAGAATTTATATTGAGAGCCTTGTCTAATACAAAACAGAAAAAAGAAGACAACATAATACGAATCATGTCTCTCACTTTCCCTCCCATCCAAATTTTTCTCTCCCTCTTCAAAGTATTATGATATCTATCCAGGCATATCATGAGATTGCAACTGTACTTGCAATTAGCTCTCAACTTCTAATGCTTTTGTTTTTTGTTTTTTATATAAACAAGGTTTGGGAAAATGATAAAGATTCTTAATCTCTAACCTTAATCCTCTTGCAAATAATTGGGGAGGGGGGAGGGGGGAAATATCAGTGAATATTTAATAAGTTCATTGTACCCGTGAGTTTATTTTTCTGAACACACGTCCTTAATATATTAAAAGATTGACACTTTTTTCATTGGTTGAAAGCTACAATTTGAGTGCAAATCTTACTGGCTGGGATATTTTCTTTGGACAATATAATACAGCATGCTCACACTGCAGAATATTAACTACATAAGGTTAAGAACCCCTTACTCCATCCATGGAGATGTCTCTCAGGAAGAATATCATGGAGAAGGGGTGATTCAGTCGATGAAGGAGTAGCTACCAACAAAAACAACAAAACTCTTAGAAATAAGAACCTAGATTCAGCCTAGGTTTTGCAGATGCATAGTTTTATTTTAGAGTTTCTTCCTCGCATACAGCTACAGTGGTACCTTGGGTTACATACGCTTCGGGTTACAGACGCTTCAGGTTACAGACTCCACTAACCCGGAAGTAGTACCTCGGGTTAAGAACTTTACCTCAGGATGAGAACAGAAATCCTGCGATAGTGGTGCGGCAGCAGCAGGAGGCCCCATTAACTGAAGTGGTACCTCAGATTAAGAACAGTTTCAGGTTAAGAATGGACCCCCAGAACGAATTAAGTTCATAACCAGAGGTACCACTGTATACACAGACTATTGTTACTTCTTCCAGAATTCCCACTCTCCTTTCCACTTACAGCAAGTTCTGGGATGCACTAATTTGTGCTTACCTCAGAGCATTTTGAATTTCTAGCTTGGATCAAGGAACAGATCAGCCATCATGGTTGCATTTGCGTCTCTCGCCATCCCTTCCAGAAAGGACAGCCAGTTGCTCTGGGACTGCAAAACTGAAGGGAAGCATACTCTGGTCCTATTTTCCATATGTACCCCCTGATTCCCAGAAAGAACACAATGACCAGGGGAAACGGCTCAGGACTGCAATATCTCAAGGACCGCCTCTTTCCATATGAACCTACCCAGACCCTGAGATCATCTTCTGACGCACTTCTTCGTGTGCCTCCTCCTCCAGAGGTCCAGAGGGTGGTAACATGATAACGGGCCTCCTCTGCAGTGGCTTCCCATCTGTGGAATGCTCTCCCCAGGGAAGTTCTCCTGGTGCCTTCATTATACACCTTTAGGTGCCAGGCAAAAACATTCCTTTTAAACCAGGCCTTTGGTTGATTTGACTGGCATCCTATGCCCTTTTAAGATGTGTTGGGGGAGGGCTGTTATTGGGTTGTTGTTGATTTTATTTTGATTATGTATTTTCTGGTTTTATATTCTGATTTTATTCTGTGAACCACCTTGAGACCTGCGGGTATAGGGTAGCATATAAATTCAAGAAAGAAAGAAAGAAAGAAAGAAAGAAAGAAAGAAAGAAAGAAAGAAAGAAAGAAAGAAGATGGCCCCCTCAAAGAATGGCCCTACCATCTGGTAAAGTGAGATGCTGCCCCCTGAGGCAGATGTTGTGGAGCACAGAGTGGGTAGGACAGTATGTGCCACATGAGCTGCTCTGCACCCCCTAAGTTAGCACATTGCCCTCAGGTACAGCAGAAGCTGCTGGTCTGTCCACAGTGAACATAAGAATATAGGATATTGCCTTATACCAAGTCAGAGCATTGGTCCACCTGGCTCAATATTGCCCACATTCACTGCCAGTGGTTCTCTGGGGTTCCAAACCTACCTGGAGGTACCTGGGATTGAACCTGCAAAGCAAATGGTCTACCACTGGGTTGTGCCTTTTGCCTTGCACACTCTGGCTCCATCCATCAACAAAGTGTTGAAGTAAGATTTAAGTGCCCTGTTCCAGCTGGTTTCTGTACATGGAGGGAGGGACCCATCTCGCCCTTTGCTTCAGGGAGCTGACTCTGGTCCCATCCATCTGCTGCAGGGATCTTGCTTCTCCACCCCTAGAAAGAACATTCTGTTCCAATTGCTAGATACTATGGGACTGTGGATATGAAGGAAATCACACTCCGGCCCTATTCAACAGCCAACAGGCTGAGGAGTGCCAGGTTGTGTGGGTTTGGGTTTGTGTGTGTATTTGTAAGCTGTTCTTGAGAATCACTCAACTGAAAAGTGGGATAGAAATCTTCTAAATAACAGTTGAGACTGGTCAAACCCAACAGGCTCAAAAGGCATTACTAGTGGCTATCTAGGGACTATGTGTGGGCTAAATAATGGGGGCAATTTCTCCCCTTATTTGCAGCCTTTCCCCTGACTTATTCCATGTAGTTTTGTGGTTAGAGTGTAGTACTAAGATCTGGGAGACCAGGTTCAATCTCCATTTCGCCGTGAAGCTCAGTGGGTGACCTGGGTGACCACTGTCTCTCAGCCTAATCTTGTTGTTGTTGTTTAGTCGTTTAGTCATGTCCAACTCTTCATGACTCTATGGACCAGAGCACGCCAGGCACTCCTGTCTTCCACTGCCTCCCGCAGTTTGGTCAAACTCATGTTAGTAGCTTCAAGAACACTGTCCAACCATCTCGTCCTTTGTTGTCCCCTTCTCCTTGTACCCTCCATCTTTCCCAGCATCAGGGTCTTTTCCAGGGAGTCTTCTCTTCTCATGAGGTGGCCAAAGTATTGGAGCCTCAGCTTCACAATCTGTCCTTCCAGTGAGCACTCAGGGCTGATTTCCTTAAGAATGGATCGGTTTGATCTTCTTGCAGTCCATGGGACTCTCAAGAGTCTCCTCCAGCACCATAATTCAAAAGCATCAATTCTTCAGCGATCAGCCTTCTTTATGGTCCAGCCTAATCTACTTCTCTGTATTGTTGTAAAGATAAAAGGGAGAGGGGGAGAACCATACGCACCACTTCAAGCTCCTTGGAGAAAAGGTGAGTTCTAAATGTAGTCATAGTAAATCCCTTCCCATTGGTTATATAGAAAAGAGGCATCATTTGGAGAAACTGTTTAGGAGGAAACGCAATTGTCTTCCACCCAGAACAAGATGCTGGCCCTGGGCATCCTCAGTTGTTTAAGACTACCCACTGGCCTGAGATTTAAATTAGGGATTTCCAGTGCACTTCAATAGTCCTGGAATATCTTGCAGCCTAGAAAAATCTGTTCCCACATGAGCTTTCTTGGGCTTATTGAAGATCATGCTGCAATAAATTTGTCAGACTTTAAGGTGCCACAGCCTCTCTGATGTCTTAATGTCATTAAGACATTATTAAGATTATGGCAATAATCTCACAGCCTTAATGTTCTTATAGGCCTGCATTTCATCAAAATCATCAGGGCCTTCATCATGTTCAAACTGCTAACTTCATTTGGATCAAATCATTACTGAAAGAAATCTTTTTTAAAACTCCATAATGGAATCCAGAGGTTCACGATGAAAGTTTTTTGTATCTGTGTGTTACCTTTCGGAACTGATGGGGAAATAGTTCTCCCTTGGGAGCCCCAATTGAGAGGTAATGGGGAGGACACGGGTCTTTCTGCTTCTCAAAAGCAAACAAACCAAACAAATAGCCTTATATTAGCGCTCTTCCTTCTGGCTGTGGAAATGAAGCCATTTATCAGCCTGCTGAATGTGATCTGTTTCTCCTTTGTAAACCTTTCAACACAAGACACATTTGGCTGGGCTCCTCCCTGTCCCTTGGGAGAGTCGTCTGGAATACAACCACATTACCAGCAGGATTAAACCACCACTTGTAAAGAAATGGATCCATTTTCATTTGGTTCCTTTAAAAAACTTTAAAACAGCCTAGAGCTGTCCTCATAAAAACACACATACAAAATGGAGCATTTTTGCATGTTTCTCAGGCTTTACAAGTCCATTTGAAAAGAAAAATGACCAGTTTGGCTTTAGAATTTCAGTGTGCTGCAGGCCAGAATGTTACTACTGCTGTCCTTTTGCACAAAACTACCAATAGTAGTATAGGGATGTGAGTGGCGCTGTGGGTTAAACCACAGAGCCTAGGACTTGCCGATCAGAAGGTCGGCGGTTCGAATCACCACGATGGGGTGAGCTCCCATTGCTCAGTCCCTGCTCCTGCCAACCTAGCAGTTCGAATGCAGGTCAAAGTACAAGTAGATAAATAGGTACCACTCCTAGGTACCACACACTAAAGACTTTGTTTTCCCATGTTTTCAAAGGCCATATTTCATTTGATTTCACTTTTTTTTCACCCTCTAATATTTCTGGGCCCATCACCTCCTGGCAAATAGAAGGGGAAGAAATGAAGGCAGTGAGAGATTTTACTTTCTTGGGCTCCATGATCACTGCAGATGGTGACAGCAGTCACGAAATTAAAAGACGTCTGCTTCTTGGGAGAAAGGCGATGGCAAACCTAGACAGCATCTTAAAAAGCAGAGACATCACCTTGCCAAAAAGGTCCGTATAGTTAAAGCCATGGTTTTCCCAGTAGTGATGTATGGAAGTGAGAGCTGGACCATAAAGAAGGCTGATCGCTGAAGAACTGATGCTTTTGAATTATGGTGCTGGAGGAGACTCTTGAGAGTCCCATGGACTGCAAGAAGATCAAACGCATCCATTCTTAAGGAAATCAACCCTGAGTGCTCACTGGAAGGACAGATCGTGAAGCTAAGGCTCCAATACTTTGGCCACCTCATGAGAAGAGAAGACTCCCTGGAAAAGACCCTGATGTTGGGAAAGATGGAGGGCACAAGGAGAAGGGGACGACAGAGGACGAGATGGTTGGATGGTGTTCTCGAAGCCACAAACATGAGTCTGACCAAACTGCGGGAGGCAGTGGAAGACAGGCGTGCCTGGCGTGCTCTGGTCCATGGGGTCACGAAGAGTCGGACACGACTAAATGACTAAACAACAACAACAATATTTCTGCATTGTTATTACTTAACTGTTGGCTTTTCATTGTGATTTCACTATTTTTTTGTAACATTATGTATCTAAGAAGGCCTTGTTTTCCATTTTATAATAATAATAATAATAATTTTATTATTTGTACCCCGCCTATCTGAATGGCTTGCCCTGTTTTCATTTCATGCAGCATTGTTCCAGTGCTGCTGCAGTTGGTCTTCCACCAAAAAGGAAGGTCTCACTGTGGCAAAATGACATAACTTAAGTAATTTACATAATTAGTCACATAAATTAAATTGTCATTACATTATTCCACTCTATTCATTGCAGTGCAAAGGAAATGCAATGCAAAGGGATGGTGAGAGAAATAATCAATTACGTATCTTTTGCTGACTGAATGCATCAACAACCATGAAATCACGTTGCTGAATTAATTTATGTTCTGGATATGTGATGAATAGGTGTGTATCAGCAATTTGCACTCCCATTTCTTTCTTTGTTAGAATTCTTCAACATCCCTACTCTTATTGATACGTTTCCTTCGTTGTAAACCATTTGGAGGTCATTTTGTCAGAAAAGGCAATAATAATAATAATAATAATAATAATAATAATAATAATAATAATATTTAGACCCTCCCATGCATTTAGCTCGCACACTTTCATCCTTACATGGCTGGAGGCAGACCAGTTGAAATTGCACAAGTTAACTCCAAACAAGGCAGAGAGCTTGAAAGTTCTTTCAGCACTCGGTCCACTTGGGATTAACCATCATGAAAAAGGCTTTTAAGCACTCCACCTTGCTTGGAGGGTGAAGCCCATTTTAGCCCATCAGCTCCCGGATGCTCTTGAGAGACCTCATGGGGCCATGACAGGATTGTCAAAACCTAAACATTACCTGGTCATGTTTTAAATATTAAATGAATGCTATGAAAAGCTCTCTCTGTGTGTGTTGACCAATAAGCCATCTCACTAATAATACTACATTGGAAAATTCCATCATTTCACATACAGGCAAATGCTCAACGTTTTTCTGGAGATAAATAGCCTGTGCTGAATGGCCCGTTAATGGAGCATTTGTTGCCTCCACAACACTCCAAAGCTAGTAAACGGAATATGGGGTAATTCAAACCATACAGAAAATGCAGGCTTGAGCATTAAAAATGTTTCATTAGGATTTATGGTCAATGCACTTGGATACCCAATCTTCAGTATGATAAACAACAACCAGCTACTTTTAATTTAGATGTGTCTAGGTGCCAAGAACAATGGGGAGGTGGGAGGAGGGGACCATTTCCGAGAGGCACACAACCTCCCAGAAACAAGTAAGATGACACTGGTAATTGATCCTGAAGTTATGTGGAATTTTTTTTACAGTTTTACCATCCCATTATCCTCTGTTTGTTTATATTCCTTGCCACGTTTTAACTAAAGCCTCTGCTGTGTGGGGAAGCTGCATGTTTGTTGATAGTGGCTGCATGGCGGTTACAGGGATACCAGATGTCTCTCATTTTCATGGATGCCCTTTAAGTTGTCTTTACTTTGGAATCGCACAGAGGGAGAAATGCACCTCCTCTTCCAGAACTCCTCTGTGTACATCGGGGATGGGAAAACTGAGGCCCAGGGGCCAAATGGCCCTCCATCTCTTTCTACCTGGCCCTTGGGCTTCTCCCAACCCATACCCTTCGCCAGCCCTGCTTTGTACCCTCCTTGAGCTTTGTTCTGTTTTGGGTTTTGTCCTTAGAATCATACAATAACAGCATCGTAAAGTTGGAAGAGACTCAAACGGTCATCTTGCCCAACCCCCTGCAATGCCTGGTTGGAATCTGTCCTTGAACTCTGATAATGCTGTTTTCTTGCCTGGCTGGAGAAGAGATCAGGGTGTGAGAGGGCACAGAAACTAGCCTACTTGTACAGAAGTAAAATTCACATTTGTTCTGCTGCCCACTTTTTCCTCTGGTCCCACCCACAAATGGCATGTGGCCCTCAGAAGGCTGGCTAGCAGAGAATGTGGCCCTCAGACTGAGAAAGGTTGCCCACCCCTGGCACAGATGACCAGAAAGTTTCATCCCATTCCCAGCATTCTTTATGACAGTGCAAGAGATCTTGGGGGCCACCCTCTTCAATGCCACATGAGACCAACCTAATGTTCGGGTCAGTTCTGGGTCTCTTGGGCCACCAAAGAGGCCATTCTCTGTTTCCCATCCTCCTTGCCAATTGTATTTATACAAGCAACATTATTCCTATAAACACACCGCACAGAGTTTATACAAAGTTATGTTATGTCAAAATTTGAGCAGCTGAATCGTTTTGGGAAGGTTGCTTGCAAAAAAGAAAGCCATATAGGTTTTGCTTAAAACCATAGTGTTAAAATAAAGTTGGCTTCCCATCCCACATTTAACCACGGCAATGAGTGGCCTGATTTTCAGGCATTTTAAGCACCCAGATACCCCTATAAAAAGGCTGGGGATCTTTTCCAAAGAACCTTTAAGCCAAAATGACTGTGGTTAAAAAGTGGAAATAATCTTCAACGTGGGATGGGGTTGGGGAATGCCTTTGTGTTCCAGGGGAAATGGGTTTCAATTTAAAAGTGTTCAGCTGACTTATACTTGGCTCATGCGTAACATCCATGGATTTTTCACCAAGACTGTGAAAGGGCAGCTAAGAATAGCTACGCTAAATGTGTGTGTGATTAAATTGTCTTAATGAAAAATGATGGGGTTGTGGGGGGTGCAAGGGCAGAATGCTGGCACAATTTCTGCTTGCAGAGCTGTCGAAAATCAGAAATAATTGCCTAATCCTACGAGAGACTCTGCTGGCAAATAAAGAAAAAAAGAAAGTGTGTTAGATGGGATGTAAACACTGCTAATGCACAGTCATGACCAGCATCATGCCAGAAGCTGCTCTACAACATTGTCCCACCAACAATTTGCTGTGGGTCAATGTTGCCATGCTAGAAAATGCTACTGGATTGGCTCTAGAGTTAAGGACATGTATGGATGGGAGAGTAACTACCGTATTTTTCGCTCTATAAGATACACCAGACCACAAGACGCACCTAATTTTTGGAGGAGGAAAACAAGAAAAAAAATATTCTGAATTTCAGAAGCCAGAACAGCAAGAGGGATCGCTGCGCAGTGAAAGCAGCAATCCCTCTTGCTGTTCTGGCTTCTGGGATAGCTGCGCAGCCTGCATTCGCTCCATAAGATGCGCACACATTTCCCCTTACTTTTTAGGAGGGAAAAAGTGAGTCTTATAGAGCAAAAAATACAGTACTTCAAGTTACATTTTGATGCCAGCAAACCTCACATTTCCTGAATTAATATGCAAACCAGAATGCAACTAGCTATACTTTGGAATTCACACTTCTCCCAATTTTGTGAGGAACTTATCCAATCCAAAACTTTGCACACACAAAAATGGATACAGCAGGGGGAAATGCAAACAAAAATTAATACACTGGTGAAAAAGATATCTATCATTCATCGTTTTATTTGTATGCTGCTTTGCCACACACACACACACAATAACATGTTCAAAGCAGCTTACAACAAAGCAAACAAATGCACTTCAAAATCAAACACCGTGTATTATGTTAAAGGAAATAATTTGCCAAAATGTGCACAATAGGCAAAACCATGTACAAAATGCTTATGTTAGAAGAAACGGGTGCTGGAACTGTAGTTAGGATCACACTGCAACTTTGGTGCATTAATTTCAGTAGGTCTACTCTGCATGTAACATAGCCTCTGGCTTGTATCAATTTATATATATATATATATAAAACACTGGTGGGTGGGTGTGTAGGTTTGTGTGTAAAGGTGTTTACTCAGTAGTTGAATTCAGTGCATGCATTCTAACAAGTATGCAGAATATTGTATGATGAGCAAACCACACACCCATGCCTCCCCCCACCCCAATCCTTGTGATCCCGTATGGATTATTGTGACCAGATAATATTATATTATAATTCACATATTATTGGACCCAAGCTGGCCATCCTGTCTTTGGCATTTCCTGATGTCTGAGTGCTGCACCATTCTCTCTTAACCTATTTTTAAGGCCCAGTATTTTCTTTTGTTTGGTTTCCGAGACACGATTTGTGTGGATGTTATCTCACTTATTTATTGTTCCTTTGGCAGCAGTCCTTGATCTTTTTCCTCTTCTCACTCACAAGTGCTTTCAACAATAGATACTTGGCTGGAACCACTGGAAGTGCTGACTTTCTGAACGTTGGAGCCCAAAGGGCGGAAATAAAAGTTGTAAGCTCTGTTGAGAGGTAACAGACGATATCTTAATATTTCACTAGAGGCAGATTATAAACCATTTATGCTGCAACCGTAGAAATTGATCTATGACATCATGTCTAAGACTTCAGATTGATCACTTTATGCTCTCAGAGTGTCACTCACTCTTTGAACAAAACTGATGGACAGCACCCTTGAAATCAACTGACTGATGCCAATTGACACTTTATCTTTGTTAAGTACCATCTGTTCATCAAAAAGGACACTTGTGTTATGTTCACTGTAAGCTTCTGTGTCTCAGAAGAACTTGGATTTGCATGCATTTTGTATCTTTTGGAATCGAAAGGACTTTCTGAATTCTTTCCCACTCATGTATGAGTAATAAAGATCCTTCAGATCAAATCCATTCCTTTTGCCGGCAGCCCAATTTTTAACTGAAGACAGAACATGGCACCATGATTAATTAGTTAATTGTTCATCCGGCAATGAATTCTTCAGAACGTACTCGCTTTCGTTAGTCATATTGGCTGCTCAACTCCAGACATTCCTGGATGAAATGGATTATCTAGACTGATTTTGGTCTGGTGCACAACCCTGTTTAGGGACTAAAACTACCTTGGTCACCTTGAGGGGGGAGTTTCACTAGGAAAGAGCCAGGGGGAGTACAACACAGCCCAAGACCTTTCAACTATTTTCAGAGCTATTGACCTATCCTTCTGAACCAACTATTGTGGATAAAAATGTGGAGGCACCATATTGTGGCAGTTAACGTAAGAAAATCCAGATAGGTAAAAGAAAGACCTATCTAGTCCAGCACTCAGTTCTCAAACTGGTCAATCACATGACATAGGAAGCCTGCAAGCAAGACCTAAGTGCAACAGTGTCCTCTCCACTTGAGCTTCTCAGCAACTGCTATTCAGAGGCATACTGCCCTCTGACAATGGAAGTGCAGTGGTACCTCGGGATAAGCACTTACTTTGTTCCAGAGGTCTGTTCTTAACCTGAAACTGTTCTTAACCTGAAGCACCACTTTAGCTAATGGGGCCTCCTGCTGCCGCCGCACCGCCAGAGCACGATTTCTGTTCTCATCCTGAAGCAAAGTTCTTAACCCAAGGTACTATTTCTGGGTTAGCGGAGTCTGTAACCTGAAGCGTCTGTAACCTGAAGCGTATGTAACCCGAGGTACCACTGTAGTTGTATTTATCTCTGAGAAATGAGTTCCAGAAGCTGGTACTGTGGATCAATTGCATACTAATAATTTTTGTTGTTGTTTAATAGACTGCTTCACAGCATATAGCCATCCAAGTAGGGTACAAGATAAAGCAGAATAAAGGTCTTAAAACAATAAAATCAATCCAGCAAACGACAAACAGTGAAACCACCCGTACAAACACCAAAAGCAAACCATTTCATCAGGTATAAAATAACTGCGTTACATCTCAGGGAAAGCCCGTCTCCAACAGGTGCCTAAACATTGTGACGCTAGGCACCTGTTTGATTTTGGCTGGTGATTGAGTCCAGATTGCTGGAGGTGCAACACTAAAAGCCTGGTTTCTGGCACATGCCTCTGGGGTTATGGTACTTTCAGCTTTGCCCCATCTCAGGAGCACAGGTGCTAGGCTGGGATATACTGGGCAAGGCAAGTCTGTCTTTTGTGCTTTTGAGAGGAAACTGGTGTTAAACTATAGCACCCCATTTTGGACAGAATGGCTGACTAGTTTAACCAGGATGTAAGGCCAAAATTTGGTGCCCCCAAATGAATCTTCTCAATAAAGGATCTTCTCAATTTTGCACCCCTTGGCTCGGGAACCAGCTACACATCTCTAAACCTGGCACCGATGCATTGTTTTGTCTCTCAGTTTTGGCTGCTAAACTATGGTTTAGCAAGCCAGGAACTGATTGCCTGAATTGCGCCAATGTGTCCCTTTGAAGTTACTGAAATAATATATTTATGGATTATGCAATGTAATCGCAACTTACATGTAATTAAAGTGAGCAATTTGAACCTTGCCTGATTGAGAGCTGGCTGGTTGAAATCGCACAAATTAATTTCATGCAAGGCGGGGAGCTTAAAAGCTCTTTTGTACCAATGCTTACCTGAGAATCGGGAGAATTACTTTTCAGTAAGGATGCAAAGGCACTGTTAAATGCTCTTTTTAAATTGATGAAGTATGACAGCTTTAACACTGCTGTTGTTTCATCTTAATAGGTGAGCGCCTCTCTTTCCTTACCAGGGTGTCAGTCTTTTCTCCAGCTTCCTTGATGGCTAGCATGAAGCCATCTGCGTCAATGCCTGTCTCATGTTAATCATTCTGTTTTGTTTTCCATTCCATGGGCTTATTCCAGTTAACATCATGCAGATCCTCCTTTGTGTTTTCATTATGCTCATCAGTATGGTATTTGATGTGAATACCCTGTCATTTGGAAGGTACAATTTGTTCCACTCACTGGGCACACACTTATTTATTTATTTTAAGTACAGTTCAGAATATTAGCTATGTAATAACAAAGCAAACAAAAAAAAATCTTTCCTATATGGGCTTTGGCCTAAACAGTCTCAGAAATGTCAATGTCTGCAGTATAAAAATTGGGGAAGAGGGATATTGCTTCAATATATTTATGTATAAATACATACTAACCGAGATATCCCAATAGCACACATCCCTGCTTGTGCAATTGGGACTTCCTTTCCTCTACCCATACAGTCCAACCACATGCCATATCTGTTCTGGGGTTCCCTCCGACCCTCTGGAGCAAACATGGAGGACACAGAGGGCATGGAGAGAGGAAAGAAGTCCCATTGCCCAGGTGGAAGTACTTACCCTAATGGGATGACCTCATTGCATACAAGCCATAACTTGGCAGTATATGTGAATGAAACTATACTAGCTCCATTCACATACTGTATAGTAGTCAGGCAGCTGTATTTTCTTCAGGAAGAAAATGCCTCCTTTCTCCACTTCTATGATGGGTTAAGCAGGTGTGGGGGATGCGGGTGGTGCTGTGGTCTAAACCACAGAGCCTAGGGCTTGCCGATCGGAAGGTCGGCAGTTCGAATCCCCACGACCAGGTGAGCTCCCATTGCTCGGTCCCAGCTCCTGCCCACCTAGCAGTTCGAAAGCACATCAAGTGCAAGTAGATAAATAGGTACTGCTCCGGCGGGAAGGTAAACGGCGTTTCCATGTGCTGCTCTGGTTTGCCAGAAGCAGCTTAGTCATGCTGGCCACATGACCCAGAAGCTGTCTGCAGACAAACGCCAACTCCCTTGGCCTATAGAGCGAGATTAGCGCGCAACCCCAGAGTCATCTGCGACTGGACCTAACAGTCAGGGGTACTTTTACCTTTAACTTTAAGCAGGTGTGATTTACATATAGCACTTTGAATACACAGTTTTAAAACATTCGAGGAAATTAGTTGGCAATGTTTACCTAATTCAGGCTCCACACAGAATTGGGTAACCTTTGATTCTCCAGATGTTACTGAACTACAGTTCCCATCAGCCACAGCGAGTGCGGGCCAATGACCAGAGTTGATGGGAGATGTAGTTGTGGAGCCCCCTTCCCATAAGAGGTGGTTATGGCATCTTCATTATGCAAACACCAAAACTCTGTAGCCTGGCCTTTGACAAATGAGATGCATACTTCTAGGGCCCATCTTATTTCTGTAATGCCGGTCATTTTAAACTGGTTTTGATATTGTGTTTTAATTGTCATAACCCACCCTGGCACCTTGGGGTGGAGGATGGGTAAATAAGAATAAACCTGAGGGCCAAAGGTTCCTCAGCCCTGCCTTAGCAGGTTTCTTAACAGAAAGAAAGAAAGAAAGAAAGAAAGAAAGAAAGAAAGAAAGAAAGAAAGAAAAGCATGTTTATTGTAATGTATAATTTGGCCAATGAAAGCTGCCCAGTGCAGTTTTTTCCCATTAGCATGGTAAATATTTCTGTAATCCAACTAAAGCATATAATTGGTACTTGAGTATGTTACTGCTAGAACATGGACCCCAACTGCACAGAACTGTTTCCAGTAGCTACTTACTGCCAAGGTTATTTGTCTTATCACATAAAGGAGAAAGGCTAATCACAAAAACTCCTGCAAATCAAGTTTCTTGAAACTAATTATCCTATTGCAGTAACCCACTCTGCCTCAACCAATTTCCATATGTATTCAACGAGCATGTAAACTATGTTTTCTTAATCAAATTCTCGAGAATAGCTTGATTCTGTGAAATCAAACACACACACACACACACAGAGAGAGAGAGAGAGAGAGAGAGAGAGAGAGAGAGAGAGAGAGAGACGCTAATACTCTCTAACCCTTGAGGGAATTGGGGCACACTAAGTGGACCCTGAAGTAAAAATCAGCTCCTGGAGGGCACTTTAAGAGGAAGAATCCTGACATTGATGACACTTGTGCCTGCAAAACTAGTACAGTGGAACCTTGGTTCCCAGATGCCTTGGTATTCGAACATTTCGGCTCCCGAACGCCGAAATCCCGGAAGTAAGTGTTCCGGTTTTCGAATGTTTTTCGGAAGCTGAATGTCTGGTGCAGCTGTCTGCTATAGTTTCCGCCTTTCAGAAACTGTACCTTGGTTTTCGGACTTCTGGAATGGCTTACGTTCAAGAACCAAGGTACCACTGTGCTTGGATAGGATCATAATTAACTTTTGTGTTTTGCATTTCTCTGAATTTTGCAGTACAGTTCACAGCTCAAAAAACATTTCCAGATGTATGAAATAAAACACATATTTCAGAATAAAATATATTTAGAAATCCAAACACTGAAGTAAGATACATATTAAAAGATGCATTTGCAATAAAATACATATTTAAGAGTTTAAACACAAATTTCTGTATGCTTTTTTTTAAATAAAAAAAAATCACAGATTAATACAGAAGCAGGATGGAATGGGTTTTAAAATAATTAACAGGAACCGGAATAGACAGATTCACCCATCTCTAGTATTGAGGGTAATAAAATGGAAAAGCTAGGCAAATAAGCATATTTCTCAAGAAGAAATATGTGGTGGTAAGGAGGCAACTGCTTCTCCTCCACCAGCTTCTTAATCAACTAAATTTACTTGTAACATTTGGTTTCTCTTTCCCTGTTTCGGGTGAAAACTAGATATTCCAAAGCAATTTGTTGCCTTATTCAGACAGAGATAATATTGTAGGCATATTTGTACTTACTTCTGGGATCTGACACAGCCCCTTTTCTTTCTCCTACACCAGCTGTGTACACACCATACATTTAAAGGACATTCTCAACCCCATCCCCACCTCAAAAATAGGAATCCTGGGAGCTGTGATTTGGTGAGGTTGCTGGGAGTTATAGTTCCTTCAGGGATAAAACTACAGTTCCCAGGATTCTTTGAGGAGGGAACTGTGCTTTGAATATCTGGTGGCTGTGCAGCCCTAGTCTCACATCACTTCCTCTTATTTCTCTGTCTCTGCTTTGATACCCGTGCAGCCTTCCCTCCCTGTTTCCTAGACGCTGGCTGATCAGTGTCCCCTGCAGGTCTGGCAACCAGAACAAACATTTCATGTGTCTCTTGGTTGAGCCATCCCTGCTCGTCCTTTTATAGAGATGTCCAACATATCTTAAAGCAATTTGACCATATCGTGCATGGGTTTCTTTCGCCAAATTTCCATTTGTGAATTCATCCTGCTTTAATTAAACAATGCAAACAAACACAAAATCACTCAGGGCTTGAAATGTGTTGTGGTACTGACATGTCTGTCTATAAAACTGCCAAATGGATTCACTTGAAAGAAGTTATTTTAAAAAAATAAGAAAATAAAAAAGCTGTTCCTAACTGTGCCTGCACAAGTAACGAAAAGTATAATCAAAGTAGCCATTGTGTACTCATCATCATTATCACCCTCATGTTTAATACCCAAGAGCAGGTTACAACAATTCAGAATTCAAAATCAGAAACAGTTAAAACAAATTACAGTCACAGGAATAGAGTGAGTGCTGAAAGCACATATCTCAAGTGCCAAAGTCCGGGGTAAAGAGATGTACAGTGAAAGTGAAGAGGGAATTTTACAACTTCACAACGGGACTTAATTCATAGGCTCTGACCCAATAGTGCTCCACCTGTGTTTCTTTCTACCTGAAGGAAACTTTGAATTTTGTTGTATGGAACATTTCACAGCAATAACACAGTACAGGTGCATAAATCCTAGATTCCATAGTATCACATACCACCAGTGCCAACAGAAATCTCTGTTTCTTAGAACTGAGAGCAAATACGTATTAGATCCCAGAGAAATCCAGTTTAGCATCCTTTACCTTTACCCTTTAATATTCAATGTCTGGGCTTGCTCTTTCTTCCAAGTTGCCATTCTACAACAACAAAATTGCCAGCCTACTGGATCCCCAGAGCCCTTTGTCAGTCACTTCTCTTCGTTGTCCTGGCCTGGTCAGCCCCCCACAGAAACACTCAGGAGTCAGGGCTCCTGACAGAGCTGTCCCTCCCAATATCCGTTTTGCTGCTGGATTAGGTCATGGCAGAGCAGGCCCACCTAGGTAAGCATCTAGGCAAGAGCATCTAAGCAGAATTATCACAGTGGGGGGAACAGCGGAGCCAGAAAGCTTTTTATTCTGTAAAGGTAAAGGGACCCCTGACCATTAGGTCCAGTCGTGGCCGACTCTGGGGTTGTGGCGCTCATCTCATTTATTGGCCGAGGGAGCCGGCGTACAGCTTCCGGGTCATGCGGCCAGCATGACTAAGCCGCTTCTGGCGAACCAGAGCAGTGCACGGAAACACCGTTTACCTTTCCGCCGGAGCGGTACCTATTTATCTGCTTGCACTTTGACGTGCTTTCGAACTGCTAGGTTGGCAGGAGCAGGGACCGAGCAATGGGAGCTCACCCCGTCGTGGGGATTCGACGCTGACCTTCTGATCGGCAAGTCCTAGGCTCTGTGGTTTAACCCACAGCGCCACCCGCATCCCTCAGTATTTTATTCTGTAGTTGACATAAAACAATGAATTTGCCTTATTTGAATCTGAATTTGTCATCTGATCCAGCCTTCCCCATGCTTCTCTTGAGTCTGTTAACATTGTGTTGCTTTCTGCAATTGCACAATTCATTTGTTTTGTAATAAATCTTAAGGCTCCTAAAGTTAAATTGGTTATCTCCAAAGCACTCAGTCCAAACCTTATTCCCTCTGGCAAATACAGAGACTACACCAAATTAATATTTATTTGCAAGGGGACAGATGCATAGTCTGTGCACGTCTGATTCTGAATTAATATACAGTGAGTTGAGGGCCTGGGAGGAAGATGAGCTTTTGAACAAACTGATTCTGTATGGTGCCATCCCATAAGCAGCAAGGAATCAGGAAATTTCAGGCTTATGGTGCCTGGGTCTTTCCTAAAACCACAAAAATAGGCGACTGAATGCAGGCTTTCATTTTTTTCATTTGAATATGGCCCTCAGGTTTTATAGGCAACTGTTCATGTCATAGGTACTGCTGTATTTGCAGCATCTCTTGAGAAAAGGATTGGAAAAATCTGTTTAAAACAAACCAAAATACCTAACCATAGCCCACACCAACAGAAGGCAGAACTCATAAGCTAGTCACAGACTTGACAGCAGAGGGGAATGTCTGACAGAGAAGAATGTGTTTTGGCACCCATAATCATTTATTCTTATTTCAAAGAGCAATTGAAACCTTACTCAAATGGACTCATCCACTCCACTGATCCAGTGGAAGGAAATCCCTATAAATAAACAGGGACCATTTTTGCTTCTTTTTACCCCATATCTTAGTAGGATCAAGCAACAGAAGAGACAATGAAAGAAGCTCCTTCTGTGCTGGAGCAACTGGCCAGACTAAGAGGCCCCATCAGAGTCAACTCCTTTGTATAACCAGTGGAAATCCTATTGGCCCCTTGTGTCACATAATCACTGCTAGATGGATAACTGCAGTACCATGTTCTGGCCACCTCCAGTGATTGTGGCAGCAAAGCAAATAACAGGCTAGCAATTCTCTTCTGATTTCTGCTGTTGGTTGGACGTAGCTGAGGAATAGTAATAGTAATAGTAATAGTAATAGTAATAGTAATAGTAATAATACCACAGTACTATCACCCTTTAAAAAGTTGCTGCTGGAACTTCCTATCACTTGGCAAAGTGAAAAGCATGAAATGATGTTTAAATATCCACAGACACACTGGAAAACTACTTACTTTCCTGTTTTTTCTACTGGTCATCCAAGCACATGGAAGAAGGATGATCAGCCAAAAAAGCATGCCGTATATAATTTGCATCCAGAAACAGTGCTACCTGATCTTTGCTCAGTTCAGTATAGACCTGCATAGGGATTAATCATTGTGAAACCATATGGGAAATGAACTAGGTGCATTATCAAAAATATTCTGGCATCCCTCTCTCAGATAAGGAGAAAAACGAAACAGCTGCAAATCTTGGCATTTGCTACAGAATTCACATCAATATTCAATGAGACTCAAGCAGATGGAGGAAGCTATGTCAGAAATAAAATTGTGTTCTGAAGAAATGAAAGTTTGTTTTGATTCTGGTCAAGACTGTTCAAGGGTTTGGTTGTTAGTTGATTGGCTCTGATAGCGGTTTCCCATTCTCTAGATTTTTTCTTCCCGGCTAATATTGTTGGCTTTATAATTGTTATCCATCCCACATTACAAAGAGAAGGACAAGCTGGAATTAAAGAAGGGTTCCCCCCTCCTTGACATATTTCAGGAAACCATTAAGCTCCATCTTCTGCCAAACGAATAGCTCGGCATAATTAATGCATTAAAGACTTATTAGAGTTGATCAGACTAATGCAAGTCGAAGTTTACCCCTAAATATATCTCTGGTGCTGAGTACAGGAACTAAATGGGAACAGTCACAACTGAAAGCAAGCCGGATATGTTCTGCAGCCTTTGTTCTTTCTTTTCTACAGCCAGAACTATGTATGAGGTAGCTGAAGCATGTCTATGAAACCTAGGAAAATAAGTAGAGCCTTCCTGGATCAGGCCAAAGGCCCTATCTAATCCAGCACCCTCCTCATCAAAATGGCCAACCAGATGTCTCTGGGAAATCCACAAACAGGGCATGGGGACTGAAATGTAGGTGGGTTCCCACGAGGCAAGACACAGTGATAACAGCAAGAACCTTTATTAAACTAACAGAACTGGACAACAGAGGCAAAGCAACTGCTTATATACATTTCTGAAGGCCTGGGCCACTCCCACTCCCAACGTGATTGGCTGCCTAAACTTCCAAGCTGTGAATCATGACTCAGAGTTTAAGGGCCAACAGCAGAGGCTAAAATCCTGAAATGTTCTGTGATTGGATATCACGTATTGAATCAGAACACAGGGGCTCAGAATCTTTAGTCCAGACTCAAGTTCAGGCAAACACAGACCACTGAATACATAACACCGGCAATGGCAGT
This sequence comes from Podarcis filfolensis, assembly GCF_964270895.1. Classification (NCBI taxonomy): domain Eukaryota; kingdom Metazoa; phylum Chordata; class Lepidosauria; order Squamata; family Lacertidae; genus Podarcis; species Podarcis filfolensis. The sequence goes on from NC_139610.1 coordinate 54,871,840, forward strand.
CTCCCTCTGCTACTCATCAGCAGATATAGTGTTTCTGATCCAGAATGCAGTGCTAGTCACCATGTCTGGTAGCCATTGGTAGTCTTATCATCCACGAATTTGTATAATCCCAATTTAACTCCACCTAAGGGAATGGCCATCACCAGCATTGATGTTGAGATATTTAGGCAAAACTACTAGTCATGCTGAATGAATAGTTTTCATGCTTCTTTTTTCTAATTTAAATAGCAACTGCAGGGTGGCTGATTAAGAGTGGGACCTTCAAAGCACAATCTTCTACAGCACTATCCTGTTGAAAAGCTAGCCCTAAAGCCATTATTTACACTGTAGTGCCCAGGAACAGTCTGCCTACCAATGGTGTCTCAGGAGGCAATAAATTTCTTCCGCCACAATCTCTTGGTCTTAGACCCCAAATCCCAGGGCCAGCCCTACCACACAGCCAGCGAAGTGATGCATACCCTCCAGTATTCCTCAGTTGAAAATAGGGACATTCTATTCTACATCAGTATCACTGATTGAGCATTTTCTCCTGGTCATGAACAAAAGTTATCAGAGGATACACACAAGACTGCAGTCTTTTAAGCAGAAAAAAATTTGAATTTATGTATTGCATTTAGGGACACTTGAAGTACCCTGCCCCCAAGGTCCCATTTGATCAATAGTCTTTCCACTCACCCCCTGTTTTGTGACTGCCCCTTGCTGGATCTTTTCTTCCCTTGGCCGGAGCAACAACCTAATAATAGCTAATAAATGCTTCCACTATTTGGCTTGGGCAAGTCGTGGGGCACATCTAAGAGCAAGGATGTCAAAACATGCATACAGGATAAAGAAAGCACTGCGCTGTTCAAGCCTAAGCAGAGCTACTCTTTCAGGGTCCATGGGCAAAACTGCAGCTAAACTAAAACTGCAAGTTAGCTACAATTTTGCCCATGGTCCTTTCAAGAGCAGCTTAAAGTAGCTTGTGTTTGGGAATTTGGGACTCCCCATGACAAAGTGAGAAGTTGTGGTGGCTTAAGGGTTTTTGTGAAGGTCCAGGCATTTTCATGGCAATTGGAGACTATGAGTGGTGTGCTTCAGACAGCATCATGAGATAACAGGTGAAGGCAAGAACTGGTGTTTGGATGGCACAGCAAGACCTTTAAAAGTGTTTGGCCTGAGCAGAGGGCCACATCATTCGGGCTCCACTTCAGGGGCAAAATGTCTTGAGCCAGCAGCACCAAATCCAAAAGAAGACTCATGCAATATGCTTTGAAGTGGACAGGGTGATGAATAACCTTAAAGAACACAGTCTCTTTCTGTACCTTCCCCACTCTCATTTTGAAGAACTGCTTGCACCAGCTCCACATGTGAACTGCAAGCTGTGTGACAGAATCCCTGCACAATAATGGGCTCTGCTGTAGCCCATCAAATTTGTCTAAACATGAAAAGCAATATTGGCATCTCTAAGAAGCTTTGAAAACATGAGTAATTCATTTGAGAATATGACGGCAATATTTTTACTGGAAAATCGTTGCATATCAGAGTTCTTCAGTGTTATTTCTGGGAACAAGCCTACAACATGTTCCTTTTGTTTATATATTCATTGTTGCTTGCCGTGGCCTTCTCAATTACCACCAAGAAAATGTTGAAGCCAGAGCAATGATACTGAACCAAATATTATAGATACATAGATATGCTGCTGCTGCTGCTGTCTTGAAATCTCTGGATGATGTCAAGTTGGCTAAAACATGGTTACAAGAGAAGTTGTAGCTTCTGCAGCCTTGAGAAGTCTACTTTGACCATATTACAGATGGGAGGTATCAAAGAAGCACTGAAGCTTTTATGCTGCTGGTTTTAACTGCTGTCTGCAATCTGTTATAGTGTTGTTTTAAAATTGTTTTTATGTAATTTTATTATTGTGAGCTGCCCTGGGCTCCCCTGGAAGAGGAAGGGTGAGTTATAAATTTGAAATAATAATATTATTATTTTTAAGTAGTAGTAATAGCAGTACAGTGGTACCTCAGGTCACAGGCGTTTCATGTTACAGATGCTTCAGGTTACAGACTTCGCTAACCCAGAAATAGTACCTCGGGTTAAGAACTTTGCTTCAGGATGAAAACAGAAATCGCGTGGCAGCGGAGCGGCAGCAGTGGGAGGCCCCATTAGCTAAAGTGGTACCTCAGGTTAAGAACAGTTTCAGGTTAAGAATGGACCCCCAGAACGAATTAAGTTCTTAACCAGAGATACCAGAACAGACCTCCAGAATGAATTAAATTCTTAACCTGAGGTACCACTGTAGTGCATTTTTTCACATGCTTCCTCCAAGCAGCCTGGAGTGCCACAGATAGCTACCCTCCCCTAATTTTATTCACACAACAGTCCTATAAAGTAGATTAGGCAGTAGGTCCATGGTTGACCCAAGGTCACTCAGGGAACTTAATGGCTGGGTTCAGGGTAGTGTGGGCACCGACAAAGCCATCTTTGTGTTTCTATACAAATAATTGTGTTTCTATACAAATAATACAAATACCATTTCAAAAATGGCAAGAGTTTCTAAATTATTTGTATAGAAACAAAAAGATGGCTTGCTAGAGCAACACAGTCTAAGCTTGGAGCATTCCGCTTGGATGTTCATACTGGTCGGTTCACATGGTGGAAAAGAAAGGGTAGAAAGTGGGCAAGCAAAATGTTTGGTAGTGCTTTCTCCCAAGGTGAGGGAGGGGTGGCCTAGCTAAGCTTGGCAGGACAGCTTACTCTATGATCTTAACCCCTTCGTGCATTAATTAGAGTTACATGAGACTGCATATATCTCATAGTTTGAACCCAAGTCACTATGAGCTTAGTGCAACTACTAGTCAAATCTGCTAAATTAACGCTAACATGATGTGCAGGGGCCTTATCAGGACCTTTAGTGGTCCTTTGTTTGGGCTGCAGTACCACAAATTATTGAGCAATCTTCAGGGATGGGAAACTGGTGAATTACTGAAGTCTATTTGTACATTCCAATCGGCTAGCAAAGCTTGCAAGACCTTAGATTCAAGCAAATATGTTATAGCAAAGTTTCATCAAAGTGGCAAAAAGAGCTGAGACCATCCAGTGTCCTGCTCTGATATAGCAATTCAGATTCTGTAAGGGCATCAATTAATTCCCAAGTGAGAGTTTGTATCCTGGGAAGCTAAGCCTATTGGCAGCAAACAGTGGCATAGTGTGGGTTACCAGTGCTTGGAGGGGTGGTGGGAGGGAGGGAAATGGACAGAGCGCTTAGGCACATTCAGCTGCCTAATGGCGTCCATGTCACCCAAGGGATCACAGCCACAGAGATAAACAAAGAAGAGTCATTCAGTAGTCTGGAGAGGTCACTTCTGGTTCGCATGGAGAAGCCATTTTCAACAGAGCCCCGCCACGAAAGCGCGCAGCTGTATCAAGGCAGCACTAGGTGTTGACATTTTGTGCCCCCTGACAATTTTGCACCCAAGACAGTCATCCCTGTGCCCCCCCATGCTATGCCACAGGCAGTAAATACTACTGTATAGGGGTACTTAATACAAATATATACATTTTGTAGCCCCTTAACTGAAACTGATCATTCCAAAATTGCTCAATTTTTCAAAACCGGGAATGAGTAAGTTACTCTATCAGTTTTTCAAAGCTGGAGGATCTCAGTGCCCTCAGAGCCCCCTGAAGCAGCCACGGCAATTTTGCTGGCAGAACAGCTTTTAGGAAGCAAAGTGAACCTTAATCTGTTGCCTAGAAATTAAAGGAAAAACAACTCCGAGATAGCGCAATATTACTTAAATAATCATCTGCTGGAATTGCTTATTTATGGAATGAGAACCTGGATGGAAACACATGGAAAATACCTTTGTAATTTACACTTACCTCAAAAAAGCCTTTGTTTCATCTCTGGCCTTGCCAACATACTTCTGAGCTGAGCCGTGTGTCTTAAGTCCTGTCTGTCTTTCGTTACCGCACAGGCGTGTGGCAGGCAGCAAGCCAGCTGGAGGCAGAGATTTTGACTACTAACTGTTACCAGCTGATTCCCTGCCTCCAAAAAATTAATGTGACCCACTGGTTCAAAGACCTCACAATTCATTTCTAAAATCCATATCAGAATGCTTTAATCAAGATAGTCCCAAGCATTTTGTTAAAAGACCCACCAAGAACTTTTGTCTGCAGTTTGGGACTGTGCCTGGGCAGGCCAGACATACTGCGGATCCGAGGGTGGCAAAATTGCTTGAGTGCTTCTCACTGAATGAAGCATATACACCATTCTTAGACATAGGAGTATACAGGCAGAAGTTTTTCTTGCAACCGTCGGTTTATTTATTTTCCTTCTAAAGCCATTTATATGAGTTGCCGTTGATTCGTTGGAACACCATTCACTGTGTCATGAATTTTTGACTATACAGTGGTACCTCGGGTTAAGAATTTAATTCGTTCTGGAGGTCCGTTCTTAACCTGAAACTGTTCTTAACTTGAGGTATCACTTTAGCTAATGGGGCCTCCAGCTGCTGCCGTGTGATTTCTGTTCTCATCCTGAAGCAAAGTTCTTAACCCGAGGTACTATTTCTGGGTTAGCGGAGTCTGTAACCTGAAGCGTCTGTAACCCAAGGTACCACTGTTTTCATTCTGAAACCTGTCATTCATGCCCTTGTTAATTTGCTAGATTAGAGTTCTCTTCCATGGGTTTTTGCCCACTTTCGTTTTCCCATTCTGCTTTCATTTTCATTGATTTCAGTGGACTATTTAGGTGATACTGCAGAGCTTGTAAATGCTGGTGCTATCCATCTTACAGTTTTCAGGCATCACACTGCCCTCTGTTAATATAATACATGGATAGGCAAACTAAGACCCGGGTGCCAGATCCGGCCCAATCGCCTTCTAAATCCGGTCCACGGATGGTCTGGGAATCAGCGTGTTTTTACATTAGTAGAATGTGTGCTGTTATTTAAAATGCATCTCTGGGTTATTTGTGGGGCCCGCCTGGTGTTTTTACATGAGTAGAATGTGTCCTTTTATTTAAAATGCATCTCTGGATTATTTCTGGGGCATATGAATTTGTTCTTTTTTTTTCTTTCAAAATATAGTCCGGCCCCCCAAAAGGTCGGAGGGACAGTGGCCCAGCCCCCTGCTGAAAAAGTTTGCTGAGTCCTGAAATTATAATAATTTCCAAATTTTAGAAAGACAGAGACAGTGATGCCCATTTTATAGCCAATTTGTAGTGTCATGGGTCCTAGCCCCACATTGGACAAAAGATTCCTGCGTTGCTGGGGATTGAACTAGATGACACTCATGGTCCCTATAAGTCTACGCAGTGGCGTAGCGTGGGGGTGCAGGGGGGGCTGGCGGCACCGGGCACAACATCTGGGGGTTAGGGTTAGGGGGCGCAAATCCACGGGTTAGGGGTGCAAATTACTTGCCTTGCCCCGGGTTCTGACAACCCACGCTACGCCACTGAGTCTATGATTCTATTATTGTCTCCCCTCCCTGTTTCCCATTCTAATCTTCACTCTCCCCTTGATAGGGCAGGGTCCTAGCATATAACAGGTTTCATTCATTTGTTTATTTGTTGCAAGGACGCGGGTGGCACTGTGGACTAAATGACTGAGCTTCTTGGGCTTGCTGATCAGAAGGTTGGTGATTCAAATCTGCACAATGGGGTGAGCTCCCGTTGCTCTGTCCCAACTTCTGCCAACCTAGCAGTAATAATATAATAACAATAATGTATTATTTATATGCCGTCCATCTGGCTGGGTTTCTTCAGCCACTCTGGGTGGCTCCCAACAGAATATATAAAAAAGCGACAAAACATCAATCAAATATTAAAAACTTCCCTAAACAGGGCTGCCTTCAGATGTCTTCTAACAGTCAGATAGTTGTTTATTTCCTTGACATCTGATGTGGCGGGTGCCACCATCAAGAAGGCTCTCTGCTTGGTTCCCTGTAACCTCACTTCTCACAGTGAGGGAACCGCCAGGAGGCCCTCGGAGCTGAGCCTCAGTGTCCGGGCTGAACGAGGGGGGTAGAGACGCTCCTTCAGCTATACTGGGCCGAGGCAGTTTGAAAGCACGGCAGTGCAAGTAGATGAATAGGTACCACTGTGGCGGGAAGGTAAACGGCATTTCCATGTGCTCTGGCTTCTGTCACGGTGTTCCATTGTGCCAGAAGTGGTTTAGCCATGCTGGCCACATGGCAAGGAAAGCTGCCTTTGGACAAACACTGGCTCCTTGGGCCTGAAAGCAAGATGAGCGTTGCAACCCCATAGTGTCCTTTGACTGGACTTAAGCATCCAGGGGTCCTTTACCTTTCACCTTTACCTTATTTGTTGCATTTGTATCCTACCTTTTCCTCCAAGGAGTTCAAGGTGGTGTGCATTCCTCATTTAATCCCCACAACAATCCTGTGATCAAGATTAGGCTGAGAGGCAGTGAACTTAATGGCTGTGGCGATTCAAACCTTGCTCTCCATGGTCCTAGTCCAGCACTCCAACTCCTATCCCATGCTGATTCTCAATTGGTGTTTGGATCACGACTGCATCCTATCTGACCATTGCAGACTGTTTATCTACAGCATTTTGTGTGACACAATTAAAACCAATTAAAAAATGGTTCACGATTTCATGAATTATGTATGTTTATATGCATCCCTATCACTATGAATTAAGTTATATGCTGTTCAGGCAACTTACTTTTTATGAGTATTATATTTACAATCTGGATAACATTTCAGTTTATTTATTTATTTTTGAATTCATGGCCCTATATTTCCTGGTTAGGGAGATTCATTATGAATGAATGGCTTTGCATATTCTTAGTGGCTTCATAAGAAACTGATTTAGGGAGCTTCATGTTTTTTACATATGGGTAAGTATATAACATTTGGGCAAAGGATTATATTAGAAAGCATGTAACATAAACAAAAAAGTTAAAGTAATAGATGCAAATATTCAGGGAAATTGTTCTTTCCCAAAAGATATTAAAAACATAACTTTTAAGCTTTAGAAAGCAAATATTATTTCCCTGGTTAAATCCAGTACTGGTAACCACTTGAATTTCAACTGCACCAAAACACATTACTATTTGATTTAATAATATAAGAAAATACTATTGGGGAAAGTATGTTACCATAAGCATAACAAAATTATACCATTGAGCAATTCACAAACAATCCATAAGCAATAATGCAATAAAATTTTTGCTATTCCTTTATAAAGCATTTGGAGTGGATAAATTGCTTTACAATTCTTATTCTTCCTAATGAGCTCACGCAGTAAGTCATTCTTACGCATCTTCTTGTTGACAGCAAAGTCTCTCAAAGAAAAGTTCCCATCAGCTCAGTCTGTTGGTCTACCAAAAAGGCTTCAGCCACTTACAGCCAAAACTGCAAAGCATTAAAGAAACAGAAAGGGAAATATAGCCTAAAAAGACAAAAATAGGAAAATAATACCAAATGCAAATCATCTGCTAGGCCACCAGCCACTCTATAAATTCTTTCTTAACTTTCCAGGCTGGGATGGCGAAACTGGCCCCTCTAAACATCATAAATGTCATACAATAAGAAAGTTAAAAGCTTGGTCTACTATTATTAGTATGATTAGTATACACATACATATGACCTAAATTGACAGCTGATGGTGTCCTGGCCCTCAAAGTTAATGTGACCAAACACTATAACATTCAGTGTTTAAATCCATATCAAACCAGGTTGTTTCAAATGCCAAACCCAGGGGAATTTACATCTGAATCTATGGCATGATGGTATTATCTGAGATGTGTCTTAAATTCCCCTGGGTTTGGCAGAGAAACTTCACTTAGCATTTGCGAAACAGACTTACCGCCTGTTAAAGTTCTTGGTTCTTTGAATCTAACCCTATGACTGGGATCCAAGGACACTTTCCCATTTCATCTAAGGATCACAGTGTGGTTTACAATATAAAAACACAAAAGTATATAGCAAAATACTGTCACCACCATGCCACCCCAATCTCTGAGCGGTGCAAAATTCCAGGGGTTCTGACCAAGACACTATACTTCTGTTGATGCAGCCTAGAATAGCATCAGATTTTTTTCTGCTGCATCCCACTGTTGATTTAAGCCTGTGGTCTGCTAAGACCCCTACATCCTCTTCACATGTACTCCTGGCAATCCAGGTGTTCTTCATCTTATATTTGTGCTGCTGGTTATTCCTGCCAAAGCGTAGAACCTTACACTTTGTCCCTACTGAAATTCATTTTGTTAGTTTAGGCCCAGTTCTCCAATCTCTGAAGTTCATCTTGAATCTCGATTCTGCCTTCTTGACTCCTCCTCCCAGTTTGGTGTCATCTGCAAATTTGATGAGCATCTCCTCAATTCCTTCATTAAGGTGGTTTATAAAGATATTGAACATCAACGGGCCCAGGACAGAACTCTGAGGCACCCCACGTCATTTTTTTCCAGGATGATGAGGAACCATTAAGGAGCACTCGTTGGGTTCAGTCAGTCAACTAGTTACAAATCCACCTAACAGTTGCCTTGCCCAGTCCACATTTTATCATCTTCCCTGCAATATCATGAGGGACTTTGTCAAAAGCATTACTGAAATCGGGGTACACTATGTCTGCAGTATTCCCCTGATCCACCAAGCTTGTAACTCTATTTTAAAATAGAAAGAAATGAGATTCATCTGGCATGACTTCTTTTTGAGAAACCATGCTAGGTTTTAGTAATCACAGCCTCCTTTTCTAATTGCTCACATAAGTAAAGGTAAAGGGACCCCTGACTGTTAGGTCCAGTCGTGACCGACTCTGGGGTTGCGGCGCTCATCTCGCTTTATTGGCCGAGGGAGCCGGCGTATATGTGGCCAGCATGACTAAGCCACTTCTGGCAAACCAGAGCAGCGCACGGAAACGCCATTTACCTTCCCACCAGAGCGGTACCTATTTATCTACTTGCACTTTGACGTGCTTTCGAACTGCTAGGTTGGCAGGAGCTGGGACCGAGCAACGGGAGCTCAGCTCATCGCGGGGATTCGAACCACCGACCTTCTGATCAGCAAGCCCTAGGCTCAGTGGTTTAACCCACAGCGCCACTTGCGTCCCTAATTGCTCACATACCGACTATTTAATTTTAGGACCTTTCCTGGTATTGATGTCAAGCTGAGCAGTGGGTAGTTACACAGGTTTTCTTTTTTTCCTTTTTTGAGGAGGCTCACAGCATTAACATCCCAAAAGGTCTTGCTTCTCCCATAGTCACAGCCTTGGATTCAAGCAGAAATCAAGCATGGCTCAGTCTCTTTGGCATCTCCCTGCTTCTAGCACACTACTTTGGCCATTGTCCTTCCCAATACTAGCCAGGTGAGGGAGGGAGGGAGGGCTGAACTATCTGGCCTCTGGCACAAAGCCACTTCTTTGTTATACTAACAACCATGCTTAGTGTCAATTAACCCACCAAGAAGCTGACCTGGCTGCTTCAACAACTGAGTCCCCCAAACTCAGAACAGTATTATTTATAAATGTTGAGCACACATATCAACAGAGTAGAATTCAAGTCACTGCCAAAGTTAGCTTCTTACAATAATTGCTCTAATAAACTGAAGATATTATAACATGCTTTTCATGATCATAATCCAGAATTCTGTAAATGTGTTTTGGGTTCTACTCAGTCCCATTGAAATGAATAGACCTAAGTTAGGCATGTCCATTAATTTCAATGGGTCTTCTCTGAATGTGACGAATGTTGGATATATCAGCTGCATTCATTTTGATGAACTATAAGCCAAGAATGAATTACAGGCATTCTTTCATTCTAACAGCAACACAAAAGTTCCTGACAAATGCTCATTTTTGAGATATATTTCTTTCAGGTATTCTAAACATGATCAGTACATGGTCTTTAGGTAACTTAATACCAATTATTCTCTTACTAACAACTCTCCAAACCCCTTTAAACCTTTGGACAACTCCCACCATATGTGGAAAACATGGTCTACCAGGTTTCCTTGACAGAAGGAAGAAGCAGTTGCCAAAACTGTAAGATCAAATCAAAGTCAATTAAGGATTCAAGATTTATGGGCAATGACCTCATAAGGTAAAATCATGCCTTTGGCATCATTTCTGAGATATAAATTTACTTTTGCCCATCAGTAGTAACTGCTTATTTTTGCTCAGACCATGTATAGTAAAGGGATTGACCACAGAGTCATGCACTTCATTACAGCACATCCCCCCCCCCCACTTTGACAGCTTTTAACAAGGTTTCTGTTTGTCTCAGAGGACTACAGTTAGAGAAAGTACAATTATCTAGAGATTATCCAGAAAGACTTATAAAAGGCATTGGAGTTCAATACTTCAGTTCCAGTCCACCTAAAACTTCAGCCTCTATTTTAAGAGCATCTCAAGATGTGTGTTGTAAAACTGATGTGGCCTTTATACAAAGCAGCTCGAATCTGACACTTAAAAGGGGAGGTTTTATACGGAGCCATAAAATCACACTCGAATAAAAAATTATCTGCAGATGAATCTTGAGGGCTTTAACCGTGGGCTAACCTTGCTTACAGTATGTGGTACTCAGGGAAAGCATCCAGTCAGGCAAGGGTAGGGCTGTGGTGTGGTGGGGGCTCATACAAAACAGCAATTAGATTTTGCCAACAGGAAAGCATTAAGTGCAACTGAAAATTATTGTCAGCGGCATTGCTTGCAAATCCAAATGAATGCCATTCTTCAATTTGTGCTGCATTCTGTTCCATCCTATCCACGGTCCCTCGGGTCTTCTTTACCGCAGCACATGAGCACCTTCCAGTAGTGCCTTGAGTGATGTGACTAACATCTGTCATGTATGACTCATTCTTACTCCGGGAGAGAATTGTGAGCACAGCAGGGGGTTGGCTTTTGTTTAGTAGGTGTGGGTTTGTTTGCTTTGGTTGGCTTTGGGTAGGAATGCGCATGCTGCTAAGAGTTCACAGGAGCCATGGGAGACCAAAGACATTTCACCTTGCACTCGGAGCGAAAGGTGATGGAGGCTATGAAGGCTCTTGGCTTTGGCATGGGAGCTGTCCTTCAATGAAATTTTGACAGAATGAAAACACAGGTGTCCTCTTTTATGGAGAGAGCAACAGGCTTTGTTTCCCTCAAAGGCCCCTGCCACAGATGATAGTTCCCCTCCCACCTGCCTTACTGGCTTCCCCATCAGATTCATCCCCAACAACCAGTTGCCATAGCAGCATCCTAGCAGTCTCTGAGGAGTAGCATCAAGTTATAAGTCAACATCGCTGCCAATACTATTCGTCAGTTAAACCAGTGTTGCCAGATGTGCAACCATTCTCATTTGCCTATAGGCCTTGCCTATGAAGTACAACCCCTTTTTTCACAAATATACAATAATCCGGGGTTGTTCTGGGGACCATACTAACTTGGGCAGCACTCTGGCAACTCCCAAAGGGCTCAGGAGGTCTCATGCAGGAGCAGGAGAGAGAAATTGTACTGGAAGGTGGTTTTCTTCTGCTTTTACTCCTATTTTCATCCCAACCTGAGAAAACAGAAGGAGTGTTCACACATTTCGTTCAAGAAGTGTACCAGCTGATCTGTACAGTCATATAGCTGTTCACATGTAACGTTCAACAAGTCCACTAGGGGCAACTATGGGAGTCAACCCACTGAAATTAATAGACTAAACTTCCTCATGTTCATTAATTTCAGTGGGTCTTTACTGAGTAAAACTTCGTTGAATATCACCTTGTATTCATAAACTGCTGTGAGTTCAAGGAATGAGGCAGGATAGGAAATTACATAAATTAATATCAGTAACTTGAAATTGCATTATTATAGCTAAGGCGGGAGGCCATTTCTTTTCTTCCCCTCGAATAATATGGAACTGTGGAAGGATTCTCTTTTTCAAAAAACAGAAATGTAGGCTTACTTTAATAGTCCTGCAGCTGTTCTACAACATTAGTGTTTAGTTTCCACATAGCACCGATATTTTTCAAAGGGAATAATGTCTAACATATATACTTCAACTGTATTGGGGCTTTTCTTCTTAGACATTTCTTAAGCCATTACTACAGAACCCTGTGGATTATCACAATATTGTGAATTCTAAGAACTGAGTTGACATACCAGTCGATTAATAAGGAGGCGACAACATTACTTTGGTCTTCTGGTAACCACTCATGCCCTGTGGAATTTATGAATCCGAAGGTATTTTTGTTTTCAGCCAGCCACGGGTGTCCGCTGTTAATATTGGTCCAGCACCTTCTCCAGTTCATATCCAGTGTGACATTTTTTATATATACAAGCAAATCTCCTTTGGCCCCAAGGATATCGAATCTGAAGTTGTTCTGACAACATCCATCAACTCTGTTAGTTTTAATGGGAGCTGAGGTGTGTATGTGGGGGGGGGGGAGAGGGGGAGGTGGCCAGTAAAGAGGTGCCACAATAATAATAACCAACTTTCAAAGGCGAGAAACAGCTTGATATGTAGCCAGAGAAGTGCCAGTGTTCATCATTTTTGACAAAGAGGAATTTCACTAAGAACAGCAAGTTTTGCTTTCCTTAATATCCACTGAGACTCCAAAAGAGAGGGGAGGAATACATAACACAGGGAGTATCCAGTTCTTATGCTTTAACTCAGCTTAAGCCCTTAGCTGGACTCATGGAAAACAATCTTTCCATAACATATTTCACCAAGATTCTTAAGGTGTCTTAGTCTATCTTGTGCACCCAAATCCAAATTTTTGTTTGTTGCTTTGTTTAAAAATAGAAATAGAAACCACATCCAAGGCACATCACTTTCACCAAAGAATTCTGGGACAACTGATATCAGTCAAGCGCATTTGATGTATTCTTTTTGGTGCCTGCTTTAAAAAAAAAAAGTTTAAGAAAGCCTAACTAGACAGATAGATGTTGATGTGTTTTAATCTCTTTTAAATATGTTTGAAATGTTTTAATTACTTGTTTTTAACTTGTCTTTTATTGATAGTTTTATTTGTTCTTGCAAATTGCTTGGAGGCTTTATTACAATCGAGCAGTATATAAATCTTGCTAGCTAAAGCAATTTTCAATAGCAACTAATGTCAGTGTAAAATTAAAATATTAAACCAGTCCACAAATACAGCAGCACACACAAAGTCTGGAAATTCCTGGGTGTGAGGGGAAAAGAGAATTCTGTTTTATCAATTATTTTCTCACTTAATCTGATCTATTAGAAATATAACTGAAACGTAACACAACATGTATTGAGAGTTTATGCCTCACATTTTTTACACCAGCTGTTTTTATTTCACTTTAAATCAGCAAAGCTTTTACACCAAGCCTTTGGAACTGACCATCCCGAGCAGCAATACCGTTAGCCCTGACCACATGTTTTCTATTTGGTGTTTCTGAGGTAAAATCCCCTCATGAGAGTGGGAGAAATGAAAACGTGACTTGCAGGAAATATAAAAATCTGTCTCCCCTTCACCCCAGACTTAAAAGAGGGCATGGATTCATGAGGATATAAAGCAAAAGAAGCCAATACTTTTGTATTTTATTTTTTAAAGCAAAATGTGGGAGAGTCAGTTTCTAAAAGTTTACTAAGTCACGAATGATCGGTCAATCAGTTGTGTTGAAGGCAGTGGAACCTGCATTCTCTGGAAGGCCTCATAAAAACTTGCAGTCCAACTTGCATTAGAAAGGCTATTTGCCTTGACACATTTAATAAGATTTTATCATGACAGTATTCCTAGTAGTGCAGAAGCTCAGTGACAGTTACATTTTCTTTGGGGGCCCTTCTGGCCAATGCTCCTTCCCCATGAGGGCAAAGCTACTTAGTACTTTACTAGTCATTCCTAGTCACATCCACCAATATCCTTAACCCTGTGTAATAAAAGGGAACAGGAAAGGAAATGTGGCTGGAGGGTAATCTTGCTGTGAGCGGGATAGCTCTGTTTTGTGATGGCCCAGAAACTGTAGCTGGTGAAAAAAAATAAAGCCACTTGACTGCTCACTGGGATAGACCATCAACACCATGTAGCACCCCTGTTGAGAAAATGGCACAGGCTGCTAGTTACCTACCAGGCTAAGTTCAAGGAGTTGGTACTACTGTACAAAGTCCTATATAGCTTGGGATAAGGATATGTAAAAGGTTAAAAGGTAACGTAAAGGGACTCCTGACCATTAGGTCCAGTTGTGGCTGACTCTGGGGTTGCGGCGCTCATCTTGCTTTATTAGCCGAGGGAGCTGGTGTACAGCTTCCGGGTCATGGGGCCAGCATGACTAAGCCGCTTCTGTAGCACACGGAAACGCCGTTTACCTTCCCGCTGGAGTGGTACCTATTTATCTACTTGCACTTTGATGTGCTTTCGAACTGCTAGGTTGGCAGGAGCAGGGACCGAGCAACGGGACCTCACCCTGTTGCGGGGATTCGAGCCACCGACCTTCTGATCAGCAAGTACTAGGCTCTGTGGTTTAACCCACAGCGCCACCCGCGTCCCATGTAAAAGGTTGCCTCATCCTTAATAACAGTTCCTCACCAGCCTGGAAAAAAGTGACAAGTGGGGCGCTGCAGAGTTCTGTCCTGGGCCTATGGTTGTTCAACATCTTTATAAATGACTTGGATGAAGGAATTGAGGGGATGCTCGTCAAATTTGCAGATGACACCAAACTGGGAGGGATAGCTAATGCCGCAGAAGACACTCAGAATTCAAGATGACCTTAACAGATTGAAGAATTGGACCAAAACTAACAAATTGAATTTCAATAGGGACAAATGTTAGGTTCTACACTTAGGCAGGAAGCAGCAGCTGCACAAATATAAGATGGGGGGCACCTGGTTTACTAGTAGTACATGTGAAAAGGATCTGGGGGGTCTTAGTAGACCACAAGCTTAACACGAGTCAATGATGCAGCAGCAAAAGCAAAACAAAACCACTAATTCTATTCTAGGCTGCATCACGGGAAGTCATAGTCCCGGTCTATTCTGCCTTGGTTAGAACACATCTAGAGTACAGTGTCCAGTTCTGGGTGCCACAATTTAAGAAGGATATTGACAAGTTGGAATGTGTGCAGAAGAAGGAGAGCAAGATGATCAAAGGTCTGGAAACCAAACCATATGAGGAATGGTTGAAGGAGTGGGGTATGTTTAGCCTGGAAAAGAGGAGACTGAGACGAGATATGATAACCATCTTCAAATATCTCAAGGGCTGTCACATGAAAGATGGAGCAAGCTTCTTTCCTTCTGCTCTGGAAGCTAGAACCTGAACCAGTGGCTTCAAGTTACAAGAAAGGAGAATCTAACTAAACATTAGGAAGAACTTTCTGACACTAAGAGCTGTTCCTTTGGAAGAAGGTGAACTCTCCTTCCTTGAGCAGAGTTTAGAGGGCCATCTGTCATGGATGCTTTAGATGGAATTCTTGCATTGCAGGAGGTTGGACTTCTCCCCTGACCGCATTTCAGGAAAGCTTCAAGTGGACTGTAAAAACTTCAACAGTCAACAGAAAGTAGGACAATAAAGTTTAGTTTCTTCATGAACCAGAGCCATTAGTGTCGTGGCACCAGTAATTTGGAAAGCTTATTGAAATCAGACTGGCACATATCATTCTGATATTTTTATCACCTGCTGAAAACTGTTTTGCTTCAAAAAAAGGGGGCGGAGAAAATAGTTTTGCTTCAGCAAGTGTTTTTAGTTAATTAATTGGATTCAGTCCTCGTCTTTTGTTCTGTATTTTACAATTTTAGCATTTTGCGATTGTTTCATGATTTTATTGTACACCCCACTGTGTTTTTATAAGTTGGAGGTTGTAATTATTCTTATAAATATATTAAAAATAAAAACCCTCAGCTTCCCATTAGGAGGCTTCTCAACAATTCAAGCCCTAATAAAGAGTTCTTCCATTCACCCAAACTCTTCAAGTTTGTTTCTTGAAGCAGCAAACTACCATGGTACTTATGAATTGAAAGATACATATTCATATAACCAATGAAGAATGTCCCTTGAGGGCACTAGTCATCCCATTAGGCAGAGAGAAGAAGCAGGCGACTGATTTTCAGTGTCCTAGAAAGGCAGCACTTTAATTCATTATAACTGTATAACTGGATCTTGAAGATTTTCTGTTTCAAGTGCCAAAATAGCTGGACTGGTATTGGGTAGTTAACAGGTAGGTAGCCGTGTTGGTCTGCCGTAGTCGAAAGAAAATTTAAAAATTCCTTCCAGTAGCACCTTAGAGACCAACTAAGTTTGTTATTGGTATGAGCTTTCATGTGTGTGCATGAAGAAGTGTATTTGAAGAAGTGTGCATGCACACGAAAGCTCATACCAAGAACAAACTTAGGTGCTACTGGAAGGAATTTTTTTAATATGGTATTGGTATGGTCTTTGACTTGTGGGGAGCAATCTGCTGTTTCTGCATTCAGCAGCAAAATATCTTCAGCCAGTCCTGTTGAAGAAGTCCTCCATTGTGTCTCTCAGGGAGTAGAGTATTTTAATGTAAAACATTTTCATCACAGACAGCACTTCCAGTTTGTCACTATTTTCAATTCAATCGCATACCAGCAAATTCAAGTTGTTTGGGAGCTCTTCCCCAAGAAACCTGCTTCTGTAAAAGATCCAACTTTTGCAACAGGGAAAGTGATGGAGAAATGTGCCATTTTAACCTCCACACAAACAAATCAGAAAGGCCGCTCACAAAATAGCCAATGTTACCTAGCATCCTTGCTGACAAATGCTCCCTGACGAATGCTCAGTAAACAGGCCTGGAAGCCCCCACAGTATGTCACTGAGATCACGATCCTATGCATGTTTAGTCAGAAGTAAGTAATGGCACTTACTTCAGGTTACTTGCATTTAGAATTGCAGCCCAAGTCCCTGAGGGGAAAAAATCATCTTAGCCAGTGCTTGGAAAGTCCCTGTACTGTGTTACTGCTTAGAATGATGTCTGACCTAACTCATTCCACGGCAGAAAATGGTCCATTGACATTTGGATGTCATTGATGGAACCTGATGAAAAGCATCAAGTGAGGAAGAACTGTTATCCTACTCTTCGTCATTAAGTGAAACAATATGAGGAAAGCTGTCATTCCAGTGAGTCCCATCTAGAAAATCACCCCAATCAGTCTGTCTCACTGTTTCGTGAGTGGTGCCAAAAGTAGATTGGCGGATGATTTTGTTTATAAAATTATAAAAAGATTTACTTGGTTTGGACTCCTTATGTCTGAACCAGGTCAAAAACTTTAGCCTTTTTTTAAAAAAAAAAAATCATTCAGTTCTCTGTGTTTCAGTAATGGGAAGAAGCTCTTGGTTCTTTTCCAAATCCTGGAGTTGACAGATCAGTCAAAAGCCATACTTTTCAAGCCATGCACCTCAGAAGACTCCATGGCCTTCAAAAGGCTGCAAGAAGGAATGCAGGACACTGTTCCACATTCAGCGACAGAGGCAAAGAAGTCATCCTGGTTGGCTTATCTTTGGTAGTTTGGGTAGAAGATGACAGACATGCTCATCGGATTTTTGGAAGTTGCTGTGCATTTGGACATCATAAAGTGCTCTTACAATGTCAGCGCCATGTGGTAAAACTATTTGAATGTGCCATTGCATGGTGAAAAACTGCTCTGATGCTCACTGGGCTACTAGGTTTGCTTTAGAATGATGATAAATACCAGCTTCCTCTAAGAGATTTGAACAATTTATTCCCCCATGAGGAACTGAATGGTAAAGTCATCCAGTGCTGTGTATATCATATAACACATCAGGCCTGTCCAGGCTTCAAGTTCTGATATGGTTCTGCTGAAATGGAGTAAAACAAGCATCTTGAGATTTCACTCGTAACCACAAGTGTTATTTCTGATTTTTTCAATTTCATAGCCCAAGAACAGAAGATCAACTACGGTCTATTCTTATCTCTAGCCTCAAGCTATCCCTTGAGCTCCATGGCGGAGCAGTGATTAGACCCTGGCCGTAATATCCTGTCAACTGCACCACAATACAGTGGAATTTGCATTCAGCCAAGCAGTGCTACGATTGCACAGCCCTGGATTGCAAGCTTGCCCATAGCTACATGTCGTTAAATCCAGGAATAAAACTTGTTCTGCCTTCAGGGAAACAACTATCTCAACGAATAACTTGCTGCTCAATTTATCAGCCTACCCAAACACAGAAGACCAGGTTGAACATACTGGGATTTAGACATGTGTTCTCAAGGAGTTTTGAACTCCAAAACTTGCACTTCGATCACTAATCCACCCACTCCAATTTACATGCATTGTGTAGGATTTTTACATTCCAGTTATAGCAATTGCAGGCCTTCCAAACAATTGCATTGCCAAAGAAATCCACATTGGTTTGTAAAGTAATTTCCATGTTTTATTCTTTTTCAACGTTGCATTTGCAATGGCTTGGAACTGTATAATGTATAGGGAAAACATCCTCATACTGGGGTCATTAGAAAGCTTTAAATATTTTTTTAACATATCTGGGTCAAATATTATGATCTAAATCTCCAGTGAGTATTGGAATATAGGGAAGTCAAGAATTTACAGCGGATATTAGTGTTTACTCTACATCACTGTTTATTTTGGGTGAATGTCTGCAAACATATATCCGATAGAACAACTCAATATGAACTCAAAAAGGTGATCCTAGAGCTTTAATGGACCCTTTGGTTAAAAAAAAATATGCAATATACAGACTTAATACAAATAATGCTGATTCCACAGGATGTAAGCCCAGTGGACTCATACATAAGAAAAATGGGAAACTGTCTTATATTGAGTCAGTTTACTGGTCTATCTAGTTCAGTATTTCCTATGCTGAGTGACAATGGCTCTGGAGGGTTTTTCCAGATAGGTGTCTCTCCCAGCCCTTCGAAGCAAGAGATTTTTCCAGTCTGTATCTGGAAGCCAGGGAATTAAGGTGGAACTTGCAAAGCAACTGATCTCCCACTGAACCAGAGTCCTTTCCTGCTATAACGGTCCCTCATATCAAGAATAAAGGAAGCCACTGGTTCATCTAACTCTGAAAGGTCTTTCCCAGACCTCCATGAAAATGCCAGTGATTGCCCTTCTGCCACAAAGCTGTATCCCTTCCCTAATTGTCTATGGGCCCCTCCAGATGTCCTTTTTATTCCACATCCATGGTGATTTTTGTTCATAATGCTATTGGGGCAGGGACATGTGATCCCGCTTTCGATGTCATTTGTGCCTGCAAAAGGTTTGGGGTGGTCACACTGCTTCTCTTCTTATCAGTGCATATCCCGTAACGTCCTGCTGAAATCCCGTAACTTTTCATACCGCAAATGTTCTGGCTTATTTTCGCCCTGCTTTTGTTGCACTATAGCCTCTCTGGACATCAATAATGTGGTAGCATTGGGGAAGCATCATGGAGCAAACTAAAGCAGAACAAAATCTACCCCATCCACTATTATTGTGTCAAGAATATGCTGCAGAATACACCCACAATAAAATACAGCCCAGAAGAGCCCTGCACAAAAACTTAACAGTGAAAGAAGGGAAAGTAGATGAGATTGGGCAGAATAGCTAGGTAGAAAGAATTCACCAAAGGGGTTCAAGTGAGATTCTTCATTGAAATCAGTGACTGCTTATTTTGAGTCATGCCAAAGGTGCTTAAGAAGAAGAGTTTGGATTTGATATCCCACTTTATCACTACCCAAAGGAGTCTCAAAGTGGCTAACATTCTCTTTTCCCTTCCTCCCCCACAACAAACACTCTGTGAGGTGAGCGGGGCTGAGAGACTTCAGAGAAGTGTGACTGGCCCAAGGTCACCCAGCAGCTGCATTTGGAGGAGCGGGGAAGTGAACCCGGTTCACCAGATTACGAGTCTTCCGCTCTTAACCACTAGACCACACTGGCTCTCTTAAGGTCATTGCCTGGTACAGAGTTGTTGAACTTTGGGTCTCCAAATGTTGCTAGACTACAACTTACATCATCCCCAGCTGGTAATCTAACTCCTCGGAGATGAAGGGAGTTGTAGTCCAAAAACATTTGGGACCAAAGGTTGAACAACTCTGGCCTAGCAAAGCCAGTTGGCTTGGTTGACAATCCACTTGCAACCACTAAATTCCTTTGCTCAAACTGAGCAGGGAAGAAAAGAAATGGAAAAGCATAACCAGTCATTATTTTTCAGAGATCTATGGCAAAACCAGAGTGGAAGCTTCCCAGATCACACACAAGGAAGTTTAAAGAGAAACTTAGCATTGAAGATAGTAAAATAAATAAACAAAATCACAAGGCATGTCAGAAAATAAGAAAATATACTGAGAACAAGGTGGCATTACTGGCTGCTAAACTTTACGGTCAGCAAATATCTCAAATTTTCTGGAGGGTTCGCTACAAGAGGGAAAAACAAGATCAGTTCTCATGTAGTGTTTGTACAATTGCCTTCCATATTTGTGAACCAAAATCATGACTCACTAACCATATTACAAAGAATAATGTTTACAACTTACCTCGAACATAACACATGGAAGATGCATTGACTTCAGTAGACCCTACTTGTATATAATGGCTGGGATCAAAGGTGCTACTTTGAGTGGGCTCAAAGCCTTGGCATTGACCAGAAGAATGTTTGGTTTCTCTGTCCTCCTTATATAGCAGACCACCATGCTATGCTGCAGACTTTTTTGGAAACTCTCCTTGGTTTGAAAAGTAATTTGCCATGTAGAATGGAGAAATACTGATTGAAAAACACATGGTTGTAGGAAAGTAGTTGTGCAGTTCTTTTGGATCTAGGCCAATGTTTTAAGGGTATTAGATTTCTGCTCCCTTCCTCCTAGCAAGCTTTGAATTGCATTAATTTCCTATTGTGTAGCAGAAGTGGAACTTTGATTTCAAAAGGAGTGCACAGTCTACATTCTGTTTCCATTATCGGATGCTATCAGTGTTTCCCATAATTTTATGAAACAAAGGGGTAAGCATCTGCAAATGGCCCTACATCAATTGATGTCATTTTGTTTCCCACCAGAGAGTGTGAAATGCATGAGGGCACATCTTAAATTGCTTATTGTGGCATTATCTCTGGTTATATCAGAGTGCCTGTATGCAGTGAAGTTCTAAAGAGCTGGAATGCATGGGAACCAAGAATCAAAGAGAGTGAAGATATGGGCGGCAACACAGCTTATCTAGAAGATATATCCCACAGTCAAAAAGGTACAGTTCTTCTGGACATATTTCTATTTCCCAATTAAACATTAACTATAACAACCATTGTGACATAGTTTCCTATATACACAGAAACGTAAGGCTGTCATCATAGTGCACTTTGTATGGCTGCCAATAGGGGTCTATGGAAATGCCAGCATGACAGCAGTATGGCAGGCAGGTGCATGAGTAAATGGCACAAGTGACAGGCCACCTAGGTAAGTGTCTAGAAGGACATAGAAGGTGCTTCAGGGAGCAGTTTGGCAAGCCATTTTCTGAAGTGCCTTCTCCTTTAAAACAGATGGGGCTTGGGGAGAGCTGTGAGGGGGGGAGCAAGCTTGGGGATAGGTGAGGGGGTGGGTAAGATGTAAAGGGAGGTGAGTTTGGTCAGGTGTAAAGTGACGAGATGGTGACAGCAGTCACAAAATTAAAAGACGTCTGCTTCTTGGGAGAAAAGCAATGACAAACCTAGACAGCATCTTAAAAAGCAGAGACATCACCTTGGTCCGTATAGTTAAAGCTATGGTTTTCCCAGTAGTGATGTATGGAAGTGAGAGCTGGACCATAAAGAAGGCTGATCGCCGAAGAATCAATGCTTTTGAATTATGGTGCTGGAGGAGACTCTTGAGAGTCCCATGGACTGCAAGAAGATCAAACCTATCCATTCTGAAGGAAATTAGCCCTGAGTGCTCACTGGAAGGACAGATGGTGAAGCTGAGACTCCAATACTTTGGCCACCTCATGAGAAGAGAAGACTCCCTGGAAAAGACCCTGATGTTGGGAAAGATGGAGGGCACAAGGAGAAGGGGACAACAGAGGACGAGATGGTTGGACAGTGTTCTCGAAGCTACCAGCATGAGTTTGACCAAACTGTAGGAGGCAGTGGAAGACAGGAGTGCCTGGCGTGCTCTGGTCCATGGGGTCATGAAGAGTCGGACATGACTAAATGACTAAACAACAACAACTACAAAGCGACAGGGGGTTGGCTATGTGGGGAGGAAAGTGGGTTGGCAAAGGTGGGCAGGTGGGGTTGATGAGCAGAGCAAGCAGGGGTGGCAGCCCTTAGTAATATTGTAGATATGTAAGAAAACATTTTTGAGATGTTGACTGGGTACAACTATATTAACATAAAACAAGATTCCCAACATACCCTCCAACATTTTTTCAATGAAAATAGGGATGCCCTATTTAATAATAACAATAACTATATTTTATACCCCACCCATCTAACTGGGTTGCCCCGCTCTGGGCAGCTTCCAACAAGTATAAAAACACAATAAAACATTAAATATTTTAAAACTTCCCTATACAGGGCAATATTCAGATACATTCTAAAGATTGTATACTTAGTCATCTTCTTGGCTCAGGGGTCACATACCCTCTAACATTTCTTGGATGAAAATGGGGACGTCCTAAGGAAAAGTGGGACTTTCTAGAATCTAAGGGATTTAAGGATTCATCGTGCATTGAATTAAAATATCAACAGGATCCTCCTTAAACTCTTTTCAGAACGCCCAGCTTTACTTATGAGTTGCTACTACTTTTGACAGTACAGGTAACTGGCAATTTACACACATTTAACTTGTGCACATTCAGCTTTAGGCACTTGGCAAATTTAAATAAAAAAGGGCGGGGCGGACCTCTGGGGAAGGGAACTTTGACAACCCCATATGCCATTGCACTCGGTGTATTTTGACTATATTCATCCTCACTTTTGACTTTTGGGCATCTCTTGAAGACTTTTTTTAATGCCACCAGGCCTATGCAGTGGTTTTAAGTGTTCTTGACTGACCAGTCCTTTAAATGATTGTTTTGTGCTGCTTTTATAGTGGTTTATATTGTATTGTTGACATATTGTTGGGTGCAAGCCTTATATTTTTTAATAGGGTGGCACACAGTGCCATAGTTCTAGAAAAAGAGGTGCCGGAACTCACTATGAATGCCTCCCCTATTCTCTTATAATGGCAATGGCGCCCACCTGAGAGACGCCGGAACTGAGTTCCTGTGAGCTCTAGCTGAAAGAAAGCCCTGGTAGCACAGAATATAAATACATTTATAAAGAAGTAAATGAAATGGAAGCAGTAGCAGTGGAGGACAGCAATCAAGAAGATGGCTTCACTTGCTGAAGCATCAAATAAGTCCTTGGTCAGGGTGAACCCTGCCCCAAGTATCTACAAGCACTGCTAGTTGGGTTAAAGAGTTTCCCCAGTGTTTCGTTCATTTCC
Organism: Podarcis filfolensis; assembly: GCF_964270895.1. NCBI lineage: Eukaryota > Metazoa > Chordata > Lepidosauria > Squamata > Lacertidae > Podarcis > Podarcis filfolensis. The sequence continues at coordinate 54,895,139 of NC_139610.1, forward strand.
TTGAACAGCCCTCTTCCCCCAATAATCAGCTGAATGTTAAAACAAAATTCTTAATTCTCCATAAAAGAAGTTTTCAGCTAGTTGCATCAGTACCTGTGAAACAGGCATATGCTGCCACCTTGGGGAAGACTCCTTCCCTGAAGTTGAAGAAGCCTTGAGCGTTGTCACATAAATCAACTTCAGGTTTTGCTTGTCATATCCCCACAGGAAGAAAAGTTTCTTAAATCCTTCTACTCATGCGGTCATAAGATCTTCCAGATGTCTCCCAGCACCATGCACATTACGATGTTCATTGTGGAGAACTGCCATTGTTCTGAGTTGGAGAAGTACAGTCTGATAATGTGTCATTTCACCATGCCTGCTTTAACGTAATATTATCTTGCATTGCAAACTAATAAAATGGAACGGTCCAAGGGTCTATGCTAACCTTCCCCAACCTGGTGCCCTCCAGATGTTTGGGGCTACAGCTGCCATCATCTCTGACCATTGGCCATACTGGCTGAGGATGATGTGAGCTTGTAGTCCAAAACACATGGAGTGCATCATAACAGGGGAGTCTGGCCTATGCTGTTTTCTATAAGAGAGAGAACTAAATTCAAAGATTTGTAGGATAGTTTTATCTAGCTTTTCTCTCTGAACTTAGCTGCTCTTGGGGGTTTCAGACCATGTTTACTAGAAGGCATACCCAACAACCCACGGGACCGCCTCTCCTGGTATACCCTGTGAAGGACCTTAAGGTTCACAAATAACAACACTTTGGAGATCCCAAGCCGCAAGGTGGTTAGATTGGTCTCAACTAGGGCTAGGGCCTTTTCAGTACTGGGCCCGACTTGGTGGAACGCTTTGTCACAAGAGACCAGGGCCCTGCGGGATTTGACATCTTTCCACAGGGCCTGCAAGACGGAGCTGTTCCACGGGGCCTTTGGTTTGGACTCAGTCTGGCACTTATGCTTCCCTCCCCTTCTGGTTTTGATTTATGGGATACTACTAAAATGAGGCTGCATTTTACATTGTATTTTAACCTGTATTTTAACCCGTATTTTAATTAACTGTTTTTTCTTTTTCTTTTATGTTTTATTGTAATTTTATTGGTGTTAGCCGCCCTGAGCCTGGTTCAGGCCGGGGAGGGCGAGGTATAAATAAAATTTTATTATTATTATTATTATTATAACACTCATGCTCATGTAACAGCACACTGAACATCCCAATTTTGCAGAAATAATTCAACTAGGAAGGCAATAGAAATTCAGAGATTACTGTTAACTGGTTAGCAGAGGGTGCAAACACTCTTGTGAAAATCCTGAAAGTGAGACACCAAGAGTTTTTTGCCTTACTGCAGCACTGGTCCCAAGTACAGTGTTTTCCTTTTAATTATAGGAATTCATGGCAGCCATTCGGTTAACCCTTCAGGTGCCCTCAGGGACACAACTGGAGTTGAGCCTGTTCACTGTCCATGATGATCCGAGCCAGCCCATTCCTGCATTCTCTTCCTTAGTCAAAGAAGAGCCCGAAATAATTTTAGGAAAGGAAGATGAAATATTGACAAGTGACTATTTATACAGGTAGACAAAGAACAAGTAGGTAGACGAGGGACTACAATAAAATGTTGTCGTGTGGAATACTCTCGTTGAAAGTTTCAGCAGCAAATGATCCATGGCCTTTTCTAGTATACTCCATTGCATTCTCCTTCCTCCTTAGTTTTCCATCCAGTAGTCAGTGTTTTGTGGCTATCGAGCATGCTCAGTCTCCATTGAGCTGGTTTGTTATTGTTTACAACCCTTGGGGCCCTGCTCCCTAAAAACACTTTTGTACTTCTGTAAATCTTGGAGTGCCCATCTTGGATGGTGCTGTTTGGGCTACATTAGGACCCATCCTTGGAAAATGAATTCACTAGAGCTTGCCACTGTGTGTTTATGATGCTTAGAAACTACCCAAGGCATAATGGCAGAAAGAAAAAGGGAGATAGCAGAAGTGTAAAAGGAACAACAGCCGCCTTATACAACGTAGTAGCCATTCCAAACAATAAGGCAATTGAACAAAGTATTTTTTCGTGACAAACCTCTTCTTATGAGCTTTGGGTGAAAGCAAACAGAAAATTGCAATCCCGTTGAACAACTAGAAGGAAGTAAAGTGCCAAGGCAGATTATTGGGGCATTTCTTATCAGCTATAAATGAGGATCACTCTGTAACCGATTAACCTGAGTAAAGAGTCCGTGTCAGTCTCTCTGTGGTACAATAGCAAGATCTGCTTCAAAGTACAAGCTGCCCATCAAAGACAAAGGCTCTTAAAGAGAGAAAGTGGCCAGAGAAAGACCTTTAGGACATAGTAAGGTAAGCAAAAACTGGAGCACTGCCTGAAGCTCAGAATGTTGTTTGATGCAGTTAGATGAAGGTAGAAATTCTTCATGCTATATATAAACAAACGCTAATATACAAGACTCAGCAACCATGGATTGCGGCAGCAATCTCCGCTCGCAGAGTACTTCTAGTCTGCAGACCAAATGTGGCTTCCAGGCCCCTCTACCGAATCCCTAGGAGTTTCCCTAGGTCATGTTCCTTACTGGATCTGCTACACACCCTCACTGAGTTATTTTGCCTGACTGGAATGTGTATTTGAACCATGATAAGAACTTTTACCTTCTGGGATGGATAGATGTGCGTGTATGGGAAAGGGATTCAGGAACTGCAGGCTTTTAAATAATAACAACAATAATTTTCATGTTATTAACAAACAAAATAAGCTATAAGGAGCAACCCCTTGCAAAATGGTTGTTGCCTATATAAAACTACGGCTGTTTTCATTCCTAACAGACGGAGCAGTTTCTGAAAGAGACATTTCTTCTAAAGTAAAAGGTAAAGGTAAAGGTAAAGGGACCCCTGACCATTTAGTGTATTTTTGGTTTCTATGGAAGCCGCCCAGAGTGGCTGGGGAAACCCAGCCAGATGGGTGGGGTACAAATAATAAATTATTATTATTATTATTATTATTATTATTATTATTATTAGGTCCAGTCATGGCTGACTCTGGGGTTGTGGCGCTCATCTCGCTTTACTGGCCGAGGGAGCCAGAGTACAGTTTCTGGGTCATGTGGCCAGCATGACTAAGCTGCTTCTGGCGAACCAGAGCAGCGCACGGAGACGCCGTTTACCTTCCCGCCGGAGCAGTACCTATTTATCTACTTGCACTTTTTGGCGTGCTTTCAAACTGCTAGGTTGGCAGGAGCAGGGACCAAACAACGGGAGCTCACCCCGTCGCGGGGATTTGAACCGCTGACCTTCTGATCAGCAAGTCCTAGGCTCTGTGGTTTAACCCACAGCGCCACCCGTGTCCCTCTTCTACAGGTACTTACATATGAATGTTAGAAGAACCTGCTGAATCAAGACCAACATCCTTTTCTCACAGTAGTCAAACAGATGCTTCTGAAAAATCATCAAAGCAAAATTTAGTGCAACAGCACTCTGCCAACTTGTGAGTCCCAGCAACTGACGTACCTCAAACCTTCCTTTGCCTGGCCACCCAAACTGTGCCCAGCCTATACTTACAGTAGTTACTGCAGGAGAGCATTGTTACTTTTGGAAGAGCCAAGACCCGATGGAAGAGCATTTGCCTCACATGCCCATTCAGGGATAGGAATTTGCAAGAAAGAATCCAGTCCTACAGCGTTCCATCCCTGGGATCTCCAAGAAGGGCTGGAAATGTCCCCTGGCTGAAACCAGTCAGTGTGGACAGTACTAGACGTATCAATCAAAATAAGGCAGCTTCCTATTTTGCCAAGCATTATTAATTCTCTTTTCTGTTTCCAGGGATTTGTAGGAGGAAAGCACAATGTCCGACGACAGCAAGATGACGCTCAACCTCCTCTTGCTTGGAAAGACACAGCGTGGCAAAAGTGCTACAGGAAACACCCTTCTAGGCAGCAGAGACTTTGCCAGTTTTCTTTCCCCGTCCTCCGTGACCACATCTTGCAGTCTAGGCCGCAGCTGTCCCATTTTGGGCTTTGCGCGTCGCCGAGGCAGTGAGCTCACTGTGCAGGTCCAAGTGCTGGACACTCCCGGCTACCCTCACAGCAGCCTGAGCAGAGAGCAAGTGAAGACCGAGGTGAGAAGTGCTTTAGTCCGGCACTTTGGAGAGAAAGGCCTTCACTTGGCCTTGTTGGTCCTGAGGGCCGATGTTCCACTGTGTGAGGAGGAAGAGGACCCTACAATCCAGCTAGCCCAGGTAAACTGTGTATCAGTAAGCATATCCAGTAGAATGGCATATCAAGATTTAACTGAAAGAGCAACGTCACATTTCCATGCAATTCTCTGCGTTCAGGAAACATGAGCTTCAAAGTATTACCCAAATGTGCATAGTTACAGGTAGGTAGCCGTGTTGGTCTGCCATAGTCGAAACAAACAAACAAACAAAAATTCCTTCCAGTGGCACCTCAGAGACCAACTAAGTTTGTTATTGGTATGAACTTTCGTGTGCATGCACACTTCTTCAGATACACTTCTTCATGCATGCACACGAAAGCTCATACCAATAACAAACTTAGTTGGTCTCTGAGGTGCTACTGGAAGGAATTTTTGTTTGTTTGTTCCAGATGTGCATGTTAAGATGCTTGGAAAGAACTTTAAACCAACAAGGTGGGTTGGCTTCTGTCTGGTGTGCAATGATGCTTTGCTGATTCACCAGATGACAGATGGCTCAGTGACAAGTGCCCACGTTGCAGGCTCCAGGTGTCCTTCCTGGCATCTTCAGTTAAAAGGAACAGGTAGAAGATACTGGGAAGACCTCTTCCGAAGAACCTAGTGAGCTGCTGCCAGTCAGAGACAACAACAACAACAATTTATTATTTATACCCCACCCATCTGGCTGGGTTTCCCAAGCCACTCTGGGAGGTACAAACATTATTCTTACAGATTTTCATGTGTTTTGTGTTGCCTGAAAAGCCATTGATGGGACAATCCTATACTGGGACAATCATGCATTCAGGTGTGAATATATGCATTCAATCCTAAATTAGCTTCCTATTTGCTTCCCCCACCTTAACAACAGGCCAACAGGCTTAACATCACTTGGATGTTAAGGTGGGGGAAGCAAACAGGAAGCTAATTTTAGTAAGAAGGCAGAGAGCATTAATGCCTACTGTTCCTCTTCCATCATCATAATTATGGTCCATAGTTGAAGTAATATTTGGCTAATTATTCATTTTCCTAAAAGTCCAGATGCTATGATTTCATTGTTCATAAAATAAATGGGGCAAGAAAGCTGATGTCGTCCTAGGGAAATAAGTGTATCCCTAAGAACATTGTTTATACATCACAGTGAGTGTTCCTCAATACCATTATAGCTATGACCGCTCAGTAACCACAGAATGGAGTTCCTGAGTTGTATAGAATATGGAATCCGACCACAAACTGTTCCCATTATGTCAGGATTTGATGATTAGTTAGCCCAACCCCATTGCATTGCTTTTTATTGTGTTTTATGTTGTTGGTCTTTGTAAAATTATTGTTTTTCTACGCGTCGGAAGCTTCCCTAATTTCGTAGGAGGATGGCACAGAAATTCATATACAGAATAAGCCATCCCTTTCCTCAGTGCAGGACCAAGAAGGGATGCAACTACAGCAGCCCTGCAAAGATAGCCATTCAGGCTCTGCATAAATACCTCCGGGGGCTGAAAGCCAGCATTCAGCCACCGCACAGTTAATTTAAAATTGCACCCAAAACATCAGGGCTAAAAATCATATTCCTTGGAAACGGCTATTTAAATGCACTGCTTGCTGTTGTCCTTCTCCCTTCCTCCTGTTTCTCTAAGGGCTCTTCCAGACATCCCTTGCATTGTGCATTCCTGATTATTTGTGCTCCTAATGCCATCATTGGGACAACCCAACTTTAATACAGTTTTCCATTTGCAAATGTTTTGGGGTGGCCACACTGCTTCACTTCCAGTCAATGCATATCCTATAAAACCCTGCAACTTCTTAAAGATCACAAATGTTCTGGGTTTTGTCCCAATGTTGTTCCACTCTAGCAGCAGATAGCAATAACATGGACACATTGGGTCAGCATTGCAGAACAAAGTACAGTGGTACCTCGGGTTAAGTACTTAATTCGTTCCGGAGGTCTGCTCTTAACCTGAAACTGTTCTTAACCTGAAGCACCACTTTAGCTAATGGGGCCTCCTGCTGCTGCCGCGTGATTTCTGTTCTCATCCTGAAGCAAAGTTCTTAACCTGAGGTATTATTTCTGGGTTAGCGGAGTCTGTAACCTGAAGTGTATGTAACCTGAAGCGTATGTAACCCGAGGTACCACTGTAAAGCTGAATAAATCCACCACCGATGCACTATTATGGTGACAATGCTGCAGAATACATCCACAAGAATCTCGAGGAACCCCACGACAGGATCTTCCCCCTCCTATGGCCATGGGTTGCCCAAACAAGTTAAAGGGTGTTCAAAGAAATGACAGGAGACTGTCTGCAGAATGAGGCAGTTGTAAAAGTTGTTCAGGATGCATTTAAATCATGTTTACTGGGCTTGCAAATCTGTTCAGAACTGGGTATGGGGCCCCAGCAAGTCACCCACAGAAAAAGAAATTTGTGGTACCCAGCCTGTCTCTGATTCTGGGTACTACACATGTTGACCTTGGGACAGTGCCACTTAGGAACAGGACTGCCTCTCCTGGTATGTCCCACGGAGGACCTTACGGTCTTCAGATAAAAACATCTTGGCCACAGGGAGGTTAGGCTGGCCTTGACCAGAGCCAGGGCTTTTTTGGCCGTGGCCCCGATCTGGTGGAACGCTCTGTCACAAGAGACTAGGGCCCTGCGGGACTTGACATCTAATTTTAGTAAGAAGGCAGAGAGCATCTAATTTTAGTAAGAAGGCCTGTAAGATGGAGCTGTTCCGCTAGGCCTTTGGCCAAGGCACAGTCTGACCCCCTCTCTCCTTCTGTAATCCTCATAGAACTCTAGCCCAATTGTTACCATTAATTTGATTCTGAATTGATTTTAGAATGTATGTTAATTAATTGACTGTGTGATTTTATGTACACTCTGCTATTTTTACTTGTTGTTAGCCGCTCTGAGCCTGGCAATTGTTACTCAGTGTATATTGCAACCTCCAATTCAGCCACAAGATGGCAAATTGACTGCCACTTCTCAGCAGGTCCTGCTGTAAAAGGACAACATGGATGCCATTGAAACAAGTGATCCCCCCAAAGTCTATGCATCATATTTATTCATTTATTCCAAGGAGCTCAAGCCTACCCTTCTCAACATTTAAGCCATTCAGGCAACTGGCAACCCACTATAAATTCATCTTTTATATAGACCGAATGAATTGAAGTCAACTTCCAAAGGAAGATTGCTCATAAGGACTTCCCCACTATAGGAAAGAAAAGCCTCATTGCAGAGCCAAGCCAATGCATTGCTCTTTGATGAAATAATGTATGAAATAAATGTATTAAGGAACTTTCTCTCTCTCTCTCTTTTAGGAACTCTTGGGTCCTAACTGGAAAAGTTATACTGTCATCTGTCTTACTCATTCTGACCAGATTGAAAAGGCCAGAATCACTACAGAACAGTATTTGCATTCTGCCACAGACACACTTCATAAACTCCTGCAGTCAGTGGAGCAAAAGTACATTTTTGTAGGCAATCACGAACAGCCTCTGAAACAGGAACACCTAGAAGTTTTAAGGAAAATTATGGAGTTTCTGAAGCAAAACAGTTACCAGACCCTTGTATTTAAACAAATGATATAAACTTAAGCAGCTGATTTACTTTCAGCTTGCTTTTGTGTCTTGTCTTTTAACTTTAAAGCTCATTAGGTATCTTATGAACTGCCCCGAGACCTGATGGTATAAGGCAGTATACAGATTTAATAAATAATAGTAAATATTACTTTTTGTATCTTTATTTTTAGATCTTATTTTGATTTATGAGGAAATTGTTTCAGTTTGTGTGCTTTTTGATAAGTTTTATTAGGTTTGTAATTATGTAAATCTATGTAAACCAGCTTGAGCATGGGTTTTAACTATGGAAAGGAAGCATACAAATAAAATGATGCTGCTGCTTATATAACTACTCAGAAACTCCCATGCTGCTCCTTACCTGCTCCTGTTATATCAGTCAAAACAAGCCAGAGTAGCTCTTGACATATTGTTTTGTTTCATCCCCCCAAAACCATGAGTAATATGCCCAGAAGGGACGTGGGTGGCGCTGTGGGTTAAACCACAGAGCCTAGGACTTGCCGATCAGAAGGTTGGCGGTTTGAATCCCCATGACGGGGTGAGCTCCTGTTGCTCGGTCCCAGCTCCTGCCAACCTAGCAGTTCGAAAGCGCGTCAGAGTGCAAGTAGATAAATAGGTACCGCTCCGGCAGGAAGGTAAACGGTGTTTCCGTGCACTGCTCTGGTTCGCCAGAAGCGGCTTAGTCATGCTGGCCACATGACCCAGAAGCTGTACGCCGGCTCCCTCGGCCAATAAAGCAAGATGAGCGCCGCAACCCCAGAGTCGGCCACGACTGGACCTAACGGTCAGGTGTCCCTTTACCTTTCAATATGCCCAGAACAAACCATAGGGTGGAATTCAACACTATACCTACTCAGAGTAGACCCGCTGAAATTATTGAACAGGACTAATTTGTCGCTTAATTTCAGTGGGTCTACTCTGAGTAATAGTTGAATTCCATTCATAGCTACTGCTCACAATTTGGCCCAAATCTGGATGAAATGGCATGAATAGCCAATTTGTTTGTGGTGGTGACAGGAACAGGAGAGCACCACCATGGGAACTTTTGAGCAGCGTGCACCAGCACGGTGATCGATCAGATTAAATGACTGTTTTAAATGATGTTTTAATGTGATGTCTAAACAGACCAATGTCTTGATTTACAGATTAAGGATAGTTTACAACGAAGAAGCTAGCGCATCAAACTAGAGGCCTCTTTTCAACTGTGTATCAGCTTCTCCCAACTTAGTTGGCTCCAGCTCCTCCTCAAGTAAAGCCAGGGAGAAGAGGCCTGCCAGACAGTCTGGTCACCGTTTGCTAACCCGTCAGCATTCACATAAATTGTGTTATAAAGTAATTAGTAATGGTGCACAACCTCAGTGAAATGCCACTGAATCCAAAGAAATGGTTGAACTCAGTAACACTGCTGAGAAAGAAGGTAAGATGTAGGGAAAGGTAGCTATGCCTAAGCAAGCATACTGTTAAATACTTAAATCCTGTTCATCCAAAGGAACCTTGGGACACTTAATCTCTCTAGATTTTGCCCAGTAACTTTAATACTAGACTACTTAAGCCTATGGAAAAAAACAGGGCTTGTTTCCACACCATATGTCCAGGATCAAATCAGTCTCCTGCACTCAACCCAAGAATTTTGTTAACCTCTCATTTTCACCTCTCTCATTGGCTGAACACTTCCTATGAATGCTGTACTTCCCTGACTCACAAAACGATTAACAAGGGGTAAATCATTAGCTTGGTTTGCACACATTAAAGTCAGAGTTTAAAACAAACAATGGTCTGCTCCTGATTCTGCTGGCACCCAAAGTCTGGCTTCTATGCAAACCCAAACTTGTGATGTGTTGCAGGAAGGGAGCAAACCATTGTTTAGTTCAAGCTATCAGGTATATGGACCAGGCTTTAAGTTATAGGGCCTTCTCCCTTTCCCTCCCATCACAGACACCCCCAACCTTCTCGCAGCCCATTTGTAATTAGATTAACCAGCCCTGCTCTTTTAGTTAAATTGCTATGCAAAATTCCATAATTTCCACATCTGTGCTCCATTCCGTCTCTTGTTCATAAATGCATTTATACCATTTTGGAAGAAACAGAACTGTTATCTTCAATACCCCGTGAAAGAATGCCAGATATAATTTTACAGCACAATGGTACGTTGTATACAAGTCAGTTTTATTATTGTTTTGTTTTAGCTTTAAATTGCTTACTGAACCATGCCCTGGGATTGCTTGTGATGAAAGGCTAGAAATGTTTTTAAAAATAAAAAAAATATGCAATGTGTGACATAAAATTTCATTACAGCATTTTTTATATTATTTTTTAAAATACCAGCTTTTAGATTTCCTGGTATCAGGTCATATCTAATGGAGTCATATCTAGTCTTCATCTTAGCCTACTTCTCAAATTCAATTTAGGCAGGAACTTGTAGGTAAAATTTGTATGCCAAATTTAGCTTAACTGGTGATTTCAGTTATTAAGTGATCAGTAACTACAGCTGTAGTTTTTCCAATATGATTTAATATAAAGTAATTATAGTATGGCACAGTCACTCACTATCCTTAGCAGGCAAAGTCAACTTGCACATCCATCCAAACACACACACACCATTTATCTACTAACTGTTGTTGTTTGGTCGTTTCTGACTCTTCCTCCACCAAATAATCATTATCCCGTTTCCTCTGACTTAATCTATTCCCCACTTCACAAAAACTGAACCTCCTTTTGCCTTTTTAAAAGCCATTTGCCCTGAAAGCAAGAGTTACGCTCCACCTAATGAATGCCTATATTCAGATTCCAGAAAGCAGGAAGCGATGAAAGAGAAATATGAAGTTGTTAGCCATGGAAACTCATTATTTGGTAACAGGTGTACAAAAATGAATGAGCATAGTTTCGGGTGAGGCAATTATTTGTTTTTAATTGTGTTTGCATTCCTTTCCATTAAAAATGACCTAAAGCGCTTGCAGAACCGATAAATGTTTATTTGATTCCACTGTTGGCCATGGTAGCAGCTCTGCAGACTCCTTTCCCCCTCACTTCAAATGGCACTCCTTTGTATGTAGCAACACATTGGCCATCAGTATGAAGGTCGGGCTGGATCTGCTCCCATATTTTCTTCTTAGGGTTAAGTTCTCGTTCAGGGTCACCTATAAAACAGACAGACATGAAAGCAGGATAAATCATTTTAAAGACTGTTTCCTTTCAAAATGTACTGGAAATGGCATGAGCTGCTAGAAATCAACGAATTAAATACATTTCGGGGGGGGGGGGGTTCTTTTTCTGAACCATATAAAAGAGTTTACCCGCCAAGTAAAGGGTTTAACTGTAACAGATCTAGCGGGCTAAAAGGAAGAACTCTTGGCTGCCACAGTCATAAGAACCTTTATTTTAAACCAAAGGTTAAGGCAAGTGTGCCATGAAATTGCAAACTCCCCTCCCTCATCCATCTTCCCTCCCACATGCCAACTCCTTTCACCCTGCACCATGGTTAGCCTGCATCATTACTATTAGCCACACTTAACACTCACCATGGTTTGCTTCTAACCCGAATATGAAACCAGTTATAAAGTCATGACTTCAAATTCTGGTTAGAAGCAGACTCTGGTTATTAATAGCAATGCTTAACATTTGTTCCAATAGCTATCCACAAGTAGATTAGATATGAAGCAGCTCTCTGAGAGGAACTGGAATGCAAAGACAAACAAAATATTTTAACTCCACTAATTATTATTATTTTTAACCACGCAAACATGTTCAAAACAAGGAAGCAGACAAGGATTACCAATTCTGTGGAAAGCTGGAGCTAGGGAAAGTAAGTCTAATGCTCTTTTCCTACTGCTTTTTGAAACTGCTGTGAATGGTTAAGGGAGTCACAATAGTGGAATAATACAAAGCCCAAGAGTAAGATCATCAAAACTATTTAAGTGAGCTAGGTGTTCTGCTTCCCATCACAAACTTGAGAGGCCATTCCGAGCAGCAGTAATGCTTTACTCCTTATTCCCCTAGTGCAAGATTCATACAGCAATTAGTGTCCACATTAATACATTCGCTAGGTACACGTGCTTGCTGAAAGAATTCTTGGTTTCAGAAAGCTCATGGAGCTGCTGTATTGCAAAATCAGGTATACAATACTAGGACCAACGTCAAAGGACACCAACCTATTCTTAAATAAAAATAATAACTAAAAACTTCAATGGAATTCACAAGTAGACTAAAGAAAGCAAACCAAGATACATCATAAAACCAGCTGCACGCGAAGGAAAAATAGAGATAGAGAAAGAACAGATAGGGTGTGCAACTTTGGGGAAGACTCTGCCCATAGGATCTGATGGCATAAAGAGGTGACTTTTGACAACTCACTTTTTCCTGCAGCCCTCAGTACCGTTTCCACACAGTTTAGACAAATTTAGGGGGCCTTCCAGGACAGTGTGGAAGATTATATGCTGGGGGCTGCAGGGGACGTGGGAAATCATAAAAAGTCACACCCACCCATGCCCAAACACCACTGTCATTGCTCCTCTAGATCAAAACCCTTCTGTTCATAGAAGGTGAAGCCTGGGACTAACCCTGTAGAGTCCTGAATGATGTATGCATACCAACAATGGAAAGAAAATGTGCAAAATGTATTATTTATTCCTTCTTGTAAGAACAAGCGGGTTTCAGTTCATAATTTAATGCTGATAAAACAAGGATTCAAATTGTCCAGCCAGAATGGCCTGGGATATCTTATCCTCTTTTGTACAATTCCTTCTAGTAAGTGCAACAAACTGTAACAATGGTGAGCCTCAATAACAATAATTTTCATTATCAGCCTTTCTACCAACTAGGAGCCTTATTTAACATCCTAGTATGGGCTGAATGGACTTTGTATTTTGGCTGCCCATTCCTTTTGATGAAGCCTTTCAAAACTCAAGCCCACAAGGCAGAAAGCACCCAAGACTATTTAAAAGGCAGCAAAAGCAAGTTGCAGAATTTACTGGTGACCAATTCTCAGATAGGAACTGGAACATTGTTCATAGTAATAGATTTTCATCTGGGGCACTGGCACATCCTCACCACCCCTCACCACACTGGCCCCTCTGAGCAGAAAAAAATAAAACAACAGTGTAAATCCTGCCCAAAAGATGCCTTGACCTAGTAGTCAACTTACTTTACATCCTCCCTTTCACCTGTAAATTAGAAGAGCTACTTTAGACATGTGTAAGGGCTTGGAGCAAGCCAAGGGGGATTTCTGCCTTTTCCTTCTTTGCTTCTCACAAACCTTTAAAGCCCCCCCCTCCCATTTTCAAATATGGATTTTGCCTTGTGTCATGAGAGGGCTGCTACTCAATAAACACATGCCCAAAGCTCCCTGGGGAGCACAGAGCTAGTTGCTTACTTATCTGGATCCCTGTCCATGACATTTCTTAAATTACCGTATTTTTCTGTGTATAAGACTAGGTTTTTTCCCTAAAAAATAATGTCAAAAATTAGGGGGGCGTCTTATACACAGATAGTATCTCCCCCCATTTTCTTAAATGTGAGTCCCCCAAAACAGGGGGTGTCTTATACATGGGGGTGTTTTATAGATGGAAAAATACGGTAATCCCCCCTCCAATCTGCTTTTATTTCATAATCTCATACTGAAGATTGACTTACAATTAAGGGGATTGGAAATGGGCTCAAACCAGAGGCAACTATCAATTTATGATATTTCTGGGTGCTTGGAAATATCCAAATGCCTTATCGTTTAGCGACAGCTGTATCTACTCCTTTGTGGCAATAAGGGGTGTGGTAGGGACAGAAACTCTTTGCTTCCATTCAAACTCTGTGTTAACTATTGAAAGGGAACCGAAAAACAACCACCACTAACTGATTTCATCCTGAGCATACTAGATGCTTACAGGTGCAACTGCCCCATAAGCCACCTTTGATTAATTTTGGCCACAAATGTATTAATAGTACATCAGGTTTATATGTCGGAGAAGCTGAGCGCAGAAATGGCCACAGCATTTCCTCGTGGAGCTTGCTGGAGTTTGGTGCAACCCAATTATACTACCAGATGGCTGGGGATCAGCTTTCCACCTTAGCAACAGCCATAGAGTTAATTATGATTAACCCGCTACAACTCTGTTAAACAGATCGGCTTGTGACGAAGAGAAGCTTCAGTGCATCGGCCATAGGCAGCGAGTAATTTATAGAGAAACAGTTCACCTTTTAGAGTAACAATAAAGCACCCAGAACAGGGTGGCTAACCTGTGGTCCTCCAGATGCTGCTGGTTCTGACACCCGTTAGCCCCAGCTAGCATGCCCAATGGTCAGTGATTATGGGGGTTGTCAAACATCGGGAGGACCACAGGTTAGCCGGCCCTGCCCTAGAGGATAGTTAAGATGATCTGCCCCATAGTAAACAAACAAACAAACAAACAAACAAACAAACAAATCATTGCCTGCCCTCCCTCCCAGCTTTTGGAGAGAGCTAGATACTTTGGGGGGGGGGGGAATTCTATGCAAAGCAAAAATTATATCACCCCAAAGGTAAAGTCAATCCTTTTCAAATGCAAACATTATAAAAGCAAATTTAGTTTTCAAGAATAAATTAAAATCTGGCTTTTATTACACAAACACCTTCTGGATCTTATTAAAACTTGCTTTGGAATACCCAGGCAAGCTCCCCTGGGATCTGTGGTGGGCTTGTATTAGATTAGCACAGGCACCACTTTTAAACATTACCAGAGCACTGTGTTGTGCGTTCCACAGTAAACCTCCCCTCTGCATCCCCTTCTTGCAAGAGAAACAACCACTGTGAAGGACAGCTAAAAATAAGATGGGAGAAAACTCATGATTCCTACTCTTTGGGGAGAGCAGTTAGCTTTCTTTAAATTTGCAGAAAAGCTAACTGACAGGCATTATACTGCTCTGCTGCGCTGGCTCGTCCAAGCACTGAAAACATACCAGAAGTTGGAACAGAACAGGCATGGGATGCTTGAGTGAAAGGCCCAAAGGTAAGTAAAGAGATATTTTCCTCCAGTAAGTGAGGAACCTGAGACCCAGAAAAGCCTCTCTTCAGAATTGTTACAGTACACTAAGGTAGTGTAAACATTAATGCTTATTCTGGGTCCAGTGGGCTCCCACTGCTAGTGTTTGGAGCAGAGTACACAATGTTCGCCACAATCCACAGGTATCCTGTAGCTTCTCAAGAAATACTCCCGTTTGATGGGCTTTCCATCAAAGAAGTTTCCACCTGATTTGAAAACGGAAGCTGCAGTTAAGTTGAGATGTGTACATTTCAGGCAGCCGTTGTGCATGCAAATGAATCAGACAATAATAATAATAATAATAATTTATTATTTGTACCCGCCCATCTGGCTGGGTTTCCCCAGCCACTCTGGGCGGCTTCCAACAAAGATGAAAGATACACTAAAATGTCAATGGGCGTAGGTTGAAGACATCCCTGCCCAATCTCTGGTATGTGCAGCAATGTAAGAATGCAACTTGAAATGCAACAGGGTGGATGAGTTCACTGGGTTTCAAGCCATTAACGTGTACATGCTTCCAAGTGAAAAAGTCCAAACCAGAGATGGGGAATCTGTGGCCCCTTTTCAGATGTCGTCGGGACTTCCGACTCCCTTCAGATCCAGCAAACATGGTCAATGGTCAAGGATGATGGGAGTTGCAATCCAGCAATCTCTATAGACACATTTCCCACCCCCAGTCTAAACTGAGTATTAAATAAAGCGACAGTAAGTTCGTATTTAACTAGAATTTTAAAATTTGCTCTGTTGAGTAAACTATCCTGTTCATGTTAAAGGAAGATGAACAAGATAGTATTTTTGAATGTGCTTTTTCAGAGAGGCCCTATGTGATCAGAATTCGAAACCTGTGAAAGCAGTGACGACTCATATGACTCATTACTGCCTCCAAGAGGCATCCACACATCAATTTCTTGGGGCAAATGACCTTAAAAGACAATGAGCTCCTAGGTGCCGAAATCCCAAGGGAGCAGAAAAGACTATTTATGTATGCGACCACAGCTGCACGGATGTTATTGGCCCAGAGATGGAAAGAAGATAAAGTTCCTACCAGAGAAGAATGGCAGATGAAGTTGATAGACTATTCCGAAATGGCTAAAATGACCAGAAGAATCAGAAATCAGGAAGACCAACATTTTAATAAGAAATGGGGAAAATATATAACTTATCTTAAAAGACCATTGTAAACAGTTAAACTCGTTAGTGGGATTGGAATATCACTTGTAGTTTAAGGGTGAATTCTGGACACAATGGAGATGTAAAAGATTTGGATCATCATATGATGCAGGAGGAAATGATTAATAATAGGACCCACAAAGAAGAGGATGGAAGTCCAGGAGATTTCTTGGAACCTTGTTTTTATTATTTATGTTCGATATATCTTTGTAAAATGTTAATTTGAAAAACCAAATAATTTTTTTTTAAAAAAAGACAATGAGCTCCCAAACTAAATCCAGAGATTGTGCGCACAGCTCCTGTCTTTGCATGAATGCAAGCAAATGACATGCGCAAGTATGTCAGTGCAAACTTCATGGGAGAACTTCTTCTAGGCTGCCGTGTGGCACAGCAGAGCGCTACACTTGAGTATTTCTGCTCCTCTGGTAAAAGCAAGTGGCTGGACCCAAATTCACTGGGAATTAACAACAGGGCTTCACAGGCCCTGGATCACGTTTAAGCTTCAGCAGCGCAAGCCACTAATGGCTAAACCAGCAGGTTGTGGTTTCAGAAGGAATTTTACAGCATGCGCTGTGTCCTTACTCAAACTTTCCAGATGTCCTGGGTTATTATGTAAATAAAAGTATGTTCCAATCGCCAGCGAGGAGCCATGGTATACACCAACGGTTAAAAAGAGAAAGCGATCCAATGTGCAGTTCAAAAATATAAACTGCACTTCCTTGCTTTGGACATCAAAGTTGCTTTTGCAGTTGATGCCCCCTTTCCCTCTTCAAGATAACTAAGACCAATTGCTAGGTGGGAATTAAGAGGAGAGGGAGAGAGGGATGGAAGCAGGCAAAGACCACATCAGGCACCTGCTCCAGCTGGGTTTGTCTTGCTTTATTTTAAGTATCTGGCTTTTAATGTATGCCTTGCATTATATTCATGATGTGAGTTGCTCTGTGGGCTTCAATCAAAAAGCACAATATAAATCTACTAATAAAAGAAGAAATCAAGTTGGGACACTCTCTTGAAGCTGGTTGGTTCAATTAAAAAAGTGAGCCAGCTCTAACAGTTCTGTATCATTCATCTTTTCTCCAACACCTTTGCCTTTTTTTCTTTTTCATTTTTTTGCAAATTAGTCATCTTCCTTTAGAGACCCTCCCCCCATTCATATATTTATTTACCCTATACCACAGTATCAAGAGAATTAATACAAAATAAAAACATGCTGTGGTGTCAGAATGAGACTCTTGCACTATTCGGTACAGCATATTCTCAGAGAATATACTGCCTTTATTTTGCAGCTACCAGATTTGTGAGCAGCTCTTTTCCTTTGGTGCTTTAGGGAGCACTGTTTTATTCTGCAGCTAAGATATATAGCCTCAGAAGACGGAACTTACTTAAAATGGGTTATAAATCCTTCACTTGGAACTATTAAAACTCCTGAGTTATCTCTGGTTTCCTATCAGAAAGGAAGCAGTGGTAAAGTTCACAAAGTCTTCTCTCACGCAACACTGGCTAGTTCCTCAGTGCAACCTTTGAATCATGTATGTAATACGAATTGGGGTGGGGAAAGACGAGACTCTTTCATAATCAATTTATATGGGGGGGGAGAGTTTACTCCAACTCTCCTTTCCTTGAGAAAGTAAGATGGGACTGCAGAATCAGGCCAATGACCCATCTAGTTCAGCATCCTGTTATCTTGGTTGGGAAGCCCACAAAGCAGGACCTGAGCACTCTGCCCGCCTGCAATTTCCAGCAACTGGTATCCAGAGGCATATTCAATTCTTCTCTTAATGATCTGAAGCAGGGAATTCGCCTTTTTCAAAGCTGCCGCATGCTGGGTCAATATCTCCATCCAGCTGTCTACTGTGACCTCAAGGTTCCTGGGTTTGTTCACAGCCCATGAGAATATATGTAAAACTAAGATGTTTTTGCCTCAATGTGCATCACTTGACACTTGCTTCACTTCGCTTAATTTGCCATTTTATTGCCCATGCACTCGGTTTGGAGAGGTCCTTCTGGAGCTCTTCAGAACCTATTCGTTTTAATGACCCTGAACAATTTAGTACAGTAAGCCTGCAACTTGTGCTTGCTTTACTTACGCGATCACCTTATATTGGTGTGAGGGGGGGGGGAATAAATAAATGTAGAGTCAGGGAGAACTGACCCAGGAGTGATGTATGGAAGTGAGAGCTGGACCATAAAGAAGGCTGATCGTCGAAGAATTGATGCTTTTGAATTATGGTGCTGGAGGAGACTCTTGAGAGTCCCATGGACTGGAAGATCAAACGTATCCATTCTGAAGGAAATCAGCCCTGAGTGCTCACTGGAAGGACAGATTGTGAAGCTGAGGCTCCAATACTTTGGCCACCTCATGAGAAGAGAAGACTCCCTGGAAAAGACCCTGATGCTGGGAAAGATGGAGGGCACAAGGAGAAGGGGACGACAGAGGAATGAGATGGTTGGACAGTGTTCTCGAAGCTACCAGCATGAGTTTGACCAAGCTGCGGGAGGCAGTGGAAGACAGGAGTGCCTGGCGTGCTCTGGTCCATGGGGTCACGAAGAGTCGGGCATGACTAAACATCAATAACAGGGAGAACCACCACCCACTCTCAGCTTTCCATTTACTTATCGTTTCCCCACCCATGCTTCCAGCGAGCTTTTTCCTCGCTTACTGGGCTTGGGGAAGGCAGTGCAAGGTCTCTGACAGCAAACAGGCCCCTGGACCCAAACCCTTGCATAGGTGGGGGGGTTCCTTCTCATCATTGGCTCACCCCCAGTTCTAGATCTTTTATGAACAAGCTAAAAAGCGCAGGTCCCAATACCATTCCTTGGGGGCGGGGCTCCACTTTCTATATTTCTCCATTCGGAGAACTGTTCATTTATTCTTACTCCCTGCTTCCTGCAACTTGACCAATTCCTGATCCAAAAGAGGACCTCTGCTCTTCTTATATGACTGCAAAGTTTACACAGAGGTCTTTGGTGAAGTACTTTGTCAAAAGCAGACTATAAATCAATAAGATGCAACAATAAAATCCAGTTAAAAATAAACTACAACCCACAATAAAGCCATATCCAATTACAACTGGACCCTAAGCATCCCCAAAAGGAAACAACAACTGGAGCTTCAAGTGCTTTTCTCAAAGTGTAATGGGGTCATTTTTAATAAGGACAAAAGCACATTAAAATAAAACTCACATTTAACAATGATTTAGAACACTTGTCGGGGCATGTTTTTTGTTTTGCTTTTTTGGGGGGGGTGATGGCAATTGAACATTCCTTTGCTTTCCTAATACAAAGTTCTAAACGGAAATAGATGAGCAGTAAGCTTTTAACAGAATCATTTACAAGCATTTAGGCAAGTGTGAGAGAAGGAAATGATGTTAGGATTAAGAAGACAGTCAACTCACAAGAATACATGAAATGATGGTCTTTCAGAAGTACTACTATGGTTTATGCCAGGCTTCCCCAACCTGCGGCCCTCCAGATGTTTTGGCCTACAACCCCCATGATCCCTAGCTAACAGGACCAGTGGTCAGGGATGATGGGACTTGTAGTCCAAAACATCTGGAGGGCCTGGTTTATGCTATAGTTTGATATGCAGGTCAAAGCAGAAAAATGTTTCCACTGACACTTTAAAAAGGCATATATTTATGGATCATGCCCCTGTTTTGTTTAGAAATAACAGACAACAACTCTTAATTTATCAGAACTAGCTAGAAAATAAATTAAACTATGACTGATGACACTTCTCTCCTTTAAAAAATAAACATCATACTGGAAACTTTAAAAGGACTTGTAAAAGAACAATTCATCAATCAAATACTGTTTACATGTTTAGTAAACTCTCTCTCTCTCTCTCTCTCTCTCTCTCTCTCTCTCTCACACACACACACACACACACACACACACAACTTGAAAGGAGGAACGCCCAAGAAACTATAATATGGTGGGGTTATAATCATGTGATTTCCACACATAAATCTAATTTCATGCAAGCAAACAAAAAACCGTGTCTGTAGAATTTTAGAATTTAACCTCTGGGAATGAAAACATTTGTTTGGTTGACATTTAGGGATAATAGGCCCTAGGGAAAAGAAACATTAACTGCAGTTTTTCTTCCCCCAGACATTTTTATTTTAAAAGCAGTGATGTAATTTGGTATAATCTATCACTCTTTTCAATTCTGATAGCTAAATGGGCAGTGTGCACACTTTGCAATTATGCATAAACAGTACTTTTAGTGCGGTTGTTAACTGTCCTAGAAGCCACTATAGCCCTTGCTAATAAAAAAATATTTATTGCAACCATGAACCTGCATTTTAAGCCATTTGACAACATCTAAAGGCATATGCTCTCATCAGTTCAATAAATGTCAGAGCAGAGCCACACATGGAATGTCTACATTTAGAAGCAGTGCAAATCTAATCTAATCATCATCTAATGTGGACAAACAGCGGACACACATATCCATTAAGCCAATTCCGCTGGGAGGCATATGGCCGTTCATTGCAGGGATACAGAATGTTTGACAAGATGTGTTTTTTGGCAACACAATTTCGGCTTCAACTGAAAAGCTGGTTTGTTATTGACTGCAGAGTCCGTTGGGCAATGACTTCTTTGATTTTATGTTTGTGGTATTAAGCCTATCATATTATATTGCCAGATCAATGGGAAACAGCCAATTTGATTGCTCTTGGATAATATACGGGCTGTGTTGTTCTCTCTTTTCTCCAAATCTTGATGAGAAAAAAAAATATATGTTGCCTTTTCTAGAAAATAAAGTAGCTTCTAGGTTAAGATTATGGCAATGCAATCTATGTGTTGCTTCTCTTAAGGTTGGGTCCAGAAGTTGCAACTGGTGGAGAATGCTGTACTGACACTGCATGACACCTATGTACCGGTCTTGTTTTTGGCATATAAACTCTAACTTGGCACCAGGTTACCTCCAAGAACTCCTTATTATATACCCTTGCCCAGCCTCTTAGATCCTCAGGAATGACACTTTTGGTAATGTTGTAAGCTCTGGAAGTTTGTCTTATGTCAACCAAGGGAAGAGCCTTTTTAGTGTGGTGGCAGCTGTGCTGCAGAATTCACTTCCAAAGAGCGTCAGGCAGGCACAGGATTACCATTTAGGCATGGGCTCAAAACTCACCAGTTACAAATCTACAACCAATGGACCATCAACTCATGTTGTAAAGTCACTAGAATTCCAAGAAAAGTTAGCCCTGGGTTGCACTAAACCATGCTCTTGCACAAGTGGGACAAATTTATGCCCCAGCAACAGCATTTCCCCTTCCTCTCCTTTTCCCTCTGCGCCCTCCTCCAAATAAAAATAAAAATCTGGTCTGTACAGTTGTGGGATTCTCCAGAGCAGACAGGGGGGTAAGTGGCACAGGAGGAACACAGGAGGAAGAGAAAGTCCACTCATATCAAATAATAATAATAATAATAATAATAATAATAATAATTTATACCCTGCCCATCTGGCTGGTTTTCCCCAGCCACTCTGGGAGGCTCCCAACAGAATATAAAAAACACGATAAAACATTAAACATTAAAAACTTCACTAAACAAGACTGCCCTCAGATGTCTTCTAAAAAATAATAATAAAAGAGTTGGATACAACTCTCTATTCTAAACATTTTATCTGAACCAAGACCATTTTATTGGAACCATTTCATTTTCTTTCCTATGCACCAGTTCTTTCCCTACAATCTCTCAGTAAAAATATACCACTGGTACACTCTCTACGCCATCATTTACACCTCCTAATTGGTGCTGCTCTTTCATACTTTTTCAATATGAAAATTTTGTACTTCATTAAAGCACTAACTTCCTGGGCAATTCTCAAGTATTCCCCAGCCTGTCTAGTTCCTTCAAATACAGGACAGCTTTATCCCTTTTTAAAAAAATAAAGTTTATCTTGTGCAAACCCATCCATTTGTCAGACACTGCTTAACAAGTTCTACCAGTCTCTGCAAGTTGATAGTGACATATTCCTCCCCCTCCTCTTTGCAAGTACCAACAACCTCACACACAATTCACAAATGCATTTCAAAGTTCCTTCATGTGGGGTGTAGGTGGGTGCTGAGAAAAAGCGAAATTATTTTCAGCAAATTTTGCATGCACTGGGCTACACTCACAGGGAAGAATTATTTCATTCATTAGCGTTAATGATAAAAGTACTGGATAATGTCGTTTCTGTACATGTTGATATATATATTTGCTCAGCAATTTCTGCTGATATACCCATCTCCAAGATGCTTTTGCTTACCAGGGAAACCTTCAAATGTAATTCTGTCTCCAGGAACAACCCCACTAGGAGGGATTAGAATCTCCACCTTCTCTGGCGTGCTAGCACACATCAGCATGGCTTGGGACAAAACTCCTCTCATTTTCACCGGCTTCAGGTTACAGAGAAATATCGCCATCCGGTTTTGCATCTGTACATGGGACATAAGTTAAAACAAAAATGAAATTTAGCTAGGCTTCTCTGCATTTCTTTCACAATGAGGAAGCAAGGGGAAAAAATTAATGCATGCAACTGCACAGTAAAACACGCAAAAACACCAAGTATGCAGATACAAATATGTTAGCAACAATTAACATTCTTTCAAGACTAATTCAGTAGTAAAAGCCAGGAAACAATTAAGGATAACTGTCTTCTAATACAGACACACAAGAGGGTGCAATAAAGACAACATTGTGTCCTGGTGCTTGGATATAATGGCTGAAAAAATGTTTTACTGACTTTCCATTCTTTGTGGTCCTGGGTTCCAACTTTTAACAGTTACTTAAGGAATTTTTGTAAAAACATCCTTCTAAACTAATCAGAGAAAGCATGCCCAGGTGGTTTACCATTCAGGATGTAATTAATCCAAAGACAGGAGGACATTTTTGAAGCATATTTTATCAAAACAGTTGTCCATAATGTGCACTGCAATTCGTTTATTTAAAACTACAAATGCTTCTGGGCTTTTTCCTCCCCCCCCCCCACTAGGGAAGACTACAATGAATAAGCAGAACAATGAGGCCTCATTAGTGAACATTGCAACTAACAACTTGGTCAAGAAAACAGATTGTTGTTCTTTTAATAGACATAAATCAAAAAAGATCTTTGACAATAAAGTTACTGATGATATTCAAAAACCTACCAGGCATACAAACCGATGTTCGTGTTTCCACACAAATTGTAATTTAAGCAGCAGTTTTTAATTAATACATTTGCCAAGTTGAGGAGAAAGAGACTAAAAATGGTTATTAGACATTAATAAGTTTAGGTTGGAAGCTGCAGCCCATTTCTAACCACCTTATGTATTAAAATATGCAACAGTCTGCCTTAAAATCATTGGGATTTCATTGATTACAATGAACTGTTGGATAAATTTAAGGCAGTCCCAGCTGTCTTAAACTGAGGTACTAAATGGATGTTTGGAACGCCAGGAACTGTCAGAACAAGGAACAGAATTCCTTCTCCTTTCCTGAATATTATATTGGATAAATATTGCTTAAAATTCAGGATCTGGCTTATTTCAATATGTTCAGCCAGAAAGGATGTTTTCCTTACTGCAGTTCCGTATAGTGTGGGTGTCCTTCAAGCTGTCTGGGTTGTGGAGATTCCACTGTATTTTATGTAAGAGGCAAAACACAATGCCCTGGATGCTTCAAAACATATTGGGACACAGATGAAGCCAACAACAAACAGTCTCTCATATTTTTATTGCAATTGCTGGTATAATATAACTACCAAAACACACACAGAGCTGACTATGGGGGTGGAATGTCCTTTTTATATTTCCTAGGAAAGAGAAAAAGTGAGCAGTAGGTCCTAATGAGTGCTCTATGCAAACACAACTATCCATGGGGCTAATTATGCAGGTCTAGGGGAATTCTGCACCCATGTTTACTGAGCTACAACCCTTGCTCATGGCAAACCTCTTCTGAAACTTAGGTGAGTGTTTCAAACATTCCTGAACTTTGGGGGGGAGGCTGAAAAGGAGGACAATGCCAAAAAAGGGCAAAGAAGAAGAACTGCACTCCTCAATCTTTAGGCATGCCTTAAGAAGCTGTATTGATGCGGATGGCACTGTGGGTTAAACCACAGAGCCTAGGGCTTGCCGATCAGAAGGTCGGCGATTCGAATCCCCGCGACACGGTGAGCTCCTGTTGCTCGGTCCTTGCTCCTGCCAACCTAGCAGTTTGAAAGCACGCCAAAAAGTGCAAGTAGATAACTTGGTACCGCTCCGGTGGGAAGGTAAATGGCATTTCAGTGCACTGCTCTGGTTCGCCAGAAGCAGCTTAGTCATGCTGGCCACATGACCCAGAAGCTGTACGCCAGCTCCCTTGGCCAATAAAGCGAGATGAGTGCTGCAACCCCAGAGTCGTCTGCGACTGGACGTAATGGTCAGGGGTCCCTTTACCTTTACTAAGTAGCTGCACAGATCCTACCTAATGAGTCTGGAGATTAAGACTTGAAACAATGGATTCAAGTTGCAAGAAAGGAGTTACCAACTAAACATCAGGAAGAACTTTCTGACGGTAAGAGCTGTTCAACAGTGGAATGGACTCCCTTGCGAGGTGGTGGACTCTCTTTCCTTGGAGGTTCCTAAGCAAAGGTTGGATGGCCATCTGCCATCAATGCCTTATTTGAGATTCCTGCATTGCAGGGGGTTGGACTAGATGACCCTTCCAACTCTAAAATTCTATGATTCTATCATTCAAGTGATAGCGTACATGGGCGCTTCTGATTTCCTTCAAGGTATGTCTCCATCTTTCAAAATGGACAAAGGACAGAACAGATGCATATGTGAAAGTTGAGCATTTTCCAGCCGTAAGTTAAGAAGAGAAGTTTACATTCAAAATATTTTTTTTGTTTCCTCCACCAGTATTACAAGAAATAATTTCAAATTACACATTTACTCAAAATTACCCAGAACGTTAGAAGGTGTGTTTTGCTATGAAATAGCAGAATTAGGGACTCAGCTACATTCGCAAAGATAAAGCGCTTTATAGGGGTTATAACACTATGACCCCAGGTGGCGCTGTTGAGTCCCGTTTTTTGCCAACGGGATTTCCCTGTATGAAGTTGACAATGCATTTAAGTGAATCACTTCTCTGATGTGTCTAGATCCAGCCTAAAGATCCAGCCTAGAATACTATTTCATATTTCCTCCCTGCTAGGGGCTTCTTAAATCCCAAGAGAAGAAAACTGCATATGCTTCTGGGAAATATGGCTATGCCTTACACATGGATGAAAGGCATTCATAGTGCATCCTCTGCTTGACAGACAGGCTGCAATAGCTCAAGTGACATTACTACTTGGTTAAAGACGAAGAGACATCGTACCTTGACCCACTTGCTGCAGCATCCTATATTTGGCAACAAGAGCAGAAGAGCACATTCCACTGAAATATGCCTAGAACAGAGGTGGAGAGCCTGCGGTCCTGCAGATGTTGGGTTCAAACTCCCATTAGCCATAGCCACAATGATCAGGAATGATGGGAACTGTAGTCTAGCAACATCTGCAGGGCCACAGGCCCCCCACCCTTGGCCAGGAAGATGCAGACTGAGAAGTTATTACTGGCTACTCCAGGTGTGCTGCATGCAGGAAGAGGACCACCAAGGTTCATTGGGTTGTTGCTGGAGTCGGATTCTGACGCTGGCAGAAGCTAGATTTGTTTTGGCTCCCCTCTATTTAATTTGTTTCTTAAGTAATAAGTTCGTGAACTTGAGATTATTTCAGTATCCATCTGCTGCATAACTTTAAGTGCCAAAACTAAATGTTGAATTATTATTTAAAAAATTAGATATTTAAAATAAACTTTATTTAGCAAAGAAAAAGAAGTATCAAAGGAATTCTTTATGTACCTCTTCTAATGGAACATGTTTCACTAGACCACTGACAACAGTTCTAGGGTTTGTTTCTCCCACGTCAACTTCCTCAACGTACAGAGTATCAGCATCTGGGTGTTTCTTTGCTGATGTGATGCAACCAATTCGAAAATCAAGTCGGGAAACATCTAAAGGCTTTGAGTCATCATTCGCAGCTGACTGCTGCTTTTTCTCCTTCTTTTCTGCTGAAACAAAATCGGAAGCCATTTAATTACACAGCCACACACATCCCCGGGAATGCAATTCAAGCAAGTTTTCTTTTTCCCTGTCTGAAAAGAAATCCCACGGTACATTTTAACATTCTTTGATTTCAAAACAGAGACCCAAAATATTACAACTGTGTGACAACAGGCTTCCTTAAACATGGATAACTAGATAGAATTATGGTACCATTTCCTTTAATGTTTTGCTTAGAAGCAAAATGCACCTACCCAAAAATAAGGTTACAGTTTCTGCATACCTGATGGGATCCCTAGAATCACAGAAATGTATTAACTTGTAAATATAGCTTTAAAAAACAAATATTCATAATGGACCTAACTAACTTGGGTCCATTAATTTCAATCTACTGCAAGTAGGCTAGAACCTTCACAACTGGTCTGCTAAGGACTTGTTCTCAGTAGTCCTTGTTCTTCAAGGACTGTGGAATGTTGAGGACAGTTAAAACCACAGACCGCTCCCTAGATTGTTAAGGGTATCAGTTGTGAAAAAGGGGAAAGAGATGGCAGTGAAAGGAATCTTGCCCGCTTGGGTTTATACTTAGTGAACAGTATTAGGATCAAGGAAGAAGGAAGCTGGAAAATATATTTCCCCCCCCCCCATTCCCATTGACCAGGAACTCTTCTTGATCAACTGCACCTACATGGCAATAAATCACTTAGGTTCAGGACATCCTCCTCTTGATTCCCCCTGCCCGCCCCCCCCCCCGGAGTGGCCACTGAGAACATATAACACCCATCCTGAAAGATCTACATTGGTTCCCAGTATGTCTCTGAGTATAATTTAAAGTGTTGGTACTGACCTTTAAAGCCTTAAACGGCCTCAGCCCAGTATACCTGAAGGAGCGTCTCCACCCCCATTGTCCGAGAGCCTTCTGGCAGTTCCCTCCCTGCAAGAAGTGAGGTTGCAGGGAACCAGGCAGAGGGCCTTCTCGGTAGTGGCGCCCACCCCATAACTATCTGACTTTTAGAAGACACCTAAAGGCAACCCTGTTTAGGGAGGTTTTTAATGTTTGATGTTTTGTTGTGCTTTTAATTCTGTTGGGAGCCACCCAGAGTGGCCGGGCAAACCCAGCCAGATGGGCGGGGTATAAATAATATAATATTATTGTTGTTGTTGTTGTTGTTGTTGTTGTTGTTGTTGTTGTTGTTATTGTTATTATTATTGACCCACCCCGGACTATATGGCCCCTGTTCCAAGATGGCTGGAGCACTGAACAAGAAGTGGGGATACCATACAACAGGTTTGTTTTGTGTCCCCACTTGTTTCCTCCAATTCTAACAATTCTCTTTTCATTTCTAAGGATATTGTATTAAACTAAATTACTTTGGAAATTTTGGAGCATTCTTAAATGGAAATCATTAGTTACTTCCGAGCTTTTATTTCACACAAGCTACACAGACATTCACTTACCACTTTGCCTAACTTAGTCCAGAATAATTTTCCTGAAAAACTTCTACATTGATAACATTCCTTTTTGGTGTATATTAATGAAACTGAACTTCAAACACTTCCAAGTAGCATATGTAAAATCACCTTTCTTTTCCGTCTTGTCCTTTTTCTTCTTTTCTTCATTTGTTCCTTTAATTTGGTCTTTAGGACCAGATGGGGCCGCTGCAGCAGCGGCGGGCTGAGAGACTTCTTCTGAAAAGGATGCTGTTGCAGAAGGTGTTTCACTGGGCGGCAGAGAGACTTGTTTCACTACATTAAACACAAAGAAAGATTCAAAACATTGCCAAGATATATTTAATGCAGGAATATTATACATTTATTTAATAAAAAGTATAAAATGCTAAAATTCAATCCATTAATCAAAAATAAGAGTTCTGTAGGTTTCAAAGGTTTTGTGAAATATTAGTAGTAATAAAATGCAGGGATAAATTTCAATATTGGGATTCTGTCATCTCCAAATGTCTGGGTTCACTTACACATATTAAATTTAATCCTTCTGGCTTTTATGGGTAAGTATCATGAGAATTAATAGGCAATCATACTGTTGATACCAGCAAGAATTAACTGTGTCAATCACGTTAATTAGAATAAATTCTGATTGAACTGAGACTTGCTTCCAAGTAAGTAAGCCTTAGCTAAATGTGGCATTTTAGTCAGCAGATTAAAATAGATTAGAAACAATAGGGATGAAATACATTGAAATATAAAAATCAATAGGTTAAAGTTATTGCTTTGGACAATAGTTTCATACCAAGCTAGAGGACAAGCACATCATAAAATTAGTATAAGATTACTAACATAGTACATAAATTTAGTATAATGTTACTAACGTATCCTTTGACCTGGTTTACAGTTGAGTGTTCCCCTAACACAACAAGGATTGGACAGGGCTAAAACATTTCTCTTCTCCACCCATTCGTTCCAATGAGACAAGTTTTTAACTTGCAGAGTGCACCACACACACTCTTTAAGTGATAACACCACCTATCCTTTGGATGATATCATCTCATTTGGCTGCATGTAGCCGTAGTCCCTAGTACACAAAGTTCATAGTACACTATGGCAATCATGAAATTAAGTTTGTAAGTTACAAACTTAGGTGATTTCTATGTACTTAAACTCAGAGGCTCGAAAAAAATATTTTTGTATGCACAATTTTGAAGGAAGCAAAATGTGGATAACGGCTTCCAATATCATGCAATCGGATTTCTGCTTGTGCAACAGGATTTCCTCTTCATCTCCTGCCCCCCTGGGACAGCTCCCCTCATTCTTTAGAATTAAGAAGAAAATGTCACTTATAAGGGTTGTATGTATTTTGCATGCACACACAAATAAAATTCCAGTTTATCCCTTTTCCCCCTCTGCCACCAGTTTTCAACCAAAACAGCTTAGAATTTGCGTATTTGAGAAAAGGAGCACCCAAGATTGATTCTTGATGCTCCAGTTTGTCTGCTGGCTCAACTTTGCCTCTCACAACATTCCAGATCCTAAAGGCATGTAGAGTAACATTTCAGAAGGTGTAGCATGCACCTTCTGAAATGTTACTATGGTTTGCTATGATGCAGTAGAACAAAATGTATAGGTGGTGTCAGACAGGTAGTGAATACTACCCAGACAAGTAGCTTACCACCAATATTTTTCTTCATAAATCTAAGAATGGGGTAAATATCCCTCTACACCCCAAAATACACTTTGTCCCTTCAGTGCCTCCCAAATATTTCTCCCCTTGGTATGGGAAATGAATGTTCTGCAGACTGAATGAAGAAGCCACACTTGCCTAAGACGACATTGCTCTCCCAACCCCCAACCCCATTTCAGTCACCTCCATTCCGAATTTCAGCCTGGATCAATTCTTGTTTCAGCACATCAATTTCTTTCTTCAGTTTAGCATTTTCTACACGAAGCTTCTTCTCTTCCCTCAGGGATGCCTGCAAGACTACAGGAGACAAATTCTCCATTAGGAATCACATACACAATACTGTCATAAAGGGAAAGCTTAATTTTACAACTCTGAAATTCAGGGTTTAAGGGTTTAAAGTTGACTTAAGACCCGCTTATTCTTAAAACTTCAAAAAACAGAAGAATCACAATTCGTGCATTAGTGCTCTTCTTTATGCTCCCCCCCTCTAAATCCTTTCCTATTAAAACAAACCCTAGGGCAATAATCAAATTAAGACAAAAAAAATACGGAAGTACAGAGCACATTAGGAGTTTCTTGCAGTGCTCAAATTCCAGATTTATTCTGTTGTAGGGGGGAAATCGGAAACTATCAGGTTTTTTTAAAAAAAGCAAACGAGGGGGGAAAGTCGTGACAACAGAGAAAGTCTCAACATAGCAACTAAAAGGAAAGATGTTTTTTCCATTAAGGTTCTGGAAATGAGAGCAGGAGATGTGAGTTCTATCCCTTGCTTTTCCACAGAATGCCCATATATAGCTACTTAACACCTCAGTTTTCTCAGTTATTAAAGATATTTTACCATCCCACACAAATGTCAAAATGACACACTAATATCTGTTATTACTGCTGAGTCTTAGGTATTTTTTCAATTAATTCCACAGCATAGCCAGAATTGGACTTTTTAATCACATTGGGCGCCTCCCCCCCAGCTCCCCTTTTCCTTGGCACCTGCTCTGAGAAACGAGCTGTTGCTCTAAGGTTCTTGCGGGAATACAATTTGGAACTGTATTGTATGCCTATTACAATGGAATGCATAGCCAAACTGTTTATTCTTTAGTTTAAAAGTCTTCCTTATAACTACATCAGGAAAGCAGGGGTGGAAGGAAGATGACAGAGCATTTCTCTGTAAACTATAGTGAAATGAACTCTAGAGGCACTACCTGAGGGCAATGCAGAAACTGTTGAAAAGTTTGAGCTCTTATATTCATAAGCAGAACATTTGTCTGTTGATTCTAGGCCAAAATGACTCCTTTGGAATTTTTATTTTTTAATGGGAGGCTTTGGTTCAGACACATTGAACAATATGCTGAAAACCCTGGACCTGGAGACAATACGATCAAAAAGGTGGCAGACACTTATTTTTTGCTTTGTGCTATAGTCCACAAATGTTAACACAGCCTTTGTCAGCTTCTAGTGCCCCCCAGATGTTTTGGACTCCAAATCCCATCAGCCCCAAGCAGCATGCGGTATGTCTGGGCCTGATGGGAGTTGAAGTCCAAAAATCATTATAGAGTGCTAGAGGTCAGTAAAGCCTGCTTTAAACCACTGGAATATATAATAGCTTTGTACACAAGTACATAAGCATAACAAAAGGTAAAAATATGCTTAAAGAGCTTCAGCTATGGCTCTAGATCATTATATAACACAGATTGGGGCTTTGTGGTTTTTTAATCTTGACCTAGTCAAATAATTTCATAGGTATCACAACAAACTCTTGGACAAATCAATGCTGAAAGTAGACAATTAAGAATCCATGCAGATGAATTGTTGAAGGGTTATTAAAGTCACAATAAACTGCACAAAGTTATTAATTAGCACTATCACAGCATGGGCTAAAAGCTTAGTTATCAATCACATGATCTACATGTATAAAGTTGTATGTCCATCTCCAGAATCTCTTGTTAAAGGATCATGGGTTTAGGGGTGGGATAGCCTATAACCAAGACCTTAGAGAGATTCTTTCAGTCAAGCGTAGAGATAGATCAGTCATCTGATTTCTATAAGGCGGTTTTATATGGTGGGCTTTTAACAATGCTAGAGAAGCAAACTGTAAATTCTTCAGAGTCGGGTGGCTTACATTTACACAGCTCTCACGCAATATTTTTTCTTCAAGAGGAGGATGCCACCATTTAGTACAGTCATCTCTAGTTATAGCAGAATTCTCTGCACCTTGAGAAGGACTGGACTTGGCCCTTTTCTGGTATCACACACATGAGCAAGAGTTTGCTATCTTGCTCTTTAAAGAGGGCTTAATATTTCTGCACCCTGTGGATTTTAACTCTCCTCTCCCCATGAACAGGAATTACATTTTTATTCATCTAACACAGGGATGGGGGCCAATGACCCTCAAGATGCTGTTGGATTCCAACTCCCATCAGTGCAAGCCAACATACTGAAGAATGAGAGGAATTATAGTCCAACAAAATCCAGAGGGACACAGATCTGATTTAATAGGCCTGAACTGAGCTCTCAAGACAGTTTACACACTAATATACAAAAATTCAAACTAACACCACAACTCTAAAACTTTTAAATTAAAATCTATGGGAACCAGCAGAATAAATAAAAACTACCCAAACACTTTTAGAAACAAGCAGATTTGAACCATGTGTCTTCACCGTATTATTAAATTGAAGGAACTGTGTATGAAAATATCCAGTGAGTGAGTATTTTCAAGATACACACATCTTTTGGAAGGCATTAAAATATACATGCTATACTTCAAATCCATTTTGTGGTTGGGAACTACAAATGTGCACACCATCTCCTACATTTCTGCAGCACCTACTATTTAAATGAGTTCAAGATTGGGACACCTATCTTACGTTTGTTTGGAAGGAACAGGAGAAGATCAATTCCAGCATGCCACAATGCACAGAACTGTAAAAATCCTCCATTTTCAGGGTTGCTACAACGTGCTGGCATCATCTTTAAAACGTTGGCATGCTTTTAGTCCTGGCACTCTACCTGGATGTCCAGAAGATAATAGTTGCTAGAAATGTTTTATTAACTGAATTTTATGCACTGGCTCCTATTCCTTGTTAAATCACAAAGGTACTGGCCTCCCAGTTTAGACTACTGAATGCGCTATATAGAGGATGTTCTTGAAAACAGCATGGACATTTGCAGTGGCTGACAATTATTTTCTCTATATAATTCAATGTGTTTATTATTGTCCATAAAGCCCTACATGGCCTGGCATACCTTTTCCCATATGTATCTTCCCTGAGAAGACCTTGTGCCATCAAGTATAAAAGTTAATTCAGGAGTTGTTCATTTTACAGCCATGACAATAATTAA
Source organism: Podarcis filfolensis (assembly GCF_964270895.1). Taxonomy (NCBI): domain Eukaryota; kingdom Metazoa; phylum Chordata; class Lepidosauria; order Squamata; family Lacertidae; genus Podarcis; species Podarcis filfolensis. The sequence goes on from NC_139610.1 coordinate 54,927,585, forward strand.
GGTTGGGGGCCTGCCAAGTATCAAAACTGTTTTGACACCTGGTAATTCCTTTGCTTTTTAAAATGATAGGAAACTTAGCACGTTTATTGCTTGCTGCAGGGAAGGTATAACCTAAATTCTGGGGTTTACATACTGGGCTAGATTCACAGTAAGAAATTCTCAACTCTGCTCACAGATTTTGCATGCAAGTTTTATGACAAAGCACATTTAAATGATAAGGTCAAAGACTGATGCCTTACTGGCTTTTTCCTTTAAAAGAGCCACTTGCTGCTTAAGGTATTCGATAACTTGATCTGCTTCTGCGCCCTTCTGCTCCAGCCTGTTCAAAACTGCGTTGTTGGCTGCCATTTTCATCAAGGAACGGACGAAAAACCTAAATAAAAGGAAACAGGATGATGTGAATGTTTTATTAATGCAATTATCTGTAGCTCTGTTTTGAATTGACTAAGAACCAGCCACTGCCAGTGCCGTAGAACATCTAACAATATAGCCTATTGGGTTTGCCCTGTCTAACTTAAAACACTCAGATTAAAACGAATTGTCAAGCTGATTTTGCTGTGTGACATTATTTCCCAGTATTCTGGAAGAAAAGTGATTTTGGTCTACCATCTGTAACAAACATGTTTCTTAATTCTACTTTTTATATAATGCAAGGCTGAGTCTGCTAAAGTTAGGTCGTTTTAACCACTACTGATTTCCAAAAGAGCATTGAGGTGTAGGGCAAGGGTGGGAAACCTGTGATCCTCCTGAGGTTGCTGGACTCCAGCGCCCATCATCCCTGACCATTGGGCCATGATGTCTGGAGCTGATGGGAGTTGGGTGTCCAACCACATCTGGAGGCCCATGGGTATAAGGGTTTTGTGTGGCACTGCCAACTTATCAATAAAAAAAAAACTTTGCTAACTGTCAACACTGGAAGGGCTATGGAAGTTAAAGGGCAACATCCAGTTATCTTCACCCATGTGTTCATGGAAATCAAATTCTGCTATAGAACTTTCTCTCCCCCCCCCCTCTTGCCTCCACCCTGACACACCTCCAATATTTGCTCTGGAAGGTCCTCTAACGCCTCCGGAACACATTTGGGAGCAGGAGGTAGAGGGAGAAGGAAGATGTAAAAGTGCCATTACACAAGCAGACATTTGCTCTTGCTACTTCGGGTTTTACCCAGTGTAGTTATTCATATTATTTTTTTCTGAAAATATATTATACAATGATATTATACCTTTAAAAAAAAAGAGCACATAGTTAATAATGATCTCTACTTCTGAACAAACCTAAAACAGCAAGCCTAAAACAGCAGCAGCATGTATCCAGGAAGCGATATAAAGGAAGAATTTTGTATAATCAAAATTGACTGAAGCCGCCATATATAAGAGGAAAATTCACAGCGCAAGTATAAACTTCAAGGCAGTAAGCTGTAGTTTATTTCTATGAGCATGAAGATCCAGAGCAAAAAGACAAAGAAACATCTTGTGTAATCTGCACAGAAAAGCAATTCACCTTGTGCATTGTGCAATTCCTGGTTTTTAAAGATTCCCCTTTCTTTATTTTCGTACCAAAATAACCTAGCAATTAAAGCTTAAGGACTGATGTTCAGAGAAAAAGGCCTCAAGTAGGTTTTAGATTCCAGTCCCGATTCCAGGAAGATTTTTAAATTAATGCAGGATTAAATGTATGTTCTATGTTACTAGACAAACACAGCCAAATGTTGTTTTCTATTCTTTCCTCCGTTTGCTACAGCAGCACTAGAAATGAGAACAGTTGTTCTCCCCAAGTACTCTACAAAATCTAGAATGCTGTAGACAGCAGAAACTGTATGACTGCCGAAACATGGATCTACAACATAGCTGTCTTGTCTGAAACAACAAATTCTAAATAGTGTCCTTTGATGTTGCCCCATTCATCAGATCACTTCAATTGTACTTTATATAAAAAAACTAGTTTCTGACAAAAACATTTTCTAAGAATACTATTCATTATACTTATGGGCTAACCAAGTCACTATATACAAAACATGCTAGCATACAACATAATTATTAAAGCAATAAAATATCCAGTTTTCATTGGGATAAAGACTTCTCAACTTCTTATAATTTGTAGAAGATAAAATTGGAGGATTATTACAGGGATTATTCTAATTATTCTAATACATTGCAATTACAGGAATGTTATGGAAAAAAACCACAGCTATAAATCAAACTAATTTCTGATGAAGATTGGAGGGGAATAACTTGCTTCATTGACACGATTATCTGGTTATTTCCTTAATGCTGAGAGAAACACTGGGTTCTTTTTGCTAATCTGAGAACAATTCTAGCTGATAAAATAATTATGAACCAAGAGATCTCACAACAAAGAAGACATTGTGATATTCACAAGTTGTGCTTTTGGTTCTATCTAGCCTAGTATTATTCTTTAAATTCGTTTCTGAAGCATCTGCTTTCAATATACAAGACTTAACACTTCAGACACAGCATTTAAACAAAGAAATAGAGGCTTCTTACTAGCAAACTGTCTTTTAAGGATCCCAAACTATACCCTGACAATTTAAGAAAGCATGCAAGTTACATAAAATCAGTATTAAATGCAATCCTGGGCTTTATAGACCAAAATAATGAGGACAGTAACAATAAAGGAATCCCCCAAATGACTGCACTTAATCATGTGTCAAAGAAACAGAACAGTTGTCTGACAGAAAACATAATCACTTTACCCAGTGTCATTCTTTTACACCCGCAGTTCACTATGCCATGCACTGTCAAATCAAGTAGAAAGAAAAGAAATCTATCTTCTTAAGCCCATATAACTACAATAGTTAAAAAAAGGGGGACAACCCTTATTATTCTGCTAGTTTCTGTATTACCTGAATATTAATATTTGGTCCAGTGCTGAAACTGAAAGCATAAACCAGATTCAAAAGCACCCAGCCACACTGTTCGGCAGCAACTGGTCCTGGTCAGCTATTTATAAACACACCACTTCAACAAGATATTAGGATGGTATTTCAGTCATATATTTGGACTAGTGCTTAGGTTTAGAAAATATTCTGCAGATGATATGCATGTAGAAATGTACTAGTTTCAGAGTTATCATACTGAAAGCCTGGAAAGACCACTTGAATTTGGCCACAGTAAGTGCTGGATTGATGAGTTTTATGGCTACACAGCAGAATTTTTGAAGCTAACACCTCTGGCTTTCCCCCTTTTTCACTTGGGAAGCTCTCTGGTCATTCAAGAGATAACAGATTTTCTATTTTCTATTCAAATAATAACTTATGGGTTCAGCTATAAGACAATTACTGCTTCAAAGCTGCAGTGATTGAAAAGTAACCTATCTGTGCTTTACAAATATTTCACAATTTGTTTAATTTGTGTTCCGAAACAACAGTGAGAGAGCCTAGCAGTGTAACAGTATAGATTGTCATTTTATGCCAGAGTGACACTAGTACAGGACTGTGGAATGGCACAAATGTAGTGAACCATGGTTTAATGATCAAGCAGGAATGGCCCAGTTCACATGTATCACTAAGCCAAACCATGGCTTAGTGAGAATGCGTGAGGGTTCCTAGACAAGAGATGACAGGTGCTGAGAATAGCCACAGTTTTACACAGGGTGTCATCCAAACCCAAGTTTGCAGTTTGTCCTCTCCAGACAAATCACAAGCCGTGGACACTGTTATATAGCTTGTGGTTTATCTGGAGTGCAACAACCCACAAGCTCAGGTTCACATGGCAGGTTCAGCCAAACCAAGGTTTGCTCATGGCAGGGCAACAGCAGGAGAAACAATGGAGGAACGTAGTGGCCGTGATCTCTCCTCTGGAACCAGCACACTCACGATTTCACATTGAGCCATCGTTTGGCTTAGAGCTACATGCAAGCCAGGTCACAGTGTGTGATATCCTACAGCCGATGACTTAATTATTCCATAAATCACAAATACTTTAAAAAGAGAGAGAGAATGCAAGCAAAAGTCCTTAGATTTTGTATTCCAGCCACACTGACACAAGGCAGATCAAGCATTTTTCCCCCTGTTTGGATTAAGCAAGGGAAACAAATGTCAGCATTTAAACAAACATACAGAAATATAAACTTTGCTGCAAACTGTTTTTTCAAAAAACCTAGCACAGCTGTTTTGGTAGAACATGGGAACTTCAGTAGGTTAAGTTCAGCTGCGGGACTCTTGAACGAGTCAAATCACGATCCTACTCAATTCACATTGCGGAAGCTTAGTTGAGAGCTCTTTAGTAGCACTTAGCAGATTTCAGTTGAATCACTTCATAAACTTTTTACTGCTGCTTAAACCTACCAATTTCAGCCTACAAATGTGTGATCTGTAAGATAGTATACTTCCACTTAAACTTTCTTGTATTAAACTGCACTTACTGGGAGTAAGCCCCACAAAACTCACAAGAAATTTACTTCCGAGTAAGCATGTACAGGACAGTGATGTTACTCAAAGAAAGCAATGAAACTAAGAGTACAAGGTTAAGCACTTCCTCAGTAGCGCTATATGTAAGATAATACCGATAACAGCTGAAAATAGATCACCAGGGAATTTTTTTTAACAGGCTCTGTTACAACAGAGAAGTCTCCCTATGACTAGTGTATCTATTTTGAACTGCTAGGATTTCAATCTCTGTTGTCTAGTTCAGGCAGTGCACTGATATTCTACACAATTTCTACACTGAGCAGAATACAGCCATACAAGAACCCTAAGTAAAACTGCTCAACATCTACAATTCTAAAGATAGTCATTGCAGAAGAAGTATGCCAACAGCGGTACGGAGACAGATTTTACCACTGCCAAACAGGCAAGTTGCTTTTCTATTTAAAACCAGAATGCCTTTTCAGCTACAGATTTTTATTTTTTTTAATCTCTGGATACACTCTTCTCTTTTGCCTGCGCTGTAGCTGTTTAGGACAGTGGCCCTAGTTTCTAACTCTCAGAGTCCCACATCTCTTTGTCATTTTGGCAGAACATTTTACTGTATGGTAATTGGAATAATTAAACCATCCCAAGTACATTTTTAATATCATTCTAATATGAATACAAACCCATTCAGACCACAAAGTCCCCCCCCCTTCTAAATACAGTCTATAAAGTATGTTGAGTTATGTGGGAACAATCACACTTGCTGGTCTAGCAAATCTTTCTGGCCACCCATTCAAGACTGAGCTAACGATTCCACTTCTGCTCTCTGGATACTAAAATAAGGATGCTATAACAAAGATGTGTACAATAACTTCTCTTTCTCACAGGCTACAATGGTGCATTTGCCAGCTAGCTAATCTTATCACAAACTGTCAGGGAACTGCCATCAGAGCCAGAGGCGGAGGGAAGGCTCCCGAGGGATGCCGGAGAGGGTCCCAGTAGGGAGAGAGGCAGCCCATCTGCTGGGGAAGGAAATCAGCATAGTACCAGTGGAGAAGGGGGGCAGATGGGGGAATCGGCGAGGGGGCTCCAGGACTCCTCGCCAGAGACCAGCGGGGAGAGCACGGGTCCTCCGCTGCCCACACCCTCCCTGCGCAGAAGACTTCCGCGCAGGGAGAGTAGGAGGAGACTTGGCGTCAAAGAACTTCTTTGCTGGAAGAAGTTCAAGAAACGCCCACTGACGGATTCTGCCAGCGATTGAGACAGCCACGGGTGAGTGGCTGTCCAGACAGAAAGGGTTCACCCAGGTAGCCCAGCCAGGTGTGGCGACGATTTACGCACGAGCAACCCCTAGAACCATTACACAAACATACCCACACCGTGTTATATATTGATTTGAGTTCTAAGCAGCGTTTGAAATTTGCAGCTGCATTGTGTACCTGGCTACTGGCCACAAGCCTGGGGATCCTTGGATCTTGACTGTTTTCACACACTAGTAACACATTCTGTAGAATTCTATCCGTTCTATTTTATCTATGCAATCAGAATGAATTTCAGAAACCAAAAAGTCATACAGTCGTACCTTGGTTCTCGAATGGGATCTATTCTGGAAGTCCGTTCACCTTCCGAAAATGTTCAAAAACCAAGGTGTGCCTTCCGATTGGCTGCAGGAGCTTCCTGCATTCAATCGGAAGCTGCGGAAGCCGTGTCGGACGCTTGGCTTCCAAAAAAAGTTCACAAACACTTCCGGGTTTGCGGCGTTCGGGAGCCAAAACGTTCGAGTCACAAGGCGTTTGAGAACCAAGGTACGACTGTATTCAAAATATGACTTTCCAGACGTCTGGCTCCAAAATGGCTACTAGGCATTCCGTTTTGGTGACTGTAACCCTGGTTTAAGAAGCCATTTGGTGCCTAGCTTATATAGCTGAGTTTTTAATACTGGTTCTAAGCTACCATGCACCCATGTTACTCTCCCTTACAAGTTCTCTGTGGAAGCTTTCATGCTTTACAAAAATAGAAAGATAAAAGTATTATGCCTAACTGTGGAAGTAAAAAAAAATAAAAATACAGCAAAAGCCTGAATATGAATTTGTACAGAAGCATTACCTTTGAAAAAAATGGGAAAATGCAATATTTTTCTTTTAAAAAATCTTATTATATTGGTTCACTGACACATAATCATATAGTTAATTCTACAGCCCTGAATGGGCAAGGGAGTTAGCTTTCTTAAAATTGAAGTCACACAGGAGAACAATTTAAATTGCAAATTGGCTCTGCTTGGCAAGCAGGTCTTTTCTCCCTCCAGGTGCTGAACAAAGATGATCCCACAGCAGTCTCGACCGAAATAGAGTCTCAACCAACACTTCTACCTCTTTCCTCATCTTCATACAACTGTTATTAGTCTAACTTGGGTGGAATGGAATAGTCACTTGAATTTAGACTCCCAAATGACAGCTGCACTGACAAGATAGAAATCACATTCCTTGATCATCTGCCTATTTACTCAGAATCAAGTCTCCCTAAGTACAAAGTATGGTATCCAATGAAGTAATTTGCTTAGTGCAAGGACTTCTGGCTGTGCAACATAACTTCCGGTTTCACTGATTGCACCCGACTAGAACTGTTCTGGAGGTGTCTCCAACCCTCTGGAGCAAATCTGGGGAAGATGGGGGGTGGGCGAGGAAGTTCTGTTGCACATACAGAAATATATGTGCTAAACAGAACTACTTCATTGGACACTACCTAGTGAAACTAAGGATTCCCGGCCTGCAATGGATGCCTAGGATTGCAGCGTAAACAATTTCAGCTAAAACTGCAGGCTGTTATCAGCATGGATGTAGTTCACTTCAATCCAAATGAACCCAATTCCTTCGCAAAAAAAAGTAGTAAGCAGTGAAGTTTGGAGAATTAATCAGCAAATTTTCCATTAACTTTAGTACATACTGAAAAATAGGTATTTGGTCTATTTAGACTAGGATCTTAGGTGTTTGCTGACAGAAGGGGTTTTTAACAAGGAAGGGTTCTTCCCATGAAGGAATTCTTCCTCCGTGAACAGAAGCTTCTCCTGATCACAAATAAAAACTTAGGACCCAAGCCACTAATAATTTATTTTTCGAACACCTTATGCCTGAATGGCTTGAACCTCCTCCTATAGCTAATGGCAATCCTCCTGCTACACAAGGGATAGTTTGAAGTCCCATATACAGTACTGTTGGATATACATGAAACGCTGTCTGGTGTTCCACCCAGAAACAACACTTACACAATAGACATGTTTAATAGCCTCCACATGGCTCTGGTACAGCCACAGTTTTCTGATCCATTACCTGCTTCTGGCCTTTTAAATTCCAGACCAGAGCTGCAACTAGCAAATTATCAACCACTGACCAGAGGATTGGCTGTATGCATAAGAGCCAATTTACACTCCTACTCAGCCAAAGCTCACTGGAGGGCCATGGGCGGTCACCCTCTCTCATTCCTTAGGCCAAGCCTGCTTTGAGATCATCTGCATTCAGCACCTGGAGGGAGAAGGGACCTGCTTGCCAAGCAGAGCCAATTTGCAGTTTAAATTGTTTTCATGTGTGACTCGAATTTTAAGAAAGCATGCTATCCAAGCAGTTGCTAAGTTCCACTTAAACATTTGCACAAATAAAATCTCAAGGAAAGCGCAGAGCATTGGAATGCTTTTGGAAAGGCAAGGCTTAATGTGTGACTGAAGAATGCATCATTGGATGAGGAAATCTCAGTACGGGTTCAGAACGGGACCAGTGTGGAAACAGAAGGCGAGATGGCACAACTTTCATGTTAAGGAGAAAGGGTTGGGAAGAAAGAAGGTCTATGGATAGCCATCTCCTTTCACAAAACCCAAAATTATCTTCATTGTTGGGAAGTTATTGCTAGTTACAATACTATGATGATCTGGATAAGAGTTAACAAAATTGAATGCTGGCAAGACAAAATAAATTATGATTAGCAAGCTGGAGCTGGGGAAAGTGTGCATCTTGGGTGTGCTCCAACACACGACTTTGATGCTTGACTCCTAAAGCCACAGCTCTGGTTAGAAACACATTTTACCAGATTTAGATGGTCAAAGAGGCAGCTATAACTTGTCCTCTAGCCAAGTTCTCACCACTGTTATTCATCCAATGGCAAGGTCTTACTTAGATTACAAAAACATGCTCGACGTTGGGCTCTCCTTAGAAAGTTAGTAAGCTTAACCAGTTTAAAATGCAGTGGCCCGCTTTTTGGAAATAGTTCCAATCCGGAGTCCATTTTAACTGGCTGATATCCTATGGAATAGTCTCCCTATAGAACTTCAGAGGGCTTCCTTTTGCATCCACCATCAGCAGCTTAAGATACTTCCCCCACCCAAGCATTTATGTTGAATAGATTTATGGTTGATCTGTTATTAGTCTTGTTTTGAGCAGCTGTTTCAGCTGTTGTCTGATATTTTTATGGGCTTTTAAATTCATTAATGGTTTTTTAAAAAACTTTTTACATGTTGGTTTGAATGCCCATTTGGCTGGAAAGGTGATTAAGTAGTTGTATAAATAAACTTGCACCACAGGCCATATTACTATGGCACAAACTTACAATTATTCCTTTCATTTATGTTACTACCCACAATTAAATTTACATTCTCCTCTCCCAGGTTCCAAAATGCCTAGTCCCTGCACTCATTTTAAAGCACAGTTACCAGAGCTTCATACGAAAGCTTCTGCTATGGGCCAAAGAATGCAATCCTATACATGTTTTATTGCTGGTTTGGAAAGAAGTGTTATGTTGTCATAGTGAACTGCATTTTATTATAAATTCTTTTTTGGCTATTTTTTAACAGATGGGCTTTCTGCTGGAATGAGATATACTTCCAGGTAGGTGACTAGGGAACAAGCCCCACTGAAGACAATAAAATTAATTTCATCGATCATAGAATTTTAAACTTGGAATGTACCACAAGGTCATCTAGTCCAACCCTCCTGCAATGCAGGAATGTTTCACCCAATGTGGAACTCAAACCTATGATCCTGAGATTAAGAGCTAAGATTAAGAGTCTCATACTCTACTGACTAAGCTATCTCAGTAAACGAGCAGACAACCAAGCTGTGAAGCACATTAATTCTAAGTGATATATTTAATGAGTTAAATATTTTTGAAGTGATATATTGGACAATAGCACAAAATGCATTTTGAAGATCCACGTTTCATTGCATGCAGATATTTCCACTTAAACATATGCAAGCAGGGAACAAAACTTAACAGAAGTTTTCAATTGAGATCTTAATGCTTATACATTTTATCTTTTCCATGCAAGGCATTTTAACCGAATTATACGGAAACATCCATTGTTGATATTCATCTGATATCTTTTCGAGCTAATCATTGTGCTATGTTTTAAAGAGTGTTTCCATTATAACTGTAACCTGTGCTATATATGCAAACACTGAGTAAATACATTATGTGTGAAGCAGCATAGAAGCTGCCAGAGTTGAAAATAACTCCAATACTAAAAGAAGAAAAAAATCTCTTAACTATCTCTTGGGAGGCCACGATGAAATATGGAAACAGATGTTCAGTTTATTTAAGACATTTATATCCCACCTTTTGCATAAGCCTCAAGGCAGTTAACAAAACCACATATAAACAATAAAACACAAAAGACATAAACTAAAGCCATGGTGAGCTAGTACAAAAACTATTAAACAGCAACCTATACAATTTTAAAAGGGGTGATCAGATAATATGTAAAAATAAAAGGCTTGGGATTGGGATGAACTTTACCTGCTGCCTAAAGAACAGTAAAAAAAGGGGGGGTACTAAGTGAACATACTTATGGAATAAATTTATCCATAGAGAAGGTCCTCCAGTTCTTTAGATCAGCATGATCACTGTTCTGTATTACAGTAATAAATGCTATTAAAAATAAAGGATACCACATTAGACATTTTAATAAAAGGTCACAGCTAAATAAATGGTTGGAAATATGGTCTGTATTTGAAGAAGTCAACCACAATATATTTACAGAATTATTTGGCAACACCACTCAAAGATGTAACAAAATGCCCTGGTATATCTTGTAGCATTTAACTTATTTAATTTGTATCATTTAACTTATTTAACTTACTGCAGTCATTTGCAGGTTTTTCCATACTCCTCAAAGATCAAGGCACTCTGACTATACACTCTTGTTGTTTATTGGGCAATCACTGCAGCTAAACAAGTTAGGTGGACTCAACATCAGTTACATATTTGAAAGTCAATGTCAGCTTGTCTCCTTGGAAGTGAGAAAATCTGCAGCAGAGAAAGCTCCAGCTGCACACTTGTTTCAATTATTGTGCAAGACAAAAAGATCTCCACTTTTAGCATTGCCTGGATATGTATAACGCTCAAAACCTAAACAGGACTGCTTCTTAAGCAATATTCTTTGATTCCTGGTTATTGTAACAGGAGTCTCAAAACTTTCCTCCTCACCTCTACAAATGTATAGAAAAATCATGCCTTGAAAACCAATTCAGATGCTTCCATTTTTAGTATGTTTGTCCTTCATGCCTGAGACATAGGTTGCAGTATTCCCAAATGTAGAAAGGCACTCACTTTTACGGTAGCTTGCCTAATCTCAGAGAACAATGCATTACAGAAAATTAGTCAACATATATAATGAGTGAGTCTGGTTTTTATAAAGGGAGAGGTAGTCTCAGACAACTTACAGTGAAATTCTATAACGTCTATTCAGAGGTAAATCCAACTGAGTTCACTGGGATTTACTACTAGGTAGGAGAGAACAGGACTTCAGCCTAAGAAGCAAAGAGAACACCCCAACAGGCACTGAATGCTGAGTAACAATAAGATTTTTTAAAATTCAGGGGTATAAGCCACAAAACATGTGGGATTTCAGCAGCATCACAATGCAGGAAATAAGCAAAGTTTTAATTAGGAAGAAGTTAAGGAAAAGTGAAGTAAGAGAAGGAAAAAGGGAGATTGAATGGGCAAGAAGAGACTCAAACTGCAGGAGGAGATATCAAAGAAAACAGTTTCTGGTGGATTTCCTCCACTTTGAAGAAAGTTTACAACTTTGGTGGCTCAGGAAAAAGGCAAGAGGGGAAACTGAGTAAGAAATGCACACACACATTGAAGCTAGAGGGTTGGAGACTCAAGACAGAAGAAAGCAAGTACTTGCTCACAAAGCGCAATTTGCTCCCACTATATGTAATGGCGGATGTCAACTTGAGCAGCTTTAAAATATCAAATCTGTGGAGGATAAGGCCATTGACAGAGAGGCCAGATGACAAAGCTTGCCTAACCAACGACAGAATTAAGAGTCCCCACCACCCTCTGCACTGCAGCAGGTTGTTCAACTCTCATAGCAAGCAAGATTAGGGAGAGCCTAGACAACTGGGCCACTGAGGGGATTCTAAGCAACTGGAAGAGTGATTTGCCAACTGTGAGCCAGCTGCCATTTCAAAATGCTTTTTGCCAATGTGCACAGAGCAGAAGCATAAAAGAAGAAAGGAATGGAAGCTACTTAAAGCCTCAGGACAAGCATAGTTGAACTCTTATAGGAAGAACTGTACCTGCCAGTTCTCTCACATAAATGATCCCTCAATCCTCACCTACAGAATAAAAATGTCCTCTTCTCGTTCCTAGTCTCAGGAAAAACAGTTTTAAAAATGAAGCGCTATGGGGGCAGGACACAAGACTCAGAACCCCACTTTTGCTCTTTAACATGGTCCACTCACTGCCAATGCCTACGTTTTGCTTCCCCTTAATTCAATGTTACATAAATAGATGTTAGCACAACTCACATTTAACAAGCACAGTCAGCGCAGAGATCCACGCTGCAAAATTCAGCAGAAGACAGGACCGCAAATCTGCTTCCTCTTCCCTGCCAAATCTGTAAGCACCTGATATCAGGAGAGGCAGCATTAAGCACACAAATATCTCTGGAGAAAAGTCGTGTAAATTTAAGAAAGCACTGTGCTCTCAGGACATTGCACAAACAATATTAATCACCATTAAGTATTATACAGCTCACCATAGGGATTAGTAATTTTTGCACTGTGTTAAGCCACTATGATAATTTAAGAGGCACATGGCAGGAGTTACAATATATTTCAGAAAGAATTTGATGGAGAGTTACCAACAGAAGCACGCACTGTGGAGAAATGAGGAGTGACAGGGTTAGCTGAGATGAGTAACCACCAACTCACTTCTGATGAAGCAGATACACCCATAGTTTGGGAGACTAGCTGTAGGCTAATTTTGTCCTTCCCATAATTCAGAGATTTAATCTGGCCACAACCCATCCAGCATCGATAGTTTCTCTCTACATTCGTCCCCACACCCTTCACTATCATATCTCACCAAGAGTCAATCTCAGAAATTGTTCTTTACATTCTCACGCTGCACCTTTCAGCACTATGCTTAGAAATAATTGCTTCAGGGCAATCTAGTAAACCTCTGATAAACCTAATAATTGGAACCAAGGCTTGGTGGAACTTAAATCTAGAATCTGCATCCATTTCCAAGGTTCAATCTTGCGAAGATAAAGTACCTGTGAACATGTACCAAGCACTCTTTCCCATCCTGTCAAGTAATAACCACAACCAACTTTCAGGAGCCAAGAATGAAGATGAAGTTGGCATGCAAAGGAAATAGGAGGAATGTTTTCTTAGCTCCAGCATTTCAGAAGCTAAACACAGACTGCAAACCTATTATATGCTTCCAGAGGGATAGCTTTGTTAGTGTGTTGCAGCAATCTTTTGTGACATCTTAAAAGATGGATAAATTCATTTGTACACTAGAGTTAGATACATGATGTGTTAGCACTTGACAGGAATGTAAATAGCTGCCTTGTATTGGGTTTATCTAGCCCTCTGATGGGCAGTTGTTCTCTACATCACCTGCTGCTGGTTTCTTTTAACTGCTGATGCTAGGGACTGAACTTTGGACCAAGCATAAGCTGACAGTATGTACTTGTATCTCCCTACTGAGAAAAATGGGACCAAATAGTCCCAAAACTCTAGATAAGACAAACTAGTTTAAAGGAACGACAGCGGCATCAGCTTTGGAACAAGCTTTCACCCAAACAAGACCAACGAGTGCCCACGCAGCCACCCAAGTTCACGACTTTCCGGTCCTTACATCCTCGCTGTGTCCACAGGATACTTCTCTCCCCCTCCCCCAATTGCTACTCTTTTCCCTCCCTTCACTTTTTCTTCCAAAATGCCTTTGAGCACTCTTTTACCCAGCTCCTCCTGTGCAAGTAAAAAAAAAAAAATTAAAATGACAAGACAATAAGAGGATTATGACTGTCCATAGGGTCTCTTTCCCCCACCTCCATTAGTGCGGCCTCTACAAATAGGCACTGTCACTATTACTTACATTTCATTTGCCACACTGACTTTACGACCACTTGCCTATACAAAATCCCAGTTGTGTGTGAGAGAGAAATCACCTATATTTTAGTCCACGAATGCTTATGCCAGAATAAAAACGCATTCGTCTTTTGGGTTGGTAGGAGACCATTTCTTATTTTCATTTTTTTGTGGTTCTTTCCTGCTGCAAGAGACCGACCCCTCTACAAAATATTGCCATTAGGGCAGCAGTTTTCCCAATTCCCTTATCTCCACCCCCTCCCAGGAACGAAGGGCTCCTTCATGCCATTTACAGGCCTTACCCTAAGAGTTCCCCCACCCCTTCAGCGAAAGGTAGGCCAGCGAAAGGTAACCCACCCCCACCCCTTATAACCACGAAGGGAATGAGAAAGAGAAGCGACCCCACTCAGCCTCTCGCCGCTCCCCAGTTTAACTGCCCCCAAAACTTACCCGCTCAGGATTCACGGGCAGCGGAAACGTGCCCGTTCTACGCATGCGCGAGCACGTCGCACGCCCCGCGGGAGGGGGAGAGGTCGGGGAGGGAAAAAAAAAGCGGCGTGCGCGTTTGCGTCAACACATTCTCTTGGCCAATCGGGCGCGGAGGGAAGCGAGGTGGGCGGAGCCGCGGGAGGAAGGGGTACCGGCGAAGGGAGAGCGAGGTGTGTGTGTGTTTATGCGCGCGCGCTTGTCTGCGCGTATTACAGGTGGTGCTCATGAGGGCTAGAAACTTGACGGGCGGGGGGAGGTGGATTTAACAGCCCGGGTAAAGCGAGTCGGGGCGGCGGGCGCTGGGTGTCATTGTAGGGCAGGCGGGCGGCGGCTTGTTCCCTGTTAGGTGCTTTGCGTTTCCTATAAGGCCTGGTTCAGGGCCGGGTTTAGGTTTGATGAGGCCCTAAGCTACTGAAGGTAATGGGGCCCTTTATATGTCCAGCTGTCCTTTGTCAAGAACAAATTGTCGCTTTTTGTGTGTTGAATATATGCTATATGGTAATTTGTGGACCTAATAGGTATCTAAAGCCATTTGCACATAACAGAATGTGTATTTTATCAAAGTAATTGCTGAACTGAAAAACAGTTAAGAAATATATTAATATTAATATTTTTTCTTTAATTTTTTTGGGGGGGCCCCAAGAGAGTGGGGCCCTAAGCTATAGCTTGTTTAGCTTATACATAAATCCGACACTGGCTTGGTTCTAGGACTGTGTTGTTATTTCATGTATCAGAAGGTACTTTCGAAAATGGGCTGGGGGGGGATGCTGTCTGCTTTTAATGCTCCCCAAGAATCCTGAAAAGGTTGCTTTTCCGATAGGTTGCCGTGTAGCTTAATCCTCCTTAAGGCTCCTGCGTGGCTTACTTTGAGAGGAAGTTATTATTTTGTGGTTTTTCACTTGTCCTCAGAGATAGGTAAGTTGATGTTCTCCAGATGTTGGGCTGGGTGAAAGGAGTGGGGGTGTTTACTTACTTAGGCTATAGTCACAAAGCCCAATTCCCACTCCATTAGTTTTACCTAAACCTGTGCCGCTGCTGCTACCATTCAGCCTGCCGCCTTATTCGCTCTGTAACCTTAACTTGACGTTAACATGGTAACCGTGGGGGTACAGGTGCAGTACAAAGCCAGTCAGATGCAAATATTGTATCGGGTTGTATTTGAGTAGACCTAAGTTGGCCATGCCCATCGACTTCAACGGATCTGCTCCGAGTTGGGCTTAGAATGATGATCGCTCAATATATTTAGCAAATATTTCACGGAATTGTAGAGTTAGAAGGGACCTCGAGGGTCATCTAGTCCAAACCCCTGTGGGTGGGTTGGGAATCCATCCCACATCCCTCATGTCACTCAGTGGTGTTTGGGTGAAGCAAGAATCTGGTCATCTGGAGCTAGTTTCCCAATATATAAACATATTAAAATAGCAGTTCTATATGTGTTTACCTGGGAATATGTTCCACTGAATCCAGCGGGACTCATGAGTAGCTTTGCATAGGATTCTACTGCTAGTTGTTGTTTTTTTTAAAGCAGAGTGTCTTTATTACAGTCGTTTGGAGAGAGAGGTGAAAATGTAAACCACAGGGTACGGGCTGGGTCAGAAAGGTAGATATATGTATCTAGCTTCTCCATGCTAGATCAGAGGTCAACATTATTATTATTAATAAACAAACAAGTTTTGTATGCTCCCCTTATGAAGATGGTAGCACCCTCTCAATGTGAAAATGCATCTTAGAGTGAGGGTTATGGCTGCAACCACCTTCACCAACCTGGTTATTCTGGACTGCAATTCTCACTATCCCTGACCGTTGACTGTGCTCGCTGTGGCTATTGGGATTTGCATTCCAACATCATCTGGAGGACCTCAAGTTGAGGAAGGTTTGTCTACATTATTCACAGGAATTATCATTCTCTACAGCTGTAGATTGTCTTGCATAAAATTCTTCAAACTATATGTATTCTTTAAAAGCACCCCAGCCATTCCAAAATACGATATTTCATAAATGGCTTTTTGTTCCAATGTTTCCAATTGAAAAACTGTGGGGTGGAGGGAAACCAAGCCCCCTCTGATCCTTCTGGGCCTTCACATCTCAATAGCTTTTCCCCAGGTGATTTAGAGCAGATCCTCCAAATGTCATTGGACTCTATGAGCCCTAGCCAGCTTGGTTAATGGTCACTGAAGATGGGAGTTGCAGTCCACCAAGAACTAGAGGGCCATAGGTACCCCAACTCCACTTTAGAGCTTCAGAGGCCATAGGTAGCATCTTAAATTGATCCCTGCAAAAAATTGTTTACCTGCAGTGTTAACCCTGAACTGGAATAATACAATCTATGTTGATTGCTGTGGTCAGCAGTCGGGCTGCCAAATTTGTACAGCCCTGCTGCAAAACGAAGTACATGAAGTATACCCCCAAACAGCTAAGTGACTAGTTTAAAAGTTCAAATTTGGTCCATAGGTTGCTAAAGATACTCATTGCTAGGGGATTCTGAAAAAGGAACTTTTTGACTGAAATCCTTTGCTGATTTAAGTGGAATTAAGCCCTTTTGAATTCAGTGAACTATACTTATTGAATAAGTGTGCCTATGATTGCACTGTTTGTTTTTAAGCATCAGATTCTGGAACAAAAAGATGCCAGCAGAACAGAGTAAACTGGGTAGCAAGTGGACCTGTGACAGATACTGTGGCTGTTTACACTCTTGAAGCATTGTAAATTGCCAGCTGCCTTTTCTGGTTTCATATTTGCTCCAGGTGGCTTTTTACACTGCCTTTAGGCATGGGAAAGCCACCTTGAAATATCACACCCATATGCATGGGGGCAATGACTGATAAAAGCCAGTGTGCGCTTGATGCAGGGGAAAGTGCATTGTGTGGGCCAGGAGGGCAGAAAAGAGCAGTCAAAATTTGGCCAACAGAAGCAGTCCTCAATCTATGGGCCCCTCTGGCAAAAGGCATGTGTTGGGGCCTCAAGCATGTTGCTCCTAATTTGGGGACTGACACTGCTTTGATGCTTGCACACTCAGCTTGAGCTATATTTTATTTCCATGGTGCGCAACTGATCATATTCCCTGTGTCATTTAGCCAGCAGTGGGTGGGAGTTCTGTTTCCCCACAACAGCAGCTCTATATAATGCCAAAAAGTGTTTGCAGTTCAGGGCTCCTACAGATGACCTGCTTATGGAGCATTCATTCTGATTTGCATGAGTGTTCATTCAGATTGGTTCATGGGGATGTTATAGGACATTAAACATGCATCCTGATTTGTCTGCAGGTTGCTTTAAAAACTTCCCAAACTTTTCAGTGCATTTCTCCATCATATTCTTAACATAAAAAGTCCATTGATGGTTGCTATTTTTTTAAGTGGATTTGGTGATCCAGGGCAACAGGGCGTTATAATCTGCTTTAATTGTGTGGACTTAATTTCTACTATGTACTTGACTCCCTCCTGCAAAATAGTGACTGTCTGCTGCTGCTTCTCAAATGTGGATGGATGCACAGGCTTTCTAGATTGTGTCCTTTCTTGCATTGTCTTGCATAAAATTCTTCAAACTATATGTATTCTTTAAAAGCACCCCAGCCATTCCAAAATACGATATTTCATAAATGGCTTTTTGTTCCAATGTTTCCAATTGAAAAACTGTGGGGTGGAGGGAAACCAAGCCCCCTCTGATCCTTCTGGGCCTTTCTTACTGGACTTAAATAAATAGCATGATTCCTTTGCAGAGTTCAGTTCAGGCTATAATCCTCTAAATACTGTATTCTGTTAACTTGCAGTTTATTGCTTTATACATTTTTCAGATGCTAAAAACAGCTTTCATTACTCTGTTATAACCAGCAGTAATATCAATGGCATCCGTTTGCTTGACTAGCCTTAAAATTAAACCTGTAGATTTTAAACTGGTTTTTTTTCTATAGGCAGCATGTTTACTGGTTTGGAGGCTTGCAGCCTTGTTTTATTGTTTGTCTTCCTTTTTTTCTTTCTTTCAGGGGAACGCTACATACAAGGAGGGGTATCTCACGGAACTCCTAAGATGTTTCCGTTAAAGGATGCGGAATTGGGAGCCTTTACCTTCTTTGCTTCTGCTCTTCCGAATGATGTTTGTGGGAGCAACGGCCTGCCCTTGACACCAAACTCCATAAAGATCCTGGGACGCTTTCAGATTCTTAAGACAATTACACATCCTAGGCTCTGCCAGTATGTGGACATTTCCCGTGGAAAGCATGGTGAGTGTGCTTTCTCCCCCCTCCCTGCCCCATAACTTTGGGGTGTGCATGTAGGAGTGTTACAGTAATTATTCTGTGCATGTGTTTCAGAGCATTAGACTTCAAAGCAGCCGTCAGCATTTTCCCCCCCCAAGACGGCAGTTTGCTTTTCCCCAGACTGACTCTGCAGCAGCATTTTTCAGGCTTGTCTCTGTTGTTGCACATAACAGACACAGATGTATGCTGCTGGGCTGCAGGCCTTTGTTATCCTGTAGTTCAGATCACGTTGATAATTTTTAGGTATTTCCTTTTCTTTTTCACACTCTGCTTATCTCTCTTTACTCCATTCCCCCTTCCACCCTCTGTTCCTTCACATGCTTTTTTTTGGGGGGGGGGGTTTGTTCTTTAAAACTGCAGGCTTCTTTCAGTCCATTTGTTCCCTAGGTTCCTGCAATTCATCAATCTGTCTTTCTTTTTATTTAATTCTTCAAATCTCTCTTTTGAAGTTCAGAGTTTAAAAGAAATGTGCTCCACAGAAGGCGGCCTCGACAGTTCTCTCCCAGTCCTCACATTTTGGAACTTATCAGTGTGCCATATATCATGTTGAAGATGAAATATAAGCTGCAATTTACTTATTCTGTTATTTCTGTTTGTATACTGCCCTTCATCCAAAGATCACAGGGTGGTTCACAACATAGAAATACAAAATAAGAACACAAAAATACATTTTAAAAATAAAAATAAGCCCATAATCGCCTACCAAAAACACATTTTAAAAGGCCATAGGATGCTAATCAGCCAAAGGCCTCGTTATATAGAAGTATTTTCACATCGTACGTAAAGATATGTAATGAAGGCACCAGGTGAGCCTCTCTGTAGAGAGCATTCCACAAATGGGGAGTCACTCATTCTCATGTTGCCACCCTGCGGACCTCATGTAGAGGAGGCACACGAAGAAGGGCCTCAGGTGATGATCACAAGGTCTGGGTCAGTTCATATGGAAAGAGGTGGTCCTTGAGGTATTGTGGTTCATTTAAGGCCTTCTGGGTCAAAAGTTGGGGCACAGGTGGTGCTGTGGTCTAAACCACTGAGCCTCTTGGGCTTGCTGATCAGAAGGTCAGCTGTTCGAATCCCCACAACGGGGTGAGCTCCTGTTGCTCTGTCCCAGCTCCTGCCAACCTAGCAGTTTGAAAGCACGCCAAAAAGTGCAAGTAGATAAATAGGTACCGCTCTGGCGGGGAGGTAAACGGTGTTTCCGTGCGCTGCTCTGGTTCGCCAGAAGCGGCTTAGTCATTCTGGCCACGTGACCCGGAAAAACTGTCTGCGGACAAACGCCAGCTCCCTTGGCCTGTAAAGCGAGATGAGCGCCGCAACTCCAGAGTCGTCTGCGACTGGACTTAGCTGTCAGGGGTCCTTTACCTTTTTAGGTCAAAACCAGCACTTCAAACTGGGCCTGGAAACTTAATTGGCAGCCAGTATAATCCGGCCAGGATTGGTGTAATATGCTCAAACCATTTTACCCTAGTGAGTGGCGTGACTGCCAAATTCTGCACCAGCTAAAGTTTTCAAACTGTCCTCAGAGGCAGCCCTACACATAATGTGTTGCAGTAATCTTACTAAGAGGTTACTGGAGCATAGATGACAAAAGTTAGGTTATCCTTATCCCAATAGGGACACAGCTAGGTCCATAGCTGAAACTGATGGAAGGCACTCCACACCACTGAGGCCACCTGAGCGTCAAGCAACATCAAAGGGTCCAGAAGTCCTCCCACGCTATGTACCCACTCCTTCAGAGGGAGTGTAAGCCATCAAGACCAGGCACCTCGGTGTATCTCTCGTAGGCCACGAAATGTTTCAAGACAATCATAGAATCGTAGAGTTGGAAGGGACTTTAGCATGACTGAAAAAAGGAGATTTCGGGTTGAACTATGCCCATTTTAGCAGGCTATTTCCTTTGCGAAATGCCATCTCTTAAGTGCATCTTTTTAATCTTACATATTCCTCCTGTGAGGAGAACTGCAATGCTATGTGTGCAGCCTGTCTCTGTATGCACACAGAGGGCTCTTTGAAAGATACAAAGCATTTCTCACAACTTGCCTGGCATGCTGCTCTATGTGCTTCTTATAATCGGCTGTTCAGTTTCTCACTTGACTTTATTTGTTCTATTTACATTTTTTATTTTCCCATTCTCATGCTGGATATCACATGTGACCTGTCCTTTAAAGGGCATTGTATTTTCCGAAAAATCTTACACATTGCTTAGGAAGACAGACGAACTAATATCAGTGTACTGGATGAAGCAAAGATCACCAGTGTTGAAGCAATGATTCTTCAACACAACTTCGTTGGACTGGTCATGTTGTGCAGATGCCTGATTATCATCTTCCAAAGCAACTACTCTATTCCAAACTTAAAAATGGAAAGCGTAATGCTGGTGGTCAACAAAAGAGGTTTAAAGTCTGTCTCAAGGCAAATCTAAAAAAATGTAGTATAAACACCGACAACTGGGAAACACTGGCCTGTGAGCGCTCCAGTTGGAGAACAGCCTTTACCAAAGGTATCATGGGCTTTGAAAACACTTGAACGCAGGATGAAAGGGAGAAACGTGCTAAGAGGAAGGCACGCTTGGCAAATCCACACCGTGATCAACTCCCGCCCGGGAACCAATGTCCCCACTGTGGAAGGACGTGTGGGTCCAGAATTGGCCTCCACAGTCACTTACAGACTCATCATTAAAACCGTGTTTATGGAAGACAATCTTACCGTATTTTTCCCTCTATAACACGCAAATTTTTTCTCCTAAAAAGTAAGGGGAAATGTCTGTGCGTGTTATTGAGCGAATGTGTGGTCCCTGGAGCTGACTGTCCCAAGTACAGGGCAAAAATCAGGCAAAAATCATATCGCACCGTCACGGAGGAGAGGAGGCTGCTGCTTTCCTGCATTCTGCCTCAGGGTCTTACTGCCCACCCTCTTCTGTTTCGTTACTGTGTTTGCTCAAACGGAACAAAGAGCAGGCAAATCCCCTCCCCTCCAGGCAAGCAGAGGGGAAAGCAGAGCGTCCTTCCCTCTAATTCCTCTCCGTGCTCCGGTGCTGCTGCTGCTGCTGCGTCTAGGGACTCGCAGGCAGCGGAAAACATGCAGGAGAGAGAGGGGGGCTGGCTTGGGGGGGAAGACTTTTGCCTTCCTTTCCCCCCCTTTAAACCCCTCTCTTGCATTCTTAGCCAGCTGCTTCTCCGCACACCCCTCTCGTGCTCCTTGTCCCTTCTATGTTTTTCCTTCCCTCCCCACTTAAAACGTGGTTACAAAGCACGGATCCACATGGATCCTCAGGATCTTTGCATTGGGTCACCCCAAATTCACCATCAGATCACATAGATTGCTATGATCTGATGCAAAAACAGGGCTGCAATGGTGCAAAAACGTGGTTACAAAGCACGGATCCACATGGATCCTCAGGATCTTTGCATTGGGTCACCCCAGATTCACCATCAGATCACATAGCATGTCCATGGCTACAGCCTGCACCAAAAAAAATCACGCAGCCACTGTTGCCTGGGGTTGCAATGGTGCAAAAACGTGGTTACAAAGCACAGATTGACATGGATTCTCAGGATTTTTGCATTGGGCTACCCCAAACTCACCGTCAAATCACATGTCTGTGGCCACAGCATGAAGCACAAAAATGATACATCCACCGTTTCATTCAGATTTTTTTTTCTTGTTTTCCTCCTCTAAAAACTATGTGCGTGTTATGGTCGGGTGCGTGTTATCGAGCGAAAAATACGGTACTCGGCTACGAGTGATCGCCAAAGAATAAAAGTTAGTTCAGAAGTCAGGATTTTCCTGTCTTCTATAAACTGTTCCAAACTTATTCAATATGATCGTGCTTTCTTGGTATCTTGGCAGGGGTGGAGGGTGACTGTTACACCTGGGATCAGTTTTATTACTTTTAAGTGAAGTTTCTTTTCTTTTACATGGTGAATTTTATTTAACTGTAGCTTTTGCTGTATAGCTAAGCAGAATGTCCGGCAAAGCAGAGGAGAAGCTTCACATTGTAAATCTGTTTTAAAGGAGAGGTGGTTGTACATAGAATGGCAATATTCTTACAGCTATACAAGAATAATGTATTATGACACAGCCCAGAGAGGAAAATCCAAAAATAGTCTTAGCTGGCGGTGCATTTTATAACAAAATTAGTGCAGCAGAATGGATGTGCCCATCACGATCTCTTTTTATTTGTTTGAATTTCCATGGGACTTCAAATTGTAATGCCATAAAATACAATACAAGATATAAAAGAAACACTACAAATGCATTTAAAAACCAATGTGGATATTTAATGGGATGGATATACCATCCTCAACCAAAATCCACAGACCACCCAAATGAAGCTCAGGGAGCACAGTTTAGGAAATCCTGCCTTAAATAATGCTGTTGTCGGGAACAATGTTGACAATTACTAAGATTTTGGTGCCTGCCACAGCATCATGTTCAGGGTAACTGTTCCCCATGCTCATCCATGCACCTCAGTTGTGGATAATAGTAAGGCAATCGATACTCCTGTGTGAATGGAGTTGGTGAGGGCAGGAGAGGTTTCAGCATGAGGCACTGTTTTCCTTCAGTTGATCTCTGAATTCCTATTCCTTTTTCACCATTACAGTCCATTCCTAAATAACACGGTTTATATATTTCAGTTGCTTAAAAGAGAAATCTTACTGGTTTGGGAGAGGTGGTACTTGCGGTGGATGAGCTGTCAAATCGAAAGCGCTACTAAGCTGGTGTCCAGTAGGGCACTAGGTGGAGTGGGCGGGTAGGGTTTTCTCTTGGCCCCCTTCCATTGGCTGTCTTGAGGTATTCTTTAAATAATGTATTCCCTCTCATTTGATCCAGCCCCAGGGCACACATTCCACATTGAGGGCATATTGTGGGAATGGAAGGATCCAACAGATCTTAAGCCTCCCCCTATCCACTCCCAACATGTTACTGAAATGCCACACCTCCTCCCCCCGCCCCCATTTTGATCTCTCCACCATCAGTGCACTGATGTCAGGGGAGCAATGGCAGTGGACCTTTCCAGGACTGGCGCACGATTCTTCTAAGCATGGGCCTCCAAAATTATGTCCTATTGGGGACCTGCAACTGAAAAACCGTATTTTTCCATGTATAAGATGCCCCCTATTTTGGGGGACTCAAATTTAAGTAAATGGGGGGAGATGGCTCCATGTATAAGACGGTCCACACATTTTAGCATAATTTTTAAAGATAAAAACCTAGTCATACATGGAAAAGTATAGTACTTTCTCACATTAAAAATACTGTAAATAAATTGTAAACTATCTTATGTGAGGAAAATGGTGTGATGAATGTTTGTAAATGTACAAAGAGAGTGAGTGCTATGCCTTAAAATTTGCTCTCCTTCACAGTAATGGAGAAATGTTCCTTTTCAAAAACAGTGGTTTATCTCCTCAATGTGGTAAATAAAAGATTTGGAGAAAATAACAAGCGAGTAGGTTAACCCATATGTACTCGTAGCAACTGAAACCATTTGTATATTTTGCTATTATTATACTAGCCCTATTCCAAAAAAATGGTACCCACTTATTATTTTTTTTCTTGTCTTCCTTCACTTACACAAATAACTTGGCAATTTTGATACTGAAAGAGTAGCTACTATAATACTAGAAGTTTCTAATACATTTCCAAATGCATTTAGAAAAAGTAGAAAATTGGAAGTACTGACCGTAAAACTGACAAATAAACTTTCAAAAAATGGCAATAGTTGCTAAAAAAAAATCTTAGTTACCTTTTTCAAAAATGACCCAAGGCAACATGGAGAAATATAAAATGTATACAATATTCAGAGCTTATAATCAAAACAATAACAAAATCTTTACCATGCTAAAAGCACACACTCCATAAAAATTGCCAGATCAGAAAATGGTGGAATACAACCAAAAACAAATGAAAAAATATTGATCAGTAAAAACAGGCCATCAGAGAAAATTTCTATTTACTCTATTCCCCTACCCCCCCATGGTTGTTGATGTAAAATGAGGGGGAAAATGCTCATATGTTCTCTACACTGAAATTACTCTAGACAGTTGTTGGCTGCAAATAATTGCCATCTACGTGTTAATTTGGTTATATTCTGTGTAACGTATACTCAGTATGATTTTCTATCCCCCTAAAATAAGTAGACATCCTCTTTGTATTACGAGATGCAGCGTTACCATAATATGGTTTTAATTTCAGTGGGATGCAAGAGTGAAAGTGTTTTTGTGCCTGTGTGCACTGAGATACTAAATCTGTCTCTCTGTGTATATTTTTCATCAGAGAGGCTAGTGGTTGTTGCGGAACACTGTGGAAAGAGTCTGGAAGATTTGCTTCGAGACAGGAAACCAGTGAGGTATGGTATCAAGAAAAACATTGCAAGGAAACATGCAAACTGAAAGGTTTATCTACTTTAAGTTACAAAGTCCAGATGCACTTTTTCTTTTAAAACGTTAACTACCTTTGCAGGTCTAACAGATTCAAAGCTGACATCTTCCAGTACTTTATCCTTCTGGCAGCCAGATAAACACATGCTTAGGATGAAGCATATATTTACTTCTTCACAAAAGTTTTACGATTTTACGATGAAAGTACTGGAACCTGCCAGCCATTTCTTCCAATATGCTTTGCTTGTGTTTTAAGTTATGTTTCAGATAATGAGTTTTGGGTTTTTTTAAAAGCCAACCTGAAACGTATTGAGGAATTGTGTGTACATGACAGTGCTTGTGCATTAGTTGTGCAGGGTTTTAAGCTTCTAAATGATGAATGTTAGTTTCATTTCTATATGAAAAGAAAATGAAAGTATGTATCTTGATGTTTCCCTGCAGTTTCTGTATTGCTATATGATATAAAGTGCAGCATCAGGTTCAGGACATTTGATATTGCTGTGTAATGTAAAATGCAGAACAGAGATTACAACATTATTTTCTTCCAGCTGACAAAAGACTACATTCTAGCCAGGTGAGGGGATCAGGAAGCCTCAGCCATACCTCTGCTCAGCGCAGAGTATAGCATGGCAACCCTGTCTGTTTCTGGCCTTAGACTGGTAGCATAGCACAGTATCCCTGTTGATATGACACATACAGAGAAATGATTGTGTGGATACAGGAAGTGCCTTTTGCTTCCTGTTTGCACAGTTATCTGAAGCTGTAAATGGAACCTACAAACTGTTTGCACATAAAGTCTGCATGCATGGAGCTGCTTTGCGTAATTTGCACCCTCTTTGGGGTACAGATTGTGCAGGTAGATTGTGCATGTGTACATTTTTAGAATCTTTAGGGAATGGGGCTGGATTTTGGCACAGGAATAGTGCTTAAGAGGATTTCCTCCGAGAACACTGCATCCCTAGGATCAGGCTCTTACAGTGGTGTCTGCGTTTTGATAAATATGAAAATAGGGAGAGAGAGAGAGAGAAACTTTTATTGCACTAGCCAAAAGCCATAGCATCATCCAAAGAAGGAAAAACAAAAAAACAAAAAAACAGTTGATACATATGCAGTAAAACCATGATCAAATCTACCAAAATTTCTTATTACATAGAATAAAAAGTACTTTTCAAATAAAGTGTGCAAATTAGATCTCAGAGTCCCCTTTGCACTCACCCCATAAATGAGACCAAACTTGTGCTGTGGCTGAATTCTCCAGCCTTGGCCTTACCTGGCTTAGTGTTAATATTTCCATTTCACTTTTGTTGAATTTAGATTCTTTCCTACTGATTTAGTTAGCTGGATTGAAGACTTGAGGGGCAACTTAACACATTTTGAAATGGATTGGAAATAATGTATCTCAGAAATTATTTTACCACCAGGTCATTAAGTGCCAACTCCTGCAGAATAATCCCCAATTGTCCCCTTGGCCATGGAGCAGAAACTGAGAGTGCTTCTATCGGAGTCCTGCCATTTGTGCTTGGCATATGGATGGAGTGAGCTCTAAATTTTATCTTCATTGCATGTTGACAGATATTGGTTTATAGATTATACCCAATGAGAGGGTGCATGTCTGTTCAGTGGATATCAGAGATATATAGCAGATTGCTTAACAATTAACAGTTTGCTGTGATGGAAGACTTCTAAGCCCCTGTCACCAAAGATCATAGATACCACATTTCCTAATGGTACATTAAAACTAGGATATTCCTTTACATAATTTACATCCTGTGCCTTCAGAATTAATTTATGTTCCTAGGTGATTTAGAAGGGAGTAAGGAACAAA
Organism: Podarcis filfolensis; assembly: GCF_964270895.1. Classification (NCBI taxonomy): domain Eukaryota; kingdom Metazoa; phylum Chordata; class Lepidosauria; order Squamata; family Lacertidae; genus Podarcis; species Podarcis filfolensis. Next base: position 54,954,274 of record NC_139610.1, read on the forward strand.
AGCACAATAATAAATTGAGGGTATTTTTGTCAATTAAGTGGTATTTAAATCTTGCCGAATAAAATAAGAACTCAGTAAAATAAAAAAACTCTGTATTTTAAACTTTCAAATCATTTCACAAACTCTTTTCATTGCTTTTTGTAATTCTAGCAACCCTGTAATGTAAGTCAGTATTGTTTTCTCCTTTTGCTGGGTGAGGGGATGTTGAAGCTGAGAGATAGTGGCAGAAGCAACATTTGAATTGGGGATTTGTAGCTTTGTCCCTTACCTGGGAGTAAGCTCTATTGAACGTCATAGGACTTGCTTCTTAGTTTCATATACAGGGTTTCGCTTTTAGGCACTGAGTTATGTCAGCTCTCGGGGGTGCTACTAAGTCCAGGAATAATGTTTTGGCCCAACCTATATCAAAATGTTGTACTGTCTGTCTAAAGTATCTCCAAAGTGAGTTTGCCTTCATATTTTTTCCTGAAGCATTATTTTAATGTCCAGTCCTTTAATTCCCCCTTTGCCCAGCAAGGCAAAAGACTGAAAGTTTTTTCTCACCTATCTTAAGAGAAATGCCCAGCCAGTGGCGATTTTTTATGGAAGCATAATTTCTAAAAAAATATATAAAGCCCAAATCAGAAAAGAAATGTGCCTCCCTCAAGGCTTTTTGTGTGTGTATTTCTCAAGCCAGCACATGCAGCAAAATTTCGAGTTCATACTATGCAAAAGAGAAGCTGTTTCACCTCAGGGATACTTTCACTGAGACCAACTGAAACATTTCCCATTGTTTTTCAGGTAATTAAAATTGACATCTTTTTGTTTCTGTCATAAGACCTTTCAATAGCCAGAAATAATTTAAGAAAGAGCAATTCCCAGTTATGCTATTCAATCCATCTCCGTCAATTAGCTTTGTAGGGAACTATTTGGGGTCCTCCCCCCTACTTGTTTTGATTATATTAGCTCATGATAGAACAGGTTTTATACCCAAAGTTGATATGCATGCTATTGCAATTAATTTCACAAACTGTTATGGAATGGGAGAAGCTGTCCTTATGGTTTATAGATTAATTCTTCTTGCACTTGCCAGGAAATAAGTCCTTTGCACCTGTACCACAAGCTGATGTCAAGTCAGCAGGAAATCTTCTATTAGGCTGTTGCTGAAACTGAAGATATACCATGGGTGGACGGTCCATCTTTCCATGCATATTGCAAAACAGCAGGCTATACAGCTGTCTGATAGTTATTTGCAGTTAATCTTATGAAGTCATGCATCATTATACCGATTACATATGAGGTAACGTTTGCATAGGTGTTTCGGCACAGTTCTGTTTTTGAGTCCACGAGAACCGTCCTCCTTTTTCTCCCCCTTTTCCATAAGGTGGTGATATTCCACTAGGACACTACTTTAGAAGAGCTTATCAGAATTTCTAACTCCAAGGTTAGATATCTGAAATAGTTACGCTACATTTGGCTTCTCTTGTAACTCAGTCAGGAAGCTAAACATTCCACAGAAACATTGCAGCACACTTTTCTGTTATGATCTCTGTGTATCCCCAGATGGATACATTTTGGATAATGGAAACCTTTTGTTAACCGTAATGATCTTCAAAGCCTCTTGAGAGTATATTATTACCTCTACCATACGTTCTCAGCAACCTTGTTGAAATAACCTGGGCAACAGTATAGGTATAGTTGTAGAAGGTGAAATGTTAGCAGAACACTCAGCCCCACGAACACTGGGAAACTGATATAACCACTTCTCAGTAGGTGTCAGGATCTGAAACATTTGGTTTAGAATAAAGAACTTCAAGAATTAGACCAAGGCTGTAAGTCTATGCATGCTTACAAGAGAGTAAGCCCCAGTGAACACGGTGGGTAAGCATGCATTGCATTTCACAGTAAATCATGGACAGCTTGGTTTTCTTCTGTCTGCATCTCAAATGAACTTAGGGCACATCTGAGCTGATAGGATTCCTGATAGTACTATAGCCTCTTAAATGTGTTCATTGGAGGCGGCTTATTGGTTTCTTAGTCTGTTAGTTTTTTTGTTATATATTTTGTGTTCTCATTTCGTATTTTTTTGTTGCAAAGCTCCTTGTGATCTTCGAATGAAAGGTGGAATACAAATTTCATGAATGCAATGCAATAATAATAAAAAAATAATGACTGCAGCTGTAATTGCATTTTGCAAAATGTTGTGGCTTGAGAAATTTTTCCCGTCTGGATATTGACTCTAAATCTGACTCTGGAATTTAAATATTGGAACAACAACTCGATATCAATAAAATTGCAGTATACAATCTTGGAAAGGAATGTGCTATGTTTGTAGCCTGCCAGTAGAAGGGCAATCTTGTTCATAAGAGTAGCTGCCATATATGTCTGTCTGTCTGCATAGCAAAAGATTGTCATTTAACGTTTATTTGTTCAAAGTACAAGCAAATAATCAAACTGGATTTTTCATTCTAATTAGAATATTGGTTTCAATTGAAATTCAACAACCTTATTAAGTTCTACCTAGTGTCATGCAACACAACCCTGTTTCTGTTTACTCAGAAGTCTGAATAGGCTCCATGAGGCTTGCTTTCTAGTAAGTTTGTCGAAGATTGTAGCCTTAGTGGTTTTACAGCTTTGTAAATTGCCTCCCTTTGAATTCCAGTTTTTCTAGTCAGAGGTGCAGAGTCCTACAAGCTACCTGTCAGGGAACTGCCATCGGAACTAGAGGAGGAGGCGAGGCTCCACAACGATGCTGGAGAGGGGCCAAGCAGGGAGAGAGGCAGGTCTCCTGTTGGGGAAGAAAATCAGCGCAACACCAGGGATAGAGGGGGGCCAATGGGTGAAGCAGAGAGCAGGCTCCGGGACTCTTCACTGGACACCAGCGGGGAGCGCACAGGTCCTCCGCTACCCACGCCCTCCCTGCGCAGAAGACTTCCGCGCAGGGAGAGTAGGAGGAGACTGGGCGTCAAACAACTTTTATGTTGGAAAAGGTTTAAGAAACGCCCACTGACGGATTCTGCCAGCGATTGAACAGCCACGGAGTGGATGGCTGTCCAGCGAGAAATGGTTTAACCAGGCAACCTAGCCCAGAGCGGCGGCTATTTACACACAAGCAATCCCTAAAGCCATTACACTACCTTTTAAAGCTGTTGAGAAATGTTTTCTTCTGAAGACTGAAAATAAGCACACATACCATTCTGTTATTATTTTTTCACATTATACTTTAAAATGCCCTACTTTCCTTTTTGAAGCCTTTTGCAATTTTACAATCACAAAAGCCAACAGATGGAGTATTTAGATGGCTTTTGGCACCTGCATTATGCATTTTGAATTGTTCTGAATTCGTGAGCAGAGTGGTCATAGTATGTCTTCAATAAAATATAGTTGTCATATGTTTCAGAGGTTATGGTTTTGAAAAATTACCAGTGAACCATCAGAGAGATACAGAGGTATAATATGTTATACATAGACCCTTTGATCGGAAGCAGACTCTGTCTGCAGCTGTTTACTAGCTTGGTGGAAAACATGATCCGACTCGGATGAGTAGGTTTTATTTGCTCTTATTAAACTATTGTCTACTCCATGTATTAGATGTCTTTGTTCCATCCTCTGCTATAAATGCATTACCGTTTGTATTGTGTTCCAAAATCAAATGGGAGGTAGGCTTTATGTGAAAAAGGTTCTCCAAAGGGTAAACATGTAGCTTATAAAAAACAAAATAGGATGAGGAAAGGGGTAAGAGGAAGGCAAATGTTTTCCAGCAACTGTGAACACTCATATGATTCCAATTCAGAAGCAGCCATTGATACGGCTTCAAGGGTTGTGTATGTGGTGCTTTCATTTGGAACACTGAAGAGGCCTTTGGCCCTCTAAATGATGTTGAGTCTTCAGGTTCACAGTTGACCCTAACCATTGGCAACGCTGACTGGTGCTGATGGGAGCTGAACTCCAGAAACATCTTGAGAGTGACCTGTTCTCCAGCTCTGTTTTAACTAATGCGGTGAATATGTTTAGGTTGGATTAGGAGATTGGAGTCTGTGGAAAGTGAGCTCGTTTTGAGTAAAATCAAGTTTTGGGGGTGACACAGTTGAGTAGCTATTTCTAAGATAATTCTTTTGAAAATGCTGAATACTGTATGTCTCTCAGTAAAAGAAGGATTAAGGAGAAAGGGGCATAGCTCAAAATGCAGTCTTTCTGGGTTAAAATACCTTTCTACAACACCTTTCTGGAACTAATTATTATGTTTTCATTCTTAGAATATAAACATGATTTAAGTCTTGCTGCTACGGATGTAGAAAAGTGCAACCAGTCTGAGCAAATAAGCTGAAGAGCAAGGGAATATTAAAATAATGGGAAAGTATGGAAGTAGGTAATCAAGAAACTTATTTTTAAAAACACACAACTATTTGTCACAATCAAGTATAACAACATATATATAGTTGGGTATTTGTTTATTTCCATTTTAATCCTTTCCCAGTAATTCATTTCCAAAATAGCATTTATTGGTGTGAAGTCATGAAGCAAAAGAAATCCATTAGTCATGTCTTGTTTATGCACTATCCAATACTGCTTTTCTTAATTAGTTTGAATTTTTAGTAAATATAAAATGGGAGCTGAAGCTGGTATGCAAAGTAATTCAATCTATAGCAGAAGGTGTTAATGTAACAATAAACGTTACCACTTGCTCTGAGCCAGCCTGGAGGTCATGTAAAATCACATTTTGTTTTGCTGAACCAGGATTTTCATGCCCAAGCCGGAGCCAGCTAGCAGGTTTTGTGACTAGGATCTGAAACCACAGTTTTAAGCTGGTTTACAAAGCATGCAGTAAGCCTCTGAATACCAGTTATTGGGAATCAAAGGTAGGGAGAGTTGTTGTTAGGCTCATTCTTCCTGAATATTCATTTCCATCTCTCCCTGCCCCCAATAAAAAACAGCATTCTAAGTCTCCTATCTTTTCAGTCCTCATTGATTTTGGGAGGGTATTTTTTTGGTATTTCTGCAAATATTGGGGTTCCCGCACACCTGTTTATACTACCCTCTGTTTGTGGATGGTGCCATTTTGGTTATATAAGTAAGGATCCTCACTCAGAGAATGAGTTTGCTGTTGCAATATGTGATGGTGATTCTTCAGAGCCTTGACAAACCTCTTGGAAGACTGTTGCGCCGTGAAAATGGAAGCGAGCTTGATGTTGAATGCTGAGCAGACAGGAAACAAAAGCAAGCAGAGAATGGAGACTATTCAAAGAATATATATGATTATATTGTAAAAATGACGTTATCCTAGCAGAACTGAATGATACTTGTATATAATAAACAAATGGAATAAATATACTAGAAAAATATACAGGAAAAGTTATAAAACAAACTGTGTGATAAAATGAAGACAATAGAAAAAGTACAACGAGAATGATTGGAAGTTTCAGAAGACTATTAGAAAAGACAGGATGTTATAACCAATATTCATTTCTCATTGTTAACTCTCCTTTATTTTTTATTTTTATTTTCTTTATCTTTTTTCTCTTATATTTTCGTGTTTAATTTTGCTGTAACTATTTGTAACATATATGTAAGGTGATATTTTAAATCAATAAAGACAAATTTTAAAAAAGGAAACAAAAAGGAAACAAAAGCAAGCAGATCTAGACCCCAGCTGGCCTGCTGCACACTTGGAAGCTTAAGCCACTCTGTGGAATTTAAACTACAGTTACATATCACAAACCATGATTTCACAGAGTATCTGAGTCCAGCCATTATGCCCCTTATCATAAAGGACATCATTAATTTCTTCATAGTGAAGAAGAATTAGGATAATTTGCAGCATGTTCATTTGCAAACATTGATCCAGATGATTTTGCTCACATCTTCACATACACTTCTGTGGCATGCCTGATCAGCTACTTCTTTTGCTTGAATACAGATGTCGTCTTTGCTTGTTTGCAAAAGCTTTTAGTCCCCAGACAGACTATCTATTAAATAATGCTTACTTGGTGCGTTAATGCCTTGCCCTACTTTTCCTGTGTCTTGGAAGTTTCTGAAATAAATGGCCTTGTTCAAAAGTAATACTAGCCTAGCATTTAGAGCAGGGGTAGGCAAAATGGTGCCTTCCAGATGTTGCTGAACTATAACTCTGTTGACCATGGGCCATGCTGGCTGGGATTGGTAGGAATTTGAGTCCAACAACATCTGGAAGGCACTGGATCAGTGACCCCCAGTTTAGAGTTTGGAAAATCATCTGTTCCCTCACATACACAACCCCCCTTCTAAAGTTCAACATTCCTTGCCAGTTTAAGTGAGCCCGAGAATGTTCCTAAATATATACTTTGAGAACCAGTTTAAGAGTGCCTCAGGTTGGCATGTAAATGTTTGCACTAATGCCAATCCAAGAAAGGGCAGGGAAGAAATAGAGGTTTTCCACAACATAAAAATCAGTTTAAGAACAGCCAAAAAGATTACATTGCAAAGGCCTTCCTTAATAATAATTATTCTTTTTTTAAGTTTACAGCCAGTGAAAGGAAGAGGAGCCTGTTAGATCTCACCAGGCAGGAGAGCTCCCCTTTTAGAAAGTCCTGTTCCTAGTTTCTGCCACCATATTTCCAGTAGAGATGGGCCAAAGAATCTATTTGATCTGTAAGGCCACCGGTCACTCACCTGACTTCGTATCAGATGCCTTAGAGTGTGCTTTGATTTTTTTCCCCCCTTTGCAACTGTGGCTTGCATTCGGCACTGTTGGTACCACATGTCAAGCGATGCTGCTGGGGTCAGATCCATGCTTGAGCTTCCAGTTGGAGCTCTTGACTGAATCCAGTGTCTGCTGAAAGCATTTGGTGCCAGATTTACAGAGTGTCAAATGCAAGCCATGTTTGTAAAACGACTGTTTGGCAGATTTAACTTCAATTCACTGTTCTGGCAGGGTGTCAGATCCACCTGATATGATAAATAGATGCTTAGAAGGCTTACAATAAGGAATGCACCTATTTTCTTCCATGCTCACACACAGACGTGCACATAAGATTCCCTTGGGCACAAATCACTTTTTCCGTCCTCCATCAGCATTCGCTTGCTTGGGAGCTGATCAGAGCAACTCTTGCGCTGAGATTTTGATATATGTGTGTCCGTGTGCATTTGTGTGCATATGTCTGGGAAAGGAACTGGAAGCTCCCCCTTGGCCATATTTCTTTCATCTGTTTTTGGTAACAGATAATGTGCTGCTTCTGTGCTTTGACCAGAACTCTTAACTTCTGATGGTGATTGTCTGATGACATTCTGTCTTGCAGTGCTACCCATGACAATTGCAGATAGAACTTTCGTGGTCATTCTCTGCAATTCTTTCTCTCCCCCACCTCCCAACCAATATTTCTGTACTTTTGACTGATAGGGCCTTTGGAGTAGGGGACAACGGGAAGGGAAGGATTTCTAAATAGCTGAATAATTGAGATACTGTGAAAGATGAGATAGGAGAAAGATGGAGGTTAGTTTTGCCTATGGAACTGGCTTTTGAACTGGGCTTTATAACAGTGAGAAAATCCATTATCTCATCTTTGAAATCACTTTTTGTTTTGTTTTTTTTCCTGTGGAAGTCCTACACTAGATGTTCCTTTTCTCCTTTTCATTTTACTATGCATATCAAATTGAATTTGACTTGTTAAAAAGAGGGGGGAGGACTTAAAGTATTTTAATAAGTTTCTACTCAGTTATTGTCATCTGTTGAAATGGTGTGTTGAAACCCAGTGCATAATCCTGGTGGCCTGCTATGTCAGCATTTTTTCATGGCTTTACATTTTATTAAATCAATATATTCCTTTTGGCCTTGCTATCAAGGAGGAGGCTGTAAGACAGATTTTGTGATTTGCACAAACTTAAGCTGGAAAACAGTACACAAGGTCACTATGCAATATTATTTATATTTTTAAGGAAAGAAAAATAATGATGAAATTAATTAGTAATTTCCTGTCGGGAACTCTTTGGGGGGGAATACATCGGGAGGATAATGCTAATAATATGAATGACTTGGTTTTTTAAAAGAATTGCAGCTGAAAAAGCACAAAGAAACCCAAAGACTTGCTTCCAAATATTTTAAATATCTGAAAGTGGCTCTAGAGGGCAATTTGTATTCTCCAAAGGTCTTTACTCTCCTGCATGAAAAAGGTGTGGGTTTTTGGTAACAGTTCTTGATAAATATCATTGTTGGTTTTAATGGGAAGATTGTATTACTTCTGTGGTTGTTGGTTTTGTACAAAGCATGATCAGGATCCAAAGGGTTGTGAGCCAAACATCTTGCACAATTTCACATGTGCGAGAGTTGATGCAACAAACTTACCTTAATGTTAAGCAATGGAACGAATAATTACCATGTTTGATCATTAAGCTTGTGTGTAAAAATTGGACCAAAATCTCTTCGTGAACCTCAGTTTTCCTTTCATGAGCCTATATGTATTAATTACATTTAAATAGAAATTTAAAATTGCTGTAGCTCAGAAGTAGGCCTCAGGGTCAATCCTTGACAACTCTAGTTAAGACTTATTATGAAGGATCCCCAACTAAAACCCTGGATAGCAACTGCAAGTCGTGGCCGACAGTACCGAGCCTGATGGATCAGTGGTCTATCTCGGTGTATAAGGCAGCTTCTTCATGCGCCATTGCCACCCAGCCATGGAGGCAGGGATGGGGATGTCTTTTGGAGCAATGGAAGCAACTGCTACCTTTGTACAGTACGCCACATTCCAACCACACAAAAGTCCCACTCCTTACCCACGAATCATAATAACTGTTGGTGGATTTATCATCCATGAATTTGCTTAATCCTAATTTTATCTATCCTAGTTTTTTAATTTTCACCCCACTTTCTCCCCTGTCATTTCCATTAATTGTTTGTTTTAAACAAAATAACAAAGGAACGTGTGGCATCTTGAAAGGCTAACAAAGGTTATGTCATAATAAAATTTGCTGTTGCAAGGCTCTTGGTTCTTTTTGCTGCAGAAGTCCCAGGTTCAATCTTTGGCAAGGGCTTGGGAGAAAAAAACCACAATTTTCTCAGTGTGAGCAGTAATGAGCTAGATGGACCTGTGCTCAGACTCATATACAGTGGTACCTTGGGTTACAGACGCTTCAGGTTACAGACACTTCAGGTTACAGACTCCGCTAACCCAGAAATAGTACCCCAGGTTCAGAACTTTGCTTCAGGATAAAAACAGAAATCACGCAGCAGCAGCAGCAGCAGCAGCAGCGGGAGGCCCCATTAGCTAAAGTGGTACCTCAGGTTAAGAACAGTTTCAGGTTGAGAACGGACCTCCAGAATGAATTAAGTTCTTAACCTGAGGTACCACACTATATGATCCTCATCAAATTCCTTTCACAGTTTCCAAATGCCATAAAAAGACCATAAAAAGATTTCTTCTGGATCTGACCAAAGACCCATTCAGCCCAGCATCCTGATCTCTCAGTGGCTAACCATTTTCTTGTGGGAAGCCTGCAAACAGGACCTGAGCCCAAGAGGATTCTCCCAATTTTTGATTGCCAGCAACAAATTGGAAACAGGAGAATATATACAAAAGGCATCAAATTCTATATGAATGGTTTAAAACCTTTTTTTTAAAAAACTCATCAGGCAAGATGAAAATGAATGCAAAAGGCCTGGAAAAAAATAAAAAAGTTATTTGCCTGGCTCCGAAATTGACACCCGCGTTTCGAATCTACATTGTGATTTAAAATCTGGCTTTAGTGTGAGTTGTGAAAGTGAATAGGTCTGGTAGTCAGTTGCGGCTGCATGCAAATGAAGTGAGACTCTGCAGTCTGGGAGTGTTTTATTCTATAATATATATATTAACCACAGTCTCCTTGATGAAGCATTCTATTTATGATGGCTAATAAAAATATTGAAGAAAAGTGTTTGCTTGTGGTATGTAATCAAATCAGGATGGGGTATGTAACACCTAGGCTAACCCTAAAGAATGTGCACTTAATAGAACAACTTGTGTTTTATTATCAGTGTGTTCATCAGTGGCAGAAGCTGCTGAAGCCTTAAGGTCAGGCAGAGCGTCTCTGCTGAACTGTGCAAAGTGTTCTGTTCTAATAATTCCTCAATCTGAAGAGGAGATTATGGTGTTCTGGATACACTAATGGTCATCCTTTCCAGTCTTTCTTTCACTATAAGAAATACAACTTCTGTATTTCTTATGAACATCTTCTGCAGACTCAAAGATACTTGCATTATGTGGTATTCTACTCATTCCAGTAGCTGGTTATATTTTGAAAAACCTCTTTTCCCGCACCAAGCAGATGGAATGCTTTGTTTAAAATGGATCTGTTTCAGTAACGGTGAATGAACAGACTACCGTGCCACCACTAAAGGAGAGTCACACCTGAAAAACTTGGCAGAATCAAACTGAGAAAATAATACACCTATCTTTTTAATTTGCCACCTTGTTTATTATCAAAAAATTAATTCATCTATAAATAGAAATTGTTTTGAAATGAAAGCCATGGTCCAACAGGAGCCTCCAAAGCACTGGGGGTTGGACACATAGCTGGCCAGCTCTGTATTACACAGTTTATTCCCGATTTAATGAGGTTTCACCCTTGCGAATCTCCAGCTTAAAATTCTGTTTGGATGCACTTTGGGTTTGGCATTGGTTTAGCCATAAAGCTGGAAACAGAATCCGAAGAATAGATAAACACACAAGTGAGAAAGCTGTGCTTGTCTCTACAGCCATTTCCACAGCCAAACCCAACAAGTGGTTCAGTAGAAAGAGAGGAAAGTGAATGTGAAGTTCTGGCTGTGTACGCTTGTCCCTCTCGCACACACCCATTTTTTGGAAACTGGTCAGAGCTCGTAAAAAAAAAAAAATGTACATTCTGGCATACCAAAACAGACTGTTACAAGTTTACTGCACACTTACTGCATGGAGGGAGAGGGTGTGTGTGTGTGTGTGTGTGTGTTCTTTTAAGACCTGCCATTTTATTATGGAGAGCTCACTTGCCACAGTTCAGTATCCATCACCTTCTCCTTCGGACCCTTTCATCTTTGAACCTAATTCCAAGCCTCTTACCGCTTCCTTTTTCACAACCACCTGTGCACTCACATTTCCCCTTTTCCCTTCCACCCTCCTCTGCACTTTTCTCAACTCTTCCTTGTACATAGATCACTCTCATTTCCATGCCTTATCCTCTTTCCTGTTGTGGAACCCACTTTGCACGTACACACACACACACACACACACACACACACACCATTATCCCCTTCGCTCCCTCTTCATATGCATCTGCTCTGCAGTATTTGTTATTTATTTATCTAACAGAATTAGTATACTGCTTAATCATCCATTACCTCTTAACGGTTTGCACCGAACCTTAAAAAGTACTGAGCACTCAATCCCAAGGTTAGATTCTTATGAGGTAAGTGTAAGGTCACTTTATTGTCTCTTGGTTAGGAATGGGGCAGAAATTTGATTTAGGTCACATTTACCTAATCTGCAGGCTCTGAAATTGTATGCAAACCAAAACGCAGCAATCCCTTGAAATTCCCGCTTCTCTGAACTTTGCAATGCAGTTCTCAGCCCTCGTGATGTGTACAAAAAAATGCATATGCTAGTGTAAATCGTTAATAAAGGTGAATATGGTTGTGAGAATAACGTCCAAAAGGCACTCTTTTAGGGAAAATTGCTTTGCAAAATAATGTGCGTATTAGGCAAAACTGTGTGCATATAATATATTAGAACTCCACATTAAAATATTGGTGTATTTTCATCAGGACTTTTAAAAAACACACCCAAAAACGATGTGTAAATCTGGGGAATTGAATTTAAGAATGGGGAAATGAGAAAGGGAGAGGTTTGTTCATCCTCCCTTGTAGCCCCTGCCACTCTTAATGGGCTTCTATTTGCGTGCGCTAAGAGAAAAAATGTGGGCTATCCTTTGGTATGAATTTCGAATGGTCAGAAGCATTAGGGATTCATTTAGCATTTCAGACTAAAAAGCATTTTCCAAACAGCTGAGGGTCCCTGTTAAAGAAGATGAAAGCAAATTATATCCCTGCTGCTTCATTATGTAAATTTGGAGGAGGGTTTTTTTTAAAAAATATATATATATCCTCTGACCACCAGCTGCATCCAACATCACCAGCTTAGTTTCTTCTTACAAGTTTGGTCTGTATTAGTATTGTCTTGGGGCTGGAAGGAGAGGAGGGTCTTTTTCTTTAGTGTGTTCATCCAGCGGGCGTAATTATGAACTCTGAGGGGGATAATTAAAAAGTCCACATTTTTTAAGTACTCTCATCCAGTAAAGCGTCCATTGATGTATATGGGGCATTTTGTTCCAGAAGTAGTATGACTCTGCAGACATTTCTGCATTCAATTAGGGTTGTTTCATGTTTTGGAGACTTGTGCAAACAAAAACAGTTAGACACATTTTTAAAAAAGGAAACTTCAGAGTCGTCCTGTCTGCTTATGTCATCCCATATTTTCCTCACAGTAATTACTGATAGAATTCTAAACTTAAGTATTCACAGGGAGCGGAATAGTATAAAAATGATGGTTTCTATCCCTCAGTTTGCAGAGGTCTTAGCATGCATTAATTTTCACCTGTCCACTGAGGTCTTCGTTGCAAACCTAAGAGAGATGGTCATATTGCCTTCCCCACATCACAAGGAGATCCTCATGTAATGTGTTTATTACATGCTTTACTTTAATAGTTAAAGCAATTGTTACAATTTAAACTGTGGGAGTATGGAGTTGGCTCTGTATAGGGTTTAGCTTTTAATCCTGAATTTCTGCTTTCGGATGCTCTGACTTCTATAGTGCAAAGATAATCAGAGGAGGCCCTCTAGTGTTTCAGTGAATTACAGCTTCTCATGTTCACATTTTTCTGATTTTCCACTCTGGAGATTGAACAGAAAATCCAGTGGATTTAAGACCCCTGGACCATACGACCCGACACCTACACTTCACTGTGTTTTGTTAAATAAAACTCAGGCTGCAGTCCCATATACAATTATTTGAGTTTAAGCTACATTGAACTTCTACTTCTAAGAAGAAACATATAGTATTATACTGCGAGTGGCAGTCCAACTGATATGTTTAACTTGGGTAAGGAAGCCAGGAGAGTAAGTTAACCTAATATTTATCGAAAGATAAATAAATGACAAACTATGCAAATTTTGTATGCATTTGATTTGAAAAAACACATTTTTGTGATCATATTGATATATTCTTTAAGCTGAGGATTGTATCGCAACCTGTGGAGAAGTGCAAGAACTAAAGAATATGTTCTGATCTGTGTATTAGTCTGGGAAGTACGAACCAGATCTACTCACTTAAAAATGCAGACCAAACAAAATCCTTGTGAATCTTTAGCTCTAACTAGTTTCACTTCTGATACTGATGCCTGCAGGAAGTTTCCAGGCCTGTGAGAATCCTCCATATGGTTGACCTCCTATGACACATCTTCTTAAAGGATACGAAACTCGTTTGAACCTATAAACAGCACCATTCTCTTGTGAACCCAGCTGTGAACCCAGCGAACTTGCCTCTAGGCTTTTATTATGCTTTCCCGTCTACCTCTATCCTGTCTGCTTAATTTGGATAGTAACCTTTGATTATGTGGGGAGAATTATGAGTGGCTAAGATCAGCTGAAAATATTGCTTCAGGCCAAAATAACTGAAACAGGCTATTTTCTTACTATTTCGCTGCAGCCCTTTTAGGATTTCATGTATCGCCTATGAAGTGCTGCAGGGCTTGCAGTACATGAACAAGTATGGAATAGTCCACCGTGCACTTTCACCTCACAACATCCTCATGGATCAAGAGGTAAGGCTAAAAGATTTTGTTTTTGCTGTCAGTCCACATCCTTTGTCAACATCAATGTAATAAGAACTTCGTTTGAAATCTTTTTGAAAGATACCTCTCTTATAAAAGCAACATTTTGCATTTAAATGCAAGGTAAATTCTTACTTTCATATTTTGCACAGTTTTGTCTATATGGCACTCTTCCCCCATGTAAATGGAAGATACACGTCTACCTTTATCTAAAATGGAATACCTTTCCTAGACAAGAATGCAGTGACTTCATTTGGATGTCATGAACCATTGTTTATTGTGACGGTAACAAACCTAGGTGAAATTCAGTTTTGCTTAGCAGATCGTCTAAATCCAGACGCATGGTTTAGCTCTTCCAGACTAACCCAAGCCATAAACCATCGTGCAAACCTTAGTTGTTTTGCTGAAACTGTTTTATTGCTGCTAATAGAATATTTTTAGACATTTTAGCATTTTAAAGATTTGTGGTTTTATGGTTTGTAATTATCCAGTGAATGAATTTTATGTTTGTAATACTTTGTGGGTCTTCTCGAGATTTAATCTCTGGAAGTTGGCTTATAAATTCTGGGATAAATACACACATAAATAAATGGGAATATAATTATGCAGGCTTCCTGAAAAATATTTTGATTTCACAAATTTGAGACTGCCTTTCACACGTATCCTAGCGTTCAACAGAAATAAATGTCTTCAGCTACATCTGGGAAACTTTGTCAAGAACGACAGCTCTTACGTTTTCATCTTACAGTGGTGTTCTTTGAAAATCTGCATTGGACATAAAAGTTTTGTCTACAAATGTTGGCAATTTGGGTAGAGGGAAAGCTGAAGCAAGACTGAGCAGTGTTCTGAAATACCACACTTAGGTCCACTTTGGATATAACACTGAGCCACACCACAACTTACCAAAAGCAAAGAAATGTGCTGGTTCCTGGACCAAAGATTGCAGCTGCACTATGGTTCTGCACTATCCAGAGCTAAGCCATGGTCTGTCTTAGTGCTACATCCTAACTTGATTTTGTGGTTTGCCTGTGGGTTTGGATATAATGCTCAGCCAGCGGTGGGGAACATTGGAGCTGAGGGCTGTTTATCTGGACCAAGACATACCATAAGCCCAGGTTTGAATGCAACGCTAAGCATGGGTGGGGAATATTATCCCCAGGAACCAAATATGGTCCTCTAGACTTCTCTTTTTGACCTTTGGGACTCTTCAAATGCATGCTCCCACACCAGCCATGCTCTAAACCCTTCTCAAGTGGTTTTGCTTGGCAAATGTGTCCTTAAACCATGAAAATGCTTTCTACATGCCTGCATGGAGAGAAGTGTGTGTGTGTGTAACCCCGTCCCCAATCTTTGCATGACTATACCTAGTAGGCTACTAGGTATAGTCGGAATATGCCAGGGGGTCCACACAGCCCCCCAGATGAGACAAACCTCTCCTGGCGTCATCCTGAAGTTGCACAGCTACGGGACGTCCATAATTCATCAGTCCCGGCATGCTCCAGCAACACATAGCAGATGCCTATGTGCACACACACTCAGCAGAGCTTAGCAGAAACAAAGTGGAAATTGGTGTGCTCATTCTAAGCTTTTATTAAGCAGTATATACAGGACTATATACTTTTATGAAGCAGTATATATAGAATTGATGCTTTTGAATTATGGTGCTGGAGGAGACTCTTGAGAGTCCCATGGACTGCAAGAAGATCAAACCGATCCATTCTGAAGGAAATCAGGCCTGAGTGCTCACTGGAAGAGGATCATGAAGCTGAGGCTCCAATACTTTGGCCACCTCATGAGAAGAGAAGACTCCCTGGAAAAGACCCTGATGTTGGGAAAGATGGAGGGCACAAGGAGAAGGGGACGACAGAGGGCGAGATGGTTGGACAGTGTTCTCAAAGCTACCAGCATGAGTCTGACCAAACTGCGGGAGGCAGTGGAAGACAGGCGTGCCTGGCGTGCTGTGGTCCATGGGGTCACGAAGAGTCAGAAACGACTAAACAACAACATATACAGAACAAAGTGATCATGGCATTCTCTCACTTCAGCTCCAAGAGAGAACAGAAAGTAAAAAGTACAAAAACACAACAGAGCAGAAGAGATAAGGCTAGCTTCCGTTCTCAGGCTTTCCAAGCCTAGAAAGTAAACACAGACATGTGATTGTAACACATCCAGCAACAGAGGAGTGAAATGCTAACAGGTATAACCTGTATTAATTAGAGCAATAGAGTTTGGGTGATGGTGATTATAGCCTCCTGAACAAAGGTAAGAGTCATGTGTATTGTTCACCCACTTTTGTGTCTGGCACTGCTTGGCATGCATTGGCTGCTCTCCCCCAGTTGCCCACAAGGCAATGCGGGCCCTGGGCTGAAAGAGCTTCCCCCAGGCTAAGGTCCAGGTAGGAAAAGAGCTTGCAGCCGTAATCTTTGGCCTAGGAACCTATTTGCCCTTCCATGCTAAGCCGTGATTTGGCCTAGGGCTATGTGCAGACAGAGTAATCGTATCTGGTAGTTTCTCACCATCAGATTTTTGGCCATGGAAATTGTGAATTCAAACATGAATGTCAATGCATTTTCAAACACAAAGTTTCCTGCAAGGTAGAAACCCTCATTAGGTTGATAATCAGTACATTTCTTCTTCTTTTTAATAGGGTCATGCTAAATTGGCTAAATTTGGTCTTTACTACATGACAGCTTATGGTGCCGATGTTGATTTTCCTATAGGGTAAGTTTTACATTGTGACATTCTAGGAATCGTATGTTGTGTGTGAACCTTTTTTTTTTTTTTTTAAAGAATATCTCCTCACACCTGACAAAGAATAATGCTTGATTCTATTATTCTAAGCCTGGTTGCCATGAGAAATGTAAAACTTGACTTTGGTTACCAGGCAGTATTCTGGTTAGAATTAGGAGAATCTCATCTTAGCAGCGTTCTAAGGGCTCATCTAGAGCTCATGTAATTGACAAGCGACTGTACACTCAAATCACCCTCACACATTTACCCCTGATGTTTCCAGTGAAGTAGCAGGAGAACAATCAGCATTTACACTGCAGATAATTGCAATGCTGTTAAACCAGGATTTGAAAGCAGGCTATTCATTTATTCATTCATTAAATTTCTATACCACTTTCCCCTCAAAGAGCTTAAGGTTCTTTTCACCCCTGTCTTTTATCCTCACAACAATCCTGTGAAGTAGGTTAGGCTGACACCTTTTATTTCTACCGTGTCAAGGGTTTTTTAAGCTATAAAAGATGACACGGAGTTTAAAGAGACAGGTGTCCATTATGAAAATTCAATGGATTTGTCCTCTAGGCCTTTTGAAATATGCTTTTGCTTTTATTATTGTACCATTACTTGTAGGTATCCATCATACCTGGCACCGGAGGTAATTGCACAGGGAATTATCAAAAACAGTGATCATATGCAAAGTGAAAAGCATCTCCCTTCGGGCCCTAAATCAGACGTGTGGTCCCTTGGTGTTATATTATTCGAGCTTTGTGTGGTATGTATCTGACATTATTCTATGTATTTGGGTTATCAGGTTGCTGCTGTGCAAAACATGTTCTGTATATGTTTATTTTTTGTTGAGTCACCTTGTTTTTAAGAGAAAGGTTTTAAGAGAAACAAATTCAAAACAGCAAGAACAGTATAAATGTCATCTTACCATAAACATATTATTCATAGGAAAAATTGATTTCACCTTCACCTCAGTAATCTTGTAAGTAGAGATGTTATATCAGGGAGGGCTAACATGGTCCTCCAGATGCAGTTGGACCATCAGTTTCAGCCATAATAATCAATGGTCAGGAATGATGGGAGTTGTAGTCCAGCAGTGTCTGGTGGGCTACAGGTTCCTAACCCATGTTATTTTACTGAGGGGCTTAATTTATTTTAGTGCTTACTTGAAAGAAGAAATGAAACAGCATGTGACATTTTTAGAAAAATATGCATAAATATGCATAAAAATATAGACTCTTTGGCCGTGATTTTGTAAACTTCTCTTTCAGTTTGCACCATTTGGTTCTGCCAAATGTTGAGGCTTTATAGCAAAACAATATCCTCTTGACATAGCCTTATTGGAAAAATAATGGTTATGCTGGATCTGTGACTTGATCTCGATTTCTCTAGGTTTAAGCAATGTCTAACAGTTTAAAAGCATTGTGGCATGCAACTTTCATTCATCTGATAAAATTTAGAGCATAATTTGTTGCAAGTATAAAAGTCTGCATATTTTGTTGACAGTTTCCTTCACATGAAAGAAACAATGACCTATGACCTTTGTAAAATTAACCACCTTTTTACCTTAGGGCAGTGCTTCTCATGAAGCCAGAGCTGATTTTCTTTTTCACTACTCAAAATTCAACACCTGTAGTAATTAACGTGGTTACTGAAGAACAACCATAGAAAAACAACAAAAACCCTACATTATAATGATTTATATTCTATAATTTATATTATATAATTATATCCCTGCATCATTGATTATTTTACCACATCTTTTATTTGAATAATATAATCAAATGTTAATTGGTGATCTTCAAAATTTAGCATAACAGTTTCTAATGGGTATCCATCGGTTACTTACATCTGTGACCCCCAACCCTGTTTCCTCCTTTAAAAGTCCTATTGAATTCAGTGGTAGGTAGGCAGTAGGGCTAGGATTGCAGCCTAAGTCAGCAAACATGATTATGTAGAACAAAAACATTATCACCACATATATTTCTTTTAATGCAAACTTCAAGAGCATATAATGGCTGTGTGTTTTGTCATGAGCTTTTCATAATGACCTTCCTTTAACCACATACCTTACTGTTGCCTTTAGGGCAGAAAGCTGTTCCAGAGTTTGGATATAGCCGAAAGACTAAAACTTATACTTAATCTTGGTGAGTAATGTGAAAACAGCTGTGGGGCACAAAGACTTCATAAAATCTCAGATGAGCCCAGAAGTTGTGATACTGAGTTTGGGGATGTAAATGCGTTCAGTGCATTGGAAAGTTAAACAGAACAGCACTACCATCGAGAAGGGGATAGTTACTGTTGAAGAGAATTTAACGATACGGCAAAAGTATGAGCTGCTGCTTATCATGGTGATCTTGACTTCCTTTATTGCACCATTTGTAAAGATCAAGGAAGGGATCGTTGCTGCCCCAAACAGGCACAAGTCCCAACATAATGCTTGTCTCTGCAGGATAACTTCTACAGATAATCGGCAAGAGACAAAAAATAGTGCGGCCTGTACCTGTGTGACTGCAACCAGGTTCTGTTCCTGCCCTTGCTACAGTGTGCCAAGTAGTTGACAACTTCTCTTCTAGTCTTGTGCAGGGAATGCAAGGCACAGTGGACAATAGTTGCCAAGGTTGACCAGTCCTTCACGCAGTGATTGGTTTGAAACGGAATAGGGCCTGACCACCTTTGACCCACCTCTTCCCTGCTTCTTGGGGCTGTTCTGACGTCTAGGCCATGGCAGATGTCTGGCCATTCCAATCCCCAATGCTGAACTGGTCCAGAAAATCCAGCTGTTGTCTGGAAAGCTGTAGCTGGGGCACTTCTAACGGAATAAAACTGAGTTTGTCGGTAGTGCCCTTATGTAATCTTCTCTCGTGTTAATCAGTGCATATTTACATTGATTACAAAACTTCACAGTGTTGTTTGATAGAGTAAATTTATTACAGGATTTACCGTATTTTTCGCCCTATAGGGCGCACCTCGTTTTTTGGGGGGGAAATAAATTAAAAAATATATATCCCCCCCCCCCGCCACGGGGTGGGGGAAGCCAGAGCTTCCCCCGACCCCAGCCCCCAGAACAGGCTGCTATCCGCAAGCCTTGCGAGCCCGGCGGGAACTCCCGCCGGGCTCGCAAGTCCTGCGGACATCTGCCCGAAGCACAGGGCGCGCTCCGGAGCACGCCCTGTGCTTCGGGCTGCAGGCTGCCGCCCGCAAGCCTTGGGAGCCCGGCGGGAATTCCTGCCGGGCTCCCAAGGCTTGCGGATAGCTTCCGACGCCTCTCACTCTCCAGGCTTCAGCGAAAGCCTGCATTCGCCCCATACATTTCCCCTTCATTTTTGGAGGGGGAAAAGTGCGTCCTATAGGGCGAAAAATACGGTAGGTGCACAGACCTTTCTCTTACATACATGTCATGTTGTTTGTTAACAAAGCTTAATTGTTAGAAACGTATAAGGAGAAAATATTCTTATTGGTGGGTGGGTGTCTGTTTTTGTGTCTGCAACAGTCTGCTTTCCTGTTTCAGGAGTATATGGTTTGGTGTTGAGCCCCTAAATCAGTGATAGGCAATCAGTGGCCCTCTAGATGTTGCTGGACTGCATGTCCCATCATCCTTGACCATCAGCCATGCTGGCTGGATCTGATGGGAGTTGGAGTCCTGCAAGGGCCACAGGTTGCCCACTCCTGCTCTAAGGAGGTGAAATATATTTATGGTTTACCGTATTTTTCGCCCCATAGGGCGCACCGGCCCATAGGGCGCACCTAGTTTTTTTTGGGGGGGGGGAGAAAGAAAAAAAAATTATTTCCCCCCACAAGGCGCGGGGCTGGGGCGGGGGAAGCCCGAGCTTCCCCCGACCCCAGCCCCCAGAACAGGCTGCTATCTGCAAGCCTAGAGAGCCCGGCGAGAAGACGTGCCAATCTCCCCAGGCTTGTGGATATCTGCCCGAAGTCGCGCAGCTCTCCCACGGCTTGCTCAGCTCGCCCCAGGCTTCAGGATGCAGGCAGTTCTCCGTAAGCCTTGGGAAAGCTGCACGACTTCGCACCAGGCTCCCACAGCTTGCAGATAGCTTCCTGAAGCCTGGAGAGCAAGAGAGGTAGGTGCACACTGACCCCTCTCACTCTCTAGGCTTCAGCGAAAGCCTGCATTCGCCCCATAGGACACACACATATTTCCCCTTCATTTTTGGAGGGAGGAAGTGCATCCTATAGGGCGAAAAATACGGTATCTTTGAATAGTGTTACATTGCCAACATTTGTTCCTCCTCCTCTTCTTACTTACAGGATGCGTGGATGATATCATAACAGTCCTAGCTGAAGAACATGGTTGTCTTGACATCATTAAGGTTCGAATATATCCAGCACTCCCTCTTGCTTAAATTATAACTTTACTGTTTGTCACATTATTGGATTTCTTCCCTTGAAATGTTTTTTTGTTCTAAAATTCATTTCTCTTGCTCTGGCAGTCTTTCATGTTTTAATTGTGTGTGTGTTTGTGTGTGTGTGTGTGTGTGTGTGTGTGTGTGTTATTGAAAGCTCATCTTACTTGATAAGCTTGATATTTACCTGAGATTATCCAACTTCAAAATAATAATTATACAAGTTTTACAATAAACCTGATCAGGCATATGTGAACCATACACAAATCCCACTCTTAGTGTTGTTGATTTTATTTGTTGAACTGGCACACTATAGTGAAGTGATAGCAAATTAGATGCTGTTAAGAGTTCAACTTCCATCAGCCCCCAACATGCATGGCCAGTGTTTAGTTGGAGTTGGAGTCCAAAAACACCTGGAAGAGACCTTGTTGGCTGCCCCTACTGCTACAAATCTACTATTTGGTCAGAGTTCAGCAAAAAAAAAAAAAAAAAAGTATAGTGGGACTGGAGACGCGGGTGGCGCTGTGGGTTAAACCACAGAGCCTAGGACTTGCTGATCAGAAGGTCGGCGGTTCAAATCCCCACAATGGGGTGAGGTCCCATTGCTCGGTCCCTGCTCCTGCCAACCTAGCAGTTCAAAAGCACGTCAAAGTGCAAGTAGATAAATAGGTACCGCTCCGGCGGGAAGGTAAACAGCATTTCCGTGTGCTGCTCTGGTTCGCCAGAAGTGGCTTAGTCATGCTGGCCACATGACTCGGAAGCTGTATGCCGGCTCCCTTGGCCAATAAAGCGAGATGAGCGCCACAACCCCAGAGTTGGCCATTACTGGACCTAATGGTCAGGGGTCCCTTTACCTTTACCTTTATAGTGGGACTACTGATTTCAAAGTGATTGCTGAGCCTAAATACTCAGGTTGATATCTGCAAAGTTAATGTATGTTCATCATTAATGTGTGTCCGATAAATGAAAGCCCTTCTCTCTTGTCAAAATCAGTATATGATGAAAAGCGGTTTGTCCACAAATTATATCCAACCCAGAAGATATAGGTTAAACCCTTGGCTCTTAGAATTCAAGAACAACATACTCCTGATTGCTTCATTTTGAACTGAAATGCATGCCTGTTTAAATGCTGCACTGAAGGGCATACGCTTGCTTCAACAACGATATCTATACTTTTATCAACCAGGAACTTCCTGAAAATACTTTAACGCTACTGAAGAAGTGCCTTACATTCCACCCTTCTAAGCGGTGAGTGCCCTTTTAAAGTACAGTGAATAATGATGCTTAAAATAAGGGAAATACAACTGCCATACTGCAGCCATCTGCTCCTACTTACCTAAAAATGAGAGCCATATATGCCGGTCTATTTTTACGTCTTGCTAATTTTGCAGTTTGTGTCTATTAACAAAGACTCCAGTCCTGTTTATGTTTGTGTAGAGATGACAGTGCCTGGTTAATGTTGGCACAGCCACATCTATGAATCGCTTATTTCACAAATTCTGCAAATCCATATTTGCCACCAAGTCATCTGCAGCCAATTATGGATTCCCAAAAGTCATACCTCTGTGAAAACAGTTGTTTGCAAACTTTATGAATATACTTGTTCTTGTTTTTTCATTCACACCTTATAGATGAGTTTCTAGAGATACAATGTGTGGTCTGCAGACTATCAGTGACAGCACCAGACATAAGAATGCAGGGTTTAGATTTGATCACGTTCCCTTCCCCTCTTTGCTTAAACAAATGTTCAGTGCTCTTGTCAATAATCATACCCAAGGCATGTGCCCATCAGGCATTAAAAAGCGTAGTTCCACAAGTAGGTAAAAAGCAGCAGGCAGAAGCTTGTGTGTGTTTGGCATAAACTGGATGAGGAGGTAAGAAAGTTATGTAGAATTTAAAATACAATTTGCTGTAGCAACTTACGGTATGCTTATTTGTTTTTCTTCCAAGCGTTTTAGACATAAGCTTAATTCACGGGCCACTTCACATGCTACGATTAGCCCTATTTCACAGCTCATAAGAGTGATCGCATAAGCAATGTTGTATGCTAGGAGGAAAGACATTCACTATCTCAGGAGCGACTCCAGTAAATTGGAGGCGCTGAAACAGAAATTCATGTTCATGGAAATTGCTGTTGTGGGGCATAACTTCACCTAAGTAGTTAAATGCACAAACAAGCAACTGATTATAGCTTGAGGGCTGGCTGTATTTTTAGAAGGTAACACAGTTGCAAAACATTGTGGTTGGTAATTATTTTTATAGCCTAGCTAAAAAAAAGAAAAGAATACAATGGAGACATTAAACTGCTAATTGGGAGAAAACCAAAAGAAATAATGCATCCATGAATTAGGCCTCATTGAACGCACTGAGGTGCCTGGACCTGCCTGCAGCTGCTACCTGGGGACTTCCATCTGCCTGGACTTGCAGCTGCTGAGAGTAGCTTAGGGGCAAGGACCCTATGAAGACAGGCAGCATTTGGTAACATCTGCTGCCCCAGCTTCTGGGCCAGCTCTATAAAGCCTGTCTTGGGGATGGGGCCACCACCCAAAGGGAGACACCAAAGTGTTTGTCCCTTGGGGGGGGGCAGCACTTCAGGGGTGGAATGAGGGCATGGGCCAGCCTCTTCATGGTAAGATCAGGGGTCAGCAAACTTTTTCAGCAGGGGGCCAGTCCACTGTCCCTCAGACCTTGTGGGGGCCAGACTATATTTTTTGGGGAGAAATATGATCGAATTCCTATGCCCCATAAATAACCCAGAGATGCATTTTAAATAAAAGGACGCATTCTACTCATGTAAAAACACGCTGACTCCTGGACTGTCCCCGGGCTGGATTTAGAAGGCGATTGGGCCGGATCCAGCTCCTGGCCCTTAGTTTGCCTACCCATGGGTAAGATCAATGTTTTTGAAGGGAACGTTTAAAATTGTTGTTTCAATTGTTAAGTGTGTTAGTATTAGTTTGCATACGTTAGCATTGTTAAAGGTTTTAATTATTTGTTTTATGTATTTTGCGGATTTTTTATATTGTAATTTTATGTTGTGAACTGCCCTGAGAACCTAAAGATAGGGTGGTATGCAAATTTAATAAATAATAATAATAATAATAATAGTAATAAGGAAACACAGTAGGAAAGCTGCACAAGTTCTTAAATAAAGCAAAAAATGCACATTGTACCACATCTAATTTTACATTTGGATTTTCAATAGTGTGTTTTCGAAACAGCTGATTTCCAAAAGAGATTTGATTCCCCCCTCCTCCTTCCTTTTTCTTTTTCCTTAGACTTACTCCTGACAGGTTACTGAATGACCCTGTATTTAGTGAAATCTCATCTTTATACCCAGCCTTCCACAAACCTTCCAGCCTTTTCTCACCCACTTTAAGATGTGCTAACTTAACTCTTCCTGAGGATATTAGCCAGCTGTTTAAAGGTAAAAATGAGGTAACAGATTTAAAGTCTAGGATTAATCATGATCTAATATATAATTTGTCATCATAGGCAAATTTTCAGTTTGCAAGCTGTCGACATAATGTGTATTTCTGTGTGAATATTTTCTGGTTGTTGAGGAATATTGTGAGCATGTACAGTATGTCTTTAGGCACCATTGGTTTGGTGGCGGAATATATCTTGCAAAGTGGTAGGTGAATTTGGAGAATTGTATCAAAATCTTGGGTTTCCTTCAACAACATGCGTTAGATGACCCCCAATTTAATTCTACAACAATCCTGTGAGGCAAGTCAGATCAAAGCCACCCTGTTCAATGCTCTCTGTCCAGCAGTCTTCAATTGCAGGATTCTCCAATAAATAAAAAAAATGGGTTGGATCCAGATGTCATTTCTTCCAACGGGAGCATCCCTGTCAGCAGAAGGGGAGGAGGAAACATTTGCTGATTTTCCCTTTACATCCCCCAGAAGCACTTCCCACACTCTTCTGGAGGGTTGGGGTGGACCCCCAGGAACAATATGGGAAGGAGAGAAATCAGCCAAGGTGGTCTTCCCCGTGCCAGGGAGGGACTTTCACTAAATCAGGAGCCTCATATAGACAGGAGAAGCCTTTTAGTGTATGAAGGGAGATGACATCTAGAAAAAGAATTTCTTTGGTTCATAATACTATGTAGTCTTAAAGTGAAGAAGTGTGCAAAGCTATCTGGGTAGGGGTTTTTTGTTTTTGGCTTAAAACTGCTTTCCCTTTTGATTTCTGGTATTTCCAAGCTTCTTTGCACTGATCTTTTGTCTTCTCTGGTCCACGTGATCCCAAATCCCTCCACTCCTCAGACATGCCCCGCAACAGTGGAGTAATAATAATAATAATAATAATAATAATAATAATAATAATGTTTATACCACACCCATCTGGGTCTCCCCAGCCACTCTGGGAGGCTTCCAACAATAAAAACACGATAAAACATCAAACTTTAAAAACTTTTCTAAACAGTGCTACCTTCAGATGTCTTCTAAAAGTCCGATAGTTGTTTATTTCCTTGGCATCTGATGGGAGGGCTTTCCACAGGGCAGGTGCCACTACCAAGAAGGCCCTCTGTCTGGTTCCCTGTAACCTCACGTCTCACATTGAGGGAACCACCAGAAGGCCCTCGGCGCTGGATCTCAGTGTCCGGGCTGAACGATGGGGGTGGAGACGCTCCTTTGGGTATCATGGGCTGAGGCTGTTTAGGGCTTTAAAGCTTAGCACCAACACTTTGAATTGTGCTTGGAAACGTACTGGAGGTGAAATATCCAAGCTGTGGAGCTAGTGTGCTTATTTTCCCCTCCAACAGTGTTCCTTCCCTTTCTGCTGTAGCCATTCAGCTTGAGCAGGACTTAGGATCTGGCAGTTCTGTTGCTGCAAATTCTCCCTCTGTTTGCCCCAACAGGATTGTTCTGCCCAGCTATCTTTTAGTCAGAGATTGTTGTTAAATTGAAACACACACAAATTTCGGAGGAACTCAGTGAACATTAAGTGTTCTGTTATTTACTGTCACTGCATCCCATTAAACCAGAGGAGAGAAGCCTTTTTTTAAGTAACGAAGCATTTAATAAATGTTTCCCTGGTGTATATCATTTCTGCTATCAGATAAAGATGGAGATATTCTGTCACTGCCTGCCCAAGCGACTCCATAGTTTGTCCAGCTGCTTTTGTTTTCCCAGGGATTTTCCATCTAGCACTTCCAAAGGGAAGATCGTTTATCTCTAATAACATGGTCTGAAGAATTGCTCCTCAGACCTATTACTCTGTTTCTAGCAGCAACAGCAACAGTGTTTTCAGTGCTGGGGGAAGGAGGACTGAAAGAGTTGCTGGAAAGTTTATAATGCTGTCTTTGTTGGCTTCTGTTAATAGAGGAAAACTCTGATTACCTAGCAGAAAGGTCGATAGAAGAAGTTTATTATCTCTGGTGCTTGGCTGGAGGAGACTTGGAGAAAGAGCTTGTCAACAAGGAAATCATTCATTCGAAACCACCCATCTGCACTCTTCCCATGTAAGAAACAAAAAAACCCCCGGATTTTAGGAATGGAAGCATGAAGTAAAAAAGTTAAACGATACAGTGAAGTGAAAGTGGCTTTAAAGGGGAAAATAGAAGTCCAGAGTCTGAAAAACAGTTGCAGTGTCAAGCACCATGCAGTCCTTTAGAACCATAGCTTGAAAGCAGAGCCACACTTTGCCTGCACAAAATCCCAGTGTTCGATTCCTAGTATCTCCAGGTGGACAGGGTTGGATTAACCATTAAGCAAAATAAGCACGTGCTTAGGGCATCAAGGAAAGGGGGGCAGGCACCACATAAATATTTCATTGTCAGTTTTTTAACATGAATGGTCACAAATTGCTCAGCTGAGCGTTCATTTTTTCAGTTGAAGTATATTCAAAACCCCAACAGGAAAGCTGTGCTGTTGCAACAAGCCAGGCTGCATGCCTTATCTCTACCATGTGTAGAAGTAGATGTGTTATGTAAGATTAGTTTTGAGGCTTTGATGAAAGGTTTTGCAATTAGAAAATGCAGGAGGAAACTTTTCCAAATATAAATAAAATGGAAGTGTACGAAAATAAACATTAGTTTCCATCTTGTTGTAGGGTGTGTTTTGTTTCAAAAAATAAAATGTTATTTTACAGTTTTTATTTTGAATTGAATATATATGGAGGCACCATATATGTTTTAGGCCTCCAAAGGTCTTAATCTGGCCCTACAGGCAGGACAAGGAAATTGTTCTCTGCGAATCCTTGGAGAGCCGCCAGTCAGTGTATACAATACTTTAATATGTCTCCAAACCAGTATTGGCTCTAGATGATATGGAACCTGAAGGGGGATTGGGGGGGGGCTGAATTGGCAATTCCTGCCTGCCATTCAATGACTGGTCTCCAAATCCTGGGGTTGGGCACATGATTTCATTGTTTTTAAAGAGTCATTTAAATGAAGGCTTGCTCATCAGTGACTTGCATCCCAATTTTAGCTTGCAGAATTTGCTCTGTTCCTGTTTAAACTTCTGCTTTAAATTCTCAGCTCAGCTCAAATAAACTTCATTTAGGTGCAAGCTTCCCTAAATCTGAAGGCGAGCAAAATGCAACCTATATCAAATGCCAGTGGAAATAAAACAGAAGCATCCCCATTCGAAACGAGACAAGGATTGGAGTTGGGAGAAATTGCCCTTTCCCCCAAAAAACCAGCAAGGGTTCATGTAAACTAGATGTAGTAATTTTGGGGTTTGATTCACTATTTTATTCACCATTATTCAGCCCCTCTAGTGCCTATATAAATATATACCTTTAGATATAAAATAGGACCTATATAAAGATGTCTTCATGAAAATCTATCTTCTCAAATCATTTTGATCTGTGACTTTTCCCCCTTTCTTCCTAGTTTTCTGTTTGAGGATGGGGAGAGCTTTGGACAAGGGCGGGATAGAAGCTTCCTTTTCGACGACACAACTGTGACTCTCTCCCTCTGCCAGCTCAGAAACGTAAGAATAATAGAATCACAGAACTGTAGAATTGGAAGGGAACCTGAGGATCATCTAGTCCAACCCCCTTTCATTACAGGAATATGCAGCTGTCCCACATGGCAACCTGCAACCTTGGTATTATCAGCACCATGCTCTAACCAGCTGAGCTATCCATGTGCTGAAATATTTGCAGTTTATATATTTTCCTGACCAAGAATGTAAATGGTTGCAGGAAAAGGGGTGTCTCAAACTGAGCCAGTGGTCTTAAGTTAGTCATGTCTGTTGATTTCAGTGCATCTTCTCTGACTATGACTTAGTGGATGCTACCCCCAGAGCTTTCAAAATACATGAACACATCTCATTTTTCTCCTCGCTTTTTCCCATTCAATTTTCATTATTTAATTACAAATTCACTTACTCATTTGCTTTTGTTGGAATGCAGTAACTTAGTCATCTTGTCATAGTGGTTTAAGACTGAACTCAGGCTTAGAACTTTTCTTTATTTTGGTCTTAAGTTTTTATAAAATGTGTTTGCCATGTTTAGGAATCAGATGGAGTATTCTTAACATTGCTGCAAAAGTTTGACATTTGCGGGGTTCTGAATCATTACTAGCCGAGGGGGTATGGAGAGAATTAGGAGATTCTTGAAGATATTTAAATCTGTGTGCTATTTTTTGTTAGTCTGTTTGACAATGTTCATAATTCATCTGCATAAACTGTGTGATAGGGTATTCCAGACCCTGACTGGGAGGTCCATTTTGATGGTTTTTCACAATTTCTTGAAAGAATTTCGCTCCCAACAGCCATTTGATATCAATCTGATGATTTTGAACTCTTGACTTCATAGAGCTGAGCTTTGTGGTGTTCAGTTTTATTGTGAACGTCTTCTACTTCTTGGTCTTTTTATTTTTAAGTTCCCTTATGCATTTTTTTTAAAACAAACAGGGTGGGATAGAAGTGTTTACATAAATCCATATGTAACTTGAACAAAAAAATTAAAAGCAGTCATTTTATGAACAACAAAAGGAAACATGAAAACATTCCTTTAGTGTATTAACAGACATTATGTGTTTTTCATCAACACATAAAAATCTGAACAAATAAAAGACTTTTATTATTTCGCTGAGCTTTTCCTCACATTGAAATGCCAGTAGAAATTGATATATATGCTAAATACAGAGAACTTTCTCTTTGGGGAAGATCTGGTCTGACTCTCACTAATCTCCTAGCCAAACTTTGCAGTATTAGCTGAACGATTTTCTTTAGCAATTGGAATTCTCCAAGCCCTGCTGCTGGAATAGACTGTAATCAAAAGAGGATCAGTGCTGCATGATGTAAAGAGTTTTAAACTGCACTGCAAATCCCAAGAGAAGATTGTGCTGCAGTTTCTGACTAGGGCATGAATTGTATAAGAACATAGTCCAAAAGGTGATATTAAACTTAATCACGCTGCACCCCAGACTAAAGTTAATTTAACACCTGATTTTTGGGGCTATAGGCAGCAGAGCCCTGGCAGCTTCAAAAGACCACCATCACCTTAGTAGTTTTATTAATTTGATTTATTTTATTTCAGTGTACGTTTTTCAGGTTGTATCAGAACATTTTCTGATGCCCGAGCGAGTGATCTAATTTAGCATGTTTATTTTCCTTGTGTTTAGTAAACAAAGCTAAATATGTTGAAAGTACCAGGCTTAACCAGGCTTATATTTGCAGTTGGCATCCATCCATGCTTCCTAAGGAACTTAGGAAATGGATTCTTCTTCCTCTCTCTCTCTGTTTGTGTGTGTGTGTTGTTTCCTAGTAATCGGCATTCAGATGCATGCCAGCTGAAAGTAACATATTCCTCATGACTTGAATATAATAACTTGCAGCCTTTGGTAGGCAAATCCATAGAGGATAAGGCTAATATCCTTTTAGAGGGATTTCACAATCTCACAGCCCAGGCCCAAGCCTTAGTTGTGGTTAAGGGATAGCTAGTACTATGCCTTCACCTGTTTAAATAGCTAATTTTGTTTCTTTTGACCCTTTTTTGAGGGCTAAATGAGCAAGAATTGTTTCTGAAGGCTCAAACAAGCAAGATAGTATTTTGAAATCATGTCCAAGATAAACACAGAGTAGATTAGGCTTCTCAGATCTGGTGCCCTCCAAATGTTTTTGAGCTTTCATCCATCATCCCTGATCATGCTGGCTTGGGCTGTTGGGAGTTGTAGGTCTCAACATCTGAACAACGCCAAGTTAGGGAAGGCTGGAATAGATAACTGACTTGACAAAATGGTCATTGTTGCTGTCGGCATTTTTCGGTGGTCGAGATGCCAGCTGGCTAGCCCCCAGCTGGATCATGCCCTTCCAGCCATGACGAACCCCCGACCTCTGGTGCGACGTAAATCAGCGACTCAGACTCAAAGCCTGAGCACACTATATCAGCAGAGCATACTGCTCAAACAGAAGAGGCAGGAGGCTTGTGGAAACATACTAACAAGCTACGGATTTATTAAGCATAAATCAGGACAAAAGAAACATGTCGTCTCTCTTTCCGTCTCCTCAGAGAGAGTCAAAAGCAAAAGCAATACACCATGGAAGTTCCCAGCAAACTGTGCTGGAATGTAAACAGACATGTGACACGCAACAGTTCCATGTCAGCAACTAAAGGTGGAATGGAAATTTCCAACAATTGTTTCCTTACATTAAATGCAGAATGTAATTTTGAGTGTTTTTGTGACCTTCCACAGAGGCTGAAAGATGTCAGTGGAGAAGCGTTTTATCCATTGCTTGAAGATGAGTAAGTACATAGAATAAGCCATTTTCTTTGAGATCTTAGACTAGGGGTGGCTAACATCTCGTGTGGGAATATGTGTGAGTCTGGAATGCGGCCCCCAAGGGGTTGACAAATGATGAACGTGGCCCTCGAGTCAAACAAGGGTAGCATCCATTGGGCTATGGTATTCCTGTCCACTCTGCCTATTTCTTGGTGATCTGTGTGACTGGCATATCAGAAGGAAAATACTAGTTTAAAGTAGAGGTTAGTGCTCTAAACAATTTGTTTACTGTTGGATCATTGAGATTTTTGGAATGTTTCCCGCTGGTCAGGATTGTGAAGCAGCAGAAGTCATTGATCCATTTTTGGTTCTGTTGTGGGAACAGAAACCCTTGCTTTCATTACATTAGCCCCCAGCTTTAAGTAAAACTGCTGAGTAGACAGGTATGATGTTCAGAGCTAGTAATATATTTCTATCTAGCATGTTGTTTATTGATCATTGCAAAAAAAAGTATTCTGACTTATAACTTATGAGATTGTCTCCATTTAGAATAAGAGAGTAAGAGAATTGATTTCACTTTTGAGTGTGTGTGATGATGATCTTAATTGCTTCAGCTTTTCCCAATTTCTTCTATAGTTAATTCAGTGTATTGGGGCAAAAGAAATAAAATAAATCACAACCACATCCTCTATTATCTTTTCAGCCAGTCAAATATACCCCATTCAAACAGTAATAATGAATTATCTGCTGCTGCTAATCTTCCTCTTATTATCCGAGAGCGGGATACAGAATACCAGCTAAACAGAATTGTCCTTTTTGACAGGCTGCTGAAGGTGCGTAGCACTAACAAAATTTGTATACAATTCCCCTCATATACTGTGTTTATATCTTCATTTTGCCCTCAATGCTTCCTGCAGTGAGATATGATATATGTCTCATTCATTTCTCTTTAGACGTCAACACCAGGTGTGTTTCTTAAGAATCTGTATGTGGATGTACATGTTTGTGTGTATATTATTATTATTATTATAAAAGATATAGATTCAAACAGTATAGAAATACAAGATGCAAATTGAAAGTATTTCCAGTCCTGTAAAATGATATGTTGTCTCCAGGCCTATCCATACAAAAAAAATCAAATTTGGAAAGAAGCCAGAGTCGACATTCCTCCACTAATGAGAGGTCTAACGTGGGCTGCCTTACTTGGAGTAGAGGTAAGAATGTGTGAGAGAGAGAGAGAGAGAGAGAGAGAGAGAGAGAGAGAGAGAGAGATTCTTAATTGCAAACTGCAGAGGCTGCTGATAATAACTGTGCAATGACTGCAGTTTCCCTGAGAGATAGCTGAATAATGTTTTGCCCAACTTCCCTACTCCTACAGAGATACAGGAGCAGGCTTAGTTGGGGGAAAGGAAAACCATTCAGTGGGATTGTGGTGTGCGCATGCGGGCATGAACATATATGCAAGATACGGCTTGATGAGGAAATAGCCCTTCCTTACTCTTGAATCCTGTTTTTGGGGAGAGGCAGAGCATTTATTATTCCAGTTCTTATACCGCATTTTCACAGAAATGTGCCCAAAACAGCTCATAATATGGTTGCATGATTTAATTCAGAACGCCCCCCCCCATTCTCTCCCCAACACCACCAGTCCCAATCAAGTGTAGTCTCTCCTTTCTCCCACTCCACTTCTCAGCATTCAGTCTCTTTGTGTGTTTGGAGTGGGGTAAAGTTCTGGATCAAAAGGTACTATGCCCCAGTTCCAGGCAATATGTATGGGGAAAACATGCCCATATGGCGTGCTTGACCTAGTTTTGACATCCACACAGGGTCACAAGTGTCCGAAAACAGCCTGTGGCCATGAAATTGTAGAGTTTGTTACTGTATTTTAGTTAAGGAATTGTGCATTGTTCCGAGAGAAGGGTTTGGGTGATGGGCGGGGAGAGCCCTCCATCTGAACCAGAGAATAATTTGGACCACTTGCCAAAACTCCCATCAGAACCCTGCGTGAATGAGTTTTGCTGGCATTTCTGTTAGTGCCGCACTTGTAGCATTAATTCTAGCAATGAGTTCAGTTGCACATGTAGGTTCTTACCGCTTTGATGTTTTAGGGTGACATTCAAGCAAAGTATGACGCTATTGACAAGGACACTCCAATTCCTACAGATAGACAAGTAAGCGTCTTCTTTTCATATGATCACCTGCGAAATTATGAAAATACATTCAAGTACAACTTAATTATTGGACAGATAATAAAATAAACTTTCTGGCACACAAAACCCTTCACAATGTATAGTGGTACCTCGGGTTAAGTACTTAATTTGTTCCAGAGGTCCGTTCTTAACTGAAACTGTTCTTAACCTGAAGCACTACTGTAGCTAATGGGGCCTCCTGCTGCCGCCGCACTGCTGGATCACGATTTCTGTTCTCATCCTGAAGCAAAGTTCTTAACCCAAGGTACTAGTTCTGGGTTAGCGGAGTCTGTAACCTGAAGCGTATGTAACCTGAAGTGTATGTAACCCGAGGTACCACTGTACTTCAAAAGAGTAATAGAACAATAAAATCTATCAGAATCCTTCATCTGTATGGTTCTGCTGAAGAGGGAGACTCTGTGCTTGTGTGCATTTGCCCAAGAACATGTATGCGCCTGAGTGTGAGGTGGCCCCTATTGACAAGAGTTTTGGGATGCCAGTGGAAAAATGTTACCCTCAAAACACCAAGATACCCTATGGGTTTGTGGCATAATCGACCTATTTGTGCTCTCTTAGGTGGCTTTTGCACAAAACTTGCCTTATTTCCCATGACTTCTTCCATTCTCCCATTCAGTGATATGCAAAGAACAGCAGTTTTGGGAGGACATATTCTCAGATCCACCCTGGAACTAGTATGGGAGACTAAAACAGATGGAAACAGATGCCTGCTTTGAACTCTACGAACCCAGAGCGGAATTGAGCATACATTCCACTTTGGAGCTTTGTTATAGTACTTCTCTCACCCTCCTTTTCTGTGCTTGCCTATATCGTAGATTGAAGTTGACATTCCTCGCTGCCATCAGTATGATGAATTGCTGTCATCGCCGGAGGGTCACGCAAAATTTAGACGGGTACTGAAAGCATGGGTAGTTTCGCATCCCGGTCTTGTATATTGGCAAGGTTAGTTCAGCTGACTTACTATGCTGAGGAATTATTATTTTTTTAATCTTAAATTTACTTAAGCAATCAGGACCATATTTTATGTTTTCTTTCTATGCTGTAGAATAAACCACAACAACAACACACACACACACACACACATATATATATATAGCTTTAGATATAAGAAATGCAGTAATTCAATCTGTTGGCTTTAAAAAAACAAACCCGAGTTTTGTGAATTTTCATGGAATTAAGAATTGTTGACTCTTCTGTTGTTTTCATGCTGTGCTTTAAAATATCAGTTAGATTATTTCCACATAGTGAATAAATTGTAGCTAAACAGAGTAATGATCAACATCTCAATTACAGCTTTAAGTAATGATTTATAGAATGTAATATACCTGGAGTTTTTCTGCAGTTGGTGGACATTACAGAAGTGGGGGGGGGGGGACAGACAAGTAAAATAAATTTTACTTCAGGATCGCTTCACACATTATGCTTTTTGAGGCAAATGCATATTGCTGCATGCGAGAAACACTTGAAAAAATATACACATTCTCTATACAGAGCATATGGCTGTGTTGGGGTGAGTGAAGTAAAACTGAGGACTGCGTAATATCTGGCAAATCACATTAACATCATTGGTGCATTCATTTGTTTTCGTCCCTTGTAGGTCTTGACTCCCTTTGTGCGCCGTTCTTATACTTGAATTTCAACAATGAAGGTAAGCATTTTCCACTCTTAGTTTGTTGTTCTCTCCAGATGAGATGTCTGCTATTTCCCATCTCTCATCTCTCCTCATCCTGTAAATAGTTCCTGCATGCGCTGAACTCCAGAAACTACATAGAGAGGATGTCTCATATAATATTGTCACAACTGCTCCCTCATACCTGGCTTCCGTGGTTCACCGGTAATGTAGGGATTTCAGCAACATGAGAACCAGCTGGTTCATTGCATACTAGCATAACTTTTCCACTTGGATTGCTGTTGCTAACATGAGAATATGCACATGATTTCTGCTGTACTTCTGATGCTTTGTTATGCCATTGTTGCTTATTCTTTTTAAGCCGCTTTGGTATTCATTACATAGAAAGCAGCATAGAAATACAGTCAACCAGTCATTCACCATCAAAAGAATGTTTGTGTAGATGCATTGTACAGAGATCATACGGCTCAGGAACATTGCTAATCGCTTCCACCACATCCTGTGTTGATCTGATGCGAAATTCATTACGGAACATAGTTGGGTGTTTTATGTACGTGAAGAAGGCTATTATATGTGTTATATGTATGTTAATGAGGATGCGGGTGGCGCTGTGGGTTAAATCACAGAGCCTAGAACTTGCTGATCAGAAGGTCGGTGGTTCGAATCCCCGTTGCTCGGTCCCTGCTCCTGCCGGCCTAGCAGTTCGAAAGCACGTCAAAGTGCAAGTAGATAAATAGGTACCGCTCTGGCAGGAAGGTAAACGGTGTTTCCATGCGCTGCTCTGGTTCGCCAGAAGCGGCTTAGTCATGCTGGCCACATGACCCGGAAGCTGTACGCCGGCTCCCTCGGCCAATAAAGCGAGATGAGCGCCGCAACCCCAGAGTCGGCCACGACTGGACCTAATGGTCAGGGGTCCCTTTACCTTTATATGTGTTAATATAGGTGCCCCTTTGTCAGGTCCCTGATACACTTGCTGGTGCTCTGGCTTGGAAAAACGCAGGGAAATGTTCTAGCAGAAACCGATTGCCCACCTACTTCTGGCATCTCACCTTTGTAAGCCTTCTCACTTCTGACTGGGGTGGGTTATGGGAGTGTGGTATAGGTGGGGAGGGTCTCTGAAAATCAGAGGAGGTGCTGTACACAAGCAGAGGTCTTACCTTTGGAAGAGAATTTTCAGGGGTTTGCTGGGGAAAGAGGAGGGTGGGAAAGTGACTTCTGCATGCTTTACGCAAGACCCAACCCTCTTTTTTTCATGGGTAGTTGTTAATTTTTGCAAATGTTTTTAAAATTACAGGAGCCTTTCACATTCACAATGTAGCTTATGAAGTAAAGTGTAATTTTACTGTAACAGTAATAATGTTATCTTTTCCTAATTATCTCCTCTTCTTTTTTAAAGCCCTGGCCTATGCCTGTATGTCTGCCTTTATTCCAAAATACCTGTATAACTTCTTTCTGAAAGACAATTCTCATGTGATTCAAGGTATGTTTTCTGTTGAACCTCCTTTTTAGAAGTCTGCCTTGATAGGTCTTATATAGCTTTACATGTATAGGGAGGTATTCAACTAAATTTTAACTGAGAGTAGACCATTGAAATTAATGGACCTAACTTAGTCATGTTCATTAATTTTAGTGGGTCCGCTCTGTCTCCACACTGTACATCATCTTCAACGCCTCTCTCGTTAATATATTATAACAGTATAGGGTGATTGTTAGATGTTAGCCATACTTAAATTAGATCAATTGAAATCCATCAAGAAGTAACTTAAATCCACTTATTTCAATGGTTTTGCTCCAAGTATGACTTAGAGCAGGGCTGTCCAACAGGTCGGTTGCAATCTACTAGTCGATTGCGGGATGCCCCTGTTCAATCCTGCTCAATCGCTGGAGCCTCCCTCTAAAAAACTTGGACTGCCCTGACTTAGAGGATATATTGGGTAATATGTGACTGATATTTGTTAGTATGGTTCTGATCATCTCCATCAGATTCTGGGTGGTATTCAACCACGTTCTCTTCAGAACAGACCCACTAAAAACTTATACCGTGGGGAAAGCTTTACTTCCTCTCTCATACCACTAGAGCTCAAGGATGTCCACTGAAGCTGAATGTTCAAAGACTCGGGACAGACAAAAGAGCATAATTCTTCACGCATCACGTAATTAAATTGTGGAACTCACTCCTACATGAAACAGTGATGGTCACGCAACTTGGATGGCTCTAAAAGAGGATGAGATACAAGAGTTTGTTAAAATTTAGGCTTAGCAGCTTGTTAGATCAACGCAGATTTAATTAATGCACTTTTTATTATTTCCAGTTTCATTTATAACAATTTTAACTGCTATTGTGCATGTAGTATCTTCATTACTCTTCCTTAGGCAGAGGTTCTTTTCTAACATTGATACCTTGTGACCCTTTTAACTGGCGATTGAACCTGACTCCTAGTGTGTGCAAAATACATACAGTACTCTGGTGCTGACTTTTCCTCAAAGGTAGAGCCTTCTCCCTCCCCAGCAGCTTGTGCTTCTTTCCTGCATATGAAATAAATTGGAGAAAATATGGAAATGGCACATGTAGCAGATCCAAACGACTTCTTTTAAAGTCAGACGCTTAT
The DNA here is from genome assembly GCF_964270895.1 of Podarcis filfolensis. Taxonomy (NCBI): domain Eukaryota; kingdom Metazoa; phylum Chordata; class Lepidosauria; order Squamata; family Lacertidae; genus Podarcis; species Podarcis filfolensis. The sequence continues at coordinate 54,991,284 of NC_139610.1, forward strand.
GGTGCCTTTTGAAAATTCCTGAAAAATATATCTGTAGCTCAGTCTGGAACAAAAGAGAAATACCCTCATGGCTCTTGGCACTTAGAAGCTGTTGAAACTGTAATGCAAATAGCAAGACAAGATGAGGTGTGGTCACCGACTACACAGGGTGACAAGAAAAAACCTTCAGTGCAAACACAATCTATATCTCATTTCTGGAAGGGAAATAGACCTGTGTGTGTTTAAGTATTTTACAAAGGAATAAAGTTGATGGGACTAGTATTTTTTTTAAAAAAACAGAAGCGGAAATAACAGAAGATAAAAAAAAACCCTGTTTAGTTTGGAAATAGCATGCTTTAAGGTTAGATAATAGAACTGTAATTTAATTGTACGGGGTAAACAACTTAAGAACTTCCTGCTCTATACGCTTTCATAAAAGCTTAGAGATGTTTAAAGGATGAAAGAAACTAGTTTTGTAAATGGAAAACTTTATATTTGGAAGTGTCCCTCCTCCCAGACATTTAGTCTACTCATGGTACAGTGGTACCTTGGGTTAAGTACTTAATTTGTTCCGGAGGTCCATTCTTAACCTGAAACTGTTCTTAACCTGAAGCACCACTTTAGCTAATGGGGCCTCCTGCTGCCGCCACGCCACCGGAGCACGATTTCTGTCCTCATCCTGAAGCAAAGTACTTAACCCGAGGTAATGTTTCTGGGTTAGCAGAGTCTGTAACCTGAAGTGTATGTAACCTGAAGCGTATGTAACCCGAGGTACCACTGTATTTGCACCACTTGAAATAAAAAATGGCAGTCTTTTATGAGTCTTTTACAATATATAGAAATCGATGCAGGTTTCAGGAGGCCACAGTGGTGCTTTGTTAGAAAACCCGTGAGTGACTGTTCCTAAACCCCTGAATATTCAAGGGGTGGTTCGTAAAGGCATCAACCCCACACAGTGGCCTTCAAAGTAAATTTGGGCTATTGATAGGTTTACAATCCAGCCAGTGTCACATGGGGACGCTGATATGAATCACCAGTACTTCTTGTGACTAAACATACATGATTACAGTAGTTCAAAGAAGTGTGACTTGTTATTGCACAAAATTGTGACCGCTGCGTATATGGATCCCACACTGAAGCATGAGTTTAGAAATCAGTGCCTCCATGCGCTTTTGGTTGCAAGTCTTTGACAGCCCCTAACTCTTAAGGTGTCTGTAGTATGGGAACTGTCAGCCTTAAGATGAGGGGTACGCATAGTATCACCACTTTCTTGTCGATGTGTCGCACACAGCCTTGGTATAGGCTTTTTCAGATTTTGAGAATGCAAAACCTGTTGAAAGTTTACAGCTAAAATATACTGAAGGAATAATTTGTATCATCTAAGCTAATGCTGTTTGGCTGATCCCAGCCAATAGATTTTCATGGAAAGACGTGTGCCTTCAATAGACACTTAATTAACCATGTAATCCCACAAAGCAATTATATTTTATGAGCCTTGCTGTTCAAATAAAGATGGTATTTAACAAGGTATAGCATATCCATCTAGAACCACTGAAGGCACGAATCCCTTGTTTGAAAAGAAATGTGCTTTTAGGAAACTAATTGTACATTTGTTTTCATCAGCACATAGCCGAGTTTATGCGATTAGTCGCTTTAAATACTTTACCTGTGGTTGGTGAATTCATTAGGAACGTAAATATGTTAACACTACATTCGGAGAAAGGTATATAAATTAAGGATCGTTTCAGGGGCTTAGAGATAATGCAGTACTGAAGGATCACGTGGGTTTTCATGCCAAAATAAAAGTACTCCCCAAAGCTCTGAAGCAAAAATAGAAGTAAGAATTCATTTTATTAATTAAATTTCTATACTGCTTTTCACCCAAGGATCACAGGGTGGTTACTGTATATAAACACAAGAATACATAACGGTAACAAGCAAAACCAGTAACCCCCTACAGTTTAAAAGGCCATGGATTATTTAATTAGCCATAAGTAGCAGGGTGCTATTGTGGTCACATCCTGCTAATGGACTTCCCATTGGCATCTGGTGGATCACTGTGAGAACAGGATTCTGGACTAGATAGAGCTTCGATCTGGTCCAGTATGGCTCCTACAACTAATGGACTGAACATCAATTGACTGTAGCAACAAACGCAAAACCTGGTTTGTAAAAAACACCGATCTTATGAGAAGATACACTAATATTTTATTGGAAGTGCTACATAGAAACCAGGAGATCAAAATATCAAGCACCATAAATATGTTCAATGATCCTTTATGTATTATGATTGGTATAAAACAGATGGCCATAAACTGCTGCTCGCTACCATCACAAATACTATCATAATCACACACCTGGCAAGCACAGATTAAAAGTAAATTATTTTTAACATCTGAAGTAAACTTTCTAACAGCATGTCGAAGTGTTTAATGTTGTCCTATTAAAGAGGATGTAAAATGTATGCATACGGAAATCATGTACATACAAACTGCACATATGTACAAAATCTACTTCAATGTTTGTGTTCCCCCCCTTTTCCCCTTCTTTTAAGGGAAGGGAATAAATAATGAAACATAATATTGATGTGATTGCAGGCCACTTATAGTAAATATTTTGAGCTTGTTTCCTTGTGTTCTCTTTGTAATAGGGGATTCCACCAAGCAGACTTAGTTTCTGATCCCTAAGGCCTAAATTCCGAGTGAAAGGTTTTCTAATATGTCTTTCCTTTTCTATCGCTCTTCCAGAATACCTGACAGTTTTCTCCCAGATGATTGCATTCCATGACCCCGAGCTGAGTAACCATCTCAACGAAATTGGCTTCATTCCAGATGTAAGTGGAAATGCTTCTTGTGCGTTTTTAATAAATAGCAGTAGGGAAAGGGAAAGTGGGGTCAGTCTCAAAGGTTTGTTTCCGCATATCAGAACCCAAAACAAATTTGATGCAAGAAACCTTCAGAACCTGATAGGAGCTCCCGGTGCAATTAGTTGGTGTTGTACCACGTAACATGCTATCGCTGTCAAATCAGTATAGTGTGGTGGAATTCAGCTAAATTTTAATCAGAGTAATTAATGGCTCTGACTTAGCCACGTTCATTGATTTAAGTGGCTCTACTCTGAGTAGTGTTGACGTCTATGTAGAAGCATTTGAACTGCAGTTATGTTCAAAGTCTGCAAGCAGAATTTCCAGGGAGTTCACCTTCCCATGTACGCGCTCAGTCCTTGATGCAAGGAGGTTTACAGTCTGAAGAAGTTTGCAAATAAAGTGATGGGGAGAGTATATAATTACATGGAAAACAAGCTATCTGCAAAACTGTATTTTCCATACAAATGGGTTTGCTATCCTACAATAAGCCTAATAGGAGCTGCGCGTGTCACTTGGAAAATAAAATTGATACCGGCGACTCATCAGGATCCATCTAGGTTGAAGCATATGCACTTCAGCAGTGATCTGAACCAGATTTTCATGCTTGAGTACTAATCCTATCAAATTGAACACTGATAAATCTTCCAGGTTCCTGCTGTGCAAGAGATTATTTCTTGCCACTCTGCCATTTGTTTTTATATTATAGAGCTCTTGAATAGAGTCTTGAACACTACTGAGCAGCAAGTATTGTTATTGGTCACAATGTCTGCCTGAAGTATTATGTGGCGAAAAGTGAGCAGGGTTTCTTAAAAACAACAACACCGAACAATAACTATTGTGTACATTTTATAAAATCTTACACTGTGTTATGAAAATGTCCATATTTCCTGTGTAATTCTGACATGAAAACAATAATCTCTTAACCTAAAGGATCCTTACTACCAAAACATGAACTTGTATGTTTAAATTATTCAGTCACAGTTTTGATTTGCCATTAATTATAGGTTCTGGCTGTGTCTACTTGGTAACCACTTAAGAAAGTGGCTACCAAAAGCTTTGATTTTATTCACCTGCAAGTAACTTAGCACCTAGCTAATTACAGGTGCTTAACAAAAATGTATTGCTGTTAAGTTTGTGTAATGATGGTACAGCTAATTGTTATTTGAGAGGACACTAGTGTCAATTTTTTGTCCTTTAATCAAGCTTTTGGGCCAATTTTTTAAAATTACAGATGTGCCGTAAATACCATCAAAACACACAAATACATCAAATAATTGAGGTTTTGCATATTACAATGGCGTCCACACCACATTTACTTTATATGGAAGCAGCAAGAGAGCAAGGTTGAGTGAAACACGTCTTGATCCGCTTTCAGGTCTGCTGCAAAGGAGTGGAATATGTAACCCACCCATGTAAAACCCAGCAGTAAGATAAAGAGGATGTGCTGGTTAATCATGCCTTCTCTCCCACCAGTAACATGGAACATTCAAAGGGGGGCAACTGATCTAGCAGTGATGAGTTACATTCCATTTGACTTGGTGTCAGGTAGACTGACCTACTTATATTCTAAGATTTATACACTATTTGATGGAAAAACAAAAAAACCTCAAAGCGGTTTACAAAAAGATAATAAAGTCAAGAAAATTTCACAACCATACCTTAAAATGCTCAAAAGTTAAAATACTAAAACAGTATAGACCTAGAACAAGAATCAAGTGTAACTCAAATGTCAGTGGTGTTTCCCCCCAATTTTAACCTCTCTTTTTTTGCCAGGCCATAGGCTCATGGGAAGCCTGCAAGCGGTTAGAGATCAATTCAATTCCCTGTTCACAAATTATTTTGAGCTGGGGGGGAGGGGAAATCTATAAAAATATATGCTTCACAGGATTGTTGTGAGGGTAGAACTTTGAAAGATCTGGGAACTTACTGTATTGACTGTTAGTCGTACTTTATTATTGGCAAGCTCTGTTTGACATACAGTATTTGTAAGTCCATCTAAAGATAAAACTTTGGGGGGATATTGCAGTAAGAATTTGTAGCAGTCTCTGCCGCTTGGTTATACTTGAGTGAGGTTGGTAGGGGGCACTGTGTACTAAGAACAATGCATCTCAACTAATAGAAGCTCATTGTTGCAGCTGTTCTTAAATGCAAATTTGGGAAGCAAGTATTGAATCAGATATTTTGGTGTATTTTTCTTTCTATTTTCATGTTTCTCCTTTTGTCTCCCTAAGGCACAACTAGACACACAACTGATTATAGTGCCATTTGTGAAAGGAATGTTGATAACTTACTGTTTTTCCTTTGCTTTTCCTAGAATACTATATTGAGGGGGGTGCATTGCACTCTCAGATAGTGAAATGAAATACTAATTTACTACTTTTTCAGTGTATTGACTAGTTGTCAGTAAGGTCTGATACATCTCTGAGACCATCCCTCTACGTCAGTGTGTTAGGCCTCAGTCATTTGAATTTATACAATTTCCACTAACACAATTTCAGTTAATCAGTGCGGTCTAATAGAAGCTAAATATTTGAGAACTGGTATTTTGTCACAGCGGGTCTGCTACCAAAGAGACAAATGGCCATTAAATGAACTGTGGATTGTCTCTTCTGTATACTGTACTCAGTTTCGCCACCTTGACTTACTGGGCACAAAAGCTTCCTTTGTATTGCTTAGAACAGTGACCTAGGCCAGCTTGAGTGCAAATAGAGCATTTTACACACACACATAGACACATGCACACACATGAGACAGATAGAGTCTGATAGAATCAGAAAGGACATCTGCTTCAGTGCCATGCAATTTCATATGACCTTAGCCTCTCCATAAGATGGTTGCTTGTTACTTTCCAGAGAGAAATCTCAGCCTAGTACAAACCTAAAGGGCATACACCACTCCCACCCATTTTGTAGAAAATGTAGTAGGTAAACTGAGCTGCACAACAATTATATGAATCTGGAATTAACGATAGCTCAGTAGAAAGCAGCAGTTATTTCCAGGGACGGTTATGTAAGCCATTTTTCTTAATCATGGAAAAATGGCTTCCCTCACCTCTTTATCATACTTCCACACTTCCTCCCTTCTGTGAACAGATTATTTTATAGATCAAGACTTCTCAGCTTCAGCATAGGAGAGGTGGGAGAGAGGAAGCTCCCATTTTGATTCCGAAGAGGAAATTTCATGTATAGAAAAACCACGTGCAAATTTTGTAATGAGAGAAAGCAAAATGATGGCGCACTTGTTGAAGTTCCCCTACATGAAGCATGGATTACAGTTATTACACAGAGCCATGAAATAGTGGAGTGCAGGTTCTAGGGGTTTAAATTGCAGTGTTGGTAACATGCTACTGCGATACAGATTTTAAACTGCAATCCTGACTTTAAATTGCTCACACTTGTTACAATCAGAGGCTGCAGAACACTAAGGTGATAGAAAATTTACAAGGCTGTGCTTTAACACATGTATTCTTTTCTCCCCACCCTCTTCCTGTGGTTTTTGTAGCTGTATGCTATCCCTTGGTTTCTCACAATGTTTACACGTGAGTATCACCCTTTTGTCATTTTTTTCTGTGCTAAGCATGCCCTTTATATTGCATTATATCGTGGCCATTTTTCACTTTGATCCGGGTTAAATATCTGGGGAACCTGTGAGTTTCCAGATGTTGTATTCAAACTCCCGCGCACACCAGTATGGTCAGTGGTCAGGAATGAAGGGAGTTGAAATCCAGCAACATCTGGAAGGGCACCGGTTCCCTAGGCCTGATATAGGACCTACAGAGGATGGCTAGGATTTCATGCCAATATTTCGGAAGATTTGGGAGTCTGTAATACACTCATGCAGTGGAACTCCCCCTTACTCCATGTGCCCCCCAAAATCTCCTTCAACCCTCTGGAGCAATTTTTTAGGGGGCTGCAGGAGAGAGAAGGGAGATGCTCTGTTTTTCAAGCAGAATGGGAGTGTTGGATACAACCCCGAAGCAGCAACATTTTTGTTTCTGATTGTCCGATTATAGTATTGAGTGATTATACTTCACTCAATTCATATATGTACTGTGGCACATTTTCACTTAGAAATATCCTGCTGCTTTGTCTTGTCTTTTATGACATGCTCTAGCTTTGAGCAACTCTTACACATCCCCATCAGAAGGACCGTGCTCTTTCAGTGATAATACCACTTTGTCCTTTCAAAGCAGTGGTGTCATTTCATTTTTAATTTGTACTCTATCTTCCTGAATTACTGCACTCAAGGTAGTTTGCAACCTATAAAAACGACAAAATACACAACAAAAATCGCATTGTGATCCTATAACCATCGCAATCCAAAATCAATTAACAAAATTCAAGGACCCATTTCACATATATAGACCCAGTTCCCACATAATGCTAAGCTGTGGTATGACTTAGTGTTATGTCGAAACTCCCAGGCTCCAGGCAAACCATGAGCTGTAACTCAGGTTTCCTCTTCATTTGCCACTTATGGTTTAGCCAGAGTAGCATGGCAGCAGCAGAAACAGAGGTAGAGCACAGTGGCTGCAATCTTCTCATGCATTCACTTGTTCACACTAAACCATGGTTTGGCTTAGCATTATGTGAGTAGTGGGCCATACATAGTATTACAATATGATGCTTTTTTTAAAAAAAAGCAAATTTAGCAAATGATAATAAAATAAAATAAATAAAAAAGCGGGTAGCGCTGTGGGTAAAACCTCAGTGCCTAGGACTTGCCGATCGCATGGTCGGCGGTTCGAATCCCCGCGGCGGGGTGAGCTCCCGTCTTTTGGTCCCAGCTCCTGCCCACCTAGCAGTTCGAAAGCACCCCCAAGTGCAAGTAGATAAATAGGTACCGCTTTATAGCGGGAAGGTAAATGGCGTTTCCGTGTGCTGCGCTGGTGCTGGCTCGCCAGAGCAGCTTCGTCACGCTGGCCACGTGATCCGGAAGTGTCTACGGACAGCTCTGGCCCCCGGCCTCTTAAGTGAAATGGGCGCACAACCCTAGAGTCGGACACGACTGGCCCGTACGGGCAGGGGTACCTTTACCTTTTTACCTAATAAAATAAAATCACCCTGGTCAGTTGCAACAATTATTTAAAAATCGCAAACAACCCAGAAGATATATGTAAAAATACAATGCGTAAAATGCCTCAATCCTACTGGTTTCTTAGAAGCACAGTAGGGTTACGGTTTGTTTGCACATACAGCACAACACATTTTAAAAGTAGACCTAAAAGTTGTTACAGCAGTAACCATGTCTATATTATTGTGAAATTGTGTGATACAGTAAGACATGTCCTTAATTCACAGGGGATTTTCCTACAAGCACCTACAAGTGTGTGGCATAATCCATATACTTAACAGAAGATTTGCAGTATATCTAAGAATTGCCTTCTAAGCATTTTTCAAAAAATTCTTTTTTACTAGCATTTTATATCCATTTTTGTTGGGACACAACAAGACAGTGCTGTGGTTTAAAAAGCTCAGTTTTAGTAATGAGTATATCTGATGAGGTTTTAAATTTGTTTTATAAATTAACTAGTATCCAAGTACATAATGGCTGTCAGATAAAGTCAAAGATTAACTATGATACTGATTCAGATGAGTTAATGTGAAGGGAAATCATTCAACTGCTTCTGTCCTTTGGAGAATTATATACCTCACATACAATTATAGTATTGTACATAAAGTTTGACTGATATTTAGTAAGCATAACAGGAGGAATAGTTTGTCTAAAAATGGGTGCCTGCATTAAAATGTGTTGCTCTCCTGGGTGCAAAAACTTCAGGGTTTATTTGTAACACTGTCACAGAAAGCTGAAGTCATGTTGTAGCTAAAAAGCTGCTCTAAATCAGGAAGTCCCCTGGTTCAAATGTTCTGCAATGAACTATTTTGGTGGCTTTAGTTTGTAAAAATAGATACTCCTCCTCACTCAGAAAAAATGCCCTTGGCCATCTCATCACTCTATAAACAAGACCAAAACCTCTCTCCCTCTCCCAAAACATCCCCCCCCCGAAATTTATCCCACCTCTGTTCAATTTTGGGGGTGCCTCCAGATGTTTTGTACTAAAACTCCCACCCGACCTAGTCAGGGGTTATGGAGTTGTGGCCCCAAACATCTGGAAACAACCAGATTGGTAAACATGGATGTGTTAAGTCCGTCCTTACCCCTCCTCACTTTTCACAGTTAAATACTGAGCACTGCTGGCCTATTTATTGAAATATTTTGTGCTGCCTATGAAGTTCACCTAAAAATTATGACATTTGCAAGTGACTACGTTTTATTAGTACCAAATCTGCCTGTAAATATGTCTTCCCCATGGACAACCACCTGTTGTCCTTCTGCCAACTCCTTCTCAATATTGCCAACTATTTTAGCATGCTGAGCAATAGCTATCTGTGCACATTTCTTGATTAGTTTGTACATACAATGTCTCTAGTAAATGTTTATTATAACAAGAAGATCGAAAATGTACTTATGGGAGAAAAGGGTCCCATTGAAACAGTTAGCTGGGAATTCAATGTCTATGCAGATCATGCATCTCTTTCCTTTTGCTTCAGTAATAAATACAGAGTGTTTCAACAAAAGAGAAAAGTCCTTGAAGTGTTTTTTTAGCAGAATATATAATTCTCTTAATTAGGCATTTAATAACACTGAAATGAGTTATTGATTACCTTTGGGAGTGATCTACAGATGAAGATAAATCTTTCTAAACAAGGTTGGGTATTCTTTGTTCTAAAATTAAAGCAATAACCTTCAAGTTGTGGTAATTTATCTTGAAAAATGGCTGTATATCTGTGACAGAAAATCATAGGCCTCTTTCACTATCCTACTCAATTTATCAATGAATCTATTGACTTAATAACATAACACTATTTGGGTTTCTCCAAATGGCTCTTCCACCACTTGGCTGCATGCATGCTATTAGGTCACCTGCTATTTAGGGCCTTTTCCTGTGTTGAATCTTATTTATAAACCCTTTGCGTACTGAGTTTGTGTTATCAGCTACATCATTGTTGTTCAACTTCAGCTCCCACCAGATGCAGCCAGCATGGCCAATGACCAGGGGTAATAGGAATTGTAGTCCAGCAACATCTGGAAGACCACAGGTTCCCCACTTTCGTTCTGCAGCAAAAGCCAAGGTGGTGCCTTCAAGAAGCTGCCCTCCAACTCCCATCAGTCCCAGCCAGCATGGCTAATGGTCAAGGATGATGGGAGCTGTAGTCCAGCAACACCACCACATTGACTACTCCTCTCAACAGTTCCAGGTCAACACAACCTTTTCTAAACATAATGATCAACAAACTAGTTTGGTTTGATCTACTGATGGGCCATGCGAGGTTTCTAGTCTCTCAAGATAATTAAACATAATTTTCCTGTCTTTCCCACCTTGCAGATGTCTTTCCATTGCACAAAATATTTCATCTGTGGGATACATTACTACTTGGGAATTCTTCTTTCCCTTTCTGTATTGGAGTGGCTATTCTGCAGCAGCTGAGGGACCGACTTCTCTCTAATGGATTCAACGAATGCATTTTGTTGTTTTCTGATTTGCCAGGTATTGCAAGTTTCAATGTTGGATGTCTTCCATTACGGTTCATGAAGTTTCTGTTGATAATTTTGGGTTTTGAGTGTAAGATCTTAGAAGGGTGATGGAAAATATTAATATAGATGGGTCCTTGCATTTCACTGAGCAGAGTTTGAATTAATTGTAGGACATATTTTGAGATGGAAAAAGCAAAATTGGATAGCTAAGTTGTAGGAGTGTAATATGAGAGGAGAAGAAGAAGAAGAAGAGTTTGGATTTGATATCCCGCCTTTCACTCCCCTTAAGGAGTCTCAAAGCGGCTAACATTCTCCTTTCCCTTCCTCCCCCACAACAAACACTCTGTGAGGTGAGTGAGGCTGAGAGACTTCAAAGAAGTGTGACTGGCCCAAGGTCACCCAGCAGCTGCATGTGGAGGAGCGGAGATGCGAACCCGGTTCCCCAGATTACGTGACTACCGCTCTTAACCACTACTCCACACTGGCTCTCAGTCTTTTTCTTGAATTAAATTAACTGGGCATGCCATAGTATAAAACCACACACCTTTCCTAATAGATCTTCCAGGAATATGTGTTGCAGTTTCATTTGCTGTGGTGAGTAACCAGTTCCATTCTGACAGGTACAATGAGCCCCAGACTTCCTGCAGACCTTGAAGTTGTGGCATCATTCCTACAGTTGCATTACGTTTCTGAAGGGCCCTAACTGCCTCACAAGCGAGTTCATGTCCCAGCTCTCCTCTTGAGCTTGGGACTCCAGTATTATGTTTTCCTTTTAAATCTTAGCAAACAATTTTGTCTTGATTTCATTTTTTTCCACACAGTTGATTAACTAGGGTGTGTTTGGCCTTCTCCAGAGCAGAACGTTACAATCTCATTTGATGCAATTTCATTACCTTTTGATAGACTAGCAAACCACTCCATGCGCTGCTCTGGTTTGCCAGAAGCGGCTTAGTCATGCTGGCCACATGACCCGGAAGCTGTCTGTGGACAAATGCCGGCTCCCTCAGCCTATAGAGTGAGATGAGCGTGCAACCCCAGAGTCAGGGTTACCTTTACCTTTTACCATAGGTTCTAATGGAACTGGAGAGCAACAGTTGCCTTAGAAAATATCTACAAGTGTGCATCACATTGAAAGCAGCTCTGAAATCCGAAGCCTCCCTTTATGAGGAGGCAAGAGCTGACCTCCTTATACGTTGTTCACATGGCAAGCAGCATGTTTGACAGCTTCTCCAGAAGCTGTCCCTGCAGACAGAGAAGGCTGGAGGAGAAGTGTCACATGCTTGACTTGCCTCTCGCCATCCCTCCCAGGAAGGTGTATTCGTTGCTGTTTCACTTTCAAGAAAAAGACACAAGAGCCGCTTGTTTATGAAAGGGTTTTTTTGTTTTGTTCTTTTACCCCTACATATTCTTGAATCACCTGTGTTTGATGCCTTTGTCAAGAGAGCAAGAGGCAGATGTGTTTATAAAACAGTTCTAAAAATTCATCAAAGGTGAATAATGGTATTTGAGAACAGAAGCTATGCCTACGTGCCAATATTTAATAGCTTCCAGCCAAGTATGGGGTAGTGAAGCTGGCTTTGGTACAGATAGAAAGTGATTTGTTAGCACACACCTGCTTGCTGAAGTTGTTCTGTAATGTTGAGGCCTGCAAGATTGATGCCATTTTACCTAAAGCTCTGAATCCTTTAATTATACCCATTTTCCACTTGTATATATGTACATGATGCTCACATATTCAAGCTTATCAATCCTAGTTTTTAGCTCTAAGGATGAAGAAACCCAAAACAAATTCTCGTTCGCTCTTTCTTATCAGTTCCCTGGCTGTTGTATACTTGGTCATATTGTATATAGACTAATTACCTGGCATTTAATATCTCTTACGAGCTTCTATACAGATACATTTATCAGCATCTTCATATTTGGCTTCTCCATACATACAAAGCCTCCAGGCTTTATGAATAGCTACTTGTTAACTATGTGTGTGTTTATGTGTATGTACATGCATGTGTATATAGATAACGCAGGATTTGGGGTATGAAAGTTTGTTTGTTTTTAAATGGAAAAACCAGACAAGATCCATTTGTATCAGATTTTCAAAAGATCTGCAGCTTCATTTGCACATAATACATTTTATTATTTATTTATTTATTTTATTTCATATAATTTGTATATACCAGTTGATTGTAAGGGGGGGGGGGACCTCCAAGGGGTTTAGAATAGGAGTGGCAAACCTCAGGGCACTGCTGTTGGCCTGCCAGGCCCAAGCCAAATTGTCTCCATCCTCCTCCTCTGCAGTGTGAGGATGGGTCATGGGGGCAAAAGATGCATGCCTATTTGGCTTACCAATTGTGCAAATGCAGCCAAAGACATACGATTGGACCTCGCAATATTTCAGAACTTAATCTTTTACCTAACTACTTTTTTAAAAAGGAAATCGCTACGGTGCAACACAGTGCAGCATTGCAGTGTGATCGTGTGCCATGTTCAACCAATAGAAAACACGGAGGATTTTCAAGTAAATAGTAACATCAGTTAGTGAAAATGTTTTAGTGTCAGATGGAAAGCAATACAATATCTAATAGGCAGAGCCCTACCAAGCTATAAGATGTGTGTTCACAGGAAAACTAAGTGAAAAGGAAAGGCTTCTGCAAGCAGACCTCTTGATATCTTACTTTCTCCTCCCAAAGTGTTGTCTGTGTGCCTGGGGCAAGTTTTGTAGGACATTAAATAAAATGCTTGGGACTCAAAGGCCAGGCCAATGCTATTAACACACATTCTTTCTAAGAGTGACAAGCAATTTATCTTTTCTAAATTTCCTCTTCGCATGCAGGGTCGCCAGAAAGAAGCAGGTCTCTGGAATGGATTTAATGATATGCAAAAGAAACGCTTTGTCACATTTATATATACTATTTGCCACACTTTTAATGAAAGATTTTCTGTGTCAATAATCCCTTGTTTAGCGCTCTGTTTTTCCAGTGATCTGTCTTTGCAGAAAAGCGCTCAAGTGCTTTGCTGCGAAATTCCCCTCTTGTCACCTGTGTTCCTTCTTAACTTTGTGCTCTGCAGTCCCTGTGAAATACAGACTAAAAGTTTAAAATGACTGCTGGAGATTATGGCATCTTTCTGAAGGCTGTAGGGCTTTGCTATTTATCAGTTATCATATGATAACACTTTACGGAAGTGTAATATGTGATTGTGAGTTGCAGCGTGGAATATAAGCTGCTGCAGCCTCAAATGTCTCTCCAGTCAGGTGTGACAGTTTTATCAAATCAAGGGAGATTAATGACTTGCTTCGTTTTGACAAAATACAGCTGCTAAATTTCCACTAAGAATTAGGCAACAGATTCTTTTCTCCATGTCATTAAACCTACAGGAAATAAGTCCATTAACGAGGCTCGTTTAATTTTGCTGAGTAGCCTTTAGATGATTTCCAGGCTAGATGTCAGTGATTTAAGAAATAGAGGGAGTCTTAACAGTAGTTTAGGTTTTAGGCCGCATCCACCAGAGCAAAATGTGTGCGCTTGGCTCTTCCCCGATCATGCCAGGAGCAAAACGAACCACAATCCCTGGCTTCCCGTTATTTCTGAGCCAGGCAATGTGGTTTGATTTGCTCCCACCAAAAAGGTTTGTTCTTGGCTTTCCAAAACTCTTTTGATCTCACCAAGTTTCACTATCCACCACGTCAGCCATTACACCTTGCGGTCCTCTTTTCAGAAATCGACATAGAACGTTGTGTCCGTGAATCAATCAATCTTTTCTGCTGGACTCCTAAGAGTGCCACATACAGACAATATGCACAGCATCCCAAGCAAGCCGGAGAGGGCAACTGTTCAAGAAGTTTAATGTCTTGTTTCTCATCTGACTATCAGGATGCTCCCAGGAGTGATCTGGTGAGTTTTTATACTTTCAACTTACATTGATTTTTTGGTATATAGAACAGAATATTAAGGCTAAACATACTCTTATTGTCTTAATTTTTTTTAAAAAAAAATGTATTCACTGAGACCATTCTGCAGAAAGGATATATTTCTTTTTAAAATCAATAAAATAAACCTAAAAACAAACAAAAAAATCCATTTGTTGATGTCAGCATTCCTTGTTGATGTCTCTTCCTTCATTTTACAGTTAACAGCTATGTATAGATGTTTTCTCACTGTGACATTGCTTGACTAAACCACGTCAGCTATTTATTGTTTGGAGTTTGAAGTGTATATCTTTGTTCTTCATGAGCACACTAATTTGGGTTTCTAACTTCCCTGACTCCCCAAACTTTTTGAACTTCTGAGCTGTTTTGTGGTTTGATGGACACGTGACCTTTTATTTATGTTCCAGTACCATCTTGATCCTAGAACTGCTCTGAAGAATGTGCCAATGGAAGTATTTCATCTTGTGCCAGGGCTTCTCCCTGCTCCTGTAATCATACTGTTTCTGTTGTGCACGGGCTTTTATTCCTGTAACAGAGATTATTGAGGCCTAGTCACAGAATTTCTGAGTAAGCCTTCTCTTCACGGAGGAAGAATAGCAAAAAAGAATCCATTTCCCTCTCCCATGGAATTTGTGGAATGTGCTATTTTAAAAGGCCCTACTTTCTGATGGCTTACTCACTGTATCCAACGTGCTGATTGCTGATTCAACAAGCCGATAGCTTCTCTCTTAGCAATTATGAAAATGTAACCTTTGTCTTAATTTAAATACAGAAACATTTCTTTGCAATGGAAATGGCCTTTGGTGGCGGCCTGGGGAGTGGGGTGATCTCAGATAAACCTTTGGAACTAGCCTGGGAATATTTTATTTTGTTTGCTCTTTAATTTAGGAAATACATTTTTTGTCTCTTTGAATTTGCTTTTTTTTTTTTTTTTACTTTACAGAGGAATAAATACCTAGAGCATAATTACTCAGTTATTAGTGTGGTGCTTTAGGGGCAGATAAAAGGGACGTGGGTGGCACTGTGGGTTAAACCACAGAGCCTAGGGCTTGCCGATCGGAAGGTCGGTGGTTCAAATCCCCGCGACGGGGTGAGATCCCATTGCTCAGTCCCTACTTCTGTCAACCTAGCAGTTCAAAAGCACATCAAAGTGCAAGTAGATAAATAGGTACCGCTCTGGCGGGAAGGTAAACAGCGTTTCCGTACGCTGCTCTGGTTCGCCAGAAACAGCTTAGTCATGCTGTACGCTGCCTCCTTCAGCCAATAAAGCGAGATGAGCGCCGCAACCCCAGAGTCGGCCACGACTGGACCTAATGGTCAGGGGTCCCTTTACCTTTACCTTAGGGGCAGATGGGGCTCATCAACCTCGGAAAGTAGCCCATCTAGGAGAAGGGAAACCACTGCTTTGCATGATATCTTCGGAAGAAGAAAAAACTAAGGAGTAAACCCTACACAAATCCAGAGTGGAGTCCCCAAGACTGTTGGATGGTGCTTTCCAGCAACTCCCGCAGCCCAGCTGATGCCAAACATATTGCTCTGCTTTCCTTTGGACCGCATCAGCCAGGCTGTGAGAGGGGTCTTGTTGTCTGGGCAACCCAAGACCTCCATGCACATTGACCAGACTTACATCCTTGGAAGGTCAATTTGGTGCTGATAGTGCAGTCGTTTGACTTCACCCCTGGAGGTGCACTCCGATGTCTCTCAAGACAGATGGATGCCAACAAGTGTGGTGTTTTCAGCCCTCCTCCAATAGCTTGGTACTGAAGCAGATAGATTTTAGATAGATTAATTTAGATTATTGACAAGTCCCTGTCCTATGCTGTCTTTGGAAAGCTTGCCTTGCTCATTTGGAGTGATGTGTGTATGTGTGTGATCCTGAAACATGCAATATTCACATTTTATAAAACACACCATATATTTTGTGGCTAGGGGAAAAAACCCTGAACTATCCCATTGGCTGCAGCTTGCAACTAATTGTTGCTTGCCCTCTCAAGGAGTTCCAAAGCATAAGAAATGCACGGAATTGACAAACAAGGCCAAGAGACGTTGCCTGGGCAAGGTGTTTGCGCTTTCGGAGCCAAGTGATAGCCTTATCGGCAGAACTCCTTTGATGGTTTTCCACAGTTCCCTTTGCACCCCAACACTCTCCGAACAGCTTAACACTAGATGCCTCCTTTATGAAATTGCAATTCCTTTCATACCATGAGCAGCATTTCTCCTCCTCCATTATCACAGAGCAAAGCAAATGTTGATGGTATGTTATACAAAAGAAAAAACAAATACTTGGTCAGCAGTGGGACTCTCCCTTGTTTTCTTTTTCTTCGCTCTTTTTGTCTTTCTCTGTCCTAGCACATGCCGTACCTCACTTCAAAAGTGCTTGAAGTGGCTTCATTTCTTCTGAAGTGGGGGGGGGGGGGAGAACTGGGGCTCCACTGAGGCACCACTGCCGCTTATCAGTTTACTATTGCAAAATTTGACTATATAGAGAGGGAGGGAGAGAAAGCAGGTTTTGTTGTTTTTGAGTTGTGAGGTTCAGTGTTATAGGGATAACAGTCCCAAAGAGAGCACTGTTCATAGTTCTACCCCTTGTCCACGTCTGTATTCTTTACTGAAGTTTTATAGCAGATGAGAGGCCACTTCAGAAAATAGGGTACAGTCATCCGGCCAGAGTTTTATGTCTCATTCATTTCAGCAGGTGTTGGGGGAGGGGGTTAAGCAGACACTTAATTCTCACTCATTAAAATGAATGTGATTTCAGAGCACTTAAGGCTGGCTGTATCATACCCATTGCATTTGAGTGTACACCTAAATTGCAACACATAAGTTAGGCACATGTGTGTTTTAGTGTGCAAGGGAACAGCTGCATGGTCATGTCTGCAAGTAAGGAACCTGGAAAAATGTGTTTGTATTGCCGTGTGTGCACTCAGAAATCAAGGAGTTGCTACTTTGTACTAGGCTAGACTGTGTGTCCGTATAGCCCAGAACTGTGTACTTTGACTGGTAGCAGTTGTCTAGGACATACACATGCGCACACAGAGAGAGAGAGTATTTATTTGAATAGAATTTAACCACTGACATAGAGGGAAGGAGGGAGCAAATACACTTGCCTCCAAGAAGCTATGCAACAGTAATGGTGAGATGTTGCCACCATGCAGGTTGGGGGACTCAATGTGTGACTAACCCAGTAATACTCTGGGTTGTAGCCCACAGTTTACAGTGCAGAACATAGGCATGTTTTATGGACTAGAATACTGTGGTGTTCAAATGTCCTGAATTTGTTTGCTTACAGCAGGAGCCAAAGTAATGCTTTTGGCAAGCTTAGCCATAGCAGAGTTTTATTTCTTTGTAAGTATTTGAGTAATTTTAGGTATAAAAAGATGTGGCTAGTGGATGCAGACTTTTTGGCAGCAAATGTAGCTCAGCATAGTGCTGTTTGTGGAGTGTTACTGTTTTATGTCATGGTTCAGTAAAGAAGCTGTATATTTTATCACGAAAATAGTATTCTTCATCTTAAAAAAAGAATGAAAATAGCCCTACAGTGAGTATTAAATTTCATGTCTAGTAGAGAAATAATCCTCTAGGGTTAGTCCATTGGGCAGATATATTAGACATAGATGGTGTCATCATTATAAAGGAAGTAAAGCTCTAAAATAGATGCTGTCTGTCTTCCCTTATTCCCCCCTATGTTATGTTTAATTGTTGTACCCAAAGGATGCAGTATCAATCAAACTGAAGAGGGTAGCCGCATATATAAGCTGCAATTGTCTTGTGGTGCTATTTGCTTTGTTCCTATCTCCTTGGTTGCCACACGTATATGCTCTTTTTCTTAGCTTGTATAAGATATGAAACGTAAGATTGCTATCTGCTGTGAAGCTTTGCAGCTGAGATTTCTTTCCTTCAGTAGTAGAAGAGAGGAAGCTAACCTTTCTACTGAGTCAAGGAGGAAGCTGTAAATGAGGCTCTGGATGGCAGTTTCCCCGTGTGATTTGCATCAAGTTGCCATATTTCAGGTAGAAGGGATATGTGCTTTGATTACACAAAACATCTCAGGCAACCAGTAGCACTTCTGCGTAGTCTAGCATCCAGTTGTTCATTGAAAACTGGTGGATGATATGTGGATTCTGCGTTGAGTAATATCTCAGAGATACCAAAAATGCTTCTCACCGCGATGAATGGAATGTGTGTGTTGTGGCCCCATGGCAGTCAGAGCATAAAATAGCTTGGAGTTTGTCAGAGAAACAATGTTTAATCTTAATGGAAATGGAAGATTGCGCACAATGCTGGATGAAGGGATTGTGTTGCTAAAGGGCATTGTTTCATCTTTATTTTCTCGTTTCTTGTCTCCATTTAAAAGTCCAGGGATTCTATCAAGTTGAATGATCTGAAATCAGAAGTGTCACCAAGGATCTCGGCTGAAGATTTGATTGACTTGTGTGAACTGACAGGACCTGGTCATTTCAAGACTCCAACAAAGAAAACAAAATCTAGCAAGCCCAAGCTGCTTATCGTTGACATCCGTAACAGCGAGGAGTATCCTTCTAAATGGAAAAGCCATAGATTGATTGTTACTATATGCTTTGCCAATTTCAACCGAAAGCAGCAGGGAGTTTTAACTGGTCTGACGAGTTAGGGAGAAGATTTTTGGCCTGGCTTCTTTCTCCCTGACATCTAATGTTGTAAACCCTGTAAATCTGTAAACCCTACGTTTTCAGTTTATTTGACTTGGTGGAGCATTTGCTCACGTGAGTCTCCTGCCTGCAGTCTGAAGTTGTAAAGCCTAAGTGCAGATTGACCATCTCAATGAGGACTAGGCTATAATATACATGGTAAAGGTAAAGGGACCCCTGACCATTAGGTCCAGTCGTGGCTGACTCTGGGGTTGCGGTGCTCATCTCGCTTTACTGGCCGAGGGAGCCGGCGTACAGCTTCTGGGTCATGTGGTCAGCATGACTAAGCCGCTTCTGGCGAACCAGAGCAGTTCACGGAAACGCCGTTTACCTTCCCGCTGGAGCGGTACCTATTTATCTACTTGCACTTTGACGTGCTTTTGAACTGCTAGGTTGGCAGGAGCAGGGACCGAGCAACGGGAGCTCACCCCGTCGCGGGGATTTGAACCGCCGACCTTCTGATCGGCAAGTCCTATGCTCTGTGGTTTAACCCACAGCGCCACCCACGTCAGTATACATGATAGAGAGAAGCATAATGGACTTCAAGGAGAATTACTTCCGCATCTTATTGAGGATGTAGAAAGTGCACTCAGGAGATGCACTCAGCATCTGTCAGGAGGTGTGCAGCAGCATTCTGCCCCACTCGAAATTTCCAGGTTATATTCAAGGACAGTCCCATTCAGAAAGAGTGCATTAGCCAAGTCTGGAAATTACAGAAGATCAGCACTGCATGGTCTGACTTGTCCAGAAATGGGGGGAAAGCAACATTATAAGTAAAGATAGAAAAATGCACTCCTAGCAGCAACTCTGACCTGCTTCTCAAGAGCTACATCAGTGAGGCCTCCATGTTTTTTACTTGATCAGAAAGGGTCCCCCAAAAAACATTAATCACAGCCAAGCTAAGCACTTCTAAACTGCAGCAGCTGTCTACCAACATCACCTCCAGCTTGTCTAGATCCGATTTATTCTGGTCTCCCTCGTGCACTTGAACACAGACTCTGAAAACTGGTTCAGGACCTGTGACAGCTCTTGAGTGCCACAATAAATATATATGTTATCAACATATTTAAAGAAACTCAACCCAAAGTTACAGATGATCACTATGAATATTAGTGCTATAAGACATATAAATATTAGATAGCATTGGTGATAGCACTTGAAATCTTGCAGAAGCCAGGGAACTGGCATAGCCTTCCCAATAGTCCCCGGATGAGTCATATCAGACAGAAATAAGTTACCCTTGATTATATCCTGAAAGTTATCCTTTCAGCTCAGCTTGGTAGAGACTGTTCTACATCACAACTTTATATAAGCAAAATGGAACAGTTATAGCTTGAACATATGCCAAAACCCAACCTTCAGTGGTCAAAGAAGCATGAAAGTATATTTATTTCTTCTGTATGTTTATTAATTTCATACACCAGTAGAAATTTCCTGTCAATCATAGGCTTCAGTATCAAAAGCTCTTTCTTGTTTAGTCTTCTGAGGTTTTTCTCCTGAAAGAGTTTAATATTTAAGCCGAATGCATTCATAGCAAAGCTGTTTAATTTTGCCTTCCCTTTTCCCTGGCATGTTGAGGGAAAAACCAGAAATGTGAGCAGGTTTGCTAGTAATAACTATTAATTGTAATTTAATGCACCTATTCAATTCAAGGCAAGGCAAATAAACTTTTTTAAAACTAGGCCCTTCAGATGGTGTGATTAAATGTTTATTAATAAAGTTGAGTTTTAGTACAAGAAATAAACAGGAAGCAACATTTTCCAGAAGAGGCTAAACATTGCATGTTTAGATTTGTTCAGATAGGATGAGCTACAGGTCTAGAGTGGATAACTGCATTGCATGTTTAATTACACATTACTGAAACATAAAGGGCACTCCTACTCCTTTCTGCACTTTCTGCTCCATGGCAGACAAAGTTTGTTGTGTCATCGAAATGGAGAAACTTGTTAAACCTAACTATAGTTCACATCCAAGCCATAACTGGAAACCACTGTTTGAATGGTATGAGCATAGAGCACTTTCCTGATGGCCAGTCAGTGTTACTGAGTTGTGTTACCAGCCTGTAGCTGTCCTAGTTGTTACACCCCTCTGCATACCCATGTAATTCCTGCTAGCTGTTTCCCAGGACTTTGCCATACCCCTCCAAGCACTTCAGGAAAAGAGAAGGCAGATGGCAGCTTAGTGCATTTTCCTTTACATAATTTAATGGAAAACACGCGCTTTGCAGGGTCTAGCAACAGGTGTCCTATTTCTTTTAGCAGCGTTTTCCATGTAACACTGCACTTGGGAGCTAAGGAGTTACTGAAATACAATCTGGTGGCTGTTGTAAGTTTGAGAGGCTTTTCTTTTTTCCAGTTTTATAAAGTGAAGCTTCCTGGTAAAAGGATAATGTTGTCTGGGCTATGCTTGGGGGGAGTTTTTTTTGGGGGGGGTTAAGGTAACATCTAGGTGATATTTTTATTTCTATAGAAATTGTCTACAATTCATTTCATTAAGCATGTTACAAAAACATGAGTGGTTGTCCATTCATTTCATGAAGTTCCCAGCAAAATTTCTTTATGGTCCTATAACCTCCTTTGCATAAATTTCTAGCTTTTGTAATCATCTCAGCAATGGAGTGGTTAAGATAACCAGCGAAGATGAGAAAGAATCCAAAAGACTTTTTGAAGTGTGCATAGTGACTAATGCAACTACTTTAATAAAAAAAAGTAACTGTATTTGACCTTCTTAAGGTTAAAGGCATTTTTCTCCTTGTCACGTCTTACAATTACCATGTCATATTGAAATATATACATTGGCTCCATAGATTTATGGGTCTGTAAATTTTGGAATGCAAGAAATAGTTATTCCTTCGAGTTAGAAATTAATGAACTGTGCTAACTAAGTGGGATGGTTAAGTTTATTGGTGATCTTACAAACTTCATACTTCCCACAGTATAAATTTTACAGTCATCCAGATGGAACTGTTCAAATGAATTATTTTTAAAGGAATCTCTTAATCTTAGATTAATTCTAAGCCTTTCCAAGGCAATTCATGCTATATCCAGGAATAAAAAGTAGCATTCTTTGGCACCCGGTACTCTTGAAGACATAACGTGAGCGTGAGTTGAAAAACCATGACTATTTGACCACCACAAATCATACTTGAAAATGTTTTCTGTAAAATGCGTATTGAATGCATATCACTTGCATGAATGCAGAAGCTAACTTTTTTGCACTTACAATGAATGAAAAGGAAACCAATAACTTTAAAAAGGTCATAACATGGGGGTAACCAACTTGTGGCCCAGGACCATATTCCAGCTCCTAGAGCAGGCATAGGCAAACTTGGCCCTCCAGATGTTTTGGGACTATAATTCCCATCATCCCTGACCACTGGTCCTGTTAGCTAGGGATGATGGGAGTTGTAGTCCCAAAACATCTGGAGGGCCAAGTTTGCCTATGCCTGTCCTAGAGGCTTCACATCTGGCCCCATCGTGGTCCCAGATCCCAAGGATCTCTTTATCTTACTATGGCATTGATTGTGGGCAATCTCATATTTTTAGCACCCAAATTTCAAAGTTTGTTACCTCCCCATCAGGTAACAAATTTTGTTCTTGCAAATGCAACCTATCTAGGTGTGTATGGGCTTTGCAAGTACATGGTGCTAAAGTCAATCCCTAGCATGTCCGCCTAGGGCTGGGAAAGATCCCTGTCAGTCAAAAGCCCTGGAGAACTGTTTCAGATTGGTATGGACAATTCTAAGCTCGATGGACTAATGGCCTGACTCAATATAAGGCCACTTTCTATTACTTGCTTGGGGCTTTTTAAACTCTCATCCCATGTGAACAGTCAACATTTGCAGAGCGCTCTCCTTTTGCACTTCAGGCACTCATTCAGAGATGCAGCAAAAGGCTCTATCTGTGTTACTGTCTAGGGAATGGTGGCCCAGGAGAGGGCATTCTCTGTGACAGACCCCAAGTTGTGGAATTCCTTCCCCAAAGAGGTGTGTCTGGCGCTTCCATGATGCAGTTTATGGTTGTGTGTTGAAGACACCTCTTTATCCTGGTCTTTCACACCTGAAACAAGTGTTTTCAGGACCCACCTTGTTCCTGTGGTTTTTAATATAAATTTTAAATTGCTATAACCACCCCAGAGACCTTACGGTGAAGGTCGGGTACTAAATTGAATAAATGACGATGATATTCAGAGCTTGGTTTTCCTCTCTTCCTCCTTCATTTCCTTAATGGACCTACTTCTTGCACAGCTTTAATCGAGGGCATATATCTGGCAGCATCAACATCCCATTTGGATCGGCATTCACTGCTGAAGGAGACCTCATCCAGTGCCCTGCTACTTCCACTCTTCAGAGCTTTAAAGGGAGAGTTGTCGTGGTTGTAGGACACGTGGCAAAGAATGCAGCACTGGTAAGTTTTCTATGATGGCATGAATGTTAAGGATGAGAAGGTTTAACAATAACAGTTACCGTATTTTTCGCTCCATAAGACTTTTTTCCTCCTAATAAGTAAGGAGAAATGTCTGTGCATCTTATGGAGCGAATGTGTGGGCCCTGGAGCCGAATTGCCCAGGGGCAAAAAGCAGATCATGCTCTTTTTTTTTTAGAAAGAGGGAAGGGGGTGTTGAAACAAAGCCACTGAGCAGCTGATTGGCAAGCGACCGGGAGGAAGATAAGGGACTCTAGTGATAAAGGAGGCTGCCTGGGAAGGGGGAGGTAAAAGCACATGGTTCCTCAGGATTTTTGCATTGAGTCACCCCAAATTCACCATCAGATCACAGCATGTCCATGGCTACCGCCTGCATCAAAAAAATCACGCATCCACTGTTTCGTAGGGCCGCAATGGTGCAAAAACATGGTTACAAAGCACGGCTCCACATGGATTTTCAGGATTTTTGCATTGGGCTACCCCAAACTCACCATCAAATCACATATCATGTCTGTGGCCACAGCATGAACCACAAAAATCATACATCCACTGTTTCATTCAGAATATTATTTTTTTAAATTGTTTTCCTCCTCTAAAAACTAGGTGCATCTTATGGTCAGGTGCGTCTTATGGAGCGAAAAGTGTGGTAGTGTGTACTTTTCTGGACAGAATTCTACAGAAATAAAGTCTCGGTCTGGACATACAACTTTTTAGATTACTGGGATATTAATCTGTATCTCATGTATGAAACCAGTTCCATGATAGACATGGAAGAGTGTCCCTGAAATTTATTCACTTATGTATTTGTGTGTGGTTTTGCTATGGTTGCTTTTGTATTTCTTCTGTGGTTTTGGCTATTAAATGTTCTACTGATTTCATTGTAGCTTTTATTCATTGTGTTTTATGAGCTGTTGTAAACTGCCCTGAAAAATTTTAATTGGAGGGGGGGTATTGCAGTGTTTTGAATATGTTAATGCATAATGGATTGGCAGCAGTAACTCACAACAACAACAGACGGAGTCTTGAGGTGGTGGTAAGGGTTTAATTTAGTTCCTGGGGTGTTTCAACACTGGTGTTACAACTCTGTCAGTTTTTACTTGATTTGTGCCTTAAGGGTAACTGCACACATTCACTTAAAATCTGATTTTATGAATGTCTCAAAGCACTTGCTTATTGACAGTCTTCAGATAGCTAGATTTTGTCTTTGAGCAGGTGTTCCCCATCTCTTTCTTGTGTGGCACAAACTCTCTATTTGAAGGACCCTGTTTACTTGGGCAATGGAATTCACATGGTTTCCAGCGTCACTAAAGTAGCTCAGAGAATGTGAGTGTGGCCTCTTTGCCTGGTCAACAAACAACGAAACCAGCAAAACAACTTGCCCAAGATGAGTGAACAGAAACATCTCTGCTTTCTTTCTTTTGGTGGGGGGAAGAATATTGCAATGGCCGGTATGGTAAACACCTTTTCTGAAACTGATCACATTACTGAATGCATAGTGAGTTAATTTCATCTACTAAGAGCACTAATTCTAAAGAATTGTCATATTTCTATTAATACACTTAGACGTGCAAGCCGACTCTCTGTGATCTGAAATGACAGGGTTGTCCTTTTGCAGTGCAGATGTAATCCTCTTAATGCGAAAAAGAAGCTCAAGCTTAACATTATTAATCTGTTGACAATAATAATTAGCCATTCTTGTCTCTGTTACTCTGGGAACAGCATTTTCTTGGACACAGCTTTGGGAGCTCAGGCCAGGAGGGGGTGATTATGAAGCTAAATGAACTTTTTACCCTACAGTGTTTTTATAGCTGTCTGTGGCTATGGCACATGAACTTTTGATCATCACAACCATTTGTTTTTGGCCTGAAAAGTTACCAAAATGTTACAATCTCATTTTCTGGAACAATTTTTAAATACCTCGCTCCAAATACCAAAATATCACAATACTTGCTAGCACAGAGAAATATTTGCCATTAGGGAGAGATGGGCAACCAACTCCAAACAAAAAGTCAAAGTCAGAGTCATGATTTTTGCACGAGGTTTTGTTGGCATATTATAAAGCACAAGGAAACAGACACATTCTTGGCAAATGTCTCTTTCCCTTATGAAACTGATGTGTTTCCAAATGTGCCTGGTGACCCTTCCATGTGGGAACTGCTCCTTTGGCTGACAGCAAAAGAAAGTATCTTGGTTCACATCACAATGATCATTGTAGAGTATTTTTGGTTCTTACTAATTACTGAATCAATGCACCCATGCACAGTGCACAGTGGATGCATGAAATAGTTTTCCAACAGGTTTGGGGGATTCCCTCCCCATGAAAGGCGTCTCTGGGAGGCTGAGCCAAGAGTGGAGGAACAACAGGGACTGTTTAAGCTTTTCCCAATGGACCGAGGTTTCATGCTTTTCTTCACATCGTTTCTCACGCCTGGAACCTGAGGGTGCACAGCAGTGCAGCTGGAAAGGGTTAAGCTCCCTCTCCTTCCTGCACTCCCAACTGCAGACAGCCACAAACAATTTTAAGGCATCGTATTTTTGCGTTAAATCACACGAAGTGGGGTGAAATGAGGGAGCAACGATGAGCAAACTTAACTCCACCTCCCATCACTGTTGCCCTCCACAGGTTGGAGGAATAGCATCTTTGGTGGAGAGTCTGGTCTGCTTTTGTAGGCTACCTAGGAAGATTAAAAACCCTGTTGCATCGTGTGGGGAGCCAACATAGGTAGAGCAGTCTGTCCCGTCCCCCCCCCCCCCACACACACGCTATACCTCAAACTCATGGAGGGCAACAGGAGACAGAGCCAGCATTTTGCATCCTTTCTTTCCCCCTTCATACATTGATTCAGCACAGAAGTAAGTAAAGGTAAAGGGACCCCTGACCATTAGGTCCAGTCGTGGCCGACTCTGGGGTTGCGGCGCTCATCTCGCTTTATTGGCCGAGGGAGCCGGCGTACAGCTTCCGGGTCATGTGGCCAGCATGACTAAGCCGCTTCTGGCAAACCAGAGCAGCACATGGAAATGCCGTTTACCTTCCCGCTGGAGCGGTACCTATTTATCTACTTGCACTTTGACGTGCTTTCGAACTGGTAGGTTGGCAGGAGCAGGGACTGAGCAACGGGAGCTCACTCCGTCACGGGGATTTGAACCGCCGACCTTGTGATCAGCAAGTCCTAGGCTCTGTGGTTTAACCCACAGCGCCACCCACGTCCTAAGACTGTAGCTTTGTGTCATTTTAAAACAGGCATCAGGAAAAGGTTACACATCTGCCATATGGTGTCTAGTTTGGACCCAATGGCATTCAATTATGCTCCCCTTTGCCCTCAAAACCAAGAACCGTGTTGAAAGAGAAGTACATAGAAACCTTGTTGTTTCCCAAAAGGCTTTGAATGTTTTGCTGTTCGATTCCTTTAGCGCATTTGTTGATTCTGCTTCCTTTTTAGAAACGCCTGTAGTATTCTTGCAGTTGTATCAACGGATGCTTCACCAAGTATATTGTCCCTTGTAAAGTTCAAGGTGGTGGGAAGGCTGTATAAATAAAGTTAGGATTATTTTGCAGCTTGGGTAAGAAGACCCTATGAACTGCTTCCTTCCACCCGAGCTGACTGTGTTGATTTTATGCAAACACAACATAAATTGTTACAGCAAGTTACTAACTAAGCAGTCTTTGGTGGTGGCGAGATCTTTCCACTTTGAAAAGTTGGAAGAACAGTTTAATAAATACTTGTACATTTTTAAGTAAACAGTTTGATCTGCGGTAAGTGTGGTCAAATTTGAAGTAGTTAAGCTAGAAATGTTCTCTTTTGGCGTATGCTGGCCTGTGGTAGCCTTATCTCTTATCATATTTTTCCATCTGTGCAGATGAATGGGAACTTTAAACTCCTTGTGTGTTAGACTCTTATACCTGTCAGTTTATACTTGAAATTATGGAGTGGAAAGTGTACATTCCTCACCAGTTGAGCATGCAAGGAATTTTTCCTTGATCTTGAGTGAAAAGTGCATTTTTACCATACTCTGTTCCTCACTACTTATCTCCCTCATTACCATCATATTTCAGGGTTGGTACAGCTGCAAACCACATCTAAGAAACATGTTTCCAGTGTCATTGATCACCAGAGGATCTTTACTGTTTGACTTTGTTAAATAAGTAGTCATCTACAAAACTAATAGGGATCTAAGAGTGTGCACCATGGTGTGTGGAATCAATGCAGAACAGCCAGTAGCTTAATATGTTTAGGTGGCCCCATGCATATCAGATTTTATACCCATGTATACATGGTCCCCACACTGATGACTTCTGAACAGGTTTTCTGGACCTTTCTGGTCCAAAGTGATTTTACTGGATAATTTAGTAATTGGTGTTTAACTGCTGTTGTTTTTCAACTTGTGATGTTACTACTGCTTTGTGCATTTGAGCTGTTTGAGTCTGTTGATACTGGATTGTATCCAACATTAGTCATGCTCGAGAGCAGACACATGAACACGACTATACTAGGTCCATTCATGTGAATAGGTCTACTTAGTAAATTTTGTTGAATGCCACCCATTGTTTTTAATTCTGCTGCTATAGTGGGCTGTGGTCAAATAATTTTTACTCAGAGTAGACCCACTGAAATCAGTGGGTCCAAATTAGTCATGGCCATTAATTTTTGCTGGGTCTACTCTGAGTAAATATTAGTTGACTTCAGCTCTATATTTTTAGATGTCTTGGTGGTTTTAGGGTATTATGGTATTATGGTATTATATATTTTAAAATGTTTAAAGTTAGCTAATTGAATTAAAGTGGCCTACATTTTATAAGTGTCTGGTAATTATGATCTCAGTGAAATATTGTGAATTCCTAAAATGGGGTTGTGTGCTGATAGGGCATTGAAGGATTGCTTTACCTCATTCTGGATTTCTTGTATAAGAACATATTGAACCATAGTTACTTAAACATTATCATTGAATTAAATCATTTAACAATATGGTCCCAAGAAACACCAAGATCCAATGCATGATGTAGAAAAGTACCATCGTTTGCTTCCACTGCATTTTTTTAGCCAACTCCCCTTCACAAATCTTCCATTCCCCTCCCCCCCCTTACCATACACTTGTCTGTTAAGAGAAATGAAGTGCCAGGATTTGGCCTTAGTCCACTTACTGCTCAACAGCTTTCCCCTCCCTTAATGGAATCTCCATTGTATACACTTTGAGTACATGAAGTGTCTAACGTACCAACATACATGAAAGATGTTAAGTTTTACTGCTCTCAGCAGTCTGGACATAAACATAATTTGACCCTACCTTCTATTGAGGAACGTGATAGTTGACAGTAGAACTGTAAACACAGGATTTAGCTTCTGATACATGAGTATAACAAGAAGCCGGAGCTATACATTCTAAAGCAGATAAATGTATTCAGGAGAAAAAGTTTAAAAATGAATAACGATCAGTGGTTAGCCTTAAAGGGGCTTTGATGGCATCCAGGCTGCCCTGGGTATTTCTCCCCAAGCAATGAGAGAAGAGGTGGGAAAAGCAGTCAAGGCAGCCTCTGCCTTACTGGCAGCAACAAGTGGGCAGGACAGTTTGGGGAGGGGGGTCAGCCAGCCATTATCATTAGCACAAGGACCAAGGAACTGGATGGAGACCAAGAAGGCTTGAATAACTGCTACGTTGCCAAGGTGATGTTGCCACACCTGACACCATTTGAGACCCTGGATGTCTCCCAACTTGCCTCTGGAAGCTTGCAGCACTTTAAGAAACAGAGGGAAGGGGCTAGGGAGGAGATCAACCTGCTGACTCTTGTCTTTACCAGCGGCAAAATGTGGGGTAGACACTTCCCATCTCTCCATATCTGCGGCTCAAGAGGGAGGTAAACTCATTGCATTGCAAAGGGTTGCACAACTCTCAGGGGTCACTTCCAACTCTACAATTCTGTGATTCTATGATTCTGTGATTTTAACCTCTGCAGATACATCCATGTTTGTTGCCAAAAATTAAAGTGCTAGACAACAGGGGTGATCATCATTTAGCATCATTAGTAGGGTGGGGAAGCATTTAGCACTAACCCTCTAGTTATACCCATAATTATAGCAGGGGTAATTGGATATTCTTGAACGCTGAACTCCCATCAGCTTTGCTGGCTGCTAGTGGTGGCATTTGGAGACCAACAAAATGAAGAGGGCACCACATTGGCTACACCTGGTCCTGCAGTTAGTTTTCCAGAGCTAAGTTCCAAGTACATGTAAGTGAAATAATTGCACGTTCTTCGACTCCTTAGCCGGGTTGGCACTCTGTAAACTGCCATGCACACCGATGGAACTGTATAAAGGAAATTAGCAATAACCGCCAATGTTCCTCTAGCAGTGTTTTACTTTGCAGAAAGCACAGGTGGAGAAGATGTCATGTCTTTCTAGCAACTAGCCTGTGTGGCATCACCTCTGACCTTTTCTTGGTGCAAGTGAGACCTGAATATGAAACATGGCCTCAGCCAATTATTTGGTGCTGTTGGACAGTAACCTATATGGAGCCTAGACATAATCCAATACAACTATTTTTGAATTGGGTGGAGAGCGGGGCAGCTTTCATTGTTATTTATTGTGATTTGTCGCCTTTTCAAATTGCATCATGGATGTCTCTCTCTGGTGAAAATGATGCATGCAAGCAAACGCTGTCCTTCCTCCCATCAATAAATATCTTCCCAAATTCTATTTACAAGACCACCTAGTTCCATGTCACATTTTACATTCTGTCCCTTTCCACTCAAGCTCTTTGCCATTTCTTTTCTCTGCAGTATTCCTCATCCTTTGGACCACCCAGCTAGCAAAAGGCACTACATTTCTTCTGCAGTACTCTGCTGATCTCTCTCTCTTTTACAGCTGATATTTCAGCAGTTGTCACAGATCCTCTCCAGCCTGGTTGCTAAGGGTCTCACAGCATGAGGGTAGTAATAGCCCTTTGTCCCGTTGGGAGGTTTAAAAGGTCATTTGTCAAAGTTTCAGTGAAATCCTTGTTTTACTACATCATGATTACTTGGGCATTACAGAAGAATAGCACAGCGCAAGATTTATCAGCTCTGAGCGAGAAGCAAATCTTCAGTTTCCTTTTGGATAAGCGGAAGCCAAAGGCACAGCCGTAAAATACATAACTGGAGTTCTGTTGGCTTTTCACTTGAAATTATGAATAGATCTCAAGGGTTGTAGTTCTGTATTCATGGCCCCTTCATATGCAGCTGCAACCACTTGGGAGCAGGTTCCCTTTGGTGCTCAGATGCATCTCCCAGGTATGCGTGGGAATACTGTAGTGTAGGGTGACCTAGGGGTCTTTGACAATGGCTTTGACAAGCCATTGACAATGAGGTAGAAAAGACGGACTTCATCAGTCCAGTTTTTTGTTTGTATACGGGTTAATGCATAAGGGGAAAAGCTTAATAGCAGGGTAGGGTTAAGCTACATAGGAATCGTAGTGGAGACCTTCCGCTGTATACTGATAAGGAATGTGCACAATTCCCTCTTCATGGAAGGTTAATATGCACCTTCTCTGTGAGGCCCCGTGAATGTGCACAATGGCTGGCTTTTCTGCACAATAACTTTTTGTTGTTGTTTAGTCGTTTAGTCGTGTCCGACTCTTCGTGACCCCATGGACCAGAGCACGCCAGGCACTTCTGTCTTCCACTGCCTCCCGCAGTTTAGTCAGACTCATGTTTGTAGCTTCGAAGACACTATCCAACCATCTCGTTCTCTGTCGTCCCCTTCTCCTTGTGCCCTCCATCTTTCCCAACATCAGGGTCTTTTCCAGGGAGTCTTCTCTTCTCATGAGGTGGCCAAAGTATTGGAGCCTCAGCTTCACGATCTGTCCTTCCAGTGAGCACTCAGGGCTGATTTCCTTAAGAATGGATAGGTTTGATCTTCTTGCAGTCCATGGGACTCTCAAGAGTCTCCTCCAGCACCATAACTTACATTCCCCTTAACAGCTATGCCACCATCAACGTGCATTACAAGAGTTGAACATGATAGGGTGCTGCCTCAAGGAGTTTACAGTCTAAAATTCAACCCAGAAAGAATAGGGGAAGATTATGGGTTTTTTAATTTCAGTTGCTTTGACTTACTTATAATTGGGCCTTGGGATAATATAAGGTGGATGAATGGATTTGGCATTTCAAGGAAAATGTTAGCTTTGAGACCAAATGAGAGCCGATATCCTATAGGTGTTCTGAAAGGCATAGGAGGCAGAAAAGAATAAGGGGCATAGTCAACTGTCAGATGACCGGGCGTAGGGTGGAACTGAGAAAGGTTGCATGCAGGAGTGCATTGGGGCTTAAGAGTGAAGAAATTGCAAGGGCGAGACTATGGAGGGTTTTTCCAGTAAGGGCAATTGGTTTTCATTCAGAGTGGGCTGAATGAATGCATGACAGAGAAGAGAATTAAGAAAACATGCCATGCTATCACAGGCTACAGAAAGCTGAGGGCTGAAATGCACCAATGGAAAGTCCGTAAAGGTTGCTTGTAGCCAAAGCAACACAACTCGGGTTCTTGGCAAAGGAAGCAAAGAGCTGTATTTTCTGGTCTACCCACATTGTTGCCGTGTCGTCCCCTGGGTAACAGTAAAGCCAATGTTTTCGCTGGGTTTTCCCCTTCTCCTGACCACAGACAGCGCCCTTCTGTCGATCTGGCAGCAACCTGAATGGAGACACAGACGTCAAGGTTCTTTGGCCTTGGTCTTTGCTAAAGTGGTTTGTTTAGCAGCAGCTACACTCAGTACTCTACATCTGTGTGATCAGCCGTGTCTATGTTTGCATAGGTGTACGGTGTACTTTGATTGTTCACCAAACTCTACAGGTGGTTCAAGCTCAACATGAGCAGCTGTGGCATACAAAAAGATCATCTACAGCCAACGGGAGAGGTTTTAACACAGGGACTGGAAACCTGTGACACTGCAGTTGCTACTTGACAATAGCTCCCATCATTCCTGCCCATTGGCCGTTCTGGCTAGGACTCATGGAAGCTGGAGTTCAGGATACAGCAGGTTCACCATTTGTTTCTTAGGCCATGTCCTGAAGGCACACGACAGGCAGCAATATGGAGGGGGGGTGTGAAGAGAGAAAGTATGACTATGGACTAACATGAACTTACTGGTTTCTGATCCATAATTGGATATACATATCCTTATGAGTTTGAGTTTGTAATCTCTATTTGAGTCTGTAATCCTTGTCAGAATACATACTTTTAAATGGATTAGTTTTTGTTACAATTGACTATTGATTTGCGAGTAGGGACCATTCCCACTACTGAAACTTATATTGGCCTGAGTTCTTGGTGTGCTTTTTTCTTGGTATATTTAATAACAAGAACTCCAGCTTATTTAACGTTGGAATCTCGGCTAAAGTATCCATGACAGGTGGCCATCCAACCTCTACTTAAAGCAGTTTGATTATGCAGCATAAACACAAGAATGGTTGTTGTTTCTCTTTAAACCCAATGAGCCCCTCTTTTACTGTTTCACCTAATCTTTGTATAGCAATTACGATCATTATTATTCTTTTATCATTTATATTCCCCAGCCACTCTGGGCAGCTTCCAGCAATATAAAATCACAATAAAACATCAAACACTAAAAACTTCGCTGTACAAAGTTCCCTTCTGGCGTCTTCTGAATGTCCTGTAGTTGTTTCTCTGTTGTTTCTAAGTTAATCCATTACTCCACAGTGGCTGGTAGGATGGAAGGCAGGGAGCCCAACAGTTGGCAGATCCCAGAACTAATCACAGGCATAGCCAACTAATTCTAGTTTCCTCCCCATCATCCTGACTGCAGAACTGAGACAAAGGAGGAAGGCGGCAGCCACAACCTGGACTGGTTGTAAGAAGGCAGGTGGGGACTGACAGAAGGCAGACTGAGGTTGCTGGGACAGTGCCCCATTTGCCCTAATGGACTAGCCTCCACTGCCATTGCCTGATTTGTATTACTTTGCCTTTTCATTGGGCATCTATTGTCATTTGGGCAAGAGTCTTCTTCATCTTTGGTGCACATATCTAGCCTGGTGTTGTCTCTTCCCCCTTGCCTAAGATTCCTATCACCTGTTATCCGATCTGTCTTCCTGCCTTCCTGCCTTCCTTTTCTTTTTTGCCCAGGATGGAACATGGATCCTTCAGCACATGTTTCGCCACTGATCTGTTACCCCTTGCCTTAAGAAAGCAACAACTTTTAATCTTTTATCAGCACAGTACGGTTGGTTGGTTGGTTGGTTGGTTGGTTGGTTGGTTGGTTGGTTAGTTTTTATAGAGAACAGGCAAACCATCAAAATACCTTGAAATAATTTCGTAAAGCAATACTGTGGTTTGATTGATAGGATGATGCAGGTATCCCAGCAAGCCACCTTGCTGCTTTGTGCTAATGTGTATGTGCACATTCAGAAATCTTCCTGACATTGGGTCTTTCTGCTTCAGTTTGCAGCTCACCTGGTGAAAGTCAAATATCCAAGGGTTTGCATTTTGGATGGAGGCATCAACAAAATCAAGCCAACTGGTCTGCTGACTGTTCCTTCTCCACAAATATGAGTGAGAAGCTTGCATTTTTATCAACAATACCAGAAGATTCTTTATGGGCATTACGGCACCTGCATTGCAATAGCGACACATATTTTATGGCTTTCCGTTGTGATTTTGCAGGAAATACTGTAGTATTCTTCCCTTTCACGTTTTTGCTGGATGAAAAAGTAGAGCTTTGGAATTTTTGATGTCACCCCAAGTCGTCTAAGATCATCATGGCAATGAACATCAACTGTGCTATTTTAAAAATCCACACACATTCTCTCAAAGTATTCATGCAAAAATAAGTGAATTGTTTTAAAGTAAATGTTTCAGAGAGCAAACACTTTAAATTAATGGGATGCAATCAACTCATGCCGATCTGATAAATGTTGGGCTCTTGCACATTTCCCTTTCAAAGAGTTCTGTTGTCTTATTTCTCTTGTTTTTCTATTTCTAGTGCTCTTTCTTTTTTAAAAGATATTGGTATCAATAAAATAGCATGCCTCCACTCTTGGCAACATTTAAAAACCATTTTGTTCTATCAAATACTTCATTTAAGCCATGTTTAACCTTTCTTTCTTTGAAAAATTGCAAATGTCTGAATATTAACTTTGATATAAATGAACTTTACAAATGACGTCTGCATAAAAAGTATAGGCTTGTGCACAAACCTCACAGATAACATCCTCAGGCTTTATGTTTTAATTTGTAATGTAATTTAAATTTGCTTTTTGCAAATTATAAAACTCCGAAGAAATATCTCTACTTCAACAACTTACAGACAGCGTCAGAAGGAAAACAGTCGTATGTGGAGAGCTTAAGGTGGAGAACACCCTGGCGGTCTTCACCTTTATGTTTTTCAGCATTATAAGACCTATTGCTTTCAGTGTCTGCATCAATAGACTAAATAAAGTCCTGAGTTTGTTTTTACCGTAATCAGAGCCTGGCATGATAACAGTTTTTTCCTTTTTTTAGAGAGGAGCCCTTGAAATGTGAAGATTAACAATAACATCTCAAGTGCACAAGAGAGGTTGCCTAATCTGGGTTTCAGACCACAGTGATTTTTTTTATGCTTCTAGACAGCACATTTTACTTTCAAATGAAGACATTAGATAAAGGGCAAGTTCAATATATATATATATATATTCTCTTTGTTAATCATAAGTGCATCTCATTCATCCAGTCCCTTCTTCCCAAGCAATGGAATGGGAGGTATACCTGAGGCCCAACTGATTCTCTCATGAGTTTGGGGTCGGAGGATGGCTGGTGCTTCAAAGACCAAAGGTGATAGAACAATCATTGTGGGACTGGGAAGATGTGAGTGACAAGCCAGATGCTTCCCCTAAGCCGACAGCAATTCCTCCCTTACTGAGTCCCATGGGATACCAGTAACATTCTCCCAAGCCAAATGCAGAAAAAGCCCACCTGAAAGAACAAGCCCTGGATTCTCCTCCAGCTCAGATTAAAAGGGAAACCAGAGAAGAGTGCCCATTTTCCCATCCTGTCACATGTCGGTCTTCTTCCCTGATGGAGTAGATACATTTCCATAGGAGTAGGAAGCCATCAGAACTCTATGAAATCAGAAATCTTATCATGGGTGATTTCATCATATCTTTCACCATTGTAAAGCTATGATTAGGCCAGGAGTCAGCAAACCTTTTCATCAGGGGGCCAGTCCACTGTCCCTCAGACCTTGCGGGGGGGACTATATTTTGAAAAATATAAATACCCTGCAAGCCAGTCCCACAGCTGCCTCCAGACCTGGAGGAAGAACGCACTCTGCACGCACTCAGGAGTGCGTCTCGGCGGCGCCCGCTCACCAGAGTTGACGAGCAGCAGCTGCTCCATCAACCCGCCAGCCTCTCCATCCATGGCCGCACCAGGTTTACCTCAGCTGCAGGTGGTGAGGGTTTGGATCCGAAACCGTGTCAGCATCGCTGCCTGCCCAGAGGTGTCCACAGGTTCCTGCAGCCAATCCGAAGCCTTGCCAGCGTTGCCGCCCACCCAGAAGCCGTGCCTGCGTCGCAGAAGTCAGCACCTGCACAGTGAGGCATCTGCAGCGCACAGGGACTGACCGAGCAGGTGGCAGGGTCTGTGGGCTGGATTTACGAGCCTGGCGGGCCACATCAGACCCCTGGGCCTTAGTTTGCCTTAGTTTGTTAGTTTGGATTATATAGTCCCTGTACTCAGGCTTACTATCTAAAAGACACGACAGAAAACAGATGAGGAGGGAAGGTGGGGAAAGCAAAGTAGGGCTTGCTTCTTATGGCAGAATCCTTGCAATGAGCAGTTGGAATTGAAAGAGTTGTTTTACTTTTATCACACCTTTCTTCCAAGCTCAAAGTGGTGTACATGGTGCTCCCCCTCCCCATAATAGAGGGTGGGGAACATATGACTTGACATCAGTACATGTGAAAAGGATCCAGGGGTCTTAGTAGACCGCAGGCTTAACCACGAGTCAACAGTGCAGCAAAAGAAGCTAATGCTATTCTAAGCTTCATCAACAGAAGTCTAGTGTCCGTATCAAGGGAAGCAGTAGTACAACTCTATCCTGCCTTGGTCAGACCGCACCTGGACTGCTGTGTCCAGTTCTGGGCACCACAATTTAAGAAGGATATTAAAAAACTGGAACATGTGCAAAGGAGGGCAGCCAAGATGATCAGTGGTTTGGGAACCAAGCCTTATGAGGAACAGTTGAGGAAGCTGGATTTGTTTAGCCTGGAGAAGAGAAGACCGAGTGGTGATACGGCAGCCATCTTCAAATATCTGAAAGACTGTCCCATGGAAGATGGAACAGTGCCCTATCTTGTTGGCAAGCAGCTTTGGGAGCCTTCTTTGGCTGAAGAGCAAGATAAAAATGGTTGGAATAAACGAACGATAGCTGGCAAGGTAAGCAAGGCTTCCCAGCCTGGAATTGGCATTGCAGGAATACTTGATGTGTTACCCTCCGAATGTTGTGGGCTACCACTTCCATCACCCTTGGCCATTGGCCATGCTGGATGGGTCTGGTGAGAGTTGTAGTACGAAACATCCGAAGAGCACAACATTGGCTACCCCTGCTGCAGTGCATCTTCTGGCCTGGAGTCATTTCAATACACCTGCAATGCTTGTGGATATCGCCAGCATCTTTACAACTTTTTTAGTTCCCAAGTACAAGAAGTATGCAGATGAACAAGCATTTTGGGGGGGGGAGGGGGGATGGTGAGAGTCGTTTTTGCCTCCAGGTATTCCAAAGCGTGTTTCATCAACTGTCAAAGGACAAGTTTTTTCTGCCGAATATGTATTTACCTGGCATTATCACGGTAAGCTGATTCCAGTGTGAGTCACGGCTCCACCTTTTCTCAGGCACCTCTGTAGGGAGAAATTTTATCTTGTTTCTTGGTTTAGGACATAACTCTGGCGCCACAGAGCACAAAAGTAGCACAATAAATCTTTCTTCCGCAGGATAATTGTTAATATTAGCTACAATAACAAGCCTGTCAGGGATTCAGGGGCACTGGGTATGGTAGACCCCAAGGAATTAGGGGAGGTTTAGCTTTCTCGCCTCCAGAGTACTAGACTCTATTTGCCTGGTTCCCACCCTTCCAAATGCCTTCAGTTAATCCTTTGGAGTCCTTAATTAGCCTTCTCGTTTTCTGACGCTTTTGAAACGTCTGAAGTTTCTCTCAAATCTGGCTGCTGAATGATAGTAGCGGATCCGCGATTAGGCTTGATGTTCCGTAAGGACTGTGTGACTTCAAGGTATGGCAGAATCAAGACCCAGTTTAGAATGGACATCAGTTACTGTAGGTTTGTTTTCTCTTAAGGATGCCGTTCCCATCCTGTTGAAGTCAGTGGCAGATTTCATGTTAATTGTTATTTATGGCATTTATAGCCCACCGTTCGTCCAAGGAGCTCAAGGTAGTTCTCCTCCTCCTCAGTGTTATCCTCACAACAACCCTGTGAAGTAGGTCAGGCTAAGACACTGTGACTGGCCCAAGGTCGCCTACTGAGTGACCTTGGGGTTTGAACTGTGGTCTCTTAGTTCCTAGTGCAGCACTCTAACCACGGCACCACATGCGCTATATTGCACACCTAGGCTGCAATCCAGTTACATGGAGGTATGAAAGCCAATGGGCACACCTCGGGGGTTGTTGTCCGCCCCGGGTGTCATCCCTGAGGGGGTGACATCGCTGCGCCACCCCCCTGGGATGCTCGTGGCCCCCCTGAGATGCTCATCACGGGCGGCACCACCTCTGTGCTCACCATGCCACCCCCATGGGATGCTTGCAGCCCGGCCCCCACAGCTCGCCCTGGCTAGCTCCGCCTCTGCCGACGGTGACAGTTGCTGGCATCCATCTTGCTTGAAAAACAATGGAGTGTGCCTGCGAGTGTCAAGTCAAACCGCTGGGGAATTACAGCACCCACTGTGGCTGCAGAGACTGATAACTCATGACTGCCGCCTCCTGCATTGTTTTTGCTGCATTAGCAACACCAAAGTGACCCTCCACTCCTAGGGTGCAAGCCTGGGCAGTGTGTATGGAGGCCCTAGGCTGCCCAAATGATATCACCCCCCACCCCACCCCACCCTGGCTGAAAAAGTTTGCTGATCCCTGGACTAGATGATCCTATGCCCTTTAAAAATGTTTGGGGGGGAGGTTATTTGGTTGTTGTTTTTATTTTAATTATATATTTTGTGGTTTTGTGTTCTGGTTTTGTTCTGTGAGCCGCCCTGAGACCTCTGGGTATAGGGCAGTATGCAAATTCAATAAATAAAATAAATAATAAATAATGGCCCTTGGAGTCCCATTCCAACTCTACAATTCTATGATTCTAGACAGAACATTGGCCTGATCCAGCAGGTTCATCTTATGTTCTTGAACTGGGATCAATGCCGGATTTACATATAAGCTAAACAAGCTATAGCTTAGGGCCCCACTCTCTTGGGGGCCCCCAAAAAATTAAAGGAAAAATACCTGGATGTACATTTCCAAAATATAAGATAAAAAGCAAAATCTACATGCAGCAACAGTTGTGTAGGCTCCTATGATGTAAGTAATGGGCCCTGCCTGCTAGCCTGCTCCCTAAAATATCACTGGCTTGCTCATTTCTGTATATAGGGTGCCTACATTCTGCATGTGCAAATGGCTTTAGATACCTATTAGGTTCATAAATAACCATACAGCATATATTCATCACAAAAAACAGCGACAATTTGTTGTTGACAAAGGACAGCTGGACATATAAAGGGCCCCATTACCTCCAGTAACTTAGGGCCTCATCAAACCTACATCCAGCCCTGACTGGGATAATGCCTCTTGATTACCTAGAAGCGGGTGGAAAGATGCCTAGAAACTCCTAGCTTCATGGAGACTGACAGCTAGCTTCCCCAAAGTCCCAGAACACAACTGTCCAGAGCCTGACCTTTGGCCAAGGCCTGACAAAAACCTGGCTGACCCTCTGCCTAAACAAAATAGACTATCCAGAGAGGCTAATGACTGTCATCCTCCCTCTGGAGAACAAGAATGTATTGCGAGGGAATTCCCTTTCTTTTTTGTTTACATAGCAGTAATCCGATGAATTATTACAGGCTGATGTGTGTTGGCTGCTGCATTGCTGGCATATGACAAAATCATAAACCATCCCCTGGTCGTCCTTGCGTTCAAAGATTTTTCCAGGACATGGTGAGGCACGATTGTTAATGCGTGCCTAAAAAGTTTGCAAGTCCTGTCGACACGGTAGCATTCCTCTCCCACAATATTAGATGGTGTAGAGACAGACTGAAATGCAGTGAATCTGGCATATGCTTTGCACGGATCATGGAATCATGGAATTGAAGACTTGGAAGGGATCCTGAAGATCATCCTTTCCAAGCCTTCAATCAACCAGATCAGGCATGGCCATACTTGGCCCTCCAGCTGTTCTAGAACTACAACTCCCATCATCCCTAGCTAACAAGACCAGTGTTCGGGGGTGATGGGAATTGTAGTCCCAAAACAGCTGGAGGGCCAAGTTTGGCCATGCCTGAACTAGATCATACATGACAGGTGGCCATCCAACCTCTGGGAGAGTCCACAACCTCCTGAGGGAGACAGTTCCACTGTTGAACAGCTCTTACCATCAGAAAGTTCTTCCTGATGTACGTATAGTCAGACTTCAAGCTACATCTTCTTAGTTTACCTGAGCATAATCATGTTTTGTGTGTCCTGTGCATTTAGAAATCGTGTTCTTTCAGAGAGTTTTCATTGCTTCCTTTTTGTGGGTGATTTTTGGAACCAGGGACCTCAGACTTTTTAGCTTAGCAAAGAAAAAACCTGCCTTCTTGAAAACTAAGAGAGACGGTAGAGGAACAGGGAGGTGGAACATGAAAGAAATTCTCTCACTTCCTCCCCTGTGAAGGAGTGACTGTTATAATGAATCCATGAAAGGAGTCTCCTCACAATGAGAGGGGGAGCCGAGGCTCTGGCAAGCAAAGGCATCCTGGAATTAGTTGCTAATTACAAGTTCCTGCAGCGGCTGATTAATTGGCACTTGTGTCTTCAGCTCAGTATTTGTCTCACATAGGGACTAATGGCACATCAACACTTCGGCCCTTAAACCAAATTTTCTCCAAAGGAAACTATTTCTGTGTGGAGAGCGAAGTATATCATAGAACATTCTTAATACCCTCACCAGACGGCAGCTCCCAGAATTCTTTGGGGAAAGCCCAAGACTAACTAACTATGCCCCCTATGGGTTTGGGTGATACAAAGCTAATTGCTAAGTATTTAGAATCCTCACTTCCCACCAAACTTGACGTTGTGGATAATTGTAGGATTCTTTAAAACTTTCTGCCCTTTCTCAAAGGAGTACAAAGATACCATTTTATTCACACAATAGCCTAGAGAAGTAGGAGTATTTTTAAAAAATCCCTGTATTTTTTTAAAAAAATATTTATTTATAAACATTAAACTTTTATAGCCTTGTCCCTCCTCTCGTTCAAGGCAGATTTTGGGTTATGTGAAGACGGAGAACCTATGTCCTTCCAGATGATGTTGGACTACAGTTCCCATCATCCTTCATCATTGGCCATGCTGACTGAGGCTGACAGGACTTGAAGTCTAGCAAAATCTGGAGGGCCACAGCTTCCCTATCTGTGAGTTAATAGGCGATGATCCGCCCAATTAATTTCATGCCTCAGTGGGGACTTGAACCCTGATCTCTCCAGTCCTCATCCAGTGTTCTGCCCCCTACACTACAGTAGCTTATCTGGCCACCAAAATTGTCCAGTTATCTGAACAATATAAAAATATGTAAGCTAAGAGTTTTCTGTTTTCACATGCAGCTTCTTCTGTGATTCCTTGTGTACATTCTGAAGCGAAAGAAATTGGTGAAACAGTTGCACCTGAGATCTACAAGCTGCTGGCTTGCAGCACAATCTTATGTGCGTTGACTCAGAAATAGGTCTCATTGGTTTGCTTCAGAAGAGGCTCCTCAGGCACCTTCATTGTATATCTTTAGGCACCAGGCAAAAGCATCCCACTTCTCCCAGGCCTTTAGCTAAGGAAACAATCTATGGCCTTTTAAACTGTAGTGGGGTGGAGGTCATTGTTTTTGTTCATATGCATTTTTGTGTTTTTCTATTGTAAAGCATCCTGTGATCTTTGAATGAAGGGTAGTATAGAAATATATTTAATAATAACAAAGCAGGGCTTTTTTTCAGCCAGAACTCGCTGGAACTGAGTTTGACACCTCTCAGGTGGGCGCCATTGCCATTATAAGAGAACAACGGCCTCGGTCCAGTATACCTGAAGGAGCATCTCCACCCCCATCGTTCTGCCCGGACACTGAGGTCCAGTGCTGAGGGCCTTCTGGCGATTCCCTCACTGCGAGAAGCCAAGATACAGGGAACCAGGCAGAGGACCTTCTCGGTAGTGGCACCCGCCCTGTGAAATGCCCTCCCACCAGATGTCAAAAAGAAAAACAACTACCAGATTTTTAGAAGACATCTGAAGGCAGCCCTGTTTAGGGAAGCTTTTAATGTTTAAAAGGTTATTGTATTTTAATATTTTGTTGGAAGCCACCCAGAGTGGCTAGAGAAACCCAGCCAGATGGGCGGGATATAAATTATTATTATTATTATTATTATTATTATTATTATTATTATTATTATTACAAGGGAAGCATTCAGGGTGAGTTCCACTACCTCTTTTTCTAGAAAAATAGCACTGATAACAAGTATGCATAGGATCACAGTTTGACGTTATGTTGTTCAGGTACTCTAATGTATAAATGGAAAACAAGGAGTCGCAGCAGCCTAAAGTCTCTTTCACTTTCAATGGCTTGTGAATTACTAGGAACCAGCATCATGGCTCTTTCTTAAAAATTGAGATCTGTCCATGCAGTGTGAGAATGTCCTTGGCCAGTGTTTCTCAGCGCCACACTCAAACTGCCAGTTGCCCTTTCATGTCCGGCTGATCTTAGCAGAAAGAAGCTCCATTGTGAACAGCAGGTGAACTGTAGCCTGCAACAATTATGTGAGGAGGCAATGTTGCTCTTCGTTGAAGGTGTGCCTGTTTTCAGATCAAGCCGCGGCACAAACCCCAATGGGGGAAAAGGTAAAACTCATTAGTGTTTGGCAGAAGAACAAGCACCTAGCCAAAGCCTCCCGTGTACACTCTTCACGGCATGACAAAACTTGAAGTTGTTTGTTGCTGCGCAGCCCGCTCGGGAGTCCCGCGTCCCTTGCCAGTCCCTCTTAAGAAATCTCAAACAATAAACAATAAACCTTTTTATTCAGTTGCAATCAGTTGAAGAGCTGCTCCGAGAGAGAAATCTGCTAGAACAAAGGGATGGTAATGGGGCTTGGCTTTTGCCGAACTTTACTGCTAGAAGCACACCTTGCATGTCTATTTTATGTTTCCTCCCACCCTGCCCACAAAGGCTCACTTTTTTCCAGGTAAAGCGGCTGCAGGAGGCTTTGGGTTGAGTAGGGAAAGTCTCTTGGGGTGAGACAGGCAGGGACTGCAGAACTCTTTCCTTCCTGGCAATTTCCCTGTTCAAAATTGGCATCCCAAGCCCAGAGAGCTGTATCTTTTGTCTCTCAAGGAAAAAAGCCAGGTTAGAGAAGGCAAAGGGAAGAATTATATAGGGTCCCTTTTTTCCTACTCTTATCCTCTGCTCAGCCTGAAAGCCTGATGTACCTGATAAAAGGATAAAAGGCTCTTGGCAGAGGCTGGGAGAGTGGAATCATAGGCTTAAACGCTGAGATCTGTTTCTAAGAGGAGCGTAGAAGGAAAGAGCCATGACTGCGCTCACTTTGCTGAGAACTTTGTTCTGCCAGTCCAAAATTGTTGTTGTTGTTGTTGTTGTTGTTGTTGTTGTTGTTGTTGTTGTTTTACAGCTATCCAAGCCATGTTTGCGCAACCATGTTGAAATTTCAGTTAACCTCCAAAGCATT
The DNA here is from genome assembly GCF_964270895.1 of Podarcis filfolensis. Taxonomy (NCBI): domain Eukaryota; kingdom Metazoa; phylum Chordata; class Lepidosauria; order Squamata; family Lacertidae; genus Podarcis; species Podarcis filfolensis. Next base: position 55,034,604 of record NC_139610.1, read on the forward strand.
GATTATTGATTGATTATTTAATTTCTATACCGCTTAATATATTACAAATACCTCTAAACAGTGTGCAGGAAACTGAAGCAACAACAGGCAACTGAGACAAAATATTACAAAAATACAGAGTTACATATAAAAATGTGCCCTGTCCTCATGAGCAGTTTCTCAGGGGCTGCATCAGAAAGAAAATTCTGGGAAATTCCATTTCATGAATGCAGATCCACTCTCGCTATCCTGGAAGCAACCCTATGCTGTTCATGCATCTGCCACACCAACTATCTTATCAAATAACTAGATTATCTTGGTCTGGAAGAAAATAGGAATTTGTAGCCAGCCTCATGTAGTTCCTTCCCTCGCCTTTTTTCCCATCTTTCAAAAATTCCCCCCTGCACAATCTGGTGCCTAGATTGTGGCTAGTTTGAGGTTGGCGAGTTCTGAGAGAAAATGGAGATGTGTAATTATTACCTTTATGCTGTCAATATACGTTCTCATTATATCTTGCCGTTTGTTTGCCGGAGACATAGAAGATTTGTTCTTTCTGTGGTGGTGGCGGCGATGTTTGTCAAGTATACAGAGCACAACAATGTAGCCCTGTGTTCCTTCTTGAACACTTGCAATTATCTTTATTAAATTGAGGAGGAAGTGGTATATATTTTTTAAAAAACACTATTTTCTTAGTATCATTTTCCCATGAAACACTGAGGATGAAAGCACGTCAGTTCCTTGGTTACTTTTTCAGAGTTTAAGTGCTCCTGGAACTTCTTGAAAAAGTGTCAACAAAAACCATCGTTTCCCCACCTGGTTCACCTCATGATGAGCTCTGTGTTCCTCAGCTCCCTCAGAGCACTCTCTAGGACAGGAGTCACCAATATGGTGCCCTCAGGGTGTTGCTGAACTTCATCTCCCATAATCCCTAATCATTGGCCATACTTTCTGGAGTTGATGGGAGCTGGAATCCAACCATACCTGAAAAGCACAACGTTGGTTGCCCCTTCTGCTCCCCTATTGCCCAAATTTACTATTAGGGCGTTGGCATCAGGGAGAGCTGGTGCAGAGCACATCAGCACAGAGGAGTCTGGTTCATGAGGAAACTAAGCCACCAACCTCAGTCTGCTCTCAGCCAACCTGCACCTGCATGTCTTCTTATTTGTACCCAGTTAGGAGATTGGAGTCTGCCTGTCATTGGCTCTGATTACGCTTATGGTTGATCTCCTGGCCTACCAGTAACAATGGAGAGCTAGGCCTATACAAATCCACCTTAGCTGGGTTTCCCCTCTCCTTTAATATCATTACTATTTGTGCCCGAGTCTAGCTTATAGACAAGATATCCTTATCTAGGCAGTCATTAAACAATTCTGCAACTATAAGAGCCAGTTCGTTTTTAAAGGACTGATAAAATTCTTCTCCTAGCCCAGCCGGACCTAGGGCTTTGTTTTCCTTTGCCTTTTGTAAATATTCAGTGACTATGTCTATGGATATTGGTTTACTTAAGGCCTGGTTATCTCCAAAAGAAAAGCTAGATAAATGAAGGTCACTGAAAAACTTTTAAGATAGCACCAGCTACCGCTGCTTCAGCAGCAACAGACTTCTCTTCCATAAGAACTGAGTGCCTGAGCAGAGCATCTGTTGCCACTAAGGAGCATAGGAAATGGAGTTCCAGGTGGCTCCTGACTCCATCTACTTGAGTGTTACTGGGTCACAGGTGGACCATGTCTGGATCCAAGAACTGCAGATTACCCCCTCCCATAGTTCAGTCCAAACTAACAGGTCCTGAATGGAGAATAGAATAGGGGTAACTTAATGCTGGGTTAAGTTAAATGGAAGTAAATTCTGAAAGCTTCCTGTACTTAAAATGGCTCTCTAACTTAGTGTCTTCTTGCAGCAGAAGGTGAGTTGCCCTTATCTCCTTAATAAATAGAGCCATTTGTAGCCAGAGAGGCTTAGTTCTTCTTGTTTTTTTCTCAGTGAATCAGTGTTGTTAGGTGCTGGCATGACAGCAGCTGTAGTGGGCATCACTGTTTAAATACAACATATTGAATTCATGTAAAAAAGGGTCATGGTTTTTTATTCAATTCTGTGCTTAATTCTAATTTACACTCAGTGGTCTACTTACAATAAGGTATAGAACTTGCTGTAAGTAATTAAATCTAATGTGTGTACTTCTGAACTTTTTCAGAAACCTCCATGCAGTTGTGGGCAATATCTCACGCTGGAGATCTTGAGGGAGAGAGAGAGAGAGAAGAAATTAAAACCTGTTGTCTTCTTGTTTTCAAAGAACACTGGCCAATCGCCGAGTCCTATTTGAAGACTGTGCACCAGCCAGATAATCATCTCCAGGTTTCAGCTTGTGTCCCAGGAGCTAAGAGCTTAAAATTTGAACTCATTAAGGAGATGCGATAACCGGATTCATTGTCCAAGCTCTTCCCTCCGTTCGTCTGGAATAGGCAATTTGCAGCCGCAAGGTTTTTGTTTTGCTCTACGTGACAGGGGTGTAGATAGTCAGGACTTGACTGGGATGCTGCTGCTATTGACTCTGCTGTTGTTTCCTTTTGTGTCTATGTTGTGGGCTCCTGTTTTTGAGACTGACACATTGTGAAGTTTAGGGCGGAGGGGGATGCACTGCAGACACACAATGGGGACAGAACGAAGAGGGAGATTTTTTTTAAAATTTGAGATAATGTGCTTTTGGAGGGATGGTGTTTGTCATGACTGCAGACTTGTTTTAGGCTGAGTGGAAAACTGAGATACACAAGGAGTTCATTTACTTACAGTTCGTGTGTTTAAACTGTTTATTATTCCATTACATTTGTACCTTGGTTGTAAAACACCTTGGTACTCAGACGTTTTGGCTCCCGAATGCCACACACCCAGAAGTGAGTGTTCTGGTTTGCCATCATTTTTTGGAAGCCGAACGTCCAACATGACGTCCACAGCTTCCAACTGAGTGAAGGAAGCTCCTGCAGTCGATTGGAAGCCACACCTTGATTTTCGAACGTTTTCAGAAGTCAAATGGACTTTCGGAACGGATTCCATTCGAGAACCAAGGTACAACTGTACTGTGAATAATGACAAACCATATAATAATATATGATTACAGTGGTACCTCGGGTTACATACGCTTCAGGTTACAGACACTTCAGGTTACAGACGCCGCTAACTCAGAAATAGTGCCTCAGGTTAAGAACTTTGTTTCAGGATGAGAACAGAAATCGTGCGGTGGTGGTGCAGCGGCAGCAGCAGGAGGCCCCATTAGCTAAAGTGGTGCTTCAGGTTAAGAACAGTTTCAGGTTAAGAACGGACCTCTAGAACGAAAAGTTCTTAACCCGAGGTACCACTGTACTAATATATTATAACTATATTAAAATATTTTGACCAAACTGTGGGAGGCAGTGGAAGACAGGAGTGCCTGGCGTGCTCTGGTCCATGGGGTCACGAAGAGTCGGACACGACTAAACGGCTAAACAACAACAATATTAAAATATATAACACTATAATATAACCAGTACATAGAGTAAATGCATAGAACCATAGAACTGTACCTAGTCTAATCCAGCTCTAATCCAACTCTTAACCAGTACACCATGCTGGTTCTCCTGATGATAAGATCCACACAGCTAATTTTCTCTTAGAGTCAAAATAAAAGTGATGTTCAGACTGGCTGCCACCCCACATCCTCTTTTACATAAGATGAGCCTGCTGGATCAGGCCAATGGCCCATCTAGTCCAGCATCCTGTTCTCAGAGTGGCCAAACAGATACCTGTGGGAAATCCTCAAGCAGCACCTGAGCATAAGAGCCTTCTCCCCTCCTGTGGTTTCCAGCAACTGGTGCTCAAAAGCACCACTTGGAGCATTGCTCCGTCTCAATTTGTTCATTAGATTACGGGTGACCAAAAGAGAAGCTTGAATAGAGATCACTTGTGCACGGCGTAGCCAGGAACAATGCCTCCTTTCTTTTTGCCGGAGGAAACATGGAAAGAAGAGCTCTTTTATGAATGGCCGGTCAAAATTGATAGCCAGTGGAGGAAATCTGAAAAGCTCTTTGGGTTGATGAGAATTGCCCTTGCTCGTCAGGTTTCCAAATTCTGGAGGTGATTAATTTATTTAGCTTTTGTTAGGGAGGGAAGGTACTTGAAGCAGGTTTTCCACTGCAGCTCATTCCAAACTCCCTGTGGGGGAAACTCACCTCCCTTGGAGTGAATGAGAAGCCATAGAAGCAACATGTTTGCAAAGGCATACTACAGAAACAAACATATAAATAGTTACATCTAATTGTTGGGATTTCATTCCACCTTTTGCTGCGGACATGGGATTGTTGCGTGTCACATGTCTGTTTACATTCCGGCACAGATTGCTGGCGCAAGCGGAACTTCCGCTCTATATAGCTGTTGTTTTTGGCTCTCTCTGTCTGAGAAGACGGCAAGGAAAGACGACATGTTTCTTTGCCCTGATTTATGATTAATAAATGTGTAGCTTGGTATGTACCTACAGCCTCAAGCCTCTTCTGCTGCACAGTATACACTGCTGAGTAAAGTGTGCTCAAGTTGGCAAGCTTGAGTTGCTGATGTACGTCGGAGCCAGAGGTCGATGAAGCTTCACAGTGGCAAGGCTGAGAGGGAGACGTTCCAGCTGGTGCCTCCCACCTGGTCATTTGACCCCTAGATGCCTACACTAATTAGGGTCGAGCAGGCATGTTCAGCATGCAGGGCCTTACTATCATGACTCTCTCTGCCTTCGCTTCTTCAGGGCTTGAGGAATCGCACTCTGAGCCAGCACCTAACCACTTGGAAACACTCCTGCAAAAAGATCCCATGGTGCCAGTAGCCCTCTGTCCAGGAGATGCCACATTGCCCTCTTCTGACTCAGAGGAGTACAGGTGTCATGGACTGGCTGGATGCTGAGGAGTGGTGGGAGGCCCCACTGCGGAACCCCAAGGGAAGAAGGCTCAGAGCCAGGTGATTGGTGGTAGGACAAAGGTGTGTGGTCAGAGGGGCAAGAGGGAGAAATCTGGGAGGAGGTGGTGTTGGAAGCTGAAGAGACAACAGAGCAGGGAGAGACTGGCAGAGAGCAGTTCAGAAGCGGAGGGGGGCCAGGAGACAGAGATGAGGCAGGCTGCTGAAGAAGCCAGGGAGTCTCCCCCTCCTGCTGCAACCAGCTCCCTGCCCTTTGGTCTCCTAAAACATGCAGAGAAATGAAGAGGGCAAAGCAACGAACGGCAAGATGACAGAGCCTTAGGCTGCTGGGGAAGGAACCGACAGAGGTATGCTTTATGTGTGTTTTTGTTGTTGTTGTTTTATGATTTTCAGTTTTATACATTTCAATAATTTTACAATCATTTTAACATTTCAAAACTTGACTTCCTTCCCCCTCTTTCTGCAGTTCCTTAAATTTATTTTTAATATTTTCTGTGTATCCAAATTAACTTAATTTGCTCATTTATTCATCTACATTAAATATATACTCTTATAAAACTGCAGGTTATTACAATAATCCTGCCAATGTTCTTATCTGTTTACAGTTTGCTTGTACATATTCAATCAACCCATTTCCATTCTTTTATAAAAGTTTGTTACATATATTCCAGTAAGTTTCACCGTTTCTGCACATTCCATAAGTTTTTGAATCCATTCTTCTTTCGCTGGGATTTCTTCTTTCCATTTTTGGGCGGGTAACATTCTTGCTGCTATAGTCGCATACATGAATAAATTTCTATACAGTTTGGATAGTTCTGTTAACTATAATTCCCAAAAGGAAAGCTTCTGGGGGGGTGTTTTTTTTTACAAATGTTATTTTAAACAACTTTTTCAATTCATTATATATCATTTCCATACAGTGGAGTTATGCTGTATGGGCACATCAGCAGAGCCAACCTGGTGCTCAGCCAGTCGCTAATGCGATCTCCCTGTCACCTGGGTCCTTTCCCTCCAAGTAAGCAGCAACAACTCCATGGCCAAGAGGCCAGGTGCACAGCATCACCTGACCCTCTTCACCATCTGCTGCTCACTCACCTGTTTCCACCTTGTTGTTGTTGTTTAGTCGTTTAGTCATGTCCGACTCTTCGTGACCCCATGGACCAGAGCACGCCAGGCGCTCCTGTCTTCCACTGCCTCCCGCAGTTTGGTCAGACTCATGTTTGTAGCTTCAAGAACACTGTTCAACCAATTCGTCCTCTGTCGTCCCCTTCTTCTTATGCCCTCAATCTTTCCCAACATCAGGGTCTTTTCCAGGGAGTCTTCCCTTCTCATGAGGTGGCCAATGTCTTGGAGCCTCAGCTTCACGTTCTGTTCTTCCAGTGAGCACTAAGGGCTTATTTCCTTCAGAATGGATGCGTTTGATCTTCTTGCAGTCCATGGGACTCTCAAGAGTCTCCTCCAGCACCATAATTCAAAAGCATCAATTCTTCGGCGATCAGCCTTCTTTATGGTCCAGCTCTCACTTCCATACATCACTACCGGGAAAACCTTGGCTTTAACTATACGGAACTTTGTTGGTAAGGTGATGTCTCCACCTAGAGCACTGCAATGTCATACAAACAGCATCTGAGCCACCCCCTTCCTGTCTCCCAACCAGCTAGGGCCTTACTCTGCACCCTTGGTTTGGTCTTCCACACAGAGTACCTGAAGGAGCGTCTCCACCCCCATCATTCAGCCCAGACACTGAGGTCCAGCGCCAAGGGCCTTCTGGCGGTTCCCTCAATACGAGAAGTGAGGATACAGGGAACCAGACAGAGGGCCTTCTTGGTAGTGGCGCCCGTCCTGTGGAACGCCCTCCCACCAGATGTCAAGGAAATAAACAACTATCTGACTTTTAGAAGACATCTGAAAGCAGCCCTGTTTAGGGAAGTTTTTAATGTTTGAAGTTTTAGTCTGTTTTTAATGTTCTGTTGAAAGCCGCCCAGAGTAGCTGGGGAAACCCAGCCAGTTGGGCAGGGTATAAATAAATTATTGTTGTTATTATTACCACTACTACTACTACTACTACTACTACTACTACTACTTATAACATTGCTTAAACTCTCATGCTGGGCAGCAAAACCACCATTTCATTTGCCAAGCACGCTGAGTTCCCTCCCTCTTGTTTCTCAGTCGACCTGCTGTGGTTACATTGGCATCATAACTCGGCAGCTGACTGATCTTCTTCTTGTAGGTGGCTGGTGAAGTGAGGGCATGAAAGCCTCCGAAACGTGCTGGTTTGAGCAAAAGAATGGGAGGGGTGGCCTTGAGCCAGTTCCAGCTCCTACATGCTTTCACAAGCCAAGCCTCAGCCTTGCGAGACTTCTATAAAAGATGCTGAAAGACCTTTTTTGACAGCTGACTAATCTCCTTGGAGTGGAAGGCAAGTATCGAGGTGAGATAAATGCAGCCATAATACCTTGACAGAGAGAGACCAGCTACTTTACTTGTACTCTCTCTCTCTATATATATATATATATTTTAAAAAAAGAACACACACACACCTTAGGAATCAGGTTTTTCTTTTTTAAAGGTAACTTGGCATTCCACGAGAGTTGTAAAAGGGAGAAGAAAATACTAACTCTGCATCAAATGACTTCTGTTTGCATAGCAGCTCTTGTCAAAAAAGAAAAAAAGGGGGGGGGGGAGAAATAATTTGGTCATTTGTGCCAGGAATAACATCCAGGGAGTTCTCCATCTCCTGAGGGCAGAGAAGTTAGGTTATTGTTCAAAGGTGGATCAAGCAAAATCAGCCAGGTGTTATGCATATAAATACAATGAGCTTGCTACTTACAAGGCCTGCAAAGAGGAACACTTAATTTTTCAAATGCACACCCTTGGAAATAAAAACATTTAATTAATCTTTTTACGGCCTTTCGAAACAATCTTCTCTTTATCACCTCCGTATATTATACCCCACAAAAGCATAACAAATGCAAGAGCTCAAACGCCACAGTCTAAGGGCGTGTCTTCACAAACTTTTGACACAAAGAGCAAAAGCTTAACGACTTCTAAAATAACTGTTTTAAGATTTGCCGTCCATTCTTCCAATCACGCTTCTGAAGGGCAACAGGGCTTCAAACAAAACCATCTTGAAGGTCCCAGGCCACAGAGAGGTTAGGCTGAGCCAGGGCTTTTTCGGCTGTGGCTCCGATCTGGTGGAACGCTCTGTCACAAGAGACTAGGGCCCCGCAGGACTTGACATCTTTCTGCAGGGCCTGCAAGACAGAGCTGTTCCACCAGGCCTTTGGCCAAGGCACAGTCTGACCCCCTCCTTTGGTAATCCTCATAGAACTCTAACCCAATGGTTGCCATCAATTTGATTTGAATTAATTTTATAATGAAATGATTTTAGAATGTTGTATTATTTTATTGTTGTTAGCCACCCTGAGCCCAGCTTCGGCTGGGGAGGGCGGGATATAAATAAAATTTATTATTATTATTATTATTATTATTATTATTATTATTATTATTCATGCTGCTAGTGATAGACACCATATTGACTTTAAAAGAGGATTAGACAAATTCATGGAGGGTGAGGCTACCAGAGGCCACTTTTGGAGACAATGTGCATCTTAAATGCCAGTTAAGAACATAAGTTCATTCCCATGGGGCAGAAATAGATAACTGCACTTGGCACTGTTGCAGCATGGAAAAATGGGGCAGGTGTCTCTGGACAAACACACAAAACCCCCTGCAGTCCTCACAACACACAAAGCTCTCCCTTTGTGTACCGCCAACCTTCTTCATAACAGACGGCATGTGTCTATCAGTAAACAATGCCCACTTGAAATGCTGCAGTTACAACATCTCATAAATCACACACATGTTTGTCACAATGAAGATAAAATGATCTCATGCGTCCTTTTCCCCAGCTCTGTGGAAATTGAGGAGAAACTGCAAATAAGGCTGGGGACTAGCTCCAAGGACACACACCCTCTCGTGACTTAGCGCTTAATAATAGAACTTGGAGACAGCAGAGGCATCCACTGTCAGGTCATCCATCAGGGACCATCTCTGTCAAGTTTCTAATTGCTTCAGCATTCCAAGGATTGTTGGACAGTCCAAGTAGGGATGACAGTTGGCCTGTTCATGGTGGTGGTTCTGAATCCATTGCCAGTGGGGCCACGTTACCAAGAGAATGATGATTAATTGGGTGTTTTGTTTGTCATGGATTACAAAGAAAGGCTTAGTTTAAATATGTAATCAAATCCAGTCCAGTCATACAGAGTGCAAATGTCTTTTATGAAACCAGTGGGAGACAAGAGTTCATCTCTTTTTCTTTTGGCGGGGGAAAAAAAAAGCAAATACTGAGGAGAAGTTGTGACTGGTTGTGGTCTGGTGGCCGCTGGAGTCTCCAATGACAGCAACGTCCTCAGCAGGGCATTGAAGGAGCCTCTCATATATAACAAAGACTTGTGGTACCTTACCGATGGGTGAGATTGTTGTGGCATAAGTGTTTGTGGACTTCAGCTCAATGGAGGAAATTCTGCTCAGCATCTGGTTCAATCCCCAGCATCTGCAGGTAGGGCTGATGATATTTCCTGTCTGAAATCCTGGAGAGCCACTGCCAATTAGTAGATATAATACAGGGATGCGGGTGGCACTGTGGTCTAAACCACTGAGCCTCTTGGGCTTGCCGATCAGAAGGTCAGCGGTTCGAATCTGCTCGATGGTGGTGAGCTCCTGTTGCTCTGTCCCAGCTCCTGCCAACCTAGCAGTTCAAAAGCACGCCTGTGCAAGTAGATAAACAGGTACCGCCACAGTGGGAAGGTAAATGGCTTTTCCGTGCGCTCTGGCACTCGTCACGGTCCTCCGTGTGCCAGTAGTCGTTTAGTCATGTTGGCCACATGACCCGAAAGCTGTCTGTGGACAAACACCGGCTCCCTTGGCCTGAAAGCGAGATGAACGCCATACCCCATAAGTCTCCTTTGACTGGGCTTAACCCTCCAGGGGTCCTTTACCTTTTTTACCTTTACAATACAGTGGTACCTCGGGTTACATACGCTTCAAGTTACAGACTCCGCTAACCCAGAAATAGTACCTCAGGTTAAGAACTTTGCTTCAGGATGAGAAAAGAAATCGTGCTCTGGCAGCGCGGCGGCAGCAGGAGGTCCCATTAGCTAAAGTGGTGCTTCAGGTTAAGAATGGACCTCCGGAACGAATTAAGTACTTAACCCGAGGTACCACTATACAGAACAAGCTAGGTCAAAGGTTTGACTCGGTATAAGGCAGCATTCTGTGTTTCCATGTCCATCTGCTGCCGACACAGCCACCTTTTTGGAAATTATATCCATGTGACTTTCTTAATACAGGTTATTTTTCCTGTTATAAAAACACAACACAAGGTCATTGCATACTTATTTATCCTCACAACTTCAGTTGGCCTTAACTGCTCATGACTGAAATCTTACCTGACTGAGAATTTGCTCCTTCCATCAGAAAAGAAGTTGCTCTCACTGATCTATTGCCTTTCAGCTCACGTTTAATTTCATCTATTGACTCTAATCTATGGCCAAAACAAACAAGCCCGCCGATGCTGCAGGGAAATTGGCCCCTTCCAAAAACAAAAAAAAGGTGGTGCATAATGTTTTAATATGCAATTAATTTAACAGCTTCCCCTGAAGAAATTAGCAATCAGCGCTGGTGTTTGCAGCAGTCAAAAAATCTAATTATGAAGAACCCTTAGAAAGTTATATGGAGGCGGCTGGCTCATTCATTCCCTGCTTAATGGTGCCCATAACCGCTAAATAGTCCAATGTGTCTGGCTTTTATGTAAATCACTGACCAATTCAGCGCAGGGCTAGGAAGCTATTTTTCTGCCTTCAGCTTGAGTTACATAATACGTTGTGCAAGGCATTGCTATATTTTACCTGAGGGCACCCACAAAATATAATAATATGGCTAATATTCCCCATGCCCTCAGTTAAAAATTAAGGACAAATCTATTAAGAATCCCATCTGCCTGAGGAAATTTCCTGCAGAGATTTGCAGTACATTTCTTCTCTCGCACCTGCATGGCACTTGGTCCAGGGAAAGAGCAGGGTGGGAAGTGTGAGGGTTTCAGCCTCCAGTCATGCCTTTAAGGATATAGGCAAAAACCCAGCATTCTTCCTTCAGCGTTGGGGGCAATTTGCCCCTAGTACCAGTTGTTGGGGAACACCAGTGTGGAATGTGCTGTGGTCTTGCTTTCTGACTTCCTGCAGGCATCTGGTTGGCCATTGTGAAAACAGGATGGTGGACTAGATAGGCCATTGACCTGGTTCATGCTGTCAAGTTAGTGTGGGGAAATCTTCAGTACTTGCAAAACGCTCTCTGCAAGGGCACACCATTGCTCTTAAAACTCCCCCGTTTGCTGCACTGTTAGAATCTGAAATTACAACTCAACATTATACCCATTGCACACCTCTCAAATAATAAACCACTTCCTTAGTGTTCATGCACACCCACACACCCTGCTTGGGTTCTTTGTGCAATTGGTCTCATCCTGATTCCTGCTTTTTAAAGTAAATCAGGATGGTTAAAAGGTAAAAAAAGGTAAAGGACCCCTGGACTGTTAAGTCCAGTCAAAGGCAACTATGGGGTGCGCTGCTCATCTTGCTTTTCAGGCAGAGGGAGCCAGTGTTTGTCCACTGACAGCTTTCCATGTAGCCAGCATGATTAAACTGCTTCTGGTGCAACGGGACACCATGATGGAAGCCAGAGTGCACGGAAATGCCGTTTATCCTTCCGCCGCAGTGGTACCTATTTATCTACTTGCACTGGTGTGCTTTCGAACTGCTAGGTTGGCAGGAGCTGGGACAGAGCAACGGGAGCTCACCCCATCATGGGGATTCGAACCACGACCTTCCAATCAGCAAGTTCCAGAGGCTCAGTGGTTTAGACCACAGTGCCACCCGTGCCCTATTGTTAACAGAGGAACACTTAAGTGATTTAAGTGTTATATAAGTTGCAATGCAATAGAGTTAAACATACATAAGCCCAGTCACATCAAGAATCTTAAACTTGCTTAACTCTGCAATAGATTGTGTCTAGTATTAAATATTGGGGAACATGCACGTTATTTAGTTTTTTTTAGAAGAGTGATCACAGCCAGTGTGTTTATGTAGCAACATGTTGATGATAGTAATACTAATGACGTTATTATTTTTAAAAGGCCCATATTGGCAGTGGTTGTTCACCCGCAGCTAATTTGAGGAATGTTCATAGGTCTGTGGTACAGTAACTGCATTGCATGCAGAAGTTCTCAATTTCAATCCCGGCATCTCCAGGTAGGGTCTTCCAGTCTGAAACCCTGGAGAGCTGCTGCCAGCCAGTGTATACAGTACTGAGCTAGATGGATCAATGATGCTGACTGTGTAAGGCAGCTTCCTTTGCTACTGATAGCTCCCAAACGAATCATGATCTACTACAATAAGTAATATATAAATAAGTGACGACATTGTTTCACGATCATGTTATTATACGCAAATCCTTGCATTAAAATATCCAGCTGATGTGGCATACTACGCATGGTTTGGGCTCAGAAAGCCGGGAATGCTTCCCTTTGTGGCAGAGCTGGGTGCCGCATGCCTTTGTGTACTCGATCACAGCTGATGACACAAGCCATCCGAAAAAGCAATTTGTACAGAGAGGAGCAAAGGATGACAGGTTTCACTGATTGCTTGCCAAGGCCAAAGAAACAGATGGAAACACTGGCCTCAAAAAGTCTACAATCACAGGAAAAACAATGAAATGACTGGGTCAAAAGTGTGATTTCTTTTTTTAATTTTTTAAATAAAAGCTTGGACTACTGCAATGTGCTCTACATGGGGCTACCTTTGAAGGTGACTGCAACTAATCCAGAATGCGGCAGCTAGACTGGTGACTGGGAGTGGCCGCCGGGACCACATAACACTGGTCCTGAGAGATCTGCATTGGCTCCCAGTACGTTTCCGAGCACAATTCAAAGTGTTGGTGCTGACCTTTAAAGCCCTAAATGGCCTCGGTCCTGTATACCTGAAGGAGCGTCTCCTCCCCATCGTTCAGCCCCGACACTGAGATTCAGCGCCGAGGGCGTTCTGGTGGTTCCCTCATTGCAAGAAGTGAGGTTACAGGGAACCAGGCAGAGGGCCTTCTCAGTAGTGGCACCCGCCCTGTGGAATGCCCTCCCTTTAGATGTGAAGGAAATAAGCAGCTATCTTATCTTTAAAAGACATATGAAGGCAGCCCTGTTTAGGGAAGTTTTTAATATTTAATGCTGTATTGTTTTTAACACTTGATTGGAAGCCGCCCAGAGTGGCTGGGGAAACTCAGCCAGATGGGTGGGGTATAAATAATATATTATTATTATTATTATTATTATTATTATTATTATTATTATTATGGCACATACACTCATCCTTTATTGTCAGGCATTACCCTATCATTAGGCAGAGTGAGCCAGCTGCCTTAGCTGTCTGAAGCTGGGAGGCAGAGGGAAATGGCAGGCTGTTGGAGGGGGAAAGGATATATGCCACACAGCCGGCCCTCACATCCGAAGACGGCCCTGCTCTCCTCTGATGTGGTAGAGAATGGTGTATCACGCCTGGCGTTGAAGTAATATTCAACGGCTAAACTTATCAGTTTCTCTGAGTTAGGTGTGAGGAAACTTTGGTCCTCCAGAAGTTGCTTAACTACAACCGACATCTTTCCTGGCCATTGGCCATGCTTGCTGGGGATGGTGGGAGTTGTAGTTCAGAAGCACCCAAAGGTGCAAAGGTTCCCTATACTTCCTCTAAGAGGAATACGAGAAAGGCCACCATTTTGTCCCTCTCCTCAGGCAGCAAAATATCTTGGGCCAGCTCTGTTACTCTAAGTCTGTCTTCAGGGTGCATATCTTATTCTGTTTTCTTTTTTTCTGATAGGATTGACTTCGTTGGCTTTCTTGTGGGACATCGGGCACCGGCAGCATTTAGAGATGGGGGCTCCAATTCAGTGGCAGGGAATTCTCCTCCTACCCCAATGTCAAGCTCCTTTCCACGTTCACAAGAATCAGGTTTGTTCCTTTAAAAAGCTAAGCGGGTGTCAAGAATGTTACTTTTTGAAATATGGCAACCCTACAAGAATACAATGTTGATATAAATTCAGCGTGGATCAAGAGGTATGCTTAATTTAAAAAAAAACAAACCACAGTGTAAGCATCATTGACCTCTCCGCCCCCACTGCTGTAAGAAAGAGGAAATGATCTCCCATACAGAGATGTAAACCTGAAACCCAGTAAATTGTGACACTTAGGCTGTAACAAGGCAGTGGAACAATTAAAAAGACATTGCATTTCTTCAAGGCAAGGGGGTGTAACTCCAAGAAGCGGGGGATATGATTGAATGAGCACAGGCAATTTTCACAGCAACTTGCTGTTGGGTTTTTCTGCCAGAGGGATAATAAATTGGATTTAGTGGGTCACATACAGAGTTATGGTGAGAACCAGATGTGCGATACTTCCTCTATCTTTCGGGAAACAAGGAACATAATAACGAAAACATTTGCTATAGTTCAGTCTGCTTCTAAATGGAAAAGCCTGTTAGGAGGGTATCTGACCAATTCTGAGAGGAGATGAGAAGCCTGTTGTGCATGAGGATTCCATCCCACCCCCCGAAACAAGAATGCATAATGGTGGCTGCAAAAAATTGGGCACTATCATTACACATTCAGGTGGTGCTGGTGACCAAGATTGGTGCTTTGTTTTCCAAAGCATTTTCAAATGATTTGCCATCTGTGACTGAAGAAAGGGACTGAATTTTAGTTATGTATACAGTAGCTCCTCGGGTTACAGACACTTCAGGTTACATACGCTTTAGGTTACAGACTCCGCCAACCCAGAAATATTACCTCGGGTTAAGAACTTTGCTTCAGGATGAGAATAGAAATCGTGCTCTGGCAGCGCGGCGGAAGCAGGAAGCCCCATTAGCTAAAGTGGTGCTTCAGGTTAAGAACGGACCTCCAGAACGAATTAAGTACTTAACCCGATGTACCACTGTATATTGTTATAATCAGAGTTGCCATGCGTCCTCTTTTTCCAGGACACGTCCTCTTTTTTCAGGGATAAAATTTGGGACAAATTGCATTTATTTGCTTTTGATGGCCATCATAGCATTCTCTCTCTTCTTTGCTCTTCAAAATATGGCAGCCCTAAAGTATTGCAATGCTTTCTGTGTGGAACTAGCCTTAAAGTTATATGGAAGCTTCAGCTGGTGCAGTGTGTGTTCCAATGCACATATAAAACATTACCCATGGGCTTCAGTGAAAGGATAATCTTCTAATCTTTGCTCATGATTGCTGTGTTGCTGGAACTCTAGCTGGTATTCTGTAGTCTGACTGGCCTTCACTGGGTTGAGGAAATCCAAGTCAGTTGTATATCGTGTTGGCTTGCATCTTATCCAATGTACCTTGCACACAATAAATGCTTGCAATTCCTTTCCTCCTTTTTCTGTCCTGATTAGTGTAGCATACCCATCCCCTTCAAGCTTCCCACACAGATCTTGGCTCCCCTAACCTAACAGGCCTCTAAATGGACACATTTAGAGAGCCAATGTGGTGTAGTGGTTAAGAGCGGTGGACTCGTAACCTGGTGAACCGGGTTCGCTTCCCCGCTCCTCCACCTGCAGCTGCTGGGTGACCTTGGGCCAGTCACACTTCTCTGAAGTCTCTCAGCCCCACTCACCTCACAGAGTGTTTGTTGTGGGGAGAAAGGGAAAGGAGGTTGTGAGCCACTTTGAGACTTCTTAGGGTAGTGATAAAGCGGAATATCAAATCCAAACACATTTATGTCAAACAATGTCCTTAACCTGCACAAGGTTCTTAAATTGTAAAAAATAAAACTGTTTCGGTGGTGCAATATTTGTGGTGTTCCATTTCCATGTGCTGTTCAACACATGGTGTGGCTGTCATCATGTGGAACTGGGATGTGCAAACCAGCCCTGCATTCCAGTTATAGTTTTCCCTGTAAGGATGTGTAAGATGACAAGGATTCTTTCTCTCCAGAGCTGTTGAGTGCAGTCTTAAAATGATTCAGATGTCAGCAGTGCAATCAGCTTTGTTTCTACATTTGCTTTGTAGAATTTGTAGATGTTGTCTAGAAGATGCAATATGCATGGCCTTTTGGCCTCTCTGTTTAGTTTTAGTTTCTAAAGGAATTTGGCCATGGAGTTAATGATACACATCAAAGAAAATGAAGGGGAGGGGAAGGTTGAAAATAATGTACAATGGTCAATGATCAGAATAAAATCATACCAAGATTAGGACTTTCAGAAATTATGCTTGTTTATTTCACCAAATGGACATAGCCTTACATGGATGACAAAACCAGATATTGTATTGTACCCATGGTTATCTGCATTTATTTTGCTTTGAGAAATAACAAGAATGACAAATGCATGTGAATTTACAAAGATGTCTTTATTTTGAGTCTGTTTTGGAAAAGTATTCATTTCTTTAAAACCATATTAAATTATTAAGATGTCCTACAGTACATTTGATAAAATGTGTTCCACTTGAACTTTGTGCAATACAGGTTTGTTGGCACCAAAAAAAATATTTTTAAAAAAACAAAAGAACTGTTGTCAGAGAGGAAAGTAGTCACTGAATGGAGGAAAGATATATATATATATATATATGAATGATATTGGACTTTAGGTACATTTTAACGCCCAAGTCGAGCAAGAGGGATCTGTGTGTACAGAAAGCTTGCTACATGGGCATATCAAATGCAGATGTCTTGATCCAGATCTTTTTATTGTTTGGACACACATTGACATCTTTACTGTAATGCAATGATACTTCACCCCTTATCTGCTCTTGTGCAATACCTTCTTTCCCCATATATACAGCTGGACCAAAATAATTGTGTGTAAAATACTGTGTGTATTGCTTGTCACGATAGTGAGATTTGTAGTTTGGTTTTGTTGCGCTTGTCTATAAGAACCGTATTTCCATAAAACACCCTGTGGAACATAACTAGAGCTGTTCTATATATAGCATGAAAACAGGAAGATCAGCCAAAAATAAAGAAGGGAATAGCACACACACAAACAAAAGTCAGCATTTATGTTTGTTAGATCAGACTAAGCCGAATAGTTGGGGAAAGGTAAGATCAATAAAGCTGCCAGTAAAAATTATGGAAAAATGTATTTTGAGATAGAAGAACTTTCGACAAGTTATCAGAGGCTGTCTTGAGATGCTGTACTGCAGACTACATGAACTAATGGTCTGACTCAGTATTAGACGGCTTCCTATGTTCCACTGAAGATGTGCATGCAACTTGGCTTTAACATTGTACGGGGAAGTCACTCCCTCATCCAGCCATGAGTACATGAGCTTTCATGACATCTGGTGCCCATGCATGTCACCACAAAAAGAGATATAAGACTTCCCCCCTGTAGTTATTGCACCAGCAACATGGTAAGCAGATGCGAAAGCAATTCATGCATCTACTTTTCCGATTGGCGATTTGAAAAACCACCCTTACTGAAATCCTCTTAAGCTGGATAAAGTGATGCCAAATTGTAGCCATTGGAAGCAGCAAGCCTTGTCTTTGTCAGGGACTTTTCTCTATATGGGAGACACTCAGTGGCTTTTGCCCATTGCAAAAAGCAAAGCACAATATGTTGGGTGAGCTGTATCAAGGTTAAAATACCAAGTCCTCAGTGTTGAATGTCCTGCCTACTCTGACATGCAGAAAGTCTCCTATGTGAGCAGGCATCCCATTCACTTCAATGGATAGGGCGTCTCTGTCAGGGCAGAGTTCTTCCATTAAACTGAATTGGGATGCGCTTTTTGGTGGTTGCATTGGAGCTCCAGGCCCTGTAAGATATTATCATGAAAAACTGTAGACACACACAAACACACACAAAAATCTCATCTGAACCAAGTAAAGTTGTTAAGAGCATACACATTTTTAGGATTCCAAAAAAAGGTTTTGTGAACACTTGCTCTCCTATCATACAACATGATTCAGGCCCATGATAAATACACACTTTAATACTGCCAGTATATGAGTAAAATCCATGAACAATATGGAAACGTTTGGCCACAATCTAGAAAAAAACACTTGATAAGCTTTTGAATTTCATCCTCTCCCCCCCCCCTCGGGAGCAGGAAAAAAGCCTCTTGGACTGGTCCAAGACACAGGCAAATAACAAAATTATGGCCGCATTCCAGATACAGAAGCTAACCAGCTCGGCAACTGAATTTTGCTCCAACGCTGATGGTTGGGACAGTGTCTTTCACAGCACCTGAGAGCAGTGGGCTAGTTTAGGAGTGCAGGGCAGGCCATGTGCTAATCATAGAATTGTAGAGTTCGAAAGGACCCCAAGGGTCTTCTAGTCCAACAGCCTGCAGTGCAGGAATCTCAGCTAAAGCATCCATGACAGATGGCCATCCAACCTCTGCTTAAAAACCTCCGAGGATGGAGAGTCCCCCAGTTCCTGAGGGAGACTGTTCAACTTTCAAACAGCTTCCAATGTCATAAAGATCTGCCTGATCTTTGGTTGGAATCTTTAACTTCTCTTCTAACACCTCACTGCTGCTCACCACTCTGACCCCCCAGCATCTGCTGCCTGAGGCAACTGCCTGGCTATGTCTACTGGTTGAGCAGGCCCTACCTGGCTCTGAGGAACGAAACATCTTTTGGAACTTGGGATAGCTTCAAAATCAGATTGCAGTGCAGTGTGAGAGGACGCTGTACAATGGGAGAAAAGTCAAAAGTCTCAGGGTGCAATACTTCAGATTAAGGAATTATAGATTGTGGCAGATGCAGGGGCGGAGGAAGGGGGTGTGATGGGTGTGGGCCGCCCCAGGTGTCACCACTGAGGGGAGTGACAAAATGCCGGGCGGCACTCACTACAGGGCCTGCAGCATGCCCGAGCCACAAGTGTCTCCTGGGCTCTGCCCAAACGGTCCACCCGCTGCCTCCCCCCAGCTGTGGGGCGGCTGAGTGGGAGGAGGCACGTAGACTCCAGAGGCCCCGCGATGCACCCTGACCCTATGGGCAGCTCGCCCCGCTGCCCCAGGTATCTGAGTGGCTTCCTCCGCCGCTGGGCAGATGGCAAGCTATGTGCCACTAAAAGGCTGTACTGGAATATACTCTGTCTTTCAGCAAGAGTTAAGTTAGTATCACCTTGCATGTTACTGGCTTAAATAGAAACAAAAAGCAGTTGTGTATAATACTGGGCTAAATTCAGCAAACATTAATCATGGCCAAGTAAGTCCCATTGAAACCAGTGGAGCTTAAATAGATTGCATGAATGCACCAATAAAACAGCCACATTCCATGCCTTTCCTCTGATATTTGACATGACGAATTTGCAAGATTCTGCCCATTACCCTTAATCTGCATTTTACATTTCAATATAGTTTCTCTATAATAGTACAAGATTCAAACACAGCTGTACCTTCTTCTTTTTAAAAAAATATAAAACAAAAGGATGGCATTTGGTCTGAGAAAAGAAAACTCTGAAAATATTGGTTGTGGTTAAAACCCCATTTCACACACCAATCCAACCAGAGAAAACCAAACAGTGTGCATTTAATGATTCCAAAACATACTTAGACGGAAACCTTACCAAGTTATATGTGCAGGTGAGGGACAGGGGTCTTGCTCATAGCAGGAATGCTGCAACAGGTTGCCTGGCAGAACAATCAAGCTGCATTCAAAACTTTAAAAAAACAGCTTGCCTGTTCAGCTGTGCAAGTAGCAGCAGTTTAAAACTCCCTTGTGCACACCTTTAAAATTGCAACTTTAACTGATAAAAAAAAAAATCAACTGCCTAGATAAACATTATTCTGGCCCAAATCTAATGACATCATTACTTCTATAAATGGCTCATTTGGTGTGTCCCAAAAGCTGCATGGTGACTTCAGGGGGCTCGGATTAACCTTGGAGTAAATTGAAAAGATCCTGGTATCTGTGTATACTGCTAATGGCAGTATGCTTCATTCATGGCATCGTTCACTGCTAGGATGGTACTTAGCTGTACCAATGACTGAGCTACCTAAGCATTCTTTAAATGCACAAATCCTTGCGTACTAAGGGCATACAGGCCCTTAAGAGTGAAGACTTTAAGGGCAGGGACATCAAGCTTGTTCTCTGCATCTTGCACCTGTTGGACTGTCTGCACCCATAATATATCTGCCCATACACCGAGACTTAGATCTACAGCTCTGCTCCAAGTGCCCCCGTGATCTGGAGTGAAGTGAGTGGCAGGCAGGGAGGGAGGGAGGCTTGTTGGTGGTGGTGACCTGCCTGTGGAATGGCCTCTGGGGTAAATCTCGCTTGCTCATGTTGCTGTCGTTATTGTGATGCCATATGAAAAACCCTCCCCAGGTTTCTTCATCTTTGCAATCTTTAACTCTTTTAAGCCATTTGAATCTCTATTTGACTGGAGTTTTGTTTTATTATCATTCCATTGTGTTTACTATTGCATTTTTATTTTCCTTTTAAGCTGCCCTGGGCAAAGTATGGTAGACCAGTCAATAGCTGGAAACCAGTCTGCCGGCTGCTATAGTCTTTTGCTCAAGATGGCCAATTCCTGACCCAAAGAGAGCTCTTTTGGCTTTTAATAGCTGCTGAGAAATGACATTAGAACCTGGCCAAATATTCCCTGGCCACATGCCTATTAAATTCACAAGAGCACCTTTCAACGCTGTTGCTACCAGTTATGAGCGTCTTTCCTTCCGACATGAGACCATTGATTTGAGTAACTCAATACTGTTGCAGTGAATCTAGCACCCAACTCATCATTACATCTACTTATAGGTGAAGTTCATTGCCACCCTATAAAATTGTCCGCACATGGCAACCTGTGTCGTAAATACTTACTGCATGACTATCATTGTGGGTTTCTGTGTTCTAATCTAACTTGAATGTGCACAGCTGCCACTTAATCTTACAAATAGATCCTGCAAATACACAACACATATAAATACATTAATATCCATACACATTTATACATAACACAGCACTACGAATATTAAGGGATGCAGTGCCTACTCTATAATAACTGTCTCTTGTTATTAAGATACAACTAAAGAATAAATGCTATTATATATATATATATACATACACACTCTCTCTCTCCTTTAAAAGTTGATGGCAGTAGAAGAACAGCTCAGGTCTATTCCTGAGTTATTTTCGATTTATACAGCTGAACCAGTCCCATGGTAGAGTATAAACAGCAAAATGGAGAAACACCCAGAAGTCTATTAATGCAATTGCTGTATGTACTGAAGTTTCCTTTCGATGAATCCTAGCAACAGTTGGTTCTTCTTCATAGAGGATATTCATAGCCTTAATTCAGAATTTAGGCCTTTATCACATATGCAAACGTGAGCTGGATAACTCATTTTCATTAACAATGAAAATCCCCAATATTGGCTTGAGCTTACTTTGTCCTTTATGGAAAGTTCATTTTCTTTAGATGTAGGTTCACTGGGATTTCATAAAGGCAAGGGAGAACCAATTGTCAGTCCACCATCTCTCTTGGCTAAAAGCCATGGGCAATGTAAGTATGTTCTCCTTACCAGTTTGTCTATTACCACTAATGGTCTTGAGAACACAGGCCTTTCCTTAAGCTCACATCATCCAATCCAATTTCCCCAGTTCTTCCTTTTCCTTTCTCGCCTTTGAAAATAACCTGGGGGAGAGAAATATTTATTAATTAATTAAATTTATATACCGCCCAATACCTAGGGGTCTCAGGACGGTTCACAGAATAAAATCAATATATAAAACCACAAAATACGTAATAAAAATAAAAAACAACAACCCAATAGCCCCCACTATTGTGAACTGTGAGTTTATTGTATGAACCAAACTGTAGCACAGCTATCATCCCAATGTAGGAAAATGTGTGTATTGGTGAAAGACAAGAGGTTATTTTACCATGAACACATAGGTTAGACTGCATCACCTGTATTCTGACAGTAAAATGAACTCTCAAGTCACACTTTATATGTGGTATTGATGAGCCTAAGAAAAAATATGCAAAGAAAAATATGACCTATATAGCATTTTCTTAGAAGCTGCCTCCGGTAGAGATAGATCAGCACCACTTTGATAATCAGAAAAGGTCCTCCTGGTCATGCCACATCCTGCAGAAATACATCACATGATCATATGGAGAAGGGCCTTCTTGGTGGTGTCTAGAGTGGACTTTCCTCAAATGTCGAATCCCGTATGCCTATGAATACCAGCTGCTCAGAATCCTAAGTGCAGAAAATGCTGTTGTACTTGTAGTAGGGATGCCATATATCTCGGACATATATGGGTTTTGCGTGTTGGAAATAGCATCCGGGCAGAATTCCCCAAAATTGGTTAAAATCTCATGGAAAACCCAGTCGTATGGCAACCCATGTTGGAAGTGTTGGGGTTTTTTTGTGAATTTCCATAAAAATAACTCCAAAACATCTTCTTTTTTATTTTTGGAGATTTTGCATAGAAAGCTCAACAAAAAAATGTCAACAATTTTGCCTCCCCTCCAAAGAAGAAGAAGAAGAAGAAGAAGAAGCTCAACAACCAGAATGTATGCAACCCTAGGCATCAGGTTGGTTACTCAAAGAAGAAAATGCTGGATTAGATTACCTTTGGCCTGATCAAGCAGGTGTTAACAGTGTTTGCATTTCACCAATTCACCAAGGCTATTTTAAGGCCAGTTTTGCTGCTTCATGGATGTTGCGGTTTGTGAGTGCATGCATCTATACACACACAAATTTGATTTGTTTTATCATGTCACGAACCACCTTGCTGTTGTTGTAAATGAAGGTGGTATATAAATAAATCAATAAAATAATATGGATAAAATCTAACCATGACTCCAGTTCTGATCATCTGTCTTCTCAATGCATCTGGCTCAAACGCTCCAAAGACACTGATACAATCCCTGCTCTTACAGAAACCGTGAGAACTGCCGCCATCTTCATAGCTCATGCAACCTGAGTTTGGTCTTAAATATGACAATGCCTCTTGTTTAATGGCAACAGCGAAGGGAGACATTCTATTTCAGGGAGATCTCCACTTCCTGCCAGCATGGCTTTCTCCCAACAGTGAGGAAGTTGATGACTTCTTTTGAAGTACAACAGGAATGCTGTCATCTATGGTAATTAGGAGAGACTGGATAACACATGGGCCACAGGCAGCCATGTGCTCTTGTTATAATCTAAGATTTTTTTAGCTCCACATGATCACAAGGATGAAAGTAACGAAAGGGTCTGAAACACCACAAAACTAAAAGAGAACCCCGAATTACTTATAAGCACAGGCACACCAACAAACCACTGTTTACTGCAGCATGAATGTGTGATATGGTTGAGTTCTCCCTCCTCTGCTGCCTTCTCCTCTTGCATACCTGGCTATGGAGGAAACATCATGGTTTGTTAAGCCACAGTTTCCTGTGGCCAAACTGGGAATGGCAATTATTCTATGTCTGGGAAGGAAAGCTTAATTTTTAACTTTTTATATTATTATTAACCATACCCAGGAATCTCAGGGATTCAAACCCAGTAGCCACATTTTACAACATAATAGTTTAACCCATGTGGAGTTTAACAAAGAATAATATCATTCTCAGGAACTCCCTTTTTCATGCACCCGAGAATGATACTCACACTCTTGATGCCAGATCCTTGCAGACTTATTTGTGTTTGCCTCCAGCCATGACCGCCATTCCTTCCCCAAACTGCTGGTCCGTGAGCCCCGGCCTTTCTCACAAAGACTTGAAGTAAACCAGAATGGATCCCGGACACCTTATGCCTGAAGGACAGACACAGATCCCCAAAGTGACCTAAATGGCCAAGAGGAAGGACCAAGCGTGCAACGTGTCCCGATTTTCCTTTGGGTTCAGAGACAGATAAATACTGTCCTCCTATAATAATAGAGAGAAAGAGAAAGAAAGAAAATGTTTGACTCAAAATGCTCATAGTCATCAAACTTAAACTAAAGCACAAGTTGAAAACTTCAGGCTTTGGGGGCAAATGTGGCCATTCAGGCATCTCTGTGTGGTGCTCTGAACAGGTCACAACCCTTCACTGGAAATGCTTTGCACTCTGAGTGTTTTAACCTGGCTGGAAGATTGTACTCCGATAATGCCAGCATAATATAACCAGCAAAAAAAGGTAAGGTAAAGGTAAAGGGACCCCTGACCATTAGGTCCAGTCGTGGCCGACTCTGGGGCTGCGGCGCTCATCTCGCTTTATTGGCCGAGGGAGCCAGCGTACAGCTTCCGGGTCATGTGGCCAGCATGACTAAGCCGCTTCTGGCAAACCAGAGCAGCGCACGGAAACACCGTTTACCTTCCCACCGGAGCGGTACCTATTTATCTACTTGCACTTTGACATGCTTTCGAACTGCTAGGTTGGCAGGAGAAGGGACCGAGCAACGGGAGCTCACCACGTCGCGGGGATTCGAACCCCCGACCTTCTGATCGGCAAGTCCTAGGCTCTGTGGTTTAACCCACAGCACCACCCGCATCACCCGCAGCAAAAAAGGTAGTGTAAGTCAAATTCCTTCTGAATGGAGTTTGGAAGAGGAGTAACTTACCCTAGTGTGACACATGTCAATAGAACTTATGCCAGCTTTCTATAATTCTTTAGTTCTCTTGCTGCGCAAATAAAGAGCAGCAGCAACAGAACAGTGTTAATAATCTAGGACTTACTAGACAATCCTCCCTTGCTTAACTCAGATTGTTCATACATCAGTTGCTTGGATGTATGGCCTGAACTTACTGTCTGAAACTTATCATGGGAGATTCACTTAGTTCTCTGAGTCTTGCTCCCTAGTAAATGTGCATATGATTACAGCCTTGGATTCCCACCCATTATTTTTAAAAAAAAAAACAGCATGTCCATATTTGTAAAAATTGCCCCAAACCCAATAAACATGGAATAAGACCCCAGTACTCCCTAGTGTCCATTCCCTTGCTGCCAAGCATGTGGGATTCATCTGAAGTCATTCATGCACCTCTTCCTCTCTGGGATATTATCTGTTCAAAAGTCATCAGCTGCTAAATGAAAACCAGAAGACTGGCACCATTCAGAAGAGCCAAAATCAAAAAGCATGTAGTATCAATCACTTATTTCATGGGGCCTTTCATGCAAGAAGTCAAAACTCTGCTGAATGAGTCTTCGTGCCACATAAACATTAATGTGGATTTCTTTATTTTGATCTCATTTTATTAAGTGTTTCAAAGTTGGGGGTGGAGTTCATGACAGGATACATAGTTTTTATACGAAAGTGGTAATAGAAAAAACAATCAAACATACAAAACAATTGCCCTGATCCAACAAGAGAGATCCATGCATGTAAGCAAGTCTTATACATACACATGCAGAGTTTCAGTAGAGATGTCTATCTCAAAGAACATCCTATTTTGAAACATGATACTCTTTTAAGCATTATTGAACTGGCTAGATGTGTCCTGTATGTCAGAGACACCAGTTACTGTGAATGTCTAGCTGCTTGTAGCAACAAATAGGTGAGAGACCCACATGTTTCTGGGCTTAAATATCCTGAGTATCTTAGGAGAAATGCACACTAAAATTGTGGTGAATTGTCATAAGGAAATTCCATGAAATGTGGTAAAGCAAACTTAAGACTAGAAAAAATGAGAAACTGAGAGGGGAAAAAATTGACACCTGTCAATTCCTACTAAAGAATCCCCCCAAAATAACCTGGAATTGGCTCCACACATTACCTCCCCTCCATAAAATCTTTAAGTCTGGAGTAGAAAATTACCCAACTACACAACTGTGCGGCTGTTCAGATTGCTTGTTTCTTGCCCCTCAAACTTTGGTGATAAAATAGGCTTGAACTAAATCTGAGGAAATCAAGCAATACCTGAGGCATCTTTCACAGGTTCCCAGTGCAAATCATCGTCTTTTTCCTTCATCCACCCACACAGACCAGCATCAAAGTTACAGCTGTGAACCAGAACACCTGCAGATCAAAGGTCAAAAAAAGAGTGTAAGGTCTTGACTGTTGGAGCTGGTGAACTTTTCAGCCTAAAGCTGGTTGGTTAGAATTTATAGCCAATGTTGGGGGTGGGGGGGCAGAGTGATCAAATCAGAGAAAGTTGGGCCTATGGATTTTATTAAGGCTTCACTATTGTGGGTGTGGTGGTTTTTTTTTGGGGGGGGGTGTGAGAACTGTCCCTAGTGCACTTGTTTTGCTAGTAAATGTGACCCATATTTTTATGGCAAACACAAATACTAATGGTGACTATGTTTGTCCCAACAGTTCTGTTTGCTGCAGGAAAATACAGCACACACATAGCAGCATCAACTGCAGCCTATAACATAGATTCACTCTGTATTACTAGCAGTTGGAGAATACTGGTAAAATATTTTATCTATTTTATTTCATTCCCCCCCCCCTTCATGGAATCCAAGGTGACATGTGTATGGTTCCCAGGTGGCCCAGGCACCGACCAGTCCTGCTTAGATTCAGCAAAGAGGTGTCTTCAAACACTTGGACCTTAAGGGGCTCCTTAGTGCATTTTCATAGGTAAAGGTAAAGGGACCCCTGACCATTAGGTCCAGACGTGGCCAACTCTGGGGTTGCGGCGCTCATCTCGCTTTACTGGCAGAGGGAGCCGGCATACAGCTTCCAGGTCATGTGGCCAGCATGACTAAGCCGCTTCTGGCGAACCAGAGCAGCACACGGAAACACCGTTTACTTTCCCGCCAGAGCGGTACCTATTTATCTACTTGCACTTTGACGTGCTTTTGAACTGCTAGGTGGGCAGGAGCTGGGACTGAGCAACGGGAGCTCACCCCGTCGCGGGGATTCGAACCACTGACTTTCTGATTGGCAAATCCTAGGCTCTGTGGTTTAACCCACAGCACCACCCGCGTCATTTCCATAGGTGGCACCAAAATGTGTCATGATGACCCCTGTAGCTGGCAGTGATCTGGACACAAGAGCTGGGTACTACAGGGGCACCAGACTGGGAGGCAGGTGACGATCTGGGCTCAGAGCTTAAAGTAAACAGATCTGAAAGGTGGTGTGTCTCAGCGCCAGATTGCAGGCCAGTTGACTCAAGGATCGCATTGCAAATGAAAGGAGTAAAAATGTTGCACGCACACACCATAAGCCAACAAGAAACACAATTAAAAGAAGATGTGAGAACTGTGGTGGCCACCTGGATCATCGTTCGCTTCATCGTCATCGGCACTAATCCCTCTTTCAATTTCAAATGTTTCAAAGAGATTATTGCTCACTCCAGGCTGGCGTGGAACTGGGGGAAGGAAAAAAAGGGAAGCTATTTAGAAGGAATGAATGCAGTAGATAAGGAAGTAGGCCACTGAGTAATTCCAACTTTAACATTAAATAAATAAGGAGGGAATGCTTTGTGCTCCTGGAAAATTCAATCTATTTAATCGCCTTTCATATGTGGATTTATAGCCCCCAACTCAACAACTTATACAGTAACGTTTATCTGGTTTCTGTCAAAGGTAAGTTGAAAAAGCTCAACGACGTTTTGAACTTAGCAGACTTTGCCCCATAGAAAACTTCTACTGTCTCCTTCTCCTCCTTTCCTATCCCTGACATAGCAATTGTTATCGTGGCAGCATTTCGAAACACAGAGATGCTGCTACTGCAATGCAACCTTTTTAGAGCGGTGGCATCTTAGAAAAAGTAATCAATTTTGTCATGAGCCTTTTGCAGACAAGACCCACTTTCAAATCCAGTAGGTACACATGATTACCAGCTGTGCAGAAATCATGTGAAATGCCTGCATTCTGCTGGCTTGTGTCCAACTAGTTGTGTGCAGGATCTAGTTGCAAGAATCATAGGAAGCAACCCTGTACTGAGTCAGACCAGTGGGCAGATCAGGATTGTCTACACTGATTAGGTGTAGCTCTCTAGGGTTTCAGGCATCCTGGGGCACCCCAACCCTACCCGTAGATTCTAAGGATCAAACCGGAGGCCGTCCGCATGCAAGGGTTTACCACTAAGCTACGGCTCTTCCCTCACATAAACAAGTCAGGTGTGTATTGGTTCACCAAGGCAAAGTGGAGGATGCTCTCCACATTAACACAGTGCCCAAAGGAAAAGGCTGCCTTAAACCACTCCTTGTTGAAACTGACCAACCACCTGCAATGCAGGAATCTCAACATGCGGTCCCTCAGCCACTTTGAAACCATCCTGGACCCTGCTTAGCTTTGCAATTGTGCTAGTAGTTTTATTGCCCCACTGGATGCAACCTTAACTGGTTAAAACCTTTAACTATGGAGAAGAAATGTGGTCAAATGCCTTTTTGTGTATGTGAATTCTAACTGAAGGAATGTTGCAATGGATACTACTTGAGATATGGCTTTCATCGAATATACTCTGCACATGAGCCTTGTTGCTTTGTATCTTGAGTGGATATAACAGGGGAAAGAACCAATAAAGTTATTTCTTGCACATCTTCAAAGAAATGAGTTGTGTACCAGAAGATTTACTGTGACCGCTGTACAGTGGTATCTCGGGTTACAAATACTGCAGGTTACAAACACTTCAGGTTACAGACTCTGCTAATCCAGAAATAGTACCTCGGGTTAAGAACTTTACCTCAGGAGGCCCCATTACCTAAAGTGGTACCTCAGGTTAAGAACAGTTTCCGGTTAAGAACAGACCCCCAAAACGAATTAAGTTCATAACCAGAGGTACCACTGTATAATCATAGATATCTAGCCATATTGTTTTAATTTTTTTAAACTATTCTATATGACATCTGAATGCCATTTTATCCCCTTATTATCTCTGCACAGCATGTTTGGCTTTCAAAATAAGGTTGACAAATAAACAATACAGCCATTGTATTAATACAAGTTAGCCTTCATTTAATAAAAGCTTTCATTGCTCTTCATTTTTTTAGCTCTTTCTCCCCTTAGACACATTTTTGTTAAAACTGAAGGCAGAACTAATTCGTCTGAACACATAACTCTAACTTTGCAATAAATAAGGATGGATGGGGAATCCTGTGACAGATCTCCCAATATATGCACAATTCATATAAATTAAAAGTAGGTGACAAAAATCCTAATGAGAAACTGTTTAAATTTCCCATTTATTTCAACCTATTATGTTCATTAAATGTAATTTTGATGTTTTCTGCATTCTTTGGCAGAAGGGTGGAGTTGTGGTGGAAATGCTTGGCTTGCTAGGGCAACATATTAATTCCAAAAAATTAACAAAAAGTAAATAAAGATCTCTAGAAAACAGGAGTGCCAAGAGGAGGGAGTGGGAACAGAATATTTTGAAGGTCTAATTAAAACCATTTTTTCACTCTGCCTTTTAATCTTGAATGCTTTTATCTATTTGCCAGTGGCTGAATTTGGTTGGGAAAGAGTTGCATTGTGGTAAGCCATGATTAAGGGTCTCGGTTTCAAGTTGATTCAACGGGGCAAAAAGAAGCTTACTCAATGCTGTCAGAAAACCTGAGCACTAAATATCAGCCACAGGATTAAAGAGAGTGTTAAATTAGGACTTTCTTGAGAGAGAGGATGCAGAAAAGGAAACATAACCACCCTATGAGCTAATAGAAAACTCATTCTCGACTGCTGATCCTTATGTACTCAAAACTGCCATCTGCACACCAGGAGGAGATATCAGCAGGCCTCAGGAGATTGGCAATACTGAAAATCTTTAAGACAACACAAAAGCTTAGTGAGTGGGATTAGTGGGCATGGAATGCTCATTGAATTTAGAATTCAAAGTCCTGATTTTGACCCCTAAAGCCTTAAATGGCTCAGGACTGCAGTACCTCAAGGACCGCCTCTCCCCATATGAATTGATCTGGATCCTACAATCATCATCTGAGGCCCTTCTTCATGTGCCCTCTCCACAAGAGGTCCAGTGTGTAGCACATGAGAACAGGCCTTTTCGGTGGTGGCTCCCTGTCTGTGGAATGCTCTCCCCAGGGAGGCGTGCCTGGCACCTTCACTACATATCTTTAGGCGCCAGGCAAAAACATTCCTCTATAGCCAGGCATTTGGCTGATTAAACAAACCATAGCCTTCTAAATGTGTTTGTGGGAGGTGGGTGTTATTGGTTGCTGTTGTTGTTAAGATATTATTTTGTATTTTCATTTTGTATTTTTATTCTGTAAACCACCCTATGATCTTCAGGTACACTAATATGATTAATAATAATAATAATAATAATAATAATAATAATAATTGGCCAAGGACACATCTCAAATAAAACTCCCCAAACTGGTCCAGACTGAAGGCATGAAACTGAAAATGTAAAGGGGACAGAATCTAAAATCCTTCTTACAGAGTTTATCACTAAATCAGTTATTTTATCTAACACAGAGTATTTAGTAAGAAATTGTCTAGGCAAATGGGTTTTGAATACAGAAGGGAAGCTTCCCATCACATGCCCTGCACAAATTTTCTGTCTAAACTGAGAGGGCGCCTGTTTATTGTATCTTTAGATAAAGTTAATTACAGTGCTAGTTTTCAGCTTATGTTGTATCTTCCTATTATTTAACGGTTATGATTAAAAAAAAAAAAATTATGCACTGCTAACAGGGTCCTCAAGGCAGTTTGTAGCAAAACACGATTACAGTATGAACATTAAACTAAAAAGAAA
Source organism: Podarcis filfolensis (assembly GCF_964270895.1). Classification (NCBI taxonomy): domain Eukaryota; kingdom Metazoa; phylum Chordata; class Lepidosauria; order Squamata; family Lacertidae; genus Podarcis; species Podarcis filfolensis. The sequence goes on from NC_139610.1 coordinate 55,065,139, forward strand.
ATCATAAAACCCACCATTAGTCATCACCAATTAAAATAGCAAAAAAAACGACAAACAAAACTTTTTAAAAAATCAAATAAAAAGAGTTTGCCCAATTAACCTGCTCAAAAGTACCTGCAGAAAAGTAGTTGCCTTTGATTGTCCTTCTGCTCAGGGCAGTTTCTGTGGGCTGGCTTTTTTTCCCTATTAGCCAACATGCTTTTATCCTGGACTACGTCATCGACTGTCAGGGACAAGAAGATCCCTGGCAGTTGATGTGCCCTTATACAGTGTGCCTTTTAATTTCAAGCCACTTTGGGCGATAATCTTGTCAGAAAAGAAAGCAGCTCGTGAGCTGAATAAAAAGTATTTTCTAGGGGGAGAAATCACCGCTCTGAAATATTTTGGTCCAAATTACACAAAGAGCAGTTTATTTAAGTAGTTTGTTCAGGACCGGGCGCAATCCTTCTTGAACAAAATGTAGCTGGAGGGGGGAGACTGTTCTGGAACGTTTAACTTTCTCCTTTAATGCTACTTGGAAGTCGGTTGGCTCAGTTGGTTAGAGCATGGGGAGAGAGGGAGAGAGTGCCTTGCCAGGCAATATCCACCTAAAACTTAAATTTAAAGCTTTATTTCATTGTCCACGCTATTTTTCAAAAACTGCCCTCGAGTTAAGTTAATAAAAGGCAACATAAACTGGCCCTGGGCTCTCTGGAAAGAAAAAGGCCCCAGGGCAACCACCATAGGAATGCTTAACAAATCGTTAGCATCCAGAGAATGAAAGGAATCTTGTGTGCAGAACACACAGCTGTGCCTTTGCTTCCATGTATATCAACTAAAGGATAGCATTTGGTTAATATTGCCTTGACTTGCATATATCTGTAACTCAGAATGTCAAGGCATGCATGCTGAGTACCTGACATTTCTGCAAGGCTGATATGTGGTGTTTGCATGGCACACCTATCACCCTATACTCCTTACACCCATATGACTTCCTTAAGTACTGGGCAATTTCTTCCAAGTATCCTCTCTCACTTGCTCCTTTCTATGACAATTCCCTTTTCCTCCACTTTCTTCCTCTTTTATGTAGGTACCCTCGGACTTAGAACCTGCAAAAGGACAAAATTCCAGCCAAACTGGGAAGATGGGCTGCTTTTTCAGAGGTGAAACCTTAGAACAGGGGTAGGCAACCTAAGGCCCGTGGGCCGGATGCGGCCCAATTGCCTTCTCAATCCGGCCCGCGGACGGTCCGGGAATCAGTGTGTTTTTACATGAGTAGAATGTGCCCTTTTATTTAAAATGCACCTCTGGGTTATTTGTGGGGCCCGCCTGGTGTTTTAACATGAGTAGAAGGTGTGCTTTTATTTAAAATGCATCTCTGGGTTATTTTGGGGGCATAGGAATTCATTCATTCCCCCCCCCCAAAAAAAATAGTCCAGCCCACCACATGGTCTGAGGGACAGTGGACCATCCCACAGCTGAAAAAGGTTGCTGACCCTTGCCTTAGAACCTGTGAGCACTCCATGCCATCATGCTACCCTGGCGGCCAATCACACTGTGGCTTTAGTGCCACAAGCACATTACAACATAGACCACTTGAATGGTCAGCCAGAGCGTTGAAAATACTTTTATCTGTACAAATGTACTTATAACTTATTCTTTGACAGTGATACCTCAGGTTAAGAACTTAATTTGTTCCGGAGGTCCGTTCTTAACCTGAAACTGTTCTAAATCTGAGGTACCACTTTAGCTAATGGGGCCTCCCGCTGCCACTGCACCGCCGCCGTATGATTTCTGTTCTCATCCTGAAGCAAAGTTCTGTAACCTGAAGCGTCTGTAACCTGAGGTACAACTGTACTTGGATACATTAAACTGAAAGATGCTTACAACACAATATTCTTTTCCAAAAACAGACAGAAAGGAGACACTTTTTAATAATGCCAACACAGAAGCAATATTTTGGTCACACTGCGAACAGTGCCCGCATGAGCACCCTTGAAATGAATGGGAATCGCAGTATGGTTCCTCTTTATTTCAACAAGAATTGTACGTTCCCAGATTGTCACTTCATTTTCCTTAAACCTTTTGTCGTGTTTTGTTTCTTCTGTCCCAATTTATCAAGCCTTCATATCTGCAGCATGTACTTAAAAGGAACAGATATCAAACCAGATAGTCGTTTCAACAAGGGGAAGAGCTTAACATGCCTCAAACTGTGCTGCTGGGAGTTGCTGAAGCCAAGCCAAAATCACTCCCAAAGCCATTAAGGAATGCGCTTGTCCAACTGCCATAAGATAACAAAACTCACAGACTATTTTGCTCAGCAATGCTCCTGTTTATGAGGCTGAAGAGCAAGACTTGTCCAAATACCAACCCCAAGCTCTATAATTAACCTCAGCCCTGGTGCTATAGATGAAACAGAGTGCTGGGTATTTCTTGGCAGGCATGCTAAAATGAGCAAGCCAGCAAGTGTCATCTGCGGCATGAAGTCAACTTGGCATAAAAGTAATGCAGTATCAATACAGCTCTCCGAAAGATACTTCCTCATACGAGGAGCATCTTTACAGCACCACGAGCTTTAAACGTGTCTCCTTTTGGTGGGCACATTCCATAAAGCAGGAATCAAAAGTTATTTTTAATTTGATTTTTGCAGTTGCTTAGCAATAAATACCGAGGGGATGACTCTGTGAATTCATGGATAAGAGCATTGTGCCACTTAAAAGCTTGCACTCGAAAATAGAAATGGAGCCAATAAAGTCACCGCTTTATCTATTTCGGGTCCCTCGTTTCATTCAGCCGTAAAGTGGAAGAAACTTTCCATAACACAGCAACCTGCTCGATTCATGGCCTTCCAGATGTTTGGTTAAATGCTTTCATTTAAAAAAAGCATTTAACCAAAGTCACAGTTGATTTACCAGTTTTAGCTATGGCACAAGGCCCCCCCAGGCCTTGAGTGACCAGAACTACAGTTATAGCTATGTACAGTTTTGTGTGTTGCATGAGACTTCAAATGTTTTTCATGTACAGAACGGCAAGGTTCGTTGATAGAAAAAGATTCGGTGGTACTTACTAAAGACATCTCCTCGCGGTTTCTGAGGATCGATTGGTATCCTGTTGTCAACTGTGAATCCCTGCGGAGCTGTGGTTTCACTAGGAAAGTGCAGCGGCTCTTTAGTTGTGAGTCGTGGTGTTTTTGTCGTTACAGGCTTAGGCGGAGTTGGAGGCGGCGTTGGGGGCCTTGTGACTGGTGGGAGTCTTGTCACTGGCTTCAAAGCTGGCCTTGTGGTTGCAGGCTTGGGTACAAACCTGGTAATTGGTTTGTGTGTCGGCCTCGTGGTTGGCTTTGGGCTGGGTCTCATTGTTGTCCTGAAAGGAGGCCTCGCTGTAGCTGGAGCATTCGGTGGTTTGATAGGATGCCTCACACCACCAGTTTCAGGTATCCTATTTGTCATGCCACCGCTGCCTTTAGGAAAGGTTGTATTTCCCTTAAATACAGTATGTGGGCCAGATGGATCAATCATAACTTTGGGAATAGCTGAAGGAAAAAAACACATGGATGATGTTATCTCTCTATGCAAAGCATACCAAGGACGCAATTGAAATATTCGGAACTTATGTTTGCTTCATGATTATATGAACAGCATCGCATAACTCACAGCATCTGTTAATATCAGTTCCTTTCCTCCTCTCTTTTACTTTTGAAATGTGATTGATATTATTGCTCATACACACCCTTTCATAATAATGAGAATAGTGTGCAAGGTTCAAGCTGATCAATGGTCCCCAGACTTTATTCCCATGGACCACTTGAAAATTGCTGAGGATCTTTGTGGACCAGTTATATATTTTTTTTCTGCCTGTTGCAGCAATTGTAACGCTCTGTGCCAGCCACTGGTTTTTCATTATATTTTTACAGACATGCTGCAAACCACCTGAATGAAGTTTGTGAACCACTGGTCAACCACAGACCACAGTATAGGACATGGTCTTTTCAGGGATGTGTTTGAAAACACTGAATCAAATCTGACACAACCAACACACTCAAGAACCCACAAACTGAGCACATGAAAAGTGTATATGAATACCTCTGAAGTGAAGAAAAACTAAGTTTTGAAGAACTATAAGTACAAGACTATCTGGCTGAAATGTTAAGGTATTTGTTCAGGGTGGGGTGAGTTCTACATATATGAATTGGCCTAAGCTGCAGTGCCATAAGGCGTGAATTGAGTCCCTGCTGCTGAAATGTGATTCTACACTTAGAAAGAGTTCCCCAGGGGAAGAGACTGGCACCTCTGTGGTTTCTGTGGGCCTAACTTACCCATGTTGTGATATAGCCCTATCCCACCAGGATAGTCTTGCATGACAGTGCTAGGCTGCATGGTGGTGCTTGCTAAGCAACATCAATAGGCTGTAGCATTGGTGCAGGGACTCAAGCTGTCTTTGACCCTACTCTTAGGCTGTACGCCAGAACATATTGGAACACTTCTATTACCGTATTGGCCTGAATATAAGCCTCACTTTTTTCCTAAATTCGAGACCGTACAGTATGCAGCCAGGACCGTGGGGCAAACAGTGCCAGGAGAACAGCAAAGTGGCGCCCGCCCCACACATAGTCCCCCATCCTCTCCCCCAAGGCCAGGCAGGGAGAGAGCAAGGAAGAGGAAAGGCCCCTGGCAATGCAGCTTATATTTGGGTATTTTAATTTTTTTTCCCTTTCTCACCCTCCTATTTTAAAGGTGCAGCTTATATTGGGGCCATCACGGTACAATCTGTGTCTCCCGTGTCCTTGGCATTAGCCACTAGAAATGTGAAGCAAGGCTCTGGAGATTCACAATGCAATGTGACAATTTACACAGCAGGTAAGTCTAGACTTTGTGTTGTGTCAAACAAAGTTCCACTCAGAGTCAACCCATGTTCATTAATTTCAAAGGGTCATCTCTGGGTGATGTAATCAGGATAGAAGGGAGGACATTTTTAGCAGCTTCTTCCTAGCAAGTTTAACCTGTGCTTTTGTTGTAGTTTACAGGCTTCGTCTATAAGGTAAATACAAATAACTTCCGGGTTAGCGCGATCGACCAATGGCGGATTCCCTCCGAGCTCCGGAGGGAATCTGCTCAGTAGGGGACGGGTCCTGCCGCGACGGCGACGCGGGGACCCTCAGAAACCACAGGCGCTGAAGCCTGTGGACTTGGTGACTCGGCGGGCACCATTTGCGCCCCCCGACCTGCGAAGGAGCCTTTTTAAAGGCTTCGGAATGGGGGACAGGGAGCGGCGCGGTGCTGTGAGTCGACTGCTTCCCCTACGGAGTGAAGCCGCATGCCATGGTCGGAGAGCGCTGACTTCTTCCTTTGAACATTTGGACTAAAAGTAACAACCCGTGAGTAATACGGAAATTGGACTTAAAATTTCTTTTTTGGATTTGGCACGAGCGGGGAAGGCGCAAAGAGGAAGTCCGTCTCCCCGTCTTGTAAACATCTTAAAGCAAGGACTAGATAACTAAGGTTGAGAGAACACCTTCTTCTTGAGAGGATAAAGGTAATTAATTTCACGTTTTGGCAGTATAAGTGAATTTGCTGGAGGATAAGAGTTAATTTTGAGAGTGGAACCGTCACCCTCCCCCCAGGACCCGGGAGCGATCCGTGAGAGAGCCTGTCGAAGAGACATAGAAGATTTTGACAGCTGTCAAACTAGCTGTCAAAGCTGGGGGAAAAAAGAAAACTTTGTTTCTGTTGTCTTTGCTGGTTATATTTGTTACATTCAGGTAATAAATTGTTGAAAATAAAGAGAAAAAGTTAATTTGACTTTTGGATTGGAACTGGAAGGAATACTAAGTACCAGAACTCCTCTAGAGGGGGCTCTGGGACATTACAAGAATGGCTGCAAGTGGAAAAATACTGACTGAACTGGAGAGGGCTTTCCTTCTCTTGGGAAAGTTACAAGAACAAAGCAATGTTTTGGCTACAAATGTCACAACATTGAATGAAACAGTAAATAAACTTGCTGAATCTGGAAGGGACTTGACTCAAGTCTTTGTATCTGAACAAAAAGTTTTTGTAGCTGAACTAAAAATCTTTGCAGCTGAACAAGAAAAGAAATCTGAGAATTTTGAGAAAGTGGGGAAAGAGATATATGATGATTTGGAGGGAAAGGAAGGAGGAGCTATAATGCCGCAGATGATTAAGGAGAGCCAGAGGCCTGCTAAGATGGATATAAAGGAAAATAAGAATCGGATCATGAAAATCTGGTTTGAATTGAAGAATGAGGAATGGAGAGATCCCCTCATGTGGAGATCTGAAGACCTATGGATTATAAACTTGACTAAAGTGGAAGCTGGAGTTTCTGGGACATTTGGACTTAAAAGAAGTAAGAAACAAGATTTGGGCTACACTTTTAAATATGGAGGTCTGGCTGGAAGAAATATGGACCTTATTGGGACAGAGCTTCTCCGAGATTTGGTGTTTAATACAAAGGACTATCAAAAAAACCGGCAGAGAGGAATTGAGAGAGAATTAAGAGCCTCGGACGTGAGGTCACCAGGCTGACAGCAGATAGACTGATGGACATTTGTTGGAGTTCGAAACCGGGAAAGGCGGGGAGTGGGGCTTTGGGAATCCAAAGGGTGTACAATTATACTTTGTTTCTTTGTATTTTGTTTTGCTACTTATATCAAAATGGGGAACTCGTGAAAGGGAATTGGGGTCGACCTTAGAAAAAGATATTAAGAATAAGTACTGACGTATAAAGACTGAGGTTTATGTTAAAATTGGTTAACTAAAATGAATTAAATATAATAAGGTAAAATTTGGGGATAAGAACTTGCTGAACTAAAAATTGAACTGGAATACAAGAAGGGGAGGTGTGGGGAAGTCAGGGAAATATGTTATTGAAAGTAAGGAATGCAAATTATATGTGTGGTTTTTTTGTTTTTTTGTTTTTTCTCTATTTTTTGAAAATTTCAATAAATATCTTTTAATATATATATATATATATATATATATATATATATATATATATATATAAGGTAAATACAAATAGCCATCTAGCCTTGACATAGAACAAATAATCTTTTCAAATGACTGAGACACTTAGTGTTTGAAAAGCTATAACCACATCCTTAAAGGTTAAGGGTAAAGGGACCCCTGACCCTTAGGTCCAGTCGTGGCCGACTCTGGGGTTGCGGCGCTCATCTCGCTTTATTGGCCGAGGGAGCCAGCGTACAGCTTCCGGGTCATGTGGCCAGCATGACTAAGCCGCTTCTGGCGAACCAGAGCAGCGCACGGAAACGCCGTTTACCTTCCCGCCAGAGTGGTACCTATTTATCTACTTGCACTTTGACATGCTTTTGAACTGCTAGGTTGGCAGGAGCAGGGACCGAGCAAAGGGAGCTCACCCCATCGCAGGGATTCGAACCGCCGACCTTCTGATCGGCAAGTCCTAGGCTCTGTGGTTTAACCCACAGCGCCACCCGTGTCCCTAACCACATCCTTACTTCCCCACAAAAATGAATAAACCAACAAAGGAATTATTGTTAAGGAAGAGGACTTATCATTTTCTGCAACTGTTACATTGGTTATCTGTCATCCAAACATCTAAGGGTTGAAGCCTCACTGCATTAGGAACGGTACAAAGACAGACGGAGACCATCCCTTACCCCACATTTCCCTCTGATATGCCATCTCAGAGAGAAGCACATTAAAAGGATCCCGTTCACCTCTGCCATGCGCCTCAGCTGAGCCAAAACCCGTCTCATTTTCAATAATATCGAAAGCTGGTGAAAGATTTAGCACTATCAGCAAGGCTATCAGTCGTGTTCTCGAAAGAAAGACATCTTTGAAAATCACCTATTTGGATCCATCAAAGTCTTTCATGCAGGTTGCCTGACCAAGTCAGGTTTCTGTGCAGTCCAACAATAACCACACTACCAATCTTGTTTCTTCACAATGACAGGCAAGCACGTTTCTAATTCGCATGCGGAAAATTCCTCCCAGCAAGCAAAGCAAAAGAAGCCAGAAGCAGCTTCTCTTGCACAGATTCTCAGATCTCTCTTAAAAGCTAGTCACATGCTGTCAAAAGCATGCAGGAAACAGAAGTTACTATTTGCTTCTATAACTTTATAAACTCTCTAACTTTACAAACTCAGAGGTGACTGTACCATGCAAAGTCCCTAAAGATTTCAACATGCTTCAGACAACAGGAAGGAGTAATTTGGGGGACAGAATTTACAAATGCGGATGTCTATAAAGACATCTTTAAAGGTTTTCTTCCTTTCTCCTGTGATTCTTCACATATAACTATTTTCAGCGAAAACAGTGAACATACTATGCTTCCTTATACTGAATCAAACCATTGGTACACCTGGCCAAACTCTGTCTTCTTTTCAGGTGGCCTTAACCTCTCCAAGGTTTCAGACAGAGGGCTACCTGCTACCTGAAATCCGAATTATAAAGCACTGAATTTGGAGCTTTCTGCACACTCTGCCACTGAACCTGACCAGAATCCACTGGGTTAAGCCAATGACTTCCAAATGTTCAGTTAAGATCAAGTTATAACTATATGCTTCAAGGAAGGCTTCTTGAAATGGGCACTGAGGCCCTGAGCTGTGAAAAGCAACTGATAGTGCAAAGTAGGAAAATGGCTTTCAACTCAAAGAGGGACTAGTGCATAAATGGCTGGGGAGACTTCTTAAGAAAGACCACATTGCTTAGTACTTGAACTCTATAATGAAATCATAGAGATGTGTGTGATCTGCTGAAGTTAACTACTGAGAATTACAATTTTATGCAATGCACTCCATGACAGGAAAAGCATTAATAGCAGTCAACAGGAAAGGCTTAGGCAAGCAGACCATATTCCTAAGAAAAACCGCAGACTGCAAAACATTAAAACAATTAGAGCAATGTACAGAGATGTAACTGCAAACTACGACCACTGGCTTTTCATTCTAAAAACGAAAAGTGCTTGAGGAAATTTATTTTTACACTGGCATATCAAGGCTCATAAAACTTTAAATACACTATCCATTCCTTCAAAATTAGATGAGTGTGATGGCACGAGAATGCCTGGCGATGTTTCGGGATTTGGAATTCAAGAAGAAAATGATCATTACGTACTTATGCAGTTCATTCCGTCACCTCTGTATCCTTCTTTACATTTGCATTTGTAAGATCCCTGCGTATTGTAACACTGTGAAAAACTCCCACACTGATATTGGCCAAGTGAGCATTCATCTATGTCTGAAACGAAAAACATTGCATGAAACTCGTGTGATAGCAATCATAGGGCACATTTTAAAACTGAGCATCAATTATCATTCTCTTGCTTGCTGAAATAGTGAAGCAAATCAGGAATAGGTAATCTGTGGCCCTCCAGTTATTGATGATCTTCTATTATCACTGACCATTGGGCATGCTGGCTGGGACGGATGTGAGTTGGAGTCTACCAACATCAGGAGGGCCACAAGCCAGGATTTAGGTTTAAGCTACTGGAGGTAATGGGGCCCTTTATATGTCCAGCTGTCCTTTGTCGAATATTCGGTATGCTATATGGTAATTTATGGGCACCCTGTATATAGAAATGAGCAAACCAGTGATATTTTAGGGAGCAGGCTAGCAGGCAGGGCCTATTACAGTGGTACCTCGGGTTACATATGCTTCAAGTTACATACACTTCAGGTTACAGACTCCTCTAACCCAGAAATAGTGCTTCAGGTTAAGAACTTTGCTTCAGGATGAGAACAGAAATCATGCTCCGGCGGTGCGGCAGCAGCAGGAGGCCCATTAGCTAAAGTGGTGTTTCAGATTAAGAACAGTTTCAGGTTAAGTACGAACCTCCGGAACAAATTAAGTACTTAACCCGAGGTACCTCTGTACTTATATCATAGGAGCCTACACAACACAAAATACTGTTGCTGTATGTAGGTTTTATTTTATTTATTTTTTTATCTTATATTTTGGAAATGTACATCCAGGTTTTTTTTCCTTTAAATTTTTTTGGGCCTCCCAAGAGAGTGGAGCACTAAGCTATAGCTTGTTTAGCTAATACGTAAATCTGGCACTAGCCACAGGTTTCCCATCCCTAAAAGAAATTGTATTTATATTTTAACATACTGAAACACCAGTTGTGAAAATAAAAAGAAGTTGTTGACAAATGATTGACTTTATTGGTATTCTGAGGCCCAGCCCCAACACTAGATGTTCAAAATAGTCTTTGGAAGTAACCCTTCTGCCGCAACAAATGCTTGCATATTTTTAGTAAATGGTTTTTAAAGAGGCATTGGAAATTTTGTAGGCAGGCAAGCGAGAAGGAATGGCTGAGATATTTTAGGCCATTCTAATTATAACTTACAAGTGGGAAAGAAAAATATATATATATTTTTTAAAAAACAAAAAACTTACGTCTAGTAATTCGCTTCATGAAAACATTCAACACACTTCCAAATGCATATTAGGATGTGCAAAGTCAAATTATATTCGGCTGACTACGTGGTTCCTCCATAAACAGTTGGAAAAAATATTGGTTATTTACAGGAGTTTGGCCATTGTTTTGAGGATTCCAATCTTTTGGGTGAAAGTTTTAGGAAAGTTTTATGTCTTCTACTGAGTCAGTGCATTGATCCATCTAGCTCAGTACTATCATCACCATTATCTACCGCCCTTCATCCGAAGATCTCAGGGCTGGCCACATTAACTGGCAGCAGCTCTGAGGGCTTTCAGGAAAGGGCATCTCCCAGCCTCACCTAGAGATGCTAGGAATTGAATCTGGGACTTTTCACATGCAAAGCAGATGCTCGAACCCTGAGATACAGCACTTTTGCTTCACTGCTTGCATGTTCTCACAGTTCCCCTGAGGAACTGTGGTGTGGGGTAGCTGAAGCAGCTGTGCAGCACTCCTGTTTGTTGTCTTGCCTATGGGTAGGCAACCTAAGACCCGGGGGCCGGATGCGGCCCAATCGCTTCCTCAATCCTGCCAGCAGACGGTTCAGGAATCAGCGTGTTTTTACATGAGTAGAATGTGTCCTTTTATTTAAAATGCATCTCTGGGTTATTTGTGGGGCATAGGAATTCGTTCATATTTATTTATTTTTTCAAAATATAGTCCGGCCCCCCACAACGTCTGAGGGACAGTGGACCAGCCCCCTGCTGAAAAAGTTTTCTGACCCCTGGTCTAGTCCACGTTTAGCTATGAGGCACTGGGCCCCTATTTGGGTGCTGAAGCATGGAGGAATATGTGGTATCATCAGTTTCAACAGCAGAAGCAGTGATGCCAGCTAGATGACTAACAACTGCTACCATAGGGCCAGTGTTTGCTCAATGGCACATATCGTCTTCTCTCCTCAGGTGGGAGTGGAGCCTAATGCATGTGTTAGCTTCCAGTTTGTCAAAAATCTTTTCGAAAAACCTCAGTAACGGATTGCTCAGTGGTGATCAGCAATAGCAACGTTCGGGATTTCTGCGGCAAAGAGTTCTCTGCACCTGAGCCTGCAATAAATCCGAATGTGGACCTTTATTTGCACAGGAATTGTTGGAGAGGTCACCAAAAAGTTTGTTATATGCACGGGCCTTCGCAAGAATGAAATCCTGCTGACAGGTCATAGATTATTTTAATGGATAAGGCCTACGTTAGCTATTTCAGGACTTTGCAAATTAGTTCATTGTGAAGAGCTTGTGCAGCAGCTATAAAAAATCTTTCCCTTCCACAGCCTCTTATCCCCTAAATCTCAGTAAATCTTAAATTAGTATTCTACCACACGCAAATCACATTGGAATCTGTCTCTGTTTTAAGCCGGCTGATTGGGAACGAGAAAACTCATGACCATCAAGATGAGGTATCGGCTGTAATGCCAGTTACAGTGTGAATGCAATACTTTTTAAAAATTTAGCACTGAAGTAACTCTTAAGGAATTGAAGACAACTTCTGTGCAATTACAGAAAAACGGGGACTATGCAGATTTGTCATTTGTTGATGTGCTGTCTGAACTGCTTTATCCACCAGAGAGGAGTTTGTGGACTTTGTAGTATTATCCCCAGCCGCAAAAATGGGACGAGTAGTGGAGGCAACAATTCTAGCCCAATGTGAGGGAAAGTTTCTGTATTCTAAGGATGGAACTACACATTATGGGAGATATAGACCTGCATATCTCAATAAAGGTAAAGATAAAGGACCCCTGACAGTTAAGTCCAGTCGCGAACGACTCTGAGGTTGCGGCGCTCATCTCTTTACTGGCCGAGGGAGCTGGCGTTTGTCCACAGACAGTTTTTCCAGGTCATGTGGCCAGCATGACTAAGCTGCTTCTGGCGAAACCAGAGCAGTGCACGGAAACGCTGTTTACCTTCCCGCCGGAGCGGTACCTATTTATCCACTTGCACTTTTGACGTGCTTTCAAACTGCTAGGTTGGCAGGAGCTGGGACTGAGCAACGGGAGCTCATCCCGTTGCGGGGATTCGAACCGCCAACCTTCTGATCGGCAAGCCCAGAGGCTCAGTAGTGGTGGAGCTGTGCTGAAGATGCAGGACTACTGTGATTTGGGGGGGGGGGTCTCATGATGGGCTGTTGTGCACATCACAGAAGGGAAGACTGCCTATGCCTCCTGTAATAAGTAGGTAGATTTGGAGTAACATTATATTTTGCACACAGTTTTCTTCTAGGAATGCTTTTGTGATCAGCTCATTTCATTACCGTAGCACTGGTATTTGCCTCCAATGTACATCAAATCAAATCCTTTATGGCACTTGCAAATATAGCTTCCAAAGGTATTGACGCACTTCCTGAATCGAGGACAGGTAACTCTGCCAGTGGCACATTCATCCACATCTACAAGTAGAAATCCATTAATTTCACCAAAAGGTTTAATCATAGTACATTCAAAAGTATGTTCATGCGACAAAACCCGAAGGTCAAAAATACTTTTTGGAAATTACCTTTTGCTCTAGCTTTGTGTTTTAAACTGCCTCACGGAAAATACGGTTTTGTTTTTAAGGCATATCCATGCTCAACTTTTCTGTCTCTCCCCACCCATTTCTCCAAGGCTCTCCCCTCCCAAACTCAGGTCACACACAAGACTTCCTTTTGTGCCACAGTTCTAGGTACAGGACTGGACTTTAAAGTTCCATGTATGAGTGCTGGAGTTTTATTGTCCCAGAGCTTTCCCTGGGGAAATCCACGTTATACTGCATTAAAACCAGATTTTTTTGCAGATTGTTGTTTGCTCCAATTCAGCAGTAAGACACAGGTCTGCCCAGGAAAACGCCAGAACCCAAAAACCCCCCACCAAGCTTAGGCACAGAGCTTTAAAGCGTCTGTAAAACTGGATAGAGGAGTAACACAGTTCAGTTTTGTTTCCCAAACCTGAATGGATTTTAGTATAGTATACAGTTACCCATGTGATTTTTGGTGAAGTACTGATTGTAGGAGAAACTTGAGGGGCATTAGCAACAGTTTTTGTTGGGGGGCAGTAAGGGAAAGATGCAAAGCCTCAGACTCATGCTTAAAATAGGTGGTTTGTTATAGTCTGAAAGTTGTCTGACACATTTCAAGAACGATCAATCCTGGGGCAAAAGGTCTTCATATATATTACTCTGTTGAACCAGTTGAATAAACTCACTCAGGGAACATTCCTTCAGTCATGAAAATGTTCTTTCACAAAAATATTTCCTGAGTGAATTGTTTCTGCCGAGGTACCAGGGTAAGAAATACAGTGACCCTTTGCTCCTGAGAAGATTATTCTCAAAATGTGTCAGGCAGTATTTTCAAAACTCCACTCTGAGACTTTGACCTTTCCCTTTCCCCCCAGTGCTGATGCGCATCAATTCATTCACTATTAGATATTGCCTTTAATTTTAATTAAAAGTCACTGGGTGAACTCACACAAAACACCCATGTATAGTTTTGTGCCCTCCAGATGTTGCTGGACTCCAACTTCCATCAGCCCTAGAGCCAGCATGGCCAAGATTGAGGGCTTATAGGATCTGTTATCCAGCAACATCTAGACGCATGGTACCCACCCCTAGTTTAGCTGTATCCAGCCTAATCAAAGTGTCAGCTCCTGTGCTTCTCCCCTGCAACATATAACCTAAGTCGTCTTTGTAGATGACAAAGCGGCAGCAGGATTGCCAGCTTTTTAATTAGCTCTGCTCTTGTTAGTCTATCAGGAAAAAATAAGTTGGCGAAGGCTGCATTTAGGAGTAAGCTTCCTTGATCACAATGCGAGTAACTTTCCAGTACACACACAGAAAGGATAGGCAACAAAATACAGAGACTGTCTCGGGTAAAAATGGGCAGTTTTAAGCATGTGCTATTAGGGTGTGTATGTGTTTTGCTGCTGGCATCCATCTGTCTCAGGAGATAATGAAAGAGTTCATCTTCAGGGGTGAAGTCAAACCATTGGAGAGTTACAGTGCCTGCTGTGGCTGTAGAGACAAATACAGGAGAGACATGTTTTGTTGCAGCTGGGGCAGATGACGGCATGTACCATGACATTTTTCCCCTCTGCACTCCTCCTAGTGATCATTTCTCCTCTGGTCACTGCTGTGGATACATGACCTGACTGATTGTCTCCAGGCACTGTGGTCATCTGCAAGGGGTTCCCCCATGTGTTGTCAGCTATCCTGTCACATTTGCGGACATCTTTGTAATGCAGAGTTGGTCTGCCAAGGGACCTGGTGCCTGAAGCCAGCTCCACATGGAGCACGTCCTTGGGGATCCTGCCAGCTTTTGTTCTGTGGACATGACCAAGCCAGTGTAGATGTCGCTGAGACAGGAGTGTGAAGATGCTGGGAATATAAGCTTGGGAGAGCACATTTTTGTTTGAGGCTCTGTCCTGCTATGGTATCCCCCAAATCTTCCTGATGTAGTGCATGTGGAAGGCATCGAGGCATCGTTTTTGGTGAGTGTAAGTTGCTCACGACTCACTTCCATAAAGCAGTGTGGTCAACCGTGTGTGTGTGTGTGTGTGTGTGTGTGTGTGTGTGTGTGTGTGTTTCAGCCAAACAACCATCCGATGTAGCAACAACAGCTCCGTGTAAAGCTAGGTGTCTTGCCTCCCACCCACCAGTGCCAATGGCCAACAACAACCACTGCTGCCCAGAATTCCCCAGTGTGCATGAAAGGGAGAAATAACACGCTTACAACTTTTGACTTACCTACACAAGTTCTACCATCAGGAGCTAGTTGCAAGCCTGGGGAAGGACAACGGCACCGCACCTCCCCTTTCACGACATCACAGCCGTACTGACAGTTTGCCATGGAACATGAGAGAGCGTCTGTGGGAACATCGTACAAATTAAATTATTTGTTATCAACAACAACATTTCAGAGGCTTTGTGAGATTGGGGAAGGGAGGCCTAGCTCAGTGGTAGAGCATTTGTCTTGCTTGCAGAAGGTCCCAGCTTTAATCCCTGGCATCTCCAGGTAAGAAGGTGAGAGATTGCCTGCCTGGAACCCTGGAGAGCTTCTGCCAGTCAGTGTAGACAATATGGAGTTAGATAGACAGGGCTTCTTGGAGAACAAAACATGTTTTGTTTGATCTTACCTACTTAGTGCAGGAACCAGCCTCAATCTGGTGAACCTCCAGGTGTTGCTGGACTAAGACTGCCATCATTCTTGACTTCTGGCCAAGCTAGAAGGCACTGATGGGAGTTGTAGTCTAAAACAACTGCAGGGTACCCTGTTGGAGAAGGCTGTTGTACAGCAAAGCTCCAGTATAGAGGGAGTCCATTATTCAAATGACCACCCTATCCTGTGGTGATTTTAATTGTCTGTATTCTTCTGTCAAACAGTCCCAGTTACTGATATGGGAAAAACCTGTGACAGAATGGCAATATCTGTAACCACCCTATGATTTCTGTACCTTGAAGTTACTCAAGAGGTTGGCTGCTGTGTTTTTGCAGAATGGATCTTTCAGTGAACTGACTAATGAAAAGCAATTTCCATTCTTAGAAGAAACTGGTATGCTTTTATCTGAAACCCTCCTTCTAAAAGCTAATCTCTTGGCTGTAGGGAAGGTTCTGTCATTCCCTCTCCCATTCTTGGTGTGGTGAAGTATTCAAAATATTCACTTTTGTAAGAGGAAGGAAGAACCTGGCCACTGGGGAGTTTTGTACTACGGTTTCCAAACACACAAACCAGCAGGCACCTGACAGTTTTAGTGAGTTGTGTTTACATTGTACAGTAACACACAGCCAGGTATGTTGCAGCTCTTGCTAAGAACAACATTCCCAAATGAGCTGATTGTGAGAGAGAGGCTGTGCTTGTATATTTCGAAGAAATTCAATTTCTGCGTACTCCAAAATTAACTGACCTGATCCACACCACCCAGACAAATGTGTGAATTGGAAGCTACAGTAATTGTCCTTCTACTACTCCAAATATTGCCTTTCAGTTCTTGGCTCAAAAAACCCAAACCAAAATTCATCAAGAATGTAGATTTTAAGATAAAATATATTTTGAAATGCATGCATTGACGAAGTACAGTAGAACTTAGTTACATACAGTTCATGACAAAGTACAAGGGCTGTATATAACTAAGTTCTACTGTGAGTAGGGTCGTTGAAATTAAGGACCTAAGTTAGGTATGTCATTTAATTACTGTTGGTCTACTCTGCTTATGACTGACATTGGATACAACCCCATATTTTTACACACACACACACACACACACACACACACTCAAACACTAATTTATATTTTTAATGTGATTATTTTCTGAAACAGGACAGAACAGATTTATCGATGAACATGGGCTGCAAAGAAACTGCTCTGTCCATCCCATATATCTTGCAATAATAAAAATAATGGGATGAATTATTCCATTTTTATTGTTTGCTTTTCCAGTTTAGCAGACCGTTCATCCTTTACTCGCGGCAACGTTTTCTTTAATCAATTAAAAAAAAACCCTAAACAGAAGGGTCTTGACTTACTAGAACATGATCCATCTGGCATAAGCATGTATCCATTCAGACAATAACACTTGTAGCTGCCATAGGTATTCATGCACCGGTGTTTGCATGGTCTTGGTTTCAGACCACACTCATTGAGATCTAAAAAGGGCACAGAGGGGAGGAATCAAAAACAGAGCAGGCATTGCATATTGGCATCTTTAGAATTGCAGGAGATGGTAGTGATAAGGTTCTCAAAACCAGACCAGCCTTGATCCTAAAATGCCTCTTGCCATATATTCCCATACCTACATATAGTCAGAAGGACAGTCTGTTTGCAGTACTTCTAATCTCATAACAATAGAGGCATTGCACACTCCTCACTTCCATCCCACATCAATTTTCCTTGCCTATGTAGCTGTAGTCAATGTAGTCAATTATCCCTGCCTATGTAGCTTTGTTGGCACCAGACTTAACCTGCATCAGTATAAACGATTCCTAAGGTCTGGGTTGGTGTAAATCATAATCATTATTAAAGCTGACTGGCTGGGGAGAGGAGGAGTTGTAAGTTTGGAGTGTATGGTTCAGCATCCCTCAGAACAGGGACAGGCAACCTTTTGTCTGTCAAGGGCCACATTCCCACAGGGCTAATCTGTCAGAGGCCACCTGCCAGTGAATCAAAGTCAGCATGGGATGGGGCCAGAATCAAAAGTGTGTGGAGTCATCCATTTTCTCTTTCTGCCATTTGCTCTTCCTTTCTGCCATCCCCTTCCTTTCTTCCTTCTCTCTCTCTCTCTCTCTCTCTCTCTCTCCCATCCCTTTTCTTTCTCTCCTTTTCTGCCACACCTTCCATCTTTTTTATCTCCCTCTTCCACCACCCCACTCCAACAGACTGAAGGGAGAGGGGCAACATAATTTTTGCCAGAATATTTTTAGGACTGACATTCTATCAGCCCTAGGATAGATTTGGCTATAGATAGGCACGTATGACTCAATTGCTCCATTTCCTTTAAAATCAAGTTCAGCTAAACTCTATAGGTTAGAAGGCAGATATTAAGTGAAGAACATAAACTAAACCCAGCAGATAGAGTAGGTTCCTATCTTTTTCTCTCCCAAATAATGCAGTGGCTTAGTAAAACTAAATCCCAGTCCACCTGTTGTATTGTTTGGATCATTCTACTGAGCTTTGAATCTGACACCATCTGGCATAATATATTTTGGTACTCAACTGTAATGATATTGGCTAGCTATTAGTGGCATAGTCTAAGAATAATGTGCACATACTTTAAGTGTTTCTGCTGGGAAGTGTATTCATACTTTGTTCCAGTAAGCTTCTATAAGTTGCTGAATTTTAATTAAATAGGCACAAAATATTTTTACTGGCTTTACTCGATTGCTTCATCAGCAAGACAGTGCGAGCATCTACTATTGTGCTAGAGTTTTGTTTAATGTTTTGAGATTCACTTCTTGCAAAACATTCTAGAAACTTTAGGAAGATGCATAAGGTCACATTTGTTTTCCCACCACTGGTGTTCCATTCACTGGCCAAAAGCAATACAAGGGGCTTAATTAAGGGTCTCCATTATAATTCCACTAAATCTAAACAAACATTGTGTGATTCCTTCCCTTCCGCAGCCATAGCTTCTTCTGGGAAATGGTTTACACTTTCAAGTTATATTTGTAACAGCTTTCCCTCTGCCTTGTTTAGAGCACATAGTACACAGGCAAGTGAAAGAAAAGTCATCAAAACCCTTTTTATGGTTGCTGTGGCTAGTTTGTTGTTCTTTTCGCACACTTCTTACCATTTCAGAAGCACATTCAATATGTGTGTGTAGCAGGTTTTGCTCTGTGGTATTTCTCTCAGTGGTTTTCTCTTCCATTTGAACTAGCTAGGAAATGCCACTGATTCCATGTGCCTTGTGAATATCAGTTATGCTGAATCAATGCAATGGACATCTGAAAAATACATCACCTGGAACTACCTTAGCATAGTTGCATTGGGTGGCCACAAATGCTGATGGACACCAGCTACCATAGACTCTAACCAGAGGCCATACTGGCTCAGCCTGATGGGAGATGGAGTCCAAAAACATCAGGTTTCCCTTCCCTGTTTAAAATATATTCTCCACTTCTTCAACCATGGCACAGCTTCCTTTCTCAAGAGTCAAATGGTTTCCATCAGTGGGGCGGTGAAAGCAACCACTATTTTCTCCAACCATGCCCCTGCAAGGATAATATATCATGACTGAATCAGGGAACTAGACACTTTAAAGAGGAACATGTGCCCTGTGACACTCAACTTTCATCAGCCTTGACTGGAACTGATGGCTGGAACTGATGGAAGTCCAAGCACATCTATAGGGCACCATGTTGTCTGCTGGTTCCTTGGTGTGTGAAATCATTTCACAAATGTTGCATTGGAGAAATATATACATATTAGCTTTGTCTAGGTCAACAAATAATCCTTTCAACATCCCTGTAAATTAGATCACTATGATTATCCCTAAATGCCAAAGAGGGTGTGTGTGTACAAGGCTAAAAGAGAGAGTGCAGCAAAGAGAGAAAAGGCCATCCATTTTCATGGAGGAGAATAGTGTTTAGCCAGGAATTTCCTGGGTTTTTAAACAACTCATTCTCTTAGCCACTACACTTCACAACTCATCTTACATATGGTTTTATATTGTGATGTTTAGGGGAGGACTGTTTATTACTGAGCAGGTTCAGGCTAACATTAACATTTAGCTTGGAGTCAGAGAAATGTAAGACTCTTAATAAATTGGCACGTACATGCTGTGTTTACTGAAAAGGTCAGGAAACTTTATCTTTTGTCTATTTCTTATTTCACAGGCTCTCCAAACATTTCACTTAGCACAATTTCTCTCTGGACAAAAGAGGGGAAGAAGTATAACCCAGCAGCCTGAATCTTCTAAGATGAAAAGTTCCAAAGACTTTGCAGAATCTTTTCACAACATCTATCGCAATCCTCCTTGCTTCTTTGCAAAACTTCTAATGGGGGTTAAGAGGGTTTTTTTTAATGAACCCACTTATACTCCTCACTGAGATTTCCCTTCATTATTCCAAGTTAAACAATTTGACAATGATGCTATTCACACTCATGGGGTGGGGTAGGGAACCAACAACAACAACAACAACAACAACAACAATGCAAGAAGAGTGTCACCGTCAAAGCTGCATACTGAAAAGCTTTTAGAGCAGGTTGGATGCTGCAGCACTTTGGAAAAGCAGTCTCAGAAATAAGCACAGGCTGCTAAGCTTGAACATCACATTGCAAGAAGAAAGACAGTTAATGTGAACACATGAATTACTCCAGAAAGACAACTACTTGTGTGCTGCTATATTTGCATGAGAGCTACAAAGAGATAAGCAAGACTCCTCCTACAGTAATGTGGTGTGCTGTATGTAATAATGAATTATTAGTTGATCCTGAGGATATAATTGCATCCCTACATTTCATTATTGGCCTGAAGCTGCTTTCAGTCATGCATCTGGGGTCAGTATCAGGGGCTGGCATCAATGGATACCTGCAAAGAACCACAACCTGCTGGGTGCCCATCTCTAAGCCCTGGAGGTGCCAAATCCTGCCGCTCTTTTTCTTTGCTGTGTCTACCTGTTCACCTGCTGTCTCTAAGCATGGAAGCAATGACAAGGATGATGCAAAGGTTGGATGGACCCTGGGGAAGAAGACAAATTGGCAGCAATGACAATGAGGAGGAGGAGAGCCCCCTCAGAGAGGTGAGTCCCCTAAAGGAAGTTTCTTGCCCAAGGCCCACCACAAAAAAACTAGCAGTGTCCTCTTTTCACACAATTAACTCTGCAGATTCCTAGTATATGGAAGTGACAAGTGTATGGAGGACACAGCCTGGGGCTGTTTAAAAAAAGCATAGGGAGAGATTCATGTCACACCTTGTGTCACATCTCAAGTACCATCCAATGAATGGCTTTGACACTACTGAGAAGACTTTCCCCACAGAGGAGGAGATGCTATAGTGTGACTTGCAGGGGGGAGGGCAATGGTCACAATTTGTCAGCAACAGGTGATCCTGGACTGAAGTGTGAGCACAATTTTCCCAACAACAAAAGCACCTGCACCCAGCAGCCCTCCTTTTCCAACCACCACCAAGGATCCCTAGCAAAAACACAGCACTGCTCAAGAGCATTCAGATTTTGATCGTCAGCTTCAAACTGTACTGTGCCAGCGAGCATCACAAACAATCGGGAGCAAGGATCTGTGTGGCTTGATGCAACTTTTAAGAATTGGTTGTTGCTGGCGCTGTCTCGAAGGACAGTGGAGTGGGCCTCTGGGGGTGAAGTCAAACCACTGTTTTAGCAGTACTGAAGTGACGTCCCTGGGGGCGCAAGCCTGGGCAATGTGTTTAGAGGTCCTCGGCTGCCCAGGCAACAAGCCCCACCCCACCTCGGCCTCTCTGATTTGGTCCAAAAGGAAAGCAAAGCAATACGTTCGGCACCAGCTTGGCTTCAGGAGTTGCCAGAAGGAGGCGTACAAGATGCCATCCGTCTTGGGGACTCCAATCCGGATTTGTGCAGCGTTTACTCCTTTCCCTGTTCTTCTCCTGAAGATATCCCACAAGGAAGTGGAGATTTAGGATCAGAGTTTTCCTTCTCCTAGATGGGCTATCTTCCCAGGTTGATGAGCTCCATCTGCTCCTTGCTTCCCTCTGCAGCGTGTACAGAAAATGCCTTCTTGACTGTTGTTCTAATACCAAGTCAAGTTATTTAACCATCCATCCCAGTGCTGTCTTCTCTGCCTGGGAGTGGCTCAGGAAGAGACCTCAAACAGAGATACTCCTGTTTGAAACCCTCAGGAGCCATTCCCAGTCAGCGTAGGCAATAGTGAGATGGATCAATGATTTGACTTCAGATATGGCAGCTTCTTAATGTCTACTTATGCTCCTAACTGGAGATTCAGTAACTGAACATGGTCATTCTGCATGCAGAACATGTGCTCTGCCACTAAGCTATGGCCACTCTTCCTCAGATATTAATGCCTATGTCAGGATGGCATGTAATGCTATAAGTTGCAAGACTGCCTGTATTGGTCATGTGTCACTGCCATTCCCACAGTACATGTTATGTTTTACATGCATTAAACATGCTAACCCAGACATTAATATCTGTGTCAGAACTACCCCAATATTAAAGATTATTAAATAAAATTCTTCGGCCTATTTCAATCAGACTGTTTCCTTAACCAATGCAGGATTTGGGTTTTGTTGTATTTTGTTTTTAGTGCTTTGGTATTTTATGGATTTGTAAGTTGCTTTGAGACTTTGTGAAAAGTGATGAATAAATGTAAATAACAACTATGGCAACAGACTGTTTTCTTGGTCTGAAAAAGAGCTTAGAAAAAGCAGCATGTGTCGTAAAAGATCTGAGTAGGAAGGGAACTATGAGAGCAAATGAAGAGAATTGTCTAAGGTCAAGCCTTTCCAGGAGAGAGAATTGCAGCCTCAAGGAAGTGTCAAAGCAAAGTCGCTTTGCATGCCAATTATATTGCAGGCTGGGCTTTCACATGGCAGCCAAAATAAGTTCATTGTCCTTTCAGCACACTTGCAAGAGGTTTCATGGTGGGGGTTTAAAGCCGTGCAGGTGGAAGGAACGCACCACCTGAAGTAAAGGATTGTCCTCACCCCTCCACGGGAAATGTGTTGCATGATGATCTGGAGGGCTGAAAAAATGTGGTTCACTGGGCCAGTCGTGTGAGGTTGCATATGGGTGGTCAGCTTCACATGTTGAGGAGAAGGCATAGCAGAAGTCAAAAGACCGAGACCCAGTAAAACAACATGGCAAATACCATCAAATACCTGTATGTGCAGGCATGGAGCTCTGGATAAGGAGAATTTTAGGCGTATCCCGTTATAGACCTTCACACTGAACACCAAGCGAACTACAGATTGCACATGAAAAGTCTTTTGCATGTAACTTATGCTTCCCTCCTAATCCAGAGGTGGAAGTGCTTACTTTCTGGGGAGAATCAGCAGATATTCAGGGCTATTTTACCCTTTCTTTGCATACAGATTCTGTCCACCTAGTATTCTATCCCACCCCCAACAGTTTAAAATCATTTCCCCTATGTCAATTCCAAAAGCAGAGATGACACTAGCTAGTGGCTGAGTGGCCTGCCCTCTGGGAAAGCTGTTTCAGGGAAGAATTAGTGACCACAGGGCAGTAAACTCCGCATGTCTGTTATCTTAGCCAGCACACAAATGGATCCACAGGTTTGCCTCCTAGTTCTACTGTAAGATTTGTCGAGGTCCTGCTGATTCTTTGAACTGTGACTATTTCAGATTATTATTTCAAATAAAATGTAAGTGACCACTTATATGTTATAAAAAGAGGAAATGCGTCATCATCACCACCATAAAAAAGGAATGACACTATAAATAGAATGCAATAGAACGGTAGAGTTGGAAGGATCATTTAGTCTCAACCCCCTGCAATGCAGAAATATGCAGCTGTCCCATGTGGGGATTGAACCTGCAACCTTGGCATTATCAGCACCATGCTCTATCCAACTGAGCTATCTCCCACAGTATTACTATAAATCAAGTAGAAATCCAATACGTCTCATAGTGGGAAAGTCTGTTACCAGGTAACCTGTGTGCCTGCTTAGTCTATTCTCCAGGTGTGAATGGCTGGTGGGCAACTTCAAGGCCCCCACTCTCCCTTCTTCTGACCATCATTAAGCCAGACATGGGCCAGTCAAATAGAGGACTGTCCTCTGCAAAGTAGGATACATGGCTACCATGCAAATGTGTTATGGCAAAAACAAATGTGAAAGTCACTGAAAAAGTACATGGTAGATTTTCTATTTTCTACTCACTCAATTTACTGTACAATCTTATGAGAACATCTATGCATCTGGTCTCACTTCAGGTAAAGGTGTATAGGATTATAGCCTAAGGCAGCAGTTCTAATGCACACCCTCTACCCTTAGGACTTTACAACTCCACCACAGAATCACAACCCAGTTGCTCACAGCATCAGCTGCCAGAAGTGGGAAATTTTAATGTCTTCAGCTCAGCTAAGTTGGGGAAAGGAGAAGAATTTGGAAGTCATGTATGCAATCAATTAATTAATTAATGCAAGCAATTGATCACATAAACATCATTATTTCATTTCAAAGTTCTGTGTTTAGTGTGCAAGAAATGGAAATAAATATTAAATGTTCTGCCTTATGAAAAGGAATAGTCTTCCGCTTGTTAATGAGAAGACCCTTAAATGTGTTTAACACACAAACACTTGCACATATATAGAACTCTGTTATAAAGGGAATGCACAGGAATTGTAGCCTTTTGGGATTATGACAATCAGAAATGCACTGGAAATAAATTGCCACAGACAACACCATCCTGTTGGAGCTGGACAACTCCATCCGATCTCATTTCCAGCAGGAGAACTTTTATTTGATGATGGTGCGATAATAATTTGGGGAGACGTTTCCAGTTCAGGAAAGGCCATTCATATTACAAAATGACATTGACCTATAATAGAGCCAGGCAGTGGATGCCAAAGAAAGCAACAATAATTACACCCATCCGGCTGCTTGACGTGTGATCGGCAGATCTGCCTTGTAAGTACGGTTTGTTTAAAATACAGGCAACTCTTTGCAGCCAGGGCTAGAGGAGTGAACAGCTTAATCTGGTCAGGTGAGGTGCTGGGCCCTATTGCAAAGCTCTAATTGATTCCTGTTGAAATCAATGAGAGGAAGAGCATATCAAAGCCACTGGGCATGGAGGTAAATGTGTCTTTGTGTTCAACATGCAGGTTTTTAACAAATGCAAATAGTATCAGTACAAGCACAGTCCTCACCCCATACATCAGCTGATTCTATTCTATTCTATTCACCCCATACATCAGCTGATTCTAAAATCACACTGGAAAGCTCCTCATTGAAATGAATTGGAGTCCTATGATTAAGTAGCAGATTTGTCAACAGGATGCTGTGTATAATCTAAAATCAGCATGAGCTTTCTTCTCTCTGTTGAGCTCGTTTCACAACAGCTCCTCAGTTTTTGATATTTTAAATTGCTGCGGACCTACAGTATCTTTGTGGCGGACACTTCTGAGAGCTGAAGTTCTAGAATAAAAGCAATACATAACAACATTTATCCCCAAAGTAAAACAATATATATATATATATATATATATATATATATATATATATATATATATAGCAAAGTGCCTGTAAGACGGAGAAAAAGAGGGAAGCAGAGGAAATGAGGTCACAGGGAGGGTGGGCTTAGATTCCCCATGAATCCATCAAGGAAGGATTAATATATCCAAACAAATGAGTTTTAAAAAGCGTTTAGAAATCATTATGCCATCAGAGGATTAGTAACTCTCAGGGAACACAGTTCTGTACAGCACCACCTTACTCAGATTGTCAGGTTTTCTAAAACACTCGTTTGCTTTTCTGTAATGAGCTTAGGAAAGCTTTATCAAGGCTAGCTGGAGAGAGTGGCTGTGACTTCCTTAAGTACCTGGCAGTGCTCAGCACTATATAAAATAATACTTTGGGGAGAAGTGAATAAAAATAGTGTAATATGTTGACAATACTGGTCATTTTAAACAACACTGTTCTTTTTCATTATAATATGACTGGGGTCATTGTGGGTAGTTTGCTATTACAAAGTGAAACTGGAATAATAATAATAATAATAATAATAATAATAATAATAATAATAATACTTTAAATTAGCATGGGGACTTGCTTTCATAAAAGCAAGGTCCTTGTTACCTAAATCAAAACCAGCATTTTAAGTTTTAGGCCTTACAGCTGATCTTGGAAAGGAACCAATCTTGTACCTCTAACAACAAAAGCACTTTTTTAAATACTTTCATAAAATGGATTGTGCTAGGATGCAGTATTAGCAACTCCCAAGTGGGTGTCTTTGAGAAGGGTGGAAGCTCTAATTCAATTCAAGTAGGTGATTGGTGCTGTGATTTTCATGCAGGGAGACCTAGAAACTCCAGTTCATAAACTGCATCTGGCAGGAAATGACCGCCATAGATATTTTTCCACCAGTTCTTCTTGGGCATCACCAATAGGGCTGCAAATATATGAACCAGCTTTCACCCTGCTAAATTCAGCAGCATGTCAGCTGACCCAAGGGCAGTTGAAACTTGAACTAGCTGCAGAACATTTAGTTCAAGTTTCAATTGCTCTTTTCAATACCTTGAAGCAATATCACATTCCTTAAAATAACATAAATCTTACCTTGATTGCATGTTTTCCCAGTGTATCCTGGATGACACTTGCACTTGTTTGGTCCAACGCATTCCCCATGTTTACATCCAGGCTGACATACAGCTGTGAATACACGTAAGCAGACTTGTCACTCTTCTTGTCAAACTGAGGTGCACAAACATTATTTGATTATAATGCATTTGACGCAGTGGTCTTATTCACATGAAATGCTACAACAAACCATGGTTTAGTGAAACTTACTGGGCAAATATCGTGGCTGGTTTGCTCCTCCTCTGGGCCTGTTGCTGCCATGCTAACCTGAGCTAAGGCATGGTTTGAACCTGGGCTTGTGGTTTGTGTCACTCCCAACAATCCACGAGCTTGTCCTTTGCCTACAGGTTGTGGTTTGTTTGGGGGATGTGCCATGAGCCCAATTTTGCACATAATGTGCCTAATGCATAGCTCCAGGTACTTGGGGAGCAGCAGCACAGGCTGATGATGGAAGCAGTTGGAATTCCTCACCCTTGCTAAACCATAGTTTAGGGCCAGTGAGGAGTAAAGGAGAGTGTTGGAGCACAGAAGTGATGGGAAGAAGCAGTGCTCAATCCTTCCCTGTTCACCACTTTTCTGCTACAACTCTCCCCTGCCGCCCAATATGCTTCCATTAAAATACACACAAACAAGGGGGGAAATGGCTAGCCTCACTTTTAAGCAATTTAATTTAAAATGCAAAATATAACATGTGGGTTGCTGAGGGAATGTATTGTATGTCCACTACAACTTCCAATGACACTATGAAGAACCAGTAAAAAAGGATATAGCAAAATAATAGGCCTATGCATGTCTACAACTAAGCTGCATTGAGTGCATTGGGATTTATGCCCAGATGTGGCTGGGGCAATGCAGCCAGATGGGTGGGGTATGAATAATAAAATTATTATCATTATCAGATATGAATAGGCTTGCAAGCTAAGTGTAGTGTGTATAGAGTTACAGCCTAAGAGTCCATACATTCATACCATAATAAGGTGATAGTTATTAAAAGGAATTTTTAAAATATATCCTACAGATGCATGCATTGTGTATGTTTTATGCATATTTCGGAATGTCATGCTTGAACTTTTCCTGCTATTAAAACTTAACCAGATGTATCTGGACACATGTTGGGTCCCTCTTCCACCATACATACATAGCCTCATGATCCAGTGTTGGTTCATTATTTGTAGGCAAGGAAGAAGCTTTCAATTAAATGAAGAGTAGCCCTTAAAAGCTTCTCTAGACAGGCACTGCAAATGTATTTTCTTGTCAAAAGCATCTCCATGTATCTAGTATGGATGACACTGAAAACATGGAACTTGATAGGTTGGCAGTGACATTTCCTGAATTTTCTATGAAAAGTTAGTGCATAAAATATCACATTTCTAGAGTACAGGATTGGTGGGGAAGCAACCTAAGTCAATGATTAAACTGCCCTTTCTGATTAAGGGACACATAACTATCCTAGTTGTGCTATTAGTTTAAGTTTTCTTAATCCAAATAAAAAATAATATGTAAGTTTATAAAACACATGCTTCATTCATGAAACGTATTTTACTATAAAGCCATTGTAATGGTTTGATGTGCACATTTACAACCTTTTAATGTGCTTTCCCAAAACTTTATTGCGGGCAGCTGGCCTTTAATCTTTAAGCAGCTCTCTCTCTCTCTCATATTGGAATGACAGTGCCAAATGTTGGACATATGCTTCCATATGCAATGGGGAGAAGCACTGGAGAACTAAACTTGTGGCCATCTTAAATAAAACAGGTATTGGAATTCCAATCACCCACCATATTATGGCATTATTATTAGGATTGTGTATGAGAAAACTAGTGCAAACAACATGCTGCTACTGTTTTTGAAAATGGCTTTCATACTGCACATACAGTTGCTTTACCAAAAAATAAAAATCAAGTCCCAGGTACCTAACCAGCTAAGCTACTTACATTTTATGTAGCAGTAAATCAATATTGCACATCAAGATAATATATGACAAACATTCCTTTTTATGGTACATAATGTTGGAACACCTCCAGGAAAGTTCAGTGCAAATTACTCATACACCGAAGTCTGAAGCAGTATTTCCCAAATCTTATGTTGCAACAGAGGCTGAAATTGGCTTCAAAAAATTAAGCCACCATGTTGGATGAGTTCACCATTTTCCCCCCACAAGAGCTGGGAGGCTCTGGGGCAGATTTGATCCTCATTCTCTGCCAATATTTGGTCAAATGGCATCAGTCCAGGAGCCCTTGTTGTGCCTTGCATTAAAACTGACAGGTGTGAGGAAATCTCACATTCGTCAACCTTGCTCAAAAGGCACAATCGCATCCCTAAGCCTAGCTGACTAGGCAAAAGAGACACCAGAAACCAGAAGGCAGCCTCTTGTTCTGTGAGCTGATTGATAAAATACGTATGCTCACCAGAGTGTGCCTGAAAACTCAACATGGCAAGTGGAGTTGGGGTTCCCAGTTTTCGTAAAAAGTAGAAGGAATCAAACAATTGTTTTAAAATGTATACCATGCCAATCATGTGCCCCCTTCCTCTGCTTGTTTACTGGGAAGCTCTGCTAAATTAAACTGAACTTTCTTTCAAAAAGTATTCAGAAGAAAGTCCAATTGAATCCAGTGGGGCTTGCTCCTGAGTACTCGTGCATATCAGCTCTATGCTTATTTACTCAGAAGAAATAAGTCTTGCTATACTTAATGGGTCTCTCTCCCAGGTAAGTGTGTATGGGTGTGTGCTACTCACACCGATTTCAATTCACAATGAGGTAAGACCTCTTTAATAAATTGTAAATATATTACAAAACATATTAATAGCATCCATAAAGGGATAAAGCAAAGTATTTGGATCTTAAAAGCCAATCATTTAAATATCAAATCATATATATATATATATATATATATATATATATATATATAATGTCTACATTAGTCATTAAATACATTCGTGAAGTGCTGCTATCACCCTAAAACAATAAGCAAAGTAATTACATGCATATTTCTTGTTGGGTTGTTATATCATTCTTGCGCTCCATGCATGACTTTAGAGATCATGCCTCCAAAACACCATCTTGCCAAAATTATTTTGAGAAATATGTTCAGCTAACCTTTGGGCTGGCACCTTATCCTGGCTATTCTCTGCCTTAAGATGTAGAAAGCTGCAAAACAAATGTCCATAAAAAGCAATTCCAGCTTTTTGTGTTTCCCTGCAAGGAGGATGGACTTGGCTTGGATTTTATCAACTTGCTACATTCCCGGTGACTTACACACATTCAACATTCAGAGCTTTTCTTCTGAAATAAAAAAAATAAACTGGGACACGTTTAAAAATAGAAATGTCTTATGTCACTATCTTGTTATGAGATGTCTGCAAACAGATGTTGCAATGCACTCTCTATGAAAGTTACAAAAAGGAATGATGTTGTGCTATTCTTATTTCACCCATCAAAGAATTCCAAGTAAACAGTGAATAGGACAGTGTTTCCCCCCACTTCCAGCAGCAAAGGTGTGCACCATTCCGCAGTCTAAATGTAATGCATCTTACAGAACAGTGTTGGGTTGTGGGTTTTTTTTGCCTTTAAAGAGACAGTATCCCTTCATATCTAACTATAATAACAGATTTCCCCCTAATTGTCTTCAGGGTGCTAACTCTGGTTAAACTGACATCACTTGCAACTTGAATAGATTTTTAACAGTTGGGGACCAATAAAGGAACCAGCCATCTTTTCATTCTGGTTTTCATTAAACCTAAATAAAGCTTTCGGTCCACAAACCCTTTCGACTTCCCTAATGACAGATCACGTGAAAGGCAGATCGCCGTACTGTAGAATCAAATGGAAATTAGATGAAATATGTTTGGCTTCAAATAGTCTGCCATGCCTCAACAGCTGATTATAGTACTGGATTATTTAAAAACATGCAAAATATCAAGTCCAGATTTTGTTTTATTGCATTAACAAGATGGGATTGCAACACATCTGGAGCCTAAGAGTTCAACTTCAGTATCACTCGTGTGAGTTTAAATTCTGATTTAAAGAGGAAGTTCTGACTCAAACTCAGACCCTGATGAAGCTCAGGGCCAATTGCTCCCTTTTACCTTTTCAAGGAGTGTGGCCAGCAGGGATTATCCTGCTCTGCATTGCAACATGCACCCCCTATATGTACACCATATTGTGTGAAAAGTCTGTCCAACACTGATGGAACAGTTTGCCAATAAAACAGCAGCAAGTGGTATGGAGGGGAAGTTTAAAAGAGGCACACCGGCATGGCTTTTTGCCCCCTAAAATATCTGCTACTGAAGGCCACTTTTGCTCCTGGGCACATGTCTCTCTGTGTTGGTGCTGAAGCAGCAGGATTGGATAGATATGAGAGGAAAAGGTAAGTCTCTTTAAAGGTAAAGGGACCCCTGACATTAGGCCCAGTCGTGGCCGACTCTGGGGTTGCGGGCTCATCTCGCTTTATTGGCCGAGGGAGCTGGCGTACAGCTTCCGGGTCATGTGGCCAGCATGACTAAGCCGCTTCTGGCAAACCAGAGCAGCGCACGGAAACGCCGTTTACCTTCCCGTCGGAGCAGTACCTATTTATCTACTTGCACTTTGACGTGCTTTCGAACTGCTAGGTTGGCAGGAGCAGGGACCGAGCAACAAGAGCTCACCCCGTCGTGAGGATTTGAACCACCGACCTTCTGATCGGCAAGTCCTAGGCTCTGTGGTTTAACCCACAGTGCCACCCGCGTCCCAAGACCTCCTAAATGTAGCACAGTACAAAACAATACAGCCAAATTTCACATATATACCTTTTTTTCTGAGTTTTGTCGGAAAGCAAATGGTGCCAATTACATGTATGGGGAAAATGGGTCTGTGTGCACATGGGGAAGGATACTGTTTCCTTAATACACAATTCATTCTTCTGCAGTGTTTTGCTTAAAATACATTTTGCTGTTTTAAAGCAACACGCTGGGGATGGGGGGGGGGAGCGGAACAGAATAGCAGAACCTCATTTTTGACATAAACATAACAATGCAGTTCTGTACTATAGGTACAGCATAGTTAAAGATTCACGAATTGAAGTACAAAGAGTTAAAATAAGAGTCCCAAATTAAACAGCTCTTTTAGTGAGAAAGGTCTATTCCAGGTCATCTTCAAGACCATCATTTAATTTCTATTTAAGAGTTCAGATTAGGGCATATTTAGTTATTATACAGAATTGCATTTATGTTCAAGCACACAACCCCCCCCCCCAAAAAAAACAACAACTAGTAGCTTCCCCACCCCCCACCGACCCCAATATCTGTAACTCATGAAGGAATTTCCTATGGGCAACATTCAAAAACGATCCCAACAATTAAGCATAAACATGCATGAAAAGGAATATAAATAATTTGAGATGGCAGAATCTAGCATGTATTTTTATCCCCAAAGCATAAAGGAGGAACAGCAGTTTCTAGAGTGTTGTTTCTTTGCAGCTGTAGCAAGAAGGCAGAAGCATGCAGAGCTCTTGGTTATATAGCGGCATCTCCAGCACCCTCCATAATCGCTTTCGCAAGCTCTGAACTTTCTTACATGCATTCTACTGCAAGTAGAATATCCTGCACAGATTAAAGAGTCACGCTCTTAATCTCAGGGAGGTGGGCTTGAGCCCCACACCTGGCAAAAGATTATTGTCAGTGGGTCCTTTCAACTCTACAATTCTATGATTGAGTGTTTTGTTGAAGAAGGCTAAGCAATGCAGCCGGTTATTACACTATATTTTCATTATCAAGGATATTTTACTGGTGATGACTTTAAAAACAACAACTTTGGGTCGTATCCAGTTGTCATGTTTAGTCACTTAGCAGTACGCATGCTCTGCTGGTGAAATGTTTGGCACCTGCAAAATGTTGCTACACAAGAGAATGCATAAGAAGATTGCCGAGGACTTTGTTGCACAACAGACTGTGCAACCTGTTGCGCAACAAGTTTCCACTAGTGCAACTGTTGCACTGGATTTTTCTGTTGTGCAACTCAGTACTCTGTTGTGCACTCGGCAAGAGCCTGTTTGCTAGCAGACAGATGCTATTGGATGCAGCCCTTTGTCTTATTCTTTAACCGTTAGCTCAGTTGGTGTTAAAAGCTACATTCTGGTCTGTCAGGAGCTTTTTCAGATGTTGCTCAGTGTCACTTGTAGTAGAAAAGTGTCCCTGAAATACAGCTTGCTCAGTGCTGCTGAGCTTTCCCTGCAACGCATAGCCTCAGGGTTGTGTTAGGTCCTCCCTAAGTTCAGTGATGTAGTGGGCAGGCAGAGGAGAAGTACCAGAGATTTTCCTCAGAGCTGAAGCAATGGTGCCCTCATAAATGGGTGTGGGGCACTCCACTTTTTCTAATAATGACAACCCTGTGAGGTAGGCTAGGCTCAGATAGTGACTGGCCCAAGGTCTGATCAGGGATGTGAACCCAAGCTTCACCACTGTACCACTCTTCATCAGCTTCCTATCCTATGACTGTCAGCTCATCCCAGTAAATTAGGTATTTATGCTATGCATTGCTGCTGTGTGTGTGTCTGCGTGCACTTGTATGTGTGTTGGGCTCAACACTGTTGGGCTCTCCTTGGGGGTGTTAACAATGGACTCTCCTTAGGAGATAATAAGGTTTGAGAAACACTGAGCTAGGCATAAGCAAGATTCTTCCAGAGATACTTGCAGTCTATCATTAAGGGGTGACAATTATTTCCCCTGACCATACTCTAAAAGCATGACATAGACCTGTGTTCTCAGTGTAAGGGCATCTTGTGATCCTGAAATGACCAGAACAAAGCCAGTCAAGTTCAAAAACTTGAGATTACATTCTTTAAAAATCTGTGAACTGTTCTGCTTGCCATGCTTACATTTTTAGAAAGAAGTCCACTATTGCTCTGAAGATGGAGCAACTTTAAAGGCCACATGTGCAACATAGCTTGATTTGTTAAAGCTGCTGTGCAAACAACAAGCAACAATCAGGCATGCAGGTCAGCCCAGAATAGGTTCATCTTACCAAAATAACAACAAAGGCATCTATTGGCATTTTAAAACTATGTTACAAAGAACCCTGATGCTCCATGTAAGCTTCTCAGAGGTTTCTAAATGAGAAGATCAATAATGATAGGCAAGTTTCTCTGAAAGACAGCTTGAATGTCCATATATTGGTCCATATATTTAGCATGCTCTCTCGTTTCTCATAGTGCTATTGTACAGCTCAGCAGGCCTGGCGGAATTCTGTGCAAGCTGACAAGACCCTAAGTTAGTGATGGCCATTAAGCTCAATAGGTCTACTCTGAGAAATATTTGTTGAATACAATCCAAAAGCTAAGAAATAAAATAAGTAAAAAAAAAACCAACATAATTTAAAATCATATAGCAGCTAGCATATCACTTTACAATTTGCTGCAACAGGCAAAAAAATTCATTAACTGGTCCACCAAGACCTTCAGCAATTTTCAAGTGGTCCAGGTGCAAAAATTTAGGAATCACTTTATTTGCTGTTGAGTGGTACACAGATTCTGTTAAACAAATAAATAAAATAAAAATATGTGTAGTAGATTGAGCAGAACTGTCACTCCCATTCAGGGGGGAGGGAGAAAGACACTCAGAAATGATGTAACCCATATGCCTTATATTCAGCTATCTTTGCAAGTAGCCTTTCGTTCACCCAGCTCCTTAACTGCCTGGCATGCTAAGACCTTAATGTAATCGTAGCCAGTATGCAATAGTATCACATAAATACACCATTTGTGTCATCTAGTCACTTAACGTATTCCAGGCATTGCTGATTTCTAATTAAGGGGCAACTTCTCAGCTGATGCAAAGCAACATTACTTTATAGCCTTCATCATGTGGACAAAGGGAGACGGACACAGTTTTGCCTTCCTGCACAGGGCTGGGGAACTGGGACCAAATTAAAGGACAAGTGGATTCTGAATATACACTAGAGGTGTGGTCTTCCAGATGTTAGACTCCCAGAATGGCTAATGGTCAGGGGTGATGTGGCTGAAGTCCGGCAACATCTGGAGGACCACAGGTTCCCCATTTCTCTCCGATATCCACAATGTTCTAGAAACCCATGTCTTTCAACCAAGTTATGCTTGCCTCCATCTGACAACACTAACAACTCTTCTCAAATTTATGTTGAGCGGAACCTGCCTTTGCCCTATTTCAGTGCAGCACCAATGCTTTGTGCAACACTAGCCCTGACCGGAGGGACGCGGGTAGCACTGTGGGTTAAACCATAGAGCCTAGGACTTGCCGACCAGGTGGTCGGCAGTTCGAATCCCCACGACGGGGTAAGCTCCCGTTGCTTGGTCCCTGCTCCTGCCAACCTAGCAGTTCGAAAGCATGTCAAAGTGCAAGTAGATAAATAGATACTGCTCCGGTGGGAAGGTAAATGGTGTTTCAGTGTGTTGCTCTGGTTCGCCAGAAGCGGCTTAGTCATGCTGGCCACATGACCCAGAAGCTGTACGCCGGCTCCCTCAGCCAATAAAGCGAGATGAGCACCGCAACCCCAGAGTCGGTCACGACTGGACCTAATGGTCAGGGGTCCCTTTACCTTTACCTTTACTTTTAGCCCTGACTGGAGAGCCAGAAGCAGATCACAGTCATACACAGTCATGCACTGTCTCCCTTGCCAAGAGCCAGGTCTGCACAGGAGATGGACTTGAGGGTATGCATCCATCGCATGCGGTTAATTTTTTTGTAGGGGAATAGTTCAGGTCAAAGGCGCCAGCTTGTGAAGGCAACTGGGGGCGGGCGGGCGATTTCATGCATGTGATATCTTGACATCCTGACGTGAGTGTTGTGCCTCTGTCCCTAAACCAATCAGAACATTCCCGGACTTTAGGAAGGAGGCACTAGGGGAACATTTAGGCGAATAGCCTAATCACCCTAGTCCACTGACCGCACCCAGTGGGATGCATCCATGTTGGGTCAGAGAGACAGAGTGGAGATTTTGCTACTAACCACCTTGCCCCCCAGCAGTCTCTCTGTCCAATCTGACAGAGGTGGTCTTGAGTGTGATGCCAGAAACCCACCAGATGCTTGTCTTGGGAGAGTTTAGCATCCATGTGGAGGCTACCTTGTCTGCCCCAGCTCAAGACGTAATGGCTGCCATAACAACCATGGGGCTGTCTCAGTACATCACTGACCCAACTCATGAGGCAGACATATCCTCAGCCTGGTTTTCATGACTGGGCAGTGGGTTAATGTTTTGGCTGGAGGGGTAGATATTGAAATGATCTCATTATCAAGGACCAACCATTTCCTGGATTCCATCTTGCCCCTAGAAGCCCAAATGACTTTGGCGGCATGGGATGTCTATTTCCAGCTACACCTGCTAGCTACAGCCTAGACAGGGATATCCTGGCCGCTGTGACCCACATTCTAGTGGATTCCAACTTAAACTACTGCAGGGTGTTTCATATGGGCTGGCTTTGAACACAAGCCTGGTCTTATTTATGTGCATATTGGGATGGAAGGGAAATTCCTATTTTCTGTGCAACAACCAAAACTCTTCTTTGCAGTATATAGAAGTGGCAAAGAGTTGGCATGGCTACAGGAAAAACCTTGAGGTACATACCACTCTTCATCTGTATAGGAGCAAGGCCAAATTCTATTCCCTCAAAAATGTGAGTGGGAGCTTTGCATTTCAATGGAGTGGGAAAAGGCTGACCATTTGCAGACCTGCATTTCTGGACACTTTTCAAAGATTTTTCTTCTCTATAGTAAACATGCTGAAAGTTCTTACTGAGGTCAAATATGTCATTACCACACCAGCTTAGTTCCTCAGTGCAGGCCCATGCCACTAGAATGTTCTTGTGTAAATCTCCCATCTTCCTTACACAGGAGGTGGTCTGGTGGATCATGCCCTGGTTTTAGATCACCTGTCCTCAAAGTAAACAGCAGAGGGGAAAGTCTTATCTGAGCATCTATAGATAAGAATTTGCTTTCATTTGGCTTAACGTCCTTCTATGAGCCACACTTCTCTTTCTTGCCCAGATGGAGGACCAAGGGTTAAAACTCAGTGTGTTTTGCAAGTTTAGCATATACAGTCAGAAGCACCACTGAGTTCAAGGGAGCTTACTTATCAAATCATAGAATTATAGAGTTGGAAAGGACCACCACCCACCGGCTCACTCCAATAGTTAAAAGAGAAGATGCTTCAACACTGTTCCCAATTGCCTTATAATTTACAGAAGTGATTATTGCATAGCAAAAATCTAGTACACCTGCAACATTTGTCCAAGATGGGGGGGAAATACATGACCAAAAAAGGACAAGTTAATCCACATAGTTACATATGACTGAGTTTAGTGAAGTTCTCTATTACGGAAAAGAAAAGCTGTGTTTGGGATAATTAACCAGATGCTCATAAACGGAGACGTATAATTATTTGTGTCTGCCTTTTTTCGGTACACTGTGGCTGACTTAATCTGCTGAGTAAAATTTAATAACGTAACAATTCTGGAACTTAGCACACAGTTTGCTGTTGAGGCAAGCCTCAGCTTTGTTGGAGCAGTAAGAGTAGAAATAGATTCCTATATATCTCACTGAAGCAGCCAAAACAGAATCCAAAAGCAGAAGTGAGCTATAAATCACTGTTGCATCATACACCCAAACCCTTACAAACAAGTAAGTAAAGGTAAGAGCATCCATTATTTCTAGGTCCTTTTGTAAGAGGATTTAAAAAGAACTGTTGCCTTCGTCTTCAGCCGTGTACAGAAATTAAATACAGCTATAAACTGCATTATAAATCCTCATAAAAGAACAGGCACCTCAACAAAAGATTTCGCTGGTGTAGCACTCAATTGACTTTTTGATATTCCCTTCTCTTAATATTAACTGAAGTCTGGAAAACAGAATTTACCACACCCAGGACCTTGTCTTCACTTGTTTCTGGGGGAAGCTGGTTGCTGGGAAGCTAGATGCTATAGAACCCGGACCTTAACATAAGGGGTTGATAAGACCAAAATCTAAATGGATTTGTTGCAATGAAGTTTCATTTACTTCATTCCAGTTACTGGCATCGAAAGATTCTCTAGAGCTACACAAAATGAGTTTATCTGAGTTTCTTTTTAAATGCACTGTCGATTCTTATTTTCAAATCAAGATATACCATAATTTCCCCAAGTTCAGTAATTTGGTTTGGGTGTTTAGAATTCTCTTCTGGCTGACACCTACACTGAAACCAGGCTTCCATGTTTGCTGCAAGGCTAATCAACTAGAAGAAGATGCTAAACAGCTGTAGCCAAAGTAATGCCCTCTAACTAGTGTTGTGGTGCGACTCCTATTAGCCCCAACCAGCATAGCCAATGGTTAGGCATTATGGGAATTGTAGCCCACCAAAGATATTTGCTACTCCTGGGATAAGGATATGTCTCCATCTATTGCAGTTTTGTTCTCATTTCTCCTTTTATTGCTCCTCACTTGTTCAGAAAAGAGAGTAAGGGACCAGTAAACACACAACTATGTTGGTCCAGGTGACCATGTTGGTCCAAGTAGGCATGGCAAACTGGTAGAGATACTCTGAGATAAATGCAGCAGAACACCTTGAAACTTGGATGTCAACGTTCTTAAGTGCATCATACATTGCAATGGATCCTGAAGGGAAATTAGTACTGACCTTTCTGTGACAAATGTGGAAGTGGAGCTCTAGCCAGGGACATTAGCCAGGATGAGATGCTGACTGCACCAGTTGTTCACAGTATGTTTTGGGACACATGACGTGAAGAACAGCTGGTGCAAACTTAGTTTTCAACAGAGTAGGATCTAAGCTATCAAAAAGCAGTATCTCGCTAAGTACCTGATACTGGAGACAAACAGCAGGGATTGCGTATCACCATTAGGCCCAGTTTGTGATATTTGCAATGTCTTCCAGCTGGTTAACCATTGGGAGAAAGTACGCTAGTCTAGATGGATCTTTGATCTGACCAACCAGGCTATTATTTTCTTGTTAAGAAGTCAGTGGCCATGTTTGCATGTAACACCAAGCCCTGGTGGTTTGTGTTAGCCATGCTTTGGTTAATAAACAATGGCTTACAAAACCACAGCTTAGTGTTGCGTGCAAACCGGATCATTGTGTATGGCACACATGTTTCTACAGTGCCTTGTACGAAACTGGTTTTAATGGGAGCAGCATTACCTAATCCAGGCATAGGCAAACTCCGGCCCTCCAGATGTTTGGGATTAAAATTCCCATCATCCCTGACCACTGGTCCTGTTAGCTAGGGATGATGGGGATTGTAGTCCCAAACATCTGGAGGGCCGGAGTTTGCCTATGCCTGACCTAATCTAACCCCCAGCCTGAGAACTTGCAAGGATTCTCAACACCTTTGTTCTGCTGACACTGATTTCGAAAATCCTAAACTGCAAATCCAGCAAACACAGCAAGCTATGCCAGTCTCAATAGGGCCCTGCTCCGATCCCATTAAGAGAGCACACGGCTCATGAGCAATGTCAAGAAAAAACAGCAGCTACTTAGCTTAAAAAAGAAAAGTTTTAATATATGACTGCATGCACACACGTGTACACATATGTGTGTGCAGTGGCGGAGCAAGCCGATCGGGCGCCTGGGGTGGAGCGCATGTCCTGTGCCTGGGGGCGGGGCCAGGCAGGATGCTCCACAGGACCTCTGAGTAGTCTGCCTGCCTCCTCCCACTCAGCCACCCTACAGCTGAGGGGGAGGCGGCAGGCGGACTGTTTGGGGCAGCACAGAGTCTGCAGGTGCCCAAGCCACCGCGTCACTCCCAGGAGAGAAGTGTGGCTCGGGCGCGCTGCAGGCCCCGCGGTGAGTGCCGCCCGGCATTTCGCCACCTCCTCAGTGGTGACACCCGAGGCGGACCGCCCCCACCGCCCCCCCTCCTCCGCCCCGCTCCCCTCTCTGTCTATCTATCTTTTGAAGACTGTGTCTTTAATCCAAACATAAGGTGCCATTTCTATAAAAATAGAGCACACACGTTTAAACCAGGTACTGCCTGCAAGGGCTCATCACTAGATTCATCACATATTAGTTTATGTGATGAGTCCAGTGCTGCCACTTAAGAAACTGCAGAACTTTCCATTCCATAGCACAGTAGGTATTTCTCCTTTGGAGCCAAAGTTGCACATTAACTTTTAGAGGATGTGCTATGTTTTATGCCGACTGCACTCAACGGTGAAGCAATACTGCTAATCTACTTTGCTATACAACCCTGTCATACTTCCTGAGAAATGTCACCTGGAGCAGTCTGTACCACTTAGGATCCTAAATGAATCATTGGTATAAAGCTTTTAAGAAACCTGCCAATTTATCCTATAATTTTTTTCAGGAGGTTTTGTCTCAGGCACATTTCAAGTCAATGTAAGTGGTAACCGGTTGGTC
The DNA here is from genome assembly GCF_964270895.1 of Podarcis filfolensis. Lineage (NCBI taxonomy): Eukaryota > Metazoa > Chordata > Lepidosauria > Squamata > Lacertidae > Podarcis > Podarcis filfolensis. The sequence continues at coordinate 55,104,617 of NC_139610.1, forward strand.
TCAACTAAGTAGGTCAGGAAAAAGTAAATCAATGATCCAAAACAGATCTGCCTTGTCTAAAACCAGCTTGCTCATGAAATGGAACACTTCTATCCAGTCATCTATAAATGTTTCATGTTATCATTTACTAATAATACTATGAATTATCCAACCAAATACAGGCCAGTAAGTCTTCTAACTTTTTGGCCTGTTTGCTTGGATTATTCACAGTCCTCCTCTTAAAACTGGCATCAGACTTGCCCTGCTCCTGTCTCTTGTCATTCATCATGGTTTGCCTATATGTAATTGTAGAAAAAGCTGCTAAAATGGGAGCCCATCGCTTGATGCTGAAATTCCATCTTTAGCACAAGCATGAAAAATCTCTTTTCTATCTGACTAAAGCTGAAAATAACAATGACTTTAATACTATTGGCAAGCAGGTGGGGGGACGGGACTATGTCTTAACAGCCCAATCCTGTGTTTATTATTCTGCTATTGCTTCCCTGTTCCAAGTGTCCAATGTGTTTTAAAATTTTGATTTCCATGTGGTTGTCTAATGCAGCCTTTGCAAAGCTGATGCCCTGCAGATATTTTGAACTACATCACCCATCAGCCAGCACATACTAATGGGAGCCGTAGTCCAAAACCTTGGGAGGTGTTATGTACTGAGTTGAATAGGATCCAAAATGCAGCAGTCTGATTGGTCCTAGAACAATAGGATTCAGAATGCAACAGTCTGATTGGTCCCAGAACAATAGGATCCAGAATGCAGCAGTCTGATTGGTCCGCAGGAGCCACCCAATCCAATTCCAGGTGGAAGTGATTGGGCAACCTGATTAGCCTACAGGAGAATCCCGGAATTAGCCAATCACGTGGGGCCCATTGTGTAAATAATGTATATAAAGCAGACATTTCAGGGGAACTGGCATTCCTCACTACTATGAGCTGAATAAAGAGCATGAAATCCACACTCAACTCAGAGTATATTTCAGGAGGGCAGCAGTCTGGCAAAGGTTGCATCTAATACATCTATTTTTTATTCTGTTTATGAAGCCTGAGTTTTGGATGTGTAGCCTGCCTGCCTTGGTGTCATGTTAAGAAGCTCAGTCCCTGTGTCCATTCAGGTTCCTGGTTTTCTCTTGGCTTGTACTTTCTGCTTTGGTCTTGTCAAAAAGCTTGACGGCTAGAGCTGTGCTTAATGTTTGCCTACAAATATTTTCAATGATTCTATGGGATCTGAAATATCCCACACCTTCTTCCACAGCCCACGCATAACTACTACATTAGCAGATACTATAGTGCTTCTCAAACTTCTTTCAGGGAACACTGATGCCATTGTATAGCAAATCCACTTGGACAAAGCTAATTCAGAAGGCACACAGTGCTTAACATAACCAGTCAAATTTAGTTGCTTGATGGTGTCTCTGGGGGCAAAGGGAGCTATTTCAAAGTGAGAAGGCAATGTTTCCTGTGTTGTATTGTTAGGAATCTGAATGTGCAAACACTTCCACACCTTTTCAGAAACTCCTCTTTTTTTAAAAAAAAGAGGAAGCTGAAAGGAAGAACGGATTTGCTGGTGGAGAAATGTTCACAAAGCACCCGCCTCCATTGTTTCAGATCAGCCCTGCTGGTGACCTTTTCAACACACCAAATGGTATTTGTCACTTTAGTGATGAACTTTTAGTTTCTAATAGGAAGGAATTCTATCTTGATGTATTTATTTCAGGCATTAGGTAGATACTTTTTTTCTACTGGTTCTTGCTCCTTTGCCTTCAACAGATACTTGTTCAGCAGACATTAATGCTTATCTACATGTTGCGTATAGGACACGGGTGGCGCTGTGGGTTAAACCACAGAGCCTAGGACTTGCCGATCAGAAGGTCGGCAGTTCGAATCCCCGCGAAGGGGTAAGCTCCCGTTGCTCGGTTCCTGCTCCTGCCAACCTAGCAGTTCGAAAGCACGTCAAAGTGCAAGTAGATACATAGGTACCACTCCAGCGGGAAGGTAAATGGCGTTTCCGTGAGCTGCTCTGGTTCGCCAGAAGCAGCTTAGTCATGCTGGCCACATGACCCGGAAACTGTATGCCGGCTCCCTCGGTCAATAAAGCGAGATGAGCGCCGCAACCCCAGAGTCGGTCACGACTGGACCTAATGGTCAGGGGTCCCTTTACCTTTACCTTTACATGTTGTGTAGATTAGGCATAGGCAAACTTGGCCCTCCAGATGTTTTGAGATTACAGTTCCCATCATCCCTGAACACTGGTCCTGTTAGCTAGGGATGATGGGAGTTGTAGTCCCAAAACATCTGGGCGGCTGAGTTTGCCTATGCCTGGTGTAGATCTTTATCCACCGATCTCTGTGAAGCAAGCTCCTGCTAAGTCCCAGGGATTTTTTTCCTGAAAATGTATTTGAGCATGAAGTCATTGTGTAACCTCAAGCAAAGCATTTTCTCTTGCTTCAACTTTCAAATCTGACCTTGGCTCCATCCATGTACCAATAGCTGGGGTTAGGTAGAGGAGCACTAGGTGCCTCTTTCTTTTTCCCCAATAAATGAATGCACGTGGAAGAACAACCCATTTGTGTTCTGTACAAACTATATTGTAATACGCATGCATGTTCAACTTTCAGCACTGCCTGAGCACCTGTATGTTAGGTAAAAACACACACACACTTCATAAAGAAGCCCCCAAACGGATAATCAGCACGGCTACCTTAGGCTCAGAGAGCACAGTGGTCTGCTGCCCTCTACCCCAAGTCTCCCTTGTTCTTGGAGACAAAGGGCAGAAGGAACAGGTGCTGCTGCCGTAACCTGTCGAGTTTGCAAACTCCTAGGATGGAGGTTAGGTGAACTGTTGGCAGAACACATTGGCTCTCCCTCTGTGAATCTCTCTCATCAGATAGGGACCTATTGCACCTGCAATAAGCAGCACCCACTCAGTGTGGGATGCACAATCTCCATCCTGGTTCTATCTTCCTGCTGCCTCCACCCACCATGACGCAGTGTGACTCCTCTTTCACCTACAGGCCTGCACAACTTTTGACCCATTAAGCTGAGCACAGCCCAGCAGTCATGCATGGGAGCATACTAGGGACTTGCTAAACCTGTTTTTGTTGCCCACCTGAGACTACAAAAATTGGGGGGTGGGGAGATATGTTGTCAAGCACATTGCAAGCCACCTTATAGTTTTAGTGGGCTGAATTCAACTTGGCAGGTCATTCATTTTTCAGACTTGCCCAGTAGTTAATGGTGATTTCCTTCGCAGGGTTACTGCAAGAGTAAATTAAATGGGAGCTGCAAAGTATTCTGTATATTAAGAGTGATAACAGCAGCTACAAAGATGATGCGGATCATTCTCAGAACAATTACTACTCTTCTTATATAGCATCTTCCTTAAAACCCAGTTGAAATCTCAAGTAGTTCTCTGTTAATCATTGCAATTTTGTTTGCTCTTCCTTAAGGGAATGGCCCCAGTGACCATTTTTAAATAATGTTTAAAAATAATTACACAAAACCACTGGCTATTATCTGCCCTTGGATCCACAAATGGTATTCTTGAATTGTTTGAATAAAAACATGCCTTCTCCCCTCAAAAGAGATGAGATTGGTTTATTTCTGTCTTTAAAGAAGCTAAATGGGTAACAAAAAATATGTCATTTAATGTGGCTCGGAAAATAATAGCCTGGTAACCTATTTATTGTGGATAAGAAGAAATAATGCCAAATGAAAGTGATATTGCTGGATCCTACTATTCCGGACAACTTCCTAATCATTTGACCAGCATTTATTACATTGATGTAAAGTAATGATTTTCATGCCTTGCATCACCAAATGTGAATTGCTTTCACATTTTTATGTGAAACTTCAGCGGCATTTCTAGGAAATGTATCCAAAGCTGTTATTACACAAGCAGAATAAACTTCTACTTGCACAATGGAACTTCCTCCCCGCAGCAGATCCTCAGCACTATGGGTGGAGCCAGGATTTGGGGGGGGCAAGACTTTGTCAGGGGGGCAGGACTTTTGTTAGGCAGGACAGAACCCATGTGATTGGTCAGTTAGTTAAGTATTTCTATTGTTTTACTTGATCTAGCGGTGGGCTGCTGTTCCCCCGCCTCTGTGTGGCTACACCCATGCTCAGCACCCTCAAAATTTGCTCCAGAGAATGAAAGAGGGGACCTTCCCAAAAATATTTTGCAGGTGCATAGGGTCTTAAGCAAAGGAAGAGGAAATCATGTTGTGTAAATGCATTGCTCTTTCCTTCAGTTTCCTCCCTCAATACTTTGTTTTGTTTTAAGATATTTGCAAAGTTTTAGGTTTTAGGTTTGCATTTAAATGGTTTGAAATGTTTTGAGATGCAAACTTATATAAATAGGGTTCTTTTTTTAAAAAAAAGAAAAATAAATATTTTTCATTGCCCAACTAAGTTAAGCATTTTTCATTTAGATTTATTTCGGTGGGAGAATTAAGCTTAGGTGCAACTCTTTCCAATTAGAAACAGTGGGAGACTGAAATGTTCAACTCTGGTTGGATTGCACCCGTTTGTGCTCAGAGTACAGAGGTAAAATTCTAATTAGATTTGTCAACTGCGGAGCATCAATCAGCAGAACCAATAAAGACCTTAATTTGGGGCAGGAGAGAAGCAGAAATGTCACACTGCAACCAACTGCATTCCATCACAATAATGAAGACAGATTGATGCTTGAAGAAATGTACTTTATCAATTGTGAAGAAAGCTTTGTGGTTGATTGTCTACAGCGTGCCAGATTTTGCATTTTTATTGTTGCCACAGGCTTCGTTTTGTGCAGGACTAGAACCAGCTGATAGAAATTGCAGAGAAGCAGATTTAGGATAAACACTAGGAGAAGCTTCCTGGTAGTAAGAGCTCTTAGATAGTGGAAACATGGCGGGTGCAAAAGGTTGCACTGCCATCACCCTCTCCTCTGCCTCTTTCCCATCGCTGTTGCTTCTCCACTCCTCCTCCTCCTCCTATGCTCCATTCTCCCCCAACTGCCATTCATGTTGCCGCCACATTATTGTGGCGGCGGCACCAGCAGTTTTCCTGCATTCCCATTTGCCTCCTCCCTACCCCACTCTGAGGAAGGGCCATGGAGCTCCTTCTTCAGAGCAAGGCTGCTGCCACCACTACTGCTGCAACAAGCTGAGTAAATGCTGCTCAAACTTTAAAAAGGTTTAAAGTTACTCATTGTAAACATCTTTTTCTAGCTACAGCAAACTACAACAATGGCACCTGCCAGGCCTAGAATGCCTCAATCAGAAAAAACAACCCTCAGAATGAGGCAAGGAGGAAGAAAATGTGGAGAGCAATAAATATTATTATTACTACTATTATTATTATTAATTTATAATTTATACCCCGCCCATCTGGCTGGGTTTCCCCAGCTACTCTGGGCGGCTTCCAACAAAATATTAAAATACTGTAATACATCAAACATTAAAAGCTTCCCTAAACAGGGCTGCCTTCAGATGTCTTCTAAAAGTCTGGTAGTTGTTGTTCTCTTTGACATCTGGTGGGAGGGCATTCCACAGGGCAGGTGCCACTACCGAGAAGGCCCTCTACCTGGTTCCCTGTAACTTGGCTTCTTGCAGCGAGGGAACCGCCAGAAGGCCCTCAGCACTGGACCTCAGTGTCCGGGTAGAACGATGGGGGTGGAGACGCTCTTTCAGGTATACTGGACCGAGGCCGTTTAGGGCTTTAAAGGTCAGCACCAACACTTTGAATTGTGCTCGGGAACTGAATGGGGTGGCTGGGAGCACAAGGAGGGCCAGCAGGTGGGTGACAAGGCAAGTAAGTGGAGAGGGGTTGCTAGATCACCATCCTCTCCACCTGCTATAGAAGACAAATGTCTTCTTAGCTTCCCTTGTTATGTCATTGGCCCTGAGTGAAACGGACTGCCTCAGTGGGCTCTTGTTTTCTGGAGGTATTCAAGCCAAGGGTAGCTAGGTGTCAAGTAGGCATCCTGAACTGTAATCTCTGGCTTGAGCAGGGAGTTGACCTCCATGGTCGCTTCCAACTCTGATTATTTTATGATTCTGTGATTGTGAGATTGTGTCTAATCTGGTGCAAACATAGAAAAATATGCAAGTAGGCAACAGAAAACATGGCAATCTATGTCTGGCTACTTTGGTCAGCTCTCCAATTCAACTGAAAGCTAGCATTTCTGTATTCCCATCGCTTCTATAGCTTCTAGCTGAATGCTTCTTTTTCAGAAATTGTAGTTGATAAAGTTGACAGGGCAATGAGAAAGTGAGAAATGTTATTAATATATGTACCACCGCAAGACACTGTCAGGTTAAATACCGGAGCATAATCTGGGAAGGATTTACTTTAATCTTTTTCCTTTAACTTCAGTAAGGATGTTTCTGAAAGGTTTTTGTTTAACCTTCTCTAAATGTTATTAAAGAACAAAATATACAGCTAAAAACTGCTTATGATTGCAATAAGTTCTGCCTTTCTTTGGAAAATTGGGAACAGAAAATGTTAATCTACAAACAAAAATTATGTAGATAAACTTTTTCAAAAACAAAAAAACACCCTGAATCAAATGTAATTCTGTAAAAAAAAAAATGAAATGAAGATACATTTGGTTTAATGCTGCATTTAATTTCCATAACTTACAGTACTGTTAATATGGAAATCTGGAGTTTAAAATGGGTAAGATTCTTAACCTGTCAGTGTCCCTCTAGGTGAAAGCAAAAGCCCCATGTACATTATAAGCCCTGCATCACGTGAGTGTCTGTGATTATATGAAAGCCATTATTAGAGAGGAACAAGCCCTGTTTTAAAAGGCTCAAAGCCCCAGCAGTGGTGATACTCACGTTGGCATTGGCCCCATGAGTGGCGAGCCCAGCCCCAGCAGCAGTCGACTCTGCTTCCAAAACGGCACAATCCAGTCGTGGAAAGTATTTGCCTGGGCCACCTGCACCAACGCCAAAAATAAATTTGGAAAAGAATGAACATAAGGACACATGGTTGCAGTTCTGCTGCCCTGTGACACCATACTGACATTCTATACTTTTAGGATTCTTGACAAAAGGCCCCTAAAACCTTTGGGCTGAAAATTTCCACTGGAGGCAATCACTGTCTTCATTAACAACTCGCTCCAGTACACTGAACTGCACCTATTACTTTAAAGCAGGATTCGGGTGTATTTAGACACACAAGTTCGTGATGGTGCATCTGCAAGACATTACTTGATATCACAGCTATCACTTGATGATTATGCAGATATAGCATCATAGCAGAACTTTCCATCTTTCTCATTTCAACTCAGAGGCAGTATTTTTCACTGGACTATGCTCGTTCAGTTGCCAGCTGTTAAGTGGGCGGGGGGGCGGGAATCAGTGACGCACATGCTGGTGTGTCACAGGCTACAGGAAAGTTTTGCAAAGGTTAAGATTAATGGACCTTCCTGCCAACTGAACTCTTTTTCAGAAGCCATTGTTCCTTGTCCTATCCTCAAAAGGTAAAGTGCACCCTTGTTTTATCTCTTCATGCTTCTATGTAGATATTTTGGTTAACTAAAATACCCTCCTTTATCATCTCTTCTTCGCTTAACATAACCCATTTCCTAAGTGTTGCATCTTAAAAAGAAACACACCTTTATCATGCTTTTAGTTTTCCTTTTAGGTCAGATTCACACAATAACTACCCTACAAGGAGGCTTCTCAAAATCCAAAGCATGGGGAAACTACCATATGTTATTAGGCCACATGCCCTAAAATCAAAAATATTGAAAAGCATTTCCTGGTGATTGTAATGGTGCCATGAACTCTTCAGAGCCAATGGAGCTCCTACAGACAGAACTGCTCACCTGTATGGGACAGCCTTTGCAAGGTCTGAATTGTAAACAACCACCCTCTTCCTCCATAATGTTTAGAAGGTTTTACTATCTCGTTCCCTTGTATCCCACCATGAATAGTCATCCATCCCTTTGCTCTGTTTGTTCTATGCTCGTCTCTTCTACTCCATGTTTTTTTAAGAAACCATGGCTACTCACAGTGTAATGGGCCAGGGTTCCAGCACCCCCTTAGCTTTGGGTGGAGGGATTCTGAAGGCTCTGTATAACCCACCACCAATGAGACACAGGTCTTTGTTAGCTTGGACAACCGCTCTTACATTGCTCTCATACGTTCTCATTTAGAAACACAGGAAGATTTCTTATACCGAGTCAGAACATGTATACAGCAGTTCTCCAGGGTTTCTTCCAGTCCTAACTGGAGATGCCATAGATTGAAACTGAGACCTTCTGCATGCAAAGGAGATGATCTACCACTGACCTATGGTCCTTCCCTTTCTTTCATGATACTGTGCTCAGTGGAACTTGTTATGCCCCACAGGGATATTACTAAAGTTATAAACTAGGTGTGGGGAACCTTTGGCCCTCCTGGTGCTGCTGAACTACAACTCCCATCAGCCCCGGCAATTATGGTCAGTGGGCAAAGATGATGGGAGTTGTAGTTCAGCAACATCTGGAGAGCTGATGACATCCCCACAGCTATGTACAAGTCCTGGCTATGATCTTAGGACCAACATCGAGAAAACTTATACATGTAACTTTCCTATTCTCCTCCAAACCCATTTGAAGCACATTCTAACTTCAGAAGATGATTTCCCCTGCTTCTTCCCCATCCTCAAGATGTGGGAGGTGACTGAGCCTCTTGTGGGTTGCCTTGTACCTCTGAAGCTCTTGTGGCACCTTGGAATTGCAGCACAACTGTGACAACCTCCAGCTCTCCTCCCGAGTTTGAAGCAACTGAGGTGTGGAATTGTCCCCAACACCTTGATGAATTTCAGAACAGCAGTGCAAGAACCCAATAAAAATACCACCCTTGGGGAAGAGATGGAATCCTGGTGAGCACAAATGTTGGGTTGACTATCATGAACAAGTGAAATTTGTGGACCCCGACACTACACTGCAATACGCAATGAAGTAGGAATAAAACATACTTTATTGGAGCAAAGTGTCCATATGAGATAAATATCAACTGCTAAACAAATTGAGAAAAGCACAGTTAAAGGAAGGACCTTTTCATGCAAGATCCTGTTTAGTCTTTTCTACATTCTGCATGACCTACTCCCTAATTTGCATCAAAGTTTTTCATCACATTTTGACATATTATAGCTGTAGCAATTACACACACATTCCAGCTCTTCAGCGCTCATTTTCGCATTTCACTTATCTCGATTCATGTTTAAACTTGAGCTGCAGTCTTCTCGGTATACTGATTCACTGACTCTGTGCTCAAGACATCAACTTCTGACTTATTTAGCTTATAAAATAAGATTTGTATATTAAATGGGATTTTTTAAAATAAGCCATCCAGTAGATCCGTATGATCGTGAAGTAAAATGGATTATTGGGCACATAGCAAGAAGAAATTGCAGGAATTGCTGTTACTGCGTTAGTTCTCATGCTACATTTACTAAATAGAGACTCAATGGCTGTGTTCAAACGCAATGCAAAACCGCAGTTTAGCACTACGTAAATGAGCCTAGCCTCATTCTGGGCTCTCACACTCCTCCCTCCCCTTTCTGTACTGCTGGGATAAGAAGTTCAGAAGCTTTTGCTTTCTGTTTTAATTAATCACAGTTTGTCATTTCATCTGAACCGAGGATAGTCATTCAACATTAACTATGGCTGGCTTCCGAACAAGCCAATTTAAAACCATGGGTAGTTGAGCTAGCTTGTTAAACCACAGTGAGTGTTAAAAACCAGTTAGGATGTAACAACAAATCACAGTTAATTAAAAGCAGAAATGAATGCTTCTGAACTTTTCCTCCCAGCTGTGCAGGAGGAGGAGAGAGAAGGGAATGTGCAAGCCTGAGAAAAGTTGAAGTCTTCTAGGCTCTTTCACATAACACTAAATCACGATATAACATTATATTCAAACACAGACAATGCTGCATAAATATCCAAACCAGGTAAAAAAAATGCATGCATGCATGAAAATAAGTTTCTGAATGTGTATTATTAGGATCTGTGAGCATAAATCAGATGCACATCCAAATGTGTGTTAGGAAGTGCCCCTAGATACACATCCGGCTACAGATTTCATCCATGCACACTTAATCACTTTCAACTGGATGAGTATTCAGTTGGGTAAGCATCTCCACACTGCTGCATCTAGTCACAAGTAACTACCATTTTTGCATATAAAAAGAACTCAATCAAGACAACTGCATAAGGTGGATTCACACATGTGGCTTAACTAGTTGAACCTTAACTGTTGTTAGGTTCTGTGGTATTTCTTTTACAAAGAAAAAAAAGGAAGAAGCATTTCCAGTCAATCATTCTACCACACAGATCTGCAACCTTTGGTAAAAAACCTCCATACTGCTTAAAAAGATGAAAGACAACTGAGCTACCCCTGGCAGTGAGCCAGTGTGGTGTAGTGATTAAGAGTGGTAGACTCGTAATCTGGTGAACCGGGTTCACGTCTCCGCTCCTCCACATGCAGCTGCTGGGTGACCTTGGGCTAGTCACACTTCTCTGAAGTCTCTCAGCCCCACTCACCTCACAGAGTGTTTGTTGTGGGCAGAAAGGGAAAGGAGAATGTTAGCCACTTTGAGACTCCTTCAGGTAGTGATAAAGTGGGATATCAAAATCCAAACTCCTCTTCTTCTGGCAGAGGCAGATTTAGGGCAGCGTGAGCATCTTATTGGTGCCCCCCATTTAGTTCAATGTCATTTTATTACATGCTATTTATATCATTGCTGTATTGCTATAAACATGTTTATTGCTAGCCAGCTTACGAAGGCTTGCTTCAAAATTCAGGGCAGAAATAATACGAAGTGCCTCCATATGTGCAAGCTTCTCCAAATTAGGTGCAGTTGCACGTGCAAATTTCAGATATTGTGAAAGCCACAGGAGCTCATTACATTGACTGCAAACTATATACAAAAAGGGTTGGCTACACCTCACTATCCCCAGGTGTCTTCATAAATTCCTTAAGAAAGAGACACCGTGTCAGTTTGCAGACTTTCGTCATTTCCAGTCAATGAACGAGGCAAATTTCCAGGTGTGCCTTTTTTCCTTGGCTTGGGGGATACCAGAGAACATTAAACAGATTCCACTGGAAACAAACACCTCCCAGTCAATTTGCTTGCCACTGCCGCGTGCACCATGGCATCTAAAAAGGAAACTGTTTTGTAACAGTCATCAGTTCACCACAAATTTCAAATTGAGATGGCTTTATATACAAAATACACAATAGCCATGATCTACCTGATAAATCACACAGAGATTATTGGCTATTTTGCATGGAAGTAGCAACTGAGTAATAAAGTTATAAAGAACTCTGGGTTGCCCAAACCTGTCAAAGCTTGTCTATCTCACATCTTCACACAAGTGAAGTATGTACATTCCATGAGGGAATGCAATCTAACCCTACATTTCACAGCTTTTCTATTTCCTACTTTAGATACCTGTTTTGCAGCTACACAAGTATGTCTGGAAAACACACACACACACACACACACACACAAACACACACACACACGAGTACTTGGGGTATTATGAATATTCGCAGACTTGATGTTGGTTGCACAATTCACCTGAGGGCTGTCCCTTCTCTGCACCATGCAAATATATATACATAAATTAGTTTTGCAGGTTTCAGCTATTCAGATTTGACAATCTGCACAATTCTGCATAAATAAAGGGGAAATGGTTGCCAATGCACACACAGCACAATAATCAATGTACTTTATTCTGAAGTTCTTGTTGATATGTTTCCCTTTTGTGAGATGTGTCAAAAGTATCATGGAAAAATAAATCCATGGAATGCAGCCAACATCCATTGATATGACTGCCACACACCCTTGTCTCCTTCCTGTCAATTAATCCAGAGCAATTTTCCTTTGGTTTCATACGCAGCACAATTCCTAATCCAGATTAGAACCCCCAACTAAATGGTTGCCACCTGCTCTAAGTAACAGGATTCCACCCTTTTAGTTGACCTTGCAGTTAAAAGCCCATAAGGAAGAATCAGTCTAGATTAGGAGTTCAATTGTGCACGCACTTACTCAAAGGCAAGTTCCGGAGAACAAAAATGGAAGTTATTTTCAAATAAAACACACCTAGATTGTGTTTAACATAATCAATACTACAGTATTATAAATAATAGGCTCTGATAAATAAATCGGGTTGAAAACAACCCATTCCTACAAATGCAGCCCCCCAGGTCAAGAAAACTGCTGTAGTGACACTGACAGTGAAATCCTAGCCATGTCTACTCAGAAGTAAATCAACGGATCTTACTCCCAGGCAAGTGGACTTCAGATTGCAGCCTAAATTGTGCATCAGAAGTTCCTGATTTGACTCATTCTTCCATGAAACAAGCCATCTCTCTGTGTGTCAATGCCCCATATTTGCCCCATATTAGTTACTGCATGGGGAAAAGGGGAACAAACTAACCCTCCCCCTTCCCTTATTTCTACTGATTACATTATGCTCCTGTGCCCTCTGCAGTTGGGGTTTGCAGGTGCGTCTGCCGCGTGTGTTTTTTCCCGAATGCCGAGCGCGCGCCAAGCGCCAGATCTGTACCTTGCACGCTCCGGAAAGAGCCCTGACCTCTCGGGCAAGCGTGGGGCGAATGTGTCACGACGAGGAGTCTCCCCGGCTGGCAAGTTGGGACCCCCAGGTCCCCCAGAGGAGCCTGAGCCCGCCCGCCTGCCCGCCGCCCTGGGTCTCTCTCGCCTCGCCTCGCCGCCCCATCCATCTGCCCACCCGTCGGTCCAGTGTCCAAAGTGTCCAAAGTCTGCGCTTACCTTCCGTCGAAGTCCCCTAAAGCCTCCAGGTAGAGCCAGGACAGAATGATTAACCTCAGGGATAAATCCATGGTCGGGAAGGGAAGACAGAGAGAGAGAGAGAGAGAGAGACGGAAAGAGAAAGAGAAGGAAGGAGGAGAGTAGCCTCGGCGCGTCTCTAGTAATAGAAACGACGGCAGCAGGTTGGGGAGGGATGCGAGGCGGCGAGGGCGAAGGCGCACGGATTCCTTCTCCTCTCGGAGGCGCTCCCAGCCAAGCGCGCGCTGTAAACTGAACTCCGGGTGCCCTCGGGGCTGTTGCTAATCCTGGCTGGCGGAGGGATGGGCGGAAGAAGAGAGAGAAGTCCAGGAGCAGCAGCAACAGGAGGAGGGAGCCCCCTTCTCTCTCTCTCTTGCGTCCCTGCGTTTCTCTCACTCTCTTCCTCCCTCCCTCTTCCTAAAGCGAAGGAGACGCTGCGCTCTGAAGGCGGCGCTGCCGCTCACCAACGAAAGAGGCGCACGCGAGCGCAACCTCGCCACCTTCCCTCGCGGCTCTTTCTCTTTTGGCAGCGGGGAAGAGGAGCGCAGGCTGGGAGGCGGAACTTCTTATTTGTTTCTTTTACTTATTCCCCACCCCCACCCCACCATTCATTAAATCTCTGTCCTTCCCTGCCTCTCACCAGGGAGTGATAAAGCACCTACAAACAGCCAGCAATTAAAACCATTCGAAACCATCTCCATCTATAAAAACAATTGCAGTTGCAGACTTCTCAGCACCTCAATGGAGAACTTATTCTACCAAACAGGGACCATTTTGGAACTCTGTTATCGTTTCATCGGCAGCGGCACCACTGTACGCTATGCGAGAACTCCATAAATATATTATAAAAGCAAAACAACACCTCAAAACACATTTTGAATCATAGAATCATAGAATTGTGGAGCTGGAAGGGATCCTGAGGATCATCCAGCCCAACCCCCTGCCATGCAAGAATATGCAGCTGTCCTCCAGGTCCTCCAGAAGTGACTGAACTACAACTCCCATCAACCCCAGCCAGCATGTTCAATGGTCAGGACTAATGAGAGTTGTAGTACAGCAACACCTTGGGGGCTACAGGTTCCCCAATTCTGTTGGTATGGGAAGGAAACACAGACATTATTTTACTCATTTACACAGGTGGCACTGTGGGTTAAACCAGAGCCTAGGGCTTGCCGATCAGAAGGTCGGCGGTTCAAATTCCTGTGACGGGGTGAGCTCCCAGTTCGAAAGCACGTCAAAGTGCAAGTAGATAAATAGGTACCGCTCCGGCGGGAAGGTATACGGCGTTTCTGTGCGCTGCTCTGGTTCGCCAGAAGTGGCTTAGTCATGCTGGCCACATGACCTGGAAGCTGTACGCCGGCTCCCTCGGCCTATAGAGCGAGATGAGCGCCGCAACCCCAGAGTCAGCCATGACTGGACCTAATGGTCAGGGGTCCCTTTACCTTTACTTAATGTTTAATGACATCTTATTGCAGCTGAAGAGTTGCAGCACCAGCTTCTATGTGTCTACTCATAGTAAGTCTCACTGAGCTTTACTCCTACATAAGTGCAAGCAGGACTACAATATTTTATGTTGAAACAAAATTTTTAAAAAATCATTCCAGTAGCACCTTAGAGACCAAGTTAGTTAGTTATTGGTATGAGCTTTCATGTGTATGCACACTTCTTCTTGTTAGTCCAATTGCAGTCATTAACAGTCATCAACAGGTTTACCACACCTATCAGCCAATCACCCCTTCCCACCACCCTTCTGAGTAATATCCCTTCCCACCCTCTCACTATATATAAGGGTCTGGTGACTTCTGTTTCAGTGTATCTGAAGAAGTGTGCATGCACACAAAAGCTCATACCAATAACTAACTTAGTTGGTCTCTAAGGTGCTACTGGAAGGATTTTTTTTTTTTGTTTCGACTACAGCAGACCAATGCGGCTACCTACCTGCAACTAAATCTTTTATGTGTTTGACCTTATCAGGCACCCAATGAATCCCACCTGACATTGGCTGGAAGGTGCCTGCTGCTGAGATGAGGTTCAAGACTGCAAGGAGGTCAGCTGCTAAAAAAAGCCAAAACCAATAAGCCAACTCTGCTAGGACAAAGCCCCTTGCATGAATCTAAGCAGCTTTTTGAATCCCAAATTTTGTCTTTTGAACCCCAGGCACTTGATATTGGTATCCCTTGTCCTTTTATATTGTATTGTAAAATAGGTTACAGAAATGGATGTTGTGGCATTGCAAGATACGTTTCAAGTAAGCATGGAACATGCAAACTTGCAACATCCATGGGTTTTGTTGCTGTCATTGAGTAAAGGGGTTTAGAGCAGGGATCACCAACTTTTTGCATTTTGAATCTGAGAGAGTACTGGGTGTGCCAGTCACAAAATAACTAAAGGTGGTTGTTGTTGGCATAGCAGAACATTAGAGAGCCACCTCCTAAGAACTTTATGCTTACCATGGAAAGCCACCTGTGTCCTGATTCTGGAGATCACACACTGATGTTACACACACACACCACAAACACACTGGTGCTTTTGCTGTCCAATAGCAATGGGTACCTGCAGAAATATACTAGGTGGCTCACAACATCAAGTCTTATTTCACAGAAATCCTTTAAAAGCTACCCACACATTTTGCCCTGTAATGTCCTATCTAGGAGGACTAGAGATTTGGGTTTTTTTTAAAAAATAAATGAATTAATAATAAAACTCAAAGTCTGGGGCACTTGCCCTGGGTCAGCAGTGAAAGCATTCACTGGAACAAGGTTGCTGACCCCTGGTTTAGAGAAAGAAGCATCTAAAGGGAAAAGAATGCAGAAATGAAGTGTTCAGCCCAATAACAAAGGGCAGATAACTCCTTGAAAAAAATGTAACTGGCTAAATTCTAGCACAGCCTTTCCATATGGGGAAGCACATGCGCATATGCATAAAGGACCATGCAGAAGCTTTGTGAGTAATAGTGTCCTATCATAGCCACCTACAACCCAGAGTTCTGCCCAATCTGTGCTTGGTTACCCTGTCATAAACAGGGCACAAATTTTCATGGGTGTGGTGGTGGTAGCAGTGGAGATTGTATGGCTCCATCAAGGTTGGCACATGCCAACTTATGAATTCGTAATTCAGACTTGTGCACTTTATGGTGTGTGTGTGTGTGTGTGTGTGTGTGTGTGTGTGTGTGTGTCAGATGCATTGGCTAACCATGTGTTTTACAACAGCTTCCACTGACCAAACCTTTTGGAGGTGGGACTGTGAAATCATGACTGCTCACACCTATGTAGTTGCAGACCGCACAACTTGGGAGAACCACTTTGTACACAACCTGCGTTGTTATGAATGTGGGTCGTCCCAATGACACATCTGTAGTCTACTCATTTGGAGCTATAGTTGGCAGCTTGCATCCCATCTACTTCTGGAATGACAAGAAGTTCTCCCTGCTTTTGGAGATCATGATCCTATTAGTGTTTGGCCCAGCCTACATGCCTTGCCTTTGAGTGGACACTGCATAGGTCCTGTGAGATGGGTGGTTGACCCTGTATATACATTCTAGTTAGAACTAATGGAAATGGGGTGAAGAAGCAGTAGGCATACAATACTCAAAAGCAGTACACTTCAAATTGCTAGATGTTGTGGGTCTATGTTTTGATGTCATGGATGCTTTAGTTGAGATTCCTGCACTGCAGGGCGTTGGTCTTGATGACTCTCAGGGTCTCTTCCAACTCTACAATTCTATGATCACCTTCATGCCTTACTTGTGAACTTATACAGCAGGGATACAGAATCTGCCACCTTCTAGATGTTGTTGGACTTCAGCTCTCCTCATCGCTGATAACTAGCTATGCTGGTTGGGGCTGATGGGAGTTGGGAGTCCAACATCTGGAGGGCCACAGGTTCCCCATCCATTATACAAGCAGCCAATCAGAAGACATTGCTGAACTAGTTGTATGTCGTGTTGATTCAGCAAGGCAATTCATAATACTCCCAAGAGTATCCCCTCTGTGTCTTATGTCAGTGTGTGTGCTTTGCTTCATCAATGCAAGAGAACAGGATCAAAGACCCTCCCTTGTGGTTGACTTTTCACCCATTGATGCATTTTAGGAAAATAAGTTGAGAGCTCTGATCCTGGATCCCCCAGATATTGTGTAGCTTGAACTTAAATAAATTTGGTGGGGTCATCTCATCCGTCTTCATAATGCATAGTTGTGGCACTGAACATGATACCAGAATGCAAGTTAGAAGCTAATAATAAAAAGAAAGGGGGAAAATGCTTTGAAAGCCACTTACCAATCTGAAAATATATCCATGGAATGCTTTGCTAACACACCCTAAACCATGACCTCGGTTTGAACATGAGTATCATATGGAAAAAAATAAACAACCCACAAAAGCACATAGTTGAGCAGATAAAATTACAAACTGTGTGGATTGGGAAACCATGCAAGAATTTAAACACAAGCTCCAGTTGTTGATGCATTATGGCAAACAAACATAGAAAATGCCAAATAAAGAGATTCTGAAATTATGTTGCACTGTGATTCCAGCAAGTTGGGTCAGAGTGAGGCGATTCAAAGCATCACAAACCTTGCATGTCTTGCTTACTGTAAGATTTTCATCAGTTCGTTTTAGTAAATACACAACACAGAACGACTAATAAAACATGGCTTTTAGGAAAGGCTTGGGTTTTTATAATCCCAGACAGAGAGAAATGAATCCAGGCAGAAATATGAAGGATCATGCACTCTTGGGAGGAAATACACATCGAAGGCATTGCAGCAAGCAAACAAATCAAATTCAGTGGTGACACTGGCAAATATTCCTCTTGGCTCCTTGTTCACATGCCAAGTTGGAATGAGTTAAAGCAGGCAAAGGAAACAAGCATACCAGAGACAAAAAGTGTGGCAAGATAAAGCAAGCTGATTTCTTGCCCAGAGACACTGAGCTGTGTCCAGGGTCTTATTGGCTGTGTGTATACACATCAGGTGGTGTCCACAGCAAATCCTCTACTTAACATTCCAATGTTAAATTGCTCTTGCATAGCACGGGTCGACTGTGACCTATCTGTAAAATATTCTACCATGTCTAATTTACCAAAGGACTTCCACTGTGCACCCGGACCTGATTTTCTACAGCCATGTTGTTCACAGCTGCTGGCTCTTCTCCAGACTTGTCACTTTTGAAATGTCATTACCAGTGCATGTGACATATCTGTCAGTCTGTTTGCTTAGCCATCTGCTTCTCTCTCTCCCTTCCACTGAGTACCTGAGCTGTGACTGTGTTGACAGGGTTCAGGGTTCCCTCCTAGAGTTGATGCCAATCTCCCAACATTTTTCCTGTTTCTGCTAGGTGGCTGCTAGGTAGGATCAAGAGCCATTTGCCTTATCACATTTCTCTTTAGATGCTGGAAAGCTTTTGGACACACCTTTGTAACTTATACACTGTTAATGGAGTAGACTTGCAGGAAAGAGGACAATACGATACATTGCTTGCTATCACCCTTGTAAAGAGGTAAAGGTAAAGGGACCCTTGACCATTAGGTCCAGTCGTGACCGACTCTGGGGTTGTGGCGCTCATCTCGCGTTATTGGCCGAGGGAGCCGGTGTACAGCTTCCGGGTCATGTGGCCAGCATGACTAAGCCGCTTCTGGCGAACCAGAGCAGCGCACGGAAACGCCGTTTACCTTCCCGCCAGAGCGGTACCTATTTATCTACTTGCACTTTGATGTGCTTTCAAACTGCTAGGTTGGCAGGAGCAGGGACCGAGCAACGGGAGCTCACCCCGTCGCAGGGATTCGAACCACCAACCTTCTGATCGGCAAGTCCTAGGCTTTGTGGTTTAACGCACAGCGCCACCCGCATCCCTACTTATCACCCTTGTACCAAACTTCAAATGTTGTTGCCTTTTCAGTTCTGATAGTACCATGCTACTAGGTTTACACATGTCCCAGATCAAGTTCCCAACTGAATTTTTCTCGGTTTGAATCTTCCTGACCACGCTACTTCCTAACTTGGGAGTTGTGATCCATTAGTTTTAGTATTTGGGAATCAGTTTTTTAAGCTGACGATACTAAATTGTTCAGGGTGGTTAAAACAAAAAGGTGTTACAAAGAGCCCCCAAAGGAGTTTTCCAAACTGAACAGACAGTAAAATGACAAACGAAATTCCATGTAAACAAGTGTAAAGTGACGCACATTGGGGCAAAAACTTATTAATTTCAGCTATGCATTCATAGGATCTGAATTTTCTTTAATTTCATTTCATATTACAAAGGCACATCCAAACATCTCCAGAAACAACAAAGTGTGTCTTCAGCCCTCAACTTCACTTTTTTAGCTTTCGCTGATATAAATTGGGGCCTTCTTATTAAGCTCCTGCTGCAGTCTTGAGTGAAATGGTTTGTGGGTGTGGTGAGCTCAATGGGTCCTTTTCCAATTGTGTTGTGCTGTGTGTATTGAACTGAAAACCAACTGAAGGGAAAGGTTTAAGCAGGCTCTCTCACCATTCCTCCACTTAAGACTGTCGCTTCCTGTCCCCGCCTTTCATTTAATGATAATAAAAATAATAAATAGTTGGGAGATTGTTACTCACATCTGCCATGTGATGTCTAGTTTGGCTTTAAACCAATGACTATTTGCTCCATATTTTCACTGCCAAGTTAGTTTCCCCACTCTGTCACATTATATGCAACATACGTCATAGGATGGCTTAAAACCATACTAAATAAGTGCTGCTGTGTTCCGCTCTGCCGTAGTCATCTATTAAATACAGAAACTTTTATCTCCACTTTTGCAGATAAGGGTTTGGTTATGAACAGAGTGCTATGAACATGGCTTGTTTACTATAGTTTTGATCCACTTCCTCCGATGAAACACCTCTGAGAGTGTGAGGGACATTTGATTTTGCTTATATTTATTTTGTCAATTTTACTCTGGTATACTTAGTCCAAGCAAAGGCTCCTCCAGTGGCTTACTATGTTTTTCCTTCCTCTTAAATCATACACATGGCTGGGGGCATTAAAACATGCAACATCTAAACAAATGAAGTGGAGCAACATTGAGAATGCTAATATTTTATAACTGTAGATGGAACACTTTATCATCCAAGGATAAAGGGTAAAGGTAAAGGTACCCCTGCCCGTACGGGCCAGTCGTGACCGACTCTGGGGTTGCGTGCTCATCTCGCTTAAGAGGCCAGGAGCCAGTGCTGTCCGCAGACACTTCTGGGTCACGTGGCCAGTGTGACGAAGCTGCTCTGGCGAGCCAGCACCAGTGCAGCACACGGAAACGCCGTTTACCTTCCCGCTATAAAGCGGTACCTATTTATCTACTTGCACTTAGGGGTGCTTTCGAACTGCTAGGTGGGCAGGAGCTGGGACCGAACGACGGGAGCTCACCCCGCTGCGGGGATTCGAACCGCCGACCATACGATCGGCAAGTCCTAGGCACTGAGGTTTTACCCACAGCGCCACCCGCGTCCCCTATCATCCAAGGATAATAGAAGCAAATTGCTTTCTTAAAAAAAAAGAGCAAATGTTTTGCTTATTTGCTGAAGATGCCCAGTGTGCTGGGTAACAGCACCTTCCTGGGAAAAGAATTGCAAAGTGTGAGTGCCAGGACATAGGAGCTCCAAGATTTCACTGCTCACATTTGCGCCTCCACATATTAAGGAACTAGCAACAGGGCATTCTTTGATGCTCCTTGGCCATTTCTCATATCCCTTAAAAATCTGATATTCAAAGACCCCCTTCATATTTGCATAGTTTGCAAGATCTGGTATTCAAAGAACCCTTTGTACCATCTCGCAATGCTTACAAACGATTGTGTGAAGAATTACTTGGAAAAGTAAGGTCAGACAATTAACTAGAAGTGAAGTAATTCTAATACTAAGAGGACTCCTCTGTCCAGAAACTGTGCTGCCCAAGGGGACAAACCAATAGTGCATTCTTTGCTCTGAAAACATCTACAGTGGTACCTCGGGTAAAGTACTTAATTCGTTCTGGAGGTCCATTCTTAACCTGAAACTGTTCTTAACCTGAAGCACCACTTTAGCTAATGGGGCCTCCCACTGCTGTTGCGCCACCGGAGCACAATTTCTGTTCTTATCCTGAAGCAATATTTCTGGGTTAGCGGAGTCTGTAACCTGAAGCGTATGTAACCTGAAGTGTATGTAACCCGAGGTACCACTATCAGATAACTTGATCATTAATATTTTTTTCATGGGTTGATCAGTCCTATATCCAGCAGGATAAAAAATTTAAACACAACAATAATGTGCATTTACCATATTTTTCGTCCCATAGAACGCTCCGTCCCATAGGATGCACCTAGTTTTGGGGGGGGGGGAAATAAAGGGAAATTTTTTTCCCTTTATTTCCCTCCCAAAACCAGGTCGGGGAAACCGAACCAGGTCGAGGAACAGCGGGATGGCGGCACTACGCCTTCCTGCTGTCCCCCGAGCTTGTGGGGCTGGCCAATGTCTGCCCGGCGCGAGGGGCGCTCTGCTTCAGGGCGCCCCTCGTGCCAGGCGGCAGGCTGCTATCCGCAGGGTGGGGAGCCCTGCGGGGAACTCCTGCAGGCCTCCCCACGCTGTGGATGTCTGCCCAGCGCGAGGGGTGCTCTGCTTCAGGGCGCATCTCACGCTGGGCGGCAGGCTGCTATCCGCAGCGAGGGGAGCCCTGCGGGGAACTTCCGCAGGGCTCCCCACGCTGCGGATGTCTCCCGCAGCGCCGGACGCTCTGCTTTCAGAGCGCCCGGCGCTCCGGGAAACAGGCTGCTATCCGCAGCCTAGACAGCCCTGCGGGAACTCCTGCAGGGCTGCCTAGGCTGCGGATGTCTTCCTGAAGCCTGGAGAGCGAGAGGGGTCGGTGCGCACCGACCCCTCTCGCTCTCCAAGCTTCAGCAAAAGCCTGCATTCGCCCCATAGGACGCACCCAGATTTCCCCTTCATTTTTGGAGGGGAAAAAGTGCGTCCTATAGGGCGAAAAATACGGTATATCTCAGAAACACAACAGTGAATTGAAAATTGCTGAGATTAAAGACAGCAAGCACAACAGAAACCTGGTAGGAAGTAACATGCTGAAATGTTATAGCAACAGCAGCCACCATCTTCTGTGCATTACTAAAAACTGTGCAAAAAGAAGAAGCAAAATATCAGATCTCATTAGATGGTGAGAAGTTCTTAAAACGAAGTGTGATTTCTATAGGCTTGTTTAATAAATTTAAGAAAATGCATACAGGTGTTGCCTTTATGTTCCTTGCCTATATACAAAAAAGCAACAGATGAATCATTCACAAATAAATACTTTTACTGCACAACCACAGCACTGCTTATTTATTATTTCATAAAATTTATGCACCACTTGATTGTAAAAAACACACACCTGAAAGTGGTTTACAAAAAAGTAAAGCAATAAAAATCAAGAAAAATTTACAACCATACTTAAAAGATACAAAAGTTAAAATACTAAAACAGATTAAAATTACCTCAGCTTTCTAAGCATCTGGGTAAAAGGTAAAGGTAAAGGGACCCCTGACCATTAGGTCCAGTCGTGACCGACTCTGGGGTTGCGGCGCTCATCTCGCTTTATTGGCTGAGGGAGCCGGCATACAGCTTCCGGGTCATGTGGCCAGCATGACTAAGCCGCTTCTGGCGAATCAGAGCAGCACACGGAAACGCCGTTTACCTTCCCGCCGGAGCGGTACCTATTTATCTACTTGCACTTTGACCTGCATTCGAACTGCTAGGTTGGCAGGAGCAGGGACCGAGCAACAGGAGCTCACCCCATCCTGGGGATTCGAACCGCCGACCTTCTGATCAGCAAGTCCTAGGCTCTGTGGTTTAACCCACAGCGCCACCCGCGTCCAGAAGCATCTGGGTAGGCTTGTCTAAACAAGAATGTTTTTAGTAGGCACCAAAGAGAGCACAGTGAAACTGTGGTATCAATAGGCAGGGTATCAATAGGCAGGGAGTTCCAAATTGTAGGTGCTTCCAAATGCAGAATGGGCTTGGAAGGAGCTGTGGCAATGGAAATGGAAAATGAAAAGACAAAAGGAAACTATAAAGCTTAACCAAGGATTATGCTCCTTAATGAGTTCAACAGTTAATTAAGTCGGAGAAAGTTCTCTAAATTGCTGTTGAGGCAAGTCGGCATAAGATCATGAGAAGAACCTGTTGGCTCAGGTCCATCACGTCCAGTATTCTGTTCTCAGAAGCATACTGTCTCTATGAGCAAAGCCACAATGGGCAGTAACCAATAACAAGACTTATCCTCCATGAATTTGTCTAATCTTCTTTTAAAACCATCCAAGTTGGTGGCCGTTACTGCCCCTTGTGGGAGTGAATTGTCCACACTTCTGCTTGTCCTGTGCCTAGAAAGCAGGTGTTTGAGTGGTCCAAGCATTCCGGCCCCCTTGCCCCACTCATTTCCCAAGGAAAACCCACTCTTTAGCTCTAAATCGGAGCAAACATCAATCCAGAGAAAACCTGAATTGCCGTTTGCTCCAACTGAAAGCTAGAGTGGTTTTTTCCAGGTGAAAGCAGCGAAACTAGAAGAATTGTGGATAAGCCCCAAGTGCTGCATGAAAAAGTACTTTCTTTTGTCTGTTCTGAATCTTCCAACATTCTAACTCATTAGTGTCTCCCAGTGTTATGGGAGAAGAAGAAAAACCTTTATTGTCCACATTCTTAGCATGGCTGCAGAATAAGCATTTTACTAGATTTTAATGATGAGAGTTGAGTTCTGTAGTTGGGTACCCTTGTTAATATAGTCAAAGTCTGAGTACAAAAATACTTGCAAAATCTGTTTTCGAACATGCAAGATCTATCTTCATAGAAAAGGAAATGAAATCACCTTGCCAGTGATGAAGCTTTTTTTTAAAAAAAATCTTTATTGGTATTGCTGTGGGGGCAGATGGACATTTTGGGATATTCCTGCTCTGAGAACCAGCTGTCATTTAATCACACATTTCAAGGAGGATTTAGGAAGCTTTGCAAGCAGCCCCACTGCCAACCCCTTTCCTCTCTGCTTCCTTATTTTGGAGACAATGGATTCAAGATGTGCACTGTCTGCTTCACAGCTGCAGTTTGTATCTCCAAAATGTTACTGGACTTTGATCACAAGGAGTGATTATTAATTGAAATTGATCAGAAAAGCCCTTTGAACTAAATTGGGACACCCACTATCAAGTTGTTCTTTGGGGAACATGTCTCTGGTTCCATTGATATCACTTGCGCAGAGTAGTTGCATTTTTCCACTCCCCAAGCCCGGTCCAGATCCACCAGTCCCATGCAGTGTTTACCTAAAAATAAGAACAAATAACATATACACTTTCTCATAATTATTGTAATACTACAAATGCAAATGTATATTTCAGCATCAACACACACTGATGAAAACGGGTATCCTAGCATCAATTGTAACAATAGTGAATATGATCATTTTGGTATCTATTATTAACAGCAGTGGTGCCAGTATATATTTTGCAGTGTCTCAGACCTTTGTTTTGCTTATTAATGCAACTTGGGATAATTTCCTAATCTGGTTATTTCTAATACAGCTGAAATGTCTCTTTATAGCAGGTGTAGGGAACATTTGGCCCTCCTTATTTTGAGGAACATCACCTTGCCAACAAAGGTCCGTATAGTAAAAGCTATGGTGTTCCCAGTAGTGATGTATGGAAGTGAGAGCTGGACCATAAAGAAGGTTGATCGCCGAAGAATTGATGCTTTTGAATTATGGTGCTGGAGGAGACTCTTGAGAGTCCCATGGACTACGAGAAGATCAAACCTATCCATTCTTAAGGAAATCAGCCCTGAGTGTTCACTGGAAGGACAGATCCTGAAGCTGAGACTCCAATGTTTTGGCCACCTCATGAGAAGAGAAGACTCCTTGGAAAAGACCCTGATGTTGGGAAAGATGGCGGGCACAAGGAGAAGGGGACGACAGAGGATGAGATGGTTGGACAGTGTTCTCGAAGCTACCAGTATGAGTTTGACCAAACTGTGGGAGGCAGTGGAAGACAGGAGTGCCTGGCGTGCTCTGGTCCATGGGGTCATGAAGAATCAGACATGACTAAACAACTAAACAACAACAAATGTTGAGGAACAACAACTCTCATCATTCATGGACATTGGCCTACTGGGGCTTATGGGGGTTGTAGTTCAGCCACTTCTAGAGGGCCAAAGGTTCCCCCCACCTGTTTTATAATATTTAGAGTAGAAAGATGTGTAACCAAGTGAGACGGATTAAGGGCTGATGTTTGCATACTAAGTTACGATAAATGAAAGATGTGTGGCTCAGTGTTAGAAGACATGCAGAAGTCCATGGATTCATCCCTGGCATTACCAGTTAAAAATGACTTCTGGCTGAAACACAACTGATGCTAGCCAGGGTGGACAATATTGACTAGAGCACTCATATTTAATTGCAAGAACGTTTTGTAATATTGTTACTAATTAATATTCTTGCTGATAATCTGCACTGTTGCTGTTGTTGAACATTTGACTATTTTAAAACATTTTAAAATTTTATTTTTATATTTTAAAATAATACATTGTTAACATTTAACTCCAGAATGTTGAATACAATATGGGCAAAATATCCCATTATATTATGGATAAAATAAGCATGTTGAGTTACTGAAGAACTCTGAAATACGAAAGAAAAAATAAAATATGCCACCTCCCTTAAAATAATAGAATTGAATTTTTAAATGTCCTGATTCTGCATTTGTTTAAAGTGGACTTGTTACACATAACAGCATATATCTGCAACTTCTTATGTAGGTAGATTGTACTATCTTAACATCTAATACTGGAATCCTACACCCACTTGCTTGGGAGTAAGCCCCATTGAATTCAGCAAGCAGAAACACACTGGATTGTGCTGCAAGTTATTTTTACATGATTACTGGTAAGGCATGAGTAGCGGTGCAGTGGTAGAAAAGATATTTTTGTTGTATTGTTTTGTATTGTTTCATTTTGGGTTGAATTTTATTATTTCAGTCACAGACCAGTTCCAGACCACATACAATATCAAGGAAGTCATAGAACACGATAGGGATACATTTGAATTTGCAATTAGGTATAACAGGACAATACAGATACAGCAACAGTTAAAAATACATAAATTAAAACTTAGTCACTAACATATAAGCTAAAATTATTATTTAAAACCTTCATCATTACGATAGCACAGCTTGGTCCCTAAGTTTTATGGCAATCACACACAATTTGGCTACTCTTAATGTGATCTCAGGATCCTCATTTTGGGTTGGAACTTTAATTCAAAAACAATCATCTTTATAATAAACGAAGCAATGGTGGTGGTGACCATTTTAACTACGCAACCCTGTGTGTCTTTTTCAGAAAGAAGCACCATTGAATTCAATGAGGTTTACTCCCAAGTAAGCATGCTCAAAATTGCAAGCTAAATAGTACACCTTATGTAGAATCTCACTATCTGATTCTGCCTCTAACAGAGCATGTGGTTAGTGCTGATCTGATCTGACCTTTACCCTAGTCATTTGAAAACAAAACTTAATCCTCACCAACCACACGCCCATTAGCAAGTTTAAAAGGTGAAGAAAGATGACTGAAATGGAAGAGATTCTTTTAATGGAGCGAATAAGCCTGATGTCAAGTATATCTTCAGAAGAAACAAGGAGAAGAACAAAAATGCCAGTGAGAGATCATTTTTGTGGTTCACAAATGTCTGCTCTACCTACTTTATCTTTGAAAGGGGGGGGGGTAGAAGTACTATAGTGTCACAACATCAAATTTACCTGAAATGCTGAGTTGACACTCTGTGATTCATTTACAGCCATCCACTCCACCCTTCATTAAGTGATACATTTCCTTCCCACATCACCAAAGGGCTGGAAGAAATGCCCACTCCCATTTGGTGGAGTGGCACCTCTTGAACTCACAGCTGTGACCTTGTCAGCATGTTTTCCTTTCCAGATACGGGAGTGGCTTTAAAGTTTTGCCAGTTTTTGTGAAAAAATAGGTAAGATTATCTCAAGTCCTCAATGCTTCCTGTTGTACTCTTAGCAGCCACAGAAATGCTTACATCAGGGGTCAGCAAACTTTTTCAGCAGGGTCCACTGTCCCTCAGACCTTGTGGGGGGCAGGACTATATTTTTTTGGGGGGGAGAAAGAATTCCTATGCCCTACAAATAACCCAGAGATGCATTTTAAATAAAAGCACACATTCTACTCATGTGAAAACAACAGGCAGGTCCCACAAATAATCCAGAGATGCAATTTAAATAAAAGGATATGTTCTACTCATGTAAAAACACGCTGATTCCCGGACTGTCTGCCGGCCGGATTTAGAAGGCGATTGGGCCAGATCTGGCCCCCGGGCCTTAGTTTGCCTACCCATGGTTTAGATGCATAAACATTGTTTCTTTTTACTGCCTGTTATACATTGGGACTGAATTTTGTATCCAAAACATGCAACAGTATCAAACCCTGTTTTGTCTATTTATCCCAAACACCTTGTCTTTATTTTTTGAAAATCAATGCCCATTTACACGTCAACAAAATTCCCAGAGCAGCTTGCAAGAAAACGTAACTCTAATATAAAAAACACTAACAAATTAGTAGAACTGATTAAAAAGGCAGAGAAGCCATTGAGTCTAAGGAAACAGCATAAAAACAAAAGGATCTAAAGTGCCCGACCATGTTTTAAAAAGACCTTTATCTGGTGCTGAAAATAAAAGAGCTTTGGCACCAAGGGAATCCCTAGAATATCAGCTCACCCTATGCAAACCAATCTTACATATTCTGAAGACATTTGAACAGCTGTAAAAGAGAAACACAAGCTCAAAGTTTCTTTGGGCATATGGAACTAGCTATGCAGTTGTGTGGATCCCAGCCAGCTACTCTTCCTGTTTTAAAAGGTTCCACTAGATCTATTCCCATCCTTTGCAAATGCGTCCTTGTTACTGTCCTTTTTTTGGCAAGAGGGACACTTTCATAAAAAGGGAGAAAACTTTCATAAAAGCCACCACCCTTTTCAGATTCTATTTATTTTGTTTCAAATACAGTGGTACCGGTTTACGAACTTAATCCGTTCTGGAAGTCTGTTCTTAAACCGAAACCGTTCTTAAACTGAGGCGCACTTTCCCTAATGAGGCCTCCCGCCGCTGGTGCCCTTCCACTGTTTGGATTCCATTCTTAGACCAAGGTAAAGTTCTCAAACCGGGAAACTATTTCCAGTTTTGTGGAGTTTGTAAACCAAACCGTTCTTCAACCGGACTGTTCTTAAACTGAGGTACCACTGTATTTCTATCATGCTTTTTAAAGTTCCCCAGACTAAGGCTGCTAGAGTACTGGGCTTGCCTAAGGCCATTTATTTAGTTCATGGCTGATGTGAGATTTGAACGGGTGATTTTCCAGCTCTTGCACTATAGTAGCTCCCTTGCACTGTTACTAACTCCCAATGGCATCAGAAAAAACATTAGCATGTTTCCCAAATTCTATCATCTCCTTTATTGGACTGTAACAGATGAATGTTCACTGTATCACTGTGTGATACTTTCAACCCCAGATTTAAACTGAGCTTCAACAAAGAAAACTATTTCACTGGATCTCTAAAGATACCTCCCTGTGTGTTCTGAGAAACCAGCACTTTCATTCCTTGTTGATAAGCATGCCACGGCAACCCATATATAGTAAGCTAAGCACATCACCAAGTAGAGTGTATGTAATCTACACAACAGCTGTTCTGTGGAAAAGAGTACCTATTTGCCTGCGTTCAGGGGGAAGCTGGACAGCTGTCTGATCAGCAAATCGGCAAAGAATCATGTGCTCCTAGAATAGAAAAAATACAGAGAGAGATAAATATTGCCAGCTTGTTCCATTACGTTATTCCAAACTAGCTACCATAGTAGCACATACTGAGACTGTGTACATCTGAAGCCCCCAATATCGACTGGAGTTGCCTGTTTTGCTATGCAATATTATTCAGAACAGGTCCATCTGGCATGACATCAGTTTTGGAAACCAATGAAAGGGATGCTAGTAGAGGGTATAAACTGAAGCATTCAAATTAGCCTAAGATGGCCTGGTATGACCTGTGTGGACTCTTTCAACACTGTAGTTAGATCCTTAAGCATCTACAGTGGTACCTCGGGTTACATATGCTTCAGGTTACATACGCTTCAGGTTCCAGACTCCGCTAACCCGGAAATATTACCTCGGGTTAAGAACTTTGCTTCAGGATGAGAACAGAAATTGTGCTCCGGCGGCGCGGCGGCAGCGGGAGGCCCCATTAGCTAAAGTGGTGCTTCAGGTTAAGAACAGTTTCAGGTTAAGTACGAACCTCCGGAACGAATTAAGTACTTAACCTGAGGTACCACTGTATATCACGTCTGACCCATGGAAACTTTGTACCATGCAGCTTCACCAACACAGGCGAGATGGGAAACAGGCAAAGAAAGTACTTCGTCATGCAGCACATAGTTAAACTATGAAATTCACTTCCATTAGTTGTAGTGGTGGTCAACAACTTGGACAATCTGGTGGAGGATAAGGCTTTGAGCCATGATGGCTATGTTCTGTCTGTCTGTGCCTCTGAACACCAACAAGCGAGGAGAGACTTCTGTTCTGCTTGCAAGCTTCCCATAGGCATCTGGTCAGTCTCTATGAGATAAGGATGCTGGACTAGATGAGTCTTTAGCTTAATCCAGCAAGGATCATATTATGTTCCCAGTGTTTTGCTACTGCAACACCAGACTCACAACACTGCAGTGCCCAAAGAGCTCTTGTACCCAGGCCTTTTTGTTTTCCTTTGTACAGCAAATCATAGAATTAGGCTACAAAATCTATCAGTCCCACCTGGTGAACCACAATTAGGTTACGCTGATCACATCTTATGACCCACAGCGACATGGTTTATAAGATACTTTTACACACACTAGACCTTAGAGGTGATTATGCTTTTGACAGGGGGGGAGTGCAAAAGGAAAGAAAAATGCCATAACAGTGCTTTGGCTGACAGCTGCACTAGCTTGGACAGCTGCAATTTCAAGTGCCAAGTCACAGCAATCAGAACCATTTCAGAGCTGTATATCTTGACAGAGCTATTTGTAATGTTAGATGGAGATAAGTATGTGAGAACACAAAACACTTTTGGAAGGAATTTAGGTAATACCATTTACAAACGACAAATCCTCCCATTCTGCTTTTTAAAAACAACAGGGATTTTAATTTTGCAGGATTTCTTGAATTTTTAGGTTTCCAAATTACAGTTGGATATTACACTCTTTGTTTTTGTTATAGATAGGTAGCCGTGTTGGTCTGCCATAGTCAAAACAAAAAAAAATTTTTTTTTCTTTCCAGTAGCACCTTAAAGACCAACTAAGTTAGTTCTTGGTATGAGCTTTCGTGTGCATGCACGAAGTGTGAAGAAGTGCATGCACACGAAAGCTCATACCAAGAACTAACTTAGTTGGTCTTTAAGGTGCTACTGGAAAGAAATTTTTTTTTTGTTTTTGTTATGTAATAATTGTCCTGACAAAATATTTGTATTGCATTTTTAACCCCAACTTTCTATAAGAAATGCCTAAGATGTCTAAAATCCAATTAAATAAATTAAATAAATTAGGAATGCTGAAAATATGCAGTATCAGGATTTAAAAATAAAACAGTCTTTTTGTTTAACAGAGAATATTTTTAGAAACTATGGGAAGGGTGCTATTCCTGTACCTTGACAAAACAACACCAAAAAGGTATTTGGGATAGCACAGAGCGCAAGATAGGCAATATTCAGCTTCAGGAGAGGGAAAAGTAGAGAAATGGCAGGCAAGGTATTGGTTAAGCATCCTCTCATATGCGCCATTGCTTGTCCAATCAAAATCACCCTGGCCAAATTCTTTTTCCTTTAAAGGCTGTTTCCCATTATGTGCCCTAATAGGTTTCAAACTGAATAGTCAGTTTCAAACTGAAATGTGTGTATACTATTTCCCATGAGAAAAGAGAACTTGCTACAAATTGTTCTAAAAAGTCAGCAGTGAGTTGAGTCTTCACGGTGGGATGTCACAGTTGCCATTTTGAATAGGGTGGGTGGGAATCATCAAGTCTCTATAATAACGCTTCGGTTTTACTTGACACTAATCCTTGAATTTCCCAGCAAAAGGAAACAGAAAATTAAGATGAACTATGGAGACAGTGACACAGTGTCTAGCCACCACATTCCAACTTTTGGCAACACATCAGTAACTGAAAATATATCAATCCAATATGCAAGTTGTATATTATATAAAGCCTACAGAACCAAAAATTATAAATTTATACACTGAACTGAGATACCATCTGGTCTAGATCCATGTAAATAATACAATACTGATTTTAGAGGGGCTTCTTAGCACAAGTTTTCTTCTTTAAAAAAATCAACTGATACAAATTTATTAAAACAATATGCTTCTTAGAACCTGTGGAGATTTCATATCTGTTGTGTTCTATTTAAAAGGTTGCATTAATTTTTCTCATAAAATACAGTCTTTTCAAAATTTATGTGAAGGTTGGAAATGTAATGCAATGGAAACTGTATCAACTATTATTTTCCAGTGAACTACGTGATGGTTTTAGACAAAGTTAAAGATGCATATACTCAGTGCCAGATTTATGTATGAGCGAAACAAGCTATAGCTTAGGGCCCCACTCTCTTGGGGCCCCCCAAAAAATGTAAAGAAAAAAATAACTGGATGTACATTTCCAAAATATAAGATAAAAAACAAATAAAATAAAACCTACATACAGCATCAGTGTTTTGTGTTGTGTAGGCTCCTATTTGTTATGTGCAAATGGCTTTAGATACCTATTAGGTTCATAAATTACCATATAGCACATATTCAACACAAAAAAGTGACAATTGGTTGTTGACAAAGGACAGCTGGACATATAAAGGGCCCCATTACCTTCAGTAGCTTAGGGCCTCATCAAATACTGCCTGCATATACTATAAATAATATTTAAGTTATTTTTCAAATGAATATGTCATATTTTCTAGCCAAATAGGGCATTAAAGTAAAATACGGTTTTCAACAAGCCAGAAAGAAGGCAGAACATAGCTCTTTATGTATTCTTAGAAAGACCTCAAAGCATATCTGTGTGAGCTGAAACATACATGGTTATCTTCTACATTTTGGAGCAAGTTTCAATGGAAAGAAACATTCCACACATGAAGCGCTTGCTTCTGCTGAAATGAATGGAACATTCATTGTGGGTGATGAGCTTCATCTATGTGTCCACAACAAATTGGAAGGAATTATTATGAAAATTTATTTTTACTTATTTTATTTAAACTCTTTGTTTCTGTAACTATGTCACTAGGCTTACTTGTGCCAAAAGCAATTCAGCCGCCCATCTTATGAAAATGTGGTTATTAGTTCACATGCTGTTCACTACGAAAACTACATCTCAAATACAATTGGGAGAAAAATAAAGCAATTTCAAGCCATCACTGTCCAAATTGAATCTGGATAGAAGAAAATCAAATGAAAAGGGGAAATAGCAGCCATAAAGAAGGAAAACGGTTAAAAAATGGGAAACTGGCATAAAAATGCACATAAAAGCCTTCAGGCCTATCCAAAATATCCAGTGGAGCAGACTAGGAAGAAAGTACTCCTAGAAGGCTCAACAGGTTCTTGACATCTATGTATATTTGATGGATGAATATGGTTCTTTTATAGTGAAACAATTCAGTTGTTTTATCATTGTTCTTTTCATGGTTTTATGTTTTAACTAATAAATAGTTGTTTTAATTTTTTTAATGATCTTGTCATCTACTT
This sequence comes from Podarcis filfolensis, assembly GCF_964270895.1. Taxonomy (NCBI): domain Eukaryota; kingdom Metazoa; phylum Chordata; class Lepidosauria; order Squamata; family Lacertidae; genus Podarcis; species Podarcis filfolensis. Next base: position 55,137,186 of record NC_139610.1, read on the forward strand.
TTAGAAATTATTGAAACTAAAAAATGAGATATAAACTAAACTACACACAGAAATGTATTCCATACTGTATTTACGAAATGTCTTTTTCCTGCACTAAAAGAAAAAAGAGGAAGGAACACATGGAATGCAATGGTGAAGTTTCCGTATTCTGATGTGTTTTTAACCCTATCATTAAAAGAGAATTACCCATTCCACTCAAACCATACGGAAAGACACAGAAAAGGGCACAGAAAGAAATTCTAAACCACAGCTTCACCTTTTGCATACCTTATAGGATAACACTTCCTTGAACTGATGGCTGAAATAGAAAAGAAGATGGATTTGATCACCATGAGAAACGACGATTTTAAAATAGATGCAGTCTTTAAGGCATATGGCTGAATTTTAAACAAATACTTGGGTGGGTTGTTATCTGGAAGTTGAACAAGATCCAGAAGCAGACACTACTGAGAGTTTCTGTTCTTTTTTAGTAAATGTCTATAATGTGCCAAGTTTTATCACTTACAGACATTTATCATTTAAGATATTTTAAGTGCTAAACAAATGCATAGGGCTGTATCATGTCACTGCTACTGACTCACTGAAAGCAAGCATCTGACTTTTAATATATTTATCCTACATAGGGCTGATGATGGATTCAATGTTCAGTCTGCACTGGTTGGGATTATACCCTTTTTAGAATCAGGTTTGCAACTCGGGAGTACTTTTGAACATAATAGCATTGCTCCTAAACTAGTCAGGTAGCCAGGTTTGCTGCACATCTTGGTGGGCCCGGTGCACTTGTTCCTAGAGAAAGATGGTTGTGCCACAGCTACATCCACATGAACTGGTTCTACATAGGGCTATCTTTGAAACTGCACAGAGAAAAATGTAGCAGATAAAAGGTTTCTTTGCAGATTGTCTACCACTGGTGTTGTACCAACTACTGAGAACTGTTATAATAAAGAATGAAACAGAGGCATGGAGTTTAATTTCCTTCTCTGCACAATATTGTGTACTCCAGTGAATCACAAAAGTCAATAGATTACAACTGGAAAGTGAAAGGACTGTTTTCAATCCAATAAAAATAATATGACTGTATGAAAAGGTATATGATCAGGCACTCAGAATTCTTGCACCTGAAGCACTACTTGACTTCTACTATGTTCTGTGGTCCATTCATAGGTGCATCACAGCTGCAATCCTGACTGAGCCCCACTGAGACTTATTTCTGAGAAAGCATCATGGGATTTGCATTGCAGAAGTTTCTTATTTTATAGATCAACAACTTTATTTAAAAGAACCAAGGTTTACAACTGTGGGTGTAATAAATGTTAAAAATAATGTGTGCATGGATGATTAGGCGAGGATAATTAAGCCTCTCAACAAAACGATAAACATAATGTGACGCAAGCATACCGAGAGAGATCTTTATTGCAGGCATGTATTATGTATTTTTTATAGCTGCTACTAACTTCCATTTCAGAAATGTCACTGGTAATTTGCAGAACAGTTAGAAATGTATCTTTACAGCTAGAATTATGAAGTCATAGCTCTAGGTGACACATTCAGCCATTGTGACAATGAGCAGGATGTAACTCATCTTTGGGACTACCTGTTCCCCTTAAACAGAGGCAACACAACAAACCTATTATTCTCATGTCTTCTTCTAAATATCTGAGCCTAAGGTGGAGCTTCACATCACTTGACATCTGTCTTCTAGCGCTTTAAGTAAGGTGTTAAAAATAAAGGTATTGTTGGACTTGGGTATTTTTCTTGTTCTGCAGGACCAACACATTTACTACCTATGCAATCCTTTGCAAGTTTTCTCAAAAGTAAACTCCAGTGGGTGGTATCCAACAAAGTAGTTTGCTAGCACAAGGACTTTGGGCTGCAATGAAGCTCCCTATCCCACTCTTCTGCCTGTGTGTTGCCTACACCACCTACATCTGTTTTGGATTTCCCCCCAACCCTCTGGAGCAGATCTGAGGAGGGCACAGCGATGCATGGCGAGAGGAGAAGGAGGAGAAGTTTCATTGTGCAAGCAGATTTATTTATTTTTTGCACTAGCAGAAGCTCTTTTGGGGAAACCACCCACTAAGCTCAACAGAACTTACTCACTAGTAAGTTCGTATAGAACTGTAGGCCTTTGTAGTCAATGCCATACATGTCAGCCCAGGTTCCTCTCCATACATACACATTGATGTCAACAAACCACTGACCTTTGTGGAAATGCAAACTTGGCTGTGTTCTGAATGAAGCCATAACAACATGGAGAGATAACAAATGCTGCATGAGCTTTGACACAGCGTTCAATCACCATGTCTGTTGCCACACCACAAGCATGCAGTGCTACCTGTGAAAGTAAAACAATGGAATTTAATGATAACTGTGCATTCAGTTACTATTCAGCCATTTCTGGATGGCTGAATTATTGCAACATCAAAGAAAGAGAGCAATCTGTTGCAAAATCAATCTCTTTTTAGCCAGATAATACAGCATCCATTATTTTCTTTGCTTACATTGAGACAAAATGTAGCTAGCTCAATAAAATATATTCACATTTGGCACTAGATATAAAATAAAATACTAATCCAAAACGAACTAGTGCAACAGCATTATAAAGTTAAAATCTGGCACGATACATAAAGGTCTCAACCCAATGTTTTTTGACAGTTCTAATCACCATATAGGGCCAGATGCCATTTCTTTTCCAGATAAGAACAAAAACTGCAGGCCTCAGATATTAATCAAACAATGCGTTAAAATTGCCCAGAAAGTTTCATAGGTAAAGGAATGTTCCAGTATTACTTATGCATTTCATTCATAGAGCTCCAAAATGAATCATGGCTGATTATGCTGAACATGGAGATAGCTGAAATTTGACAGTGTTCTGGCATAGGTTTCAAAACAAACTGAAATGCTTCCTGCCAGGTCTACTCTCAGTCACCTGAGACGACAGCTTCAGCCACAGATAGTTCTACAAGCATGATAACTACATAGGGCTTAAAAAATGTTTGGGTTTGGTTGATGAACTGAAGATACTGTGGTTGTTGTTTTTTAAAGACTAGCTGAGAGTCTAGACTCTACAGCACTGCTATGACAGATTACAGATTACATTGCAAGAAAATATTTAAGTAAATATTTCATCCTTGGCAATATTCAAATTATGCATACAGCAGCAATAATTATTTCAACGCCCCACGCCCAAAGTCATTTCCGGCTCAGATATGACTGTATAATGAAGGTGTTCAGCTGATATGGGTCATGCACCTTTTTAACACCATCTGCTGATAAGAACAACTAAATTTATAAGCATCCCCTCTCTGATTCTACATTTGGTTTGTGTGGCACCTCATCCAATCCAGATTTGTGTTTTTAATTCCCATCTTTTATGTCACAGTTCTCTCTGTCCTAACTGCACTATCATTTCATTTTCTCTTAGGCTGTTCAGTAGAGCTTACTTGTGAGCTTACTTCTGAGTAGACATATATAGGATTGCAGTGATAGCTCTTTTTCACATTGGCTAATTCTTTGGGCCAGAGGATGCTTAATGCAGCCCAGCCCTTAAGTATGTGATTTCCTCTCCTTTTAGCTCCTCCCTTCCGGAGTACAAATCGTCTAGTCTTTCCCCGACAGTCTTGTCTGTGGGCTAATATTTAACAGTTTGAACTTAGCCAAGATCTGAAACCAAACAGACCACGAATGGGGAAGAAACCATGGCCCTTCAAATATTGCTGGAGTACAACTCCCATCATCCCTGAACATTGGTCATGCTGTCTGGGGCTGATGGTCATTGGAGTTCAACAACACCTGGAGGCTTAAGGGATCCTCATCTCTGCCATAGATGTTCTCAATGCGTAACAGGACTAACTCAGAAGGAAGTCCCACTGAGTTCAATAGGGAGGGGAAACTCAGGCCTGAGGGCCAAATGTGGCACTCTAGGCCTCTGTTTGGTTCTTGGGACTCTCCCAAGCCGCTCTCTCTCTAGGCCACCCCCTTCACTGGCTTTGCTTCATATGCCCCTTGAGTGTTTTTGCCTGGCTGGAATTTGCCCTTGAACTCTGACCATGACTCTTGCTTGCCTGGATAGAGGCTAGAGCAGGCATAGGCAAATTCGGCCCTCAAGATGTTCTGGGACTACAACTCCCATGATCCCTAGCTAACAGGACCAGTGGTCAGGGATGATGGGAACTGTAGTCCCAAAAAATCTGGAGGGCCGAGTTTGCCTATGCCTGGGCTAGACAGTAGGGTGTGTGTGAGGGGTGTGTGTGTTGAAAGGTAACATTTACAGTGGTACCTCTGGTTGCGAACAGGATCCATTCTGGAGGCCCGTTTGCAATGTGAAAAGCCCGCAACCTGAAGCGCAGTATCTGCGCAGGTGTGGGGTGCAATTTGGCACTTGTGTGCATGCACAAAGCATGATTTAGCACTACTGCGCATGCAGGAGTGGCAAAACCCAGAAGTAACCCTTTCCAGTACTTCTGGGTCGCCGCGGGACGCAACCTGAAAAACGTAACATGAAGCAAATTTAACATGAGGTATTACTGTACATTCATTGTTCTACCCACTTTTGCTTCAGGCCCTGCCCATCTTTGGCATGTGACCCTAGGAGGCTGCCAAGAAGGAAACACCACCCTTGCACTGGAAAAAGTTTCTCTCCACTATATTACAGCCCTAAGCATGTTCAAGGACCAGACTGCCTTATGTCTGCATCATCTCTTAGTATCTTCTTGCCTCCTTGTGTATCAACTGAACTTGTATCAACTATTCCTGTCACTATACTATTAAGAAATCATCTCTACTGACATTTCATACTTCTTCGTGTTGAATAATGTAATAATTATTGGAAGCTGACATTTCACAGAGCTAATTATGTTCTGGTTTTAAACGCACTCTTCCCAGAGCTAACTTCAATGCTCCATTATTACTATTTGCTTGCAATAAGATAAAATAAAATCCTCCTGCCTCCTCTTTGCCATGCCACCATTTCAGTACTGCACTAATTAACTTCAGTTGTTTTCTGAACTTGTGTGTTCATTTGGCCTTATAAGGTAGCATGGAGGACACTTGAATTCCTTATTTTGTGCACAGCACAACCGTTGGGAATCAACAAATTAGCAATAGCTCAAAACTCTAACTTCTGATTTCCCGTTAACACAAGTTTATACAATAGCAGGGTTTATAGAAAAATAAGTTGAGGTTACATAATATTGATATGTTATAAGCGATAAGACAATATATGAAGACAGTATTTTCTTTTTAACATTACATAACAGCAAAGTCTGAATATTTTCAAAATCACTTACCCCTATATTAAAATTTCCTTTAAAATAGTCCATATTTGCTTGGATGAACCAAATGTTGTCTAATCCTAGCACACTGCTTCTTTCTTCAGCACGTGTCAGTGACAACTCTTTATTTTCTACCAATATGATCTATATTTTACACAAAATAACAATTAGTTATGGTAAACTTTTTGGTGAAATAAAAATTGTTGCAATAGCATGTTGAAGCACTTGCCGGGGCAGGGGCAGGCGAGAGAGCTGTATTCTGAAACAGAAATGTATCTGTCCAGTCATTAATAACAGCAGACTTCAGTTGACTCTATCCTTTAATCAAACCAGACTATGCAGGATTTTGTGCATGCCAAGCAAACTTCACTGCTTTCTTAGTGAAAGATTGTACGGCCTGCTTTCAAAGCATAACGCAAAGTACCTCCATGTTGCTAACCTATCGGAGGGGCTTCCAAGCCTGACATTGATGCAGCAACACATCTATGACTGCTGCTGCCCCAGTGAAAGGGACAGTCTGGTTCTGCCAATAGAGATTCAGCAGGCAACACTTGTGTGCCAACTTTTAAATGCATGCCGGAAACTTTTATATTGTGCTACACCTATGCAGGCAATTAAGAATACATCCTTCCACATTGGTTAGTTGATGTCTGTTTTTAACTTGTTATGGTTTTTAATGTATGGGTTTTTTTTTATTGCTGTAAACTCCTTTGGGAGTTTTTTAAGGACACAGTGGTATACAAATAGCTTTATAAATAAATTAATCAAAGCAGAAAGAAAAGGTATCTTCTTCTGGTACTGCGCAGAATCTAGTATCCCATCTTGTGAGTAAGTGCTACTCTGCAGAAGACCATAGGCTGGGAGCATTTAGTTATATTGCATATGGCAACTATCCTATATGTAGCCAGGCTTTGCTCTTACAAAGGAAAAAATTACAAAAATTACTTTTTTTTTTTTTCAAATTAAAACACATGGTGCCTGTCACATCTAGTTTCTTCAAACACATTTGTGGCAATTGGACCCAGTTAACACAATTTTGGAGAACTGTGGAAGTAGCAGTTCCCAAAGGTATCTGTGAACAGACCTCTCTGGTTCATTTTTCAAGCATTTGGAAGAGGGCCAACTTTTTCAGGTTCACTTGTAGGCCTGAACATGATAGACTCAAATTTCCCAGAGAAAATCTCCTCGAGACTTAATATGGAGATGTGTTGCTCCTTAGGGAAGCATACAAATCCCGCTTCTATAGTTTATCAGCCAGTAACTGCATCTGGGCATTTCTCTATCAGCCAGTAACTGCATCAGGGGATTTCTCATACAAAATCCTTCTAGAAGAATGGGAAAAAACACAGATTGCCAATCTGGGTTTTTTATTGTGATTTCCAATTGAGTTTTTGTTTTGTTTAAACTGTGATAGGATTGCTCACTCTTTTTTTGGGGGGGGGGTGTTGATGGTTTTCTCTGTTACTAAGCCCAGAAAGGAGTAATGTTGTCTGTAAAACAACTTAGCCAAAATGAAAAACTACCCCAAATTAGCCACAGTTTGAGATTAGTTCATGCAAGGTTTTATATTGGACCTAAAATAAGGAAGGGGCTGTCAGACAATGAAAGCCACAAACCCCACCTCCTGCTTGTCCACCAGGAGCCTCTCCTCATAAGCCATACCCCCAGCTTGTAGGATCTTGCTTAACTGCACTGAAATGGAAGAATTAAGTTCATGTTCTCAAACAATGGCTTTAGCTTAGTCGCAGAATCAATGTTTTGCATGCAAAAAGGTTTTAGAGTGTCTATTTGAGAGTTTGGAGAGCTGGTGTGAGGATGTCCCTGTGCTACTTTTATTCTTACTTTTTAAAAGTTGCCTTCAGTCATACTAATTTTATTGCCGGGAGTGAAAAACAGTGCTTTATCTTACTCAGAATATGAGAATGGGTAAATTAAGTACTTTATTCTACCACGAAAAAAACGTGAGTGGGTGTTTGATTTAGATAATTCTATCACTTTCACATATTTTACAAACAGCCTGCGTTTAATTGTGTATCTGAAATTCCAGGTTATTAAAGTCTGAATTTACATTTTACTGAAACCTTACCTGACATGATGGAAGTACGTGAGCAAGGACAATTCCAACATGGCCCTGTTCAAAGCAGAAGAAAGTGCACAAATAAACCTTGATCCCAAAGAGCTGATCCATTTGACAACAAAATATTCCAATAAAATATTGACAGAGACTTTGGAAGCAGATCAAATTCCAGAGTTTTGGACTCTTGTGCTGTACAAAACCAACTGTGACTGAACTTACAAACAAACAAACAAATAAAATACTTTACCCCACCACTGCAAAAATCCACAATTTTATCTCCAGGTTTAGCCAGCTTTTTCACTAAGGCCACCATATTGTTGAGCTGTTGCTGCTTCCTAAAAGCGCGATCACTGGACATTTTTCCTAAGGATGACAACAAGGAATATACATTTGCAATTGCTTATGGCAAAAATGTGGTTTTTACAGTATTTCCTTTTAAATGTAAGTGATTAGATACAGACTTGCAGCTCCACATATTGAATGACTTTTTCCATTCACAGAAAGGGCCAAGATCCAATGGAGGTTGCCGGATACAGGAATCAACTGACACTGATTCCCTCCTGCCTGCAGTTTCTGCACCACTTCTCAGGCTGCTCCAGAGTGTTCCCCAAACCCTCCAGAGCAGATTTTCAGGGGGTACAGGGGGCTGCAAGAGGAAGGTGGAATAAAAAAAGGCGTCTTCCTTTCATCCGATTTATAGTTTGTCCTAATGCCAAGGATTTTATGTTGCAGGTGCCAAGGAAAAGGAGGAGCCTGTTCCCAAAGAGCTTGTGATACATTTTAAGCATTTATTATTACTTGTGTTATTAGTCACTTGTTACTCTGAGGTCTCCAAGTAACTTGCAAGACATTTAAGAACATAAATATGAATGCATTGATTATACCATATCAATAGAACAAAACAACCACCATAACAGCCCCAGGAATATTATTATATGGAAGGTTTAGAGACCAGCAACGAAGTGCTAACAAGGTGAAGAAGAAGAAGAAGACGACGACGACAACCAGAGGAACTACAACACATTTAATACTACAACACATAAGTGCATTCATATATAATAATAATAATAATTTATTATTTATACCTCGCCCATCTGGCTGGGTTTCCCCAGCCACTCTGGGCGGCTCCCAATCAAATATTAAAAACACAATACAATATAGAAGGATTTGATCTATAAGGTGTTTTTCACATATATGAGCCATCAATTGACATTGCAGCCATCTAGAGATAAGTTTGCATTTGTGTCCATGGGTAACAAGAGAAACAGAAGCTACTTCTCCTCCTATGGGGGAATCTTTCATATGTCTATGCTCTCATCCAATATTCATTTTCCAGATAACTGTATGGTGTGAAAAGAGTTTCCACATGTCCTTGATTATGAGGGAATAAGTCTTATATTAAAAATTGTCCCTGTTCCATAGCACTCTGCTGCATGTGCTCTGGCACAGCAAATGATGGCTTGGATCCAGAGATGCTTGGACTGGATTCCTCTCATACAGAAGAGTTTTTCTAGCTCCTTTCTGATAATGCCCTTTGCATTCCTTGAAAAGCTGCTCTAGGGAGTTAGAAGGTCCTCTGGAAGCAGGTATTGTTGGAAATCAGTGACACCACCTGTTAAATGCAAGCTTAAAAGCGCTCCACCTTGCTCATGGAGCAAGGCCCACTCATTATGTGGAATTTGGGATACTCAAGAGAGCTTGCAGGGCTGTGCCAGTTCCCGCAAGATCTCGCATGAGCATTCCTAGCTACGCTGAGCAGGCCTAGCCCAGCAAGCAAGGCAGAGCACTTAAAAGCTCTTTCCATGCCGGGTCTGCTTATAACAGTAGCTCTCCAAGGTCTCAGGCAAAGAGGTCTTCTTACTTATCTTACCCTTTTAACTAGAGGGCCAAGGATTCAACTTGAGGTGCTCTACTTGTCAAGCATATGGTCTATCTCCCAAATGAACTACTGAACAGGTATGATTTGTGTAATAGCTCCCCAGCATATATATTTTATTTTTTTAAAAAGATATTTATTGAAATTTTACAAAAAACAAAAAATTACAGAGTAAAAAGAAAACAGGAAAAGAAAAAAAGAAAAAATACAAAAAATACAAAAAAACATATAGAAAAAGATACAAAATACATACAAAGATAAATAGAAAAAATTAAAAACAAATTAGTTTTTTCTATCTTAAATTTCGTTTGCTTATTTCCCTGACCTCCTCACACCTCCCTTTTTTGTATTCCCATTCACATGATTAGTTCAGCAAATCCTTACCCTCTTTCATTTATCTTAACTCAATATCTCAACACATTATATCTATGTATTTTCATCCATTATCAACCCATTTTTACATATTCTTATTATCTTTGTTGCTAAGGCCACTTAATTTCAATCCAGCATCATTTTAACATTCATTAATTTTACAATGTTTCTGTAAATAATCTTTAAATTTCTTCCAATCTTCTTCCACCAACTCTTCTCCCTGGTCTCGGATTCTGCCAGTCATTTCCGCCAGTTCCATATAGTCCATCACCTTCATCTGCCACTCTTCCAGGGTGGGTAAATCTTGTGTCTTCCAATACTTTGCAATAAGTATTCTTGCTGCTGTTGTAGCATACATTAAAAAAGTTCTATCCTTCTTTGGCACCAATTGGCTGACTATGCCCAGGAGGAAGGCCTCTGGTTTCTTCAGGAAGGTATATTTAAATACCTTTTTCATTTCATTATAGAACATCTCCCAGAAAGCCTTAATCTTTGGGCACGTCCACCAAAGGTGAAAGAAAGTACCTTCATTTTCTTTACATTTCCAACATTTATTATCGGGCAGATGATAGATTTTTGCAAGCTTGACTGGTGTCATGTACCACCTGTATATCATTTTCATAATATTCTCTCTTAGGGCATTACATGCTGTAAATTTCATACCTGTGGTCCACAACTGTTCCCAGTCAGCAAACATAATGTTATGTCCAACATCTTGTGCCCATTTAATCATAGCAGACTTAACCGTTTCATCCTGGTTGTTCCATTTCAGTATCAAGTTATACATTCTTGAAAGTATCTTTGTTTTGGGATCTAACAGTTCTGTTTCCAATTTTGATTTTTCAAAAATTGGAAGCCAATTTTTTTGTCCAAATTATAAGCCTCCCTTATTTGATAATAGTGAAGCCAGTCTAGCACTTTATCTTTTAATTTCTCAAAACTCTGCAATTTCAATTTGTCGCCTTCTTGTTCCAAGATTTCCCAATATTTCGGCCATTTGGCCTCCATATTGAGCTTTTTCTGAGCCTTTGCTTCCATCGGTGACAACCACCTTGGGGTTTTGTTTTCAAGTAAGTCTTTATATCTTATCCAGACATTAAACAATGCTTTTCTAACAATATGGTTAGACCTAAGATCCAAAAGGTATTTCGGGATGTCCTTAAATACCTCCACTCTTGATTCGTTTATTTCCAATGTCTTCTGGAAGTGCAGACTCAATATTCTGTCTGTCTCCTCTTTTGATCGGAGGGTAATCAAACAGTCTCTCACCCTGTTCTTTCTCCCCCCTCTTCCAAGTCTGAAAGCGCTTACTATCTTGAAATCTAACTTGTCTGCATCTAGGTTCCAAAAGTCTGCAAATTCCTGCGTAAGAAAATCACTCAAACTGTCTTTCTCAAGTTCAGGTACAGCCCTGATCCTAAGATTTATCTGTTTTTCTTTTAATTCAATCATAGACAGCAATGACTTGTGGTCCTCAAGCTGCCTACATATCGGTGGTATCTTTTCCTCTACAGCCAATACTTTTTCCTTTGCTTCCTCAGCTGTCTTTCGATTCAAAGTGGATTCCTGCAGCAGTTTCTCAATAGATTCAGTATTTGAGTTCACCTTCTGCCCCAAGTTATTGATGCTTGAGGTGTTTTGATCAATTTTAGTTGTTTGCTTAATTTTTCCAAAGATTCAAAAAAAATTTCTAATGCTGAAGCTAAACCCCCTTCAGATGCCATTCCTTTAAGCGCCACTTGAGCAGAATCTTCCCCTGATGGGGCAGGAGGGCCAGATGCTGATGCTCTATGCTGCTGCAGTCTGGTTTTGCCCGATCTTATTGTTTTTTCCTGAGTCAAATTTGCCATAACACTTTATCTAAGGATCAAGGTCAATCCCACGGTTACAGCTTGTTTTGTAGTGGGAAATTCCCCTGGCCAGTTTAGAGTGGAAAATTCCTTGGCCAATTGTAACAATTTCAAAGTTCCTCTAGGGGGACACAGTAACAGTTAAAACTTGTAACAATAAAGTAACTTTTCCAACTTTCACAAGTCCCCCTCTAACGAAAAAAGCAACAGTTTCAAGTCCGGAGAAACCCTTCAGATTTAAAGTATCTCTCTTACAGAGTTAGCTGTCAAAAAGTTGCATTGTCCTTAAACAGCGCGATTCACAGTGCGGCAGTTCTATTGTCCCTTGGCAGTCCGTTCCCAGGCATTAAGTGGTGGTCTTTGTTCCCTTTTTCTCTCTTTTTTTGCAGGCAAAAAGTACTTCCCCTTCTCCCTCCCCTCTCCTGCACCTCAGGGAGGGAGTTCTCCTTTATTGATGTTAGGATTTAAGTCTTTTTAAACGTTTTTCAAGGTCTTAGCTTAGGCAGTCTTTGCTTTGATCTATTTACAAGAAACGGAAGGCGGACTTCCTGTTTGCACCTTCCCGCTTTGGTACCAAATTTAGTATTTTTTCCTTTAATCCCCGGTCTTTAGACTTGACCTACTCATGGGTAGTTATTTAATAGCCGAATTGTCACAGGAAAAAGGTCAGCGCTCTCCGGCAACAGCTGTGCGGCTTCACTCCACGGAAGAAGCAATTGACTCTCAGCACCGCGCCAAACTCCCTGTTACGCTCCGGAGCTCGTAACCGAGCTCCTTTGCAGATTGGGGGGGCGCTGAAGGTGCCCACCGAGTCCCACGGTCACAGGCTTCTCCCACCTGTGATTTGGAAGGGGTCCCCGCTTCGCCGTAGCGGCAAGACCCGGTTTCCGCGGAGCTGTGTCCCTCAGAGCTAGAGGGATTCCGCCATTGCCGATGGCGCCGCCTCCGGAAGTGCTCCCCAGCATATATAGAATGGATATCTCTTTTGGATTTAAAAAGATAAAGTAAAACAATATTTTAGTAATAAAGTATACTACTTATTTGTTATAGGCAATTACATTTGTTTTTAAACTGCATTCCCTTTCTCGCAGCAGCTGAGCTGACATACCGTATCTTAAAACTATCAAATTGAGATTGTACTATATTGGATTGGTACAAGCTAAAAACAATGGAAACCTGTAAAATGGAAACCTGTAAAAACCTGTAGGAAACAATAATACTTCTAGAAAGTAGTTTTTTTCTCCTCTCCACAACTAGGCTTGTGGAAATCTGATACTGATACCATGTTTGGTGGTGTTCAGCAAGTGGCTATGATTTCTTGCAAAACACAGGTCTCATTAAAAGTTTAAGTATTTGTTGAAATGCCACATTTTCCTTCACAGTCTCAGAGCAATTTATACAATAGCCATAAACAGGAGCTGAAACTTATAACATGGGAATTAGAGCCAGCTGTGCATTTTTTAGGAATAATTTATGCACCAAGATCAAAATATTTCTTCTTCTGTAATTACGTTTGGTCCAAACACATTTAACTTGACGTAGAGGAACAGCAACAAATGTCTCCGAGTTATTAATGTCACTGTGGCTTTAAAGTATATCCCAGCTGGCTTTGTTCTTCAAAATTATGCACACAACCAGGTAAAACACAGGAAGTGATTCTATTGCCTTATTATAGGAGGATCAGAAATGAAATATTATGACCAAGCAAATGAAACATCTGATTGCCTCTGTGTAAATACCACTGCCATTTTTAGAACGTTGGACAATAAATTGCAGTGAGGGAGCTGCTTAAAAACTCACTGCAGAGGGAACTGCAACTTCACAGAGAAATGGACACCTGCAGTTTTCACTCACAAAACATGGCAAGTGCTACTATTATTGTTTGGTGTGGCTGGGGTCGGCCAGATGTTACAGGAAACCAATTCTCTGCATTGTCGTAGTCATGTCATCTCATGAGCAAAGCTTTAGCACTCCCATAGCTCAGTGGCACAGCATCTATTCTGCAGGTAAAAGGTTTCAGGTTCAACCCCCAACATCTCTTGAGATGCTTGAGGTAAATGCTCTCCTCCTCCTGGCTTTTTCAGGGCTTTTGTATTTGGCAGCAGACTTGCCCCTGCCCGGCAACATGCTAATTCCATGGGAAATGCTAATGGACTATGCTGCATTCACTTTATTTGGGAACCCTATGACCTAAGTTGATATAGCTCATTGAGGGCACTTCAGGAGCTGTGGCTGGGGCAAAATTAAAAGAAGGATGAGGCCAAGTGAAGCCAAACTGAATGAATGCCTGAACAGGGGTTGTGGAAGATGCCAAGCATAAAATACAAGGCTTTCAGATACTTCACCCTTTTGTGTTCTACAAAGTACAAAGGCCCTTCTCCATCTCTCTCATTTTCAGCCAACAAGATTCTACTTTTAGACACACACACTACAGTTGAAAAGTTGGTTTAAAAGGTTGTTGAAGACAGAACAACACAATAATGGTTGTTTTTAAAAAAAAATCTAAATAGTACCCCCCCCCGCCTAATATTGCTAACTAATTTGTTCTGCATTAAGGTAAGCTCTGCAAAATGGTTTTTATCATATAAGGTATCAGAAAATAAAGCCAATTTCTTCTTGGATTTTTAAGATAAAATTAAGCATTTCAAATTAACATTAGCAGCTTGCTTTACTTGCATTTATTTTATCAGATGTCAACAAAAGTTTAATAAAATTCTGTACTGAAGGGAAAAGCACACCTAGTTTTAATTATTTCCAAGCCTCTTGTTAATCTGTCCTTTTATTGAAGTTCCCACTGGTTGTGATTTTTGTATAGCCTGCTTTGTTTTGCTGTCCAAATAGACTTCTTAACTGCAAGCAAAGTAGGGCTTAAAAAGAGAAATCTGATTCACATTGTATAAATCATCAAGGGAAGTTTTCATAGTCATTTGACCTTTCCAGGAAATAATGGAAAAGGCATGTGTAGGACAATACATATGCGTGTGACTACTTTTGTTATGTTTGTGGTTTTTATATGTTGTAAGCTGCCTTGAGCATGGTTTTAACTTTGGAAAGGCGACATACAAATAAAATGATTGATCAACAAAGTTATTCTCATATGCAAAAATGTGCAGGTTTCCAAATCTCTGAAGATAGAAATAATTTAGCCTTCCTTTCCCACTATTTTCTCTCTTCTATTATTATAATAAATTTATGAATCATCTTTTACATATGCCTCAAGATGATTTACAGCCATATCATAAAACAGCTAAAAATCATGGTTAAAAATACAAAAGCAAATTGCCATAGATTTAAAAAGCAAGCAGGGACCTTTCCATTATTCTGGAAAAGCTTGGTGAAACAAAAAAATTATTTGTTTGCAGAAAATACAGATAGCGCTAGACAGCATGTGACATCTCAGCAGTAAAACTATTCCATGGAACAGGGGCAGCCACATTGAAAGCCCTGCTGCATTTTGGGGACTTCAAGGAGAAACTCTCCTATGGAATCCAGTAACCTACAAGCAACTTGGTCCTAAGCTCTATAGGGCCTTATATTTTAGTACCCAGTCCCTGAACTTGGCCCAAGAGCAGATTGGCAGCCAATGCAAATCCCACAAACATGGTATTCTAGGCTGTTAGTAGTGTGCCTTCCACAAGCAACCTACTGTAGTCACTGTGTTCTACCCTAGTTGAAGCCTCCAGACCTCCTTTTTTTTACAGTGTTGGCATGCTTGTTTCTTCTTTGTAAATATATTTTAGTGATTTTCGATGTACAAAATG
Source organism: Podarcis filfolensis (assembly GCF_964270895.1). Taxonomy (NCBI): domain Eukaryota; kingdom Metazoa; phylum Chordata; class Lepidosauria; order Squamata; family Lacertidae; genus Podarcis; species Podarcis filfolensis. The sequence continues at coordinate 55,152,395 of NC_139610.1, forward strand.
AAAACAACCACCACCATGCAAGGTAACAGGCCACTAATGCTTCGATCCAGAGATAAAGGGTGCTTCCAGGGAGGTGAGATTATTGTGGGATTGATACTCCTCAGGCATGCAAGTTTCTCACATTGTCCACATGACATTGTCTTCATCTAAATGCTAGATCTTAACTCCCTTAATCCTAATTTACCCTTTCCATGAAAAATCCAATGGTTAAAAAACGCCCAACTGTTGCCAAGAGGCTGTTTGCAATCTCGGAAACCCATTTGCAATATTAAGACCCATCTATAAGTACCCAAAGGCACCCTGTATAACCAATGGGTAGGAGAGCTTCAGATACTTCAATTCCCCAATTTGGCAGAAGGTAGTTCTGAAGTTCCACATCATTACAATTGTATGCTAATTTATTCTGAAAACATGAAATGGATATTTATTCAAAGTGTGCTCAGTCTATTCACCATACCATAATGCCACTGCTTTTCTGCTGGTTTTGATTAGTAAAAAGAGGAAAGCGTCACTGAGAAATCCACATGTTTTTAATTTAACATGCAGAGATGGTTTGGTTACTACATGCAATGTTTAATTTCCCCTGTCTTGGGAGGGAGGAGGATATCTGAATTAAACTATAGGGTTTTTTACACATATGAATATTAAAATATGGTGAAATCCTATTAACTAAACATTTCTTGTTCTACTGTTTATCACCAGTTTAAGTAATTCAAGAAGTAAGTCACCTATTATGGATGGAATGATAGAAAGTCCCTTTGGTTTGATTCAGAAAGGGCTCAGCTAATAAGCGTTATTTCCCCTACTAAAAATAAAATCAGAATACAACCTGTTTCACCACACACACAAAAATTCTACATTTCGAATTCACTGCATCCTCAATGGCATCAACTGGGTAGCAATAAATCCAAAGTCCCACTGTTGATCCCATGAGCCCTCTTGCTTTGTCTATTCCCTGAAAATGTACTTAACTGGTGCTGGTGGTGATGGCAACAACTAGGAATATCTCACACAGGCCTCTGTGTGGTTTCTCAGTTCATCCCAGATACTGGCATACTGAAATGGCGGCATTCCAGACAGCAAGGACTCTGGCAAACAGTTTTCCAGAATGACTAAATATATAGTAGGGACTTTAGCTGCCTGGACATGGGTGGCGCTGTGGGTTAAACCACAGAGCCTAGGACTTGCCGATCAGAAGGTCAGTAGTTCGAATCCCTGTGATGGGGTGAGCTCCCGTTGCTCGGCCCCTGCTCCTGCCCACCTAGCAGTTCGAAAGCATGCCAAAGTGCAAGTAGATAAATAGGTACCGCTCCAGTGGGAAGGTAAACGGCATTTCCGTGCGCTGCTCTGGTTCGCCAGAAGCTGCTTAGTCAAGCTGGCCACATGACCTGGAAGCTGTACGCCGGCTCCTTCGGCCAATAAAGTGAGATGAGCACCGCAACCCCAGAGTCGGCCACAACTGAGCCTAATGGTCAGGGGTCCCTAGGCACCTTAGGTGCCTAGGAATCTGAAAGTCCCAGGGCTCTTTGCACCTTTGTGCTTCATGAAGTACCTAGGGTTTAAGAAGCCCAGGGACATACGGTTTCCAGGCCACCTAATAGCAATATGAAGTGCAGTGCTCAGACACGCAAGGAAACTATAATTCCAAAGGATTCTGTAGATATTCCAGACACAAGGGAGCAATGAAGAATTTGGAGAGGTCTCCTTGTAGTATCTACCACTGATAGATACATTTTCAGGGAAAGGTCTGGAATGAAGACACCATGACAATCTTATCATGTGATAGACACTGTGAAGTTTGGGTGGAACTCATATTGAATTGGAGGGGGAAGTCCATTAAAAAGCGCTCCCCTTCAGAACTTTACTAACTACAGGCAATCTTCATTTTGTGCAGAGGTTACGTTCTGGACACCCCCATATGTTGGCAGACTGCACGTAAGTCCGCTCTGCCCCTTCCCCGTCCACTCTGCCCGTTCATGACATCTTTATTTTGGGGCTATTTCTGGATTCAGTGCTGTGTATGCAGGCATGTGCAACTGCATGTCATTAAAGGTAAAGGGGCCCCTGACCATTAGGTTCAGTCGTGGCCGACTCTGGGGTTGCGGCGCTCATCTCGCTTTATTGGCCGAGGGAGCCGGCGTACAGCTTCCGGGTCATGTGGCCAGCATGACTAAGCCGCTTCTGGCGAACCAGAGCAGCACACAGAAACGCCGTTTACCTTCCCGCTGGAGCAGTACCTATTTATCTACTTGCACTTTGACATGCTTTCGAACTCCTAGGTTGGCAGGAGCAGGGACCAAGCAACGGGAGCTCACCTCGTTGCGGGGATTCGAACCGCCGACCTTCTGATCGGCAAGTCCTAGGCTCTGTGGTTTAACCCACAGCGCCACCCGCGTCCCTAGGACACGTCTAAATTGGTCATTGCCTGTATAGCTCTTTGCAGCAGCTATCAAACTAGCCCATGAATAACAAGAATAAAGTTTCTTCACAACCAGAATGGTTAAATCTTTATAGCTACGACTTAAAATAACAACCATTTTTATGTTATCTTTACTAACATAAATTCTCATACTGTCTCCTAACATGAAGTCATGTACAATGTGCAAAGAAATGTAAATTAGGAATAATTACCTCATTTGCTTTTGTAATAAATCATATTAAAAGTTCAGCTTCAGGATAAAGCTATTTGCCCTTCAGTTGCCTAAAAGGGGCAGGGAAATGGCAGCAGCATTTCTGAATTGTTGTTACATGGAATTAATAGAAATTAAAACATTTTTGGAGAAGTTAATTGCCTCCTCAGTTCCTGAATGTCTGATTTCTTGGCGTAAAAGAAAAGCAGCCTTTTTTTCTGAAACAAATGTACCCCTCAACCCCAAACTTTTCCCAAAGACGGTAACTCACTGTCACACAAATATCAAGCTCAGCTAATCCTGTTAAAATAAAGACAAAAATCAGAACATGTCCTAGAGATTTCAAGTTTAGAATATTGTGATTTATAGGTATTCCCAGCCTAGCTATCTGTTAATCCAACTTCAAAAAACCAACTAGCACTCTTGCACTCAGCAGTCTTTTCAGGGTGGGCTTTAGCACTACTCATTCTGTTTATGAAGATAAAATGCCAAAGCAGCCCTAAATCCCTTTATTGGCTTTCGAAAGAAAGACCAAGATGTGGGTGGAAAATTAAAGGGGGGGAAAGTTTTTCATCACTACTGAGAGATTGGACACCAGCCCAAATCCTCTGAGCCTTAAAGCTCTGTGATGAAAATAAATTAGTAAGTGTTCACGAAAATATTAAATGGTTAAATATATTTATGCCTTTCTATATATCTGTTTTGCTGGTTAAAATACTAGCCATGTTGCAAATGAATATATGTCATTAGGCATCCATCATGTGGCTGAGTGCAAATATAAATAATAAGAGGCATGAGATATTTGAAATATGCTCCATTACATTTAATATATAGGGCTGCTCTGGGCAAAAACACTTTTTCACCAGTGGTACATCCTGCCCCAGCTGTCAAGAAGTCCATCTGTCCATTTTTCCTCCTGCTGTACAGCAGGTGTCAGGGAACTGCCATCGGAGCCAAGAGTGGAGGTAAGACTCCCCAACGATGCAGGAGAAGGGACCAGCAGGGAGAGAGAGAACACTTCCTTTGGGGAAGGAAATGGGCGTGACACCAGGAAGAGAGGGGAGGAGGGAAGGACTTCAGAGAGATGGCTCCAAGACTCTTCCACAGAAACCAGCGGGGAGAGCCCAGGACCTCCGCTGGCCACGCCCACTCTGCGCAGAAGACTTCCACGCAGGGAATTTAGGCGGAGACTTGGCGTCAAGCAGCTTTTATGTTGGAAGAAGTTTAGGAAACACCCACTGACGGATTCTGCCAGTGATTGACACAGCCACGGAGAAAGTGCTGTCCAGCCAGGGAAAGGTTTAGCCAGACAACGTTGCCTAGAGCAGCAGCCCCTTTACGCACGAGCAACCCCAATTCCCTTTACAGCAGCGTATCGGCACAGAGAAGAGGAAGGAAGGATCAATGTACTATATGAGCACTGGGGCATTGTCTCTGCAGGAAATTGTCTTACCACCATATCTTTTATTGCTATAACACAATGTCTACATCTTCATCACCTTAAATTCCTTCCATCTTCTAAGGTCAAGGTGGCATCAAGCTTCTTCCTCTCTCCCTCATGCCTCATATTTTCACAACAACACCATGGGGTACCTCTATCAAAGATAGTGACTAGCCCTAGACCAGATATGTCCAACTTCAAGTAGGCTGTGAACTACAATCCAATATCAAACACTGGCAGTGATCTACCACCCAGGGATGGGTGCAGGGTGGGCAAGCAGGAGTGGGTGGGTAGGCAGGCGCTGGCTGCTTCCCCTGATGGTGCAGGTGCTGGCTGCTTCCCCCAAGGGGGCAGGGATGGGTGCAGGGAGGGCAGCAGGTATTGGTGCAGGGTGGGCAATGCTTCTCCTCTCACCCTCCAACCAGCTTGCGATCTCTAGATCTCTTGCCTCAAACCAGCTGGGCTGGGAATCTCTAGGTGATGCTTCTCCTCTCCCCCCCCCCCCAACAGCACACAATATTTCAATCTCTCCCCTGAAACCAGCTGGGCTGAAGATCTCTGGGTGATGCTTCTCCTCTCCCCCAACCAGTGCACAATCTCTCTCTCTTTCTCTCTCACACACACGCACACGCACACACACACACAAACACATGGCATGCCTTCCCATCTTCATATGCACTCTTCCTCCTCCCTGCTCCCACCTCACACTGGCTTCTCTTTCTGCCTTTGTTGTGCGTGTGCTCAGCCCGCGATCGAACCCCGCGATCGACCAGTTGATCACGGTTGGCAGGTTGGACATGTCTGCCCTGGGCTATTCAGTAAGCTTCATAGCCAAGTGGTATTTGAACATCCCCATATCTGACAATCTAACCATGATGCCACACAGTATGGAGCTGGTAACTCTAGTAAACCAGTAAGATACCCTATTATGCATGAAACTCTTAATTATATTAGTAGAGCCAGAAATCTTTCAGCTCGGTTGTGACCCTATCTGCTCCACACCTATGTGGGGCAGGTGGGCATGGTTTGATCAAAATAAGACAGGCAGGCTAAATGGGGAGGCCTGATGCACCCTACCTGGCTCCCAGGCCAGAGGTTCTGCTTTACATAACATATAGCTCCTTCAGCCATAGCAAATGCAATCTTACATTTTTGAGCCAAAACAAGAGATTGTGGAACACACAGCTTCTGAAGTTCCATATTAATCATTGAAAAATGAGAGTACTTCTTACTTGAGTGCTAACACCCCAAAATAAAAGTCGCATTATCGTAACTGCTAATAAACTTCATAAAGAACCCACAAGGCCAGCAAGTTCAGGCATACAAAATCCATCTGTCATGGGGAATGATTGTGCTTCGGGATGATCTTGCTCTTTATATAAACAGCTGATTCTTGCATAAAGCTTAGCAGAAACCAAAATATTAACTTGATTTCATGTCAAGTTATTTAATACTTTCTGAGAAGGCTGACTTGTCTTCTCAAAAGCTCATTCAGTTATATCTAAAATTGTTTTTTATCATGAGCTATGTAGGGAGACCCATGTTGTTCGCAGATGGAAGAGGGGAGCTGTCTGTCAGTCTCCATTCTATCTCCTGAGAATGAGGTTTCCATGGTAGCTATGGAGATGGGTTGGACTTGGTTTCTGTCACTATCAGTAGCACTGGGGTGGGCAGATCCAGCACCCCCAACTCCATAGGAATGCAAGATCGTGCAAGCACAATCTTCTCGCTTGGGACAGGAATAACTGGCCCTGTCCTGCTCTTTAAAAGTGAAGCAGGAGGAGTGTGCCAGGTGTTGGGACAATGTCTTCACTACTTCTTAGTATTTTAGAGCTCTGTCACAGACATATGAATTGTGTGCTCTGCACTATGGGCTAATGTTTAGACTGTGTGCTGACTTCTTGAACAAAGTTTTCAGCTTTCCTTGACCAGGAAATCTGACTGCTGTGTCCTCAGGTAGGAGTCTGGAAAGAATTCAGTGTAAGTTATCCTAAGGCATAATATCAGAATGACTACCTTATCTCCAGGACCATTTTCTTCCAACACCTGAGCAGCATGTTTCACTGGAATTCCCTTTCAGCAGCTGACCACCTCCATTTCCCAGTAGTAATTCCACAGTTAGGGCTTGACTTGCAGTAAGCTATATGGCATTGCTCCTGACACCCTCTTGAGTTTTAAAGAAGTTGATCTACATGTGTACTATAATAATGGAGCTGCTTCCTATTAAAGCTTTTAGAACCATTGTAAAAGAGCTATATATACGGGTTGGCTCTAAGCATTTGTTTTTGCTATGTTTTTTCCTCACCTTAGTTGCAAGTGAATGTTATGTTTTGGGGGTTTTTTTGGGGGGGGTTGCTTTAAATTTCCTATCTTAAATCTTTGGGATGCAGTGGATTACTTAAATAACTGCTCTTAATTTTGCCTGTTCCTAATCTCTACTTGTTAACTATACATGGAAAACTGAGTTGCTATATCAATGGCAAACTATTTAATAATGGTATCTCCTGACTTGATATCTAAAAATCAAAGTGAGCAATTAGCTTGTAAGCACCAAACCAAAAAGCCTTTGGGGTGTGGGGAGGAACACACAAAATATGCTTTTAATTATATGCATGCAGTATCAACTTTGTGTGTTATGGCTGGACCATGAAATCTTTTGAGATAGGTTTAATCTGTTTCTAGTTAATTTTCAAAACACTGTAATCTCCTAGTCAGTAACAAACACTACTGCTAAATTTAACCGACAGAATTTAAAATGAACGGTACATTCTGTTCTTTTAGATACTTGGATAAGATGAACTACAGAAGGAAATGAATATTTTTGGAGCTTTTTGGTATGTGGCCTATTTTATTAAGTATTCACAATACACTAGAAGAAAATCAAGACTTTTTTTATTATTATTCCTACAGCCTTTTTATATGCTGCACTGAAAGCCAGACTAAGAGAGAGACTGGTGATCCACTGAGTAGATCTCCAGTCTTTTTAAATTTCTGTAAAAGCCTGTAGGGTGTTTCAATTCAGATCAAGGCCATTGCACTAGAGGGAAAGGGGTGTATCCTTTCCTTCAACACCATTTTCCAAATGAAAATCCCCTCCACCAAGCACTTTACCCCATTAGGGAAATGTATGGGCATTTGTAGGGGAAAGCGCTGGCAGATTTGTTTGAGCATTAAGCATTATGGCACAAACCTTTGTTAAAGCAAAGGACATGATAAGGCTGACCCTCAAATTATAACACAGTGTTGTTCAAATACTTGCTGCTGTGCTTCACTTATAACACCAGTGATCCCTAAGTTTGGGCATGTACAATTCATACACATGCCAGTTCATCTGAAAACAGTGTCCCTCTTCTGACTGGCTCATAAAGCTACATACCACTTTTAAACCCTTCACTGAGGTTTGCTGCAAGATGTGGAAATGAAAGAGGCATTACTGTGCTAAAAACAAAACATCGCAGAACACACTAAATCCCTTTCGATTACACAAATTGCTTTTCTGGACAATGACCAACAGATTCACATCTGAAAACACTTGGTCGCAAGCAATACTACCACCTTCAGTAGGACTAGTATCAGTAAGGTGTTCTCAGGGTTTCTGCCAAATTAAGTGTGAATGAGCACATCCATAAATCTAAGCACATACGTAACTATATTTGCCAACTTGAAGATTTGGCTTGAAACTAATTGTGCATAATGTAACTTTACATTTTTGTTTTTAAACAAAATAAAGGCTCTGATATAATTTTTCCAATGAAAATATTGTTTCTGCAATTGGCTGTTGCAATTTAATGTGTCTGCAAATGAGTGCCAGTCCCTCTGCAGGGACTTTAATTGTGCTTAACAGAAACAAAAAAAGTAAACAAGAACGCAAAGTATGGGAAGACCATTTTTCAGTAGGGTTTCTGTATTATTAGCGTCTATATATGGTTGTGTTAGAAAGCCACAGCTTTAAAGAAAAGTTAACGTTATCCTCGTAAACACTCTCAAAACACAAAATTAACATTATCCTTGTAAACATTCTCAAAATACATTTACAAAGGACAAACATTAAGTTTTTGATACACAGAGAGATACTTTTATTTGTATCAAGTCACAGAATGGCTAGTTTCTGGCAACGGTTGACTTGGTGAGCATGCAAACACAAATATCTACTGAGCTAGGCCAAATTTTGGCTTAACACATCATCTAAACCGGGATTCATAGTCAAGCTCTTTCCTTACTAACCATAAGCTGTAGCCAAGGTTAGCAAAATAAATAGCTTAACCAACAGCCAGGGCTTGGACAGCAGAGTCAGCCAAACTTTAGCTTAAGTCAGCATAGCAAGCAATGAAAAATGATCAGAGAGCAAAGCAGCTGGGAGCTCCTCTCTGGGAGCTTACACAGTCTCACTAAGTCTGTGTTTGACTTAGTATGTTTTGTGAACCAGCTTGTTAAGTGGTAGCTTACAATGGCATACATATGACCAAGTGATAAGCAGATGGCCAGTAATGCCCTACCAAAGAAAATCTTAGCAATCCCCTGCTTCCCTGGATTTTGAATCGGGTGCATGAGTGTAGTAAGATTTTCTTCAGCTGTCACTTAGCAGGAAAATACAGACCACCCAGCTTGCTGAACAGTTACGTGCACATTATGGTTAGCCATTGCTTGGTCATCTGTATTCATTCTTCATATCTTCTCTAGGTTTATTTCACATGACAAAAGGCAGTATCAAATTTGAAGTGCAAAAGTCCCCTAAACATATCCGAACATTAATAGTAAAGCAAAGTCTTTTTCCAGGATCTGATAATGTATTATTGTGCTTTCTGATTAAGTTTCAACATGTTTCAGTATTTTTATTGTTGCATTTTACCTCTGTAAATTTCTTCAGGACTGATATCAGAAATGATATATATATTTAATAAAATTTTAATAATAAATGGTGGGGGAAAAAACATCATTCAATGACACACATAAGACCCATATTTCATACTTGAACTTTACCACTATGACATAGGGATGGAGAAGAAATTCAGTTTGATTCTTGTTTTAATACAAATCTATCCAACTTGCAGTTACTGAAACAATGCAAAAACCAAAACACACTCATAACTTGAAATTCATACTTCTTCAAATTTTGCAATGCAAAATGTGTACAAACAAAAATGTGTACAAAACTGTAAATTAGGGGGGAAGTTGGTATAATATTTCATGTATTAGTGAATATAGCACACAGAATGCATTATGTTAGAGGAAATTGCTTGCAAAAATGTGTAAGGATAAATTGCATACAAAAATGTATATATTAGGAGAAATATGCACTACAATGTAGACCAATTCTTGAGAGGTTTTCTTTAAAAAAAAAACACAAATGTGGCGAGGTGTATTTAAGATAGGAAAAAGGAGGAACTGAGGGAAATAGAAACTGACAGATTTGTCTATCCCTACTATGTCATTGCTGTTGCACAACACAGTTGTAACATTCAGAATTTGCTATCACAAGACTTGGATGGTTATCTCCACCTGATGGTACAAGTTCCTTAAATGTATTTATCACTTCTGATATCAGTCCTAAAGAGATGGGTCTGGGGCTTTATTTCTTTCCATCAAGCTAATACATGAAATTTCACCTCATCTCTCCTTTAAAAATAGAACAACAAACTGGACTAAGAACAGCTAAGTACATCTTGACAATTTCACATTCACGAAGAAAACATAATTGCCCTAAATACAGATTTTACCTTGATCTTTATCTCATTTTTGTATGTATCAAACACATCACAGCTGAGGCAGAGCCCAAACAAGCATGAAAAAAAAACCAATGTAAAAATGTACAGCAGATAAGATGTACCAGTAACTTAAAACCTCTAATGCAGATGGTATTAGATGTCATAAATGATGGCATGAAATTGGTCCATGACGAATCAAGTATGCAATGGATGAACTCTTTCAAGGAAATAGGATTTCTAATGAATCATTCCCAAATGTTCCAAAACAGAGTACCAGAATGGATATTTTGGGTACTGGTGTATGTCTGTTGTCACACAAAATCACTATTATGCCTTTTGTTGTTGTTTAGTCGTGTCCGACTCTTCGTGACCCCTTGGACCAGAGCACGCCAGGCACTCCTGCCTTCCACTGCCTCCCGCAGTTTGGTCAAACTCATGTTTGTAGCTTCGAGAACACAGTCCAACCATCTCGTCCTCTGTCGTTCCCTTCTCCTTGTGCCCTAAATCCTTCCCAAAATCAGCGTCTTTTCCAGGGAGTCTTCTCTTCTCATGAGGTGGCCAAAGTATTGGAGCCTCAGCTTCAGGATCTGTCCTTCCAGTGAGCACTCAGGGCTGTAAGAATGGATAGGTTTGATCTTCTTGCAGTCCATGGAACTCTCAAGAGTCTCCTCCAGCACCATCATTCAAAAGCCTACACTACTGTAATTCATGGCTTTTCAATAGGACTCATTCATATATAGTGGTGTCTTAAGGTATAATTGCCCTTTCCTAGAGTGAAATTACTGTTTTTTCTTGTCGGAAAAACAGACAATTTCTTAGAAACCTGTAGTCAATCAAGTGTTGCTTGATTTGGTTTGGCTATGCAGGACTGTAACTTTAAAGCTAGGGGTGCTTCAGACTGCACAACAGGGATGCAAGGGCCATTCAATTTTTATGGATCTTTTTAAAGAGGGTTCATCAATTTGCTATAGGGCCTTTTTATTTTAGTTGTAAAGGTAAAGGTAAAGGGACCCCTGACCATTAAGTCCAGTCGTGATTGACTCTGGGGTTGGGGCACTCATCTCGCTTTATTGGCTGAGGAAGCCGGCATACAGCTTCTGGGTCATGTGGCCAGCATGACTAAACCGCTTCTGGTGAACCAGAGCAGCGCACGGAAACACCGTTTACCTTCCTGCCGGAGCGGTACCTATTTATCTACTTGCATTTTAACGTGCTTTCAAACTGCTAGGTTGGCAGGAGATTTTAGTTGTACCTGAAGTTAAAACAACAGCCAACTCTTATTTCACTCATAGAGGGAAGGTGTGAGGCTAGGGAGCAGATAAGGCAGTAACACCCACCCAGGAATCTCCAGCTGAGATCCCACCACCTTGCTGTGTAGTGTCAGTAAGCCTAGATGTTGTGTTATCATGTGTTGCTTTTCTGTCCCATAGACTGAGGACAGGTTTATACTACAGCACACTTCACTGTACAATGGCCACAGTTGCCCTAGTTTCAGTAACATAAAAGGAATAATGAAATAGTATTAAATTATACAGTAATCAAATCATATCTGTCACAATCCCTAAGTCCTCAGCCAATGACTGAAACAAAGCCAAAGTTTAAGTAACTTTAAGTAACTTTATTTACCTATATTCATGCTTTGTTGTCCCAGGCTCTTCTCCACTGTTACAACTACAGGTTGTAAGGTCCTCAGGGCAGAGAATAGTTGTTTTGCTTACGTTTTGGTACTTAGAACAGGGGTTACCAACCTAGCCTCCATGGGCACCATGGCGCTCACAAAGATTTCAAACAGTTCCCCTGGACCATTCGTATCCATTCTTAAGGAAATCAGCCCTGAGTGGTCACTGGAAGGATAGATCGTGAAGCTGAGGCTCCAATACTTTGGCCACCTCATGAGAAGAGAAGACTCCCTGGAAAAGACCCTGATGTTGGGAAAGATGGAGGGCACAAGAAGAAGGGGACGACAGACGACGAGATGGTTGGACAGTGTTCTAGAAGCTACAAACATGAGTCTGACCAAACTGCGGGAGGCAGGAGTGCCTGGCGTGCTCTGGTCTATGGGGTCACGAAGAGTCGGAAACGACTAAATGACTAAACAACAACAACCAAGAAAGAAAATTATGGGGCAAAATGTGAAGGTACCTTCTTAGGGGGTTCTATTAAATCAGAGTGGCACAGCTACCTTGTTTATTTTTCCTGGTCCCAAGTTGGCACATGCTCTCCATAAACAGAACCAGCAAGACATGATTGACTTTCTCATAGGGTTGTTAGAGGTAGTTGCTTCTCTAATTTTGTGTTATTCCATGCTTCCATGTCAGCCATTTTGTGTTATGCCATGTCTCCTGCATGGCAGCCATTTAGTGATTGGTACCCCCAGTAATCTCTCAAAATGGAAGTCCAAAAATTGGCAACCCCTGAAGTCAAAATATGAAAGAAGAGGAGGAGGAGGAGGAAGAAGAAATCCATGAAGGAATTGCAAAAATTCAAAATCTAAAGGCACAGTTAGGACAATCTAGAGTTTGTGGAATCCAACACGGTTGGTCAGAGATTATTTTCAAAATAGCCTATGTTATTGTCTTCTAAACCTCCTAGGCAGAAATAAATTGAAAGCTTGCTGCCACAAACGGACCTGCTTTTTGCTGGATAGACCTGGATGTGACCTTGTGTTTGATATCCTGCCAGTTTAAACAAGGAGAAAGAACCAGCCTCTACAACAACATTCTATTTAAAATAATCAAACCTGTTGAAATGGTGTCAAAAGAAATAACAACAACAAAAAAGAAAACCCGCCCTGGATGTACTTTTTAAGGGATTTAGGCCACAATGCTGATTAAAATTTAAAAATAGTGGTACAGGGAGTTTGCCAAACTCTTTGGCTGCTGTGGGAACAGTAATGTGGAATGAAGACAGATAATTCAAATAGTGGATTCTAGAAAATGAGTAGAATGTCTGATGGCCTCTTCTTCAAGAGTGACAACCTGGGCCCAGAAGTAGTCTAAAGGTATATGGTGTGGTTCTAGAGCCGAAGTAAAAAAAAGGTCTAGATTTGTAAGCCAGGTTAATGAGATACTGCTGGAAAACTAAGCGCAAGCTTCCCTGAAAAACAGCCTGGTATAACATAATGTAGAAATAGAATCTCATTTTATCATTCATGCCAAACTCCTTTGCATAGAAAAAACCACTTACATTACCGTAACAGCCTAAAACTATCACTTAAGCACTGTTAGATCAGGAAGGAACCACAAGTTCACACACTTTCCCACGTCTCTCTTCTGCAAGCTAACCATTAAGAGGAGTTAGTGCAGTATCCATGCTGTGTCAGAGTCATAGCTAAAAAAATGCCTTTGAAAAAGGAATTTTTCTTAAAATATGTTCTACTCTAAATGAGCACTGCTCGGTCTCCAGACTCTTGATCGTCTTGGTCGCCTTTCCCTGCACATGTTCCAGCTTGTCAATATCCTTCTTAAATTGTGGTGCCTAGAACGGGATACAGTATTCCGAGATGTGGTCTGACCAAGGCAGAATAGAGCAGTACTATTACTTTCCTTGATGGGAACACTATACTTCTTCTGTTGATGCAGCCTAGGATAGCATTAGCTTTTTTTTTTTGCTGTCCAGCCTATATAATGCAGCATTTTCTAACACAACAGGATTTTGGGACCATGCCAGGTTCCAACCCTGGTTGCACACTCTGAAAACCTTGCATGAATAATGCAGTTAGCTTCAATAATTGAACGTGTAGATAATTCTCCAGAGAGTGAATAAGCCCAGAGCATGGCTTTGGTTTCCTAACCATGGTTAGAAGTCTGAGAAAGTCACAACCAATAGTCTTGACTGAGGAACTCTCTAACCTCTCTTTTCAAGTGATGTACATTTTTAATTTTTTTGAGTATAAAACTCAGCAAGTCTTAAATGTATCTTGATCTAGAATCACCATACCAACAGGATTAAGTATTTTAGTAGGGAAATAGGTAGGAAAAACCTCCTTTAAGATTATTAATTTATATGTCACTTCTTTTTTTAAAAAACACACAGGGTAGCTGTGATGGGCTATTTATTTTTTAGATTTAGGCTGGATTTTTTTCCCAATGGAAAAAATAAGTTATGTTAGGTCTGCACAGTTTTATAAATAGAGTGTCATTTAATGACAGAAGGCCAAAAGGTTTCATTTTCCCTTCCTGTCATTTCCTATCTAAAAATTTCTCCTGCCAATGAGAGATGACAGATTTACAGTAAGTTCTTTGTTTTGGTTATCTCTCAGGTATTGAGCCATGAAACTCTGCCTCATATCAAAGTCATGTCATCATCTGTTGCTACAGGCTTTAAAAACCTTGCACTGGATGGTCTTTGTCTATATATGCACATACTCTAGTAACAACTTTAGTCATAAATATATCTGAGAAACTAATCACTTGGCATCAGAACAAACTCTGCCTCACCTTAACTCTTTATGTGGCACTTAACTTGCTTTTAAGTTAATGCAAAGCAGATTTTGGTCTAGGCAGACTTAGGACAGAGGCATCTGCTATCTAGAAAAAGGTCTTTCTTGCATGTCCAAGTTTGTTCGTGTAAAGGGTCATGGCTGTAATTGTTCCTGCTAGTTCAGATATAATTAAATAATAATAATAGGAATGTAATGAAAGATAGGAAAGACAAAACAGGAAAGGTAATAGATGGTTGTTTTGTTCTTTATAAAATTACCCAATTACATACTTTTATCTTCACAGAGAGAGATACTGGCATCTATAAGGTTAGCAAAACAATCATCAATAATTTCTCTTGGCTTTCACCTTGAGTTCTATTTTGATTCTGCCTGCAACATTATTCCACTTATGACACCTGTCTCGAGTCCTTGACCTCTGAACTCCTGAACACGCTTCGTTTTGATCGTACCTTCCATTTGTTGCTTGATGTCTCAGACATTAGTCATAGCAACTCTTCCTTGAGCAACTTGAGGAAGCACTACCTGACTAGGAGGTCTCATGGTTCCTGAATTTGTTGGGATTAGAGTTTGAGAGGGAAACCCCTGAAGACCTCTTGGAGGAAGATTCAAGACCTATCAATGGTATTTGAGGTAAAGAATGGGAATCTACTAGGCAAAGACTCCAAGTTGAAGAAGTCAGAAGACACAATCAGAGGTGCCACAGCCCTTGGGCACAAGCCATTGTCCCACCCCGATCAGAAGGTCGGCGGTTCGAATCCCCCGCGACGGGATGAGCTCCCATTGCTTGGTCCCTGCTCCTGTCAACCTAGCAGTTTGAAAGCACGTCAAAGTGCAAGTAGATAAATAGGTACCGCTCCAGCGGGAAGGTAAACGGCGTTTCCGTGCGCTGCTCTGGTTTGCCAGAAGCGGCTTAGTCATGCTGGCCACGTGACCCGGAAGCTGTACGCCGGCTCCCTCGGCCAATAAAGCGAGATGAGCGCCGCAACCCCAGAGTCGGCCACGAGTGGACCTAATGGTCAGGGGTCCCTTTACCTTTATGGTCAATTGAGGACCAAGGGGTTTAGAAGTCATCAGGTCTTTCTAGGGGAAGCTGATCTCTGAACCTTGCTGGAACAACGCCTGCCTTCTGAAATAATTATACATATTAAATCACTGGGCTGCATTCAATGCTGTCCACTCACGAGAGGAATGGACTTCAGTCTGGGCAATGGGATTTCCCCCTCCCCTTTCCCATTCTGCTCTGGAGATTTTGGGGGAAGTCCCATTTTGCAAGCAGAAGTCCTCTTGCACAGTGTTGGATTCTATCCAATACACACAGAGCAGTCTGGCCTTTAATTGGGATAATGAAAATCTTTTTATGTATCTGAACCAATGATGAACTGAGCATAATGAAATACTTAAGATTCATTTGGTATTTTGTCAGAACAATGCTGTAAACATGTACAGTATAAATTTACTTTTAAACTTGAAGGAAGAAACAAGATAAAAGTCTGACCCTGCTAAATATAGGACTGGATCCAGTTTATGAAATTCATCTGCAGTTCTTCATTTGGATATCGGAAACTACTACAAAGGCAGATGGAAACAATAAGCAGATTCGGCAGATGAGATTTCCTTTATCTCTGAATTTTGTAGCAATTTGTGTTACCAAAAAAGTCAGCATCAAATAAAAAGCTTAAACTGCTTAGGATGTTTTTCCTCCTTCAGATATTTAACCTAATCTTAGCTTTAATTAATTTAAATCAGCTGCTTCTTTTCATACCCTTGCTAGCTAAGTTGAACACATTGCTTTCACTTCTTCTTGATGACATCTGTCCAAATCTGCTCTTCCATTCTTGATCCAATTGATCCAATTTTAGACATACTGAGCAAAGAAATCAAACTGTGGCCAGGGAAGATTGGAGTGACAGAGTCACCACACCCAAAGCCTTGCCAGCTCGTGACAGTCAGAGTACTACTTCTTCTTCTTTTTAACAATCCAGTATAATTTTCTTTAAGGTCACTAATGCCTTGCTAAACATAATACCAAGAATCACAGCAAGCCATATGCATGCAGCATATCCTTTGACAATGTTGAGTGTTATTTTCTACCAAATAGGCCAGTGGTCATATAAACAGATTTTGCTGCCCTCTAGTGGGAAACAAAGGTTTCCAGCCTACCAGAAAGTTCCTGTGGAAATTTATTAAAAAACAGGTACAACACAGATAATCTGTCTGCATCCTATAACCTTTGTACTGATTGCCAAGCTGATACAGTATAGCAATGTGGATACTTACAGCCAGGATGAATACAGTTTAGTTTATACAATACAAGCCAAATTGTTTTTGTATCTAATAAAATATATTTTTAAAAAGTGTTATATTCTTGTTTAAAACACACACTAAAATTTGTTATTTGCTAAAGAAATATTCTAAAATTTGAATTTTCTTCTAACAATGAATACACAGATATAATATTATAAACAACTATTGAAAAGATTAACATTTGTTCCAGCATCAAACACAGAACTGGACTGCATATTTGAGATGTGATTAAAATAGATTCTCTCAAGAACCCGATTTTGTGCACAAAGCAATCTGTACTACTACTACTAATTAAATTTGTATACTGCCTTTTCACCAAAGATCCCAGAGTGGTTCACAATGGAAAAATACAAAATGAGAATACAAAATACATAACAAAACTTATTGTATCTATTAGAGCAGTCATGTCTGTGCCATATGTGAGCAATGATACAAAAGACTTATATAATGAAATTTGGGTGGGGGCATGGATTATTTGCATGGAGGGGATGATATTCTATGAAACATGAAAGTACCTTTAACATTCTGAACCAGTGCAGACATTAATTGCAAATAAACATTACGTGCAGCAATGAAACTGCAAATGATCTAAAACTGCTGCAAACTGGGGACAAAGACAACAAACTATATCACTCAAAATTCAATAAAACTGTTTGCTTTTCCCAGAAAATGCCAGAAAAGAATGTCAAAGGCATTTTTTCAGCTTCTTTATTTTTAAGAATAGGCTGCCAAATGGCATATCAGCCATGTTCACAAGACACATTAAGTCACACTTTAGGTGCAGGGGTGAAGAACTGGATTCAGCCTGAGGGCAGGTTTTCCTCCTGCAGGGCAGCATGGACACATGGGCAAAGCCACCCATCTGTCAATCACCTGGTATACAATGACATCAGCTGACCAATTTTCCTCTGCCCATGCAATTTGGAACTCAACCATGTGGCAAAGGCACAGAGCTTTGCAGGCATCAACAATCAGCTGATTATTGTCAGGCAGTGTTTGCAGAAGCAGTTTTGCAAGCACCGATGATCAGCTGATTATCAGTGCCTGCAGAGCACTGTGCTTTGCAAGTGGTGCCAATCAGCAGCATGGATTGGCCCAAAACGACCTGGTTTAGAGTGATGTGCATAAGTCACAGCTTGCATGCTGTCCTCTTCCCTCTCCGCCTCCCACACAGTTTGGAGGAAGAGTTTAGGAATTTCTGCTTCCAGAAATTCACTTTGTTTGTAAGGCTTTCTGGGAGATGATCTATAATGAAATGAAAAAGGTATTTAAATATACCTTCTTGAAGAAACCAGAGGCCTTTCTCCTGGGCATAGTCGGCCAATTGGTGCCAAAGAAGGATAGAACTTTCTTTATGTATGCAACAATAGCAGCAAGAATACTTATTGCAAAGTATTGGAAGACACAAGATTTACCCACCCTGGAAGAGTGGCAGATGAAGGTGATGGACTATATGGAACTGGCGGAAATGACTGGCAGAATCCGAGACCAGGGAGAAGAGTTGGTGGAAGAAGATTGGAAGAAATTTAAAGACTACTTGCAGAAATATTGTAAAATTAATGAATGTTAAAATGATGCTGGATTGAAATTAAGTGGCATTAGCAACAAGGTTAATAAGAATATGCAAAAATGGATTGATAATGGATGAAAACATATAGTTATAATATGTCAAGATATAGAGTTAAGATAAATGAAAGAGGGTAAGGATTTGCTGAATTGATTATGTAAATGGGAATACAAAAAGGGGAGGTGTGAGGAGGTCAAGGAAACAAGCAAATGAGCTTAAAGATATCAAAAAATGGATTTGTTTTTAATTTTTTCCTATCTATTTGTTTTTTGTATTTTGTATTTTCTTTTTTTCTATGTATTTTTCTATGTATTTTCTATGTATTTTTGTATTTTTTGTATTTTTCTTATTTCTTCTTTTTCTTTTTGCTTTCTTTTTATTCTGTAAATCTCTGTTTTTTTTTGTGAAACCCTAATAAATATTTTATAATTTATAAATATTTGTGCAGAGCCATTCCATCTGCTGTTAGGATCACCATTACTCTGGTACCATTATGCAATGAAATTTTCAAAAATGTATGAAGATTTTAAATGTAAGACACAGCAGAAGAGATTAATTAGAAATATTTGTTGATTCACTTGAGATTCACTTGCATTACATTGCTATCCTTGCAGATTATCAGGCAAAGAACAGTCTGTTGTGAGAAACAAGCAGCAGCAAAGGAAGCTTAAGAGGAAGGAAAGCTACCCAAAAAAGGATGAGGTACTTCTCAAAGCCATGCAAAAAGTTCTGACAGACTCAGAAAGAAAATAAAGGACTTTCAAGTACAGTTTTTAAAACCTTATTTTACAGGGTAAATAGCTATTTGAATCCTACTTAAGGGGGGGCTGTTGTGTTTGTTATTGAAAGAAAAGCAACGTTTACAGCAGTGATCCTATCACTTTAAACTGGCAATAAATTTTAATAATGTATCTGTTTTCACAAGAGCTTTTGCTTTCAAGCTTTCTGTGCTAAATACAGCACTGAAAGAAAATTCAGCTATATTACTTACTGTTATTTATTGTGACATGTTTTGAGAACTCCTGTGAATTATTTTATTCTTCCAGTGAGGATGCAACTGGTAGATTTGCCTAGATTCTCTTCCCCACCTCCACTCCCATGCTTATTTTAAACAGATCTTTGGAATGAGTGATGACATGTGTGCATGGGGAGTCCAGGAACAGGAAAAGGTGAAATCTTCCCACTTCAGGCCTCAAAAGACTTACATTTCAATCCAGCCCCAATGCATGGTTGTTGATTTTCAGAACAATGGAGTCTTCTCTAACATATATTAAGCAAACACATCTGTGTTGTGAATTATTGCAGGTAATTGTTTTATGGTTGAGAGCAAGGTCAAATCTGAAAGATCAGGGAACTGCATCACAGTTGTGCAATGTCTTCAGTTATTTTCTTTTATTCAATCATTTCCACAAGTGAACTAGTCCAATACATAAGGCTTGGTGTTCCTTTACCATACACATCTCAGCACCACACATTTGGTGGCCTTATACATCAAACTCTTAAGCCCACACAAGAATACTTTTAACTGACAGCCCCTTCCTGTTTTGAAAAGCTTAAGGAACTACTGCTGAGACTAGATAATAGGGTTATCAAAAGGCAAATGCCTTAAGATCTATTCCTGCATTCAGACACTATTCTGTAGTGATTAAGCCCTTTAAAAATAAAACCAAATTGCAGCTGTTTTGCATGAGTGTCAACCAAAAGCCGCCAGAGGTAGCAGATCTGGGGATGTTTAAATAGATGGCATCTGCCTGTGCAAAGGACATATCATGCCTGTGAAGAAAGTTGTATTCACAGCTGGGACACATGGTGCAAAATGAAAACAGGCAGCAGTGATGTTAAAGGAATATCACCAACAAAAGCATTCCTGTTAAAAATTGATCTGAGAAGCTGAAGAAACTGCTTGCATTATGTGTTTATGAGATCTTAAAAGAATGGCAATACATCTGGGCTGTCTATTCACCTTACGTTTGAAACTAGATATTCAATAATCTAAGTGAACAGAGACAAAAAGATATGGATAAACACAGGATTAAGTTTCAGAAGTGTACAGATTTTTAATAATGTTAGTTTGTCTAATAAGCTGATTTGTAGAACAATCATAGAATTTAAGGGAGAAATTGATCTAATGCACCTTTTATGGAAGGGATGGAGAATCTGTCGCCCTCCTAATGTTATGGACTCCAACTTCCATCTTCTCTGACTCTTTGCCATGCTCTCTAGAGGTGATGGGAGTTGAAGTCCAGCAATATCTGGAGGGTTGTGGATGCTTCATCGCTGTTTTACAGCCCAATATTTTGTCTATTCATAATTACACCCCTCTGTCTTTAATGATTCCAGGTAACTATGCCTAGGACTTAAATCTTAATCTCTTCTTAACCTTGAATATTTTAGTATTGATGCACAAGTATATGCCGGAGCTAGGGTTGCCACCTTTGTTCTGGCAAAAGACAGGACAGGAAAGGGCAGTGTGGTTGGGGCTCCCCTATTTTTTTTATCTAGTGCTGAAGTGATTTCAAAGCAATCCATTACAATCTACTGCAGCCTAACAGGATGGCCTCTCTGGAATTTGTCTCTCTCACACACGTATTTGTAAATCTGTCTGTGCTTGGCTTAAATACATGAACTTCCACACACCCTTTCAGACGCATACATTTGGAGATGATCCCTAACTTGGTAGAGGCAGGGGACGATGACACCTGAAATACGGAACTGAACTGTATCAATACAGAACGTAGCATTTGAAATAATAATTAAAAGTTGGTCCATTAGAAGAAGAAACCCCCCCCTCCAAAATCCACAGTTGGACATATACTTCATTAGGACCTGCCAAAGTTTTGTCAAAACTTCCGTTGGCAAACAAACGAATTTCAACAGGAATAGCATAAGGCAAATAAAACAAACTTACCTTCTCCTGGATTAACAGCTGCTGGCAGACTGTCCCAATCTAGTGCCCAACTAGGGCAAGGATGAGGGGAAAATGTTGCTTCAATACCACTTTTCTGCATTTAAGAGGAGGGGGGAAATCTTAAATCAGCTAAATAAGAATGTGAACTTTGCAAGTACTGTAATGATGTCCAAATGTTATGGGAAATTATGTTTGTTAAACAACACATGTAAAATACAGAGCCACTCTGTTTGTCTATCAAAACATGCTCACTGGGACTAAGGGGAGTTGCAGTCCGAAACATTTGGAGTGTACCAGGTTGGGGAAAGCTGGCGAACATGAACCAGGAAATCTCCATTTCAAATCTCAGCTGAGGCATGAATTCAATATTTGGGTAGGCACCTGTTCTTTCAACCTCAGTCTCCATCTGCAGTATGGTTATAATGCTGATCATCTTTGCAGAGCTGTTATAAGGGTTACTTGGGAGTTTTGTCTACTTCAAATGAGATGTATCAGCACTATAGGGTCCTCCCCCTCCCTGGTAGGATTATACCATCAAACAAAATACAACCTATTTTTAGTGACAGAGGCCTTTGATAGAGAAATATGCTTGATATTGCAAGAAGCCAAATAAAAAGAATCTATTATGGATGAATGCATTGAAAAGTGCCTATTTTGTGTTAAATATGTGTACAATTTAAATGCTGACTTTTTGTGCATTCTTTCAAAATATCTGCACAATCCATTCTATGACTCAGTGCCAGTGAGTGAGTGAGTGAGTGTGTTGTGTGCGAAACTATTCAGTTACCATTAATTTTGTCATGGTTGGCCTTGGTCCACCTATAAATGAAGTGTCTTCATGCTCTTCCTCTGGCTCATCAGAAGCCGTGCAGATAAACTGCATGTGTTCATCTGATAAAGAGACCGAGCCTTGATGGGGTAAAAACTGCATATTGCATTTGGCAGCAGCTCTCTTTATTCCAGGTACTTCCTGAACTCTCTGGAACCAACTAGATATCAATGGCAATCTTAACAAGTTCTCTTGGTGTTTCTTGCTGAAATCCTGCAAGGAAGAAAACAAAGCTCTGGTTATCAGAGAAAATTTATGAACCTGCCTGATGTACAAGCATGAATCAAGCATGTCTCTGTTATCTTAAGACATTCACTACCTTGTGGGCTTACCCAGGAATATATTGGCTTTCTGCCTCACTCAGATTCAAACTGTGGAGTGGTAGCGGTGGAGTTGTACACAAAGAGAGATTCTCATGCCTAACTTAACCACTATGACTACAAAGAGTGACATAATAGATTAATGGATTTAAAGCTTAAAAATAAATAAATCAGAGCCACTACAGGAATAGAGCTTTTAGTGGTGCCAGCATTGTGGTTCTACCAGTCTGCAGGGGCTGCAGTCCTAAGCACACTTACTAGGGAGTAAGTTGCATAGAACTCAGTGAGATATACTTCTGAGAAAATATGCTGAGAATACATAAGCCCCAAGCGATTCGTCTCTTCTCAACATCTACTAGATAATGTTGACAGTTTACTGGGAAGCAACATACATAAATGTGTAAATCCTTACCAAAAAATGATGGATGCATGGAAAGAGGACTACATCAGCCAAAGTGAAGTATAGCCCTTCAGCAAAAACGTGTTCCAAAAGTGGCAATTCGGATGTTTTCATCTTCCTAATATGAGAGGGCTCCCTTTTGGCAGCAACTGGTGTTTTCTGCACAGTTAATTTAGATAAAGCTAAACTCAGTTCCAGTTCTGCAGGAGAGGAGTCCAGATTTTCTGCTAATCTTCCCTCTTGTGAAGAAACATCTTTACATGTTTCCTTGACGAATGTCTTTTGCTGTTGAACTTTCTGTCTTCGAATTTTGTCATCATTATGTACTCTTACAGGCTCTCCCAGCTTCTTTTCAAACCGTAATACTTCCTCCGGAATACTCTGAACCTGATCCGAAGACACGCTCAGAAAGTTTTCAACTGCCTGAGGGATGCTGATTTCACAAAGTCTGGTCCATTCACTAACCTGCAAATAAATAGGATTAATCAGCTGACTGTTTTCCAGGCCTTTCGTAATAAGGTGGTGAACCTGTGGCTGTCAAGGTGCCGTGGGACTCAAAACACTCATTAGCTCCATCCAGCATGACCAATGGTCAGGGATGATGGGAGTTGTACTGCAGACATATATTAAACTTTGTTCAGTGCATAGCCTAACTGGTCACTTCTGCATTAGGGTCATGCACTGAACAAGGTTTAATATATGTGAAATCTATTACGAAATAGATTTACGAAAAACTAGAAATACTCACTTCAGCACAAGCCTTCAAGCAGGTCTTTTTAAATCCCAAGAGTTCCAAAATGTCCTCCTTTGATGGATCTGCTTCATATGTTTTTTGTACTATGTGCCTCAATACCACAGCAAGTCCTGCTCGACAAAATCTTCCATTCTTCTCGACGACAGCAGGTAAACAGCAGCTCTGGACCACCAAAGGAAGTTGACATCTTTTGATGAAGCAAATATCCAGGTCCTTGGGAAATACTTTGTCTTTAGGCTGGGCATCTGAAGCTGTTTCACCTGGCAGTACTAAAAATACTCTGAATGTCTTGCAGTCATAGTATGACAACAAAAACAAGGATATGGAGGTGTGGAGAGGAAAGACACAATCTGCATTCTGATTAAAGTAGTCCAGGTACAGGTGATCTTCAGTCAATCCTTTCATTTTTTTTCTTAAAGGAAGAAATGTGATTAATAAAATTATAAAAGGTTTAATATAAAGCTATGCAAAGCAAAAATGAAGATGATCCAGAACACAACCCCTGCACAAATTGGGGGTTGCCTGTATATATAAATAAACAGAAACAGTAATGCCTAAAATCCATAAATTTCTCCCTTTCCCAATATAGTATGCAAATATTAATTAATCTTTGTTGTTACTCTTTCTAAATGGATTTTAATATTCTGCATTTTGAGTATATTTCTTATTGTGTTTTGAAAGGTAGGACAGTTAAAATAAAAATAAAAACAATAAATATTGCCAAGATTGTTTCAAGGTCACATAAGAGAAGGGTCTTCTGAAGCAAACATTTGATTATTATTAATGAAATGCACTTTTTGGAGGGCCATTATAGGGAGGTCACAAAAATTAGTAATGCATATGCAATTCTTTCAAGTATAAAATATATTTGGTTCCATCTAAATGTTACTCAGAGCAGACATATATATATATATATATATATTTATATATATATATATTTAAAAAAACACAAAAGAAAATCAAACTAAACTAAAACCAGAATGGAGGGAAGCAATAAGACGAGAAGAGGAATGGGTCAGCATGCATAGGTTTTGTTCACTTTCAATGTAGAGGCATCATAAAAAACCTGTACATTCAACTAGGGCCAGAGTTCAGTACAGAATTGCCACAGAGCATGATAAGTACCAAATTTACGTAATCTGTAGCTAGTTCATGTATGGAAAGCAAGAATAAATCTTTTGTCCATTGTTGGATTGTTTGTCCGTTTACTTTTCCAATGTTGTAAAATGATATGTTTGGCAACCAACAGAGCACAACTAATCCATTTCCGTTCCACGGGATAAGCTTCCACACAATAAGGAGGTGTTCTATCAAGGCCCTTTTGTCCATAAATTTTAGTTGTTTCCAGAACCAAGTTGATATGATCAGTGTGACCTCTGTCCAGAATTGGAAAATAACAGGATAGTACCACATCATGTGAAATAAGGAGTGTATTGACTAAATTAAATCTAGATAGCTCAATGGATCTATTCTAACTTTGTCCACATGCAATCCACTGTAATTTTCTACCCACAACCAAGACCATTAATATCCCTATCATTGGCTTGGATCAAAATATGCAGTTCTGCTAGCAGAAAGCCTCTTCTGCTCAGGGAAGACTCAATTTATAATAAATCCAGAGATGTTCTTCCATTTTACTGAAGACCTTTGTTTCATAGACATATGCTACAGGCATCCTTATTCTCAGTTTCTCATACTGTAACACAAGCCCTATATACTATGGTAAAGGTAAAGGGACCCCTGACCGTACTTGCACTTTGATGTGCTTTCGAACTGCTAGGTTGGCAGGAGGAGGGACCAAGCAATGGGAGCTCATCCCGTCATGGGGATTCGAACCGCCAACCTGCTGATCAGCAAGCCCTAGGCTCTGTGGTTTAACCCACAGCACCACCCGCTCCCTATATACTATGGTAAAGGTAAAGGGTAAAGGGACCCCTGACCATTAGGTCCAGTCGTGAACGACTCTGGGGTTGCGGTGCTCATCTCGCTTTACTGGCCGAGAGAACCGGCGTACAGTTTCCAGGTCATGTGGCCAGCATGACTAAGCTGCTTCTGGCGAACTTGAGCAGCACATGGAAACGCCGTTTACCTTCCCACTGGAGCGATACCTATTTATCTACTTGCACTTTGACATGCTTTCGAACTGCTAGGTTGGCAGGAGGAGGGACCAAGCAACGGGAGCTCACCCAGTCACGGGGATTCGAACCGCCGACCTTCTGGTAGGCAAGCCCTAGGCTCTGTGGTTTAGACATATACTGTGGTGCTACATCTTTCACTACATAGCCCAAGAATTCACAAAAACCTAAGACTTCAGTCCTGTTTGCTAGAAGTAAATCTAAGAAACATTCTTAGAATTGCAGCATTAGGCTGAACACCTAAACACTTCCTAGGAAATAAGCACTAATATACCTGGTGAGACTTATTTCTGAGTAAACTGGAAACTTGTACTGGGTTGCATTGTAAGACATTTTCTCCATCTGATCAAAGTTATTCAGATCAAAATAATTACTTTTCTTAGACTACAGTATTCCTGAATTGCAAGGGGTTGAACTATATGACCCTTGGGGTGCCTTCCAACGCTACAATTCTATGATTCTATGATTTCAATTAAAATTACCTTAGTTCTTGACTGAAAACTCAATTTCCGCACCCTTTACATTATTTTGAAAATAGTTGAACACACAGAACTTAAGGGAATAAATTATATGCACAATTAGTTATGTTTCTGCACCAATTATATCTGATTTATGGAGACTATATGCTTAGGATCCTAGACTTGAACATTAGTACATATTTAATAAATCCCATTGACTGTCTTTTTTTTTTTTAATTACAAATCAGGCTGCAACTCTTGGACGCTAGATGGCACACTTTCAAAACAATTGCAGCTGAAGAACATAATACCATATTAAAAAAACCCTTTACTATACCAAGAACTGTGATTATTTATTCATAATATTTTTTTCATCTTTAAGTAGAGCTGAAGTGTGTTATCAGCCAATACAGCTACAACAGATCTGTGCACTGATTTTCCTTTGTATTAATTGTCATTGTTTGTCCAGATGCTTTGCACTGAGGGATGTTTGTCTTATCAAATGCTAATGTTCTGTGTAAACTGTGTCTGGAACTATGTAAAACTTGCTAAATCCTCAGGAATATCACACCTTGGCCTGCCTGAGCCACAGTAACCCCACCTTATGTGTGATGTAATTTCTGGTTGTTTGTCCTTCTCCATGCCAAAATACAAACCCTTAAAAGAGATGTTTCTTCTTGCTTCTGGGTCTCTCTTGCCTCCTTGATAGGAGGCGAGAGAACTCTGTTGCAACAGAAAAATAAAGATCTACCTTGCTTTCACTGCATCCTGCCTCCATCCATTCACCTCTGACCGATCATAGACTTAGGGGACTCAGTCCCTTGTGTAGGAGCCATCCTAGTCTCGTGTAGGACCCTGGTGGAGACACATGCCCGACTGGCATGTTCTCTCCCTCCTGGTCGATCGTTCAGGAGCTTCAAAAGCTTTCTTCTGCAAGAACATCACAGCGACTGATGCCAACAGACATCAGCACACTTAGGGATCCGCAGAATGTTTGCAGTTTGCATAACAGAACTCAATAGCTCAGCATTTGGCTAATCTACATTTATTTACATATAATACACTTGGAGCATTCTGACTTAGCTCCTTCCTCTTTCTCATCAGACAGCAAAGAGAAAGAACAAGGACAATAGTCCCACTTCACGGAACACAGTAACACAAACATCCTGTCTCCGTCACTTCCCACTCTGTGGAGTCAAAACCTACACCGTCATGTGATAGACAACAATCCCATGACTGCAATCACGGAGCAGGAATCTTAACACCTTGGGGAGTTGGGCAGTAAAAGCCAACCATCCCTAATTTTCTATATCAACCCCAAAGCTCCAAATATTGGAAACAATTATCTTTCAGAAAAACACTCACCAATTAAAGAGCTAAATGTTCCAAGTGATTTGGAACACAGCAGTGTTTTACATTCTGCTGTTCCCCTTTTCAACATCTGAAGTTCAATTACAAAGTTTTAATGGCAGTTGCCTATGAAGGATTTAATCTCCATCTCCACCCTGTTTGCACACTGATCCCTGTAGAGAAAGTCAATCCATTGTAAAGTTGAAATAGAATTAAATTGTTGCCTTTCCCAGTTTTTCAAGTCAGTAAAAATACAGCCTCTTCCATAAGGATACTACTGTATATCTTTTTATAAATATATTTCATATAGAAGAAGTCATACGCATCCAGAGCAGGCTAACTGCATGCTGCCCAGGGCTACATTTATATGATTTCTAAGGGCACCTATTTCTGAGTAAAAATGCATAGTTAATGCTAAGTCTCTTAACTTGAAAATAACTCACATTGAAGCAAACTTACGGCTAAATAGAAATTTTTTTTAAAAAAAAATCAAAGTATCTAGAGGGATTTAATAAGAATTGTTGGTGTAGTCAAATTTGGAAAATTAACTTGAAAGTTAAGGTGGAGAACAAAGAAAAAAGTTTTTAACTACGTGGCAGAAAAAAATTTATGTAGAAAATGATAACCATGTTTGAATGCCTCCTGTGAAATATGCTACTACTTGAAAATCTTTGTAACTTTTCAGCTTCAAGTTAGAACATCATGACTTCAAGGACAATATACCAGTATTTATAAATAAAGGAAATGTTTACCACCCTCAAAGATCAGTAACAATAATTATTATTCCCAGGAATTGTGAATGAAATCACCAAAATTTGTATTTAAAAAAACATTATCATTTGTGTGGCGTATGTTTATTTTTAATTCAATTGTATTGCTTCTTAACTTTTGTATGTCATTGAAATATATGTTCTTGGTTAAAGAAATATAGAAAAAGAAATACAGAAAATATTTTTACTTCTGAGTAAACATATTTAGGAAGTGACAGTACTGATAAACGTTATGAAGAAGCTGGTGCATAAAGGGTGTGAGCAGCCCAATGATTTTATCCGGAGTTATTCAACGCATTACTGAAATGGAGTATACAGCCATGTTTTGCAGAACAGGAAGATCTTTTAACTGCTAGTTCTTCCTCTCTCCTGTTTAATACTGCATGAACTGAGCAATTACGGACCCCTCTCAGCAAACCCTAGGGATGTGATTGTCTCACGTGCATGTCTGCAGCCTCCGCTTTCTAGTTGGTACTTGTGAGCAAATGCACCATTTATCCTTTTCTTTCACATTAGCAGTGCACTAGAGTTTGCAGAAGAGGGACACAGCTTTCTACTCCACTTTTAAACTCATTCTGTGGAGAGCAACAAGGTGACATTCTCAATTAAGAGTGTGCCTAAGGCAACAACATTGTTCCTTATTCACAGAGGGCTTCCGAGCAATGAGTAGAGTTCCATTCAGTGGAGATAAAAATAATAAATTCTGCGAACATACAGAAGAACCACCAGGCAGATAGTTCTTCATTCTAGCTTCTTCTGTTGTTTGTTATTACTGTATTTACTCGGATCTAATGCTCACCATTTTTGGCCAAACTACGTTGCAAAAATTGAGGCGTGCATTAGATTCGATGGCACATTAGACTCGAGTAAATACAGTACTTAAGCTTTTATCTACAGGTCCAATTGTTAAATTTCACAACAGGTTAAACGTCGTCATTCCCATTTGTTTATTTGATTTCTATGTCACCTTTCCTCCAAAGAGTTCAGGGCAGGACATATAGTTTCACAGGAAATGTACAGATCTTCCACTTTCTGGTCCTCCACTTTGGTACCTGAGCTCCAGACTTAAACTTCCTTATGGCAATCACAGAATTATCAATAATGGTGTTATTGGCAATTAACATAATTTATTCAAGAGCTGGTCTTGCTAGATCAAAGCAAAAACATTCTGGAGCATCTCAGCCTTGTTTTGGAAGCTTAATGAACAACCCCATGCAAAGGAGCTGAAATTTGCTGCAAACACTGTAGTACGTGATTTAAAAGTACAGTTTGGCCTAAATCTCTAATGTAATAATACTACATTCAAAAAGTCACTGGTTATACACAAACAGGTGCACCTCAATACAGGTGCTACCATTATTTTCACCTATGTCTTCCACAGAATATACCAGCTGCAATATAACATGCTCAACTCAGTCTCACCGATATATATTCTGTTGATATTTAAAGAAATCAATCATAGATTAATCCTGCAGGCTTTCTTTCATTGTCATTCCCCAACCCATCAAAAGCCTTTTTGTCATAAAACAGATAGTTCAATGGCATTATCTCAAATATTTATCTAGGGAAAAAGGTCTTTTTCAATCTAAGGCAGATGGCAGTGATCAATACAAGCCAGCCTGCTATGTTCAAAGGCCTCCTGCCTTTTATTCCAGCTTAGCTGGTCTCTCAAACAATTGGTTCTGCTTTTAAAACCTAGCACTGCCAGTTTCCTGAGTGAACAAGTCTGTTATTACTATTAAAAAGAAATGCCACAAACGATTTTAAAAAAGAATGCTATTTACCTAAAGCAGACCAACATGAGAAAGACAGTCTACCCATCACTAAGAAAAGGTATTTTTTTAACAACCATTCTACAAAAATAAGAGGTATGGATGGCTAAACAATTTCAGTATTTTCACGCCCGGAATAGAATGAAACAACAAACTATTCTTTTACAAACTGATTTGCGTAAATTATCCCCAGTTTACATTTCATATAGAATACAAAGCCTGCTCTAGAGGTGATCCAATGCATGTGCCACTTTCTCATGTAGTTTCCTGGGAAATTAACCAAATATGTATGTGTGTATACATACATGGACAGACATGCACACTTGAGCTTCTAAGCAGGAGATGGAAATTTTCCGGGAAGGTACATTCTATAATTACAGGGTTGTATCCAACATTAGTCATACTCAAAGTAGACCCACTGAACTCAATAGGCATAATTAAGTCCATTAATTTTAATGGGTCTAATCTGAGTGTAACTTAGTTGGAAAGAACCCAGTTTTTAGGCTATTTGTAGTACAATAACCCCTCCTTAATGAGTTAATGACAGTAACAAATGCATGGTTTACCAATCTGTCACCAAAGGTACCATAGTCAGGATTTTTGTTTTCTGTTATCCTACACAGGAGCAAGAGGACCTGGAGACCCAACTACAACCTATGTCTGCACTCTTGCCTTGCACTGTGTTGCAGCTGTTTACTCCCAGTTCAGTGGACTACATGAAAACCAAACTACGGTTTGTAGTGAGAATGACAACTGCATCTCCAAACAGCAAGAGCAGTTATTAACACAACAGAAAATCACTTGCTGAGCAGGACAGTAACTCTCATCTACTTTACCACAGACAACCTTCTAATTAAGTTGTGACTACGCAAGTAAGAGGTATAGAATATAAATAGTATCTCTAACTGCTGGGAGTGAGATAGGATGAGAAATGGAAACCATAGAGAATTGGATCATGGAGTGCCCTCATGCATTGAACAGTTAACTGATAAAATTCACAGCCACAAGATCTGATAGTTTAGATGATTGTCAGAGGGGATTAGATGAATTTAAGAAGAATAAATCTGTTAATGGATACATGTCATGATGGCTATATGCTTCTTCCAGGTTCAGGGGCACCATGCCTCTCCATATTAGTTGCTGGAGAACAATGGGAGAGAGCACCATTGTCTTCTTGTCCTGCTTATGGGCTTCTTCTAGGTATCTGGTTAATCACTGTGAGAAACAAGATGTTAAGCTAGGCAAGTCTTTGTCTGATAAAGCAGAGGTCCTTATGGAAACAGCTCCAAATTAACTATATTGCATTATTTTATATAGGACCCTTTGGGGAGCCTTTTAATTAGAAAGTGGGTAAGGGAAAAATAACATACAGCTGCGCTACATCTAGTTAACAATAGTGATTAACTTAAAAGCTGCATATGGACAATCTCACTTTAGGAGACTGGGAGAACTATTTAAGCATTCACAATCCTTGCATTAAGTTGTGAGTGATTGTGCATGCCCGTACAAATGCATGAGTACAAATGAGTATGTTTGTATGTCTCCTAAATAATAATAATAATAATAATAATAATAATAATAATAATAATAATAATTTATTTATACCCTGCCCATCTGGCTGGGTTTCCACAGCCACTCTGGGTGGCTTTCAACAGAGTAGTTAAAATACAGTAGTCTGTTAAACATTAAAAGCTTCCCTAAAGAGGGCTGCCTTCAGATGTCTTCTAAAAGTCTTCTATGCCCATCCTAGTTTGCCTATTGTCAGTCCGTATGGAGAACAGAGACTAGCACATGAACAGCATGTGCGCTGCAATCTACACAACTGACTCCCCACCTACTCCCCATGCTAGGTGCAAATTT
Source organism: Podarcis filfolensis (assembly GCF_964270895.1). Lineage (NCBI taxonomy): Eukaryota > Metazoa > Chordata > Lepidosauria > Squamata > Lacertidae > Podarcis > Podarcis filfolensis. The sequence continues at coordinate 55,184,042 of NC_139610.1, forward strand.
CAAACTGGATTCAAACTCCACCCTGGTCATGGATTTACTGAGTGCTACATAGTCTCCACCCTACTTCCAATAGATGGGAACAAATAGTAGACTACTTAATTGAAAACAAGCAGTCCTGTACCACGAGGCTGAATTATTCAAGAAGTTGGAATCAATTTAAGCCTTACTTTTATATCCTTGTAATGTGCTTAGAATTGGATCTTAAAATTTCAAGCACTCCAAACTCTGTTAATGTGCAGGGATTCTAATCGACAAATAACCAGAATTCAGTAGTTTTTTGCAGATAATCTTTGTGTGTTGCCGTTTAAGATTTATCACTGCTTTGTTGCTCCACACTAGCATGCAGCGTAAACAAACAATCTCTGTTTTAGCATGATGTTTGAACCTGGGATAGTGGAATTGTTTCACTCCAACAAACTACTGTACAATCTGTAACCAAGGTTTATTGTTGGCTGGCTAGCTGTACTTAAAGCAAATAAACCATGTTCTCCTGACTACTAATGCTGAGGGGCAAAGTAGCCCAGATCACATGTTCATGGTAAACCATTAATGTGTGAACAGTGTAACTTTCTTCCTCTCACTGCTACATATGCTATATTTCAGGAGCTATGCGCTATCCCGCACCACAAACCTTTTATTAAGCCTTTGAGAAACCTTCATTGTGGTGGTATATGCTTTTGTGCTTGTGGAAATGAGGCAAGCTCGGTGTCTTCCTTACTCATAAAGGGAAAGGGAAAGGGACCCCTGACCATTAGGTCCAGTCGTGACAGACTCTTGGGTTGTGGTGCTCATCTCGCTTTATTGGCCGAGGGAGACGGCGTACAGCTTCCAGGTCATGTGGCCAGCACGACTAAGCCGCTTCTGCCAAACCAGAGCTGCACACGGAAACGCCGTTTGCCTTCCCGCTGGAGCAGTACTTATTTATCTACTTGCACTTTGACATGCTTTTGAAGTGCTAGGTTGTCAGGAGCAGGGACCGAGCAGCGGGAGCTCACCCCATCATGGGGATTCAAATTGCCGACCTTCTGATCAGCAAGCCCTAGGGCTCTGTGGTTTAACCCACAGCGCCACCCGCATCCTTACTCATAGCAGAACATAAACATTCAGGAATTTAGGAATACAGTATAGGAAGCTCATACACATACACCATCTACAGTGCCTGCCGGCAGCTTTCTAAAATTTTAAATAGGGTTTTCCAACCTTAGCTTGAAATGCCAGGGATGAAACTCTTTTTGCATACAAAACATTTGCTTTATCACTGTTCTAGCCCTTCCTTACGTTTTCCATCAGTTACACTGTGCAGAGTGTTGCCACGTGTTTAAAAACCAAAGCATGCACATCTTTCAAAAGTTGCCTGATGTGCAGACATTCAACAGATGCAGCCTCCCACCCAGCTCCACATGCTGGAGGAAAACACCACCTGTTGAATTTTGGCTGTGCCCCGTGAAATCATCTACTTAATAAGCTCACCAGCAGCCAGTATTCAACAGGTGGAGTTTTGTTCCCCCCCCAAAAAAGGGGGGGACATGCTTTGTAAGAAAGAAGCTGGCAATCTTATGCTCGGTCCTGCGCTGAAGCTCAACCCTGTCTGGAAACCACCCACCTCCCTAAATGTATAGGTAGCAACTAAGTGGAGCCCACTGTGCCCAAATCCTTTGGATCACCACCTCACCTCCAGCAGCAAGAGGAGACTGTAGAGGCAGCAATGGGTCGCTGGCACTAAGCAGCTACAGATTTCTGAGAATCGGGTGGGGAGGGAGGACTAGATCACAACCCTCCACCTACCCCCCCCCCTTGAAACAAAACCTAGTCAAGGCATAGGCAAACTCGGCCCCCCCAGATGTTTTGGAACTACAACTCCCATCATCCCTAGCTAACAGGACCAGTGGTCAGGGATGATGGGAGTTGTAGTCCCAAAACATCTGGAGGGCCGAGTTTGCCTATGCCTGAGCTAATCAGAACCGGCCCTGGCTGGGTCTGATCCGAGGGGGAAACGGTGATGCACTCTGCACGCGCTCAGGAGGCTGGATTGCCCAGAGCACTATCGCCCCCCATGAATTTCAGCCAAGGGGTGGCGCCCATCTCCCTCTTCGGCCCTCCTCCGTCGCCCCGCTCCCCCGGGGACCCTCCGCTAGGCGCTTACCCTCAGGAGCTGCTCCCTTATTAGCAGGCAGCCGCCTCCCGGCTTGAAGTCGCAAGCTCCGCCTTTTCCTGCCTTCCGTCATGGCTGCCGCCCGCCGCTTCCGGTGCCTGCCTCCGCGAAGGAGCAAGCGCGGCAGGGCCGGCGGCACCTCCGGGGAGAAAAGCCGGGAGCTTCGCGAGGTGGAGGTCGGGGAAGAGGAGGAGGTTGCGCCGGCCCGACGGGGGCGTCGTCTGCGTGGTTCTCCCGGGCCCTACGAGCGCTCGGCGGGGGAAGAAGGGGCGAGTTTTATCTACGGGGTTTCCCGGGCGGAGACGCAGCTGAGGTAAAAAGAGCAGGGGCGCTGGCGAGAAGCGCCTTGATCTGTCTGAGGAGCGGCAGAGGGACCTAGTCCCGCCTCTCCCGTTAAAGCGCTTCTTCCCCGCGGCATTCAAACACCTCGCTCCCCTAATCTGACAGTTTATTAAATCCCCGTCTCTCCCGTTAATGTTATGGCCGCTAAACCGCTTTCAGGTGTTGTGGCTTCCCCCTCCCCGCCCCCCTCACAATCAAGCGGTGTATAAAATTTTAGGAAACGAAACAAGCGGTGGTTTGTAACCCGGATGTTGATGCTCGTATAGAGAATGAATCGAGGCGTTCCTTGCCCGGAATTTGGGTCCGCCTTGTTTCGTTTTCAGGCGACATTACAGCTCTTTATATCGTGTGTTGGAAAAAATGTTAAGGTTAAATTTATATACCGCCCTTTATCCGAAGAGCACAGGGCGCTTTGCAGCAGAAAAACACAATACATAACAACAAAGAAGCAAATACACTTCCCCCTCCTGCCTATTACAGTATTTCAATCATCAGCTCCTGCTTTCCACCCCAGTTCTGGTTTGGTTATTTGTTTTTTGTCGGATTGTGCTATTAAGATAGGCTTGTATTATAACATTGCAAAACCCAGTGCTTTTTTCTTTTTTAAAAAAAAGGTTAGGGGGCTCACCTTTTGACTCAAGAAAATCACCATTTTAGAGTTGAAATCAGGAAAGATAAATACAGTAAATGGACCAAAGTACAAAGATTCATAAAATGTTTAGGGGCATGTGTACCCGTGTCCCTCCAGAAAAAAAGCACTGGCAAAACCTAATAAAAATTACTTTAAAAACACACACAACATGAATCAATGCATAGTGTGAAGAGCTTTGTACAAGTTAAACGTGTAATCATCATCATAATTTTATTATTTATACCCCTGCCCATCTGGCCGTTTTCTCCCAGCCACCTTGATAGGTAGGCGCACACATGCGCCTGATGTTGATGGGTTGCAAACACATAAGAACACAACACCAAAAAGAGTCTTGTTGGGTCAAACCAAAAGGCCCATCTAGTCCAGCATCCTGTTCTTACAGTGACCAACCCATTGCCATTGGAAAGCCCACAAGCTGCACCTGGGTGCAACAGCACTCCCTCTCCCTGTGTGCTCTCTGGGAACTGGCATTCAGAGGCATAATGCATGTATAGGCAAACTCGGCCTTCCAGATGTTTTGGGACTACAACTCCCATCATCCCTAGCTAAAAGGATATGTGGTCATGATGGGAGTTGTAGTCCCAAAACATCTGGAAGGCCGAGTTTGCCTATGTCTAGTGCCTCTCATTCTGGAGGTAACCTTATGCTTGGTAGCTGCTGGTAGAATTTGTCTAAAAACTTTCGAAGCCGACCAAGAGGATGTCATTATTGCTTTTTTTGGCATTACTTGGAGTTCCTGGACCAAGGTCAGGGTGTTAAACGTTGGTATATACCGTAGTTTTCCGTGTATAAGACACTTTTTAAAATTATAAACTAACGTTAAAAATTGGAGGTTGTCTTATACACAGATAGTGCGGGGGGGGGGACGGGCGATTGGTTGCAGCTGCGAGCAGGAGATTGCCAGTGGCGATTGGGCGGGTGATTGGTGGCTTTGGCAATGCGTGCGATTGGCAGTGTCAGTCAGGCGGGGTGCGATTTTCGGCAATTCCCCCCTCCCCAAAAAAGCTCAACAACTCGTGGCAATCCCCCCCCCCAAAATAGCTCAACAACTCTGGGCAATCTCCCCCCATTTTCTTTATTTGGAGTCCCCAAAAATAGGTGTCATCTTATATACGGGGGCGTGTTGTACACGGAAAAATACGGTAGGATAGCTTGAGACCAGAGCAGTGTGGGGCTTGAGAAATAACCTTGCCCCAGATATGACTTTAGTCTATGGAACTTGCACTGTTAGAGATGCTAAATAATCCTAGCTGCACACTTAGTGCGGTGGCATCTACACTTTGAAACTGCTCACTTATAAACACCAGACAGGCGCCTTCACTGTAATCTTGTTTTATTTTCTGTAAATTGGTTAGAGGTTTTATTTACAATCAAGCAGTAAATACATTGTTTTAAATAAAATAAATACAGACTGTAACTTTCTTGAGTAACTTGAGTTAGTTACCGAGACTGTGCCAGATTCATAAGTCTTGCAACCTATATTCTAAATGCACAGTATTATTTCCAGAAACTGTTTTATTTTTGCTAAGAATAAGGTGACAGATTTCCTCTTAAGAAACTTGTACTTTTGGAGGGGGGCATATATTTGTTTAAAGTTCTGCTCTTTAATTATTTATTTTCATTTAAAGATACTGCCATGGCTGCTACTCTGAACTTGGAGCTAGACCCCATATTCCTGAAAGCTCTGGGCTTTCTGCATTCAAAGAGCAAGGATTCAGCTGAAAAGCTAAAAGCACTACTGGACGAATCTTTGTCTAGGGGGATTGACTATCGCCCATCACAGAAGGTACTGGAGTGAATGAATGAAATGTGTTAGATATATTTGTGCTATATATAACTTCTGAAATGGGAGGCTCTTTCCTATTACTTGAGGAAGCCAGTAAGAATTGAAAAGAACTTCAAAAATAATCAGTATCTACTTTCATTTGTCCTTACATTTGCATTCTGATCCAGTACATGTATATGAGAGGTGAGCCCCACTGGGTTCAGCGGGCTTATTTCTTGTTAAGACTGCTTGGGACTTATTCTGAATATTAGAAATCAATGAAATTTGTAGCCCGTGAGCAGAATGTGTCTCAAGAAGGCTGCTAAGTAAGGAGTGGTGGTGGTGCTGTGAGTCATGTTTCAGGTTCTTTAAAGCACAGGAACAAGAACTGCTGTTATAACAGACCTACCAGATTTCTTTCATCTGGGCTCCAGAAGGCCATTTTAATGGTTCTGATGTGTTGCTGCAGCCATCAGCATTGTTCCTTCGCTAGTAAAGGGTTGGCTAGTGGGTAAGTTCTGCTTAGCCTTTGTAGTACCACGAGTGATAGATTGACCTGGTAGCTGATTTCATTGTTGACTTCGGATGTAAAAATAAAACCTGATAGCAGAGGAGAGAGAAGTTCTGGCTTGCATAGTAGAAGTGCTGACATTACTGTCAAAATGGCCCAGATCCTTAGCATACACAGGCTGCTGCCATCTTCTACTTAAATAATTTTGTGTAGGATTGGCATGTAAGTGACTGAACCGGAAAACCCCTGCTGCTTTTAAAATGCCTATACTATCTGTATTAAAGAAACTCTATTTCATCCCCTTTGTTTGGCACTTTAGGGCAGGGGTAGCCAACATTGTGCCCCCTAGATATTATGTATGGCAGTTCCCATCCTCCTTGACAACTGGCTGTGCTGGCAGGGGGAAATGGTATTTGGGGTCGGGGTAACATTTGTCACCTCTCAAAGTGAAAACAAAATTGTTTTGATCTCAGCATAGCAACTATATCTAATATTACCATTAATACAACATTATTGTTATGCTTTATACAGGAGGTAGATCAGCCCAAAGTATCTATTACAAAACCAGTTTCTGTTAAGCAAGAGCCTAAGGCTTCCTCAAACCTTCCTTCAGGTAGCAATAATGGCAAGCCCATTGCGGCTGAAAAGGTGAAAAAAGAAGCAGAGAAGAGGTCTGCTGATAAAGTAAGTTCTACTGCTACATGTAAAGCATTATTTGGATAGGAATTTTAAGGGTTACATATTTGTATTTGCAAAAACTGACTCTTTATTATTTCTTGCTTTGGGGGTGGTATTAATCCTTGTGTATGAATGTGTTCTGCTTTGCTAGCTGTGTCCTCTCCATAGTTAATTGCTCACTTCTTTCAAGAGTAGGAGCTGTGTGCTTTCTCTTCTATGCAGATTGTTTAGCTTTCAAAGGGTGCCCTTTTCCTTGTCTACAAATTCCTTAGCAGCTTTCCAGTGCTGCAGGCTGACAAGCAAGCATGTTAATTTTGCTTGGGCTTTGTTTATTTTGCCTCGCTTGCAATCTCACTTTACCCACCACTGTTTTTGACTGCATGACAGCAGGGCTTCTATTTAATGCAAGGCTGTAATTAAATCTAGCTGGTGCTAGCATGGAAATTAAGAGCAAGAATGATGGGCCTGGGAGCATCTTAGTTCAGCCATGAAGTTGCTTGGGTAGCCTTAGATTAACCACTACCTCTCAGCCACAACAAACTTGCCCCATTTATAATATGAGGTAAGAATACTGGTGTGCCATGCATACCAGGGTGACAAACAGGTATAGAGGGTCCTTGTAGGAATGAAGTGCTCTTAATAAATCAGGAAAATCACTTTAGTATTCATAAGTAAGAATTCATTTCATTTTAAGGGATCTACAAACTTGGTAAGGCATTTAATCCAGAAGATTAAGTTATGAATAATACACCTGATCTTCAGACGATCCATTCTGCTTCATATTCTTGGTAAAGGAGTAAGATCAGAGTAATACTAAACTATGAATCTGCTGGAAGAAAAAGCCTGAGGCACTTTTTCCAAATGCTTTAAGCAACAGCAGTAAACTACTTTGATTTCAATGTGCCAGTACACTTTGGTTCCTTTCATAGTGGCGATAAATATGTTTATCAGTATTACTGGACTTCTGTAATTTTCAGAGCACCTCACATTCTACATAATTTGGAGATATGGGGGGAAAGGTTATGTTAATTAATGTAACGCATTCTGTAAATTTTGTGTTATGCAATGAACAAGCTTTCTTTCAATTATAAACTGATTTCTTATTTACTTGCTCGAAGCTTTCATGTTTTCACCATCACTGTGTGTATATATCATTCAGCAGATAAAGCTGGAAAGCAGTGAAGGAGTTGACATGCCAAAGAAACCAAGACTAGAAAAGCCAGAGACTCGTTCATCCCCAATCACAGTACAGACTAGCAAGGATTTGGCCATGGCAGACCTTTCAAGTTTTGAAGAAACTAGTGCTGATGATTTTGCCATGGAGATGGGTTTGGCTTGTGTTGTTTGCCGGTGAGTATGGGAAAATTTGGCAATTGCAGCAGATTTATAGGGTGTAATTGACCATTTTGTTGTCAATTCTAAATAGTCACTTTTCTTTATAAGCCAAGCTGTAATTTCTAATAGGATTTTCCCATGGTTCATGAGATCAAAGACCTAAAATTTAAACAATAAATTACGTCTGTAAAAGACTAGCAGCCCAAGCTTGTGCATGCTCACTTTTAGGTAAATATCACTGAGTAAAAAAAGATTTACTCCCAGGTAAGCAGGTATAAGAATATAGTCTTAATTCACTTTGTTGTTGTTGTGTTTGTGCTTGGTGAGGGTATTTTGTGGGCATGCATAGGTTTTGTTTTTAAGCATATGGGTATTCCGTTCTAACTGAATGTTCCTGCTGCTGTTTTAATGTGGTATGAGAAACAGGTTCACATTGCACAGCAGTATATTGCAGATTTATTAAGTTAATGGAAAAAAAGAAATATTTGGGTCAAAATCTGTCCCCTACTGCAGCTACTAATATCATAGTTGCTTTGGGTTTGCAGAAGATGCCTTTGTGTAATGCACTGCATATCTCTGCAATTTGAAAATCTTAAAATCTCAGTTCTCGGGTATCTTTCAGATATTAAAGACTTTTGACTTCACCAAGCAAAGGAATAGGGCTGTGTTCAGTCTTCAAATTGCTCACTTCAAGTTCACCCTAAGTAATCTCATTGAATTCTAGGTTACTTCTCTTGAGTAAATACAACTGGGGGGGTGGCAACCTGGGCTTAGACAATTGTTGAATTTAACTTTATGTATGCATATATACTAACCAGAGGCATGAAACTGTCAGTAGTAGAATAAGTATAAGTATAAAAACCATGGTACTCTGTAGGGAGACCTTAAATAGCTGTTCCGCTTAACAAATATTGTTAAGCCACTGTCTGGTTTCCAAGTGTAACTAAATATTCAAAAGCAAAATGTTCTGTGTGATTTGCAAGTGACACTTCAATCCTGTCAAAGTAGAGGATTTATTAGGGAGAAACCTATATACCTTTTCAAGAACTCTTCTGTATCATACCATATATATTAATGATACTGTATTTTATTTAAGGCATCAAACACTTTCAACTGTTTCCATTTCAAACCAGCTTCAAATGAAATTTGGTTTTGACAATTTTTGTCACACAAAGTTTTTATGTTTCATTTGGCGTGGAATTTTTAAAATCTCGCCACAGTTATTATTTTGTAGATTTAAAATATTAAGGCATGTGTCATATAGTTGGAAGATCTTAAAATTTTGTGATCCAGGTTTTTTTTGTTTTTTTAAGAAACTGTAGCTGCTCTATTTAGCAGTCAAGGCTGTAAATCCTTAGCACATTTCCTAGGAAGTAAGCTCAGCCTGCTTAGAATCACACGGCACATACTCCCGAATTGGCACAAGATTTTTCTTATTTGTTTTCAAATTAGCCCACCTTTAAAAAAAAAAACTGTTTCTGAAGCCATCTGAATATTATCTTCTGTCTTCATTTTCCTGTTAAATAAAGAAATAGCGTATTTCTCTTACCACATCCACCTGCAAATAGAGTTTCCATGGTTACCTATGTACATGTACCATGGGGATATGTGCCAGAGCAGCTTAGAAGTAACCTGATTTGTCATCTAAAAGTAGTAACGGTTTGGGAAATTGTGTTTGGCTGACTCCAAGCCATATTTCCCTTAACGTATAGTCTCCAAATTGTCATTTATATATTTTTCCAAGAGAAGAACCCCCTCCCCTGACATAGTAGTAATGTTTTAACTGTTAAAAACATAGCACCTTGACTACTCTGATCAAAGCTGCTGCTAGAATTATCTCATTTTGCATAACAATACATTAGGATAATGCCTTTCAATTCTGTATGCCTTCTTTCCCCCTTTACATCCTGTGTGAACTTCCTGGGTGACATCTAGCAGCGGGCAGACTTCCACTGACAGACAGGGACTTCTTTTCCTCTTTGTCACATTGTAGGTCCCTGTATGTCCCCAAAATCTGCTCCAGCGGGTTGGGGGGGACCCATGAGCAGATTTGGGGGCATGCAGGAGGCAACAAGGGGAGGAAGAGGAAGGGGAAGTACTGTTGTGCAAGATGGAGTCTGTTGCACAGTCTTGCTCGCATCGTTGTCCCTCACTGTTTCTTCTTGGAGGTCTCCTTTTTTAATCTGTCATTATTCTAAGATTTGGCTCTTCTTCCACAACTAAATCAGTTTTTTGTTGTAACTGGGCTCTCCTTGCTCTAATGTCTTCCATTATCTAAATGGACTGGATCCAGTCTTCAAACTGTATAACTTGTGGTGACGGTTTGGACAGTTTTCTTCCCAGTTAGATTTACATAACTCAGATAGTAGGAGTCGGCACTGAATACAAGAGTAGTAAAATAAGAATTAGTCATGATAGTAGTAGTTCAGTTTTGACCCTACTTTGCCGCTCTGAAAACAGCTGACCTTGGTCCAGATACTTCAATGACTGCTTGATATGACTCTGGGCTCAAGGCCAAACCTGCTTTGGGGAAAGAAAATATTTCTCTCCCCTCCTTTTTTTATTATGAGGAAATCAAAATAGCTATATTTTTATATAAATGATTTGGTAGCATAATATCACATCTAGAGTGGATAAAGTCTGCCACATAGATCTGGAGATTTTTGTGAAGGGTATCTTCAAAAAAAATTTTTTTTAAGGAACCCTTTGTAACTTCCTTATTTTTTGGCAGAATTGGATGAAATTTGCAGACATCCTGAGGACTTTTATGGAAGACTCAATCTATCCTAGTATTTTATGGGCAATTTGTATGAAACCATCTTAAATGAGAGAGGTACCCATTGGTAATAAACCAAGTATATCTAGTGCTTTTCATACTATACAGCTTTTTACACTTGATTTTTTGGGGAAGGTGAAAAGTAAAGAGAATCATTTTCTTCCTAGTGGCTTTGTGGGCAGCAATTCATTATTAGTGTATCTAGGCACACAGAGCAAGCAAAATGTTTTGAGTAAGGGAGCAAACTTTTTTAGCAGGGGGCCGATCCACTGTCCCTCAGACCTTGGGGGGGGCGGACTATATTTTGAAGGGAAAAAATGAATGAATTCCTATGCCCCTCAAATAACCCAGAGATGCATTTTAAATAAAAGGACACAATCTACTCATGTAAAAACACGCAGACTCCTGGACTGTCCGCGGGCCGGATTGAGAAGGCGATTGGGCCGGATCCAGCCCCCAGGCCTTAGTTTGGCTACCCATGGACTAGATGAACCTCAGGGTCCCTTCCAACTCTACAGTTCTATGACTCTTGGGCCGTGCATTTTGTGCTTTGCAGACAAATGACGGTTACTTCAGGAAATCCATTAGTAGAGTGCCAGGAATGTCATAATCTCTACCATCAAGATTGCCATAAACCTCAAGTGACAGACAAAGAAGTGAATGATCCTCGCCTAGTGTGGTATTGTGCCCGATGTACCAGACAAATGAAAAAAATGGTAAGAAGTTTCCCCCCTTAGAATAATTGATAGCATGCACTGAGCCACTAATTGGGTTCTTTAAGTAAGGAATTTCTTGACTAAATATAAAAAGGGGAATTAGAAGGGAGGAGGGTTGATGGAATACATTTTCCCCCTATATTGATTTATTGTCAAGTAAGAAATGCCTTAATAAATAGTTATATATGCTTTTTGAAGTCTGCTGGTGTATTTTTAGCTGCTGCTGTATTGATTTTTATATCTTAATATTTCCCATGCCAAAGGTAGGTATTTGGATTACAAAAAATGTAAAAGTCAGGCAAGGTCATTGGAGCACGGGAAGAAGGAATCAGCTAAATGAATCAATAACCCCCTACTCTGTGCACTTATGTCCTGAATGGATTGCTCTCTGCAAATTATCTTTTAAGTAAGAGAAAGTAACAAATATTGGGCTACATTAACCATCTTTAGCTCCCGTAGAATCTTTATCTTTCATAGAAGATGAAAGGCTTCTGTTTCATTGCTTCTCTCTGGGGACATACCATTTTGCATGTTAATTGAAGATATGTGAAGAATATACAATTCCTGCAATTTTAAAAGTTGGTTAATAGAAGGAACATTTCAGTGTTAGGAAAAAAATGCGCTTCTCGTAACTTTAATTTAAAAAAAACAACAACCATGAAAGAATCACTCAAATTACAGATAAACTCCTGTATCTTACTTTTGAAATCATATAATACTTAACTTAGATGCTTATGTCCACTTCGGCAATTGTTTGAGGCTTCATTAATTGCTGTTTATGAAGCCATGAATGAGCTTTGGAGCTAAGAACTCATTCCCTTGCCCATTTTCTCCCTTCCATCACATACTAACTTTAGTGCAAAGATCCTGGCTTGCATTAGGACAGAGTTGCCAGTTACATCTGAAGCAGCTTAGCATTAGGTTGACAAACCAGGAAACTATAATCTGAACTGGGCCATTGACTGATAAAACAGCAATATTAACTAGTCTGTTTAAAAAACAAGCAACCTTTGAAATGTTAAAAAATTTAAATGTTGACTTATTTCTTCCTAGATTGCACCAGCCAACAAATGTACTATTTGAAGGACCTCATCCTTTAATATGTTGGGATGGGGTGTTGACATTTGAATGGGAATTGCACTGCTCATTGCATTTGCTATTCTGCAATTAGGAATAAATTCATATAACCCTGTCTTTCTTATGACTTGTTTGACTTTTGTGATTGATGCCAAAAGAGCAAAACCAGACCTATTATTAGAATCCACCCCATACTAGTTTTCCAGTTCTGTTTCCTTTGACTAAATGCTTCCACCTTACCCACTTGTACTTTTTCCGTTTTCCTTGCCATTCTTGCTGCTCTTTTCCCAAATTTGAGTTCTTGATTTATGTGCCCATTCTCAAACCTTTTATTTCCATGCAGCTTAAAATTCCACACTCATTTTTGTTCCAACTGTCCCTCATGCTTTCTCATGTCCAGTGACGAATATTTCCATTGACATTGCTAAGGCATTTCATTTTGTTTTTAATTCCATATAAAGAATGATAACATGTGTAATTTATACAGGCTCAGAAAACGCAGAAGCCTTCTCAGAAGCCAGCCCCTGCTGTAGTTTCAGTGGCTCCAGCTGTGAAAGACCCGCTGATAAAGAAACCAGAAATTAAACTAAAGATGGAGACAACGTCAACTTTCCTAGCTTTTAAGAGGACAGAAGTCAAGGTACAGTACATTTGTTTTGTGGAAAAAATAAGTTATTTTATTGTGTTTAGCACAGGTCTCCCCCCCCCCAATATCACACAAACCTCATTAGAATCCAAAACTGAAGCACTTTTATTTTACACTACTAGTTTTCCATAATTCTGAATGGGTGATAAAATATCTCTTCCATTTGGATAGCAGCCCTCAATAAAATACTGAATTCATCCTTTCTAATTTATAAGAATCATTTTGTGTTTGATTTGGTAGACTGAAGGGGTAATCTGCATTTCTTCCTAGGCTTAGATAAGATGAAAGAATAATTTTGGCTGTTCTTTTCATCCCACTTGTGGGGAATGCAGATAGGTTGGAAGGGCCTAATTGATTTATACTGGAATTTATAAATCACTTTTCCACTTCAGACTGATATATAATAAAATAATTAAAATTCAATTTTGAACAGTTGAAATAATAATTAAAACTAAAACTAGTCTTATCTCACTATCAGCTGAAGAAGTGGTGAAAACAAGCCAGGGGGATAGCTCGCAGAGACTGTAATAAAAGCCTTGGCTTCTGCTATTGGCTTTCTGGATTAGGAAGCTTTCCAAGGCTTAAGCTGACAAGCTCCAAGGCTGCACAGCTTCATTTTTTCCAAAGCTTAAGGGCATCACTGGGCTTGCCCACCAGTAACTGAAACCTTACAGAATCCCTGTTTTGTTTAAGCTGAAATTAGTATGTAGGATTTTTGAACAAATGGAAAAGAGGACTTTTTAAGCCAATCTAATATTGTAGTGTATCATAGTCAACATTACAAATCAATTCAGACCTGGAGGCAGGGGGGGAAAGATTTAATTTTCAAAGAGTTCTCTAATAACACGTGTAATTATTGACCCATTTCCGAATCAATGTGTTGGGAGTTTTAAGAAATGATCTTTAGAAACAAAGATCAAGAAGTTCAACATTGCCATGTTCTTATACAGCATCCATTCATTTCCATGGGAAACTGTGCAGCAGAATTCCTAGCCAATTGTGCCCAAAGTTTGTGCAAGTGTGATCTATGTTGAGCTGAAGTGTAGATGAGTTCTTTAGTAGGTTTTTCCTGGTGATTGTCTTCTAAACAACTTGTCAAAAGCCTGGGCAAATATTTGCAAGGCATTGCAGGCAGCCAACTTTACTGTCTATTAAGGCTAAATGGAAGCAATTCCCTTTTTCAAAACATGCAAAACAGATGAAGTCTATATCTGGGAATTCACATTTTTTGTCCTGATAACAGCAATTTCAGGTAATAGAAGAATAACCATGGATTCTGCTGTTTATCTTTTTAATTCCCAAGTGCTGAAGTTTTAGGTGCTGCAGATTGTTTTGTCATTTTTACATCGGAGTGAAGGATCATTGTGCTTATTTAATTCGTAGGTAACAATGTTGGTCTTGTCTTAACCTGGAGAATTAAGATATACCTGCCACTTTGTGCCCTCCGGTTTTTTTTTTATCACTATACACTAATACATTGCTTCCTAGATTCATCTGTTTCAGTGTATCTGAAGAAGTGTTCATGAACACGAAAGCTTATACCAAGAACAAACTAACAGTGGTACCTCGGGTTAAGTACTTAATTCGTTCCAGAGGTCTGTACTTAACCTGAAACTGTTCTTAACCTGAAGCACCACTTTAGCTAATGGGGCCTCCTGCTGCCACCGTGCCACCGGAGCACAATTTCTGTTCTCATCCTGAAGCAAAGTTCTTAACCTGAAGCACTATTTCTGGGTTAGCGGAGTCTGTAACCTGAAGCGTATGTAACCTGAAGCGTATGTAACCTGAGGTACCACTGTAGTTGGTCTCTAAGGTGCTACTGGACAATTTTTTTAAAAAAATATTATATATTGCACTACTTCCTGTTGATTTATTTCTAATACCAAGAATGTGAAAAATATTATTATTCATGCTGGTCTGTGTTCTGCGGGGATCAGCTTTAACTAATGTGGAGTTTGTATTGGTCTTTATTTTAGACTTCAGCAGCTATTTCTGGTAACTCCAACAGTGCCAATGTTTCCTCCTCGTCAACCAGTGGCCTTACAGGATGGGCAGCTTTTGCAGCAAAAACGTCCTCCGCAGGTCCATCAACAGCCAAGTTGGGATCCACAACCCAGAGTACTAGCAGCAAGCCAGCTACTGCCTCAAATAATCAAAAACCTGTGGGTTTGTCAGGGTTGGCGACAGCCAAAGCAGGGCTAGGCTCAAAAATAGCAACGCCTAACAGTGGCACAACCCCTGTTCCGTTTAAGCCCCTGCCCCCTCTCACGTTGGGAAAAACAGGTCTTTGTCGTTCAGTTAGCAGTGACAATGTAAGCAAAATAGGGCTCCCCAGTCCAAGCAGTTCAGCTCCAAGTATCAGCCAGGCTGCTGGTGGGAACGGAAGTGGTGGAACAGCAGGCAGCAGTGGGAGTAGCACCAGCAAAGCAAGTGCAGAATCTGGCAATCAGTCCCCTTCTCTGAAGGGTCCTACTTCTCAAGAATCACAGCTCAACGCTATGAAAAGGTTACAGATGGTAAAGAAGAAAGCTGCTCAAAAGAAGCTAAAGAAATAATAGAAGTATCTGATGAAGTGCAGACAAGTCTCTGGGATCAGTTGAACAAGAGAGTAATAAAGTCCTATAATAAAAGCTATAATCAGATGTCTTTATTTGGTGGCGGCAGTTGTGCTTTCAAGTCGAAGCAGAATTGGATTTTCAGGTAATGCCATATTCTGAACCTGCTTTAGACCCGAAGCCTAAGGGTATGAACTATTTCTTTAAAATATTTCAATAAAAATATTGTTTGAAATACATGTGACTTAGCACTTTTCTCTATAATTCCTCAAAGAGGAGTTCATATAGGAGGGGAGGAGGTGTCTTAATGCCAGCTTTACACACATTTTTGGTGATTTTCACCATGCAACAACAAGCCTTCCATTTTTGTGAACGTCTCAAATTGCATGGGCAGTTATGTACTGATTGAGATTTATTTAAATGGTGGGCTACACTCACACCCAATGATGTGGCTTTCACATTAGGACTTGCCTTCCCTCCTCACCCATACAGCCCCCTCCTGTGAGCATCCTTTACCTCCTCTGAAGTGTGGAGACATCCTATAGAGTATAGGGGGTTGCGATTGAGAGAGCATCAAGTAAACATTGGGCGGGCAGGCAGGTATCCTCGCCTGCTAAATAACTTTATTTGAAGATAAGGAAAATAAAAAGTTTTTCAGATTTGTAGAGAAAATGGAATAGGATGCTTGACAAGTGCAAGTCAACAGCTGTGTAAGAGGAGCAAGCGCAAGAATGAAAAGAGGTGTACTTTGTTTTTTAAAGGTCCTGTCCTTTAATAGCAGCAATAAAAATGCATACGAATGACTGCTTTCATAAAGTATTGGAACCTGTTTTTTGTTTCATGACACATGTCAAGATCCATGATTTGCAACAAAATGATCACCTAAGATAATCACAACACAGCAAGTATTTAGACAACAAATATTTGTAAAAATACATTTTATTAAAAGCAAATACCGTATTACTCTGAGTCACAAACATTGCTGTAGTTTAAATTCACAGTAATAAATCTCTAGTCATACAGGCTTTGTCCCAATAATATTTGCTGTAGAAGGAGCTAAGCTTTCCATTTGTGTTTTGATGAACACTTTTGAATGCAAAGGCATTCTTTAGGATTATAATTGAGATCACAAAAAGATGGTAATATAAACATTCGTGAAAGGAATAAGTACAGATAGTGTTTGGCCTAGATTCTTTGTGTGCCATCAGAATAAGAAGGTGTATATGCAGACATTGGTTTACCAAAGACAGGCGTGAATATCCATAACAATATTTTGATGGCAATCAGCTCTGATTGAAATGAATAATTCTTCACACAATGCATTCCATGAGCAATTGCTGCACAAGCACCTTTCAACTGCAGGGTTATTATTTTTTATTATTTTTGCTTTAGCTTTGCTCCTATTCAGCTGAAGGAGGCTCCCAATTGTTCAGTTAATTTGATTCTTGATCCTCCAGAATAAACTAAAATACAGTTACACTTCAGACATGACCACAGTTCAGATTGACCAGTTGTGTTCCTACCATGATCCCAGTTATTTAGGCTGTTGATGCTATTAGGGTTGCCAGATCCAGACTCTTGACAGCTCCTCTGCATTCAAATTACATAGAAAGGCAAACTTTGTTTTTCCGTATGCAATTTGCTGTGGTGATGAAACAATGTGTAACAGAATTTGTCTTTCTATACTACTGCTTAGCAGGGGTGGGCAACCTAAGGCCCATGGGCCACAAGCGGCCCACAGGAGTCGTTTTACAGGCCCACAAGCCACCCCAGAAACGAGCCGCCCACTCAGCAAGTTCCTGCATGCTGCGCTAAACCATCGCGGTGTGGTGACTCATTTCCGCGGCGCCAGAAATTGTGTCTGCGCAGACAACAGAAATTGTGCGCCCGTTATCTGGCCCCCGGAGGGGGCTCCACGGCAGTGAACCGGCCCAGGCAAGGTAAACTTTGCTGACCCCTGGCTTATAGCACAATAATCCCCAAAGAATCTACACACTGAATCTGGAGTTATTTGCTGAATTCATCTGCTTTTATAAGAAAATAAGTACGTTCAACTAGGTATACTATATAATACGTTTCATGCAAGCCCATCATAAGAGTGAATACTTGAAACATAAACACATTCTAGACTCCATTGTCCGTGGTTGGCAACCAACTCCTTACAATTCTACTTGAATGAAATTGAGTTGGAATAGAATTCCTTATGCATCTTTTAACAAATCTAGCTGAAACAACTGTCCTTCATTCCTCCTTGATCCGACACCCAGTAGGTAAAGGCACATTAAATGGCTTGTGGATCTTTATTTCTGGCTTGAGCTAAACATTTTTAACAGGACAAGTGCCTGGAAACTAGAGACTTTAAATATCATATTTCAACACCTCAGAAATGAAATCCTGAAAATAACTCTTTGTCACAGATAACATTATACCCTTTCAGGGTCTCAAAACCCCCCGCGGATAAATACAATAAAAATAATATCAACTTGTCGGCCCAACTGTTTCTTCTTGGCCTCCAAAGCTTCATCAGTGTGTGAGTTCAGCCCTTTGCACACCGTTCAGCTACTGCTGGAGGAAGGGAAAACTGCTTCATCCCATTTTGAAATGCAAAGCATACCATAAACGGTGCGGGGAGCCTTTCAGCAAAGGAATGCTTTCTTCATTACGAACCATTTGGTATATAAACAAAAGACAGTGCAACAGATAAGGGTAGTCAACTCAACCACATAAGGCTTTTAAGCTTCATAATCCCCATTAAGATACAGAAAAGCGGGACAGCATCAAGCAGATACTTCATTCCACCCCCATTTCTCAATTTGAAAGACAGGTAGCATTATTTACAAAGCCATGTTTGTTTTCTAGTCTGCTGAATTTCACTGTCACTGCAAAAACATTGGTGTGAGCATTCTGTTTATTACAGAAACTGCAAATGCTTAAATGCATGATAGGCTTTCCCCGGGACAGCCTTCTGGTGTTAAGAGACAACAGATAGACTTAGTAAAATAAAAAAAAAAATTAAAAAGCCCAAATCTAAAACTCTTTTAGGGGCCCAATGTATTCCTTCTTATCACAAGGCAATCAAATTGGTGCCATGCAATAAATGTCTGGAATACTTATCCTCTGCCCTGTTGCAGGCACATTAAATAGGGCACTAGGGATATTTATAGCCCAATCCTGAGCACATTTACTTAGAAGCAAGTCTACATTCAATGGCGCTTACTCCCGCCATTAAGTGTGTTTAGATTTCCAGCTGTACAGAAAATCCTAGGCATGTCTACTCAAAGGTAAGTCCCACGGTGTGAGGCCATGCCTTGCCTCTTCAGAACAAACTTGGGAAGGCCCCAGTCCTGCAAAGTCCTATCGGTCACAGGGCCTGGCTCCTGCATGCACACCTGACACAGCCCTGATGCACAACAACCCTTCGAGGTAGATTTGGCTGAAAGGCAGAGACTGGCCCAAGGACACTCAATGAGCTTCATGGCCGACTGGGGAATTTGAACCCTGGTCTCTCCAGGTCCTAGTCAGACATTCTAACCACGATGCCACACTGGCTCTCCATACACCAGGGGAGATTCCAACAAAAGCAGTGTGGCAAAGTGAAAAGATGCAAGCAATTCAGGACAACAGTTTTTTCTTTGTTTTAAATACCTCCTTCATAAGTTCTTCAGCTCTTGATTTACCAACGAACTTTTGAGAAGACCAGAGCAAAACGGAAGACTTTTGCCTCTGACGTTTCAGAGAATGAGGTGTCGTAAGTGTTTCCGATGTTTACGCGTAAGTCATCTTCCCAAGGTAATTTGCTGGCACGTATCCCTTTTGTCCTTTCGCTTCCGCTAGCCACCATTCCTTGTTGCCGCTCAGGTCGGAAAAACGAAGGATCCGAACTCGCTGGTACTCCTGAAGGCTGAGCTCCTGGTGGCTCCTTGCTTGAAATGCATGAACCGCATAAAATGTCTGAGAGGAAGAAACAAAAGAGAAAATGTCTTTTCTGTCCTAGCTGCTCTTTCAGCATACGATGGCTACATACACACATTTAAAGCACATAGCTCCCCCCAAAGATTCTCAGCGACTGTCATTTATTAGGGGTGCTGTGAGGGTTGGACTGCAGTTCTCAGGATCCTTTGAGGAAAGCCATGTGCTTTAAATGTATGGTATGTATACACCACCAATGGAAAAGGTGGCAGGTCAGTGGGAGAGCATCTGCTAGTCATGCAGAGGGTCACAGGTACGGCTGGTAATGTCTCCTGTCACAAACCTGGGATATAAGCAACTCTTACGTGCTATGATGATATGCAGCACTCCTATAAACACAAGCAAGTTTGCAAACCAGGGGCAGCCAATGTGATGTCATCCAGATGTTGCCCAATTACAAATATTGGATGTCCCATCAACCCCAGGCAGAATGGCCAACATCTGGAGGGCACCCCACTGGCTAACCTTGATGCAGAAAGACAAACAGCAGGCAAGAGGGAACTTCTTATTTTTCTTATTTGCTGATTACATTTCTAGCCTGTCCATCCTCCCAAAGGAGACCAGGGTAGCACCTGGGCTATGCTATCAGCTGGATAACTCAGTTGGCTAGAGCGTGGTGCCAAAGTTGCAGGTTTGATCCCCCATATGGGACAGCTGTATATTCCTGCAGTGCAGTGGGTTGCATTACTTGATCCTCAGTCCCATGATTCTCGAATCCAGGTGGGCAGCCTCAGAGTTCCTAGTTCAGACACTGGGCAGCATGACAGGGCCTCACAGTTTCCAGAAGCACCACTTCACAACTTTAGAATATTTCCTATGGGCTGCTGCTAAGTTTGACATAAGTAAAGGTAAAGGGACCCCTGACCATTAGCTCCAGTTGTGATCGACTCTGGGGTTGCGGCGCTCATCTTGCTTTACTGGCCGAGGGAGCCGGCGTACAGCTTCCGGGTCATGTGGCCAGCATGACTAAGCCGCTTCTGGCGAACCAGAGCAGCGCACGGAAACGCCGTTTACTTTCCCGCCAGAGCGATACCTATTTATCTACTTGCACTTTGTGCTTTTGAACTGCTAGGTTGGCAGGAGCAGGGACTGAGCAAAGAGAGCTCACCCCGTCGTGGGGATTTGAACCACTGACCTTCCGATCGGCAAGCTCTAGGCTCTGTGGTTTAACCCACAGCGCCACCCGCATCCCTCTAAGTCTGACATAGTATTTTTCAAATCTAAAGCTTCCTTTGACATGCTCTTCCTCTCACCACAGCAAGGGACAACAGAAAAAAAACTTTCTGACAGTAAGAGCTGTTCGACAGTGGAATGGTCTCCCTCAGGAGGTTGTTGACTTTCTTTCTTTGGAGGCTTTTAAGCAGAGGTTGGTTGGCCATCTGTCATGGATGCTTTAGTTGACATTTCTGCATTGCAGGTGGTTGGACTCTATGCATTCTATGATGCTATAATACTATGACCTTTGGACAGGTCTTTGGGCAAAGTAGGACAAACTGACTTACATTGTCTAGCTTAGCATTATTCACACTGACTGGCAGCTGCTCTCTCTGGTTTTAGATGGGGCTTCCTCCAGTCTGACCTGGCAATGCCAGGGACTGAACCTTAGACCTTCTGCATATGAGATGGATGCTCTTCCACCAAGCCACACCCCTTCTGAAGATTCTCTGAGTGGGCCCACCTCCTTGCCGCTACTCATTTGTGTGTCTTCTCCTTGCTGCTCACACACCTGGAGAGAACAGGTGAGCAAGCAGCTACAAGGAGGAGGGGAATGAAGGTGAACTCACGATGCTTACATCTTGGTCGTCCACTCCGTAGAAGCAATCCACCTCTGTCCCATTAATAGTTGCCTTTTCACACAGGCTATTGTAGGAAGAGCTGCTTCCACTTCTCTTGTGCTGCCCTGCGGGTTTTGTGCTGCCGTCATCCACTTGCCTCACGGAGACAAAAAGGCTGATGTTATCAAAGTCACCGTCACAGAAACTGGCATCTGAAGCCTCCTTTTGTGCCTTCGCTGGATTGTAGGGCTTCAGGAAGGAGGAGTAAACGTATCCTTTCGAAACTAGGGAGGGAGGAGGAAAATGTAAAGAAATTAGGATATGCTTCCCTGCTCCCCAGTCCTTCTGCCCTTCATAAAAAAGTAAAGAAATTCTTGCCACCAATAAGGAGTATGGAAGCAGCGGGGAGGCCACTTGGTTTCTGTTACCCACCATGTTCTCTCATTGTACCTAGTCTGGTCCATAATCCCCCCAGTGAGGCTGTGCAGAAGTCACTGGCGGTCCCTAGTCTTACAACTAGTGTTGTTGTGGTGTGGGCAGGCCACTCTGGGTTGGGTGACACAGAAGTGGTAACAAAAAAGGGGTTTGGCCCTTTGGGGTCATCTAGAGGGCAAGAGGGACACCTCCTTTTTTTGTTGCTTTAGCCTTTGGAAGTGAAGGAGGAAATATTGTGGGTGATGCCCTATTCCATGTAAGTAGGAGAGATAGCTGCCGAGGGGGAATGTAACCGCCACCTATAAATACATGTTTGTCTATTTGGTGGCTGACGCTGGTTGGATTTTTGTATTTTGGATCTGCTAATAGTTGTTATGGTGCCCAATACGTCAGTTGTTCTAGCTTATATTGATGTTTAAGAGGATATCTTAGATAACTTATTTAGTTATGTTATCTGTGCTACTATAAAATGTGCATTTTAATTTTCTTTTTTCTTTTGTATTTGACTTCAGTCTGGGATATTTTTAGGATGTTGTAAAGATTTTATTTAAAACATGAAGATACACACACACACACACACACACACACACACACACACACACCTTCCTTAAAATATATACTGCAAGTTAAAGACCAGAATTCTGCAATTCAGAAACTCAGTACAAGCAGGATAGAATATAAATTAAGAACACCTTATGTGTTTTCGTAAACTCCATCATGTTGGAAGTTGCTCTGTTTTGCACCAGCAGCGCCAAATCCTTACTCAGGATAATGCCACTCATGCTAGGTTAGGTACTTGTGATGTGAGCCATGACCAGCTCACAGGGCAGGCTAGAATACTACTTGCAACCTCTGAGAGAAGTCACTGTGGCATAACGTGGAGGCTGAGATCACAGGGCTGTTGCGTCCATATTTAATAACCATCACAGCCAAAGGAAATCCAATATTGTGATGAATGTGCCTGAGGACTTACTTCCAGTGTCGACAAGCCATCTGCCAGTACTTCCGAAAGGATCCTTTCGTTCCACGACAGCCACCAATTCTCCTTCGTAGAGATCAATATCAAACTCCTGAGTGGCGTTGCATTTGCGCTTGGCTTGGTACAGCAAGTCTGAGTTGTATGTGGAGAGTATCACAGACCTGTGGCTTTCAGTCTGCCGTGGAAATTCAGGCTGGAAACCAAACAAAACCCAGCTTGAGACATACTTTCAATTGCAATGCCATAGGAAAGCATATTCAGGGTATATCAACATTCCTGCTGCTGTTTTCTCCACCATATATGACAATCTCTGTCTCATTCACTTTCCCAATCAATCCCCATCACACTCTAAAGGCAAGTCAGTATTATTCAGTATCTCTTCTTCTTTGGTGATCACTTGTAGCCCAGTAGGATTGTCTTCCATAAACACAGTTTTAACAGTGAGGCCGTAAGTATCTAAATTCAGTATCTGATAGGTATTTGAATTCTGGTAACCCATGTTCAAATCTAGCCTATTGGAATACTCTTGCTTATTTAAACACAGAGCCATGGCCAAACCACATATAGCATTCAATGCTCCTTTGTATTTAACACACATGCTTCTTTAAAAAATGCAGATAGTGGCCACTGGGTGTGTTGATAATTAAAAAAAGGGTGCAGCACATGTGGGAAATGGTTTGGCTCTTTTTCAAAGTCCTGACAAAAAACACTTATTTGAAGCTATTTTCACAGGGCTGAAACCCTCCATTGGTAGCACGGGAAGAAAGGGTTAAACTTCCCTTCCTCACCTGCTCTAACCCCCGCTAGTTATCCGCTCCCCCCAGGGAATGCTATTCAATATATATTTTTAAGTACACTTTAACATCATGCCTAGTTTCACGCTCATTTATGCTGACCTGGGAAAATAACAGCTCGCACACAGTGATTTGTCATTTCGTAGAAGACGGGCCTGATCTCACACTGCCTATGTGAGTAAACTGCTCATGTAAGTAGGGTTTTTGTGGAAATCGGCTGCTGGGCTCATTGTTAACCATGAACTATTGGGCAGATTGCAGTGCCATGGCATTAAATTCACAGGGTAAAGCTGTGTACAAATTGCTGCAGCGAACAGAGGCTTATTGTACATGGCAGATAGTCTGAGGTACCTGTGCGTTTTACTTTGACGGCTGTAAGATTAGTCCTCTATGAAAAAAAAAAAAGAAAAAAGAAAAAGAAAAGATTAGTCCTCTATGAATAGTCATGTAGAGGAAATTTGCCTTTGCCTCCCGTCTTAATGCACTTATCAGTGTTGGTGTCAATTAACGGGAAGCATTTTGAAGTCACCCCGCACAAAAGTGACAGGGACGTGTAACATCACAAGGCTTGAGAAACCCGTAATCCACGGATTATGCTGTTTTAGATATGGAATGGGAAGTTACCGATAGAGGACAAGCAGGACTTCTACACAGCTCTTGGTGACATTGTGCACTAGACATGTCTAAATCCCAGCACTTCTTTTTTTAAAAAAATAATAATAATAAAATCACCTGCCATCACTATGAAAGGCATTTAAAGGTTTCCTGTGTAATAATAAAAAAAATACATCGGAAGATTAGAATTGCTATACAGATGTTTAGTGGGAAATGTGTCTGCGGACTGAATATGCACAAATCGAAGAGGAGCTTACGACAATGGCATTGCCAAGGGCTGTGGAATGAAATGTCAAGCGTGTTTTGGAGAGGAATGGTACAGGGTGGCATTTGCTTTCAGAGGAATGCATTGCTAGTCATACTTTTTTGAAGTTCTGGACCAGGCTAGGTGCAATAAGAGAGATCCCATGCATTTCTGCCCCCTGCCCAATGTTAATAACAGAGAGATACCCAATTCAGATTGGGAGCATGATCCTTCAGAAAAGAGGGATTAACTCCTGATCCTTGTGCCTTTCCCCTGATTAATGCCAGCTACTCCCCCAAGCTGTATTTCTCTGCTTTCCTTTGGACCACATCAGTGAGGCTGAGAGAGGGGTCTTGTTGTCTGGGCAGCCCAGGACCTGCTTGCTCCCCAGGGAGGTCACTTTGGTGCTGCTAACACAGCAATTTGACTTCCCCCAAAGGCACACTCCATTGTCTCTTGAGACCGATGGGTGCCAACAACAGCAACACAACAACAATTCCCACAAGTTGTTATTTGTTGTGCAAGCAGAAAACCCTGTGCAGGGCTTTGTTAGCTCTTTTTTAGTCCTGCCCTTAACTTCTATGCATACCTCCTGGAAGTTAAGTCCTGTTAAAACACAACAAAACTTTGGATCCAGACTAAGACGAACTTACACCACATTTAAATCAATGGGACACATTAGTCATGACCCATGGATTTCAATGAGCACTAAGTGCAAATCCTTAACCACAAGCCAGGTCCTTTTGAGCTCTTGACTCTATACATCAGGAATGGGGAATCCATGCCCTTGCCCATATCTTTGGACTACAACTCCCATCATCTGTTGCCATTGGACATGTTGGCTGGCACTGATGGAAATAGGAGTCCAACATTGTCTGAAGGACCACAACTTTCCCATTCCTGCCGTGCATATCTCAAGTTTATAAGCAAGATTAGTCTTTTCTTTCCAAAGCAAATGACTGCTGATTTAACAGATAAAGTATACATATTCATGTATTGAAAGTAGACAGTAGAACAACCCATAGAAAGTTAATGAGCACTCCACAGATTTCCTCGACCAAACACACATAGAACTCCAGTTCTCTGCAAACCTCTGATAGCGCACTGAACTCAGCTTCAGTAGATGAAAGCGCTATGAGACTTTGCTTCCGGGACCTCCACCCAATCACTGAGTCCCCAAACTTCACCACTAGGCCTGACACTGATTTGCGGTCCTCAAGGTTAGCCCAATCCGAATCCACCCAGGCAGTCAGCTTAACATCACCCTCAGCTGACATCTTGAGGCAAAAGTCTTTGGTATCTTGCAGGTAACGTAGCACCCGCTTAACACCATTCCAGGCCTGCACACTAGGACTTGAAGCTTCTCTACTGAGCAGATTGACAGCAAACGCTATGTCTGGTCTGCTCCAGACATGTTGCTGTGATCTCCTGCCAGGTCAGCTTCTGAACAGAGCTGCGCAAGGGAAGCGTGACTGGACGCAGGGGTTTTATTTACGCAAAGTTAAGACAGTTGAAACTGACATGCAGCCCAGTCAACTACTGCTGCTGACACAGCAGTAGTTTGTAACAACTCAAACGGGACTTACTCCCAGGTAAAAATGCATAGTAGGATTGGGGCCTTAACAGTGCATGGGTGAAGGAATAGGATTGGAAAGGAAGCTAAAGACATTTAGCTTTCAGTAGATTCAATTGGCAATAAAAATGTGGTTTCTATATATTAACTTCTCTGCCCTGCATTTTGCTTTTCCTAGTTCCCAAACTTCCAATGGGGACTCCTGTCAAATATATGCTACAAACCTGGAGAGGGGTTGGCTTCTTTTTTTCAAAGCTCAGCTTTCTCTCAATGAAATTTATGCTGTTGTTTTCTTTGACAAAATTCAGACTGTGTATGTCTTCAAGAACCTGGTGCTGAACTTCGCTGATGCTTGGAGAGGACAGCTGTAAGTTCAAAAGAGGTTCAAGTTTACATGATTAGTCACAAGCTGTGATGGATCGGGGAGTATATATACATAATGCTGGTTCTGATTCGGCAGGCTTAGAACAGCGTCACTGCTTTTTCCTGTGGTGGGGCTTCTGGCAGAAGCTCATCAGGGAAAGCATTTCCTGTTGTACCCCTTGACTTTCTGCAGACAGAATGCTGAATTTTTTGATGCGAACAACACATAGAATCATAGAATTGTAGAGTTGGAAGGGACCAAGAAGACCATCTAGTCCAATACCCTGCAATGAAGGAATTTTTTGCCCAACATGGGGCTTGAACCCATCACCCTGAAATTACCAACTGAGCTATCTTCTCCCATGGGTAAAAAAAGACTACCCTAGTCTAGATGATATCCTTTATTATATATCTAGCTATCACTTGAGCCTTCAATTCCCATTGGCTTTGGCCCAGCATGGGAACGACAAGGAGTTGGAATCCAATTACATCTGGAGGCCCATAGGTTCCCCATCCTTAGTTCAGCAAGATATGAATAAGCCCACCTCAAAAGCTACCATGCTTCCCTTTCCCCTATGGCTAATGGGGTTTGGCAGCTTTCATTTCTGCTTTTAACCATAGCCTGATACAGTGGTAACTCGCAAGACGAAATTAATCCGTTCCGCAGTCTCTTCGTCTTGCGTTTTTTTCGTCTTGCGAAGCACGGCTATTACCGGCTTAGCGGCTTAGCGGCTATTAGCGGCTTAGTGGCTTAGCGGCTTTAAGAAAACAAGGAAACAAAGGAACAAAGGAAACAAACTCGCAAGAATTCGCAAGACGTTTTGTCTTGCAAAGCAAGCCCATAAGGAAAATCGTCTAGCGAAGCGACACAAAAACCGAAAAACCCTTTCGTCTTGCGCGTTTTTCGTTTTGCGAGGCATTCGTCTTGCGGCGCACCGCTGTACATTACACAAACCCAGAACTGTTCAACTGGCTTTTTGGAAACTTGTAGATGTTAAAATTAACTTGAGTTTCCCAAGACTGACACAACAAACTGTGGTTAATCACAAGTGGAAGCAGAATCTTCTAAACTCCTCCTTGCAGCCATGCTAGAGAATGAGAGAGGGGAGGGAGGGAGGGAGGGCGCGAATCAGGAGAGATATTATGCTCATTAAACTAAACTACAGTTTAGTGTGACATTCCTGCACCCTCATTATCTTCCATGTGTGTCTTTGAGGAGTAGCGGTATCCACTAGGACACTCTCTCCCACCCAAACAAATATTTCCTTTGCTGTTTTCATTTTCCTTCCAACATGCCACTGGACATGAGAAGAGAACTACGCTTCCCACCGCTGCTCAGTTGCATATATTAAACTCATTTTAATACATACACATTGAAAAGCACTTATTACCTAGCAACAATGCTGAGTCAATTAAAGGGAAAGAACATCCAACCAGGTGGCACAAAACCTGGTTGAACCAAAGGACACTAGAGGGCACCCTTCACACACTGGCAGAACCGCACTACAGGAAACCAAATAATATGCTAAGAAGCATGTCATTTTCTGGGACAGCGGGGAAGGCGAAACTGTCCAAGCACACAATCATTTAATAACCCAGGCAGCCCAGCCCCATATCTGTTTAATTGAGTTCAACAGGGCTTAATTCCAAATCAATGAGCATCGGACTGCAGCTGTACTATATCCAGGATTAATTCTGGATAGAGATACCCTAAACCACGGTGATTTTTTGCTCTGGTATCATCCAGATCAGACAACTTCAAATCCCGAGTGGCAAGCCATGGAAAAAAGCAAGCTGGTTGTTCATCTGGAGAGAGATAAACCACAAGCCTGGGTTTGGACATAGCACTAAACCAAACTTGGTTCACAGCAGCAGCAGCAGCAGGACCAGAGGAGCAAAGCAGTCACAATATTCTCCAGGAACCCACACATCTGCACGTTCACACTGAACCATGGCTTGGCTTAGTGTTATGGGTGAACTGGCTCATAAAATAGGGCTGCCATATGTCCGGACATAGCTGAGATTCGTCCGTCAAAAATGTTCAAAAAGCGGCAAAAATGTCTGGGGAAACCCAGGCGTATGACAGCCCATATCTGAAGCATTGATTTTTTGATGATTTTCCTAAAAAAAAAAAAATTAAAAAAATCAACAACTCTGGCCCCCCAAAAAGCTCAAAGCTTTTGGGTCCAGATTTTAACTTTTTGAAATATGCCAACCCCATCATAAAACCACAGAATTGGAGGTGGCCCTTGCCCTAATTTCATGAGGCCTGTTAAGGGTGTTGGGAAATGTAGCTCTGTCGGGGATAAACTACAGTTCCCAGGATTCTTTGAGGGAAGCCAAGTGCTTTAAATGTGCATTAAGTGTATGGTGTGCGTGTGACCCAAGTTCATATTACATTGGTACCTCAGGTTAAGAACTTAATTCGTTCCGGAGGTCCATACTTAACCTAAAACTGTTCTTAACCTAAGGTACCACATTATCTAATGGGGCCTCCCGCTGCTGCCCCGCCGCTGCCATGCAATTTCTGTTCTCATCCTGAGGTAAAGTTCTTAACCTGAGGTACTATTTCTGGGTTAGCGGAGTCTATAACCTGAAGCCTGTAACCCGAGGTGTCTGTAACCCGAAGTACCACTGTATTTGTCGAATATAATTCTCCTAGGCTTTTGGTTTTTAAATAAGATTTCAAAGGTGCATAGCAGACAGGCAACCTTAATTGTAATCATCTCAATATGAGCATATCTACAGCCGACTTACCGATATGAGGGATTGCCCTGCGGAATAGGACCATAGAGCTGATGACATCATCCCCTGCAGGAGAGTGACGAGGCAACACAGGCAGTTGGTCACGATTTGCTTTGCTGCCCGATTGAACGTCTGGAGTTCCTCCACCAGCTGGGCATTGAGAGCCTCGTATTCTTTCCTGGCCAAATCCATCTCCTCTCCCGCGGCCTTTTGGTGGTAGCTATTATAATCCAGCAGTTTGTCATAGCGCTTCTGGATGAGCTTCTGAGGGCCTGGGAAGAGGGCCTGCAATGCTGACAGGGGTGCCAAAACCATCTTCTCTACTTGCTCTGCCTAGATGTGCACAGGTAGGGAAAGAGAGACAACAAATAAATATTCACCACCCACCTCTCCTCCTTTAAAGCTAACATTTCTCCTTCTGTACCAGTTACGTATCCACAGAATGGTCTTCCCTCTGAAGCACGTCTCACCTAAACCTTGTATCATTCCTTTGTTTTGATTAGAGTGTCAGACTTGTACCTGGGAGGGCAGGGTTTGAATTCCCACTCGGCCACGAAGCTCGCTGGCCAACCTTGGGCTTCTCAGGCTAACCTACCTCAAAGAGTTTTCGTTGTGGGGATTAAATGAGGATGAGGAGAACCATGTACCTGGAGCTCCTTGCAGGAAAAGGTGGGATATAAGGGCAATAAGACAAATAAATGCATTTTAGGAACTGATGGGTTAAGTCGCTTTTTAATGATGATGCTAATTATGTAACGTGCAATAATGATTTTAATGTTTCCGTTGGCTATGTATTATGTTTTCGAATTACCATATTTTTGTAAACTTCCCATTTTTGGAGTAAAAGAATGGAGGGACATAGAAATCTATAAATAAATATGTGCCCAAGGATTAAGGAGGGAACTAATCACAGGGTATAGCCCTGATCCAGCACAAGAGCTACTCACGCCACATCTGTTTGTGACACAACGTGATTCCAGAAAAATTGTTGTAAGACTATCAACACATTTACCCTGAATTTAGAACCCTTGGCCCTGGATTTGTGTTGCTTGCCTACACAAGTACAGAGGCCTTTCTGCTGCAGACATTTTCCCTGAATATGTGGAAAACTGGAAGGAACCATGTGGCAGCCCTTTTTTTTACTCATTTTGCCCCTTCATGCCAGTAATGACTGACTACGGCTGAAATCTTCCTTCCTCCTCATTGTGGAAGGCTAGAATTTTTATTTGCAAGAAACCAGGGCTTCAGTAAGCTGGGTAAAAAAACAAAACACCTTCTGCTGGCTTTGTTGCAGAAGCAACAAACTTCCTTAAACTCCCTATCCCTTATCTTTTGTTTGAAACCAGTATCTTTCAAGAACGTACATATCGTTCGCTGGGCTTTTCAGCATTAATCAAGGTGTTTGAAGAGCCACTTTCCTCATCTTCTTTCTTGTGCAGAAAATCTTGAAGTTCGGTTACGTTCTGTGCAGCTAGAAGCGTAGACTCCTGGAAATGATGAAAACAATGAAATGGGCAAAAGATGCGCGTGCTCAGGTGTACACGCAAATGGAAGAGGATGCACATGAAAGAAATGAAACGGCTAGGTCAAGCTTGGGCAATTTGTGGCCCATCCAGATGTTAATGGACTGGAACTCCCATCTGACCAGTGTGGCCAATGGTCAAAGATAATGGGAATTGAAGCCCAGCAAGATCTGGAGGTTCCCCACCCATGTGCAAAGCAGTCTGCATTCCCCTCCAATGCTAGCATGTGTGTCAGTGGATGTCATCCCCACTAAGGAAGCTAGAAGTCTGTTTGACTTGATATACACTTAAAACAGAATGAGGTGCACCAATGGATAGTAGGTTTCAGAGGATCTCGTGTGAAAAGTTCTACCCAAGCAGGAAATTATCCCTGCAAAGACCAGACTCTGCTACAATCTCTCTCGTTTAGATTTGTCATATTTCCTAGTTGATCCAGGAAGTGTTTTAGTTTTTTCCCATGCTTACACCACCCTGCAAACCACCATCTTATTCTGCACCAGGTCTTTGACGAAGGATGAGGAACCTGCGGCCCCCACAGATGTCCACTTCTCATCCTCCCCAAACAGCATGACCAACAGTCAGCGATAATGGGAGCTTCTTGTCAAGCAGCATACAGAGGGACATGGAGCCACCCATGCCTTGGACTAATATAGCGCTAATAGCTTTTGCCACAAGTCACACTAATTGAGGTCTAACCTTCGTATCATTATGCAACTTGAGAATTCATCCTGGTCTTCTGATTTAAAATGTCTCATCCAGTGGATTCAAGTTTCACACTCATTCAGAAGCAGCTGATATTCGCTTGCAACATGCAAGTAGCAAATGGATTCTTTTTTTAGTTGTGCTGTGTTAACACTCACCTTCAGATGCTGTTGAGACACCGAAATATTCTTCACGCAGAGTTTGACCGTCTTTTCCAAACTTCTAAATAACTTCTCCTCTTTATTAAATGTTTCATCTTTCACCTAAAACACAGGGCAACACTGAGATCAGGAGCAGAGGCCACTCATTAGTAATTGGTGGAGTAGTTCTAGCAGAGATATTGCATAAAGTATTTCTGCATTCCTTCCACTGAAGCTACAAGAATAGCTTTAAGTGCTCTTAGACTGTGGCCTCATTCAGACATAGTGATAAATTATGGCTTATCATTATTGGAATGAATGAGCTGAGCCAACCTCAAGCCAAGAGGAGGAGAGGAGGTTGGAAGATTCTGTTGTCATTTTTATCTATGGTTTGTTGTTTCTTCTGGAGGCAGACAAACCATGGTTAGTCTTAGCTAGAAAGACACCTTCAGACTTTGGTTTATGTAACTGACTTGTTTCAGTTCAAATGAAATGCTAAAACATGGCTAACTGGAAGCTTTTGTGTCAATTTTCAATCTCCTCCTCACAGCTGCATGAGAAAGGGGAGGAATGCATAAGTCCAAGGCTCACACAAGCTCATTCACAGAACGCTAAACCATAGTTTAGCATTGTGCCCAAACCAGGCCTATATCTTGTCACATTTCATTTCATTTCAGTCCTTTTGCCCGTGTTCCCAGATATACCCTTCATCCTCTCAGAATTACAAGTTCCATTTCATTCTTTTAAAAGTAATGCTGAATTTATGCAATTGTCATCATAAGGCAACAGTGGCACAAATTTGATCAAATTTGCTGGCGGTGGGGGAGAGATGTCGTGTGGGAATCTGCGAAGGGAACAGTAAGCAACCAGTAAGTTGTATCATCTGCAGAAAGTGGAGAATTGAAGAAGTACTGTGTGTTTTTATGAATGGATAGATACCCAAACAGATATCCTCCGCATTGATGAGTCTGCCTTCTGTATAATCAATAAACTTCCACAAAAAGTGCAGATGAATTAAGGGAGTGTGTGTTTGTGTGGATGGATGTATAGATAGATGTTCTCCACCCTTATGAGTCTGCCTGCTGCCTGGGGTCATGCTCCGTATCCCCCCACCATTTGAAGCACAAAGAGTGAATATGATGGACAGGGACTTTTCTGTGGTGGGACCTTTTGATGAACAGCTCAGCCATGATGTTTTCATTGGAGTTTTTCTGGTGTTGCTTTTTAAACTGCTCCATTGATGCTGCTTTAATTCTGTTCTTGATTGTTATTCCTGTGTCCGCTTTAAATTTTTGAATTTTTATGATTTTGCTCTATTCCATTAATTTTATTGCTAGTGAGTTCCACCTTTTCTACTTATTTAGGAGGTACAGGGAAAGGGATTGAGGCAGCAGGGAGGTTGACACAGTGCAAATGTATCGGCGGCAGCATTGGATTGGCTCTGCCAGTACATTTGCACCGCGCCAACCTACCCACCCCCTCTTTCTCCTGGTATGCAGCAGTGACTCGGCTTTCAGGAGATCGGGTAAGCACGACAACCCCAACATGCTGCCCGCTACAGGATAAAAGATTTTGAACACAGTGTGTATTGCAAAGCCATTCCACTGCAGTTCATAAACACCTGCTAACCTCCTGCGTGCTTGGAACACACATGCAACTGTTTTAACAGCAAAAAGAAAAGGAGGAGTGGGAAGCTTAAGAGAAGTGACAGAAATTTCCCTTTGCTTGTTAAGTAGGGTCAGCAAGATATCAGAGAAGCACGGGGTTGATTTTATGACACTTGCCTAGACTTTCATCTTTATGATGCTCTCTTAGCTTGCATAAAAATGTATACGAGCAATGCATCATTTTATATCATGCATTTGTCTGTCCCTCTACTCATTACTGTACTTCTGCAGAATTAATACTTGCGCAAAGTTTGAGAGAGAGACTATTATTTCAGAGGCTGACCAATACTTGCCCCGATTTGTAAAAGAGGGTTGGCATTTTTATTTGCTTCAGTTTTCTTTCTTTGTATAGAAGAGAGAGAAAGAGAGAGAGAAGATGACGGCAACAACCTTGGAAGTGTCAAATCTGGTCTTCTCTTCTAATGCAGTAGGAGTTGCTGCAGATGTCAGAGATGTGAAATGTGAGTGCTCTGAACCTCTAATTAAAGGGGGGGAAGGATGCTCAGTCATTCATAAAAGCATCATCTCCTCCCCCCTCTCAAAGTGTTTCTCCAGTATTTGAGTCTGAAAAGTGTTTGGAAAAAGAACACCAAACCAGAGAGAATTTACTGTCTGAATAAAAATAGCTTCTCTTCGCAATTAAGGACATTTCACGGTGGCTGGCATTGGAAGGCTATGAGTACTGCTAGCAGATAGTTATAACTTGCATGTGTGTGTGTGTGTGTGTGTGTGTGTGTGTTGTGTAGTTTGGAAGATGTGGGAGAGTCACACGGCTCATCCAAACAGGCCTCACTCTGGGGACTGGGAGAACTACATTAGCAGTCTTAGTCAGTGCTATTTTTCTAGAAAAAGAGGTGCCGGAATTCACATGAACGTCTCCCCTGTTCTCTTATAATGCAATGGTGGCCACCTGAGAGATGCTGGAAGAGAGTTCTGCTGAGTTCTGGCTGAAAAAAACCCTGGTCCTAGCCTCCATAGTCCAGATGTAACATAGGATTTAATTCACAATGGCCACCATCAGTTTGCACAGCTGATAAGGCCACATTCATTGCCCACACTCTTCTCAAGAGCCATCATAATGCCTCTTACTTGCCAGGATGGAGAGATTTTTGTCTCCATGTGTGTAGAAACCTTTGGCCTTTGTGTGGCTTAGCATTTCAATGTAATCATTCCATCCATCGCTGTGCCCATTTTTTACTCTAGTGTCACGTACTATGACTTCCAGCCCAGCCCACTCCTGACACGTGGCCTCACAGAAGGTTGCCAGTGGGGGAATCCGTCCCTTGTTTGAGAAACATGAATACAATATCCATTTGGATTCCTGAATTCCTTTGCAAAACAGGGAGCCACGCTGTACTGCAGAGCCAGAATGAATGTTGCCTGCTGTGCTCTCAAGTCCTCTTCCTGCCACAATAAATCTATTAATGATGGACAGTCCCATCATATGAGCAGCTGCAAAGACTGTGCGATTGCAACTACCTGGCTCCAAGGGGGTGACAGTGATGGTTGGACACTCCTGAACCTCTGTGCTGCATCAACAAGCCCATTCCAGAGCAGAAGATGCAATACAAGCATTGCCCCTTCTTATCCCATTGGAAAAGCAGCCCCATCAGAAACCCAGGACTTCTTCTGAAAATGCCAAGCACAGGGCTATCAATGAGCCTTGTGCTGCAGTGCCCAGTGGGCAGTCCCGTCTGCCTGTCGAATTTGATCTGCAAGACCGACCCTGATTAGGGGTCTGGCCAATGGAGCAAAAAAGATTCTCCACTCCTAGTTTACACCCTTTAAAACACTCTGTAAAGAAAAATGCCAGACACCTAAATACCTGAGGTTCTCCTCCAGTCAGAATTTTCAGGTGGCCAGTTACTCTCTTCGATTTTTTACTAATCGAGTGAATGTTTAGTCTTGAAAATTTCTCTTTTAGAGATTCATCTTCGTCATTTTTCTTATACTTCAGCACTGCAATTAGAAAAAAACACATCAATACATCAAATCTGCATTTATATGGGGCTTATCCTACTGTCCTTCAAACTGATGAAGAGACCAACAAAAGACAGAAAGAGATGAAGGTTACTACCTATGGAAATAACAAGGATAATGAAAATCATTGCGGCCATATAAGCTTTTAAAAATCCATCTCTCTAATTGTTCCTGTTGTTTGTAGTAGCTCCTTTCATGCTATTTACTGCAGAACATATAATTCTGTGTGCTATAATAATTTCCATGCCTTCACGATTTAAATCCCTAGTGAATCTGCTTGACAGAAGCTGAAACATAACAAGAAAAAAATGCCCCAACTTTCTTATACATCTTATGCAAATGCAAGAATCCAATGGTGGACCTGAAACAAATATAATATTTCATTTTCTCCCTCACTACTTAAGACTAGTAGGCTGGAAGTCAAATACTGTATGCTGTTTTTTTCATAAACATCTGAGGTCACCTAGCTGGTAACTTGAAAAACAGAATGTTGAACAAGATGGACTTTGGTTTAATTCTGCAAGGCACACACTAACATCTTTACAGGACCCATTTAATTATCACGGTCAGTGGCCGTGTTCAGATAAATTATGGTTTATCACATCATGAATAAGACTTACATCCTGCCCCACTTAGCTAATCCTGACCTACTCCTCTCCTCTCTCACCATGCAATGGAGTTCAGAGGCCTTCACGTTACGAAGTTTCTTTTCATTAAATATAGCAGGCATGGCCAACAGGTAGATCGTGATCTACCAGTAGATCAGTGGACGTCTGTGGTAGATCACTGGCAGATCACTGGCTCCCTCCAAAGAAGCCCAAGAACTTTGGCTCCTCTAAAAAAAGCTAAACATTTTAGCCCTGCAGCCCATAAAAAGAAGCTCAACAACTTTGACCTGAACCCCAAAAAAGGGGGTAGATCACTGCCAGTTTTTAACTCTGCGAGATCGCAGTCTCTTGGGAGTTGGCCACCCTGAAATATAGTTTGCACTGTTCTCCAAACCCAGAAAAACCAGACAACTTCAAACCATGGTTTATGAAGCTGCCTTGTTTCTACTAGCCATACTTGAGTTTAGCCACAGTTTAGTGTTTAGACACACCATGGTTAGGGACGCGGGTGGCACTGTGGGTTAAACCACAGAGCCTAGGACTTGCCGATGGGAAGGTAGGCAGTTCGAATCCCCGCGACGGGGTGAGCTCCCGTTGCTCGGTTCCTGTTCCTGCCAACTTAGCAGTTCGAAAGCATGTCAAAGTGCAAGTAGATAAATAGGTACCACTCCGGTGGGAAGGTAAACGGTGTTTCCGTGCGCTGCTCTGGTTCGCCAGAAGCGGCTTAGTCATGCTGGCTACATGACCCAGAAGCTGTACGCCAGCTCCCTCGGCCAATAAAGCGAGATGAGCACCGCAACCCCAGAGTCGGCCACGACTGGACCTAATGGTCAGGGGTCCCTTTACCTTTAAACTGTGGTTAAACTAAAATGGAAGCTTCCAAACTCCTTCTCACAGAGCATGCATCCAAACTGAC
Organism: Podarcis filfolensis; assembly: GCF_964270895.1. Lineage (NCBI taxonomy): Eukaryota > Metazoa > Chordata > Lepidosauria > Squamata > Lacertidae > Podarcis > Podarcis filfolensis. Next base: position 55,220,275 of record NC_139610.1, read on the forward strand.
ATGGGAACATAAACAATACTTGGAAAGGCAGTTGAAACATAGGTTGAAGCCAAGACTTACTGCACTTTTGAGAGCACAAGCCAAAAATTACAAGAACCCCACTGGATAAGGCCAAAGGTCCATGTGTCCAGCATCCTGTATTCTCCAGTAGCCAATGTGATGCTTCTGAAAAGCCCTCAAGCCAGGATTGAAGGAAATAGCCTTTCCCTGCAATTACCCCACATTGTTGACACTGTCTTACCTAAATCCTTTCTTCTTTTAAGTTCATTTATATTTGTGTTCATGCCTTTCACAGCAACCAAGGCATCCTGCAGCGCTGTGTGGTCTGGGTGGGACCTGGGAGTTGCATTCAAGAGCTCACATAGCAACAAGGGATACTTCATCACACGTTGGATGGGTTTGATCATCAGAGATCCCATGTCCAGCAGGTTTGGTTTCCCCCTGAAATTTAAACAAAGCCATGTTAAGTCAACAAATGAGTTCCTAAAGGTGGGGAAGAGGATGGTCTTAGTTCTTTGTAGTGGCTCCTTCCACAACAAATCCATAACTGGCGAAGCTATTCCCTTTACTGTAAAATATCTAGTGGATGAAAGAATATATGAACTTTGGAAAAACAAACAACTGTTATCATGAGTCATTCTAATTGCAGGTATACCTGCTGCTAGCTAATGCTTTATATTCTTTATTGATGTGGCTAATGCTTCCAGCTGTTGGATGCTAAGATTAGTTGTCACAATCAACCATTTAGTTTTGTTCCACTTGCCATTTAAGCCTTCTTGCCATCTTAAAAAAAAGTATACACAGATGCTTCAAGAAACAGGACCTAATAATAATAATAATAATAATAATTATTATTATTATTATTATTTATTTATACCCCGCCCATCTGGCTGGGTTTCCCCAGCCACTCTGGGCGGCTTCCAACAAAGTATTAAAATACAGTGGTTTGTTAAACATTAAAAGCTTCCCTAAAGAGGGCTGCCTTCCCTGTGTTTAGGGTGCTGCATGTGAGATCATATGACTGCTTCCCCCTAAAGTGAACAGCAAGCAATGGTGGCTATAATCTGTCACCACTACATAGGTACTCAGTTTGACTTTCCCAAACAGATGACATCTTTAAGCGTACCTCTTTATTACATTTTCACATCAAAGCCAGTAGCAGACAGTGTGACGGGGCACTGCCACTCACCTGACCTCTGGTCAGTCACTTTGCTGCTGCATGGCAGGGGACAGAGGGCAAGGAGGGAGGCACAAGTGCACCTTGTGTTATTAGAAAGTTGGCAACCCTAATATAGAAGCATCATCATGGTCAGCTTGTGTATTTGGCAACCCAGTAAGTCAATGCTTGCTTGCAGCATATATGCTTCTGATATATTCATTCTTTATTAGAACACAGTTGTACCTTGGAAGTCAAATGGAATCAATTCCGGAAGTCCATTCAACTTCCAAAACGTTCAGAAACCAAAGCGTGGCTTCTGATTGGCTTCTGATTGGCTTCAGGAAGCTCCTGCAGCCAATCAGAAGCCCCGCTAGATGTTCGGCTTCCCAAAATAGCTCGCAAACTGTAACAGTCACTTCTGGGTTTGCGGAGTTCGGGAGCCTAAACATTCGGGAACTAAGCTGTTCCAAAACCAAGGTACGATTGTATGATGTTTTTAAGGCATTATCAAAGCCTTTCATTCTCTCCTGTCTTTTCGTTTTAAACAGTTTCATTCTTTCCTCTCCATCTAAAACATCTAAAAAATCTTAAAATTCCAGCAAAGATGCAAGCTGGGGAAGATCTAGGCTTGTTGGAAAAAGGTCTTCAGTAGATGCTGGAAAGACAGCAGTGACAGCACATGTCTACTATTGAACAGGAGTGAATTCCAAAGGGTTGGTGGCACAACACCAATGGCATGATTCCTACATTGTTTGGAATGGACCTCTTGATAAGATGGCATAGGGTGAGATGATCTTCAAAAAATAAAATTAAAACCCAGCATTAGCAACCTTACTCTTCCTTGCTTGATGCTGCACCAAATATAGAGTTCTGCTTCTGCAGCACAATTGATTTTAAAACAGCAGCAGCAGCAACTTGAAATTACTGTTGTTTTCCTCAGAAAACCCATACGAATGCAAATATTTAAAAGCAGCTTCAGGAATGGCGTGAGGTAGATTTCAAGTGTGCCTTTGCTTCCACAGTTAGTCTTTGGATGGCTTCCCAAGTGATAAACAGCACTCTGCTTGCATTTGTGCATGCCAAAATCTAGCAATATGGGTTGGAAAGATAGGAAGTTTGCGAAGAGATAATGTTTCCCTGGGGCATGAATTGCTACCCAGTTCAGCCCATCTAATTTGACCGAGTCAGATTACCCAGTGATAACTCTCCTTAGATTAGTTGTGTTTTTAACATGCATGTTTTTGCATTACACCGCAACCCTAGAGAGGGAAGGAAGGAGAGATAGAGAAGGAACACAGTCTCCCTGCATAAGTTAAAACAGACCTGTAGCATCTTGTGACATACATTGTGCAGAAAATTAAGCCGATAATTCATTTGTGATGCTTCTTCAGCCATCCACCGTCTTCGTGCGGATTTAGTAAAAAAAAATTCTAGCACCATAGGTAGCTACACTGATCTCATCGCAAATCGCTGCTACTCCTTTACACTCATATTAACGCAGCTGGCTTAATTCTGACAGAATCCACTTCCTCTGCAGATGGCAGGCAATGAAATGAAGTCATATGCTGAATAACAACATGTAGCTTCTCTCCTCCCCCCCCTCCAAAAAAACCCTTGAAGTTGATGCAATTGTAAAATGGAATAACCTCATGTTCTGTCGCCCTGAGCAACTTGAAAGGAGGACAGGGGGCGCAAAATGGAATAATGATCACAGATATTCTCGGTTCGTGAAAAACCCAGGTAATCAGGCCATCGTTTGAAATCCTCTTTTCCTAAAGCCCTATCTGCACCATACGCTGAAAGCACTTTTGTGCCACTTTAAACAGCGATGCCTTCCTCCAAAAGAATCCGGTTTTAGAAACTAGTGAGCTCAAAGACAGTGACTGGAACTGATCTTGAACATTGACTTGGGGCAGGGAAGCAACAAGGTTTTGAATTTGTTGGACTAAGCCTCTTTAGCTCTCCAATGCTAGAATGGGATTCTTAGCAGAAGTCAGCAAACGATGGGTTAAACTCAACAGGATGAATCATTTTTTCAGAGGCTCAAGCAGGAGGTTGGGGAGAGAGCTGCTTGAAAGCCATTTTCCAAGCAGCAAAAAGGCTTTCAAATAGTGCTGTGCTGTGCTTTGAAGTCTCAACAACTGGTCCTTCAAGGCACAGCATCACCTGGCATCGTAAGTGGGTGGCCTGCCTAATAAAATGCCATTTTACAGTTTAGTATTGTTTTTATCTTGAATTACATCTTGGAAGCGCACCATGATCATTTCCTTGCTTCGTCCCTCTAAACATGATCCAGCCCTGCTGTCAGTATTTTGTGGGAACAAGTCAAGCACATACTGAGAACTTTACATCTGTGCAATTAAAGTGGACTAAAGGACACGGGTGGCGCTGTGGGTTAAACCACAGAGCCTAGGAATTGCCGATCAGCAGGTCGGCGGTTTGAATCCCCGCGACGGGGTGAGCTCCCATTGTTTGGTCCCAGCTCCTGCCAACCTAGCAGTTCGAAAGCACGTCAAAGTGCAAGTAGATAAATAGGTACTGCTCCAGCGGCAAGGTAAACGGCGTTTCCATGTGCTGCTCTGGTTCGCCAGAAGCGGCTTAGTCATGCTGGCCACATGACCCGGAAGCTGTACACCGGCTCCCTCGGCCAATAAAGCAAGATGAGCGCCGCAACCCCAGAGTCAGTCACGACTCAACCTAATGGTCAGGGGTCCCTTTACCTTTACCTTAAAGGAGTCTTGTTGATGTAATGCAGAGTTTCCCAAACTTGGGTTTCCAGCTCTTTTTGGCCTACAACTCCCACCATCCCTAGTTAGCAGGACCAGTGGTCAAAAATGATGGGAAACCCCTGTTCTAATGCAACAAATCTAGTTGTTGTTTTTAAATTTGACTTTCTGCAGTTTGGAAAGCGACTGAAATATGTGAGATAAACAAATCATTAATGGGAAAATGTATAAACAGTCTGCAAGCAAATCAGGAGGAATTTAGGAGGAATTACTCCATAAACAATTTGAAATGAATGCTCAATAAAGACTGGGCATAATCTAACCACTGCATAAGCTTTACACAAGCAAATCACGATGAATGATGAATAATTGGTTTATCTATACAGCAGTGTTCATTCTCAGATGTTGTTGGACTACAACTCCCATTATCCTCAGCCATGCTAGCCCTTGGTTTCGGATGATGGACATTGTAGTCCAACAACACTGGGGACCTGATGTTGAAGAACACTAATCTAGAGGGACTCTTAGTCTCTGCTTGGGGATGTTTCCTCTATTCTATATATGAAGGGCATTTTGTAAATTAAAAAAAAAAAACTAAGGCAGGAGCAACATTCAGTCGTGAATCTCCTTACCTATAGCATTCTGCTTCTCATTCCAAACAGGCTACCAATATTTTAAACTTTCCCACAACTGGGGAAGTTGCTCCCTTGTTATGTGATAAGTGATGAACCAATATGTTCCAAGCTGCAAATAGTTTTAGAGGAGTCCAGCAAATGGGACAGCACAGTGACTCTCTCTTCATAGAGAAGTTATCTGGTACATTATCCCAGTTTAGGGAACAACACTAGCTGGGATCTCGCACTACAGCGCACTTAGCCTAAAGGCTAATTCAGCTCTGCATTGAACTCAGCGACAGTTATATGGGCAGAGAAAGAACCAGGCAATTTAGCTTGACAGCTTGGGGGAGCTGCTACCACACAAGAAAGTACAATATTTCTCCCTGCTTAAACTGAGCGGCAAACATCTATCCTCAGAAGAATTCTGATTTCATCGTGGCCACATATTATTTCTGTGTGCGACTGTCAAAAAATTATTCACAGATCTCACAGAGGTATTTATTCTGCTATAATCGCCAATCTGCTGCCTTTGCTGTGAGTTATGGGGCTCGGCACAGAGGCAAGAGAAAGGGTTACTGTGAAGCTGAAATGTCTTGGAGGCAGGTGTTTCCAGGGCAGGAATCCACAAGCTAAAATGCTCATTAGGGTTTCCAAGAACAGGGACTGTTATTGTGCCTGGATTGTGAAAGCCAGAAGGTTTCATGGGTCCCCCTTATTCAGCCACCACGGGGTCATCCATAAACTGGCCTCTGAAAGGTAATTGCTGATGAATTATTGACCAATTTACATCCCATGTGCAACTCACAGTTTATGGCATCTGTTTTTGAAGGTGATAAGCGCACGTTAATTTGTGGAAGTGCGGCACAAGCAATTTGTGGCAAGTCTGTGCTCTTCTTACACACACACACACACACACACACACACACACACACACAGGCTTTTCTCTCTCTTTTACAGTGGTGCCTCAGGTTACATATGCTTCAGGTTACATACGCTTCAGGTTAGAGACTCCGCTAACCCAGAAATATTACCTAAGGTTAAGAACTTTGCTTCAGGATGAGAACAGAAATCGTGCTCAGGCGGTGTGGTGGCAGCAGGAGGCCCCATTAGCTAAAGTGGTGCTTCAGGTTAAGAACAGTTTCAGGTTAAGAATGGACCTCCGGAACGAATTAAGTACTTAACCTGAGGTACCACTGTCTATGGCTTGTCTTTTGTTTAAAGCTCCACAATCTTCACTCAGAATCTCTTGATCTTTATCTGGAGAGGAAACTTTTTAATTTCTGCCTCATCCTATCCAAGAGGAATCTATTGGATGGACCCATTCATGCAACACAGACATTCAGCTTCCTGTAGATCCCCAGAAAACTCTTCCACGGTGCATGGGAGGGGATTATTTTCAGCCTGAGGCAAAAAACGTGGGCAGGACAACAGGTGTGAAACATACCTCTGTACAGTAAGCTACACTGCAGCCAGTGGCCCATGAAGAATAGCAAGAAAGGGGCATTATCGCAGTTCAAGGCACTTGAGGCGGGCATGTGGGTAGGACCAGTGAAGGGTATGACCTAGGGTGATGGGGTGTGGCCTAGAGTGGAGGTATGACCTGGGGAGAGATGTATGGAGTGCCCTACAAGACCATTTTGGACAGGGCTGTAGCTAGGGGGTGGTGAGGTGGAACCCCGCCAGGGGCGCAGGCGAGAGGGGGGGGAGCAAAATTGGCTTAAAATATGTCCATAAATAAAAAAAATTGATTATTGCCTCATAAGAAAAGGTTTTTAATAGAGGGTGAATTGAACTGGGGTGGGGGTTGGAGGAGAGGTGGAAAGAAGAGCTAATTTGTCAGTGGCTAGGGGGCGCAATCTGGATGGCTCTGCCAGGGGCGCAATATCACCTCTGATTTTGGAACCCCTGGCCTCAAGTTCCCAACCTCCGGCCCAGTGTACTCTTTTCATGGATCAGTCAAATATCAATCTGGCAGCATAACATATTTTCCCCCCTGAGATGACAGTCTGATGAAGACCTCACAAAAGCCATTTCCATTGCTTTAAATTCAGCTAAAAATAACCCCATCAACTGCCCCCTTGCTCCTTTACATATTGCTCAATGGCACAAATATCAGGGCTAAGAGGAAGAGAACAGTAGTCTCTGCTTTCGTAGAATTCCAGCTGGAAAACTAGAATTTCAGGGGGAATTCCCATGACTGAGACACGTGAAACAGCAAAGCCACAGCTCAAGTCCTCTTGTCCCGAGGGTCTTCAGCAGAAGAATATCGTGCCCTTCCCAACCAGTGGTTTTCGGAACTGCAGATTTATTTATTTATTTGAATTTTTATTATCTGCACTTTCATAGAATATATCAAAGTGGTTTACAACATAAAATACAATAAAATCCACCTATAAACATCTCCTTTTAAAAAAAACCAGTCAAATTATTTTGAATGTAATTCTTGCTTTTATGCTTTGTTCTGGTACTACTTAGGCTCACCTTCATTTTGAAGGGGGAAAGTGGGATGTAATTTATGAATGAATGAATGAATGAATGAGTCATACCAATTTCCCAAACATGTTCCAAGTGCTGTTGGATTCCCACTCACATCAGCCCCAGTCAGCAAAATCTGAAGGACCATCAGTTCCTCACCCCTGCTGTCCCTCACCCACCTCCCTACAGATGTTTTGGATTACAACTCCCATCAGCCCTGGCTAGCAAGGTAAAAATATAATAATAATAACAAAGAAGAAATATGGTACATACCCTTCTTCATATATCTTTCTGCCAAAAGAGAGAGAGAGAGAAAACACACAGAAGGATCTATTAACAGTCTGATCTTCATTATATTGATTTAAATGGCCAAGTCCATACATATTGCTAAAACATTGTCTTTACAAGGATACAGTGCAGTAAGCCTTGATTCCTGAACTACCCCCTCCAGCGCAAAGAGGAGACTGAAAGCTTTCATTTCTGTTATAGATTAATCATAGTTTAGGGTAACATCCGTACCCTAAACTGTGGTTAATGTTAACTATGGATTTTTTTTTAACAAGCCAGATTCTTAAACCATACTTTAAAAAGCTAAACTGATTCAACCAATCATAGTTAACATTAAACACAGTTAGAGTTCAGGTGACATGGCCAACGGTATAAGCTAAAATTAAAAGCTTTCAAACTCTTCCTTGTAGCCATGCAGCAGGAGGAGGGAGACGCAAGCGAACCAGATGCTTGCCTAGGCCTATTGTTGCAACACTAAACTATGGCTAGCTGTTACATCCAAACCATACCAGTGGGAGTTACTTCTGAGTAGACAAGTTTAGGATTTGGGAGCAAACAATATTAACTTCAAGGAATACTTAAATCAACTGCGTTATTAGACTTCAATCACTACCAAAATAATAAGGCAACCTGCTAATAAGGCTTTATATATATATATATATGTCCTAAATCAGTCTTCCCCAATCTGGTGCAGCTCTGAGGTTTTGGACTGCCTGGTCAGGTATTACGGAAGTTGTAGTCTAAAGCATCTGGGAAGGCTTTTCTAGATTCTCTGGGGTTATACACAGAAGCCCAAAAATTCTGATAAATCTGATCCTACAGCTTCCTGAAAAAGCAGTTTGTAACGGGAAGGGCCATAATGAAAAGGCTTGCTGGGGGGGGGCAGCAAAGACAAGCCCCAATATATTTATGCACAATTTTACAAAATGAGGGTTAAGGATTTTATTATGGTGATAATTTAATTTAGACACAGATGTGCTCAGTGCATTAAAAGGATGGAATGCTTCAGTTTAAGATGGTGCTTCCCTGAAGCAACCTATTTTTTTAAAAAAGCCTATTTTTGGTGGCATCTTGGATATTCTTTCCATTTGGGATCCCTCTAATAACAGTGAAATATATTCATATTTCCAGGAAAGGAGCATAAGTGTATGTTCCTAGTAAATGCCATAAAACTCTGGATTTATAGGAGATATTTTGTTTTATATCCATTTAAGCTCTCCCATGACAAGCAGTGAGCAAGAGATGGAAACAACCATTTGAAAAGTTCTTACTTTAAGGACAGTAGGCAGTCACGTATATGCTGCTTCAGTTCTTCGTCTTTTTCGTAGGATTCCAGCAGGACGTGTGCATCATCGTGCTGGTAACAGTAGATTTTATATGTGTCTTCTAGTAGGTCTTTCATCTGCAAAAACACTTGCCCTGTTAAAGTGTAAACAAAAAAGCCAAGAAGATGAAAAAAAGCTCGTCAGACAATTTAAAGTCTGCTTCAAATATGTGAACCTGCCAGGCCTTGATAGAAGATCTGCTCTCTGTCCCATCTACTCACGAGATCTTATATTCCAGTACAAGAGACAGGGACTTCTTGGTGGTGTCACCAAGAATGTTGCATATGAATACCTTCCTGGGTAAGATCTACTGGTTTTCTCTCTTTGCTCCATTATCTAAACATTTTAAAACCCAAAGCAGCTTTCAATGTGCATTTTAACTCTTCTAATGTTATCTGCTATATGCTGGGACCTTTAAGATGGGAATGTGGTCTGACCCAACATTCTTACGTTGCTAAGAATGGTGGAAGTTGTAGTATCTCTCTCTCTCTCTCTCTCTCTCTCTCTGTGTGTGTGTGTGTGTGTGTGTGTGTGCACTGATGATAGCCATTGTTTGGATGGGGGGCTTTTATCCATTTCTGCAGTCACACAATCAATCAGTAGCTGAACTGGGTTCCACACAGTCACAAAAACAAGTCACAAAACGAAGTCACAAGCCACAGTCACAAAAACGAAGTCACAAGCCACAGTCACAAGTCAGTCCCATAAAAAGAACAAATCACAGTCAAAAAGATGAAAAAGCGACGCAAACAAAAATGCAAATTTTTTTTAGCAAAAACAAAAGCTCCTCTGTGTTGTGTGGGTGCTCATTACTCAGTAGCCGATAGATTCAACAGGAAGCCTCTGATTAGCAGAGGGGGGCTTAATTTACAAATGGAACACACTCAATAGGAAGCGGAACATGTTCTGCTTCCAAGGCAAAGTTCACAAACCGCAACACCTACTTCCAGGTTTGAAGCATTCTATTTCCAAGTTGTTCATAAACTAAGCTGTTCTAAAACCAAGGTACCCCTGTATTTTGTTTCCCACAGTGGCCAATCAGACGCCCATGGGAAGCCCAAAAGCAGGGCATGAAGGTAACAGCCCCAAAATGACATTCAGAGACATCCTGTCTCCGATTCTGGAGGTAGCAGATGCAGCCATCACGACTAGCAGATAAAAATATTTGTTTTATTTTTATTGTCTTTGTTTAAGACATTGATATCCTGTTTAATCATTATCAATTCTAAGCTCTAAAAGCAAAAACAAAAGGAAACCACACAGAAAATGAAGCAATAAAAACTCATCATAAAACTGAAGTCTACCTTAAAATGCCTGCTGGGACAAAGGAAGTATGGGTCTTGCATCTGAGGTTCAGCAAGGGTGGTGCTTGTAGAATTTCAGCTGGCAGGAAGTTCCACAGGCTTCTAGTATTTATGAGCCATGCAGCTCGGCCATTGGGGGAACCACCAACAGACACTTAAAGATTTATATCTCTTCCCTTCCCCACAACAACCGAACATTTGGAAACATATGGAAACTTTTCATACTGCATTTCCATCTTTGCATATTACAGGGAAGTACAAAAGAGGAAGCGTAAGGGAATTGTGCTTCCTTTATCCACTGCTGAGATAATGTGTGCTTTTTATTCTGCCCTTCAACACCTGACACACAGAACACACCTGCTGAACTTCTGCATGCAAGACTGCCCTTAAAGTCATAGAAGCAAGACGGAAGAAAGGAAGGAAAGAAGAAAGGGGGAGAAGAAGGCAGCCCTGTTCTTCCGCTGTAAGAGAAAACAGCAAACAAAATGAAACTATTTCCCATTAATGTATATGACATAATTAAGAGTAAAGGTAAGGTGAGGTGAGGTAAAGGTAAAGGAGCCCTGGATGGTTAAGCCCAGTAAAAGGTGACTATGGGGTGCGGCGCTCATCTCACTTTTCAGGCCAAGGGAGCCAACGTTTGTCCACAGACAGCTTTCCGGGTCACGTGGCAAGCATGACTAAACTGCTTCTGGCGCAACAGAACACCGGGACAGAAGCCAGAGCACATGGAAATGATGTTTACCTTCCCGCCGCAGCGGTACCTTCTTATCTACTTGCACTGGTGTGCTTTCAAACTGCTAGGTTGGCAGGAGCTGGGACAGAGCAACGGGAGCTCACTCCATCATGGGGATTTGAACCACCAACCTTCTGATCAGCAAGCCCAAGAGGCTCAATGGCATGGACCAGAGCACCACCCTCATCCCATTAAGAGTCAGGCCCATTAGATATATGATGCAGATGCCAGTTGGTTTCTACAGTGGGTATGAAATTGTTTAAACTGTTTTTTTTATATCCAAATGTTTATATCTATTATGAATTGAATTGTTGAATGCATGTTTCATTGTGGACGTTCTTGTTGTCCTTATTCTTTATTGTGGAAACATCTCAAGATCTGTCATAGAAAGTGATTCATAAATATGAGAGAGAGAGAGAGAGAGAGAGAGAGAGAGAGAGAGAGAGAGAGACTGAACTATAACAGAACAAAACATGGCCTCATCTGGTATGTCAGCTGCATAAAGGCTTGCAAATAACATTACTTTCGTCTAAGAAGGAGTGCATCTCTATTGTACATTTCTTTAGGCTTCTGGCTAATTCCAGCCATCCTCTGACTTTCTTTTGTGCCTAATGACTGCGATGAATGGCAGATACCAGTGAGGAGGGGGAGGGGGTGAATTCAACCGACAAGAGGTTAAATGTGCAGCTTTCATTAAAGACAGTGTGCGTCCACAATCTGGCTAAATGGGGCCATGTCCTTTATATTTCAGATATACAAAGAGAGAGCTCTCTACCACTCACATCATTTGCTTTCCTCTTTTAAGCAACAACAACATACCAGGCTCACCTAGTCAGATCACGCTTGGATGTTGCAGAAACCTGAAGGTTACTTCAAACAGCAATTCTTTATAGCGCCTCCAGACTGTATGTATTTTGGAGGAGGGATTCAAGAAAGTTAGGTTTGTGCATTTATTTATTTTATTGACTGCCTTTGTGCCTCACCTTTCCAGCCTAGTCTACCTCACAGGGCTGTTGTGAGGATAAAATGGGGGAGGGGGAGCTCATTTGAAGCGGATTAAGGGGCTCTTTTGCTCTAGTGAAACAAATCTACTTAACAAAACACACACAGAGAGAAACTTTTCATGGCTTGGAAAGTGATGGGGAAATAAACTGAAAAGTATGGGATGAAGGAATAATTAATGGGAAAAGGTATAAACACCCTGCAAACAAATCAGGCAGACTGCAGGATGAGGGTTCATAAATAGACTAAAGTGGACAGTTAGGTCCAGTCGAATTTGACGATGGGGTGCAGCTCTCATCTCCGCTTTCAGGCCAAGGAAGCCGGTGTTTGTCCACAGGCAGCTTTCCAGGTCATGTGGCCAGTATAGCTAAACCGCTTCTGGTGCAATGGGACACTGACAGAAACCAGAGCACATGAAAGCGCCATTTACCTTTCTGCCACAGCGGTACCTATTTATCTACTTGCACTGGTGTGCTTTCAAACTGCTAGGTTGGCAGGAGCTGGGATACAGCAACGGGAGCTCACCCCATTGCGTGGATTCGAACCACCAACCTCAGCAAGCTCAAGAGGCTCAGTGGTTTAGACCACAGTGCCACCTGCATCCCTTAACAAACTGGAAGGAATGCTCAGTAAAGACTGGACATAATCTAATCACCATTTAAGCTTTGCGCAAGAAATATCAAAATGAATGCTCAATACACAGGTCATCTGTAGGAGCATTTACTGTCTAATGGCATGTTGCTGGCACAGATTTCCCCTCCCTTGCTGTCCAAACTACAGTCAACCCCAGCCAGACTGACCAATGGTCTGGGATAATGGGAGTTGTAGTCCAGCAACATCTGGAAGACCTCAAGGTTCCCCATTCCTGCAGCAGAGGAAAGAATGCAAGATTTAACAATCCTGCATTAAAAACAACAGCACCTCCTTGCCCTTGGAAAGTTAACCTGCTTCTAGCTAACTCACTGCCATGCTGGTTTCCTATGTACAAGGAACTTTTAAACATGGGGAATTCCCCACTTGCCTTCTGGAGTTAAACCATGATGGATGGCTGTAGCAATTGTGGGAGAGAAATGAGCTACTACACAGGGGCACTCCTCCCTGTCCCCCACATCTCTGCTTAGCACAACCCATGCTGGGGGGTGGAGGAGGGTGGAGAGCTGGAAAGGGAAAGGCCCTCATTTCTCCCCTCGCCATAGCCAATTTCCTGAAAAAAACCTCCAAGGTAGGGTATTCAACTTGATGAAACTACACAAATAATAAAAAAGGAGGGGTGTAGGAAGCATTTGAAAGTAAGCAAAAAAAATAATGTAGGTAGCCAACATGTTCTGTTAAGACAAAAACAATCTAAAAGTAATATCTTTCTTAGGAACCACTTCAAAGATCACTTCAAAGAAGTTAACAGACTTTCAAGTCCATCGAAACTCTGAATCAGGCTGGAGGTTAAGCTGAAAAAACAAAAGGGGGGGCAAGGAGGAGAGAAAGCAGTTGTTGGGCAAGGTGAAAATGACCTGGTCTTTAAATAGATGGCGGGGAGATGTTGCTCATTAACCTTAGGGTGCCCTTGGTATAAATCAGGGGTGGAGGACCTTTCTCAGGTCAAGGGCCACTTTTCCTTCTAGGGAACCTTCCAAGGGCCGCATGCACCATCTGGAAGGCTTGGCTGGAAGCAGCTGGAATGACAAAGACCCCTCTAACCTCCATCTCTAGGCAAGAAGGAAGCATGTCTGAGTTCAAAGACACAGTCAAGGCAAAAACAGTCAAGGAGGGTGCAAAGCAGGGCAAGAGAGGGGTCTGGATGGGGAAGGGGAGCAGCCTGGGGTGAGGAAGGGAGGTCTGGAGGGAGGGATGCAGTCAGCGCCCAAGCAGAAGGTTCCCCATCCATGCTGAAAACAGAAGACTAGGTGAGGCACAGCTGCTTTGGATGCATTTGACTCTAGCACTATTCGGACACATGTGGGTTAAAAACTTGCATTATATCAGGTGGGGAGAACCTGTAGCCCTTCAAGTGTTGTTGGACCACGGGTCTCATCATCCCTGATCACTGGCTAAACGGCCTCGGCCCAGTATACCTGAAGGAGCGTCTCCACCCCCATCATTCAGCCCAGACACTGAGGTCCAGCGCTGAAGGCCTTCTGGTGGTTCCCTCACTGAGAGAAGCCAAGTACAGAGAACCAGGCAGAGGGCCTTCTCGGTAGTGGCACCCGCCCTGTGGAACGCCCTCCAGTCAGATGTCAAAGAGAAAAACAACTACCAGACTTTTAGAAGACATCTGAAGGCAGCCCTGTTTAGGGAAGCTTTTAATGTCTGATGGATTACTGTATTTTAATATTCTGTTGGAAGCTGCCCAGAGAGGCTGGGGAAACCTAGCCAGATGGGTGGGGTATAAATAAATTATTATTATTATTATTATTATTATTATTATTATTATTACTAGGCAGAGGGTCTTCTCGGTAGTGATGATCCCCCTGTGGAACGTCCTGCCTTCAGATATCAAGGAGACAAAGAACTGCACAACTTTTAGAAGACATCTGAAGGCGGCCCTGTTTTGGGAAGATTTGAATGTTTGATGTTTTATCGTGTTTTTAATATTCTGTTGTGGTTTTCCCGGCCAGATGGGCGGAGTATACATTTAGTATTTCTTCTTCTTCTTCTTCTTCTTCTTCTTCATCATCATCATCATCATCATCATCATGAGAGATGGCACCTAACAACATCTAGAGCAGAGCTTTCCAAACCATGTGTCATGACATGCAAATGTGTTAGCTGCAGTGTGTAGGTGTATCGTGCGAACACTTCCTGCTCTCCTCCCAGGGCTGGAAAGGGGTTAGTTTAACCTCTGGTTTGCTAGCAAAACTGAATTAAAGGTAAAGGTAAAGGGACCCCTGACCATTAGGTCCAGTCGTGACCAACTCTGGGGTTGCGGCACTCATCTCGCTTTACTGGCCAATGGAGCCGGCGTACAGCTTCCGGGTCATGTGGCTAGCATGACTAAGCAGCTTCTGACAAACCAGAGCAGCGCACGGAAACGCCGTTTACCTTCCCGCTGGAGTGGTCTACTTGCACTTTGATGTGCTTTCGAACTGCTAGGTTGGCAGGAGCAGGGACTGAGCAATGGGAGCTCACCCCGTTGTCGGGATTTGAACTGCTGACCTTCTGATCAGCAAGTCCTAGGCTCTGTGGTTTAATCCACAGCGCCACCCGCGTCCCAAAAAAAAACTGAATTACTGAGTCACAAAATGATGCATGTCTAAAAAGTATGTCACCAACATGAAAAGTTTGGAAAGCTCTGACCTAGAGACTTGCAGGTTCCCCATCTCTACTTTATATGTTTGTCAGTAAAGAGACATCCCAGTTGAGAGGACCAACGAACGTCGTCTTTTATTCCCCATGTCTTTAGCATGTATTATCATTACTTTCCACGCCGCATGAATCCACAGCTGGCCTCATGATTATGGGCCTGCTTTTGCTGAACGCTAATTGTTTCTTTTTTTATCCTCCAGTTATTTATTGAAAGAAATGGCAGCTTGGGAAAAAGCACAGGCTGGAGAAATGCGCGTTTTATTGCATTATCATTATTCTGTGCAGCTTCGAAGAGCTCACAGAAGACAGCAAACATACCGATTACTTGCTTGGCCGGCTCCACGTCCGCCGTTGCTTCTTCCAGCGATGACAGCAGCCTGGTTGAGATCTGATGGACGGATTCAATGTTGCTAAATAAGCCATCCACATCGAGCCTAGCAATCTGGTGAAACACAAATGTTGGACAGCAACAGTCGGGGGGGGGATAGTAAGGGGATGCTGTTTATTGCCGACCCTCCCCTGCTATGCCGTTTTTGCCGTTAGATGCAGTTTCAGCAAAGCCTTCTTATTACTCCTCTCATGTGGAACAATGGCTTGCATGGGCAACATTGGTTGTTTTTCTTCAATTAATACATTTCGGGCTGACACAGTTCATTGATTAAATACATAGTTATTTGAGATATTCCTTCGGGGATGCCTTGCGAAAGGAAATATTGGAATATATGTTGGATCCAGAGCAGACCTACTGAAATCAATGATACTCGTCCATCATAGAATTGTAGAATTGGAAGGGTCATCTAGTCCAACCCCCAGCAATACAGGAATCCTGCCCACAGCTGTTCCTGGGTGGGCTCGAACCACCAACCTTTTGGCTAATAGCCAGACACACTAACCCATCACATCACAGGATATGGGATGGTCATTGTTCAAACGTTATGCCAAAGACATAAAGATGGTAAAACCCAACTTGGTGACAATTGAGGAGGAGGAGGAGGAATTATACACTTGATTTATTCTATTACTTAAAGGCAATCTCCCTTGAAAAGGACCCCTGACAGTTAAGTCCAGTCACTTTATAGGCCAAGGGAGCTGGCATTTGTCCACAGACAGTTTTTCCGGGTCATGTGGCCAGCATGACTAAGCCGCTTCTGGTGCAACAGAACACCAAAACCAGAGCAGCGCACAGAAACGCCATTTACCTTCCCGCTGGAGCGGTATCTATTTATCTACTTGCACTTTGACGTGCTTTCGAACTGCTAGGTTGGCAGGAGCTGGGACCGAGCAACAGGATCTCACCCCGTCGCAAGGATTCGAACCGCCGACCTTCTGATCAGCAAGCCCTAGGCTCTGTGGTTTAACCCACAGTGCCACCCGCATCCCTAGAATCTCCCTTAGAAACACACAAAACAAAGCAATAATGTAAAGACATGCAATGAGAAAAATCACAAAAATCTATAAAGAGATTGCCAACGTGGTGCCCTCCAGCTGTTGTCAGACTCCAAGTCCCATCAGCCTTAGCAGCATGGTCAATGGTCAGGGATGACGGGAGCTGTAACATCTGGAGAGCATCCCACTTTGCTGCCCTGCTGTAAGTTAAATCAGAAATCTAATGAAGCTAAACCTAAATAGGTACAAATTTGACAGGTGTTGGAATATTCAGGACAGGTAACAGAAAGCCCTTCTGCACACAGCACATGTTAAACTATGGAACTTGTTCCCACATGAGGCAGTGATGGCTGCCAACCTAGATGGCTTTAAAAGAGGACTGGACAACCAAAAAGAATTATTATTGAGATTTCGAGAAATAAAAGAAAATCACAATGAGAATATCGAATAAGTAATAATAAAAGCCCTAGTATCCTGGTTGGAAATCCAGGAAAAGGACATCTCTATCTGCATGGACAGAGATTTCCAAATTCATATGGCAGTATAAAAAACCAAGAATTAAACACAAACTTCTAATAGATAAAAAACATAGAGGTGGACTAGCGCTACCTGACCTAAATTTATATTACGACGCTGTCTGTCTAAATTGGCTAAAAGAGTGGATTGTATTAAAGATGCTGATTTGTTAGATCTAGAAGGATTTAATAATCGTTATGGTTGGCATGTGTATTTAGCTTATGAAAAAGGGAAAGTACACAAGGGATTTATGAATCATGTCATAAGGAAATCATTATATAAAACATGGACAAAATATAAGGATCTCCTAGAACAGAAAACACCATGGTGGGCATCACCTCTAGAAGCAATTACAATAAAAAAGAAAAATATGGAATTAGAATGGGCCCCATATAAAGATCTGATTAAGGAAAAAGACAATAAATTGGTAATTAAAGATTATGAAGAAATTAAACAACACCTTACGGGTTAGATCCAATACCATCAATTGCATGAAGTGTTCAGGACAGGTAAGAAAAATGTTTCTCAAACGAACCTTCATTATTGGAAAAAGTGTTATTACATAACAAAACCAAGGTAATATCAAAAATGTATGATACATTATTGGAGTGGGAGGTCAAAGACGAACAGGTCAAGGAGGTAATGATCAAGTGGGCTTTAGATATTGGGAAAACCATTAACTTAACAGCATGGGAAGAACTATGGAGAAAGAACTGGCAATTTACAGCCTGTGAAGTATTGAGGGGAAACCTAATCAAGATGTTTTATAGATGGTACTTAACACCTACCAAAATAGCTAAAATGTATAAGACAAAAACGAATCTGTGCTGGAGGTGTGGAAAAACAGAGGGGACACTTATACATGTTTGGTGGACCTGTGAAAAAAATCAAAAGCTTCTGGAACACAATATATGACGAGCTTAAAAAAATGTTTAAGTATAACTTTATGAAAAATACAGAAGCTTTTCTACTAGGGATAACGGACACGGGTATAGCAAGAGAAGATCAGAAAATATTCCTCTATGCAACAGGAGCGGCAAGGATCCTAATTGCTAAAAACTGGAAAAAAGAAACTGTGCCAATAAAAAAAGGAATGACAAGACAAACTGTTAAGAGTATATTGAACTGGCTAGAGATCACACTAGACAAGAGTTTCAAAAAGCATGGGGGAAATGCAGAGAACACTTCACAAAACAGTGTCCTAAAATACATACCTGGACTTGTTTCGATTAATGTCTGCAGGAGACTTTGTGGATATTTAACTTATAATTAGAAAAATCTTCAAAATTATTCATGAAGGAAACAGTTTATAAGAAGTAAATAAGGAGGCCAGATACAGGATAAAGGAAGTCTTTTATTTGGTTGTTTGTATTGTTGTATGCTATGCTCACTGTACGTCATGTTCACATTTAATGAGGGTGGATTTGTGTACTGGGGGGTGGGGGGTTGTGTTATGTTGTAAAAAAAAATCCAATAAAAAATAAAAATAAATAAAAGAGAACTGGACAAATTCATGGCAGAAGAGAGGAGCTATTGATGGCTGCCATCCATGATGGCCATTCTCTGCCTCTATGGCTGGAGGCAGCAAAGCTTCTGAATACCAGTTGCTAGAAACCACAGGAGCATGGAGTGTGCATTGTGCTGAAATCCTGCTTGTAGGTTTCTCACAGGCCTCTGGTGGGCCCCTGTAAGACCAGGCCTGATCCAGCATGCTTCTCTTACGCTCTCAGCTGCTGCCCATCAAAAACAGTTCCTTTGGAATCATTCGAAAACAAGAATCCAGCTCTCCTTTGCCCACATCTGTTTTTGCCTTTTAAGATGAAGGGAGAATGACTCAGCCTGCAAAAATCATGGAACATACAGCAAGGAGCAATGCATGACGCGAACAATAGTGTTGATTTTGGCAGATAGGTGAGCACCTTCAAACATGCCTGCCCATTAGTATTCATTAGTAACAGAACTGTGTATTTACCCAGCCGCTTTCAGAATACAGCCCTAAAGAATCAAATTGCACGTTGTAGTAATGGGAACAATCATACACCACAGTAATTGCCAGTGGGAGTAATGTTTGATTACAGAGCCCAGTAACATTTTCAGTGCATAAGAAACTTCAAAGCAGTCTCAGCTCAATTCTGTTCTTCATTCAAGAATAACAGATTTCCTGAGATTTGTCCTGAGAAGAATAAGTTGGTAGCTACTTTATTAAAAAGAAACGAACAGAGGGTACAACTGTCAAATTGTAGGTTTGGCTGTAGTCCCCCTAACAGCACAATCCCATGCAGTGTGTAGGAAGTTAATTCAGAAATAAATACCACTGAATTCAATGGGTCTTACTCCCATTGGGATCTCAATTCCAATGTTATGATTATTTTAAAGCCATCCACAGGAATTCCATAGTTTAACTAAGGGCTGGATGAAGAAGGACTTTCTTTTACGTGTTCTGTTGGGTGCACAAGATCTCTTAATTTCAGTTAAGGGCCAACATGTTACTTCTGCACTGACCCAGAGACAGAAAGAAAGGTCAGCATGTTAGGTGTCGGCTTTTTAAATAGAGCTTTCTCTGATCAGCAAAAATATGTTTCAAAGTTATACTGGACCGACACCCCCTCCCCAAAAAAGTTGTGTCAAGGAAGAGGTAGTCTTTTAACGTGACACAGTGGTGGATGCTCTGTGCCAAGGCTTCAAGGTGGGCTATGATATAAGAGTGTAATTGTGGTGCAGATCATTGACAAGTTGCAATTTGTCCATCTCTCCTGCTGTATTCCAGCAGGTGAAAACAGCTCCTGCCCGCAGAGCATGCTGGGATTCCCAACAGGGTTTTGCCTTGATAGCTCTGGGAAAACAACAGCATGTTGCCGTCTAAATGGTAGCTAGACAGCTTTGAAGCCCCTGCTGAACAACAGAGCGGCGGAGTAAAATCTGCATGGAGAGATATAATTGTAGTAAGCACTTCCATTAGCTTCGCTGTCTAAACCACAGTCCCTCGGGACTTGTTCTGCTTCTTGGCAAAGTATTTTCCCACAGTTGCTGTCCACAGAGCCGTGGTGCAGTGCTTTAGAAAGAATGTTGCTGAAGGATCGCATTGTCCGCAAAACTGGTAGGACCAGCTAGGGCTTGAAGAAGGAACTTGATGGTTAGTGGGCTTTCGGGGATCTGCTCAAGACTGCAGAGACATGGGGAAAGCATAACAGTGATAGTCCATTGCCTCCCCTCGCCTCTGGCCTAGAAATGTTTGCAGGCTGGGCGTGGGATGGGGTCTGGGATAGAGCCAGTGTGGTGTAGTGGTTAAGAGCAGTAGTCTCCGCTCCTCCACCTGCAGCTGCTGGGTGACCTTGGGCTAGTCACACTTCTCTGAAGTCTCTCAGCCCCACTCACCTCACAGAGCGTTTGCTGTGGGGGAGGAAGGGAAAGGAGAATGTTAGCCGCTTTGAGACTCCTTCGGGTAGTGATAAAGTGGGGTATCAAATCCAAACTCCTCCTCCTCCTCTTCTTCTTCTAGTTTAGGTCTTCCTTGGCCTTCCCTTCAAGCCCAGAGGTGGGAGATCAGGACTCTTTCCACATCACATCCTCTCCTCAGCCCTTCACGAGCCCTGCTTCTTACTCTCCTTGAGTGCTCTTGCCTGGCAATGACTTGTCCTTGGACTCTGGGTCATGCCCCTTGCTTGCTTGGATTGAGGGCAGAAAGGGGTCTGTCAGTGTGTATGTAGATACTAACTAGCCTACTGTACAACCGTATAATGTACATGTTCTTCTCCTTCTCCTTTTGCTTCTGGCCCATGGGGGCCTGGAAGGGAATGCATTCCTTTGGCTGAAAATGGCCTCCTACTTCTGCTTTCCTACCTATCTGTCATGACCCTTCATGAGCCAGGAGTCAGCTTCGCCTACTGAACAGCAGCCTGAAGTGGATGAAGTCAGAGCGACTCCACCTGCAGCTGATGAGCCTTCACAGAAGAAGAGGCACTGATGAGAACCGCTGGCCCTGGACTTCTTAAACGGAACTCTCAGCAGTAGTCAGATGCCGGAAACAACGCCTTTGGTTCCCAGCTCTACCTTGGTCTCCATCTTGACCCTTGGCTCAGGATAATCTGGATGCCTGACCTCTGGGCTGTCAGGCTTTGTATGTGGATTCTGCTCTCAGGCAAGTGTTCCTCAGAGGCTCCTAACCCGTGCTTGCTCAGCAATGGAACTCAGTCAAGGCTGCGGCACTACCTTTGAGCACATACTGTGGTTTTCACTCCAGACAGTGTGTGATGGCCTGGGAGTCTGATTCAGAGGCTGAACCAGAGGAATCCCAGCCTGCACAGGAGTCCCCGCCTTCAGGGCCGGCTGAGCCGGGGCAGGGCCTTGAATCTGAAGTGCCTGCACCTGTGCCGGATCCTCAGGAGCAGACACCAGATGAATCCACTCTGGCTCCGGAGGTGATTGAGGACCCATTGCCTGCAGGTGCTCCTCTCCCAGCCCTGTCAGGGGAAGGTGAGCCTCCCCCTGGGTCCAGTAACCCTCCAGCCTCTCCTGAGCTGCAGAGGCTCAGGGCAGAGAGGCGGAGGGAACTGGGTTCTCTCAGGAGGAGTGCTCGCCCTAAGGCCAGGAGAGGTGGGTCACCTGTGGGCCGGGACTGCCCCTGGCCTCAGAGAAGATAAAGGCCAGTCAGCCCGGTCCCAGGTTGCGGGAGCAACGTCGTTGGAAACCTGTTTCTGCCAGCACCCAGACCTGTTCTTCCGGAGTTCCTGACCACGCCCGGCTTCCTGCTTTGGACCCTGCTTCGCCCTTGGTGGACAGTCTCCAGACCCTCGACCCAGGACCGGACTCTGACCACGCCTCTCGGTAACCTCCCCCGGGTCCAGCATACAGTGAATGACTACCCCTTTCTAGATACCACCGCCCCCTAACTCACCTGTCCACCATCCATTCAAACTCAACTCTGCCTTGGCTGCTCATAGCCAAGAGAAGAAAGTAGCCTAACCCTCAGAAGGTGTCTAATCCAGAAAAAGCTAGAGCAATCCTAAGGTAGGATGTCAGGTAGTTCAGGTAGGATGTGTCTATGATATGGCAGATCTGCCAACACATCTGAAGCTTGGCAGATCAGAAGACAGCAGATTCACCAAACATTTCAGCCTAGCAGATCTTTTACAAATGTCCGCCTTTGAAAGAAAAGTGATGGGAAGATTAGCTACAACAGCTCTGATTCAGGTCCCTCTCAGGGGAATGCATTTAGGAGGTCCACAGCTGACATGCTCCATTTCAGAGCCCAGCACTGGCTAGAGCCAACCAAAGCATCACTGGCAAGAGCTCTCCACCCATCAAGGTCTCCACAATGGTGGAGTATTCCCCCCCATAGCAAAAACAAAAAACAAAACAATGGGGAACACATCCACCATATCCTGACTCAGAGGTGGAAAACCTGTGGTCCTCCAGATGTTGCTGGACTACAACTCCCATCATGGCTGACAATTAACCATGCTGGCTGGGGCTGATTGGAGCTCGAGTCCCACACCATCTGGAGGGCCAAGCGTCCTATGACAGTAGGGTGAGATTTCTCTCTTGGTTCATCTCTCTCAGAGTACGCTAGATGGTGAATACATTTGTTTATCATTTATGTATTAAACATATTTGTTACCCACCCTCCACAAAAAAATTGCAAACTTCAATACCTGTATAGCAAACAGTTAAAACCACAATGAACCAATAAAAACATTTATATAAATAAATAACCATCGCACTGTCCCAAAAGCCTGGTATTAAGCATATTTCAGGTAACATAAAATAAAAAATACAAATAGGTCAGAAGAACATGGAGAAAAGCAAAGGAAATTCTTAATGTGAATTCAGTCGCTATTCATTGCTGTTGAGCAGAGTAATACTGAATCAATATCTTTATCAGAAACCTGTCCCTGCCAAAACACAGCTGTGATAACCCAGGACTTCCTTACCTGCCTTCCTCTCAAGGGTTCGACCACTATTCTGATGCACAGTTCCAGATCATTGAGATAGTCTTTTTCGGTCTGGACCATTTCTGTAATTATCTTGTGCCTTCTAGCCATCAGACGCCTGTTCAGCTGTTCTTCACTTTCCAGGGGTGAGCCAACTGGCCCCAAGGACCCTGCTTGTGGTGCCATTTTTTCTGTAAGAAACAAACACCACTTCTGTTTTTTTCTAAACATTTTTTTAAAAAAAATATCAGTAAGGGTTAGCAACTTTTGCTACTTTCAGACAAACCAAGGTGAAGTTCAATCGTAGTTTGTCATAAGCAAAAGCTTATGAACTTCTCACAGCTGTGCCAAAGGAAAGTATGAGGAACCATAAGAGCTTGGGGATCACCATGGCCTGTTTCCTACACAGTAAACAATGGCTTGCCTTGCCTTTCAAATACAGCCACTCACATCATTTTGATATATATGAGAGTGGTAGGAAGAATACCCACCTTTTCTATAGGGTTTTATTTTCCTACGAAAAGCACACACAACCACACCAATGCAGAACAGCAGAAAAACCCATTCGGACAACTCTGAGTTTGCTATCAGCTCATATATGCTGCATTATAGAACAATCCTAACATTTGATTTGAGCTGATGGAGGGGATTAAAGTAAAGGACCCCTGACCGTTAGGTCCAGTCGTGGCCGACTCTGGGGTTGCGGTGCTCATCTCACTTTATTGGCCGAGGGAGCTGGCGTACAGCTTCCAGGTCATGTGGCCAGCATGACTAAGCCGCTTCTGGCGAACCAGAGCAGTACACGGAAACGCCGTTTACCTTCCCGCCGGAGTGGTACCTATTTATCCACTTGCACTTTGAGGTGCTTTAGAACTGCTAGGTTGGCAGGAGCAGGGACCGAGCAATGGGAGCTCACCCCAGTCGTGGGGATTCGAACCTCCGACCTTCTGATCGGCAAGTCCTAGGCTCTGTGGTTTAACCCACAGCGCCTCCCATGTCCTGCATTATATAACAATCCTAACCTTTGATTTGAGTTGATGGAGGGGATTAGGATGCAGCAATTTCCTTCCACTTGGCTGTGCCAGCATCTCTGTGCACACTCCAGCTGGGTCTGCCAATGGCGTAGGCTATGAATGGGCTACCACTGCTGCATTCCCATTGGTGGTGGCCAATGTAAACCCCCCAAATAGGGCATGGCTGGAGAAGGGGTCGGCCACGGTTGGTTTGGATTTTTAAGGAGGTCCAGCAGTACAAGAGGAGACTGCTTCAATCTCTCTGCCCTGCCAGCGCAACAAAAGTATTAAAAAAAACACCCGGCCTTCTCTATCTTTTGGTGAATGCATTGCAGGAGGTTGAACTAGATGATCCTCTACAACTCTACAATTCTATGATTTATCCTCCAAATGAAATGAACCCTAAGCAGGTCTAACTTTATTTGCACATTTTCATCTCCTTGCTTCTTCCCTCCCTTCACAATCTGAGTTTAGATTGTAAGCTTATTGGAGCAGGGACCTGTCTTGTTTATTTATAAAGCGCCATACACGTCTTTTGCACTACAGAAATAAATGATACAAGGACTGTTTTCACAAATAACGTTCCCAATGTTATACTGCACGAATTAAAAATATGAAATTAAACCAGTTCCCCCTTCTTTGGATGCAGTGTGCTGCCATTGACACTGTGTGGCCTTGGAAATAAGATCTATGTCCAATTGCATTGTTTTATAATATTACTAACTTTTGAGGGCGGTGTTTGAAAAATCCATAGAATTTGATCCACCTTCTATGGATAAAAAAACCTTCAGAGGTAACATAGAATCAGTGTGACAGATGCAGGCACTAAGTATTTATTTGTTTATTTGTTTATGTATGCATTAGTCACATTTCTAGATCATCCTTCCTCCCTAGGCAGCCCAGGGCAATCCACAACGAAATATAAACATGCATACAACAATAACTTTTAAAAAATACCTTTGTAAAACTCAGAACTATAAAACACACCAATCTGCAGTCATTTTTGTCCCATATAAGAGACCATCCTTCCTTTCGATCCCCCGTGTTTTACAGATAATGCGATTTGTTTTCTAACTAGCTCAGTGGAGGGCTTCTACGTTCCAAGTCAAGAGCTTGCACATCCTACTCTTGATTTGATAGTAATGGCATGGAAGTTGGAGTAATGTACCCAAAAGCACGTATTCCAAGCACCAGACACCCACCTCTCTCAATTAGACATTTGCATCCACAGCAGGGTGGATGTGGGGGAAGGGAAGCCTTGCTTTTGGCTCCTTGCCATTACGCAATACAATAGGAGCTCGGTGGTTTGCTTGTCCTTGGTGGTGTCGGGTTACATGCCTGCAAGGCTCTCCCTGAGGGGATGACATTGCCAAATAAGCTACCTGTGTCCTTTGCAAACAAAAAAAAGTATATTGGAAAAATTAGAATAATAAAAACAATAGTAAAAAGCAAACCATTGCCCATGTCATGCAAGGTAAATCTCTGCACTTACCTCCACAGGTGTAATGGGGTGGGTGGGTGTGATTCTCTGAGTGAGAGAGTGGCAGGAGAATGTGTGTGTGTGTTTGCAAAGCCCTTGGCAAGCTGTGCAGCTCTAAACTCTGCAGCAACTCTCTGTGCATCAGCTTGCAAGAGGTGTGTTGGGGGCAGCGTTGGGACCGGCTGAGGGAGGGTCAGCCGCCAGGAGTGTGGATATTCCAGTCTTTCCACTGCATGGATTCTTCCATTCAAGGATTTAAATAAGCCCTTTTAAGTGTGCAAACTTTCAGAAAGCGCACCCAGCTGTGCTACATGCCACTTAAAAAGACACAGACACACATGGCCATTATTTGAATATTTCCTTTGTGGGGGGAAAGGCATGGAACCACCTGGCTTGCCGAAGCTTACTGGCTTATGTGCTTGCCAGCTGAAAGATTGCCATTTGGTGCCTTGGAGCCATGCCACATTTAGTCTTCTGTAGCCACACAGCCAACCCCCATGTTGCCCCACCCCACAGCTACTTGGAATTCTGGGAAGGCAGAGGAGCAATGATGCTGGACGTAAGCATTGTCCATTTAGTCCAGCATCCAGGCCAGCAGGCCAAACGTGACCAACCAGGGATAAAATTTGGCCCACAAAGCTGTCCCCCCCCCAAATTATGCCATCAGGGGTGTGGCAGATAGGAATGTGGCTGCCAGTGCCACAGTGGGGCTGGCAGCAGGGTCAGGGAGGGGTCAGGGGTCAGATCTGCCACAATGACCTTGGTAGCATGTTAGGTAAGGGTGCTGAGAGTTGCTGGCAGACCCCTATTCCCCTTAGGTAAAGGTAAAGGGTAAAGGGACCCCTGACCATTAGGTCCAGTCGTGGACAACTCTGGGGTTGCGGTGCTCATCTCGCTTTACTAGCCGAGAGAGCCGGCGTACAGCTTCCAGGTCATGTGGCCAGCAGTGGCGTAGCGTGGGTTGTCAGCACCCGGGGCAAGGCAAGTAATTTGCGCCCCCTAACCCATGGATTTGCGCCCCCTAACCCGTGGATTTGCACACCCTAACCCTAACCCCCAGATGTTGCGCCCGGTGCGGCCGGCCCCCCCTGCACCCCCCACGCTACGCCACTGGTGGCCAGCATGACTAAGCCGCTTCTGGTGAACCAGAACAGCACGCGGAAATGCTATTTACCTTCCCGCTGGTGTGGTACCTATTTATCTACTTGCACTTCGTGCTTTGGAACTGCTAGGTTGGCAGGAGCAGGAACCGAGCAATGGGCGCTCACCCCGTCGCGGGGATTCGAACTGCCGACCTTCTGATCGGCAAGTCCTAGGCTCTGTGGTTTAACCCACAGCACCACCCACGTCCCCCTATTCGCCTTACAGAGCTACAATTCTCAGAGTAGTTTAACTGTCGATTTGCTATTCCCACTGAACTCTGGGAATTCTGGCTCGGTGAGTGGAATAGGAGTATCCTTAACAACTCTCAGTACTCTTATCAAACTACATTTCCCATGAAGCTTTGGGAGAAGCATTTATAGCGGTATGATACTGATTCATAGCGCAGATGGCGCCTGAGCATGTTTTGCTCGGCATAAAGAAGTTCTAAAAATACGTGTGTATCTAGATTTCCAGGGTATTTGAACAGAGGAAACATTATAGTCTCTGTGACCTTGCATGAACCGCCACCAAATTTGAGAGTGCTCTGATACTATCAGGTCCAGTGACAGATTATTGATTAAGTAATCCAAACTCCAGACACTGGGTTTTGTTTTCCAATGAATTATTTTTTTGGCAATAGATATGAAAAAGGCATCCCTTCCAGGAAATATCTGGTTTCAATTTCCTGACCATAGAGTCTTTTAATTGCTAACCGAGTGCTCTCTGGAGTGTTGAAAGAGCTCAATGAAAGAAAGAAGAATTGCACATATGAAATAATATCCTCACTGCCTCACTGTGATTTTTTTTCCCTGGTTGATTCAGGTGACCATTTTCTCTTCTCACTGGGTGATAATTTCTGAAGTCAATGCATAAAAGGATCCCTGTATGGATTCTGCAATAGTCATTTCTGAAAGTTACAGGGGTGGAATTCGGGGTGGGATGGGTTTGCAGCATCTCCAAAGAATAGTGGTCACAGAATTTATTTATTAGAAGAAGAAGAGTTTGGATTTGATATCCCGCTTTATCACTACCCGAAGGAGTCTCAAAGCGGCTAACATTCTCTTTTCCCTTCCTCCCCCACAACAAACACTCTGTGAGGTGAGTGGGGCTGAGAGACTTCAGAGAAGTGTGACTAGCCCAAGGTCACCCAGCAGCTGCATGTGGAGGAGCGGAGACGCGAACCCGGTTTCCCAGATTACGAGACTACCGCTCTTAACCACTACACCACACTGGCTCTTTACATTTACATATATTATTACATTGATAGCCTGCCCTTCATCCAAGGAGCTCTTCTCACCTGTGTCGAAAGAATTCTATTGGCCATGGGATAGCTCAGTCGGTAGAGCATGAGACTCCTAATCTCAAGGTTGTGGATTTGAGCCCCATGTTGGGCAAAAAGTTGGGTTGGACTATATGACCCTTGTGTTCCCTTCCAACAATGCTATGATTCATAGCTGTCAACGTTCCCCCCCCCTTTTTTTAAGGGAATAGGATTCCTCACAAGAAAAGGGAAAAGTTGACAGCTATGCTATGATTCCACAAGTTTGTTTCTGAGCCTGCTTGGAAATTCTGCTTCCTCCTTCAGGAAGCAAGAGATCAGTAGTCACTGTAACCTCAGTTAAATTTACCTTCATTTTTTTTTACCCAAAAGATCAATGCTGTGTCTTGTTAATAAAGAGTTCAATATGAAAAGGGAAGAAATCAAGGCCCATAGAAAATATTTTTTACCTACCTGCTGCCCCCCCCCATGTAATTATAGCCTCAACCTTATAGGCTGCTGTATTCCTATTTGTAACTTGATTCTATTGAGGAAAAAGGGCTATATATACACATGCAGCAGGACATCAGCAATGGAAACAAATCCATTGAAAAGAAAGTGCGACTGACCTGCATGGACAACCTCCAGAGTTAAAGGAAATTTGGCAGCCAGTAAGAAAGAATCAGCATCCCTAAGGGCTGAGAGATGGGGGGGGGGAGGCCCTGCCCTATATAAACTTTAGCTTAGGAAAGAAAGTTGCTGCCTTGATGGGTTGCATATACCCCACTCCCCACAGACCAATGGTATTTTTTTTCTAACCTCTGTAGTGCACTGCCTGCTTAAAGATGGTAATTGTCCACTTAAATTACACTAACCTGTCAAAGTACGGTAAGTAGAAAAGGGGGGAAGTTTGAGATGTGTCCAACAGCAGCATTGGTAAACCACTGAAAGAGATTTCAGAAACATTCTTGGAGGACAAACTTTCTAAATTTTAATAAGGAATGTTTCACAGATAACTACACCATTTTTCAGAGATGCATGGATGGAGGAGGAGATGCAGTACAAAGAATCGTGGGGATCCAGAGCAAGTTTCTATGATTTGTAGAACCTGTGATATGAGGCAAAATATACAAGCACTGTTTGTCTTATTTTTCTGGTGAGAAACTAGCCTGTTTTCCCCCCATCCCTCAGTGTTTTACTTATCTGCCAGTCCACCCCTTCCTTCTGGGGAAAAAATCCTACAGGCACCTATGCAAAGAAGTTAGTATTGCAATGACCAGCATTGTGGTTTTTTGTTTGTTTGTTTGTTTGTTTTTGAGACACTGAGAGCCAGTGTGGTGTAGTGGTTAAGAGCGGTAGTCTCGTAATCTGGGGAACCGGGTTCGTGTCTCCGCTCCTCCACATGCAGCTGCTGGGTGACCTTGGGCCAGTCACACTTCTTTGAAGTCTCTCAGCCCCACTCACCTCACAGAGTGTTTGTTGTGGGGGAGGAAGGGAAAGGAGATTGTTAGCCGCTTTGAGACTCCTGAAGGGGAGTGAAAGGCGGGATATCAAGTCCAAACTCTTCTTCTTCTTCTTCTCATGTAAAATCATGCAAATTTCCATTTAATTCTACTGGATCTGACTTTTATCCAGGTATGAGTGTGTGTTTCTGTCTATGTCTTGGAGAGATGACCCAGGCAACAAAGTATATTATAACATACATAATAGAACTGACAAACCTAGACAGCATCTTAAAAAGCAGAGACATCACCTTGCCGACAAAGGTCCGGATAGTTAAAGCTATGGTTTTCCCATTAGTGATGTATGGAAGTGAGAGCTGGACCATAAAGAAGGCTGATCGCTGAAGAATTGATGCTTTTGAATTATGGTGCTGGAGGAGACTCTTGAGAGTCTCATGGACTGCAAGAAGACCAAACCTATCCATTCTTAAGGAAATCAGCCCTGAGTGCTCACTGGAAGGACAGATCGTGAAGCTGAGGCTCCAATACTTTGGCCACCTCATGAGAAGAGAAGACTCCCTGGAAAAGACCCTGATGTTGTGAAAGTTTGAGGGTGCAAGAAGAAGGGGACAACAGAGGACAAGATGGTTGGACAGTGTTCTTGAAGCTACCAGCATGAGTCTGACCAAACTGCGGGAGGCAGTGGAAGACAGGAGTGCTTGGCGTGTTCTGGTCCATGGGGTCACGAAGAGTCAGACACAACTAAACAACAACAATAGAATTGCAACTTCCTATATACTAACAGCCAGCTCATTCTGCAGGTGCCAATCCTTATATCACCAAAATGGTTCTTCCCCCATCCCAAACAAGAGGGAGATATCAGCTGACTTGGAGAGGGGAATCCCAAAGCTTCGCAGCAGCAACACACACACACACACACACACACACACACACACACACCCCAGGTACCATCTAAAGAGGCAGGGACCCAGCAACAAATGTGAGCATGCTCAGTGGGCACTGAGGGCTAAGCGTCTGATGGAGGGAGGGGATGGAATGGAGTTTCCTTGAAGAGGGCATTGCTGGCTGGCTCAGACACTGAACAAGACATTGCAGCATTTTGCTGAAAGTCCCACTTTTTCACTGGATTTGCAGTGCAATCTTACCCAGGTATATACTACAGAAACTCAAAAGATTGCCCTTATTGAGTTACTTAACTGAAAGGGAAGCATGTAGCCTGAAAACATCTTGAATGACTAAAGAAGGCACCCAGGTTAATCAAGCCACAGGTTTAAAAATGTTGTTTTGCATTACTTTTAAAATGCAAGTATTTAAAGCACCATTGGACACAATGGGATGTGCATGGCAGAGCAGTATACAGCAGCAGACTCCGCCCCTTGACCTATATGCATATTCATGGAGCTCTTATATGTTTGAAACTTCAAGTCGGCCATTGGGTTTTGGCATCATTGGGCTGATGCTCACATCCCAGTAGGGGGACCAATACCAATCCATGGGGTCTCCTGGCCCTGCTATTCCCCCTCCTGGCTTGTCTGTGCAGGCTCTCTTTAGGCGAGCAGTGAGAGGAGCACAGAGAAGGAGCAAAAACATCCACATTCCTTGTCCTCTCCTGGTATCCAGCAACTGAAGCCAGAACCGAGGGAAGCAAGGAAGGCTTCCTTTCCCAGGGAACTATCCACTGGGAGCATCTTGATCAAGAGAACCCACACTATGGGGCAATTTGATTTTTCATGTGATCAAATGAATGACTGGACTCTCTTCTATGGAATGACAGCCCTGATAGGAAATGCTCTTTGAACAATAAAACAAGCTTACTGTGAATCATAGAACCATAGCATTGCAGTGTAAAGTCTAATGTTTCAATGGCAAGGTCAACCGTATTCAGCACCCGACATCAAACGAGAGAAAATTACAAAATGCCACTAACAGGCTAGGCAAAGTTGTGAAATCTAGTTCCCATGCAAATTGGGCCAGGTCCAACGGGCACGTAAGCTCTGGGGCATCTTTACTGCTCACCAGGAACTAGATCATATGACATGAAAGTACGTCCTGGAATTACTGAATAGGTATTGTGGAAGGTGGGGTGGGCAGAACACTGCCGGCTCTGGGTCTGTATATATAGCAGAGCAACATAGCCTTCCCTTGACACACCAAGCAAATGCACACATGCTGTTTCCTTGTGTGTTAAGAAGAATGTTCTGTGCAGCCGAAGTGTTCTGCCAGGTAGCCTTTGCATATAAGGAAATGCCATGTCTGCAGTACCCTTTAGAAGGGCTGGAGGGAGGGAGGGGGGACTAAGAACAACACGGACTATTGTTCATCACAGAGATCTAGTTCTCCCTGGAAAGGGGGGGGGTGAAAGCCTATGGGGACATGGCCTTAGGGCAGCATAACCAAACCTGTTCCGTATTACCAGTGTAGTTTTACAGACTGCATTCCTCCAGTGAGGCGAAAAGAAATTTCACTGTAGTTATTTAAACCATTTTGCTGATAATCCTATGCACACTTACAGGTAAACATACGTAGAACTGGCGTGTTGATCGTATAGCCTAACCCTCTTTTAGAGGATAGTTGTCTAGGAAGTCGTTTTAATGGTGCACAGATGGTTCTGCATTTTTATTTTCCCTGCTCAGAAACGGCACTTTATTTTCATTATTTCAAATCTGCTACAAGTCCTAGGAACTATGCTTTTTCTCCCTGCACTCTGGGAGATCAGAGTTCTGCTGAATTCACGGAGACAGCTGTGCAATAAATAGCACTGGGGATTGCAGTTTGCAGGAGAGAAAACACACCCTTCTGCCCAAAGGGAATAGATATGTGTAAAATAAAATGTCATTGTACTTATGTGTGGCCTCAGGGGTGTGCAGGGGTGGAAAATGTATGTTGTCTCAGATCACCTGTTCCTAATCCAAACAAGAAAATAACCAAATCAAAGCATCTCCCCCCACCCCGCAAGACAAACGTTCACCAGGTGACTTCTTACTATTTAAGGCTGCCTACAAAATATCTCACCCTGTCTGTATATTTCAATGCGTGGCTTCAATGCATTAAAATTGCCCCTTGTGTTACTTACAAAGTGTTACAGCAGGAGCAGTATGACAGTTATAATGCTGCAAAATTGCATTTAATCACGCACTTCCCCTCAACGTGAGATGAACTAGGTTCCCTTCAAAGTATTTCCTAGCTTAGTGGTGCTACAGTGGAGAACCTATTTCTAACAACAGCAACAACAATAATACCGGCAAGTGCTTAATAAGATCTATTTCATAAAAATGTTTTCCACCAGCTCTCACCACATCTAACCTGCTCACCACTTTCCATCACAGCTAACACCATCATGCAAGCTTCTCTGGTATGGAATTGTTTTCCAATAGTTAGACCAGTACTTCAGAAATGTGGGTCACAATGCAGTCCTAGCCAGGTCTACTCAGAAGTAAAGATTCACTGAATTCCATGAGGCTGGCTCCCAGGTTAGTAGGGCTAGGACTGCAGCCTCAAGCCCTTCCTCTCCTCATTTTTATTACCTTGTAATTTCTGGTTGTATTCACTCCTGTCGGACTGACTCCTCCTCAAAGTCCCAGAGCTGTTGTGGTCTCCAGAAATATGACTCTCCACCACCGTGTCTGTCTTCCTCCTCTCCAGCATGTACAGCCTGTGCCTTATGAAGGTCAAGTTTTTTTTCCTGGCCCCCACACTTTCTTTCCCAGGTGGCTCTTTGGCATCCATTTCCAGACCAGAGCAGGAAAAGAAAGGAGATGGAAAAGGAGAAGG
The DNA here is from genome assembly GCF_964270895.1 of Podarcis filfolensis. Taxonomy (NCBI): domain Eukaryota; kingdom Metazoa; phylum Chordata; class Lepidosauria; order Squamata; family Lacertidae; genus Podarcis; species Podarcis filfolensis. Next base: position 55,253,167 of record NC_139610.1, read on the forward strand.
AAAAGAAAGAAACCTGATTGAGTAGAAAAGCTAAGCTGGTTCTCCCTTGCAGGAGGTGTGTTTGCCAGCTTGTTGCTTGGGTGAATGGAGCAGCTTCTCCAATGGATCAGCTGTCTTGCTCAAAGTTCCACTTCTTACCTGGCTCACCTGACTGCCACCTCTGCAGCCTAGCAGGGCTCCACCCCTATGAGGTCATCCTTTAGTTACACTGACTGGGGAACCAGACACCTGTTACCTGAGAGACTTGCAGCACAGGGCATGGCATAGCAGCAGGGACTGATCAGCTGGCAAGGCCCTTTCGGAGCAAGCAGGCTCACTTGCATATCTTTCCCTCATTTTTACATCTCTTTCTTTTTATCACCTTTTTATCTATGTGAAAACAAACTAATGCATGGTTTTAATTCTGCTTCTCCACCCTCGGCATATCCTGTCCTTTAGGTGAAGTAGGTGGAGACTTTGCATATCTTTACACTTGACAGGCAGTGGACACCTGAGTCATTGTCATGCAAGGCAAGGTGAGAACATCTCTATTCTCATGCTTCAGGGCATGATTAACTAACCCAGATAGAGGTCAATGTTTTTTATAGCTCAATCCAATGCTCAGTTGCAAGGCCTTTTTATGATTACAAGGTTGCATTTATTTATTTTATGGTTGGAACAAAATTATACATATATTCCCTTCACTCAGTTGAAACACTTTGTATTCTGTTAAGCAGCAACTGTAACATCTAAGTTCTGTGCACTGCAAGGAGCAAAATAAGGTTTTTTTTTTAAAAAAATGCTTTTTAAAAACCAAAACTTGACCTTCCTCCAAATCGCTGAGAGTAGCATACAAGGCTACCCTGCCCGATTATCCTCACAATTACTGTTTATTATTTTTTTTTAAAAAAAATAAAACCTGCCTTTCTGTTTATACAGATAGTAGATTGGAGTGCAATCTATATATTTTTTTAAAAACCCACACAATACAATTCTAAATAAACAACAGAGAGGGCAACAGTGGCAGAGCAGGTCAAACAGTAAAACCCTTAAATTGCCCAGGTGGATAAACTTAAATCTTGACATGGTTCCAATATGTTAACAAGGCTGGCACCAGTTGCACATCTAAAGGGGGGGGGCATTCTGCAGAAGGGGCACCACCACAGAGAGGGTCCTCTCCAAGCATCACCACAAAAGGCAAGTGTCCTCAGGATGGAATGCAGGGAAGAGCCATCTATGAGGATCTTAAGGCACAAGAACCCCGTGAGATAAGATTCAGGTAGGTAGCCGTGTTGGTCTGATGCAGTCGAAATAAATAAATAAAATTTAAAAATTGTCCAGTAGCACCTTAGAGACCAACTAAGTTTGTTCTGGGTATAAGCTTTCGTGGGCATGCACACTTCTTCAGATAGCTGTGAGGTAAGTGAGGTTGAGAGATGGCAACTGGTGGCCCAAAGCCTACCAGCGAGCTAGCTTAGTGGAATTTGAACTCTTGATATGCTAGCACACCTGGACAGTTCTGGAGTCTTGGGTGCAGAATAAGGTGAATAAAGTGGCAGGGAAGAGAAGTGAAATGTGGGTGGGGAAGTCATCTTCCCACCCATGTTTTGCCACCCTGACACAACAAAAGCTGTTGCTTCAGCTGCTGCTAGAAGTACTTCTTCTTCAGTAACCATTTCCTCCTTGAAAGAATGGCCTTAGGGAAGAGGACCTCAGGGAGGAGAAAATATGGCCCGTGTAGTATCATAGAAACACAGTCTATTCAGTCAGTTCGTAACAGGAATATGCTTTATTAGCTCATTGCAGGCAGAGCTTTATCATGGATCTCTCTGGCTCACATAACAAGCCTCTACGGAAGCACCACAGGGACAAACTAGGTCTGGCAATAACAGACAGAGAGCAAGTGGAAGTCGCTCTTTTAATAACATTGCCCATATGCAAAGTGCCTAAAACAAAAATGTTCCTGCCCAGAATATTAAATCTTTCATTTGCAGAGAGAATGAGCGTTTGGGTAGATGCAAATGGAGAATTTACTGGTAGGATGTTAAAAATAATCCGATCAATGATAGTAAAATGGCCGTTACTGTTTAGCTAATCAGGTTTCAGATGGAAGATGCATACTAAGATTCACTGAAATATGTAGCAACTAGTTTCAACAAAAAGCACTTATATGTACAAGGAAGAGCATAAACCATTTATTTCCCTGCGCACAATGGAAGCACACACTGTCCTCATGTTAGCTATAGCCTTGCCAATGTTAATGTTCCTATGAATTTCCTTTTTATAAGATAGCTTTTTCTTAAGTGGGGAAACAGGTGCTGGTCTCCGAGCAGAAAACATTGGTGCTGTGTTCCCAGGCAACATCATTACAAGTGTATCAGTAGTTATTGTTCTATGCTCACTGCTAATCCTTGTCCACATCTCCAGTGGTGAATGTGCCTTTATCATGCCTCTGATAGCTGCTAGGTAAACCAAATGTTCCTTTTCCTTTGCAGCCAACTCCTTCTCATTGGTATAGGGCATTTCTTTGTAATCTAGTGAAAATAACATCTGGGTCATTATTAACAATGATTGCAATTTTGCAAACCGAGGCTCAGTTCTGATGCAAATATGACTTAAAAAAAATACAACAGCAGAGCCATAAACTTGGAAGAGCTTCAAGGTCGTCTTGCCCAATTCCCTGCAAGTGCAGGAAATCCACTGATAACCTTATCCTTCATAGGTGTTCATCTAGCTGCTGCTCAAAGACCTCTAACCAGACAGTTACAGTTAGGTAGCCGTGTTGGTCTGCCATAGTCAAAACAAAAAAAACCCTAACTATTCCCACCACCCTTCTGAGTAATACCCCTCCCCACCTTCTCACTATATAGAAGGATCTGGCAACTTCTGTTTCAGTGTATCTGAAGAAGTGTGCATGCACACGAAAGCTCATACCAAGAACTAACTTAGTTGGTCTTTAAGGTGCTACTGGAAGGAAAAAATTTTTTTTGCTCTAACCAGACAGTACATTTCACTGTTAAAGAACCATTGCAAGACTTCAGTGGGCTCTCAGAATGGTGTTTCTGATGGGCCCCAATATGAAGGGGCAGTGCAACAGTTGACCTTGGCTTCCAGTCAAAAGTGGAACCATCAACTACACTGAACCTGGCCCAACTGCACTGGTGCCAATTAATTTCCGGGCCCAATTCAAATTGCTGGTTTTGACCTACAAAGCTTTAAATGGCTCGGGACTGCAATACCTGAAGGACCATCTCTCTCCATATGCAACCATCATCTGAGGCTCTTCTTCGTATGCCACAAAAGGTCCAACGGACCTTTTCTGCAGTGGCTCCCCATTTCTGGAATTCTCTCCCCGAGGAGTCTCTCTTGGTGTCTTTATTATAACATATTTTTAGATGTCAGATGAAAATGTTTCTCTTTAATGAGTCCTTTGGCTGATTAACATTCCATGTGGGGGGTTTTGTAGAGGGGGTTGTTTTTGTTTTTATTATGTAATTTGTGTTTTCATTTTGCATGTTGCGAACTGCCCAATGAACTTCAGATGAAGGGAGGTATAATAAAACTGAAATAAAACTATCCATGGGTACAAAGGCTATCCTGGGGGAGAAAGTGGGGAGCGGTGGCGCCTCCACATTAGGAGAGGGCTACTGAACTCATGTTCCTATTTGTGAGCTTCTCAGAGGCATTGGGTGGATCTGCTGTGAGAAACAGGCTCTTGCATGACAAAGCCCCATAGTTCCCTTATACAGTCATACCTCGAGTTACAGGTGCTTCGGGTTGCGCATTTTCGGGTTGTGCACCACACTGAACCTGGAAGCACTAGAACAGGTTATTTCCGGGTTTCAGCGCTTTGCACATGAGTGCCGAATTGCAACCCGCAGACAGGCTGCGGGTTGCGAACGTGCCTCCCGCACGGATCACATTCACAACCCAAGCGTCCACTGTATAATAAACACACAAGGACACGGATAGTGAATGGTTTGGCTTAGGCATTGGAGGAAACCAGACTACATCCTGGCTCCTGCACTCTTAAATCTCTTAAGGGTCAACCCCCGGTACGGGGAGCACCCCCAGGGTCCCCAATGGGGTTGTGGCATGGCCCTAGCCCACGCACAGGCTTTGGACAGAATCCACACCCCCAGACCCCTTTAACGGGATACCCTTATCGAGGCGGGGCAGGCAGAGGCAACAACCTCTCCTCCCATAAAAAAGGCTTACCTAATGCCTACCCTCACAAAGTTATGACGATTGCTACAAGGTAGGCGAAAACCAAATGGCTGGTGCCAATTTGCCATGTGGGAAAACTTCCTATGTGGCCCCATCAATATGGCGGCCGACATATGTCCATAGCAAGGTCATATCATACCAAAGCTTAAAAAGAGGGCGGGTGGGCTGGGAGATCTGGTGAGGAGGCAAAAGGAGGCAGCCCCCCGGCTGCACCGCAGTTTAAACATCTTGTGGCCACATCCCCTGGCTGCACAGATTGGTCGGCCAGCAGCGTGACACAGCTGGGAGTCTCGGTGACATGGGCAGCATCCCTTCGCCCCCAATCCGAGTCACTGGGGCTCCGGATGCCAGTCTGCAACACCGCTCCCCCCTCCCAGGGAAGGGGAGCAGACTTCTCATGTTCTTATCGCCAGAGTCTCAGGAGGAAAATCTCTCCCAGCCAGGCTACTTGAGATCCTCTGATGAGAGATGCAAGAGATTGAATCTGGAATCCTAACACATAGAAAGGCTGTGCTCTCTGTCCGCCATCACTGTGAAATGAGCCCTTTTTGTGTCGCACAATTTAATTACATGGCCATTCAGGCTTTTACAAGAAGACTGAAGTCACTGCGAACGGAAGACCATTGTCAATGGAAGTAATCTACGGGTAAAAAAAGTAAACATTTCAACTGCTTTTTTCCCAAACTTTTAGAGCTCTGCAGAAAGCACACATTTGAGATAGCATTTATCAGTGAACCCTTTCTAATGAGCCCTTGGCTGCAGGAAAGCTCCCATGGAAGAAATCACAGAGGTGGAAATGAGTGATTAAAAAAAACAAAACCACCAAACCTATACATGGCTGTGTTTCAGAGGACTTTGAACATTGCACCTATGAACTTTTATGTAATTTCTCCTCAGTTAACAGTGGCAAGATAAGAACAGACCCATGATGAAAGCAACAACAAGAAATGTAGGTAGCCAAAGGAATAAATATGGCACTTATTGGCTGCTTATTAATGATAAATCAAAGCTCCAGTGTTAAGACAAGAGTAGTTTCTCATGGCGGGGTAGTAAACTGATAGAGTTAGCAGCCATTATACAGTTTCTGTGCTTGCCATGCCTATTTAGAGAACACTGGATATTTATTTGATTGATTGACTGATATACTGCCCTTCATCATAAGATCTCAGAGCGGTTCACAGAATAAAATACAGGATAAAGGTAAAGGTACCCCTGCCCGTACGGGCCAGTCGTGTCCGACTCTAGGGTTGTGCGCCCATCTAACTTAAGAGGCCGGGGGCCAGCGCTGTCCGGAGACACTTCCGGGCCACGTGGCCAGCGTGACGAAGCTGCTCTGGCGAGCCGGCACCAGCGCAGCACACGGAAACGCCGTTTACCTTCCCGCTATAAAGCGGTACCTATTTATCTACTTGCACTTAGAGGGGTGCTTTCGAACTGCTAGGTGGGCAGGAGCTGGGACCGAAAGACGGGAGCTCACCCTGCCGCGGGGATTCGAACCGCTGACCATGCGATCGGCAAGTCCTAGGCACTGAGGTTTTACCCACAGCGCCACTCGCGTCCCTAAGTAAATAAGTGAAACAAAATAAGATAAACACTCCCCTTCTCAGATACGTTTAAAAGGATGTAGACTCTTAATCAGCCCAAGGCCTGGTTGAAGAGGAACATTTCTGCCTGGCACCTAAAATATATATAATGAAGGCACCAGGCTCAACTCACTGGGGAGAGCGTTCCACAAACAGGGAGCCACTACAGAGAAGGCCTGTTCTTGTGTTGCCACCCTCTGGACCTCACATCTGCTCAATATGTACAGAGAGAGTGTGTGCCAAACCACAGGCTCAGTAAATGCACTGGGAATGTAACTTGCAGTGTGGCATTCAAGATTCCAGCTGCTCCTATCCATTCATCTTCACCACCCCATTACCCACCCCTACCCAGAGTCAATCAGCATTTCATGGTCACTGAGCATGCTCAGTCCTCCCTGGCTGTCTTTGGGAGGCCCACTTCCTCTTTAGCCCCCCCCCCCATCTTCTACAAACCCTGGAATTCCTTCAAACCAGCTGACATCTCCCTCTAGTTTATGGGTTTGGGCTACATGAGTCTTGGCACATTGCTGGCCAAAAAACACAGGTAAAGAAAGGGCATGAAAATCACTAACTCTTTGGCTTTAGTGTGGTTTTTATCATTTGACACATTGCCCTTGATCTGATGCTATGGCATGTTGAGTAAAGAGCAATGCAAATCTACTAGGAGGCCTGATCTCTCAAAGCCACTGTGATGCATTTTATGGCTGAAAGGTTTATGCAAAACGTTGGTTTAACAAAGTTATATTCCCTTTAATGATCTTTGTAAGACTTTGCAGAGGAGATAATCCAAATGAGGATCCACAATAGCAGGGAAAAGGAAGGCACATTCTTCTTGCTTCAGAAAAAAACAACCCCCAAGGAGTCTTAAGTTTATACATATACAAAAAGCAAGTGTATTGCGTATATACACAGGTGAGCATATTTCCAAAATAAGCAGTCAGAAAAGGAAAGGGACAGATTTCTCTGTTTCGAGGAGCCAAATGACCTCAATAAATGAATGGGGCATTTCATCAACAGAGCTTGCGGACACACATTTTTGAAATTTGATTTAATGCTGGTGGGAGGAGGGGGGTCACAGAAAAGCCAAGTCAGTAATTAGGAAATATCATACATGCAACTTTATGTTTCAAAAATACTGTGTAACTGCACCTGGAAGAATATGCACATGCAATCTTCTGGGCTAGGATAGGGCTTCTGTGTGAATTAAATGGCACTTTTTGTTTTTAACCCATGGACACGGGTGGTGCTGTGGGTTAAACCACAGAGCCTAGGACTTGCCACTCAGAAGGTTGGCGGTTAGAATCCCCGCGAGGGGGTGAGCTCCCGTTGCTCGGTCCCTGCTCCTGCCAACCTAGCAGTTCAAAAGCACCCCTAAGTGCAAGTAGATAAATAGGTACCCCTCCAGCGGGAAGGTAAACGGCATTTCTGTGCGCTGCTCTGGTTCGCCAGAAGTGGCTTAGTCATGCTGGCCACATGACCCAGAAGCTGTATGGCGGCTCCCTCGGCCAATAAAGCGAGATGAGTGCCACAACCCCAGAGTCGGCCACGACTGGACCTAACGGTCAGGGGTCCCTTTACCTTTAATGGCCAGCCACAAAATAAAAACATCCAGACTTAAATCCTAGCATGCAACCTGAAAGCTCACACTTTCAGTCCGTACAGGGAATTGATGGATTGAGCTTGATGGATTAAACCACTGGCCCACCTGGTCTAGTATCCTGTTCTCATAGGAGTCAACCAGATGCCTATGGGAAGTCCAAAAACTGGACCTGACAGCAACAATTCTCTCCGCACCTTTGCTTTCCAGCAACTTTTTGCTTCATTGATTTGTTATAGGGTCTATGTTTGCATTTAAAATGCTGTGTGGGTTATATTCTCTGCAAACACGCCTATCTCTCTCACACATATTAGAGCAGATATATAGGCCAAAGGGAGGAGTCACTGTAGTTTTACAAGCTTTTTTGGAAGATGTGAATCCTGATTTGAGGTCAATGGGCTAGATTTGAACTGGCACAACCAGTTCTCTTTTAGCCTTCTGGCTACTCTCCCTTGGCTTTTGTTAACAGGATTAAATATTTGTGAATATAAGCTAATTAAGATGCACAAATAGACAAAAGGAATTTCCTCCTCTTCCCCTGGAAAGACATTAAACCCATTTGTAATCGGCACAATTGCATGCTTTCCGTCAGATATTACGCTGTCCATTTTCAGCTGCCCCTCTGCACACTGATCTATGTGTTTAGCCTGCAGTAATTAGGAGGTGGCAACATTTTTCTCTGAAAAGCTTCATTTGCAATTTCTGCAGATCAAGGCTGCTATTAAAGAGACAACCACAGAGGACAGTTGGAAAGCTGCCATTTCTACTGAGTTCAGAACCAGACTTACCGTATTTTTTGCATCATAACACTCACTTTTTTCCTCCTAGAAAGTAAGGGGAAATGTCTGTGCGTGTTATGGAGGGAATGCCTACGGGTGGCATGCCTACGGATTTTCCTCCTCTAAAAACTATGTGCGTGTTATGGTCGGGTGGGTGTTATAGAGTGAAAAATACGGTAATTTCCTGCAACTATTATTGCTTATACCATTGTTGTAAGTTGACGGTGCATTTGTGGCATCCCACAGCTCATTTCAGGATCTGACCATAGATGTTGACATGTTTTAATCTCTCTTTTAAAACTTGCTAACCTTTTAATTATCCTTAAATGTTGTTTCTAACTGTTTTTGTTGACAACTGTAATATTTCTTGTAAACTGCCTAGAGGTTTTACCTGTGCTTTTTTTCTTTTTTTTTTAAAAAAAGTTTAGGGGTACTCTCATTTTGGCTCAATAAAATCACCATTTTATAGTTCAAATCGGGAAAAATAAATACAGTAAATGGACAAAATTACAAAGATTCACAAAATGTTTAGGGGTATGCATACCCCTGCGTCTCCCCAGAAAAAAACACTGGGTTTTACTACAATCAAGCAGTGTATACGTTTTGTTAAATGAAAAATATGTTAAGTACCAGAAAAATCTTAGAAAACAAAAGTAAATCCTATTGACCTTGTGTTATCTGACATATTTTTATCCCACCTTTCCATAGTAATCAAAATAGCTTATGTTGTAATTAAAAACAAAACTATACAGCAATATATGTATTAGGGAATAAACACAGGAAGACTGGGAACTTGCCCACAAGTCTGTCAAACTTCAGCACTTTTAATAAGGCTGACTAGAATTCATTATTTTCCATTTACGATGATGAAATTAGAGAGACAAGGATCCCATGTGGAAATTTTCAAATCCCTCCACGTGCTTTCTTGTCAGCGCACCAGCCTGCAGGGGTTTCAATCCTTTGCACACTTTCCTCGGAGGAAGCCCACTGAAAACTTACATTCGGAAAGTATTATTGTACCGGAAGTGGATACAACGCTCCGTTTTAATCTGCCCGCGGCTGTATCTGCGAATAGGTTTTTTTGGTTTTCAACTCATTTCGCTATTTACTGAGGTTGCTCATACTCGGGAAATGCAGAAAAATAGCACAGTGCAACCCGATCTAACGTTAAGTTTTGCACGAATTAAATCGTACTCAGTTACCAGGGACTTCCTCCTAGGTAAACGTGCTCAGGACGGCGGCAGCCCGTCTCTCTGCAAGTTTACTCGGAAGCAAATTCCCTCCGAACTCCATGGGAAATAGTGCCATTGAAGAGTACTGGAAGTGCGGAGCTACGGGGGAGGGACGGCTTTTGCCCTCCTTCAGGCCTCGGGCTAGGCTGCTAAACCAGATCCCCTCCTTGCGGGTTTCCCGCCCCCGCGGGACTACCCACAAGCCCCATTGCCCGGTTTCTGGCTGGCTGCCCGTTTCCTACTGATTAACCTAGAGGTGAAACCAGGCTGCTGGCAAAAGCGGCCGGGCTGCGACTTCAAGGCCGTTTGCTGAGCATGCTCCGAGCTCTACCCGCTGCGCCGCCAGAGGAACTGCGCGGAGAAGCGGAAAGCACGAAGCATGCGTGCGGGGGCTGGCTTGGGTCGGCTGCTGTGGCTGCCTTGGGCGCTTCAGTGCCACCGCTCTTCGTGCAGGAGAGGGACGCCGGCGCGGCTTCTGCAGCCGTGGGTGCTGATCTGCCGCTCGCACGGCGGCCTCATGGCTCAGTACGGCACGGAGCAGCGGGGGCAGCTCCACTCGCCCGATTTCCGCCTTTACTTTAGTAAGTAGCCGCTCGGCAGGACCCGCGTGGGCAGCGCCAGCGGCGACGCTTCCTTCGAACGCGCCGGCGTTCTATAGAACGCTGCTGGCACATTCGCTTGCTTTCATCTTTGTTACATGGCGTTCTAGGGCGGGGCTTCAGCGCCTAGCGAAGACCCGCCCCTCTCTCTTCTCTGATGGGTGAAATTTAAGAGCAATTAAATAATAATAATAATAATAATAATAATAATAATAATAATAATAATAATAATAATACAGGGTTCTAGGGCAGGACTCGGGGTTGTTCCGCCCCCTTCCCTTCTGATTGTACTGTCGTTCTAAACGCGTAATGAATTACCGGGCGTCCTAGAGTGCTGTTTAGGGAAAGAATCCTTTCCCGGTGTCGACTGGTTATACAGTAATTTAAGATCCTTTGCTGGATCAGATCAGAGGTTAATCTAGTCCGCTGTTGGCGTTTCCTAGTGGGGGAGGGGGACAGTGATTCATTTTCGGGTGCCAACTGGAATCTGCCCTGGCGAGGCTCAAGCTTTACGTTATAATTAAATTACAAAAATCAAAGCCTGATTCAGAATTTGGGTGCGTGGCCTGCCTTGCACCTACAATCACTTTTCGCATGCCGCAGTGACAGGAGACTCGGTTCGTAACTCTAACCTGTGGATCTGAACAACTGATAACCCCACAAAGTACAAATAGCAAACATATTGCATGCGGGGTGCAAGTAGTGTAGAGCCAAGGCCACTTGTAAGCATCCTGGAGTGTGTATTGGAGAATAAGGCCATCTGGCTACTAGCCATGTTGGCCCTGCTCTGCTTCTGCAGTCGGAGACAGTACACTTCTGAGTGTCAGTGGTTGGGAACTGCAGGACGAGGGAGTGGTCTTGTGCTCTAGACCTGCTTGCTGGTTCCCCACAGGTGTCTGGTTGGTCACTGAGAATAGGATGCTCTACTAGATGGGCTATTGGCCTGATCCAACGCATGCAAGAATCACACATACACATCAGGCAGATTCTTCCATGATAGCTTAATTCTGAAGCAGCCTGTAGCAGTGGGGTGAAGCATCAGTATGTACAGTACTGGAGATCTTCAGATGCAACCAGCTTTTCCAGTTTGGAAACCATATGTGGACTGCCCATGTCTTCTTCTTCTTTGGCGAGTAAGATTGTCTTCCATAAACACGGTTTTAACAATGAGTCCGTAAGTGACTATGGAGGCCAATTCTGGATCCACATGTCCTTCCACAGTGGGGACATTGGTTTCTGGGCGGGATTTTATCACGGTGTGGGTTTGCCAAGTGTGCCTTCCTCTTAGCATGTTTCTCCCTTACGTCCTGAGTTTGAGTGTCTTCAAAGCCAACGACACCTTTGGTAAAGGCTGTTCTCCAACTGGAACGCTCGCAGGCCAGTGTTTCCCTGTTGTCGGTGTTTATACTACATTTTTTTAGATTTGCCTTGAGACAGTCTTTAAACCTCTTTTACACTTTCCATTTTTAAGTTCGGAATAGAGTAGTTGCTTTGGAAGACGATCGTCAGGCATCTGCACAACATGACTAGTCCAACGAAGTTAATGTTGAAGAATCATTGCTTCAACACTGGTGATCTTTGCTTCTTCCAGTACACTGATATTAGTTTGCCCATGTATGATGTATGTGCATTGCCGTGCATGACGTTTGCACGGGTTTTGCTGAGTATACCTGTGCTAGGAAGTCTTGGCCACAGCTAATAATAGTTTCCACTGTGCAATGAAAATAATAGGCCCTGCTTGTAGCTTGGGGCCACTGAGAACAACAAGTTCTCGCCAATCAAGCTCTTATCTTGGCTTTGTGGGCAAAATCCCCTGGTGAATGCTTGTTATGCAGGTCAGCCCTCTGTATGTTTATTCAGAAGTCAATTCAGTGTGCCCCGCTGCTGAGTAGACATAGAACTGAGTTCCTAGGAAGGCACACCTTGAATGCTTACTTTTCTCATCGTTGCAAAGCGTGCCCGGTAAGTGTTGCTGCATTTGCAGAGCAGATGTACAGCAGCCCTCGTGGTTAAAAAGTCCCATGAGAAGACTGGGGGAGCCATAGCTTAGGGATGGAGTGCATGAGTTGCGTGCAGAGAGTCCCACATTCAACCACCAACATCTCCATTATAGTATCTCCTCCCTTGCAGAGGTGCTATAGACTCGCAAGCAATGTACTATAGACTCACAGGTACTGTCCCAGTGTTGACCTAGTGACTAGCCTCCCATGAAGGTAGCTTCATACATTTATATGTAAATCTCCTCTACCATCTGATGAAATAAATCTGCATAAGCACACACAGCAGGTTAACCACGGCAGCAACACCTTCCTATAGCATGTTAGCGGTACAGTTCTTTGTGATTTACTCACTGTTTGTAAGGAATGATCCATCAAATGGTGAAATGTGGGCAAGTTCTAACACTGGTTGCTAGTCAGACAACATAGGATCTGCTACCCTAAGGTTACCAGATTTTTTTCAATGAATCTGGAGACACTTTTCAACTTCAATTGATTTTATATGGGGACTGATTTGTAAATCCGGGGACTGTCCCCAGGAAACAGGGACGTCTGGTAACCTTACGCTACCCTATTATCTAGAAAGTTAATTGAATTAATTGAGTTTTTTATCATTGGTTTCTTAGATCTGAAAATCATAGTGTTGAGGTGTTTTAGGTATGCTTGAATGTATATTATTGCTTACTGACTGTAGAGCAGGAAAGCAACCCAGCTTTTAAAACAAGCTGAAAACTAGTTCTCTGCCACGATAACGTGAATTGTTTGTACTTTGAAGAGGAGGTGGTTAAAACTGTATTGCCAGTGTTTTAGCTGAGCAAGCAGAGTTTATAGCTGAATAACTGCAAACTAGTTTTTTGTACCAGTAGAGATACAAGCAATTGTATACACTGCCTGTGTGTTTGTGCTTATAACGTTTTGTTTAATCTTGTAGAGAATTCAAAGGGAAAATACATTTCCCCATTCCATGACATTCCTCTGTTTGCTGGATCAAATGAGGTAATTAACACATGTAACACTCTTTATTTGTTGAAATTGCTGGAAGTTGAGATCTTTTAAGGTAAGAATGAGTCTTTCACTTTTAACCTAACTAGTTCTATAGTCATAACATTTTATTGTCAGGGGAAAAAATCATTTCAGCCGAAGTTTGATTTCATCCACATCTCATCAATTCTGAAATTATCAGTGACATTTGAGTTGTGATCTTGTTCTGGTAGAGGTCAGGAGACCTCATTAATTGCAATGGCCTGCTTCCTAAAGCAAAATTCACAGCAATGTGTGGTTACCATCCTTTTTTGCATTCTGGGTTCTTTGGACATTATTTGGGCTAACTTGTATGGTCCACTTGTTACTAAAATCCTCATGGTCATCTGATGTACTTTAAATGTGAGAAGCAAAAGTGAATATTCAGTACACAAATTTGTTACGCCTTAACTGCGTTATGTGCTTTTGAGAAGGTATTTTTTGTTTTGGGCAGAAGCAGTCAAAGAAGCACCAAGTCTAGAATTATTTGCAAGAATTGCAGTAATGAGGATTTCCTATTCTGGAAGATAGGACAGTCTGCCGATCCATTCTTTATTTTTTTATATAGCATTTTATTTTTACAAGAAGAGACCAGGATAGTGCATTCTATAGCAATCCTCGTGATTACAAATCATTACAAATTCAAAGATCAACACATCTCGGGGATGGGGAACCTCAGGATGCATTCCAGTCAGGCAAAATCTCTCAAGGTTTGTGCAAGCAGGAGTGGCCTAAAGGTCATCAGATAGAGAGACCTGGAGGGATGCACTTGGGATGCAGGTTCTCCACTTCTACTGTAGATGAGTTGCTCATTCAACAAATATCCACAACCTTTAAATAACTTTTTTTGGGGAGGAAGGTGTTGAGTCTAGTTAGCAAAGTCACAGTGCCAGACCTATTCACAGTAATTAGCCAGCAAACTCATAATATTTTTGAACACTCTGGTGCTGAGCTTGACACCCGCATTCGGTAGTCACTTTATCACTTGGCCCCATTTTTTAGACTTGTCTCTTTACGAGTTAGCCTTGTGTATTCACTGATTTTTCTATTTTCCTGTGCAGGATAAGGAGATTCCTGCAAAGAGATCGAAGAACAGTGAAAGTGAGGTATGATCACGGAGCCCTTTATTGAGATTATTTGCTATACCTAGTTTTGCAGGGGAAGGAGAAATGTGGGGGCCTTTTTAAAACTAAAGGCAGCTGTCTGATTGTTCTCTGATGTGTTCAGTTCCTTGCCTTCAAGCCAGGGTTGAGGAAAATTAGGGTGCAATAATTCTGGGCATCAGTAAGAGGATTTTGTTACACTTCTTGTCTTGTGTCCACTGTATGGTCTCAATTAACATTCATACATTTGAGCAAAGCCTGTGCTTGTCATTGCCACCAGTCCAGATGGAATTTAATTCGTATTTCAGTAGACAAATGTTTCAAGATACAAATGTCATCACTTGAAAGTTCTCAGATACCCTTTTTGTGTCTCTTTTAACTGGGCAACTTTTTTAAAAAAGTAAATCTGTCTGCCTATAGCAGGGACACCCAACTTCCAAGACACTGTGATCTACTCACACAATTAAAAACTGGCAGTGATCTACCCCTTTTTGGGGGTTCAGGTCAAAGTTGTTGAGCTTTTCTTAGGGAGAAAAATCACGTTTTTTTGGGGGGGACGACAAGCCTAAGTAATACATGGAAGAAGTTGCTCAACAAGAGATCACTAATGAAACAGCCTCGCAGCAGGAGCTCTGACTTCCGTTCTAGGGATCTGGAGGACGGGGGCGGGGGGAGGGGCTGGATGGATGGAAGAGCTAGCGATTGACCACAATCTACCAAAACCTCCTGGGGATCAACCAATAGATTGCGATCGACCTGGACATCCATGGCCTATAGCAATATTTTTCTGGAAGATAGCTATACAGTGGTACCTCGGGTTACATACGCTTCAGGTTACAGACGCTTCAAGTTGACTGTACCATTACAGGCCAGGGTGCGTGTGGCTGTGTTCATGTGTGCTGTTTTTGAACACTCTTCCACCTAAAAACTCCGCTTCCTTAAGAAGTTTACCAGGCCCACTCTGTCAAATCTGTAAAAATAGCTATGACATGGTTTTGTGGGACAGCCTTGCACCAGCCATTTTGCCTATAGCAATCATGAAGGACCATTCAAAGTTTCAGATTCCCCAGTGTTAAGTAGGACTGCCCATGAATTGATGATTTTTTTCTGGAACTTCATTCTGCTATCAAGAACTTTGTGGATTAATTTGCCATGCTGGTCATCTAGTTTATCATCACAGGCGTGGGCAGAGATTCTCACCTGAACTCTGGCTGGTCACATCACTGATGTTAATGTTACGTAGAGAGGGAGGGGGAAAGTGTTGTGAGATGTTGGTGTGGTGCAAACATACCAGCAGGAGCACCAGACTAGCTTTCCCAGTATGTCTGCATTTCATGACCCTCACAGCTGCCTCTTCCCCTCTACCTCTCCATAAACAGCCATGACACTACCAACCAGAGGTATAAATCTATGCAATCATCAGAATCGCTGTATTTGACCAAGCAGTTTCTTCCACTGATGCCCCATGCAAACAACTCAGATCTGCCTGTCACTTTCATCCTGTAAGGCAGTCTTCATGGTCTATGGCTGATGTTTGCCAGATGTAAACATCCCCCAAAATTAAACAATTTATTAGTTTACACCACACTTTGTCTGTAGATGTCTATAGATGTCTATAGATGTTTCACAGAGCCCATGGAAATACTGATAACCAAGGTTCTACCTAAAACTACAGTGGTACCTCAGGTTAAGTACTTAATTCGTTCTGGAGGTCCGTTCTTAACCTGAAACTGTTCTTAACCTGAAGCACCACTTTAGCTAATGGGGCCTGCCGCTGCCGCCACTCCGCCGGAGCACGATTTGTGTTCTCATCCTGAAGCAAAGTTCTTAACCCAAGGTACTATTTCTGGGTTAGCGGAGTCTGTAACCTGAAGCGTCTAATCTGAAGCGTATGCAACCCGAGGTACCACTGTATTTTAATATTGTATGGTGTGAATGTGGTCTTTGTTTGGAGGTGGGCCGTACTTGCCAATGGGCTGCTCTAACCATGTTTAGGAAGGGGAGGGACTGTGATGAGCGAGCATGAAGTCTTGAGGCTGGCTCCCAGCTGGCCAGCCATTGCCAGCAGAGAGCTAGCGCTGTGTTTCCTTTGACCCTGAAGAGTATGATAATAACCATGGTTGCTCTGTGCTCATTCTCTGTAGATTTGTGTGTTTCCCATTAATTTCTTAGTTGTTCCTTTCCACCCGCTTTTTCTTCTTCTGTTAAGGTTGTACTTAACATGGTTGTAGAAGTGCCTCGCTGGACGAATGCTAAAATGGAGGTAACCATGGACAGCAGCTTGCAAAAACGTAATACAAGTGGAGCTTGGCAAAAGTTTGTGGCAGTGCATCTTCAGGCCCGAAAAGGATTCTTTTGATGAGAGTATAAGATATATAAATTGTCAACGGCTTGAACACACCACAAACAGCATTTTAAATAAAGCCTCCCTTAAATGGAAAGATGCATTTAATATCACTTGGACTGGCATGTCAAGGGAATTCCCTAACCCACCCCAATATTTTTTATCACCATAAACAAATATGTTCAATGTACTGTTTCCTTCACTTTGGGAGATGGGGCAAATATATAAAGCTTGATGCTTTGTTGTGTTGTACGCTATGGGGATAATCAGTTGAATCATTTTACAGTAATCCTCCTTTCCCCTTCCTTCCCAAATCTCTCCTCTCCATTTTGCAACATGTTCCAGATTGCCACAAAGGAGCCATTGAATCCCATTAAGCAAGATGTAAAGCAGGGCAAGCTGCGATACGTGGCAAATATCTTTCCCCATAAGGGCTATATTTGGAATTACGGGGCCTTCCCTCAGGTAATGTGGTCCCCCCCCCTCTGTGTGAAAGTTTTCTGTCGTCTCAGTAAAGTCTAGTCATAAATCTTGTAATTTTTTATGAATGCAAAGTGGTTGCATGGAAAACAAAGGTGTTCAGGAGCCTTGTGCATTGGCTAAAGGGCTGGGGAGACATTATGTAACAATATTTGCCCATTAGTTTTGAGAAGTATTTAAAAGCAGAATGTATGTGTTCCTGGTAAAATAGTCATGCAGGCTCATAGTGGTCTGATTCATGCAGAATTGTAGAGTTGGAAGGAGCCACAAGGGTCATCAGTGAAGGCGTCTTTTGCCCAACATGGGCCTTAAACTCAAAACGCTTCAGATTAAGAGACTATCATACTGCTAAACAATGGTTTATTAAACTATGGTTTACTAAACCATGGCGTAGCATCATGTGTGAACCCAGTCCAGTAGCTTAACTATGGTTTATCGACTATGGTTAAAGGTTGCCCATTAACCAATGTTTGTAGCCGATTTATAAAACTTAGGTTACATTATCCTCATCTTAGCATTTTGTGTGAGACTGGACCTACTCCTCAATTACGGTTAAGGAGTTGTCATGTCCCCAAAGCTATAGACCCACAACAAAGAGCGATTTTCCTGGCTTTTCCTCCTTAAATGGGTGAACCTAATAAACCAAGATTTAAGTCATTGTCTGCCAGATGTTTCAGTTTTAACTATACTCTATTAACTATGGTTATCCTTAATAATGGTTAACATGAACCATGGCTTAATGTTATGTGTGAACCAGGCTAATGCCCAGGGGTTTTTCTGCATAATGCATTTATGTTATATTCAAAACTTTGGGCAGATGGTGAATAGCATCAAAGTGGAGGTGGGACAACTGCTGGCCTATTGTGCCTATTATGAATCTGTTCCTTAGCACTGATATGTCATTCATTATATTTTTGCCCAGGACTTTATGTCAAAACACACACCCCCATCCTGATTATAGCTTCACAATACCTTATAAAAGAGGGCTGTTACTTTTCTACAGCAGAGTGAAGATTTGATCCAGATCTCTACCCTAGCCAAACATCCTGTAACATGTGCCCCTCACCCCCAGAAATTGTTGGACTTGAACTCCTACCATACCTGACACTTGGAGCCACACATCATCTGGAGGGCCACAGGTTCCCCTGTGTTATTTGTTGGTGACACCCGTATGCCGTGGTCTCAAGGGAAATGAGAGCCACTATTAAACCTAGTCGATGCAAGAAGCATAGCTCTTTATTTTTGGAATCTTTATAACCTGTACAGACCAGTAATAAGGCAAACGTTGATCACCAGAGCTGAAATTTGAGATCTTTCCTTGCTTCCAACAGACTTGGGAAGATCCCAATCACAAAGAAGATAGCACAGGATGCTGTGGTGACAACGATCCCATTGACGTCTGCGAAATTGGTTCCCAGGTCTGTGTTAACTACTTGCTCTAGATTTTAATCTAATGTTTCAGCCATTTATTTTCTATTATGAAGTAGGAGAATAGGCCGCAGCAGTCCAACTGGGAGATAGGGATCAAAACCTTAGTTTAGACCCGTGGTAAAGGTAAAGGGACCCCTGACCGTTAAGGCCAGTCACAGATGACTCTGGGGTTGCGGCGCTCATCTCGCTTTACTGACCGAGGGAGCCAGCATACACCTATTTATCTACTTGCACTGCATGCTTTTGAACTGCTAGGTTGTCAGGAGCAGGGACCGAGCAATGGGAGCTCACCTCGTCGCGGGGATTCGAACCGCCAACCTTCTGATCGGCAAGCCCTAGGCTCTGTGGTTTAACCCACAGCGCCACCTGCATCCCATGGTACCTGCAACCAAATATTGCAGAGTTTCATTTTAGCTATACAGGGTTCTAGCCAGCTAGCTGTAAACTAGCTGTGAATGCTCAAAGAAGTCCAGCAAGACATTTTCCTTCTTCCCTCCTGTTTTCCATTTTCCCATTCCAGATGACGCTTTACGCTCTGTTTCCAGTAAGCATCTGCAATGAATAGGTGGTGCTTGCTTGTTTTTTTGCACTTCTGCAAACCTTGGGGTTCCCTCAGCACCCTAATACCTCTCTCAACCCCATTTTAGCTCTAGTATTGTTGGTACTCACCACTTGAGTTTGCTATTAGAGGGAGCGATGCTCAGACCTTGGGAGATGAAACAACACCACTGATGCAGTAGAAGCACGCTGGAAAATTAACACGTCTAGGAAAGAAACTAGGACATAGCTGAAAAAAACAATTGTGGAGTCTTTCCTCTTTGCAGTACTTTTCTAATTCAAAAACTCGTTTTCTATGCTTTTAAGGTTCGAACTCTCGGTGAGGTGGTTCCGGTGAAGGTCCTTGGAGTTCTTGGTCTTATTGATGAAGGAGAAACTGACTGGAAGGTCCTTGCTCTCAGTGTGGATGACCCAGAATCACAGAAGATTCATAGTAAGCATTCTTAACCTCCCTGTTAAATCACCCATTGCACCTAATCTACAAATATCCTGTGTTTTAACTGTCATTGTTAGGAACCTTGAGAGTTGTGAGGCTCTATAGAGCATTGAAGATTGCAAGCAGAACTTTCTCAGCTTGCCCACCAAGCTACAATTTGTAGTGTTTGGGGTCAAAGCCATTGTAGCTAAAGAGGTTAAAAATTGGCTTGAGTTTGTGTTTATTAGATCTGAGTTGCTTTGTGACGTGTGAAGGCATTTGAATTTGTAACACAGAATCTTTTAATGGCGTGACTCTTTCCAGTATATATAATACCCATCAGTATTGTTACTCTGTTGACGTTTGGTACCTTAAAGACTAAGATAATTTGTTATGGCATAAGTTTTCATGAACTGGGTCCACTTCTTCAGATGGACAAAGCGTTAGCCTGAGTTACATGTGGATGCAGGTGAGAATTGTAAACAGAATTGTAAACCGGAGGGAAATGACACGTTTAAAGTAAGCACAGTGATAATCGCAAGATTAACAGCTGCCATTTTTATTTGGAAAACGTATCTTTATTCTTTTCAACCTGAAAGCAACTTCCTCCAAGTTTTTAAGGGACTCCAGTCGGTCCACCAGTTACGACATTTTATGGACAGGGATGACTTGGCCCCTGAACTTCATGCTCTGGATTATTGCAATGTGGTCTATGTGGGGCTTCCCTTGAAGACTATTCGGGAACGTCAATGGGTCCAGAATGCAGCAGGAAGATTTCGGCTGGGTTTCTATCTAGATCTCACATAACCCTTATTTTAAAAACAGCTACACTGATTGCCAGTTCTTTTTGGGCCCAATTCAAGATGCTCTTGTTAGTGTTTAAAGCCCTAAACAACTTAGGCCTGTCTGAAAGGCCCTCTCGAGGGACCATCTTGATAGTTCCTGTACCTTAGGAAGTCTGGGGATGGGTGGCTTGGGAGAGGGCCTTCTGAATGGCAGCCCCAAATTGTGGAACTCTCTCAGAGGTGTGTCTGGCACCTTCATTGTACAACTTCTGGTGAATGCTGAAGATACACCGCTTTACCCTGGCTTTTTGACACTTGAGGTGTGTATATTGTTAGAGCCCACCTGGTTTTGTGTTTGCAACCTGTTCTGGGACCTATATTATTGCTATTAGTGTTCAGTTCTCCAGGTTTTTTTCAGGTGCAAAACCAGAACCATTAACGTACTGTATTGGTTCTCCACAGATAGTGTTTAAATATGTTGAGCAGCAAGGAAGATTTATGAATGCATTGGAGTGTATTTGAATAAACATTCAATATTGAGCAGCTTGAAACGTGTGTGAGCTCCCTTCCCCCCGCTGCAAAACATTGCAAATGCCTTTATATTGTCTGATGTGGTGCTTCCTGTAAATGTTTAGAAGATGTCATTAAAAACATATGTCCTCTTCCCACAGGCTCCCCCCCCCCCCCGATTGCATGCTGCAAATTGGGTGTGTTAGCTTTGCTAGAAAAAGAAAAAGGGAGAGGGGAAATGGCCACACGCGCATGTGGAGACACACACATGCACACAAAGTACCGTATTTTTCGTCCCATAGGACGCTCCGTCCCATAGGACGCACCTACTTTTTGGGAGGGGAAATAAAGGAAAAATTTTTTTCCTTTATTTCCCCCCCAAAACCAGGTCGGGGAACAGTGGGATGGCGGTGCTGCGCCTCCCGGCTGTCCCCCGAGCTTGTGGGGCTGGCCGATGTCTGCCCGGCGCGAGGGGCGCTCTGCTTCAGGGCGCCCCACGCGCCGGGGGGCAGGCTGCGGACACCTGCGCGAAGCACGGGGCGTCCTCCGGAGGGCGCCCCGTGCTCCGCGCCTCAGGCTGCCGCCCGCAAGCCTTGCGCTCCCGGGGGGAGATCCCCTGGGTGCGCAAGGCTTGCCGACACCTGCACGAAGCACGGGTGTCCTCCGGAGGGCGCCCCGTGCTCCACGCTGCAGGCTGCCGCCTGCAAGCCTTGCACGCCCGGGGGAACTCCCCCCGGGCATGCAAGGCTTGCGGCTAACTTCCTGGAGCCTGGAGAGCGAGAGATGTCGGCGCACTGACGCCTCTCGCTCTCCAGGCTTCAGCGAAAGCCTGCATTCGCCCCATAGGACGCACACACATTTCCCCTTCATTTTTGGAGGGGAAAAAGTGCGTCCTATAGGGCGAAAAATACGATAGTTATGTACAAATTGTTTCTCATGGTGCCAGTCCCAGTAGAGTTGCGAACTGGCATTCAGTTGCTCAAGGCTGCTTTCATGCGTTCATCAGAAACATGCACCAGTTCACATTAGTGATCCAACTAGCCTGGCGTTGTCTGTTTTGACTGGCACCAGCACTCCAAGATCTTGCTGGGGCTGAGGGGGTGGGGAAGGAGCCCAAAAACATCCTGAAAACTCCTCCCCCTGGTCTTCACGATCCTTTAACTGGTGATGCCAGAGAAGAGCAGTGGCTCCGTGGTAGATGAGATGCTTTGCGTGCAAAAGGTCATGGTATCTCCAGATAGGGTTGGGAGAGATCCTGGTCTGGAACCCTGGAGAGCTGCTGCCATCCATTGTAGACAATACTGAGCAAGATGAGCCAGTGGTTTGACTCTGTATCAGGCAGCTGCAAGGTCCACACGAACCTTGAATCTCCTGTGTGCTCTGCCGCTGAATGATGGTACTTCCTCATTATGGAGGAAGAGAGTCCATTATTCACCTTGGAGGCACTTTTAGGCTTGCCAGGGAGTTGTGTGTGTGAGTCATAACTCCCTGCTGCTCAGTGGCATAGCATGGGTTACTAGTGCCCAGGGCAAGGCAAGTATCCTCAGCACCGCTCGCTGATAAGCTGGAACAAAGGGTCAATAGCTCACAGCGCCTTATGAGTGTTGGGCACGGCAAAGAGCGGGATGGGGGATTGATCAGGAGTGGGTATCTTTCTGAAACCCATGCAGAGGGTGCCCAAATCTGCTCCTCAGTCTACCCATGCAAACATTGGGAGATTTTCTGTGTGAGGAGGAAAGAGCGCTATTTTTTATTTTTATTATTACTACTTTCTCTTTTTTTTCCTCTTGAAATTTTGCTCCCCCTCGAATTTTGCACCAAGGGCAACAGCCCCCCCACACTATGCCTGTGCCGCTGCTGCCTCAGACAGAATTGAGCCATCATGTACAAAGCATGCCTTATTCTTTCGACAACAGTGGAGCGGTAGTTGCTGTGAAAGTTTGCTGCAAGATTCTTCCTGTTGTGTTCTAGTGAGCCTCCATGCCAAATCAAGAAAAAATACAGAGCTTCTGTCTCTCAACAGGGCGATGATGTACCTGTGTAAATCGGTGGAACTGCCTCCTGAGCTGCCAAAAAGGAGCAGTCTCTAACTCAGCCTTTCTAAGTCTTTTGGACTCCAGCTCCCATCAGCCCCAGTCAGCATGGTCAATAACCAAGGATGATGGGAGTTGTAGTCCAAAACAACTGGCAGGCACCAGGTTGTGGCAGGAGAACCTGCGGCTCTCCAAATGCTTTTGGACTACAACTCCCATCTCCCCTGGCCGTCAACTATGATGCCTGGGACTGATGGAAGTTGGAGTCAAACAACATCTGGAGGGTGTTCCCCATCCCTGATTTGGAGTGCAAAACCAGTGTAGTAAATTACATAGACTTCCAGTGTTGGTTTTCAGAATCAATTGTGTACATTTATGGCACAGTAACTGAAATTATATACAATGCACAGTATCTGTTGTGCATCCAGAACTCTTTGCAAGCAGGGACTAACCCATAACCCATTGACTTTAGATTTACAGAAACCTCCATGCACTCACTCACAGAAATGAATCAAATTGTTTCTATTTGTAGGGTGTGTTTTATTGGAGACCTTGCAGGTGTCACCTTGTAGACCAGTGGAAGCACTTGCGTGTACATTTAGACCCGATGGAGTTGGGGCAAATTGGGATGTAGCGCTATTTTGTGTATAAGTATAGATACCTGTTCTTCTAACCCTTTGCAGATATTGATGATGTCCGGAAGTTCAAGCCAGGTTATCTTGAAGCTACGGTTGACTGGTTCAGATTATATAAAGTTCCCGACAGGAAACCAGAAAATCAGTTTGCTTTTAATGGCACTTTTAAAGACAAGGTGAGGTACTTCCTTGTGAAAGATGACGGATTTGCTAATGGTTCTTGTTGAAATTGTACTCTTTGGAATAAAACTTTCAGAAGAGTTCTGGAATCTCATGCAAAAAAGGGGTGGGAATCTCCAGATAGAGTAAACTTTTATTTGTGTTAAAAATGTACACCTGATATTTCACCTTTATAGTTCCATGCTCAGCTATGGAACAAAAAGTATTGAGCCTCACCATGTAGGAATAAAGCAGAAGTAGTTAACACACAGGGTGCGGGCCAAATCTGGCTGGCCAAGCCACAAGAAGTGACCCTCCAGCCCTTCCCCTCTCTGCAATTTTATCACTCCATTTTGCCAGATAATAAATCTCCCTGTCTCTCTTGCTGAGGGTGATTTTTTTATATATATAAAAGAGCTCTTTATCTCCCTATGGAGGATCTCTGAAGAACGTTCTGAGTGATCTTTCGTCTCTGATCTCGGCAGTCATCGCCACAAGCGCTGAGATCCGAGATAAGCCCCTCTACATCTTCTGTAAGAGTACAAGACAGTGTTTTCTTCCTCTCCAGTGCTGGCGTGTGAGGAGGGTTCAAACCCTGCCTTTTTCGACAGATCCATTGACGGTGATGGGAAGGCTACCAATGCTGACTTTGACTATGTGCATGTGCGAATATGTCTTTGTATTTGTGTTCATACGCAGGTGTGGAGGTCAGAGGGATGGAACAACTCACCTTCGAGGAGATTACTTGATACTTCTTAGTTTAGGGGGAAAGGCAAGCAAGGCAAGGAGCATAACAGAGATGGCATGGAGAACGTGGAGAAGGTTTTCCCGCCTCTTTCATAATCCTTGAGCTCGGGGACATTCAGTGAAGCCGAAAGCTGGAAGATTTGGGACAGATAAAAAGAAAGGACTTCTTTAAACTATTGAACTTGCTCCCACAGGAGACAGTGATGACCGCTATCTTAGAGGAGGACACAAATTCTTGGAGAAGATGGCCTCTACCTACCCATGATGGCCATGCTGTGCCTCCTTAGTTGGAGGAAGCAGTGCTTCTGAGTACCAGTTGCTGGAAGTCACAGGAGTCCTGCATGTAGCTTTCCCACAAGTCTCTGGCTAGCACAGTAGCCTAAGGCACAAAGAGGGAAGAAAAAGGTTGGGGGTAACGAAACTCTTATGTTGGGGGAGGTCCAAAAAAAGACCACTCCCGGATTCTGCTAGCGATTGAGCCAGACATGAGCTTTGGAGCTCTTCACTGTGAGAACAGGATGCTGAAATAAATGGGACATTGGCTTGATGCAGCCGGCCCTTGTGGTCAGCAGTTGTCAGGGTTATAAGCAGATGTCAGGGAACTGCCATCGGCTCAGAGGCGAGGAATAGAAGGGCAGTTGTATTACAGGGAGCCCACAAAAATCTTGCGAAGCAGTTCCCTTCCGGGGAGGAGGAAAACCCCACCTCTAGTGGGGAAGAGGTGCAAGGACCAGAGGATGCTGGTGGGAGCCTTAACACCGCTTCTGGGCAAGCCAGACAGGAGGGAAACACGCCCTTGCCATCGCCCATACTGCGCAGTAGCCTAAGGCGCAAAGAGGGAAGGAGAAGGTTGGGGGTAACGAAACTCTTATGTTGGGGGAGGTCCAAAAAAAAAGACCACTCCCGGATTCTGCTAGCGATTGAGCCAGACATGAGCTTTGGAGCTCTTCACTGTAAATAGTTTGCACCAAAATAAAACCTGTAAAACACAGGTTTGGAGTCCTGCCTGGTTACTCTTGAGCAACCGCAACAGCCATCTGACAGCAGATTTTGAAAGATTGTGACAACAGCAACTAGAAAGATATCCAGTTAGTCTTGTAGACAATTCTGCTGTAACTTAGGATGTTTTGGAAGAAAACCCACCTTGTCTTCCCAGTGCCTGTGACTTCCAAATAATTGCATGGTCGTTTGAAAGCTTCCCTTTCCTGAAGTGCATTGTTGTAAGCTCGTTGACGGTCTGCAGTGTTCTCCCTCTTTGAGGTTGAATGAAGCTCCCAAGTCTCAGTTATATTCTCAGACTGACCTTAATTAGACACTTTCCAGCTGTTTTACTGAGGTCCAGGGAGGGCCGTTGGCATTTAAAAAATTAAGCATCTGCTGAAAAGCTTTGCCTAGAGCAGAGCCAAGGCATGAACTGAATTATTTCACTCTCTGTTTGAACTGGCTTGGAGAGGCTTCACAAAACGGTTCTGGGAATGCTAAGAGGCTTTAGTCTTTCCCCAAATATGGCTTAGTTCCCATGGCCTGCATGAAGCATAGCTGTGCTCAGGCCATTTCATTCTTATGAAATGCGCATTCTCATTCCTGGTGTGTTTCACCCCCCCCCCTTCTACTTTTTTGGGAGCAGGTCAGTGTTTTGTTTGGAAGTTTCCACAATGTTTGGTCTGAATTGGGGGAGGTTACAGCTTCTTATTTTTAGAATGGAAGTGGCTTAGCAAATGTATTGGGACCTTCCAAGCTCTTGTTCAGCCTGTAGTCTTTTTTTTTTTTTAAATGAATATTTATTAGATTTTCCAATTTTATATAAACACAAAAAAAGAAAAAGAAAAATATTAAAAACAATTCAGTTTCAATAACAGTTTTTCAATCACATATTTCTTTGACTTCCTCATACCTCCCCTTCTTGTTCTCTAGTTCACCTTATTAATTCAGCAAATCCTAATCTCTTGACATTCCTTTTAAAATAAAACCTTATTTTCCATTCAGCTTTTTTTTAAATTTAATAACATAAACCATTATAATCCCCATTATCTTTATCATAACAGCTAGTCCCCACCAAAGTTCAAACCAACATCTTTTCAAAATTCATTAATTTTATAATATTTCTGTAGATAATCCTTAAATTTCTTCCAATCTTCTTCTGCTGACTTTTCTCCCTGGTTGCGGATTCTGCCGGTCATTTCTGCCAGTCCCATACAGTCGATCAACTTCATCTGCCATTCTTCCAGAGTGGGTAGATCCTGAGTCTTCCAGTGCTTTGCTATAAGTATTCTTGCTGCCGTTGTAGCGTACATAAAGAAAATTCTGTCTTTCTTTGGCACCAGATGGCCGACTATGCCCAAGAGAAAAGCCTCTGGTTTTTTCAGGAAGGTATACTTAAATATCTTTTTCATTTCATTATAAATCATTTCCCAGAAGGCCTTAATCTTTGGGCACGTCCACCATAGGTGAAAAAATGTACCTTCAACTTCCTTACATTTCCAGCATTTATTATCGGGCAAGTGATATATTTTTGCGAGCTTGACTGGGGTTATGTACCACCCAGCCTGTAGTCTTAAGTGTTCTTTGAGTTCCTGTTTTGTTTTGCAAATCATACAATGTAACATTGATTTTAAAGAGGGGGTGGAATCACACCTTATTGTCATTTTTTTAAAAAACAGGCATTTGCTTTTGAAATCATTCAATCCACCCATGAGTTCTGGAAGGCTTTGCTTCACAAAAAGGCTGATGGAGGCGCCATAAAATGGTAAGCATTCACTTGGCACCCGGATCTATTGAAATCCAGTGTGAATTAATGCAAAATTGACATGGATGGCTTTTATTACAGTGGTTCCCTTTCTGTTCCTGAAGATCACTTCTGCGTACTGCCTTTGTTGGCAATTTCACTTAAATAAAATAATCAAGTCACAACCGCATGAGCCCCGCAGATTATTCAGTAATTAAACCGTAGTAACGGCTCAAAAATAAATTGGCCTGTAATCTCCCACTTGTAATTTTGCTCACAAAAAAAGAGAGAGGAAAACCTTGGCTTTTACTTGAGGATATATTGAGTTCCTTGACTTTGCTCATTCTAGGGCCTCATCTGCACCAGAGGTTTAAAGCACTATGATGCTGCTTTAAACAGTCATGGCTTTCCCCAAAGAATGCTGGGAACTGTAGTTTGTTAAGAGTTGTTAGGAGGCTCCTATTCCCCTCACAATTCCCAGAGTTCCCTGGGAAGTGGGGTTAATAGTTAAATCCAGGTTGAATCCTGACAAGACAGAAGTACTGTTTTGGGGGGACAGGAGGCAGGCAGGTGTGGAGGACTCCCTGGTCCTGAATGGGGTAACTGTGCCTCTGAAGGACCAGGTGTGCAGCCTGTGAGTCATTCTAGACTCACAGCTGTCCATGGAGGCACAGGTCAATTCTGTGTCCAGGGCAGCTGTTTATCAGCTCCATCTGGTACACAGGCTGAGACCCTATCTGCCCGCGGACTGTCTTGCCAGAGTGGTGCATGCTCTAGTTATCTCTCGCTTGGACTACTGCAATGCGCTCTACATGGGGCTACATTTGAAGGTGACCCAGAAACTACAACTAATCTAGAATGTGGCAGCTAGACTGGTGACTGGGAGTGGCCGCTGAGACCATATAACACTGGTCTTGAAAGACCTACACTGGCTCCCAGTACATTTCCGAGCACAATTCAAAGTGTTGGTGCTGACCTTTAAAGCCCTAAACTGCCTCGGTCCAGTATACCTGAAGGAGCGCCTCCACCCACATCGTTCTGCCTGGACACTGAGGTCCAGCGCCGAGGGCCCTTTGGCGGTTCCCTCGCTGCAAGAAGCCAAGTTACAGGGAACTAGGCAGAGGGCCTTCTCGGAAGTGGCACCCGCCCTGTGAAACGCCCTCCCACCTGATGTCAAAGAGAAAAATAACTACCAGACTTTTAGAAGACATCCGAAGGCAGCCCTGTTTAGGGAAGCTTTTAATGTTTAATAGGTTATTGTATTTTAATATTCTGTTGGAAGCTGCCCAGAGTGGCTGGGGAAACCCATCCAGATGGGCGGGGTATAAATAATAAATTGTTGTTGTTGTTGTTGTTGTTGTTGTTGTTATAAACTACTCTGGGTAACACCAGCTTCTTATGTTCCTTCCTGTTCACGTTTTCCGTCATAGCACTTGACAGTAATGCCCCAATTGTTGGTAATTCTGTTCTGTTTTCAGCACCAACACCCAGCTGGATACCAGTCCATATTGCTGCAACGAAGAGGAAGTGCAAGCTATTGTGCAGTCTGTAAGGGAATTTTTTTACATCCCAATTCTTAAATGTATGTCATTAATTGAAGCATAAAATTTCCAAGTGTGCAGCGAGGTGTAAAACAGAGGAAAGGCCTGACTTGAAAATTAAATGGAGAACACAGGTAGGGTGTTTGGGTGTGATGGAGGGAACGGGGGACTGGGAATCTAGGTGGCAAGGGGTAAAAATATTTCACAGCTTTAAGTACTGTTTTATTTACCATTTCTCAATCGGAGTAATTCCATTACCAGTCTTCTCAATGCAGTGAATGCATTTCTCTCTTTACTTATTTCTCTGAAAGCTCCATAATGCTGGATTTTCTATCTCACTAATACTGAGGTGGACCATTTGTATCTCGCCTACTCAGTGTGCTGGCTTTGATTTGCCTGTTGTCATGTGCTACTAGCACTTAAAGCTCATTGAGTAGCAGCAGTATACTCTTAATCACAAAGAGCATACTTTATTGCCTTGTGAAATTCAATGTATCTTGCAGGAAAAGATAAAGTGTGTGTGTGTGTGTGTGTGTGAGAGAGAGAGAGAGAGAGAGAATTATTTAAAATATTATTTTCAGTCCATCCACATGTTTCCATTTTCTTTTTTAAGAACACAAAAACTTAAGCAAAGGAGCTAAAAATATCAGAGCCTGCTTTTATCCTAAAAATAAAGCCTCGCGTTCTGATCTGTTTATAAATGGGCTTTGCCAGCTGCAATGATTGCATCAGTTACATCGAGAGTTTTCCGCCGCCCCCAGGAGTGTTCCCAGCTATTTAGCCAGCTGATTTTTAACTATTAATGCCCTGAAGTGCCCATTTTGTAAACTGAGTCATGGCAGTTGCACAGATGCAGCCCGTACAAGGAAGCTCCTGTTTTCTATGAAGAATCTAATCCAAGCTTTCAGAGACGCTTCTTCCCCCACTTTTGATTACAGCAGAATGCATAGTGCATGTTCAGAATGTACAGCTCATGGTTTAAATGTGCTGTAAAAGTATGGTGCCTTTCAGTGCAACCTTTTTATTAAATGAAATGTATGCTTGTTTGTTTTTGTTTTGTTTTGTTTTTAAATCCCTATGCAAAGTCAGCCCCTTTTTGTGTGTGCATGAGCTCTTCAGCTCAGCCTCCAAATTGCTACACCCTTCTTCAATTAACCCTAAGTGTATGCAACTGAATTAATTGCAAGTTCTCCTTTTGTTGACCGCTGCCTCCCCTTCCCTAGTTTCCCCTAGTGTCAAATTTTTGATTTATAAGCTTGTTGGATCGCTTTGCATGTTGGTGATGCAAAGTAAATACAGCAGACTGTTCTTTCTGTAGATTCCATCCCCCGCAGAAGACTATCCTGTTTCCAAAGAAGGTAAGACCCATTTTCCAGGTGTCTTCATCCCACAGCTGAAGCCTGCCTCTCAGCCATACATGTGATAATTTACACTCCTTGTTCAATGTCACATACAGTTTTGTTCTAGTTGAAAGCAATATGATTGTGAAATGGTGTCCTGTGGTCCTATTTTCTGTGACCATTCTTGAGCAAGTAGGATACCCCCCCCATCCCCAAAACACTGGAATGATGGCATGAGACGTTTGCACACCACCTCTAGAACTGGAATTCTTAAAGGAAATTCAAAATATCTTGTAGGAGGTTTTATGCAACTTAACATATATTATTATATCAGCGTCTTTGCTCCTTCTTGCTACTTGTAAGCATTGGTAACTGCTGGACATCTGTTAAGCATAAATATTTAGCAGATCTGTGAGATCAGGTTGGCACAAACTTGGGGGGGGCATCTGCTAGAAATTAAAAACATGTCTGTTTCCCTGCCCCTTTATGCTTGTTCCTGATGTTATGCTTTATGTTCTTAACATTTTCTAAGTTGCTTAGAGAAACTTTCTGCAGCAAGCAATTTATAAACTGAACGAATGATTATATATTGATTCATACACAGACAGCAGTGGTCTGTGTGTGAGTATTCTGTCCTTTTAAGGAACAGTCTAGTAATGAATAATATTTGTTCTGTTTTTTCTTTTAGTTGATAAGTGGCATTTTCTCAGGCAGTGATCATGAGCATTCCCTGAAGTCAGTCTGTGCCATCTATCTACATCTATCTATCTTCTTTACACACATTCATTTACTCTCTCTCTTTCACACACACACATTTTTTTTGAAAATATGCAAGAGAGTATATCACCAAATGGATTCTAAAGATACAAGTCTACATGTGCTGTGCAAATTTCTATCATGTAAATAAAAGCGGTGATTTTACATTCTCTTTGTGGTATTGTGTGTGCGTGAAATTTTAGATTGTTACCTAAAATACACTTTTAACCAAGTCTACCATTAGGTAATAACTGCAACCTCCCTATGTGTGCTTTACAAAGCAGATTGTGTTTTCCACCTTGCCCCACTTTTATTTTACTTTTTAGACAGAGCAATTAGGACTATTGACAAACATTGCCTTCTCTGAGCCTTCGTTCACCATCCATGCCCCCCCCCAAAGCAGTTATACCCAAATGTGCTGGCGTAAATAACTCTGAAACAGCCCTGTCACAAATTTTGCACTTTAGTACAGGCAACTCACCGATTTGTGCACAATTACGCACGCAGCGCCGAACCCAGAAGTGACCCGAAAATGTCATAAAGATGTCCCTAAAAGAGTGGAATGGGGGCAGGGCAGGACAGGGTGTTTTCAGACTTTTTCAGTGGGTTTCCGATTTCACACAGTGACCCGGAACGTACCCCTCCCAACACACTAACGGGAAGTTGTCTGCAATTAAAATTTTAGTTTCGTTTCAAATATGGCATAAAAATGTGTTTTTATTCCTTGTGAATTTTTAGCTACGAAGGTGAAAAAGAATGAGTGTGGTGTAATAAAGAGTGTTGGACCTGGGAGGCCATGGTTGAGTAAGGAATCGAACCCTGATGCTCACTGAGTGAATTTGAGCCAGTCACTGTCTCTCAGCCTGACCCTACCTCACAGGGTTGTTCTGAGGATAAAAATGGGGAGCCATGTACCCCACCTTGAGCTGAGGGGGGGGGGGAGCTAGTATATAAATATGTTCGAAGTAAAGGGCACTCTCCAGTCAAAAGCATTTTAAAACCACTGATTTGAAAGGAAGTGTTGGACATGTTCTTAAATATTTCCATTGGAATATATGTGCCACAGCAGAGCTACATATGGACTATCAGATACCTTTTCTTAGTTAATGCAAACAATTAAAACAATTGTGCGTTCCTGACTGCACAATTGACTTTGATTTTGTTTACGTAGCCTGGAGTTGAAAAGTAAGTTCTTATAAAGATTTGTGGCTCAGTTTAGGTCAGAGTATGCACCTAATAAATACTTGCTCTAAGAAGGGCTTCATTGACCACCAGTGCTTGGGTGGTCCTGACCGAAGTGAATGGAATGTGTTCTACATTAAATCAACAATAAAGTCAGCCGGACGTCTCTGCAGCCAGTGTTCTGTACTTGCCAGTTATTTACAGGCTCAAACATCTAAACAAGACAGAAAAGGGTGGAAAGAACAACTTGCTGGCATTTCTCTGTAGAATGGTGAGTAATGAAATGAAGTAGACTTGAGGAATTGCCTGAGGAAGAACTGAGAACCGTAAGATGTCTTGTGATGTGTGCGTTGACCTGGAGTTCTGAACATCTGTCAATGGCCACTGTTTAACTAGAATAACCGGAGGTTACACTGGACTCAGAGTTCAGTTATGTCTTATCTGCATGCAACAATGGGAGTGTTTGCTTTAGTCCACAAATGAAGCTGCCGTCTGCTGAGTTGATCTATCTGGCTCAGTTTTCTCCACACCAGAGTTTCCCAAACTACAACTCCCATCAGCCCCGTCAGGGATGATGGGAACTGTAGTCCAGCAACATTTAGAGACCCAAAATTGGGAAGGCTGGTCTACACTGAATGGCAGTGGCCCTCCAATCTGAATTCAGCAGAGGTCTTGCTTCTGGTTTTTGAGTCTGAACATGCATGCAGGAAACCACTTACTTGGGGAGATTGGCTTGTTCCTGGGCTACAAGCTGCTGGTGCCAGCTGTGCCCTTGACTTTTCCCTGTGTAAGAACATCATCTCTCTCTCCCCACCCCCTGCCCATAAGTAACCAAAGAATGCACAGTTTTCAAAGAGACCAGGAATCACTGGCATCCTGTGTATTAATGACATCATCCACAGGATCTGTGTAGATAAACTAAATGATAGTTCAAAGGTTCATTGAAGTGGAGAGATGGGCACTAGCAGCTGCCCTATTTACTCCTGATACATTACATCAATCTAATTTACATCCCAGGAAGAATTGCCAGCAGTTCCCAGAGCCAGAGGGGCCCCAGCCTCCATGAACATAGCAGGCTCTGATGTGTAGGGAGCTCCAGGAGGCTGAGGCAGGCAAGCGGCCGCAGCCCAGCTCCCAAGCTGGCCAGGTGGGGCTTGCTAGCTCTGGGAGGAGGGGTGTGATTCCCCAGATGGATTAGGCTCAGGACAGGTGAGGGTCACATGTCTGATCAAGCCCAGATGCTGCAATCAGCAGGCAAAGCACAAAGGGAAGCAGAGCTGAAGTGCTGTGTCTGCTCAACTGCCCACGTTGATGGACCTTGGCTTGGAGGCTGGTGGACCTCCGTGGGACTGTGCTTCAGGTTTGACTCTGGACTGCATCCTGACTGCTGGACCTTGTAAGAAAAACACTGGGGCCTGATTTGGTCAGTGGAATGTTTGGTATCTAGTGGGCGGGGCTTGTGTGTTATGCTCTAGAATTGGCTCCTCCCTTCAGGCTGTTCCATTAAGTTTCAGTTAAGAAACTTGTCTCTCCTTGTTTCTTGCGTCAGACTTTCCTCATATCGTTGTATTGAGTTTCTCTCATTATGCTATTTTTGTTATTATTAAAGCTTACGGGGGTTGACATTTATGTGAGCCACTTATTTTTCTCAAAGAAAAAGCAACTCTGCTGAGGAAAGGTGTGGAATACTCTAAACAGCACTAGTGAGGGGATATTCCCAGTTTGCCAGGAGGGTTGGTTTTGTTTTGAGCTTGGGATAATGTCATTGCATATTATTGTAGCTTCTTATTGTGACCTACCCTGGGCTATACTACCCTTCCTGTAGGAAGGGTGGTTTAGAGCTAACTTGACTGAACTAATGTGGTTTCCCATTGGCATGGCAATTTGAGATTGTACAGTCCAGGGCGGACTGTACCACTTGCTACTTGTGCAGATTTTGAATGGCCAGCCAGATACTTTCTATGGAATCAACTCACAATGAGTGGTAATCTAATGGGAGTCACATTTCAAGTGACCCTTTGCAATCTATGGACTTTCAATGGATTTACTCAGAGTATTACTAACCCTAGATACTGCCCAATGTGAGTACAGAATCCCACATCCTTCAAAGAGTGATGTATACTTCAGAAAATGCATACACTTCAATATCTCTATTGAATATATATATGTATATGGAAGTTTTTAATGTTTGTTGTTTTACTGTGGTTTTATAATTTGTAGGAAGCCGCCCAGTCTAGCTGGGCCAACCCAGTCAGATGGGCAGCATATAAATAAGATGTTGTGGTGGAGTTTTTCATTGTTACCGTTTCTTACACTTTCTCTTGTGACTTTTGGAATAATTCATTATTCTTCCACAAACCAAGCTTAAAGTCCTCCTCATAAATTGCTTTGACCACACTTAAATCTGTGGTTTCCAAGATCCTTTGAGTGCACATGTGCTTACAGTCTAAGAAGCAGCTTGAGTTGGATATCTGTTGTTGAAATCCCCTGGTTGAGTTGTCCCGTTGAGCTGCCAAAGAGATCTTAAACAGCTTTCCTTTTTGGTATCTGGAAGGCATCAATCAAGGCACTTCATTCAGAAAGAAGACCCAGGGATTGCGGGAAGGGGTTTCTCTCTCTGTGTGTGTGCGTATGTGCGCACAATGGGATGTTTTGTTCTATATCTTTCTTTTTACAGTTAGCTTCAAATGACTAGGCAGCAAATGAATGGCTATTCTGTACCGTAGGCAACTCTCTTTGCATTAAACCTCATCCCAGATGAGAATCAGTCCTGTTTTTACTGAGTTAGTGCTTTGCCAGCAAGCACGTAATTCTGGTGAGCTCGACTTCCACGCAAGCCAAAGCGGGACGATAGGTGGCATCATTAGAAGTCGGGACGAACTAATTTGCCATCTCCCTTTTGCCACTGCCAAGTCAGCAAGGCCACTTTTGCTCTCTCTTTTTGGAAGCGCATTCTCCATTTCTTATTGATGCGGATAGGAGTTTGCAGGCCGCAATTACATTTTCTTTATTGACCACCTCATAACAAATCAATTCAAAATTTGCCTGGGCTGTCAGTTCGGTGATCTGAAATGACAGAGGTGAGCGGCGATCATTGTGACTGAGAACTGAATACCTCGGGGTGTCCAATTATAACTGCGGAGAGAGGAAATTCAGAAAAGTCATTTTAGCTTCCTTTATGTTGGCCCCCGAATGAGCAGCTACTCCGCTCCTTTCAGGTTTCACAGTGGAAAGAGCATTAATGGCAACGCTGAACAATTTTGGATTCTCATGTTCAGGAGGTCGAGAATCAATGCTTCTTTCCCCTCGCTTCGACTAAAACAAATTTACCATCCATGCTGTGCAGGCTGTTCCCATCTATACCTGCTCCGAAATGGCAAGAGACAAAACTGCAATAGTTTTATATATGAATGTTTCTCTTCACGACCCCCCCCCCATAAAGTAGACTTTGTGGGTAATGCACAGTGGGAACAAAAGGGGGGGAAAGCAGGGGAAAACCTCAAGCAGGAGCAGGCACCTACTTTAAAGAGGGCTTGACATTTAGCAACAACATGGGGGTCTCAAATATAGAACTACAAAGGGAGACTGTAGCAGGAATTATGAAGTTTGAATCAGGTCAAGGGGCTGCACTCACATGGTAGGTTATTCCATTTTCCAGAAAATCATTATTTTCCATCTTGGAAAAATTTCAGTCAGGTTTTCTGGGATCTTTACAACATGAGATCCAGCCATTCAGAGATTGGTGAGATTCCCTAGCAGCTATTTCATATACCCATAAATTTTGTGGTTTTATAGTTTGGTTATATTCTGTGAAACACCCTGAGGCCTCTGGGAATAATAATAATAATAATAATAATAATAATAATAATAATAGGTTGATTATGAACCAATTTTGTGCCTGCTGGTCCGTATTGGCTGGCTCATGGCAATAATGTACATGTGGCAATTTTGCATAAAGGAAGAGTAAAAAAAGAAATAAAAATCTAACCTTGTTTATTCCCCCAAACCAGGCTTCCTCAAACTCAGTCCTCCAGATGTTTTGAGACTACAATTCCCATCATCCCTGACCACTGGTCCTGCTAGCTAGGGATCATGGGAGTTGTAGGCCAGAAATATCTGGAGGGCCGAGTTTGAGGAAGCCTTCAGCAAACCTTCAGAAGTTCTGCCAGTCAGGAGTCGGACCCAAGCAGTCTAGTTTCCAACGACGCAGAGAACAGGATTTCCTATAGTCATCATGCCATGCCACAATTTATTTATTTGTTTTAACCTGACATATGATGTGAAACCCTAGAGGTGTTTCGAAGGTGGCGGGTTCCAATCAGATCATTATTAAATTCCAAAAGGATTCAAAGTGTAACAAGAACGCAGCCTTCTGCAGAGGAGCTGAAGAATGGCTGACTGTTGCAGCCGCACCCCCTCCACTCTCAACCTCACCTCTGACTCTCTTCACACAATAGTGCTCTGCTCAGCTTATGTTTCCACAGAAAAGCTCTGCTCCAGAGATGGGGAAAACTGTGGCCCTTCAGATGTTGTTAGACTCCAGCTCCCATCAGCCCCAGCCAGCATGGCTAAATGGCCATGGATGATGGGAATTGTAGTGCAACAAAGCCACAGGTTCCTCAACCATTGTTCTGCTCTCAAGGCGTAGCAAGCTAGATGCTGCAGTCAGGGGCTGAGTCCTAGAGATGGACATCTCCCTTTCCTTTATCAATTAGCCTTGATTAACTAGCCTTGATCAGAACTTCAGGGTTTGCTTGTTTTACGTGTGTCTGTGTCTGTCTGTCTGTCTGTCTGTCTGTCTTAGCTCTCTCTTGGCCAGTCTTAGAGGAAAGTCAACTTTCGTCCCAGTCTCTTGATGTCTGAAGTTCTTCTGTCCATCAATCATCTACATATTTTTGATATCTTTCTTTGACGAGAGACGAAGCCCTACTCAGAGTAGACCCATTGAAATTACTAATCCTCAGTCATATCCATTAACTTCAATGATTCTCCCCTAGTAGGACTAGCACTGAATGCCACCCAACGCATTTTTTTGGTGTTGATATGCTGATATCTGTCCATGCTCTTGTCTTTAAGGAACAAAAGTAGTATTTCAAGTTGGAGTGTTTTAAAACTCAGGGCTTTTGAAAATTTGAAATTACCACATTTTGTTCTCCGTGACATTGACATACATTTTTTGATTGCATTTACAACCCACTTGGGCAGATCCCAAAATACACAAAGGGGGGGTGGAGATGTATATATAGGAGAACTTCCTTATATATATTTTTAAAACCCCCTCCACAAGTCAACAGAACCACTTACTATATAGCTACCCAGTAGAGGGAGCTCAAGTTTAATTGTTAATTATTTCCTTTAGAGTTGTATTATGGAGGAACAAGTTTTATTTGCCATGATTTGTTTATTTATACTTTGGCAATGCATTTTTAGAAGGTTGCGTTTTTAGGTTTCAAAGGTCATGGCAATTTATGTTGAAAGTTTTAATTATGAATGTGTACCTCTCTGAGCTCTCGGTTGGGTGGAGAAGCAGTATAAAAATAAAATAAATAAATACACATATCCTGTTTGATTTAGTGCGCGCGCACCCACCCACCCACCCCTTTTGGAATATTTGAATTTCTTAAATATTTTTCTACTTTTAAGTTTGTTCAGGGTTCGGGTATGTTTCTAAGGAAAAGCACTGTGTGGTGTCTCATGGGGTGGTTTAACTCTGGCGTGCAGGCAGCTCAGTTGGTTTTGCATTGTCTTTACTTGTGGAAAAAGTATCATTTGGTCAGAATGACTTGATTCTTGGCTAATTTGTAGTTGTTTTAGAAACAGCGGCTACAACATTCAAACTCCCTTGAATGGACTTCCGGAGCAGATTACGTTTGAGAACCAAGATAATAATAATAATAATAATAATAATAATAATAATAATTATTATTATTATTATTATTATTATTATTATTATTATTATTAATAATAATTTATTATTTATACCCCGCCCATCTGGCTGAGTTTCCCCAGCCACTCTGGGCGGCTTCCAATCAAGTGTTAAAAACAATACAGCATTAAATATTAAAAACTTCCCTAAACAGGGCTGCCTTCAGATGTTAAAGAGAAGATAGCTGCTTATTTCTTTCACATTTGAAGGGAGGACGTTCCACAGGGCGGGCGCCACTACCAAGAAGGCCCTCTGCCTGGTTCCCTGTAACCTCACTTCTCTCAATGAGGGAACCACCTAAAGGCCCTCGGTGCTGGATCTCAGGGTCCGGACTAAACGATGGGGGTAGAGACGCTCCTTCAGGTATACAGGACCGAGGCCATTTAGGGCTTTAAAGGTCAGCACCAACACTTTGAATTGTGCTCGGAAACTTACTGGGAGCCAATGCAGATCTCTCAGGTGTTATGTGGTCCCGGCGGCCACTCCCAGTCACCAGTCTAGCTGCCGCATTCTGGATTAATTGCAGTTTCTGGGTCACCTTCAAAGGTAGCCCCATGTAGAGCACATTGCAGTAGTCCAAGCGGGAGATAACTAGAGCATGCACCACTCTGGCAAGACAGTCCGCAGGCAGGTAGGGTACAACGGTACAACTCTTTTTGCTCTGGCCTGAGCCAAGAGTCTTAAATTCTTGGATCGCTAGCTGAGAGATAGGGACTCAGGTCTGGAGGCCAAATGTGGTTGCTGACTCTCAGGGTCTTCCCTAGGCCAACCCCTCCCCAGCCACAACCTCTTTCCAAAGGCCAGATTCCTTACCCGCCCCTTCAACTCTGATAATGAAGATGGGTGTGAGAGCATGTGTAGAAACTATCCTAATGGACAAATTTCTGGCTTTGTCCACTTTTGGCTTTGATCTCGCCAATCACAGGCCGGTGGCCCCTAGGAGGTTACTTGGAAGGGAAAGTGGTCCCCCAGGCTGAAAAAGCTCCTCCTATAGGTGGACAACTCAGTCAGCAGAGCATGAGACTCTTAATCTCTGGATTATGGGTTCAAGTCCCACACTGGGTGAAAGACTCCTGCATTGCAGGGGGTTGGAATAGATGACCTTCGTGGTCTCTTCCAACTCTATGATTCTGTGAACAAGACATGATTCCACAAGACAAGCACAGAGTGCATTAAATAAATATAAATTTTATTAAAAACACCCACATTTCAGCATTATCAGGAATGATATAATAAAACAGCTTTTCAAATAACCTGCATTCATTACATTACAATACTTACAGTATTTATAACCACTCTCAGATTTTAATGGACCAAAAAAAAAAGCCCCTTTGAAAAATGAGGGAGAGTTTCTTTAAAAATAAAAACAAAAACAACTCAAACAGTAGAACATAAGCTTAGAAAATGCACGTTTTTTTAAAAAAGGTCATTATCTTAGTGTCAAACTGTTAAAGTTTCCTACACAAAAGTTAACCACTAGCTTTAAAAGTGAACTTTTAACCCCACTGTGCGTCAATCAAGATGAAGGGAACAAATCATTCAAGTAAAGTTGACACCACTCAGAAGTATCTTCAAGTATGGCTATAGTCAACCTGATAATCCTATACAAGCAATGTTATGTCTGCTCCCCCCTCCCCCCAGTTCACTGAGGCAGGGTTCTGTACATCAAAATTACAACTTTTATTTACAATACATATTTCTCCTCCCGGCCCCACTCCCCCTTCCCAAATCCCCAAACTAAGTTTTCTTCTGCCTGCAAGCAATTTGGCAAATGATGGGGGTTGGATACAAGCCCCCCCTTCGGCATGTGGATGGGGTCTTCCACTCACAGAAGGGATGCCTGACACGTTGCATCAGAAGTACCACAAGAGAAAAAGGGAACTGAGCAATGTTCCTGCACCTTCTTGCAGAATTAGCAGCACCCCTAGCTGCTCTAGAACTGAGCATGGCACAGTGTTGAACTCTCCTGCACAAACATGTGCAGAACAGCTCTACCCAAAATGTGCATGTTGCTCATGGTTCTTTGGCAGGGCCGGATTTAGGTTTGATGAGGCCCTAAGCTACTGAAGGTAATGGGGCCCTTTATATGTCCAGCTGTCCTTTGTCAACAACAAATTGTCACTGTTTTTTGTGTTGATATATGGTAATTTATGGACCTAATAGGCATCTAAAGCCATTTGCACATAACAAAACATGTATTTTATCAAAGTAATTGATATA
Organism: Podarcis filfolensis; assembly: GCF_964270895.1. NCBI lineage: Eukaryota > Metazoa > Chordata > Lepidosauria > Squamata > Lacertidae > Podarcis > Podarcis filfolensis. The sequence goes on from NC_139610.1 coordinate 55,293,070, forward strand.
GAAATGAGCAAACCAGTGATATTTTAGGGAGCAGGCTAGCAGGCGGGGCCCATTATGTACATCATAGGAGCCTACACAACACAAAACACTGTTGCTGTATGTAGGTCTTATTTTATTTGTTTTTTTATGTTATATTTTGGAAATGTACATCCAGGTTTTTTCCTTTAATTTTTTTGGGGACCCCCAAGAGAGTGGGGCCCTAAGCTATAGCTTGTTTAGCTTATACGTAAATCCGACACTGTTCTTTGGAATCCAACCGAGAACCTGTTTTTAAATCGGCACTTTTCGCCTTAAGTCAGCAAAGAAATGGTAAATGGAAAAACATGATATTACTGGAAGATGGTTTGATTAAGTGGATTCAGCAGCTCCCATGTGGAGCTCCACACAAGCAAAGGCTGTTTGGTTTGGGTTCAATGCAATGTCGAGAATCATCACTGATGAGGTTTTTCTCAACATGCAGCAAAGCAGAGCAGCCTTGGCTTGTACTGAGGTCTCCGAGATTCACCCAGCTTTGGGTGATTGCAGGGATGCTCATTAATTAAAGTTGCAAAGGTTAAAGATTTGTTTCCAAGTTAAATATTCAAAGGACTTGTATTTACAGTGTGGTGTTGGCAGTAGAATGAGGAGGGGATGTCTCTAACTGCAGTTCTCCAACATCCAACGGTGATTATAATGCTGCTTTTAAAAGGCCAAATTCAGGCACTGGTCCTGTAATGGTCAATATTTACGTTGGCCAATTACACACAGTGCTATCGGTGGGACAATAAAATGTATAGAGTGAAGCAGCAACTTGTTTCATGGGTCAGGGTCTTTGCCTCATAATATATTGCCCAGCCAAACATTGAGGCATTAGGTCTGCATTTTTAAAAGCAAGACGTCCTAAGAAGAACATTGCTGGATCAGACCAACATTAGCCAATCGGATGCCTCTGGGAATCCTAAAAGCAGGACATGACTGCAAAAGCCCTTTCTCATGGTGGGTCCTCTTCAGCTGCCTGGAGGCAGCATGGAGTCACCTTGACTAGAAGTAGCCGATTATTCTTCATAACATTGTCTAATCTCCCTACTCGCAGCTCCTGCTCCCGCCAATTAACTTTTAATCTTCTTGGAAACGCACAACCCTCTAGCAAATGGTCAGTTGCCAAATCCTTGCCTTCACAATAGGAACGAGGAGTCTGTGGCTAGCTCCTATCTTCCCTAGCCCACATGGGAGTTGTAGTCCTGCGACAGGAGGGGAACGAAGTTCCCCCCTCCCTTACTTTACAGTTTCCCTTTTGACTGCTCAGTGCATTCTACTTTCCACTTTGTGATTGGAACATACAACCCCTCCCAGAAGAAAACAGAGTTTAAAACGTTAAAACACTCTCATCACTGTATAAAGGAGCGGATGAATTTACACAAAATATAGCTTTAATCGCCATCAGTACATTTACAAGTATTAGAGAAAGATAAAGATTGAATCCTCAAACAATAGAATAGAATAAAATAAAATAAAAAACCCTCAAGGATAATATTTTGATCAACATTCACAACACATTCACACACCCTCGCACAATATTCTCTCTCTTGCACAGACCCTCTCTTGCACACTCACTCTCACCCCTACTCTCTCACACACTTGGATGATATGTTGGCTTACAAAGGAGATCATGAGCTGATATATCCCTGAATTTTTAGAACAAAAACATTAAAAAGTCGAAGTTCAAGTTATACTTGCTATAATATCAAGTAGCGAGTGAGAGAGAGAAAATATCTTGTTTTTCAAAGAATCAGGGGGGAAGAGAGGGAGGGGAAGGTGATATAACAATGTTATAAGCTTCCGCTCCCAATTTAACATCCTATTGCCAACTAGTGTTGAGGTATATGACAAGTAGGAACATCATTCAAACATTTTAATGTATTTTTAGATCACATTATATTTTAATAGCAGGCTGAGTAGCACCGTGATGTGAATTCAGCTCCAAACCCATATATATATATCTATGTATATATATATATATATATCTAGATATATAATAGATTTATATTTATATATTTGTACAGTATTAAAATACTAAAGCATTAAAAAAAATTGTTTACAAGTTAAGTTACTTACTATACATCTCTTTTGCTTGCATTTTGTTTAATACAAATTACCAATTTAAAAACCCGCCACAGCAAGCCAGCTGCCTGTTCTGTATCCTTTTCCCCCCGCCACCGACAGAATCGCACAGAATAACCCTGTATCTCATGTCTTGATTCTACTCAAGCCTTCCTAGCGAAGATGGGCACCTTACACTGAGCAGTGTGACGTATACTGTAACATAAATAATCCATTGAACACCTCAGTCTGCCCAGCTATTTGGAGAACTTTTATGGATCCTTAAAAAAAAAAAAGTAGACTAAACTACACAATTATCAAGTCTAACCCATGCTGTTAATTATCCAAAGCTAATATTAAACAAAAACAAAATGTATATACGATTTGAGGGATACACTCGTCATCATAATGGTAAAGAAAAACATGTTCACAGTACAGCTGTGTAAGATGAGCACCAAGGAATTGGAAGATTGGGAGGGGGGGCAGAGTGTGTTGTAAAGGCAATGCCTTGCATCCATTCAACCCAAGCGTGATTCTGCCTTTAAAAGCGGATGTTCCTCTTGTACACCAGTAGATGTTTAAGTAAGAGGCTTATCTACATAGTCTCAACCCCTATTTTTAGTGGGGGGGGGGAGGATGCTGCAGGGAAAGGGATAATCACTCCTCCGCTACTTCTCAAGATTGAAATTGCCCCTCCCATTTTTATTTTTGAAAAAGCATAGTATCAGGGCTCTTCTACATGGATTTGTCCCAAAGATAAAATAAGCTTCTAACATGTTTTAGTACCCCAGTGGTGTTTGCCAATGCTTCAGGCAGACAAAGTACTTTTCAAGCACCATTAAATAAAACAAAACAACCCCACACATTTCTATTATTTTTTCTCCTTAATCAGGCCTTGACTTGATGGATGCATTCAAATGAGATCCAACAGAGCTTATATGGGCATGCAGCCTAAGGGCTATTGGGCTGAGGGGTCTTTCTAGATGACCCAAACCCTTGATTTTTGCCTTTATCACTCAATTTACTTAAGTCAGCAGTATGCTATTCCGTCTCTGCACAATAGATTGTAAGTCTCCTTGCTGAAGCATAGCGCCACCAAGAAAATATTTTTAAAATCCAATATTTCCAGCAGAAATATAGCAAGCCAGAGGAAGGGATGGGCTAGGAATTAAAAGTGAGAACTAAGAACACAGAAACATAAGAAGAGCCTGTGAAATCAAGCCAATGGGCCATATTTTTCAGCATCCCATTCTCACGGTGTCTGAGGGAGCAACATGGCATGTTCCAGTACTGTGGTAGTGCATTGATAACATAACCCTACCCATATAGCATGTAAACTAGTCTTAGTGGATTGCTCACAGGTAGCAATTCTGACTGCAGTCCCAAACAACCATAAAGCTGATGGGAAATAAATTTGCACCCAGCCAGAGGCTTTTTGGAATATTTTTTTACTGCAGTTTCCCCACAAGGTTCAAACAGGGAAGTCTAGGATTGTGACCACTGGGGATTAAATTTCTTTTGACCCAGGGTGCTCAGAAAAATCTGTCAAAATCTTCACAGTCATTTGAAAACGAGGAATTTAAATAAAATATTAACACCAGGGAGTACCTTCCATGCAGTTAAGAAGTATATTTAGCAAAACTACCAAAAAATGCCTTAATTATTTATTTTAAAAAAGCTAAACTCAAACAAGTTTTCTTGGATTTGCTGAAAATCTGTTCAGCACTCCCTTCTCGAATTCCCCCCTTTTCACTCAGTAACTAGCCCATTGAGATGCTCCCCTGACATTAGTCAGGTCTTTACTTTCCGCAAGGTATCAAATGACTGCTCTATGGTACAAGTGGTGTATAGCTATGCAAGAGAGATGGCCAGTTAGATACACTGCAGTAGTATCCTAAATTCTGATGTTCTGTAGAGAATGGCTGAAATGATATGCTACAAAAACAGGCACTGCCTTTTTCTAGGGAAATGGTCGCTAGGGAGGGAGATAGTGGCATTTCAGTGAGCATTTCAATTTCAAATATTCTGATTCTTTCGACTTTGAGTTAAGTATTATCTACAATTGTACCTTGGTTGCCGAACGCCTTGGTACTCAGACATTTTGGCTCCCGAACGCCACAAACCCAGAAGTGAGTATTGCGGTTTGTGAACGTTTTTTGGAAGCTGAGCGTCTGATGGGGCTTCCACAGCTTCCGACTGAGTGAATTTTGAACCATTCTGGGAGTCAAAGGGACCCCCAGAACAGATTAAGTTTGACCACCAAGGTACCACTGTACTTGATTTGGGGGGGTGGGCAGGGGCCCCACTGGCTACACCCATGGAGGAGAAGAGCATGCAAACCCAAGGCTTGATTCTGCTCATTCATGTACAGTAAACAATGTCTTAGTGTTATGTCCTAAACAGGCTGCTGTCTGGATGCTGTCTTTGAAACTTCCATTGCTGAAAAGGCAGACTGCTGTTCAGTTTAAAATGTTGCTTTTGCTTCTTTGCCCATGCAACCAACTATAATGAAAAGCTCCAGAGAGCTTCACACAAAGTCACCCGACTGCTCATATATAAGCTTTGCTGGATCTTGGTCCTGCCTGAGCACAATTCCCATATTTTAAAAACTGGGTGTGTTTTTTTCTTTTAAGCACCAGATTACAAACAAATACAATTTGGATACAAACACAAAAATAAAAAGGTCCTGTTTGCCGTTTAAGGAGAGCACAGCATACTTTTTAACGTTTTCATGGTTATAAAAGGCATTAAAACTGTTCAGCTGCTGCATTAGACACCATTCTTATACATAGCACCATGTTTTAGAATAGCCAAACAAATTCAGTGTTTTGCTTCGTATTCTTTATGTAATATATGTCGCTATCCTGATTAATAAAAATCAAGTCAAGATTAAGATTACAGCAACAAACAAACCCCTGCATGTTAAAAAGCTGCATTTCCAGTATTTCAGCACATCATAGATTCAGCACCAGTTGGTAATTTAAAATTTCTGCTACTGAAATACTACAGTATTTTTTACTTTAAAAACAAACTTCTCTTAATTAACTTGCTTTCATTTAAATGGTCACAGATGTAAAAATTGTAAAGGTTATGCATACAGATTATCTGTCTTCCAGTAAGTAGTCAAGCCAGTATTTCAACGTTAAATTTGCATAGGGTGCTTTGGTTTTTAGTTGTTAACGTGTTACCTGTGACCAGTTACCAAATGAATGTGGTGGCAATGTTACCTCTTTTGCTGGTACAAGGAGGTTTTCCCATTGACAAGTTAAAAAGAAAAGGAAAAAAAAAATACTGTCTCTTGCCCTTTTCCCTTGTCTCCAGCCTAGAAAGAACGACTACCTACCAACATAAAAACAAAAAACAGATGAGGTAATGAACGAAGATCTGATGTTTATATATATCTGTTGTAAGGCCCTGTAACCCGTGTAAAGGCATATGGAGATGTGGTAACCGTGGAGTTTGTGGTGAGAGACATAGTCCTTTGTGCAAGAGACCTGATGAAACGCATGTAGGTTGGCTCCAAATTCTCATTCAGTTCAGCCGGCTCCCGCTTCACTTTCTTGCCATGCACTTTCTGAGGCACATAATCCGGACCGTACTTTTCACAGTCCTCCTCTTTCTCCCTCGCCTTCTCCGCCATCTTGGCCTCCCACAAAGCTAGGCCGTGCTTTGGCTCGTTCATGCTCTTGTGCTGGTAGAAGACGAGCGATATCCTTGTGGGGTGGTTCCTGTTAGGGTTCTTCAGCGGGGTCGTCGCGTGGAGCTCACGTTTCGCGCACTCTATGAGAATTGACCCGTGCGACGGGGCGACCGCCACGCCACCTATATCTGGATCCAGAAAGCTCTGCTCATTGTCTGACCAGACGTCATCGGGATCTTCTGGCGGGAGCACCTCAGTTTTGTTTGCGCCTTCTTGGGAAGCAGTCCGATTGTGGTTAAGACCTGGAAGCATGTTTGACAACCCATTTTGGTTATTCTTGTTCTGGAGGTGGAGTGGATGAGCAGGGCCACTGAACATACCCGCGGCAGGGTGGTAGTCATGTGTTAAGTGCGGAGGGGGGTAGAGATGGTCGCCATTTTTATTCATGTAGTCCACACTTGGATTATTTAGATTTGATTTCAGTCTAGAGGCGATGTCCATAAAAGGACCATCAGCCTCATGTGTGGGGTAAGGAGGGAAGGAACCTGCATGCTGAATATTTGGTCTAATTGTGCAACTGTTGAGAGCATCTACCTGCACATTTTGGTTTCCATAATTCAAGTACCTGGGCCCAAAGTTCTGGTTGTTTCCAAACCTATGCTGATATAATGTATGAATTGGAGGTAGACTTAGCTTAGATAGAGAGTCTTGGCTCTGATACCTAAACAAGTCCATATGCTGAGGCTGAGACGAATAGGAGTTGTAGTAGGAGGAACAGTTCTCCAGAGGCAAGTTTCCGTTGCATTGATAATGCGGATATTGGTTATTTTGACCCAAGTGTACAGAATAGGGATTCACGAGACCAGGAGAATTCAAATAAGCTCCTGCAGGTTGTGAAGACGTTGGATAGATATTCATGGGGCTGGACCCACCATAAGGATCTGAGGCATGTGAAGAGTTTGGATAGGGATTGGCTGGATTTGCCAAACCCATGTAGAGGTTTGTGGGACCTGAAGCAGTGTATGAGTTGATGTGGTTTGACTGAGGTTTAGTAGGGAGGGCATGATGTGGATGTTGGTAGAGCTTCTGCTGTGTCATGGCTGGTCCTGAAAGACGTAACAGATCTGTGGAAGGGGAAAGAGAGAGAGAGGAAGAAATAGCTTTAGGAGGTAAGAACACCAATTATCACAGGTACAGGAATCGTTTTCTGCCTTCTTGTGTATTAGGAGAGGCACTGCTACTCCAACCCCTCAAAGAGGTTGGTGCAGCTCAGCACAGGAGAGTTCTCCCCTGCTATTAAGAACATAAGTAATACCATCACTGGTCAGTCCAAAGGCCCATCTGCTCCAGTATTTTATTCTCACGGTGGCCAATGAGATGCCCGTGGAAATCCCACAAGCAGAATAGGGAGACAATAGCATTTTCCTACTTGTGCTCTTTGGTGACTGTTATTCAAGAGGCGCATGCTGTCTTGGAAACTGCAGATAACATTTCACCATCATGACCAGGAGCAACTGATAGCCTTATCAGTGTATCTAAGGCTGTGCATGCATTGCCAGCTAGGCTGCTCTCTCTCTCTCTCTCTTTTAAAAAAACAATTTTCATTAAAGATTTTCTTCGTTTACAAAAGTGCGTCCATTGTCTCTTTTTTCAGGTTGTGTTTTTTACATTTCAATTACATTTGTTGTGAGACATTAGTGTTATATGCAGTATAAAGCTGGAGAAGAAAAAGGGGAGGGGAGAAAAAGATGGCCCTAGGGAACATCTTTTTCTCAATTATGATCGAAGCTGATTTAGAGAGAATGCATGAATATGCAGAATTTCATAACAAATAGCAGGACAGCTACGGATTATGGTTAATGTCATGCTTCCCAAATCAGCAATGAGAGCACACTGGTTATAAAGAGCAGTGTGTACACAGCCCAATTCCCTTTTAAACCTGCTGGTGGTTGCAATCACCAAATCTTACATTCGTCAATTCCATAACTCAGCTATATGCTGTGTCAGTGGTTCCCAATTAACTAAGTACTGTGGACCCCTTGTTTTTCAAAAGCCAAGCCGTGGACCCCCTACTTTTGAAAATTTTGACATATCTATGGCAGTTTTTGATATGCGAATGGTGCCATTGGTGGTCTGTGGACCACCAATTGGGAACATTGTGCTATGTAAATAAGTACATTCTTTTGTTTGTCTTGAAGATCCCAACATTCAGCTTCACTCTGGATTCTAGCATTATGAAAGTGGGAGAACACCTCCCTAGTCATTTTCTCCACACCACTTACAATCTTGACTTCCTTTCCTTGATTTCTTTCTAAGCCTAAACTTCCCACAAATGAGCAACCTTTTCTCATAGGTAAGTTGTTCCAGACCCTTGATAATTTTGGCTGCCCTTTTCTGTGCCTTTTCCATCTATTGAAGAGAAAGCAGGGATGCTGCCTCTTCCTAGCACAGCCATAAGAACGTAACATAAGATCACACCATCTATCCCAAGGGCCAGTAACCTTTTTCAGCTGTGGGCTGGTCCACCATCCCTCAGACCATGTGGTGGGCCGGACTATATTTTTTGGGGGAAATGGACGAATTCCTATGCCCCACAAATAACCCAGAGATGCATTTTAATTAAAAGAACGCATTCTACTCATGTAAAAACACGCTGATTCCTGGACCGTCTGCAGGCTGGATTGAGAAGGAGATTGGGCTGCATCCAGCCTGCAGGCCTTAGGTTGCCAACCCCTGATCTATCCCAACATCCTGTTCCCACAATGGCCAACCAGATGCTTATATAAAGCCTGCAGGTAGTGCTTGGGCCCTCCATCTCCCAGTTCTCAGAGGTGGTTTTCAAGGACTCAAGGAAGCTTCAGAAGAGAAAAAAGCCCCACTGCTTGCTTTTCTCTGGAATGAACTGTCTGTGACCTCCACAATGTAAGTGCAACACAACAACCCCAAACCCTCCTGCCTAGCAAGTTGTTAAGTACGGTTTGTCTTGTGAGTGTAAGAAAGTAAGCAAGGAAAAGTTAAACAACAAGAACCCCACTGTTTGTATTTCTCCGTGCTTGACATGGCTAGGGAAAGAACATCCTTAGGAGATTGTATACACACAGCTTTTTGCAGCTTATGTCTTGTTTGCCCACAGAAAAAAATAGGAACCCTGAAGGCTGTAAGGGCATTTCTGCGCACTAAGAGGTTGTTTGGTGTCAGGGAACTGTCATCTGAGACGAAGGAGGTGAAAGGGCTCATGGAGGGTGAGAGAGACCACTCAGCGGAGGAGGGGACCAGCAGGGGGAGAAGTGGAGTTCCAAGGGAAAGTGAGTCGGAGGGAGGGCTCAGAGACACTTCAAGCGAGAACAGTGGGGAGGTTTCAGGACCTCCCGTAGGGACACCCACTCCTCGGCGGAAACTGTCACGCCGAGAGTCCAGAAGACGCGTTTCCGTTAAGGAGCTTTTATGCTGGAAGAAGTTCCGTAAACGCCCACTGTCCGATTCTACGAGCGATTGATGGAGCCATGCTTAAGGAGCTCCATCACAGACAGAGGTTTGGGAACTTAGCCAAACTCTGAGGGATCAGGATTTTACGCACAAGCAGCTCACCATCCCATCACATTTGGTCTTCATACTTATTCAAGAGGCCCATTTGGATAGAAGCCTAAGGGCCAACCTGGATATGTTAAATGCATTATTGCTATTCTCCCCCTTTCTGTGCACTTTAGAAAATGTAAATGGCACCCAGGGTAGCTGTAATAGTTGGGGAACGACAACATAAACCTTAAAAGCTCCCCTCTCAAATGACGCTACTTACACTGGAATGAAAGCTCCCACTAGATGCATTTTTAAATATATATATATATATATATATATATATATATGTTTAAGATCACAGTAAGATTGGCCCTAAATAACCTCTTGAATTATTTACTTCTAACATACTTTTCACATGCTTTATCAAGGAAAAGGCAATGGAATTGCTGGGTGGCCCATCAGCTGCCTCCATCTGCACATCAGGTGAATGCTTGAGGAAAGCTGCTGCCAGTCAAAGTAGGCATTATTGGGCGATGAAGACGGACACATTGCCTGAATTGGTATAAGCAAGTATGTTCAAACAACTATGGGTTGAGGTCTATAGCTTGAATCAAACACCGCTTTGGTGTAAGGAAAGGCAGTATACGAATACCTTAAGTAACTGAAACGTCGTCTACATATATTCTGAAGTTGTTCACTGAACTATAGAAGACACTAAAAGCTGAACACATGCACTGCCTGCCAACTAACCTGCCTCACCCTTATCTTGAGTGTAAATAATACAAACAGCACAGGAAACAGAACCGTGAACCATGGTGCGTACTCATTACAAACCATACCTGCTAACTGCTTTGCATGACCCGATGCTTCTGAGATGGCCTGCTTTTGGCGTGCTGCGTTCAACTTCTCTCTCTCGTGTTTGCTAGACCCATTATCCATAGCAGCAAGCTTCTCAGTGGCTGCTTTCTTAGCTTCCAACTTTTTTTGCCGGCAAGTCTTAACTGGCTCCGAAAGCATCCTTACTTTTCTCCGGAAGGAGCTAAGGACCTGGATGCTGCCGTTCCGTTTTTTCTCTTCCTGACCTTCTGCACTTCCGAACTCGTCCACATTGGAGATTTTGTACAAAGGGAGCACATGCAATTGCTCATCTTCGGGTGTCTGGCCAATTTCACGATTGTCTTCTCTGGTGAGCGTACAGACCTGTTAAAACAATGAATGCCCTCTTAGCATGACAAGAACACAAAGGTCTGTCGTATGGCATGTGTCTCTAATGGGCTTATTTGCTTTATTATCCCATCTTTTCTGCAAGAAGGGCAAGGTGGCATTCTCTCAACAGCTCTGTGAAGCAGGTTAGACTGAGAGAGTGGGGGCCACAAAAGCAGTCGTGAAATATGACCGATCTTCAGGTGAGTCAGAAAGCAAAGTGACGTCCAAGAAAGGGGAGGAGCTCACATCCAGTTAAGGGTGCCTCTTCAAATGACTGAAGCATAGCAACACCCACCTAGTGCCATTCCAGCGCCCACTCAAGAACTATTGATGGATTTATTTATTTACATTTATATCCCACCTTTCCTCCAAGGAGCTGAAGATGGCAGTCATGGCTCTCCCCCTCTTCATTTTAACCTCACAACAATCCTGTGAGGTAGGACAGACTGAGAATGTGTGACTGGCCCAAAGTCACCCAGTGGGGATTTGAACCCTGGTCTCTTGAGTCTTAGTCCAACACTCTAACCATTACACCACCCTGGCTGTCTTTAGAAGGTTTACTTAGGATCCGTCGTGATAAAGGGAGAGAAGGGACACTGGATTAGTTGGCATACCCAAAACATGCTGTTGGGAGTTGAAGCACACGACTTTCTGAGAAAGTCCTTTGGTTTTCTCAGCTTTAAAGGAATGTGCTTCCCTCTGCCTCCAGCTGGGAACTTTAAGAGTTTCAGGATTCAAATGAAGATGTCAGATTTTGCACTTTTTGCAAGTTAAACTTCCCATTCAGGAGCTGATTATAACCACATAGCTCTTGAGCTCTCCTAGTCTTATATTGTTTCACTGTGTAATAAAAGCAAGGCTAGGAGCAAGGATTTTAAGAATGAACCCTGGGAATCTCCATCATCTTTTAATTAAAAGTCTGGAGGGTTTCACATTCCTCTTCATATAAGCATTTTGCCGTTCTCTCTCCCCAACCCCACCCGCCCGACAGCCATCATGTGCCAATTTAATAGAAATACAGATTATGAAAAAATAATGAACTTAATAGAGGAAATTAGTTCTGCATGAGTACGGCTGCATGCATCACTGACTTACCAGTGTGCTGCCATTCTGCATATTATGCAAGTCCCTGTGAGCATGAGCACAGAAATCCAGGCAGGCAGTGACCCCTGAGAATGGACGGCCTTCTTTTAAACCCAGACGGCACTCGGGTGCTCTGTGTTCATATTCAATCTGAAACAAAACAAGCGCACACACGCATTACTGAAATAGTCTAATTTTAAAATGCTGTATTATCCCAGAGGAAATCATTGCCTCAGCTGTGTTGAATTTTTTTTGACCTAGCTGGATTATTTTGATTTGTCATGTGGAGTGCAGGGGCCAAGTAACCTCTCTGGGGGTATATCCATTACAGCATTGAAGTCAAAATCTTGTAGGGCAAAGACAGTGACGGAAGACCACCGGACTCCCTGAAGTCAGCACTGCTAATGAACTACCAAGTATAAGACCTCAGGGATGACCCAATGAGGAGGTAGAATGGGACAATGATAGGCATATGGAAGTGGCAAACTGGCTCCCTTGGACCTCCTCCTTAACTCATTACTTGGGAAGGTAGGCTTGGCAATGCATTCTGGGTGAGGTGACCTGGAGAATGCCAATGGCGCTGCTTTCTGTAGCAGCTAGGAAGCCTGCTTAAACTTTTTTTAAAAAGGTGCTTGTTGCAGCTTACAAGAAACTGTAATTTTTGTTTGTGGGCTTTCTAAATGCAGTGTCAAGCCTGAGGAATCTCTCCCTCCCCTCCCGGTGGTTCAAGGAGCCAGGAGAAAACAAGAAAGCTTTTAAGTACGATTTATTCGGTCACTGCGGTAGCAGACAAAGAATTCCAGTCTTTACACCATTTGCTCAGTTGCTCACTCTGGCTCCCCCAACAGCATCGGGTCCTACGGAAGCCTCCCGTTGCCAAATGTCGCTGCGTACGTTGTTCTTGTACTCTCAACGACTGTCGTGTCCTAGGGGATGGAGGGTCTTCTATGTTTTCTAATGACTGCTGTCCCCCTCCCTTAATTCTCTCAGTTCTGTGTAGCTTGGCTGCTCGCCTGTCTGTACCTTGTTATCTTCCTCATAGTTTGGCTGCAGTTCAAAGCTCTCTCCCCCCCCCCGTCAGCTACAAGAGAAAGGGGGGGGAGATCCCCAACAGCCCTCTGCTTCTTCATTCCAGTCCCTGACATGCCATGACAAACTGTGACAGCGGCAAGGGCACTCTCTGGGCCACCCCAGCTAGGGACCTCCATGACCCCTTCTCAGAGCAAGGTTAAGGCAAGGAGGAGGACAAGGTGTCATTAAAACCACCCGTGTTGCTGCCACTGCCAACACTAAAGCTAACTGATAGGTGGCAAGGGTGAAGTGGAGGATACCACTGCTGTCACTGTGAAGAGGAAGAGTGCAGTGGCATTGCATTCTTGTTGTGCCTACTACTTTTGTCTCTTGAGGAAAGTGATTTGATGGATAACACAAAGGTCCATCTAGTCCAGCACTCGCCATTGGTGGTGGCCAGGCAGATGCACAAGCTGGGATGATGGAGAGAGCTATTCCATGTCTTTGGCTTTGAAATGTGGATACCACAGGCCTCCAATATATACTCATAGCAAATTCTCTTGATTTTGGAGCTTTTCGAAGTCAAAATGTCACCACCCAAGTACAGGAGGAAAGAATCAGCAGCATCAAAGAGCCCCAATCTTTGGGTTCCCACATTGCAGGAGTGCCAACCTGAATAAAATATTGAGGGGTCCAGGTAAGCCCTGCCTCACATAATCAAACACGGGATGTGGTGCACGCACACCACTTGAATGGCAATGCACATCAACTCTGGGGCAAGGGCCTTGAGCCCCTCAAATATTTTAGGGAGGGATGAAGGGACCTCGGCCCCTAGGAGTTGGCTCCTATGCCACTTTTGTGCAGAATTTGATGGATTTTTTAAAAATATATATTTAATAGAGATTATGGGATAGTATTAGATGTGTGTTGTAATCAATGTATTGGGGCAATTCAAAGTATATAAGGAGCATCTCATGGAGGGACATTATACTGTGTGAAATGAAAAAATCCCAACCTAAGTTTACTAGCAGAGTTAATTTTTTGGACCACTGCAATCAGTGCCATGAAGAACACGCAAGACCAACTGCTGCCAGAAGCTAAGGAATTCTGGTGTGGGAAAGATCTGAACCTTGGGAAGTCCTGGGGAAGTCTTTCTTGGGGATTTGGCTATTACTTTCAATACAAGATCAGAAGAGGTCCCAAATAACTCCTTAACATGTTTCATCCATTGTTCGGCTTCACATAATTAGAAGTAATTTTTATCCCACTTTCCTCCATTATCATAAGTACATTTACAACAATTCTAATTTGCATTAGTCACAGCACAGAGTGATCTTAGGAGTGGTAGCTATTTCCAACTAATTACTCTAAAATAAGAAGCATGTGGTGTTTAAATGTACTCTAAAGATGTCATTCAATCTTTTTTTAAACTTCAGATTCCCAAGGTCTCTGCCAAAGACTTATTATTATAATGAAACTTAATGTGATTGCAAAATAAATCAGGTTGTTTTAGTGTTGATAAGTAGCACCCCACCCACTTTTTTAGCCTACCTGGTTGTTATACGCATCAGGTGCCAGTTTCTTGTAAGTGGGTGCCATCAGAGTCGAGAGAGTTTGCAAATTGGACTCCAGCTTTTCTTCCTGTTTTTCAGTAAAGGAGTGATTTCGCGTGTTAACATTCAACTGTATTAAGTTTATATTGTAGTCCTAATTATCCATTACAAGCCAAAAAAGGGGGAGATGGAACGGAGATATTGCAATAGATTAAGTTACTGCAGTTACAATATTCAATGCTAGTAAATCGGGAAACACAGAGGAAAGTTAAGGTTATAAAATAGAGGAATTTTGAATTTGCAAATAAACCAGGGAAACTGCTGGCTTGGCAGCTAAAAAATGAATGAAGGGAGAATGGAGAAAAGATGAAAAGTGTGTTTCTGTGCATTTGTGTGAGAAGGGGAAGGAGGGAGGGAAAGGGCATCCTGCTCACTTCTAAACAAAAAATTTTTTTTCCTTCCAGTAGCACCTTAAAGACCAACTAAGTTAGTTCTTGGTATGAGCTTTCGTGTGCATGCACACTTCTTCAGATACACTGAAACAGAAGTTGCCAGATCCTTCTATATAGTGAGAAGGTGGGGAGGGGTATTACTCAGAAGGGTGGTGGGAATGGGTGGTTGGCAGATAGCTGAGATGAGCCTGTTGACGGCTCTTAACGACTGCAATAGGTCTTACAGGAAAAAGCAAGGGGTGAGAAGGTGAAAAATGGCTTTGTCATGTATAATGAGATAAGAATCCAATGTCTTTGTTCAGACCAGGTCTCTCCATGGTTTTAAGTTTGGTAATGAGTTGCAATTCAGCAGCTTCTCTTTCCAGTCTATTTCTGAAATTCCTTTGTAGTAATACAGCTACTTTGAGATCTTGTATAGAATGTCCTGAGAGATTGAAGTGTTCTCCTACTGGTTTCTCTGTCTTGTGATTCTTGATGTCCGATTTATGTCCGTAAATGCAACTCATTACCAAACTTAAAACCATGGAGAGACCTGGTCTGAACAAAGACATTGGATTCTTATCTCATTATACATGACAAAGCCATTTTTCACCTTCTCACCCCTTGCTTTTTCCTGTAAGACCTATTGCAGTCGTTAAGAGTCGTCAACAGGCTCATCACAGCTATCTGCCAATCACCCATTCCCACCACCCTTCTGAGTAATACCCCTCCCCACTTTCTCACTATATAGAAGGATCTGGCAACTTCTGTTTCAGTGTATCTGAAGAAGTGTGCATGCACACGAAAGCTCATACCAAGAACTAACTTAGTTGGTCTTTAAGGTGCTACTGGAAGGAAAAAAATTTTTTTTTTTGTTTTGACTATGGCAGACCAACACGGCTACCTATCTGTAACTGCTCACTTCTGACTTTGACTCCACCCATTACCTGCATTCAGGCCCTGCCCACTTCCCCCTAGAGGAATGCAGCCCCTGACTTCAGAAAGGTTCCTCACCTTCCTGCGTCAGACAGAAGAGGTAGATGGAAACACTTAGAAATAAATACCATTCTAGGGCGGAATGTTGTACTTTGACAAAACTTAAGACCATCATCTGACACTGTGAGTCATTTTTTAAAAATTGAGCTTTATCTTATCTTATCTTATCTTATCTTATCTTATCTTATCATTCATTCATTCATTCATTCCCAACCCTTTTTCCTGACAAAGACTCAAGGCAGTTTACTGATAAAAACAAAAACAGCTAAAATCATAGGGGGCGGGGAAACCAATAATTTAAAAACCATTAAACATGGATAGGATTAAAACTATATATAATCTATTAAAACCATGCAAAGGATTACAATAAGAAAGCACCAGCCTTCATATTCAAAGCAGTCAGTTCCAACAAGAACACCTGCACTTGCAGGCAGAAGGACAACAAAGAGGGAGCCAGTCTTAACACCTCTAGGGTGGGGGTTCCAAAGTCTGGGAGCAGCTACCACAATTAGAACAGACATGCTTTGGAGAGTGCCACACATGCCATCTATTTAGTCCCTACCTCTCTTGGATCATCCCCCAATAGTTTAAACTTCCTTGGGATCTTGCTTCTGGCAAACTTGCACCCATTGTAGTACATACTCCATGAGCAGCCGAAGGAAAACGATGCGCCACAACTCTCGGGGTCCAGGCCTTGGCATGCGCAAGTTCGCCTAAGAAAGGAAAGAACTGCATTTGTAGCAACCTAAAAGCATAGTGTGGACACCTGCAAAGAATCCCTGCCTGGAAATTTTTTTTACACATCATAATGTTTTTGCAGCTATATGCACTACGCCCAACTTCTGCACTCCCTGAAGAACCCTTCAACAGGCCTCTAATAAATTTTTGTAGGAAAGGAGAGCCACCCTTTGGCCATGTGTCTAAGGAAGTCTTGGCCATGATGTTGTTGCAACCAGAGCAAACTGCAGACAACTGATCATCTTATATGAAAAGCCTTTAGTAGTACCAAGAGTGGTTGGAAGTGAAGTCAATTGCTTGTGTTCTACCTTCATCTATAGATATTTGATATAGAAGCAAAACAACAACCTTCTACGTGTGTAGGGGTGTGTGTGCGTGTGCACATATGAAAGTAGTTTCCTTACAAGCTTCTGAAAACCAGCAGTTCACATTAAGGTTGCAATTCCATACATACTGTGAAGAAGAACCACTCAACTCAATGGGACTTGTTTCTGTGTATTCATACATAGTATTGCACTGTAAACAATTACTTTATTAAAAAATGAAAACCAAAGGAAGGCACCTTAGCTCTGAATTATATTGAATAGGTCCAGAGATCCCATGTGTGGTGGGACAATCATGAAATGCTCCAGCTGATAGGAGGAGGTAAGGTGTGATGTCTACTGACTTTCCTTCCTGCAACCCCTCCAGTTCCCAAATTTATTCCCAGTGGTTTTGAGAGACACCCAGAACATTCTGGGCACAAGCCTGCTGGGGGGCTGCAGAGGGAAAGAATGGCCAAAAATCGCCTCCATCTCTTTCTATCTGCAGATCAAAAGACCTTTCTGCAAACAGAAGGACCTCACCTGTTTGTGGAAAGGCCATGCTGGAGCCAATCCTACGTATTCACAAAATTCCAATACACCTGGCACAGTCGTGCAAACCCAGTACACCATTTTTACCATGCCTTGGAAAGAGGTACCTTGCTATAGGGTATTCTTATTGGTCTTCTATGGTCCTGTCTTTGCTGGTATTGCAATAGGTCTTGTTAAAAGCCATCAAAGCACATGGCCAGATGAGCCATACAATAATCCCACCTGTCTCACTAAAACTGTGTAGCTATTCAGGGCATTGAAGATGTATAATAAATACATAGTAAGGGCTAATTTGGAAAGACAATTTATGTCTTAGGGAAGCTTTTAATGTTTAATAGATTATTGTATTTTAATATTATGTTGGAAGCTGCCCAGAGTGGCTGGGGAAACCCAGCCAGATGGGTGGGGTATAAATAATAATAATAATAATAATAATAATAATAATAATAATAATATATTATTATTATTATTATTATTATTATTATTATTATTATTATTATGTCTATTGGAATACATTTCCATGAAACCATATGAGTTCCTTAGGAAAATTGGTAGGGGAACACCCAACAGGAAGTTGTCTTCACAATATGACTGGGGCTGCAAAGACACAATACACTAAAATACACCCTCCCACAAAGAATCCTGGGAAATGTAGTTTACCCTTCCCAGAGCTGCAGTTCCCAGCACCCCAACAAACTACAGTTCCCAATATCCTTTTTTGTGTAGAGGGGGAAATGTGTTTTAAATGTATGGCATGTATGCAGACTGGGTAACTTCATTGAGCTAGGCACCACAAATGAAGCTTGCTCCCTATATGGTACTCCATGTACTGGGCAGAATTTGTTGCAAGAAGTTTGATGCAGCAAGGAACATTAACAGCATCATGGTAGACATGGAACTAGACTCCAACCACTCATGCATATTGTCATGGCATAGTCCCAAAAGGGGTGTGCTGCAGAACTGAATGTGATGGGAATTGTGGCAATGATAGAAGGGAGGTGAAATGGGCTCTCTGTTAAACAAAGATGACTTTCTTGGTTACTGACAACATAAAGACAATAACTTCAGTGAGACCAATGACTAATGTCAGCTAAGAACATGAAAAGGAGAACATAGGATACATGACTTCAGTAGGAATTATTGTTCCTTAAATCTAGACATTCAAGCTATAGCAAGACCACATTTTGAGAGAAACAAGTACATACTTCACTTACTCTTCATTTAGAGCACAGCGACGGTTTGTTAGCGTGCCATACTTCCTTAAAGTTTCGGAGAGTTCGGAATACAGCTTGTCCGCTAGGCTTCGAGAAATTCCTTCCCACACCAAGATAAGCACTACTATCACTGCTGTTTCACAGCTGTGGCCTGCACGTTCCCGTACCAAACAAAGGAGTTTTTCTTCAGTGCTACTTCTACGAATCACCTGCAAATACAACCCCCCCAAAAGAAGTTTTCTGGTTTTTAGTGAGATACAAAATAGGATAGAATGTCTGTTTAAGGAAGACATTTATGCTCATATCCAGTCTGCCTGTAGCACAGTTTACTGCAGTGTTGTGCGCAGAAGGTTTTAGGTTCAATCCCTGTGATCTCAAAGTAGGAAAGACCCCTGCCTGAGATATTAGACAGACGTCAATCAGAACAGACAAGACCGGGTTAGATGGACCAGCACCCTAAATAAATACAAGGCATTTCCCAACTTTGGGAGGCCTTTAATTGGAGGTACATTTTCAAAATACTATACTTTCCTTAGCTCAGTCCAATACTATTACTAGGTTACATTTCATCTTTGTATACATTTTGTTTTGCAAATTTTGCATGATTGGGCAGCCGTGAACTTTGAGATACAGTCTGTGTTTAGGTATTTTTTAATATATATAAACTCATTTCAAAGTTATAATACCTCTTTTGACATCTATCCTAGATCAGAGGCTTAAAAAAAGTCAAAATGGTAATATTCTCTTTTAAAATGATCTGCATATTTACAGCAAACAAATACTAGTATTCTTTATTAAACTTAAAAAATATCTTTTATATGATCAAGTGGGAAAAAGGCTTACCCATTTAGCTATAGGACATCCTTGGGCACTTTTGCCTTCTTTCCCCGTATAGACAATCCGCTCTATCCTTATGGCTTTGCCTTTCTGTCCATACCTTTAAAAATCCAAACAAATGAATAAAAGTAAATATTAGCATTTGAACTGAGCAACAGAGATTGACATGCAGTGTATGTGTGTATAAATATATATATATATAGAGAGAGAGAGAGTCAAGTCAGCCTTGTGCCATTATTTGTCCATTTTCCCTCAAATCACATCCTTTATTTGTAGCTATTATGTGTATACATGATGTTTCAAGAAACTCACACCATACTTTGTAAGAGACAATATGTTCATTGAGATTCCTGCATTTGCAAGGGGTTGGACTAAATGACCCTCAGGGTGCCTTCCAACTCTATGATTCTATGATATATCTATCTGATCTCCTTGCTCAAAAGAATAAAGGCGTGAAGTGTCCTTAGAAGAATATTAAGACCTGCCCTACAGGGGTCTTTGTATCGCATTTTTAGCACAGCAGCTCTAAGAAAGAATGAGCTTAAACATTGAACTAATTATCTGAAAAAGGACTCTGCTCGTCATTTACATCTGATAATCTACTGTTTTATCATATCCAACATATATGGAAATGTAAGTGTGCAGAGGAAAAGGAGGCAATGTCTTGAAAAAAGGTGGAATGTGCTTTAAATTTGCTGCTAGCTGAATGAAGGCCCCTTTAAAATATGGAAAATTTGTGTTGAAGGGAAACAAGACCTAGAGTCCAGAATTTAGCTAATTTCAATTATATGTGCCTTACATACAATGAAATCTCATCTGCATATAGCATTTGTTTGGCTGCCACTTGATTCTAACAATACAGAACAGGAAAAAACACCTCACCCCGGCATATCAGATTAAGGTGCTGTAAAAAAAAAAAAAGGTACTATGATGTAGAAATAATGACCAAGTTTCCAAGCCAAAACTGGTCATTTATTCCTTTATTGCATACATCTCCAACCTTCGGCCCTCCAGATGTTTTGGACTACAATTCCCATCATCCCTGGCCACTGGTCCTGTTAGCTAGGGATCATGGGAGTTGTAGGCCAAAACATTTGGAGGGCCGCAGGTTGGGGATGCCTGCTTTATGGAATTCAATGAATGGTACTAGATTCCTTAGTGTAAATAAACAGAAGGAAGATGAACTCTTAATTGTGTTGTGGTTTTTTGTTTTGTTTTGGTGGGGGAGCCTGCTTGAGGTTTTCTTTCCTTGAGCTGCATATGCCTTTTGCCATCTCCCCTATGTACCTTGGCATGTGTGGTGGCCAGTCTGGGAATGCTAGGTCCTTTCCTGCTTTTACAGTCAATGCCAATTCGCTAATTTGGCAGGCTGGCCCTGTTGCTGGCATCTGCCTCAGAGTGGGCAGATCAGGGCAGCAAGCCAGCCGACCTGTCAAATGTTGTCGTCCTCCAGTGAATAGCACAGTGCCCTGTGCTGGCAAAGCAGGAAGAGCCAGCCTACCAAATAATTACTTGGGAGTATGCAATTGTGGTCTTCTTTGTGTGCAAAGACCGAGGGTGTGTGTGTGTGTGTGTGTGTGTGTGTGAGAGAGAGAGAGAGAGAGAGAGAGAGAGAGAGAGTAAATCCTGACATGCACAATAGATAAATTTTAATCTGCCGTGTGCCTTAGCAAATTCATTACCGTTCTTCCATTATTTCTCTAATAGCAGCCACATTAGGACCGGCTCCTAGATGGGTGTAGAAAGGGCCTTCGTCTTTTTCGATAATCTGTTCTGTTTAAAAACAAACAAACAAACAAAAAGGTTAACGCTGTATGCTTTTGAAGATGTCTTTAAAAGATATTACATAGTAAAGCATAGGTTCACCTTATACACATATTTTGCTCACTTCAGGAAAAAATTCTAAATGAAATCTGTAACAAGACCTGTTTGCACTACACATATGAGTAAAAGCAACCCCAAAGAGTCTTGGCAGGTCATCTGTGCACCAGATCATTCATGGACTGATAGTAGGGCTAGGGGAAGAATTACTATTTTCACTTGGGAATTGTTTTAGGGAAATTATTGTACCAAACAAGATAGTGAGCAATATTTGGGGCAGTTCTAATGCATAATGCCAGATGAATGATATTTTTTTTATATAAGGCATGGTTAATACAGTTACTGTAATAGGGGTCAATTAGGATTTTCTCTGTTCCCGTTACCATCAGGAATCAATAAAAGTTATTGCTGTGGAATAGCTAATGGAAGAAAATCAGATAGGGCATATTCTCGACTTTTGATATGTCAGCACCTCTGCTTATTGCTTTTTTGGTGCAGAAATATTGGAAGGTAAAATCCCCTTATTACATAGGCAAGAAACCTATGACCCTCCATATGTTGCTGTACTACAAGTCCCATTTTCCCTGATCACTGGCCACACCGCCTCGGGCTAATGGGAGCTCAAGTCCAAGAAGAACATCTGGAGAGCCACAAGTTCCCCATTCCTGCTTTATTACATCTGGTCGACCATAAATAAAGGTTGGAAATGAGTCTAGATTTTCATTGATAGTATTAGCCTTTTAGCTTTGCAGCAGTTCCTGCTATCTATATATGCACCCCAAGGCTCAGTTATTAAATTTTTAAAAAAGGTAAATTGGGGTTCAGATAAATTCCTTTAAAACCATCTGTTGAAAATGCAAATGCCTCAGTGTGACCGGTTCTATAAAGGCAGAGCAAAGTTTAGTACTATGCGTTGAAAGATTCTCATGCATCTGTGTCCATTATTCTCATTGTGGTGCATACATGGAGGACGACTGTTCAGGCCCAAATTGCATGCATCTTGAAATGTTTCAAATAAAATGGGGCATGTGGATATACCAAAGGGGTGTACAGTAGAAGATGATGCTAAATGTCCTGCTGCTCTTCTCTACTCCATAGCCAGATGCCAATACAGAGAGAGAGAGCCCACCTTGAGAAAAGGGCAGCGGCTGTAGAGGGAAGGACCACAAATGGAGGATTCAGAATCCTCAGACCATGCACTTATTTAATACATTAAATCACACCTCTATTCCTTTGTGGCGCTAGGCCAAAGGTCTTCTATGAAGACGTTATCTTTATTATGTGCAATTTGGTCTTAAGTCATTCTGCACCAACACTTTTCTAGTGTCCTAATTCACCATGACAAAACTAGATGCAGTTTCCTCATTTTACTTGCACGGGTTATTTCAAAGAGACAGTTTTCCATTCTGTTTGCCTAGGAAATCATCTTGCATTTCTGGCCTTGCTCAGGCGATACCTTCAGAGGAGAAATCATACCTGCAAGAATCTCAACTCCACATTTGCCTTCACTTTGTCCAATCACACCCATATAATGTGCTCAGAATGTAACAAACCAGCCATCTTTTTATGCCCGTATTTGATTGTGGGGAAATCTAGACACCATAAACCACTCCCAAAGCAAAGTGGAGAGTGGAGTCAGGATGAATCCATAGCCAACCACGTGTTGTATAGCATCATTCAACTCACAGTATTTTCCATGAAGGAAACTGAAGGACAGAGTGGCTGGAACTGCAAGAGCCTGAGATACTTATAATTTATGGATAAGAAATTCCAACCTGCAAACTGAGAAATGCAGTTTGGGACATTTATTTGAGAAGACAAGGGAAGTCTTCCCTATAGGAGAAAGGGGAGGAGGGTGACATGAGGAAGGGAGCTGGCTGGGCTTGGAAAATTATAGCAGAATGGTATTATTGTATTCATTTAAAAACAAACTCTGAAACATCAAACTCAACTCACCAACGCAGCTACAAGATGGGAAATCGTACTGAGTTTTGACAGGTGTGTCCAGTAGGTTTTTCACAGGAGTATCTAATAACTTGGAAGGTGACTCTAAAAAATGATTGAGAGCTGTTCCAGCAGCCGTTCTTTTGGTTGGTGTTTTTTCACTGGAATGAATGGGCTGTTGATCTAAAGAGGCTGCGTGGCTGTTGAAATCTGCAGCGGCGGAATTCCTTGACAGAATAGTGATGGGTCCCACAGTTTCAACTTTCACATGTTTCGGTGATTTGATAGTAAGGGACTTGTGATCAAAGGGCGTTCTGACCTGAAACTGTTTCAGCTGCTGCTCCATGGTTTCAATTATACTCTTTTGTTGCATGTTCTCACAACCAAAGTGCTGAATCTCTTGTTTAATTGTTTTTTTCCACGCTTTGTTCTCCAGCTGCCCAGCTGATGGAGGGGTGCAGACATTCAACTTGGAGCCAGCTTCAGCTTTAATAGACTTGTGTCCCACACCGTGACAGGTGTCAGATTTGTTTTGTTGTTCTTGCCTGTTTAAGATGTGACACCTGAGAGCAGCATGCTTCTGAAAATCCCTTTGAGGTTGAGTTGGAAGATGGCAGCTTCTCTGATCAACTCCTGCATGGGACGCCGATTGCTGACTGTAGGGTACGTACCTTTGCTGAATCTGGGCAGGTTGTGGGCTACACATGTTGCTGGTCAAATTAGAATATCCCTGTGTTTGCTGGAAGGGTAGTTGTCCAGCTGAAGTTGGTGGAGACTGGGAGGCTTCTTCCTGAAAGCAATGAGGCCCATCTTGTTTGGGGGCCATACTATGTGTGTAATATTGCATATGCTGTAAGTCATGAGTTACATTTTCTGCAAAGAGCTCAGTGTTCATAGGGTTTTCTTTTTTCTCAGAGACTAAGTGCATGTTGTTCAAGTAGGAATGCTTCATAACAGTATTTGCTTTGAAAGCATGATTGTAAAGGGAATCTTTACTGTTCATATCGGACACCGGTCCTGGCCTGACCTGGGAGTTTTGCACTGGGAAGTCCGTTGATTTGAAGTAATTGTTTGCAGTTTCAAAACATTCTTCCAATTTAAGCTGATTGAAAGATGCCCCTTCTAGCTGCTGCTCTTGTCTGCTCTGGGAATGAGGAAAGGTCTGAGGAAGTTCTCTACTCTTCATGTGCAATGATTGCTGCTGGGAGCCCATGGTTAGCTGTGGACTGTGTGGCAACTGTGTTGGCTGGGTCTGGAGCATCTGTTGCAATATATGTGAACGGAGGAACTGTTCATTTTCCAATGGTGGAAGATTTAAGTGCTGTGGCTTTATCTGCGACTCCAGGGACTGTTCAGTGCGGTGTTCAGCTTGCGGCTGAAAGTGGAAGTGCTTTGCATTTTGCTGCTGTTCGTGGGATTTGAGCATAGTATCCATCTTTGTAGGCTGTGGTGAGTGCTTTTGGAATTGCATTTGCTTCTCAGCTGTAAGATGAGGTGGCAGCTGTGTTGCCTCACCCTTGTACAGTGCTGGTATCTGCTCACATTGTGTGATGTTCTGGAAGCAAGTTTGCCCTGTAACCTCCCTTGATGCATTGGGGCTCCCAGGATATTGTTTTGGATGGGTCTGATCAGCTGAATTTGACTGAAGCTGAAGCATTGTCCTTAAGAGCCCTTCATTTGATTTTTGGGGAGACTCACTGGGGCGAAAGTGAGGGGAAGATATTCCTGTCCAAGATGTTTGCAAGTGAGGGTGTGACTGATGCATCTGATTTTTCACCAAGTCTTTTTCATTGCTAGTTACGGTCTCCTGGTTAATTTGGCCCAGGAGATGTTGATAATGTTGTTGCAACTCTTTACTGCTTCCTACTATTTCTGTGTCTTGAACCCGCGGCTCCAGTTTTGACTGCAGTTCATCAGGATATTGTTGCCTGATGCCTGATGCCATTGCAGAAAGCATCAGATCCCTTGTTTCATTGCCAGTCTGTTGTGAAACCTGAACCTCTTGTTGAAGACCCTGTTGAGAACTAAGTGCTTGCTGGCAAAGGCCAGGAATTTGTGCTGCAAGCTCCCCCTGCTGCTGCTGCTGCTCTCCATTCTTCTCTTTCTTCAAATGAGTCTCTTGACTTTGGGTCTCATAATGGTTGTGCACTTCTGAAACACTCATGGAAAGAATGCTGTTTATTTCTGGAAGAGGAGAAGAAGCTGCAACAGGAGGTGGGCTGAAATAACTCTTCTTGAACATGGGGTCTTGTTGGAACAAAGCACCATTTTCCTCTGCTGGCTCTGCTGGCCTCTCTGAGCTATTGTTATGAGCTTTCATATTGCTGTTGGGATTTAGTGAGAAATCTTGACTGGGTAGTGAGAAATCTTGACTGGGAACCTGCCCCATGTTTCCTGGATCATCAGTATTCTCTGTAGGGGACTGGCATGCATTTTCGGATTTTTGCTGCTCCAATTGCAGTTCTGGTTTCTGAAAAGTGTAGCAAGCTGGCAATGTGGATATCTTACTGCCGTCTTCTGTGCTGTGGACTTCAGTGGCCACAGAATCTAGCACCTGAGGCAGCTCAGAGTTTGAGGTTTGTGGGGAGTTGATCTGCCCTGAGGTATGGGATGAATGTGGTGTGCCACAAGTCGATTCATTAGTAGTCTGTGTGTTTATGGCATTTGTAAGAGATGTGGTTTTCTGCATTGCAATGGACACATGATCTGGATTATACTGAGACAGCGTTTTCTCAAGGAGTTCACCATGCATGTTTTCCATAGAAGAGGCAGAAACTATAGCACCATTAGGCATTGACACTGCCTTGCTCTTGCAGAGCAAGGCAATGTCCCTGTTGTGGCAATTCATGTTTTCGCTCTCCTGTTCATTCTGAACCTGGGGAGCAGGAGGAGTTTCTGAAGCACCACGGTTGTTTTTGGAGGACTGTATGAGAACTGAAGCTGCATCTTCTTCCATTCTAAAACCCACCAAGTCCTCCTCACTGCATGAATTGGGAGCATTTGGTTGATCACTGCCATCCAAAGAGGTTTCTTTCCCCCCTTTTGCTTCTTCATCTTGTCTAAGCTTTTTGTTCTGGTGAAGCCCGTACAGAGAAGGCTCACTGAAAGTGCGTTTTATCCCACCATTTTGCATATACCTGCCACAGTCTCTCTTTTCTTGGAGGAGGTCTGGGCTTATTCTGTTATTTGCATTTCCTCTGACAGCGTGCTTCATTCCATAGTTGGCCTTGAAATGCAGCCACGTGTGGTCGCCATTGACTTCAACCTGGCCCTTCTCTGCTGGTGGGCTCCCATTCTGTAGCTTCACTGACAAAGGCTCTCCCTGGCAAACATGAGAAGGATGTGGTATTAGAAATGGGCTCAAACTACTGCCTTCAACATGGCTGGTTCTATCCTGTTCCATCTGGCCTACTCTGGGGCCATCCACAAGGCTGCCCTCCTATTGTATCTGAAAGAGAGAATGGGGGAGGGGGAAAAATCCATGTTTATTTGATGCACGCTACACAACCCCACATGGCAATTACGCACTTCATCTAATGCACTTCCCCTTCCTAGATCGAGAGCCTCATGGAAATTGTGACAGTCTAAAAGTGCTGGGATATACTGTATTCTTCATGCCATAAGACGCACCCGACCATAAGACGCACCTAGTTTTTAGAGGAGGAAAACAAGAAAAAAAAATATTCTGAACAAAACAGTGGATGCGTGATTTTGGTGGTGCAGGCTATGTGATCTGATGGTGAATTTGGGGTGACCCAATGCAAAAACCCTGAAGATCCATGTGGATCCATACTTTGTAACCACGTTTTTGCGCTACTGAGGCCCACTGAAACAGTGGATGCGTGATTTTTTTGGGTGCAGGCTATAGCCATGGACATGCTATGTGATCTGATGGTGAATTTGGGGTGACCCAGTGCAAAAATCCAGGGCCCACGCATTTGCTCCTAAGACGCACAGACATTTCCCATTACTTTTTACGAAGAAAAAGGTGTGTCTTATGGAGCGAAAAATACGGTATATTATGTCAAAAAATATACAGCTGTGCATCTTTCTTGGAGAATAGCAACATGTATGGGAAGACTCTAGAAGCGTTCTAAGAATCGCAAGCTCTCTTTCCAAAAGAGATATATTACAATCCATGCTATAATGGAACTCAGCAGCTCTGAGACTGAACAGATGATGGTTTTTTAAAAAAAACATATACACTCTCAAAAGCAGTGAACACAGCTGGACAGATGTTCACTCTTTCATCAGGGGAGAAGACAGCGCTAAACAGCTTTGAGCATTCTGAGGTTCCAAGATCAAAGCTTACAAGAGCACCCACAGAGAATTCAAAGTCCCAAGTATGTCTCTGAATACAAGTTGCTGGGAATCATAGTTGATGTTGAGCTACGCTCAGGTCCTGTGTGTGGGCTTCCCATAGGCATTGGACTGGCCACTGTGAGAACAGGATGCTGGACTAGTGAACCTTTGGCCTGATCCTGCAGAGCTCTTCTTCTATTTAGAGGTCTGTGAGCTCCATCTTGGGACAAGCCGAGTTTCAAATCATGTGAAGTTTGTCATTAAAAACACTGCTGCTAGTGAAATGGGATGTGAACGCTTCAGTATGATTAATTAACACCTGCTTGAATTATTAAAACAGGATATTTGCATGCAATGATTGTAGCAGCAAAGCCACTCTTTGAAAATGTCACCTATTACACAGACTGCAGCAGTAGAACAAGATTGCTTGCTCCCTTTTCTGTGTGATGTTTGAATGCCGTGCTCCACTTTCCATGGTTATTTCTGCCTTGTAATGTAAAAAGTAAAAGAAAACAGAAATTCAAATTTTTGCAGTTATCTAAAATGACCACATGTGAAGAAAAAACCAAAACGTCTTAGAAAGTCCTCTGTATTAGACCTCTGCATTTAATAAGTGAGCTGGGGTGAGGCATTCCACACCCCCCAAAAAATCCCATTAATTTTTTTCATTTGTGCCCTTTATCTAATATTGGGCCATAAAGACAAACCATAGGTGGAGGTGGAACTGTAAATATCGAAGTATGTCCCTCTGCAAGTGCAAGCTTTCATTCCAACAATTCCCACACAAGTTCAAAATTCTGAATTGCATTCATACAGTGCACATCTGTATGGTATGGTAAGCACGGCAATCCAAAATAATCCTAAATAGATCCCCGCTTTACTGTCCTTCATGGGACAGGAAAGCAGCTGGAGGAAGAGAAGTGGGCAGAGGCCAGAGAAAGAACAGTGAGTGGAGGGATGTTATTTTCGCATCCTTGGGACCCCCTGGGAAACTCACTAGACCTGCAGGACCCAGGTATGGAAAGTGTTATGTGCTGAAGTTCTCACCCTGGGCCAGCAGGGGGATACTGTAGATAGTTATGCAAAATGAAGAATCGAAAGTGACGTTCAGTGATTGGATAGTCTGTATGCAAATGAAGGATCAAAAGTGACGTTCAGTGATTGGATAGTTTTAGAAAGTTGCAACAGTTACATTGTTCTGGAGCTCTATATAAGCAGGCTGACTGAGCTCCTCAGTACAGTTCTGTTCCAGCTTGCAAATAAAGAGCTGCTTTGGAAGAATTGCTGTGTCATCTGATATGTTCACCCACAACTTAACAGAAAGTGTAGCTGACTGCTGAATAGGGCACAGCTGTAGGAAGCCCCATCTACCCCAAACACCAAGGCTAGAGTTAGAGACTAGGGGCGATGTTAACAGTTTCCAGGCACCCTTTGTGAGATTTTTGTGGGTGAACTATGGGTTTGTTTGGGCCCTGGGTGGGTGAGTAGAAACCAGGCGGCTGAGAAGGAAGGTGTGTCAGAAGGATGTAAAATTGATTTTGGTTCATATTTATTAATAGTTTCATATTTTTATTAATGCAACTGTATTTTTGTAGTATTTAAGTTGTCTCATGTTTTTGTTGTCTATAAACTACTTATAGTGCATGCATATGCGTGTCTCTCGTGTGTGTGTGTGTGTTTACACACATGTGTGCGTGCACACACCACACACAAGTAAATAATAAATAAAATTCAGGGGTTGAGAAGGGGAAGGATTGTGCCAGTTCTATATCAGCATCTGCCCACCATTCATGGTAGAACAACTGAGAGAGAAATTAGCCAATGTGAAAGTCAATTGGCTTATTCAACTGAGTTTGGGACATGGATATATGTCCTTTAGTAAGGAAGAAATCCCAGCCAACTTGAAGGTCATCTAGGGATTTCTGTTGGAGTTGGGTCACTACCAATATATTGAGCAGTTGGGTCACTGCTCAATATGTTTATTTTCTTTCCAAAATGGGGAATTAGCAATCTGCAAATAGCTGGACAAATCCCTTCCCCTTTTGTATGAAGTAAATTGTACCTCTTCCAAAGCAGAGTATTTCCCCAAGTATAATAATTTGTATTTCCTGTCCCCTTCAGTTACTGAACTCCAGCCAATATACTTATCAGCTTTACTTACACACACACACGACCAGCCATAGTTTATTAGAAATTCATGGCACATCAGTAGCATCTGCGAAACAATGATTACATCTAGGACCAATTCTGCAGTCTAATCCATCATAATTATGACTGGCCTCTTTGAAGATGTCACGATGCATGACTTAGAACAGCACATTAGCGTGCAAAAGGGATAGTGATCGTATTTGCCCAATATGAATTTTAAATAATTCCACCCACACCAATTGACACTTTGTGGAACATGGAAATGTTGGTATATTACTTTTCTCATATGAGGCATAAACTATTGCCAATTTAGACGTATGCTGCTACTGTTGCTTTTTAAAAGATGCCCAACATCTCTTTGCATGTGCCTTCAAGTGCACCACATTGAGAAAAAATGCCAGACACTACTTTTCAAGGAGGGGGCTGGGACCCCTCAAATTTCTGTGGCGGTTGTGTGCACATGCCGTGCGTTGTGCTCACCTCACTCACACACTTGCTAAATCACGGGAGCAAGCTGGCACGCTTGCCCAAGACAGACAGATGCCAACAACCCTGACATTTTACTTCTATGCATCTACTGTACCACAATTCTCAGTCCAGCTGCTCATCTAATGAAGTAGGCTGTTGCCTGTCAAAGTGCATAGCATAGTGTGTCATGAAGTTGCTATGGTGACAGGGGGCCTTTTGGTTTTCCTACTGTTACAGACTAGTGTGTTTATTTGTCTGGAGTTTCTTACACATTATTCGTTTGCTATATTTATATATTGCCATTCAACAGACGGTTTTACAAGAGGACTGCATAGCAAAATTGGTCCATACCCTAGAACATCTTAACTGTAAGATCCTTCACTACAATTTCTCTCTCTCTTTTAAAAAACTGGATATTCCTTACACCATATAGGTGCAGTTGGGGAGGTGGTTACCTGAAGGCTTGCAATGGCCACAGGGAGAAAAAGGTCTCCCTGGAAATATACTGAACTCTCTTCTCCTCAGGAACATTCCAGAAAGGTTGGCGAAACCAAGACAGCATTGAATGGCATAAGCTGCTTGCTCAAAACACACTTGGGAATACATATCGGAGGGAACAGGTGCCTAATCTTTTTATGGAAACATTGTCACAGCAGCATACCAAGCATGGCTTCCACAGATAGAGAAACCATTCAAAAGTGTGATCTTAAAACTAAGTCCAGCAACAGATGCACAGAGCTGCATAGAAACTCAACACTGTACTAAAGAAGAAATGAACCAGAATACCATAGCCAGTTGATGTTCTAGTCTGTCTCCCCTTTCCTTCCAAAAGGCCTGTATCTGCAAATGCATACACTTTCAGTGCTAATAATAATAATAATAATAATAATAATAATAATAATAATAATTTTTATTTATACCCCACCCTCCCCAGCCGGGCTCCCCGGGCTCAGGGCGGCTAACACCAGGTATAAAAACAATTGATTAAAATATTATACTTTCCATTTTATTAGTCCACTCTCTTTAAGGTCTCATTATATTAAAATGGTATGGGGGGCAGGGAACCCTGTCTACATCTGTACATGGGTATCCTATCCTATCTTTAAAGCAGCTATCCTATCTTTAAAAGACATCTGACGGCAGCCCTGTTCAGGGAAGTTTTTAATATTTAATGCTGTACTGTTTTTAACATTTGATTGGGAGCAGCCCAGAGTGGCTGGGGAAACTCAGCTAGATGGGCGGGGTATACATAAGTAATAATAATAATAATTATCCATGTGAATTTTTTGGTGGGACTGGGTAAAGCACTGAAAAGGATGGAACAGGCTATACTCCTTCACACACACAAATGAGAAGAACAGTACCTGTACATTTTGACTCCTCTCTCACATTCAACATATGCTAGAAACTTTTTCTTTAAAGAAATGAAAGCTGGGAATTATTATTCATCCGGGGTGGGAGCATCCCCCCCCCCAGATACGCATTCATCTGAAAGAAATCAGTCGCCCACATTTCACTGCTGGTTAGTTCTAGTCTTCACCAGCTAAGGCTTGGAACTACAATTCCAAGCAGTCCCACAGGGGCCTTTTGTACCCCTCTCCCTCACTTTCCTTTTAAAATGTTTTCAAAGCTTTGAGAATGGCACGTTTGACTTTGTTCTGGCAGTTTGCCATCTACTGCCAATTCAGTTTCAGCTCCTAATCTTCCAAAGTACCTAGAAACCCAATTAGATTCAGTATAATTTTAGATGGCTGAAGGAGTACTGAGTTACTTCCTATATTTTCAGATATTAAGGGAGACATACGAAAGGTTAATGAAAAAATGACCCTCTGTCGATTTTTCCACAGAGTTCCCCTTCATAGTCTGCCAAAAGCCAGTCACAAGATGCTATTTCACAGATTGGTGATTGTCTCCCCAAAGCATGGATGTAACCATTGGTTCACAAAAGCATCAGTGTGGCTAAAATGGATTATTTCTAAAACAGGAGGGTTTTCCTGACTTCGGTTTGGGTGCTGAATGAAGCTTTTATGGTCTATCCTGATAGCAGTGCTCCTCCCCACCATTTTTAGTAGGTCACCAAGGAGCTTCATAAAGGATGTTAGGATGAATAGAAGCATTAATCTTATACCTTTGCTCAACCATAGGAGTGAGGAAAAGATGTTGCTTCTCTGAAAGCAGTGAAATACTCTCGATGCTTTGAGACCCTGCAGATAAATGCCTGAATTATAAGGGGTCAGGCCTCTATGGTGATGCATTTATAGAATATTGGTAGATAGGCTATGATTTGGCTAAAAACTAAGGGGAGTCAGGAGGTAGAGTTCATCAAGGAACTCTGTACCTTTCATATAATCTGAACACTGCTTTGGATACTTCCAGTTTATAGTTCACAGCTAACAGGCATTTCTAGGAATAGCACTTTTCAAGCATACCATTTACTTAACCTAGGGTAAAGGTAAAGGGACCGACTCTGGGGTTGGGGCGCTCATCTCGCTTTATTGGCCGAGGGAGCCGGCGTACAGCTTCTGGGTCATGTGGCCAGCATGACTAAGCCACTTCTGGAGAACCAGAGCAGCACACAGAAACACCGTTTACCTTCCCGCAGGAGCGGTACCTATTTATCTACTTTGTACTTTGACGTGCTTTTGAACTGCTAGGTTGGCAGAAGCTGGGACCGAACAAAGGGAGCTCAGCCCGTCACGGGGATTCGAACCACCAACCTTCTGATCAGCAAGTCCTAGGCTCTGTGGTTTAACCCACAGCGCCACCCGCGTCCCTCTAACCTAGGGTAGGGTTAGCCAAATAAGTCTACCTTGGTTTCTCATTTTTCCAATCCTGTTTTCAGTGCATCCCATTTCCACATACATCTACAATTCTTTTTCTAAAGTCTACATGAATATTTGAATGCACTTTCATGCAATCTCTTCCAATAGACACATTTTTGTGTGCAGTGTTGCCTAGTATATGCATTTGTGCAGGCAAGTTACCCATAACAGAACGTATTTTAGCATGCACTTTACGCTAACATACACATTTTTGAGTGCATTCTTTGGCTGGGGAAAAAACCCTGTATTGCAAAATTCAGAGAAACGTGAATATGTCTCCTAATATCAAAAGCAAACAAATGGCTGCTTCACCCCTACTCTGGAGTACTTGTATGAAAATCAATGAAATGCTACCATAAATTGTGGTGGTAGCTATGGCCTAAGAATGTACTAGTGTGGGATTTCATGAGTCTGATGAAGCCGAGGAAATATGTCAAGATTAAGAAATCTTGGTCAAGTTCCACAGGTGTATGTTCAGTTTGAAATCTTTTAAGGCTGCAGCCCTGAAAGAAATGTAGCAGCAGCTGTTACAAAATAAATAAATAAATAAATGGATGACTCCCAAGCTGCATTTGGTAGTGAAGAGCCTTTGGAAAAATGAACAGCTGTGGATGGAAAAACATGAGCTAGCCACAGAGACTAATTATTAATTAAATCTAAAAAGCCACTCCTTTAAATTGAAATGCATTGCTTTCAAAAGCATGTAGGGATTTGAAGCTCGGTTTCCTAAGGCCCAACTCATTACAGCAGTGTTCACAAGTAATCTTTTTTTCCTTCTTTTTTTTTTAGGTGGGGAGGAAGAGAAAAGAAACACCATTCGTGCACATTATAAAGCAGACTTACAAAGTGAATGGTATTTTTTTTTAAAAAAAGGTTACTAAAACACCTTGTAGTGCCTCCTGTGACCTTCCACCAATTGGCCCCTGCACCCCAATATTTTCCATTATTTCCTTCTTAATGTCTGGTTTCCCTATCAAAGGGAATTTTCATGCTCCCATTTTGTGCGTTGGTCTAACTGGCACCCCTCAATTCCCCTATGAGGCAGCTCCCTATGAAGAAACACTGGGGCCTTCCTTAGTTTGGGAAATGGTCAATAATGGAGAAGATGATAGAGGTGTATGTTATGTATCTCATAATACTATACCCGAGTGTCATCCTGTGGAAGGTTCAGAAAAGGCAAAATATTTCTCTACAGTGTATAGTAAAACGATGGAATTTGTTCCCACAGGATGTAGTGATGGGCACCAGCTTGGATGGGTTTAAAAGAAGATTAGACCATTTCATGAAGGATAAAGCTATCAGCAGCAACTAGCCACAATAGCTATGCTTTGTCTCTACCGCTGGAGGAAGTATGTCTCTGAATATACCGTATTTTTCGCTCTATAGGACGCACCCAACCATAGGACACACCTTGTTTTAGAGGGGGAGAACAAGGGAAAAAAATTCTCCCCCTCTCTGCTCAGCGCCCCTTCAGCAAAGCGGCAGGAGAAATGGAGCCCCTTCCATTGCACTCCAGAGGCTTCCTATCCCTGAAGCCTTCAGCAAAAGGAACCCGGCGGCTATCCCTGAAGCCTTCAGAGCGCAGCGCGGGTACCCGCTGTGCTCCACAGGCTTCGGGTTCCTTTTGCTGAAGCTGGGAGAGCAAGACTCTCCTGGCTTCAGCGAAAGGAACCTGAAGCCTCCGGAGCGCAGCTATCCCTGAAGCCTGGAGAGCGAGAGGGGTCGGTGCGCAGAGGGAGCACTCCCTCTGTGCTTTGGAGGCTTTGCGTTGCTATCGCTGAAGCCAAGGAGCCTGCATTCGCTCCATAGGACGCACACACATTTCCCCTTAATTTTTGGAGGGGAAAATGTGCGTCCTATAGAGCAAAAAATATGGTAAGTGGCTGGGAATCACAAGTGGAGAGAACTGTTACACCCATATCCTGGTTGTGGACTTTTCGTTGGCATTTGGTTGGCCACTGTGAGAACAGGATGCTGGTACTTTGGACTGATCCAGCAGGGCTCTTAATATTTTGTTACAGAAGCATCTAAGAACCCTTCCCCTGCCACATTGCAAAATGCTCAGAGATTCATTGCTTTGTGTTGTTCAACTCAATTATTAAGTTCTCCCAATTTACTTTAAACTGCCCACTGCATGAAGATGTATGTACCTTCAAAACAGCGGTGTTCTTATGATAAGAAACACCCACAGAGGCTATCTCCACTTCTAAATTAATGCTTTAACGTGCAGTAATTCAACCATGCCGCAGGCATCGGAAGTTGCGGAAGGAGCAGGTATTTGGACAAAACATTAAATGTGACTGATCACATCCAGGCTGCATTAGGAAAGCGCAAAGTAGAAGTAAACACATCATAATGATAAAGGGCTTCAGTTATAATCAATCTATTGGAATTACGGGCAAAAAGAGAGAGATGTATCTATCCCTGGAATACGACCAACTCTTTTCTTCTAGAGGTGTTAAGCAGAGGTTGCTGTGAGCAGTGGTACAGACATGCTGAGCAGGTTTGTATCATAAGGATGGCACTCTGATTTTAACTCTGGCCCTAGTTTTTAACGTTCTACATTATGCTGCAGATGAACTCAGCAATAAAACAAACACTGGTGGAGACTCATGACTGAGACTACCTGGTGACAGTGAAGGCCGCATAGAAGGCACACTATGCTGCCTCCATTGTCTGGTCCAGGGCATGTTTAGCCTGGAGAAGAGGAGGTTAAGGGGTGATATGATAGCCATGTTCAAATATATAAAAGGATGTCACATAGAGGAGGGAGAAAGGTTGTTTTCTGCTGCTCCAGAGAAGCGGACACGGAGCAATGGTTCCAAACTACAAGAAAGAAGATTCCACCTAAACATTAGGAAGAACTTCCTGACTGTAAGAGCTGTTCGATAGTGGAATTTGCTGCCAAGGAGTGTGGTGGAGTCTCCTTCTTTGGAGGTCTTTAAGCAGAGGCTTGACAACCATATGTCAGGAGTGCTCTGATGGTGTTTCCTGCTTGGCAGGGGGTTGGACTCGATGGCCCTTGTGGTCTCTTCCAACTCTATGATTCTATGATTCTAGGTGGTAGAACCAACAGTAGCTCACTGTGACTTGTTTGCAAAGCACTCCCTCTGAAGGTGCAGGTACATAGCTTACAGGTACTTGTGGATACTTTGCTGTCTCTTGAGGTACAGAGTGCCTTCCATCAGCCTTGGTTGGTGGCCCAGCTGCATCCCTATCTGGACACCAGTAACCTAACTAGTGTTCTCTATTCTCTGGTGACCTCTAGGTTAGATTACCACAACCTATTATACATAGGACTGCCTCTGAAGATGGTTTGGAAACTTCAGCTTGTGCAGAATTTGGTGGCCAAGTTGCTCACCAGGGCAAGACGGTTTGAGCACATTACACCAATTCTGGCCTGACTGCACTGGCTGCCATTAGTTTCTGGGCCCAATGCAAAGTGCTATGTTTGGACCTATAAAGCCTTAAGTAGCTCAGGACTGCAATACCTCAAGGACTATCTCTCGCCATATGAACCAACCTGGATGCTGCAATAATCATATGAGGCTCTTCTTCGTGGGCCTCTTCTATGAGAGGTCTGGGGGGTGTCCATATGAGAATGGGCCTTTTCTGTGTTGGCTCCCCATTTGTGAAATGCTCTCCCCAGGGAGGCTTGCCTAGTGCCTTTATTACATGTATTTAGGCACCAGGTGAAAATTTTTCTCATTAGCTAGGCCTTTGGGTGATTAACATTCTATGGCTTTTAAGGGGGGGAGGGGAGTTATTGGTTTGTGCTTATGTTATTGTATATTTTGTGCTGTAATTTTGCATTTTGCTGTTGTGAACCACCCTGAGATCATCGGATGAAAGGCAGCATACAAATTATTATTAATAATGATAATAAAACTTGCCATGAAACCCAGACCAACACATGACAAGCACACGGTCCGCTTACCACATGTCAGTGGACGACAGAAAATTGTACAACTGTGAAGAGGTTATACTGTGGTCATAAACAAGTATGCTGCTGTAGGTTTTTTTTAAGCAGACAAAGAGTAGCATTTAGCTGTAGAAGAAAAGGAAATTTATCAAGAAAGGAGATGGCACTTTCCAGTATAATAATGCCCACTCAAGAGCTCATAACCCACCTACTCTCAGCAGCCAGAAACATCTTAGCCAGACACTTTCAGGAGTAAACATGGACCAATGGTATCAAATAGTATGGAAAACAGCCTTATTAGAAAAACTAACTAATAAACTGTAACTGACATGGGGACAAATAGAAGAAGATGCCTTCACCCCGGTATGGCTCCTCTTTATCATATACATAGCCCAACAAGACAACGACAAGAATCCACTAACAGTATACTAATCAATCTGGATAACCTGATAAAAAAAAAAACCCACTCACACATGAAAACAAAGTTCACCACAGCTAATCACAAACAAACAACCATATCCTAGGCCAGCGGTTCTCAACCTGTGGGTCCCCAGATGTTGTTGGACTACAACTCCCATCAACCCTGAGCTCTGGCCTTGCTAGCTAGGGGTGATGGGAGTTGTAGTTCAACAACATCTGGGGACCCATAGGTTGAGGAAGGCTGCCCTAGGCCAACCCCAACCTGTCTCGCCACCAAAGGAATACAAGAGAATAATAAAGAGAACCCGCACAAGCAGCGCCGACACAAAACCCCACACATACATTAAGTAGAACAGAAGCATTGCCACCCCACCCTACCCCCACTCACCACAGCCCCCTCCACCTCTTTCCCCCTTTTCTTCCTAATGTAACACTAATGTCTCAACAAATGAAACTGATCTGTAGAAAATGTAACTTGAAAAAAGCACATATTTTTGTAAACCAAGAAATCTTTAATGAAAAATGTTAAAAAAAGAAAAAGAAGATGGTACTTATCAATATTCTGATGAAATAAATAAATAAAATAAAATAAAATAAGGACATATTTCAGATACAACAACAACTGCTGTACTTTAGGCTGCAAACACACTAATCAATTTATAACACAAAAATACAGTCGTTTCCCCCCCCCCCCCCAATCTGGAATAATTCATGCTCTTCCACAGCCTGCTGCTTTCAATCTAGTTTCCAGCGCCTGCTACCAAGAAGGGTAGGTGCAGTTGCAAGATATGCATTTGACAACCCTCCCCTTGATTAGGCCATACATGTTTTCTCCTCTCTGTTCATGCCCAGACGTACACGAAGAAGGAAGAGAAGATTGTGATGCTAGTAGCTGAGACCACCTACATCTATTTTCAAATGGACACACTGAAGTAATCAATCTACAACACATTTTAATTTCTGTAATGAAACCAGTCTCTTAAGCACGTTTCAGGGGCAAAAAAGTATGCAATAGATCTATTTTGTGTGCGGACTACATAGAAAGTCTCCATTGTACACAACCTTACTATTAGTATTAGAGTTGACTGCGTAACATTGCACCTGTTCGCTTATCGGGTACCAAATGGGTTACCTACTGAGATGAAGTCACCTGGAGCTGGACCAAAATGCCCTTGCAGCAAGAGACCACTATGGGGTAAAAATCTGCTATTTTGGAAGAAGTGCGCAAACTCTGGCTGAATCTGCAGTGTGCACAGAAAGGTTTGGGCATAATTATTTATGTTTGGATAGATGAATTTTCACATAACAAGCAGGCAGATAGCAGGACCTGTGTGTATCATGAATGGGTACATTATGGGGAGTCGGATTTTTGTTGCATGAATGGATCCTACTTTTGTGCAACCTGTAAATGATGTGATGGGTCTGTTCACACAACCAGCTAAATGTGACCATGTCAGGGGCAAGGCAAACCTCTCTCCTCAACACATTCATTGTACCTAGATTGAACATATGAACTGGGCTATTGCTGTCAACACTGGAGGGGGGATATTCAGGATTTTATATATATTCACATACACGCACACACACATATACACCACTGTACCACAAAAAAGATATCAAAAGTGGCTTACGACAATTAGAACATAAAACCAATCAGTAAAGACATAAAAAGGTGAAAAACAAGTTAAAAACAAAAATCAGAATGAGGGCAATCGGTTTTGGATGGGATCACCCTAGGAAGCAGTCCTTAACAAACAAACAAACCCACAGACACAGCAGTGAGAATAGTGACTGAAAGCACCCAAAAGCACAATTTCCCCACCCTTTGAACACGGTAATGGATGAACAGTTAGTGCAGCTCTAATTTACAGATAGCTTTTTCCAAAAATGAGGGGGTGGGGATGACTTTCAGTATTTTTATTATGCCTCCAGGCTGACCTAGTGAACCTAATATTTTTCAGTTGCTCAACAGTTTCATAAAAGCAGGCAGGTGGTACCCCTTACAACAGGGCTGATGTGAAACTAAAGCACTGCCCGTAATGAAGACAGAAACGAGAAAGTGTGCACTCAGAGACCAGGAAAAGAACAAAGATGCAGATTGTTTCATTGGTCTCTTCTAATTTTAATTAGGGTCTTCTTGGTGGGGAAGATTGAGATTATTCCAAGGAAGTCCCTGGTTCTTTACACATTCTCATTCGCTCCCCACAGAATGAATAATCACCCTCCTGCTTTTTTGCTCCGTGCTCTTTTTTTTTGACAGAAGACACCCACAAAAAATCTAAATTCTGCATTGTTTTGCAATTAACATGCTGAGTAAATGCAGCCGCATCCCCAAAGGATTTTGAGTGATGCAAAATGTCCTTTCACTGTGAGATACAAAAGCTGAAGCTTGTTAATGTTAAAGAAACCTGTGCTCTTTGAAGTCTGGAAACACTGAATCTGTTTTCAGTGAGGGACTATTCTTCCCAAGGCTCTCTTGTTAAAGGAACAAAAGGAGAGAAAAGCGCTTCCCCCTTTCTCAATGCGCTTCGGAGAATCTATTAGCTTTTGTGCAGAAGCATCAGCGACTGGCAGAAATTGCCTGCCATTTTGATTGGGCTGCATTAAGATACATTAATCGGTTGCCCGCCGTCTCAAACCTCCCCTGTTTTGCTCCCGTTTCCAATCATCCTCTCACTCCCATAACTCAGCTGTCAGAGATGCTTCCAGCACTTCTGCTGTTGTTGCATCTCGCAGGCAGACCTCCATCCCTAGAAGAAAATAAATCCTTGTACATAATACACCAGAGATGTGAACCGGATATGGAAGACATTAAAATGGAGGGTATTGTTGTCCAGGCTGCTGCTGAACTCAAATTTTAAGAAAAACGATTGCCCTGAGTCAGCTTTATGGCTTTCGTGAAAGGAAATAGTTTACACTTCCTCTGGTTTGTTTGCTTGTTCTTTCACCACTCAGGAAAGGGAGTGGGGAATCGCAGAATCATCGCATTGTAGAGTTGGAAGGGCCCTTGAGGGGCATTTAGTCCAACACCCTGCATTGCAGGAATTTAAACTAGATAATATATGACAGATGGCCATCCAATCTCTGCTTATAAACCTCCAAGGAAGTAGAGTCTACCACCTCTCTTGGGAGTCTTCCACTGTCAAACAGCTCTCACTGGGTGGACTGCGTGGACCCCACCCGTTTACCTCTCAAAGCTTTCACTCTCTCTTGAAATCTCTCTTCAAAGTCCCTTTCAACTTTCCCTTGTGGTACCTGATGACTATCAGTCTCATGAAGGAGTTAAAAGAGAGAAACTCTCATGTTTGGGGAAATGAAACATTTATTTCACCCGCCTGTAAGTTTTCGCCAGCCAACCCTTATGATGAAGACCTATGAATCAGGAAACTTAAAAAAGCAGCTAACTCTGAATAGTCTACTATCAGCTCTGATAGGTGATAACTGTACCATTTCCAGCCCTTCTGCAATAGACTTTCTTCACAGAGCGACTGTTACATTAGACAAATAGCCCTACCCCAACCCCTTAACTGCAAGGCCTGCTACTGCGGCTTCTTAGAAAATTTTATCGTCCCTTCTCCTGTTCTCCTGCTGTTGCTGTGGAAATTCCAGCTGCCTTCCTGCTTCAGCCCTGGCTACCATCATTGCTCCAGGTGCGGGAGAAGATGGGATTTTTTTCCTCTCCCAAAGGGCAGATATATTAGACAGAAGCAGGGCACATTTTTGCAAAGTGAAACCGAGAAGACTTCCCCCCACCATTACTGCAGCAAGTCCAGCTGCTTGTTGAAGGGGGGGGGGATGAGGTGAAATTGACAAATGGTTTCTCTCCAGGAATCCATAGAACAGAATAGCTGTGTGAAAGGCTGCCTACACCTGGGGAAATGGTACAGATGTTAAATTTCACTAAAAAGTTAGATTATCTGAGGATGTGGGTGAAGGAAGCTGAACATGGAAAATCTGCAAGGTGTGTGACATCAGGCAAGCACCCCTTAAAGGTGAGCGAATAGAGAGCGGCTATTCAGTGTCAATATGCAGATATCCAGATCTATTTCTCCATGTCACCTGAGACAGGTGAGAGCATGCAGGCCCCCAGAGCAGTGTCTGGATGCAGTGATGGACTGGTTGTTGGGCAATATTGAAACCAAGTGACAACAAGATGTAAGTCCTTTGGGATGGTATTCCCAGGTCTGAGAATTAGGTAATTTTCAGTCAGCACCTTTTAGCACCACATATTCCCCCTGCCTGGCAATCTGTTAATTAGTGCCAACACTTAGCCCACTTCTTAAAGAAGTTATTGTAATCATGGAGCATGGCCTAAATAAAAAGTGCTTTACCACAAATTAGAAAGTGCTCTAGAAGAAATTGAACATACACACACACACACGTACATTCTGGAGGCCCGTTCACAACATGAAAGGAACGCAACCCGCAGCTGTGCGTCTGCGCACACGCGGATTGCAGCTCATCGCTTCTGTGCATGCACGTGACGTCATTTTGCACGTGTGCACATGTGCAAGCAGCAAAACCCGGAAGTAACCCTTTCCGGTACTTCCGGGTCGCCGCGGGACGTAACCTGAAATAACGTAACATGAAGCGGACATAACATGAGGTATGACGGTATATATAACAATTGACTGGAGGAAAATAGATGAAAGCAACAGCATATTCAGGTGAAGTGTGCCTTCCCAGACTGCATGGCCATACCATAACTGCTTATATGGACAGGAGACAGAGGGATATACAAACTGAAAAGAGCACTCTATCCCCAAAGAGCGAAGAGTCAGTTGCAATTCCACACACAGCAACAGCACCATAGGAATTGTTAGCAGTGCTAGGAGCTGCCAGTCTGGAAGCTATCGTGTGCCCAAGTACTTAAGAGAAGGTGACATGACAGAAGTGCATGCAGTTATTCAGGACATAGAAAAAGTGCACAGAAAAAAGTTCTTCTCCCTCATAACTCTAGAACTCGTGGAGATGCAATGAAGTACAGTGGTACCTTGGGTTACAGACGCTTCAGGTTACAGACTCCGCTAACCCAGAAATAGTACCTTGGGTTAAGAACTTTGCTTCAGGATGAGAACAGAAATCATGCTCCGGTGGTGCAGCAGCAGCGGGAGGCCCCATTAGCTAAAGTGGTGCTTCAGAGTAAGAACAGTTTCAGGTTAAGAACGGACCTCCGGAACGAATTAAGTACTTAACCTGAGGTACCACTGTAGAATGTTGAGGGATTCAGGAAAGACAAAAACACCTCCTCAGGACATAGTTAAAATTATGGAGCAGCGATGGGCACCAATTTGGATTAGAAGTAAATTAGACAAATTCATGGAGGTAAAGGCTATGAAACATGACCGCAGTATGCTTCTGAATTCCAGGTGTTGGGAATCTCAAGAGGGACACGTGCTGCTGTGCTCACGTCCTCCTTTGGGGCTTCCACAGGTTGGCCACTGTGAGAACAGGATGCTGGACTAGATGTATCATTGGCCTGATCCTGCAGGCTCTTCTTATGTTCTTATAAATTTGACAGTAATCCCTACTGAATAACCAATGGGATTAAGAGTAAATATCCCTAGGATTGTTACTTAGGACCACCTACAACTGGATACATTACTGTGAAAGATAAGGCATACATGTACTGCAGTTTGCATGTGCAAGTGAAATGTGTTCTTGAAAAAGTTTGTGTATACATGCTGCGCATTTATGTGCCCACTATTATCAGATAAAGTCGTTTCTTTTAATGCAGAAATAGCCAGATAATAATTGCTGGTTTAAAAGCAGCCTGTAAGTATTTATCTTAAAAGGTAAAGGGACCCCTAACCATTAGGTCCAGTCGTGACCGACTCTGGGGTTTCCCGCCGGAGTGGTACCTATTTATCTACTTGCACTTTGACGTGCTTTCGAACTGCTAGGTTGGCAGGAGAAGGGACCGAGCAAAGGGAGCTCACCCCATTGCGGGGATTCGAATCGCTGACCTTCTGATCAGCAAGTCCTAGGCTCTGTGGTTTAACCCACAGCACCACCCACGTCCCTTTATATTTATCTTACTCGGCACCAAATCCTGTGTTCTTGATCACAGAGTAAATGAACCAGACAGTAGAAAATGGAGGGAGAATTCAGCCATAATACTGTGGAGGTGGTAAAGAAACAGTGTTTTGTTTGACTCACGTCTGTGTGATCATCTTCCTTCTCTGAGCTAACTTTCAACCAACTGCATGACAAAGTGAGAATGTGGTTTTGCATTTCCTGTGGTTTGCTTTCTGAGCAAGATCTAAATCAAGAGGCAGTGAATGCTGTGGTCGTTAATGCTCTAAAAAGCATGTGGATACAGCAAGGAGGCTGGAAAATAAATATCATAAGGATGGCTTGCCCATCACTTCTTGTGTCACCTGCACCTATCACCGCCATTCAGTAAGAATGGCTGCTTTCCCTCTCTGTCTGCTCACAGTGTGTGCTCATCCGACAGTCAAATATAGGAGAGCTCTGTGGCTACCTCAGTTCTGGCACTTTCACTTTTTTCTCACTGTTGAAGACAGAAATGGGAAGGGTGGGGAGGCAGACCACAGAGGCAGCAGCCGTAGCACATTGCTGTGTTTCTCCCAGACAGAGAATTCTCCAAAGCGTGCTTTGGCTAAACTTAGGTGGAATCTAGACACATATGGAAGTGAGAGCTGGACCATAAAGAAGGCTGATCGCCGAAGAATTGATGCTTTTGAATTATGGTGCTGGAGGAGACTCTTGAGAGTCCCTTGGACTGCAAGAAGATCAAACCATTTCCATTCTTAAGGAAATCAGTGCTCACTGGAAGGACAGATCCTGAAGCTGAGGCTCCAGTACTTTGGCCACCTCAGTAGAAGAGAAGACTCCCTGGAAAAGACCCTGATGTTGGGAAAGATGGAGGGCACAAGGAGAAGGGGACGACAGAGGACGAGATGGTTGGACAGTGTTCTCGAAGCCACCAGCATGAGTTTGACCAAACTGCGGGAGGCAGTGGAAGACAGGAGTGCCTGGCGTGCTCTGGTCCATGGGGTCACGAAGAGTCGGATACGACTAAATGACTAAACAACAACAACAACAACAGACACATATAAAAACCGCTCTGAAAATACATTGAATTTTCCATAAGGCTCATCACCGCCATCTAGTGTCACATTGCATATTGCACTTAAAACACACTTTAAACATTTTATTTGCAGCTGCATAGCTGAGTCCTTAGACTCAGTGTTCTCTGCATACAGAAACCAACAGAGGTGCCATCCTATCCTCAGCCGTCTGGATCTGCCCTGCCTGTGGTAGCTTAGCATGGGTCTTTTTCTCTGCTTTTCGTTATTAAAAAAAAAAAAGTGGACTAGCACAGCTTCACCTGCACAAGCAGAATCTGAATGTGGTGTCATTTCTAAAAGGTCATCTAGAAGACAAACCTGGGATTATCAAGGGAGGCGCTTCTGTCAATCCCACCCTCACAGGCACATTTGGTGGGGATGCGGGAAACAGCTGTCTTGGGAGCTGCTCCCAGATTCTGGAACTCTCTCCCTGAAGCTAGACTGGCTGCTTCTTTGTTGTCCTGGTGAAGACGTTCTTGCTCTGACAGGCTTAGGGGAACCGACTACTTTCAATGAAAGGACTGGTGCCATGCTGTTTTTATTGTAATTACAGTGGACCCTTGGGTTACATTACCTTCAGGTAACATAACTTTCGGGTTGTGAATGTGGCAAACCCAGAATGTATTCTTCTGGGTTTCACTGCGCGCATGAGCGGAAATGCTCTGCACACCTCGCGCATGCGCAGAAACACTCTATCACACCGCACACGTGCGCAGAAGCGGCACCTCTACTTTCGGATTTTT
Organism: Podarcis filfolensis; assembly: GCF_964270895.1. NCBI lineage: Eukaryota > Metazoa > Chordata > Lepidosauria > Squamata > Lacertidae > Podarcis > Podarcis filfolensis. The sequence continues at coordinate 55,337,912 of NC_139610.1, forward strand.
GGGGGTACGTATGGAACTCTGAAATGAATTACATTCATATCCAGAAGGTCCACTGTATTTGTATATTTTAAACAAGATTTTATATATGTATATAGTTTTCATTATATCAGTGTTTAATGGTTTTTAATTGATTGTTTCTTCTATGTTTTCAGCCATTCTTGTTTTTATATGTAAGCTACTTTGAGGTCCGCAGGGAAAGAAGCAGAGTATAAATAAATGTATCATCATCATCATCATCAAATTTATCTAATAGAATAATTACAACTCCCCACTTCTGCCACCAGGACTCTGTAAAGCAGTTGAGCTACTGCTGCATTCACAGCCCGGCAACTTGTGAAGGAGGACTTTCACACAGACTTTTACTCAAAGTGATGTGGAGATGTGGAGAACTGAACTTAAGTTTGGAAAAAATGAAAAATCAAAGGAAACTTAAATCGACAGATTCGCCCAAACCTACTCATAGTTTGGCAATATTGGGGTATCTGAAAATAGATGCTTGCTCTTTTGTCTTGATGTACAGGATACGCAGAAGTGTGTGTTTGTGTGTGTTTTAATAAAGGACAGAACACAGAATATAAATGTTTGGGGTGATTAATCTGCTGTCCTACAAATACTGTTGGACTACTATGGACTGATGAGAGTTCAGTAACAACCTTTAGAGGTTAGTTACCTTCAAGGTAAATGGTAATATTCACAGGTTCCGCCTCCCCGCCAAAAAATATTCTTATCATAGAAGATCTTTTGGTAGTTGCTTTAGTAAAAACGTGGATAATAATTCACTACCGTGAGTGGAATGTTGGCCAATGTAACCACCCTATGAACGCTCAATTGGAAGTGCATCAGGTACAGATCTAGATTTGCATGACTTGGACCAGCCGTTGAAACACAATTCCGTTTGTAATTGATGCACAAGTTTCTTCAAAATCAGATAAGCCTGACTGCAGGCTAATTTATTAAACAGTGGCTTGGACAAAGAAGCCTGCCAGGTTCAAGTAAGGACAGAGAAAAGTATGTGTTGTGACTAAAATGATAAACGAGGTCATGTGTTATCAAGAGGGAGGTCAGCAGTTGCATAAATCAATCCTTGGAAGCATCGACTCATGAAGTATCTTTTTTGTTGCAGGTCTCCAATTCCTGCAAAAGGAAATGCACGCGTTCCAAGCTGCCCAAAAGCAGGTCAGTTTATCTGCCCGTCTAGCCCAGTATTTATTGTTGTGACTGGCAACAGCTCTCTGAGCAGAGGCTCGTGTTTCCCCATAACCTGCTACCTTTAGCTGAAGATGTCACAAGTGACCATGACAAGCACGAAAAGCTTGCCACTGAGCTATGGCTCCTTGCCCTAAAACATATTTGGGAAACTATTAGTCTCCTGCACATTTACAAAAAAACCAGGGGTGGCTCAACATGTTTTTGCCCAAACAGTACACTATATGAAGTTTATATTGAAATCAAAAGTTAAGATTAATGCTCTCATTTCAGTATCCATTCAGTGATGCCACCAGAGTGCTGTTTGGGGAAGAGGTCCAGGGCCCTGCAGCAGAACTGGCTTACCATAATTTGAAGTAAGTGAAATAAAATACACCGCCATCTCCCTTCCACACACAGGCAGAAGAGGAGGGAGAACATTTCTGCTTGTTTATTTTCTTAAACTCTACAGTTTCACACTAGCATTTCCAATGCTTGTTTTTGTCCTCCAATAGGCTTTAAAACTTGTGGCTGTCTTAAATGTTGCCTATGAAGTTGTGATGAATACTGTTGTTGTTGCTGCTGCTGCTGTTGTAGTAAAAGCAGAGCATCATAGGATTAAAATAATAATAATAATAATGAAACTTTTAACTTTTGAAAAAAACAACCACCTGATAATGTTTTTTAACAACAAGAATTAGAAAGCTTCAGTGCTCTGGGGGCAACCTTTTTTTGAAATTCTCACTTTTTGCAAAGCTCAGGGACCTAGAGAAACATAGGGAAAACATAGAGCTATTAAGTTCATAAAAACACGATGCTTTGCAGACCCCCAATCTACATAGCTGTCAATGTTTCCCCTTTTATAAGGGAAATTCCCTTATTCTGAATAGGATTCCTCACAAGAAAAGGGAAAAGTTGACAGCTATGCCGATCTAACTGGTGGAGTTAACATCAGCCTGGAAGTGGGGGAAAGACTCCCCAGTCACAATTCACTTGATTATTGAGCCCCCATACAGAGCTCAGCAAAGGAGAGTCTTATTCATCTCTGAGTACAATTTTAACAGATTCAGCTGTGCTTACAGTGGTTTGGATATTTCCTTTAAAGTTGCTTTAATTTGAATAGTTCTGCTTTTCTAAGCAGCACATCACAAATAGTAATGTGATTTTTCTTTTCATTCCAAAAGGTTAAACATAGGTGGACATTTTACTCTTTTTAATTGGTAATTGAGATTCATGAGCCAACTTTCCATTGAGGACAAAATTGGTATTCTTAGGATATCTGTGAATATTCTTGCCTCATATTAGTTGTTCCCTGAAGTGATAAGTGATGCAAAAGGAGTCAGAAAAGCTTTTTAACTGTGACTTACGAACAAACTTCTAGATAGGACACTCACATCATGTAAGTTGTTTTATTATTTCATGAAAAAACACTGCTAGAAAACAAGTGCAGGAAATATTAAGAGTCCCAAATAATACTCCATCGGATTCCTCATCTGTTGCAGTGAAAACAACAACCACGACTACCTTTTCTGAATTTGTCCCAAATAATTTAGATTCTGGCATTTAGCTCAAGTCATCTGTAAAAAATCTTCACTGGCCTTAAGCAATAAGAACATATCCGCCCCCCCCCCCGTGTGTGTGTGTGTGTGTGTGTGTGTGTGTGTGTGTGTCTTGTTGATATTCTTCCTTCAAGCATGACTTGAGACTAACAAGCCATTCCCACTGAAACTAGGTGTTCTTGCCTTTCTGCACCCAGTGGATTTTGGATTAAGCTATCTTGTGCAACAACAACTGTGTTTCTAACAATGAGCAGGACTATATAATATCAAAGCAATTCAGAAAGCTAGATAAAGTCATTAAGGTGGAGCCACGATTGTCAAGTAATTCAGTAAACCTGACTGGAAGAAGGTTTATAGCAAATAAAAAGAAATGTTTCTTAATGCAATTCACACTTCTAGCATTCATTGCCACAAAATACGTTGATTCTCACTATCTTCAATGGCTTTTTGAGGGGAAAAGACCAAATCTATGACATCTTAAAATAAAAATACTAATAAATAATAAAAACAATTATGACTTGCATCAGTGTATACAGTGGTACCTCGGGTTACAGACGCTTCAGGGTACAGGCTCCGCTAACCCAGAAATAGTACCTCAGGTTAAGAACTTTGCTTCAGGATAAGAACAGAAATCGTGCTCCGGCGGCGCAGTGGCGGCAGGAGGCCCCATTAGCTAAAATGGTGTTTCAGGTTAAGAACAGTTTCAGGTTAAGAACAGACCTCCAGAACGAATTAAGTTCTTAACCCGAGGTACCACTGTAATTCAATGTACCAGTGTAAAAAGGCGCAAGAAAATTCAAATTCATATGCTTCATTGAAAATAATAATAATAATAATAATAATAATAATAATAATTAAAATTTCTACACTGTCCTCCTGGTAGATCAAGGAGTTCTAGAAATAAAGTAGATTCTGCAAGCCTGTCCCTCTGTAAGCTGATTCAATGGAATTCCTACAGCAAATGCTCCAATTCTAATGTGTGAACATCCAGACTAAGTTTCCCTGCTAGCTGCAGTTAAATCGGGTTGGGAGGCAGCACATGTGGGATCTCATGCATGCACAATGGCTCCCCCAATGTTGGGAGCAATGTTGGGGCATCTGCCGACAGCCCCAAGAGCCCTCCCTCCACCTTCCCAAATGGAGAGGAGGCAGGAGGGCTCCAGCATTCTGTCAGAGCCCGGGCACCTCCTTCCCAAAGCTCAGGAAGCTTCTGTCTGACTTAGGGAGACGTGATGCGTACACATGCAACATCAAGATGTCACAAGTACAACATCATCCCGCCCCCCATCACCCTTGCAAGCTGGTGCCTGTGGCCCTAACTGTTCTCCTGCCAAAAAATTCACCCCATGCCACTGCTCTCAATCCACATGAAAATCTAACATTGATGCTTCTGCAGTACAGTGAACTTGACCACAGTTCAGCCTTGATTGCAGCATTGTGGTGAGGTTAAGGTGGGATAAATTGGTGGTTAGCACAGAATCTAGGGGTGGGGAAGCCTACTATTCTTCTGACAAGATGGAGTTGGTCAAAAGCAGGGCTGGTGATTGATGTGGCCTGAAGCTCCAAGCACAGCTAGAAAGCCACAAGTATATAGAAGTGAGAAAGCCACCTTAGCCAAGGAACTCTTTATACACACCATCTACACTGCATGTCCCTGTGGTCACAAGGGGTGCTATTGTTAGCCTACTCTCCCCACCACAGTCTCTCACTGTTGCAGATAAGCACGGATCCAGTTCACAAGTGGTCTCTTGCAAACCCCGGACATGTCTTCCAAGCCACGTTAGTGACACCAAATGAAACAAACAAGCCACAACTGATTTTCCGAAGTCTCAGAGTCTGAAACTGCTTTCAAACATGTGGTGCCTAGCCCAATATAATCAGCTTCATTCATCAAGATCACAGCAAGCAAGTTTTAAGGTAATCTCCAGGAAAGCACAAACTGTTCATGAAGCCGTTTGCCCCCGGTGCAGTTGTGTCAGACAGTTGTGCCAGACAGCATCCTGTAGATATACAATGAGTGTAATGATTTCTTTGGTGCTGGCACTAAAATGGCATAGTCTTTTTTTTTAAAAAAAAAACCCAACACAACCAATATGTGCAGCACTGCATGGGCTTTGTTTAATTACCTGCTTTCCCACTTCGTTCACACCCTGTGTCGCCTAAAGAGAATTGTGCCAATGAAAATATGCAAGGCCTGGGAGCAAGCATGTAAATTCTTAAGTGAAAGGCAAACCTCCTTTTGCTCAGTCTTCATTCAAAGATGTGCTGTGGCATTGTAAAGTCATGAGAGCTGTGAATTAGATCTATACTGCTTATTCCAGTACATGTGTAAGAATGACTGGTGTCTTAAAAAGCAATGATTATTATCCCTTCCTCCAATTTCTCAGGATTCCATTGTTGTTGTTTAGTCATTTAGTCATGTCCGACTCTTCGTGACCCCATGGACCAGAGCACGCCAGGCACTCCTGTCTTCCACTGCCTCCCGCAGTTTGGTCAAATTCATGCTGGTAGCTTTGAGAACACTGTCCAACCATCTCGTCATCTGTCGTCCCCTTCTCCTTGTGCCCTCCATCTTTCCCAACATCAGGGTCTTTTCCAGGGAGTTTGGTAGGATAGTAAATGCTAGCAGATGCCCTTGTATCCTAGCCACCACTCCTAGTTCCTGAAGACTGAGTTTGCTAGGAAGTTCTGTCTGTGACCCATCTTTTGGGAAACAATGGGATATTGTGTTCCAGATCCAAATCTTGAAACAAACCTGCAAGTACAGTAGTTTCTCTCTTTCCCCAGAAAACAGTAGCCATGGTCAACTGCAGTATCTACATTGCCAATGTTCTCCTGCCCCTACTGAAGATTCAATTATACAGCCCATAATGCATGTACCACCAACAAACCATATAATGGTTTGAGGTTTCTTCATACTAAGAGTCATGGATTTCCCACACAATAACAACAAATGAGCCGTTTCATACACACCTATCTCAGTACCTCCAGTGATCTCAGTCTGCAAGACAGCAATTAATTCTGCAAATGTGTGCATCTTGATCATGGATCTGAAGTAAGCTGGTGTCTGTCAGCAGATACAAGGCTGCAGACAGAGTAATCAGGTCAAATTGAATCCAACAGTCAGACTAGTAGCAAGCAACAGCAGAGGCAAGTCAGCAATCCCTGTCCCTTCCCTACCATAGTAATAATTTGCACCCGTGCTATAGTAAGTTTCTATGCAGAAGTCCGTGTTCCATAACCTTCCAAAAAAAGTATAAGATGTCAAATGTCCCCCTCTTCATGTCAGCCCTGTCTGGGTGTTCAGTTCACTTGGGTGAAGACTAAAACATGAAGGACAGCGAGGACATGCTGGCCTCCAGGTTCTAAGGACTTAACTATAGAGCTGCAAATATAACGTTTTAACTGTGTTTTAAGTGCATTATACAAATGTGACACTAGATGGCAATGGTGAACGAATGACACACACACACACACAAGCGCATTTTTAAAAAATGTATTTTCACAGCATTTTTCATATATATGTAAATTCCACCTAAATCACTTTAGGAACCTCCAAAAGTACAGAAATCTCCTTGCTTCAGAATGCTGCCCTGCAACTCACGGAAGGCTGTCAAGGACTAAAAAATAAATAAACGCTCCGAATATGCTCTGCAAAAAACCATTGTAAAGCTCACAATTGAAAATATCACTGAGTTGCGATTTCATCTCTACAGCGCCATTTGGTGCCACAGTGTTATAACACATTGATAATGCTGTATTTTGACTAATGTAGCTGAGTCGAAGGAGAAAAACACAAACTGGGGGAGACGGGAATTGTCAGCCTGCTGCTTCATGCGGTTGTCTTCATGTAAAATATGAACTGAACACCCAAACAGGACTACTGTGTACAAGATTAAATGGAATACAGTTACTGGACGTGCTGCTTGTCAGACTTAAACATGGGAAGTTATGCACATAAACTAAACCTGAACACTCATATTACTGTAAGGATTGCCAACATGATTTGTGGCCCGTTAATAGGCAGTACTGCTTGCTACGGAAGTGTCCCCACATCTTGTAGCATAATCCCTAGAACCCAGAGAGTATATATACACCAGCACTGAATTGTCTGACTTGCAGTCCTAAGGTTTCCTGGAGAGGTCTTTCCTAGTCTTGGCATTTGAGCAGCGAGAGGAGCCAAGGATTAAACCGGAGATCTTCTGCACGCAAAACATATGTTCTTCCAGCCAGCCCCTTTGCTGTGTTTGTAGGGCATCACAACAACAGGAAGAATGGATGTACTGCTCTTTGCTTCATCCCTCGGAATGAGGGATGTGTATGCATGTGAAGAATTTGTCCAGCTATTATACAGTAATGTATCAGCAGCAGAACAGAGCTTTCTTTAGAATAGCAATCTTACCTCCACACATACTCCATGTAGCTTCAAGGAAATCCTTAGCAAACCACAGAAAAATCAACTGTCCAGCTCAAGCAGAACGCACTTAAAATAAAAGCTTCCATTCAGGTGGGCATGTTATCTTTTTATTCTCTCTTATACCACCTCTCTGAGCATCTGCTTCAAGAGCCTTTCAGCTGTTTAGTAAGGAGACCACACATTACACAAACCACAGCATTCACAGCACAGTTTCCATAGTAACCATCTTATTAAAGCAGCCATCTGCTTTAAATATTAAACTTCATAAGACCATCATGGCTTTAAAACAATATCACATGTTCATGAAATATTAAAACGGGGAACAAAGGGCTGCAAAGAAGAACAACTCCTGATTTTATTTTATTTTAAAGTCTGATGGGTTATCCTGGAGTTTGTTCTGACTCTTTAGAAACATAAATGTGTAAATGTGTAACAAATCCATAAATATACCTACTGCAAAAACAGTGTGTCTCTCTCTCTGTGTGACTATTATTTTTGCATATTCACAGAGCAAGCAAACAAAAACTACATAAGTAGGGACTTTCCAAGGTTTTTTTTTTAACGCAAATTTAAACACATTTCATTTTAATAATCATTCATTCTTTATCACTTTTTAAGTACCAGATCTCATGAGCATTGCAAAAGAAGTGTTTGAGACAATGGGGCACAAGATAGGTGTCCCTTTCCTGCACTGTTAAAGGTCTCATATTGTGCACAATAAATTTACTAGGAGATCATCTGTGAAGGATAGAATTACAACACAATGTCAAGTCTTCTTTCCAAATAAAGTATGAGGTCTGGAACCTTTAAATACTTTATCAGCAGCAATTCAAATTCAAATAGCAACCTGCTTTACTTAATGGTGACTTCAAGTTTAGATTTTATTATTATTTATTGAATTTATATACCGCCCTATACTCGGAGGTCTCAGGACAGTTCACAGAAAAGATCAACATAAAAATCACAATATATAATAATAATAATAATATCTTTATTGTCATTGCCCCCTCTCAGGGACAACGAAATTACTTGACTGCTCCATAAAAACACTAATTAAAACAATACAGTATAGTACAGCAAGGAAGATTAGATGACTTTCAAAGTCCAGGCTTCCCATTCAGGGCCGAGATCGCTCTGGAAAAGAAGCTGTTCTTAAGACGGCTTGTTCTTGTCTTCATCGTCCTGTATCTCCGTCCCGACGGCAGGAGCTCGAAGAGACAGTGACCAGGATGTGATGGATCTTTTACTATGTCCAGTGCCTTCCTATGGCACCTTGTGGCAGAAATCTGCTCTAAGGTGGAGAGTGGGCAGCCAACAATGCTCTCTGCTGCCTTAACAACTCTGCACAACCTCATCCTGTCCTGGGTAGTACAGCTTCCGTACCACACACATAAGCCATAAGTGAGCACGCTCTCAATGGCACAGTGATAGAAGGCAAGCAGCAGTTTCTGCGGAAGATGGTTTTTCCTTCTATATAATCAAAATAAAAACAACCCAGTAACACACACACACACACACACACACCGAAAAAGAGCTACATTTTAAAGGGGCATAGGATGTCAGTCAGATCAACCAAAGGTCTGGTTAAAAAGGAACGTTTTTGCCCAGCGCCTAAAGGTGTATATAATGAAGGTGCCAGGTGAACTTCCCTGGGGAGAGTATTCCACAGATGGGGACCCACCGCAGAGAAGAACCGTTCTCGTGTCGCCACCCTCCTGACCTCTTCAGGAGGAGGTACATGAAGAAGGGCCTCAGAAGATGATCTCAGGGTCTGGGTAGGTTCATATGGGAAGAGGTGGTCCTTGAGGTATTGTCTTCTCTATTTAAATGTAGTCATTTTGTTCACTGACATTTCATACTGTTTGGTTATTGGAGGAGTACTAGCAAGTTTTATTTTGTTTTGTTTTTTTAAAATACCCATAGAAGCAGTGAGCAATTTCTACCCTAGCCCTCAAGAAGCAATGGCATATGCAACAGGTCCTGCCCTACACACAGTGTTTATCAAAGTCCAGCAAAAGGGTTCCTTTTTCAGTTTTCCTTCTTTTCTGCTCCATAGCTGTTCTCCCCCTTTTTTCTTTTAAAGTAAGGTTATCTAAGGCAATGCATTCTTTTCAGATAGTCAGATGCACCACTTCTTGAGGACTACTCCGGAGTCATTCGGCAGTGAAGAACTTCAGAAATAAGAGGTTTACAACTCAAGACTGCTGTATTCCAAAAAGGAATCCTCTCTTCCTCTTGAACTCAATCTCTGTTTGAAGCACAGGAACTTTTGCTTGCATCAGTCAAGCAACTCAGAGGCCTATGGGCCACTGCTGTGTCCTGCCATGCCTTGATGCACTTTCAAGCAACATTCTTCTACAGATACAAAATTACAAAGTAGTCTCTCAGTTCTGCCCTCAAATACCTAAGATCCACTTCTTCAAAAGCAAAGGAGGAAGAATAATTCAGCTCTTAGGTGCGGCTTCTGCTAAACCAGCTATTCAGGATTTCTCTTTCTTCTACTGTTTAGATGACAAACCCATGACAGCGTCTGTATTTATTCTGAGATATTAATCTAAACTGACACATAGTGCTTGCCTTCCGGCAGAAACCTCTTTCCCAATGTCCTGCACATCTATCAATCCTATTCTCTAAAAATTAAGCTCTGTAGAATCCCCAACAATCTCCAAAGCACTCTGGCAGCTAAGTGCAAAGGGCAAAGTCCTCATGAGCATTCATTTATATTTATTATTATTATTATTATTATAGCTGCCTCACATTGTTAATCAGGCTTTACAATAATGATAATAGGTAAAGGTAAAGGGACCCCTGACCATTAGGTTCAGTCATGACCGACTCTGGGGTTGCGGCGCTCATCTCGCTTTATTGGCTGAGGGAGCTGGCGTACAGCTTCCAGGTCATGTGGCCAGCAAGACTAAGCTGCTTCTGGCGAACCAGAGCAGTGCACGGAAACGCCGTTTACCTTCCCGCCAGAGTGGTACCTATTTATCTACTTGCACTTTGACGTGCTTTCGAACTGCTGGGTTGGCAGGAGCAGGGACTGAGCAACGGGAGCTCACCCCGTCGTGGGGATTCGAACCGCCAACCTTCTGATTGGCAAGTCCTAGGCTCTGTGGTTTAACCCACAGCGCCACCCGCGTCCCTAGAATAATGATAATACTGGTGAAATAATAACAAGTGGTCTGTAACACTTCAAGCAAGGACTCCCATGATTCCTTGATTCTCTGTTCTAAAACACCGCACAGAGAAAACAAGTTGCCACACCTATCCTTCTCCCTGACACGCTACTCTTCTACATGTAGGGAATATTCTTCCCTATGCAGAAACAGCCATCCATTCAACCTGCAGATTGTATCTCGAGTCACAACACACAGACATATTTACTCACAGAAATATGTTTACCGTGTCATCTCAAAACAGCATGCCTTTCTTTTGTAGTACTTTTGCGATAAGAACTGTCAGGAACGATATCTTGTTAACCACAGTGTTTCCCAACTGGCAAACTATTGTAGACTTCTTGTTTTTTCAAAAGCCAAGCCATGGACCCCCTACTTTTGAAAATGTTGATATCTCAGTGGCAGTTTTGGTCATGTGAATGCTGCATTTCCCAGCACAAAACTGGGTTGTGTGTCTTCCAGAGCCATGAGAGCCATGTGAGAGCACAGTGGTCCCTAAACACATATTTTTGGGCACCATGATCTCCCATGAGATGTGCGTCTGGCCACAACCTCACACATTTCTGGGCACTGTGCTCTCACGTGAAAGCATGCTCTCTGAAAAATGGGATGTGACAGACAGTTGATGGGTATGTGTCACGGACCCCCTGGGTGGGTTACACAAACCCCCCGGGGTCCACAGACCCACAATTGGGGACTGCTGTCTTAGTAGATTCACAGCACAATCCTAACCATTTCTATTCAAGAGTAGGTCCTATTGAATTCAATTAGGTTTACACCCAGTTAAGTGGGGTTAGGACTGCAGCCTTACCATTCCAAAAACTTGTGGAAACTATTGGGATTCTGGACATTATATGTAATTTTAGCATGCAATGTTAACACATGTTTTTGACAGAATAATGCAATAGTAGAGTTGGAAGGGACACCTGTTGGAAGTCCAAGCCCCTAAAATGCAGAAATGCTGCCCACAGCTCGAAACACATACCTTCTGGTTAACGGCCAGACCCACTGTCCCACTGCTAAATTGTTTTAAAATTACTGGTTTTATGGTGTGTGTTTTTTTTAATGTAACTTGCTTTTAATGTTTGTTTTTATATGGCTTTTGTAAAGTGCTTGGCGTTTTTCTCCCTCAAGTAAGCAGTATATAAATTTAATAAATAAATAATTTAAAATAAAGAAAAAGAAAAGAAAAGAATATGGTGCCCCTGCAGGCAATCATGTTGTCTGACCATGGCAGTCAGCACTGTAGTAACTAACATAAGATGGAGGTGGGGTGGGGGGTAGAATGGTAAGTGGGTCCATTCATATGTCTTGAACTGAAACCTGTCAATTACATGAAGATGTTGTTTTCAGGTTGTTTGAGTCAAAGTTAAAACTAAAGGTTTGGGTTTTTGTTTTTGTTTTAAAAAAGAGAGAGAGATTTATACCCTGGGAGAAGTACTTCAGGAGTTTCTTCACACACTTGACTGGATTACAGTGGTACCTTGGGTTACAGACACTTCAGATTACAGACGCTTCAGGTTATAGACCTGGAAGTAGTACCTCGGGTTAAGAACTTTGCTTCAGGATGAGAACAGAAATCGTGCAGCGGCAGTGGAAGGCCCCATTAGCTAAAGTGGTACCTCAGGTTAAGAACAATTTCAGGTTAAGAACGGACCTCCAGAACGAATTAAGTTCTTAACCCGAGGTACCACTCTACGTGAAAAACACTTTGAGAAGGATACCATTGTTTCACAGAACTGAATTCTGTATGCCAGTTAATGCCAAAATGTAAAGCTGTATGTGTCTCCTCAGAAGTAAAACCCATTCAGTTCAATGGGGCTTGCTCTCAGTTAAGTGGGCAGGGAACTGCAGCCATGGAATTTCAATTCTGTGCAATGGCTTGTTGCTTGTTTTAATTCCTCCAGTCTCTTTCTTAAGAAAACTTCAAAAACAGCGTATTTTTTATAAGGGTTTGGCTGTGGTTTTAGTCACAGTGTAATTTTTAAAAAGAGTGTAGTGAGCAGAGTACGGCATTTAAAATTAGCTAAATGCCATGGGGTGGCAATAATTAAACTGCCACTGGTTATCTGATATATTTGAAACAAGAACTGAAACACATTAGCAGCCAACTCAGTTTCAGGAGGTGAACTAAAAAGGTGCAGCACAGATTTGACTGGCAGTTCCAAAGCCTGTATAAATCTAGAGAATCTGAACAAAACAAATCTGGAAAAAAAGAAAAGACAGGTAATGAGAAGCAATTTCTGACAACAGAGCCACAGTTGTTCCCATTTTTTTTAAAAAAAATCATGCTTCGCTTACATCCGAAAGTGTTACTTTTACGGCTTGTTAAGAGTAAAGACTGTCAAGATGTGGTATAATTAACAATTGCCCACTCTCAAGAGTGTTTCTGGGAATGTCTTGCATTGGACATGCAACCTTCTGGTGATTCATGTAATCACCCAATGGGAAGTCTCCCAGCCTCCCTTGTGCTCAGTGGGTGATCATCATTGATGAAATGAGGAGGAGGAGAATTATGCAGGCCACGTTGAGCTCCTTAGAGAAAAAAGTGGGGTACAAATGTAGCAGATAACAAAGCAAGAAAATCCATTCATTCATCAAGGGACACGAGAAGTTTGATCATGGGCATCATCAATTTAAGGATACTATATGCATCACATTCTTAACAGAGCTGCAAAGTAAAATTCTGCACTCACTTCAGGGTGGGAATCCAAACAAAATGTGGTCTCATGAATAGCTCAGCACACACTCTTCATTGTCATCCTGCATGCACTGAGAAAGCTCAATAAGTACCGTTTGTCTAATTAAGGACCCATTTTGGCCAACAGTTTCATCATTATCTTACACACAGCAGCACGGATGCCCCCACTGTTTGTTTTTAGGCCCAGCAAAACCACTTCTATTTACCCAGGCTTTTGATCCTTAATTGGAAGAGTAACTGGCTAAGTCTGTGTTCTTTTTTTTTTTACTCACCCCTTTAAGTGGGGTAGTAGGATTTGTCCCCCTCCCCCTACGCACACCACTTCCTTTTCTAAGATATTCATGGCACATTTACAAACTTAATGTATGGCATACTGAGTGGTTGATTAGCCTGAGCAGATCCCACAGTCTTCATAATTAATAATGGAAGTGTGCAAAACCCTGATATCCACAACTGATATTGCAGAAAGATAATTACACGGCTCCAGTCATACAAAGTCTTCTGCATATGAAATCCATATGTGGAACTGTGGAATGAATGTCTTTTTTTATTTTCCACCAATACCCGTTCTTTCCAACATGGAATTGTAAAAGTGGCAAACGGATTCTAATAAAGAATCTGAGACAAGTCCTTTCAGAAGAATATGTCACAACACGAGCTCCTTTTGTACTTTTATAAAATGTTCCAAGTCACTACACACTCGAAGAAATGGAAGCTTACGACGATGAAGAAAGCGCCATCAAATTTATTCTGAGTTGCCTGAAACGCTTATTCAGGCTAGTTAGTGGCTGCATGAGTAAAGTTACGTGCTCACATACCCAACGTGCATTTTCCTAGCATGTGTGTTTCCCCACCTCCCGCCCAACTGCTCTGTTGAGTCTACGCCAACATCCGTGATCCAGGTCATTTTAGCGAGCCTGATACAGCACTTGCTAGCTGTTACATAACTGCCCTCAGGAATTCTGGGATAGTGTTTGTAAACACTACAGCCATGTGCGCGAAGCCACGTTGCGAGACATCAGAATGACCTGGAACGCCTGCTTTCGAGGTAAACCCTGACACTACAATGTTTGTACATCCGAGCTGCGCTGCAGGGCTAAGACCAGCGTGTTCCAGTCTATTTTGCCCTAGCAAGTTTCATCACCGGTGCCCACAAATGGCCCACAAATGTCAATCAATTCATGCTGCCAGGCATTTTTCTCCCAAAGAGAACTTCAAGGCAAAGCGTCTTCAATTCAGGGACCAAGAGCTGTGCTTTCTACTTCCAGCATTGGTTGATTTGATATATACAACAGGCAAAGAAATGATAAGAGTACCACAAGGATACACAGACATTTAACAGTATAAATGCAGCAGCACAGAAGCAGGCTTTCGGTGTTTAAAGGAGGAGACATTTAACTATTTCCACTCATCACAGTTGTATGGAAAACACACAAACAAAGCTCTATCACTTCCCCTCTTTCTTAGAGAAGCTTTCCTTTTGAAAAACAGCTGAAGGGGTTCACTGAAAATGTAATTCATAATCATGTACATTAAATGTTCTACTAATGTATCCAGGCAAATGGAAAAAGGTGGGGGGGGGGAGTGAATAGATTTGCCTCTGCCAAGCTATTTTAAATGCAGCTGCGAATCCCATTTGCTTTTGACCTTTACTGCAAGAGGAGAGAAAAGGATGGAGTTAAAAGGTTGCTAAGCCCTGCTGAGTTTGCATTTCTTCAGACCGTTTAAGCCAGGAATAAGAAGGAAAATAGGCGAGGCCCGCCCCAAACTAAAACAAAGGGAGAACCTTAGAAAAGACAACAATATTTTTTTTCTTTTGAAGTAAGGTAACATGTCATTTGGAAAGAGAAAAGAGTTCTAGAACTCTCATCAATCAAGAAATAAATTTTCAATAGAAGAGATATAAGAAGTGTGGGGTTTAACCATAATGTGACACAACCTCAGCGTACACTTACCTGGAAGCAAGACCCATTGAACAAGGGTGTTCTAATTAATTAATTAATTAATTTGTTAGTTGCTTTATCTTGTCCAAGGCAATGCAAAGTGAATTACAACCAACCAACCAACCAACCAACCAACCAGACAAAAACAACCCCCGCACACGTAGATGCATCAAAACCAGCGGAAGGAAACAGATTTTTAAAAACCCCACTCACTTCAAAATTATAACTCTCATTTGCCCACAAATTCTTGGAGATTCTAGGAAAGCGAAAGCAGGGGGTGCCAAGAGGAGGTTGGCAAACAACCACCACCACCACCCAACAACAACAAACCACCTTTGGTAACAGAATTTCTTTCTACTGCAAACATTTATCCAAGAACTGCTTGGATCCTATGAGCGAGCCTATGTCTCCAGCATTCACAGTTGCTTCCATCCTTGAGATATGGATCACTCATGAGATCCAAGCAGTTATTGGAGAAAAGGAGAATCACCTTCCCAAACAGTACCGGGTATTGCTTCAGGAGAACAGTCCCACAGACCTCCAAGAAATTAAAGAGAACTGCACCCACCACATCTCTCTTCTGAGTAAGCATGCTTAGGATAGCTGCATGATAGTCTTTGCACTTGTGTTTGAAAGTTGGTGCCGCCATATGTGACAGCATACCCTGCTCAAACAACTATGAATGTGTAGCAGCCTGCTCACCTTAAACAAAAAGGTAAAGGACCCCTGACAGTTAAGTCCAGTCGTGAACAACTCTGGGGTTGCAGCGCTCATCTCGCTTTATTGGCCGAGGGAGCCGACGTTTGTCCGCAGACAGTTTTTCCGGGTCATGTGGCCAGCATGACTAAGCCGCTTCTGGCGAAACCAGAGCAGCGCACAGAAACACCATTTACCTTCCCACCACAGCAGTACCTATCTATCTACTTGCACTGGTGTGCTTTCAAACTGCTAGGTTGGCAGGAGCAGGGACCAAGCAGCGGGAGCTCACCCTGTTGCGGGGATTCGAACCGCAACTTTCTTATTGGTAACCTCAGTGATTTAGACCACAACACCACCCGCATCCCACCTTACCACCCCTCACACCTGTAAAGCACTTTAAAACCCCATGCTTACCTTCAACCGTAACAAGAAAATCACTGCAGTAGCAAAAAGTTTGTCTGCTTTTTTGGTTGGAAGAGTTTAAATGTTTAGACTAGAATTCTGGACAGCTAATCTGCTACAGCATGCTCTTCTGTGCGATTTATGCAGCCCTACTTTGTGTGTGCATGACTGCAGCCTGGGTTAAAGATTGCTGATTGGACTGTTTAGCATTTCCCCCCATAGATCCAAATAGCAAGGACGCACCCAGCATTACTTTCATATGTTTGCAGTTGTCTGCAGACTATTAGTCCTTTCGGAAAGCAGAAACTACGTCTACTCCCCATGGCACACAAGGTTTGCACTGGCCGGTTCCAGTTCTTTGTCAAGCGGTGAAGCTTCTATTTTTGGCTCACCGCAGATGACCTTGCTGTATGCTACAGAGCTGAATGTCGCCAAAACAAAAGGAGATTATTAAGGGGGAAAAAGCAGTGAGGGAAAAGAACCCTGAGTATTGTGGAATACTCCAACCAGCCTATAACAAGGTTATGATGGCTGTGGGCGATAGTAAAAATGGAGGGGAAAGTAGACCATTGCGGGTGAACGCTGCCGACTCGCGAACTGTTGCACCCGCCAGACTGTTACGCAACAGCTCTTGGGAATTCTGGGAGGGTGTTTGTAAACAGTCAGACATGTGCG
The DNA here is from genome assembly GCF_964270895.1 of Podarcis filfolensis. Lineage (NCBI taxonomy): Eukaryota > Metazoa > Chordata > Lepidosauria > Squamata > Lacertidae > Podarcis > Podarcis filfolensis. Next base: position 55,354,669 of record NC_139610.1, read on the forward strand.
CAAAGTCCACGTGGTGCTGACTGAGGCTGGATTGGAAGAAACTCTGAATGGAAAGAGCAGCTCAGTCTGCAGCATTGAAGGGAAAGCAAGTTGGAGCCATGCATCTCGGGGCCTTCCTGGAGAGCAAAATGTTGCAAAAAGTGTGCACCGCATCACAGTGGCAGACATTTCCTAGAACAGTTAGCTGCTTTCTCCAAAGCAAGACGAAAACGTGTGCCAACTATTGAGGAAAGAAATCAGAAGGAACTGTATGAGGAGTGAACAAGCTACGATGCAACTTTCTGTAACTCAAGTACAGGCAAAGGAATGTTAGCAATAAATTTAAAACAAGTATCCTCATGAAAATAAAGAACTGATATACTGATTGCTGTGATGAAGATACTGAAATTTATTTTCAAACTTTCAGCTTTCACACAAAAGACACTGTTCAGTGGTTTCCAACAGGATACCCAGTCCTATCTGCATTAATTTCTAATGAAGTCTCTTGTGGGTTCATGAGTATTTACTTCCACATATATAGACATGATGGTTGCAGAATTTGGGCACAGCGAGTATGAAGTTCTGCTTGAATATATTTTGTTTCTCTGTCCACTATACCCAGACACCTGGAAGGTTGCAATCTCAAACAACAAACTTGAAAGTGACTTCAGTCCAACAGGGCAATACTTGTCAATATGGTTTGAACAATGCAAGAAGTCATTCTATCTTTGAACTCGTCCTATCTCTGAACTGGTAAGCAACCTACAGATGCTAGGTCTGAACTAATTAATGGCGTCATTGCATGTGGTAGGTGATGTATATCAGGGCACAAGTCAAAGAGCATACAGGTTTAATAAAAGAAACCAGAGCCCCTTGTTTATTGAAGTGGCGTGCCACAGCCTTATCCCCTAACTGCTACTTTTAATTGTGGTTATTACTTCATAGTACAATTATTTTTGACAGAAGCATGCACTTCAAGAAAAAGACAGGTTGGACTGAGGGTCCCCCCCCCAATCTGTTTGGTATTCTTTTGGCTTCAATTCTTGCATTCATTCATCTGCCATTAAAAAGCCATGGCCTGAAGCAGCCTTCCCACTGAAATAAGTTAAATATTTGGGATTATTCACTGAACTATAACAGACACAAATGAAAATTAAAGCTGTAGTGCAAGAACTAAAAGGGAAATCTAATTTCAAGAACTAAGGCCAGTTTACCTGGCATCACAGATTTGGATTTCATGTATGGGTAGGAAGTCACCAGATAATATTTATTTTCCTGTATAAAGTTATTGGGCTTTCAGTTTCTGCCTCTAAAACAACTTATTTCAGTAAGCAATGAGTGTTAAACTTATTAGAAATCTGCAGTAGAACTATAGATAGATAGATAAGAGAAAGAGAGAGATAAACACAACACATTTTTCAAGCTGAGTTGTGGACATATTACTTTTCAAGGGAAACCCCTTTACACCTCAGTGGACCAGCTATGGACTCATACATTATGGTACTTCCACATGCTAAGTTTTTTACCATGATAATAGCATTCTTGTGCAAGGCAAGCCAGCACGTCATATATCCATAAGCTAGACAAATACTTTGTCAATGCCAGTTAGTCCAAATGTACAGACAAGTTTAGCTCATGGGGACCAGCAGCCTTTGTGCAATGCCAGCAATGGTAGCTCCAAACCAGCATGGTACCAGGTCTCTCTTCTGTTACCCACTTCCTATTTCACTCAGGCTTGCACCCGTCAACAGTGGGGAAGTGGATAATGAGAGGTGCCCAAGAACTAGAGCTGTTTCCTTCCATTTCAAGTTCAGCACTTTGGAGCAGGCCCTAGCTCCCGTGTGCAAACAACAGGGTAAAAATATAACCCAAACAATAATTATTCCCTGTTAGTACTGCATTCGAGCCCAGATTGCCTTTCATCTTGAGACATAGCTCATGCAGCCTCCACAGCTAACTTTCCAGTGGGTCCCTTCAAACACAAGGATTTTGTGGAACAATAAAGCATTGTGAGCCACCCAAAGAACTCTCATTCTGTGATGGCAAAGAGTTGTCATAAATAAGTAAACAAATGAGGGATTAATTATAGGAGCAGAAATATGCACAATCTAGCATTGCTATCCAATCTTCTCTAGCACAACTATTACTTTATTGGATTACAACTTTCTCTTTTTATCTCAGCATCTCCATTTACTCTATTCACCACTTCCCATTCTATATACTAGCTTAGTGAAAAGGAAGTGATGTAACAGGAGTGAGTAATCTATACTCCTCCAGATGTTGTTGAAATGCATAATCCCTTACCACTGGCCATGTTAGCTGTGGCTGTTGGGTAAGCCGCAGACCCCCCCCTCCCTGGTTGTATAGACCATTAACTATTCTCTCAGTGTGATCACCCCCCCCCCAAAAAAAAGTGCATTTAGGCTCATTTTACAAAGCACACTTTCTGCACAAGACTCTAGCAAAAGCTTCACAATTCAATCAGAACTAGTGGGGTGCCACAGGGTTCTGTCTTGGGCCCGGTCTTATTCAACATCTTTATCAACGACTTGGATGATGGACTCAAGGGCATCCTGATCAAATTTGCAGATGACACCAAACTGGGAGGGGTGGCTAACACCGCAGAGGACAGGATCACACTTCAAAACGACCTTGACAGATTAGAGAACTGGGCCAAAACAAACAAGATGAATTTTAACAGGGAGAAATGTAAAGTATTGCACTTGGGCAAAAAAATGAGAGGCACAAATACAAGATGGGTGACACCTGGCTTGAGAGCAGTACATGGGAAAAGGATCTAGGAGTCTTGGTTGACCACAAACTTGACATGAGCCAACAGTGTGACGCGGCAGCTAAAAAAGCCAATGCAATTCTGGGCTGCATCAATAGGAGTATAGCATCTAGATCAAGGGAAGTAATAGTGCCACTGTATTCTGCTCTGGTCAGACCTCACCTGGAGTACTGTGTCCAGTTCTGGGCACCACAGTTCAAGAAGGACACTGACAAACTGGAACGTGTCCAGAGGAGGGCAACCAAAATGGTCAAAGGCCTGGAAACGATGCCTTATGAGGAACGGCTAAGGGAGCTGGGCATGTTTAGCCTGGAGAAGAGGAGGTTAAGGGGTGACATGATAGCCATGTTCAAATATATAAAAGGATGTCACATAGAGGAGGGAGAAAGGTTGTTTTCTGCTGCTCCAGAGAAGCGGACACGGAGCAATGGTTCCAAACTACAAGAAAGAAGATTCCACCTAAACATTAGGAAGAACTTCCTGACAGTAAGAGCTGTTCGACAGTGGAATTTGCTGCCAAGGAGTGTGGTGGAGTCTCCTTCTTTGGAGGTCTTTAAGCAGAGGCTTGACAACCATAGGTCAGGAGTGCTCTGATGGTGTTTCCTGCTTGGCAGGGGGTTGGACTCGATGGCCCTTGTCGTCTCTTCCAACTCTATGATTCTATGATTCTATGATTCTATGATTCAATCAGAAACTCAAGACTAAAAGTCTATCTAGACCTCTAGCTGACTATATGTGCAGGGTAAAGGAATCATTCCAGAATTTTAGACAAGAGAATTAATTATCTGCGGCTGCAGCCAAAATGCCTTTCTCCCATATCCTGCTGCCTGCTTGGCAACTTATTCTCTGTAATACATTGTGCAAGACCTGAACTAAACTGTCATTTGGGGCAATTCCAGCCAAGAGATGTATATTTATTGTAGGTTCCTCACCTGGCAAGTCAACAAAGCAATCACCTCGCTTTTAATAGACTAATGGCACGGTTCTTTCAGAGGAACAAATATCAAGCTCTACACAGAGTTTCTTATGCTAGAGAGGAGAACAGAAAATGTGCAAGTGTACACTATCACAATAATAAATGCATGGGTATCAGTATATCCAGTTAAGTAATAAGCTCTCTCCAGGCCGGTACTCTTCCTCACCCTTCTACATTACAGAGATAATTTCAATAATATGAATTAATTAATCATTTCAAATAGAGGAGCAATACACACACAAACCTTTTTTTAAAAAAAAGGTGCAAAGCTGTTGACCCAACTCCTGCTTTCATGCTTTAAACCTCTTAAAAGCTCTGCTTCAAGATCTGTGGGAGAACCCCTTCTTGGCATCCCATTACTGGCTGAAATTCACTATGATGTGGAATAGTGCCTTCTCAGTGGTGGCACCAGTTTCACGGAATGCCCTCCCCTCTGTGATAATGGCTGGCCTCTGATGCATTAAGAACCAGCCTATCTCATTTGGAGCACATTAATGTAGTGAGGCCAGACACTAATAGGGTCTTGCCTGCTATAGGATTAGAACTGCATGGGGAATTTTATTTAGCATTTCAGGAAATTTTCCATTGTAGTGGTTTTATGATCCTGATCTGCGGTGTATGTTACATACACTGGAATCATTACACAATGAAGGGTGGGGTACAAATTGAAAGAGAAATTAAAACAATACATCGAAACATTTCTAAGGGCAGGTTCATATAGTCAAGGACATCACTTGGTTATGGGATCCCAATGAAAGTATGAACGGACTCCATTTAGAAACACGTATGTACCTGCTATATACACACACATCAGTGGTTGATTCACACATGCCAGTCAGACCACTCCTGAACATGTGAACTAGACCTAAGAGTCCATGTCCATAGATCTCCACACTGCATGTCCTCTATTCCTTCTGTGAATAAACAGTCACAGCTGTCCAGACATTATCACCATTATGGCTATAGGGGAACCCCAAACAAATCTGTTTAGTTTGCTTGGGGGCAAGAACGGCAGGTGATACACCCTTCTTGACAGAAGAACTACAAACTATAATTCAAAGTCTCCCGCTCATGTAAGTATTTTTCATGCCTGGCAATGGCAGGTGGTGGAGCTCTGCAAAATGTGTGGAGCTTTGCCTTCCACATTTACATGATGTATACGGTGTGGCTGTTTATGTATTCAGGGCTATTGCGTAGGATTGCAGCCACAACCTCCAGTGTTGCATATTATCTGGAGTTTCAGCAAAACTGGATTTCCTTGCAGATCTGCTTCAAGTCCCATTTTCCTTGTGCAGAGGAAAACAATTTCAAATGCCAACGATTAAGAACAAGAACAGTTCTCAACTGTTCTAGAATATATCTACAATATTGGCTGCATTCACACACCATGGTAAACCATAGGACAGGGGACACAGGAAATGTGCTTTGCTTGCTGAAGCTCCATGATTCAATCTCTACTATCTTCAGGTAGGGCTGGGAAAGACTCCTGTTTGAAACCAAGAGTGTTCAGATCAAAGCTCTTCTTGCACTCTATACTGTTGAATCCAGAAGACAGGGGAGTAGGAAGAAAGACTTACATCAGTGGTATAGTACATTCTTTGCAGGCAGAAATCCCACATTCAGTCCCTAGGAATTCTGGGCAGGGCTGGGAAATATTATTGCCTTAAACTCTGGAGAGCCACCACCAGTCAGTGTTGAATGCTAACGTAGATGGACCAGTGGTCTGACTTGGTTAAGGCAGCGATCCTATGCATTTGGCCTGGGGTTGAGGCCAAGGGAGTAGTTTGTCAGAAGCCAATTCATGACTTTAGGGCGGGGTTTCCCAAATATGAGTCTCCAGCTGTTTTTGAACTACAATTCCCATCATTCCTGACCATTGATCCTGCTAGCTAGGGATGATCGGAGCTGTAGTCCAAAAACAGCTGGAGACCCAAGTTTGGGAAACCCTGCTTTAGGACAGTAGCACGGCTAAAGGGGGGGCGTTCCCAATTCATAGCACAGTATCTTCATCAGTAAACTAGACATGGGTTAAATCAGTCACCAGCCCTTACAATTTAGGCTTCTTAAATCTTACACTGATTATTAGAATATTCACAACTACACCTGTATCTGTGAGATGCTTTGTATTTCTGTAGCATCTTCAGTTAGCGATTTTTCAAATAAATTTAAAAGACTTCTAAGTTTCCAGAGGTCAACTGAAGTGGATTTGTTGTTACCTGCAGTTCAGATTAAAATTACAACAGAGCTATGATAGGTATGTTCAAATCTCTCTTTAGCTTCTATCCATCTCTGATTCACACTGCAGTCAGTTTTTTATGATTCATAATGCATCCCACTGCGTTTCAGAACCAGATCAAACAAATAGCCTTTCTAGATGATGTCATAACATTAAGAATTGGCAAAATGCCTTCACAGCAGCCAGAGAGAACAAGACAAATCAATAGTTTATCTTGTTTGGCAAAATAATTTGAGATTGTGTTTTCCAGCATTGTTCAAAAGAACCACCAATTCTTTTCGAACCTTAGCAAGGGCTCAAAAGTGGACAAAGGGGGTCAAGAGTGAGAAAGAAAACAAAGGAGAAAAACAGCACAGATGAAGTTAGCATTGATCTTGTACCAAAGCTGACCCAGTTGTGGCACTGATCGTTGTTAAAAGGCTATGCTGCAGCAATGGCAGTTGTGAAGAATGCTTTGGAAACTCCAAAATGCCATCACATAGAATTCTTCTGGGTGGTGACAGACACAGTAAATCTAGACTGCCTGTGCCCATAAAGACATAAGTGCTAACTTTCTGTATTGGATTAAATGTCTATCTAATCTAATCCACTTCTGACTCCTAGAGCTCTCAAGCAGATGCCCTGGGGAAGTTCACAAGCATGGTGTTCTGGGAACAGCCATTAGCCGTTCCTTATAATTTGGCCCCAGTATCTAGTAGTCAGCAATATTTTACCACTGGGCATGGCACAATATGCATATTTAGTTGTTATGTGCAATAGCTAATGACACATTTACCTTCCATGAATTAATCTAACACCAGGGCCCACCTTGCCACACACAGAGGTTTTCAAAAATACCTCCGGGTGCTTGAATTCCATGGAGAAGCTTTCAAGTTACATATCCAAGCTCAAAAGTGCCCTGGAGAAAACAGCCGGGTATAAGTGAAATAAACATGGAGAATCTTCATCCCAGAGCAGCTACGAACCAACCAGGCCTTACAGATTTCCAGTTCCTAGAAGTTTAAGTTGCAATGGCTCTAGTGTGGTGTAGTGGTTAAGAGCGGTTTACTCGTAATCTGGTGAACCGGGTTTGCATCCCCGCTCCCCCACATGCAGCTGCTGGGTGACCTTGTCACACTTTCCTGAAGTCTCTCAGGCCCACTCACCTCACAGAGTGTTTGTTGTGGGGGAGGAAGGGAAAGGAGATTGTTAGCTGCTTTGGGATTCCTTAGGGTAGTGATAAAGCGGAATATCAAATCCAAACTCTTCTTCTTGTACTACTTGGTGACATGGCCATAACAATCTCTTTCAAGAAGATTGAAACAGAGTAGCCACTCTGCTTCTTGCATGTAACCAAACAACTTTGTAACCAAAGTGTTCATTACTATAATGCCATTGACAATCCCTTAGGAAGTACAGTCGTACCTCGGAAGTCGAACAGAATCCGTTCCAGGAGTCTGTTTAACTTCCAAAATGTTCAGAAACCAAAGTGTGGCTTCCGATTGGCTGCAGGAAGCTCCTGAAGCCAGTCAGAAGCCCCTTCGGACATTCGGCTTCCAAAAGAACATTTGAAAACCAGAAGACTCACTTCTAGGTTTTGATCGTTCAGGAGCCGATTTTTTCAGGAGCCAAGGTGTCTGAGATCCAAGGTATGACTGTACAATGAATACAACATGCATACAGCCCACATCTACATGGTGGGAAGTCACTAGCAGTATATTACATCCATGCTGCATCATCTGCATGAGCTTCCTATTGATTCCAGGCCCAAGTCAAGGTGACAGTTTTGACCTAGAGTCTCATGTATGGCCCAGGAGAATCATGCCTGCATCTTATCACGATCCTCGACTATAATGGGGAAAACTAAGTTTAGCAACCAAGTTTAGCATCTCACACAGAGAGGAATTTTTAGCAACTGCTTCTCAGAAGTTGCTCAGCAAAGTCACAGTTTTTCTTTATCTAGCTGTTGGGGAGTGTGGGAAATATCTGTTTGAGTCTCATATATGTTTACCTGCCCTTACAATCGACTAGCCAGCAGATCCACTGACAGCAGCATACACACATTCCAATCCAAAAAAATAAGGTTCTGGTAAACCACAAAATTGTAGAACAAGAAAACTTATTTACATTTGTCCAATGGAACATGAAGAAGATCTCTTTGCTCTCTTCAAAATCAGCAATATTGCCCTGAACAGAACTTTTTGCCAATAGTTAGCTTATCCTTGCAGGGAATTAAAAAGTGAATGTACTCCCCATCACTTTAAGGATTCCATTTCCCCTTTGCACATTTATTATCAAGAAAGTAATTATTTTTCAATCTTTCATTAGCAATGTGAATACTCTAGAGATGGCATGGACAGTGAGCATCCCATGGACGTTCGGGAAAGTTGTCTTGTTTTTTTAAGTAGTCAGTGGGGTTGATCCAGACTAGCAGTAAAGTCCTACATGTGTCTATTCACGAGTAACCTTTAATTAGTTCAATGAGACTTACTCTCAGGGTAATTGTGTTTAGGAGCACAGTCTTTTAGCTGAACATGAGTTCCACAGTGTGAAAAGTTAGCCATAGTTAAACCTCAGCAAGTTTAACAGAAATAAAGCACAGCTAACTTATGGGTTGATCCAGCCCATAAGTTTATAACTGCACTGTGCCAATCAAGTAGCATCCTAAGTAAAATAGCAACCCCAGCAGAAAAAGCACTTAGGCAAGCTGCAACAAAACAGTGCAGTTTGCCACATGTACATTTATGAAACCTTGAGGACAGAGATGCTTTTGAGAAGGGCAACCAGTTTTAGTTGGTCCTGCAGGAATAATGTACTGATTTCAAATGGCAATTTCAGTGCTACACATTATTTTGAAAATCAAGACAATCACCATGACTCTAAACATGTTTGCTTAGAAGCAAGCCCCACTGAGATTAGGACTGCAGCCACAGTCACTTCACATTGCCCTTTTGCCATTCAAAATTGAGTAACAATTGAACAACCATAACAATTTATCAGGGCACAACACTTTTGGCATAACAAAGTCTAAGGCTAGGAACCTCATTTCAAAAATGAGGTTTGTGTATGCAGAACAATACAATAAGTGAAAGGTCCCAGAAGTAATAACAATAACATGCTTTATCTCTAGAAGGGCAACATTCTGATAAAGTTGTTCACTGTTTATTCTGATGATATGCAGTAACCTAGAACTCTTATCGCATCCACTAGGATGTTCAACAATGGAGCTTTTAAAGAGAAAAAGTCATTCAACTCTACAGTATATATTATGTATAATGTTGCTAAGCTAAAGGTTTTATCCTACAAGTTACACAAGTAAAGATTTAAGTACTTTTGAGGCAGGATCTAGATGCCCTTACCCTTACTAAGTACAAGATGCTACAGAATCTGTCACAGAACACTGGTAATATATTTATGGTAAAGGTAAATGACCCCTGGATGGTTAAGTCCAGTCAAAGGCGACTATAGGGTTGCAGTGCTCATCTCGCTTTCAGGCCGAGGGAGTCGGCATTTGTCCACAGACAGCTTTCCAGGTTGTGTGGCCTAAACTGCTTCTGGCACAATGGAACACCATGATGGAAACCAGAGCACACGGAAACGCCATGTACCCTCCTGCTGCAGTGGTACCTATTTATCTACTTGCACTGGCGTGCTTTTGAACTGCTAGGTTGGCAGGAGCTGGGACAGAGAAATGGGAGCTCACTCCATCGCAGAGACTCAAACCGCCAGCCTTCTGATCAGCAGGCCCAAGAGGCTCAGTGGTTTAGACCACAGCGCCACCTGCATCCTTTACCATATTTATGGACTACATGTGGCAAATGAACTTTATGAACTGTGCTAACTTGTTACCTGCTTTCCTAGAAACCAGTGTCATGCTGATGCTCAGTGCTCCTAAGTCGAGATACATTTGTGTGCACCAATATGCATGCAGCCCAAGACTGTAATTTGGGATAGAGACCAGTTTCACTGAAAGAGAAGGATGAGCCTACTTCCATATTGTGAATGGAAGCTGTACTGGTTCCCCAACCAATCTGTGTGTGGAGTTCCCAGTTGAGAAAGAGAATCTGTGTGCAGAAGCTGCTTTCAAAGGTTAATCCCATCAGCAGTACTTGAGGATTTAATTTTTTTGTTTAAGCTTTTCAGAATATTGAATATTCTTGACAAAACACCAACGGCTCAGTTCATGATTATGGAAGAAAGTTTCCCCATTGCAGAGAGAGAGGTCTGGTAGGTGGATACCGTTTTGTTTAAAGAAAACAGCTATTTTCCACTGTACTTCATACGTGTGTCACTAACTTAAATAAAACAACAATTATTATCTGGGAACATATCAAGCAGCACATGAGAACAATGCACACTGCTATTTTTATTATTACTGAAAAATAATAGAACAATGTGAGGAAATATGAACTTCTTAAGCTTATACGAAAAAAATCAACCCTCCGCTGATGTAACCAGAAAAAGTCAACAAAGCACATTAACCTTTGAGGAGTAATGTGGGAGTTGTTGCTAACATCCCTTTTACTTTTCAAAGCAGACTGCAGCTTGGACACAAGCTAACTGAGTGAATTTGTTAACAGAGATAAGAGTAGCAAGAACTCACAAGGGAGTTTCAACAGGTTTGTGTTGGGGAGGTTTGGTGTTTTTTAGTTTTTGTTTAAGACCAAGGCATGCATTGGGTATGGGGTTGTTTCTGCCTTCTGATCAACCCCCCACCCCAATAACTGAAGCCTGCTCATTATGCTTGACCATTAACACCCATCTGCTGAATTTGTTTTACAAATAAGCTCTGTTCTATTGGCTTTAGTTCTCAACTGAAAGTGCCATCATGGAATACACATGCAATTCCACAAATGACTGTAAGGCTATTGCTATTCCTCCTCTCCACCCCTCTTCCTGGAGTGTCAGTCTGCCATTAAAATGCAAATACAATTGCCTTATTAGCTAGCAAACAACCACCCACTGACCTTCTTCTACAGAGGGAAGGCATCTTTCCCGTCATTGTTTTAAAAATGCATTTGTGAATATATAACAGCCAGACGAGTCCTATTCTACCATTGCTTACCATCTCATGGTATCATGTTTTGTATTTGCATACTCACCATGGAGGGGAAAAACATATCTCAAAATGAGATCATCAGAGTGAACGTTTCAGTGGAAAGCTGCTAAGATCACATCAGCTCCTTCCATCCCCACCACAATCAGTTTACAAAGGCAAATTTTATATAACGTACACCCAAGTACTGTTGCAGAAAGCCTGCTAAGTGGCAAAAAAGAAACACTTCCAATTCGATTAAAGCTCCCATTACAGATCTAACATATGACCTATGGGAGTGATTGGAATTAGGTTTAATGCTAAATAATAAATACAAGAAGGCACAACGTTTTGCATTTGACTGGCACATTCCTGGTAGATTATGGTTTAGTAGCCTTGATCTCGTTAAATGGCAATTATTTTAAAAGGGCACAAGGAAGCTTCCCTCGTCGTCCTGCCACCCCCCCCCCCGCCCACCACCCACATTGAGTAACTGGCTCTCATCACGGGATCCGGCAATTACGAAGCCAAGATAGCACAGAGAATTGCGAAGGTAGAGAATTGCGAAGGGGAGCAAATGTCCTCTCCAGTTCTCTCTTCCTTCCCCAGGATGGGGGGCTTCACTTTCCTTCTGCGCCCCTGACCTTGCCGTCCTGAAAAGTCCACAGCCCCCCTCTCTCCCCCCCTCCCGCCCTCTCTCTTGGACTGCGCCTGCCTTTGTGTCTGCTTGTCACTCACCGGTAAACCAAATGAGAGCTGATTCATGAAAAGCACAAAGCCGGGGGGGGGGGACACTTTCACACATTAAAGATCTCGCACGCACGCACGCCTCTCTAACCCGCTGCGTCCAGGCAGAACGTCCCTGCCCTCTAACGCTAGGCACCTCTCAAGAAAGAGTTTGCTTTTGCCCAGAGATCACAAACCCTCTTCCACTTTATTGCTATTCTTTTTTTAGTAAGGGCATATACTCTTAAAGTTTTGGTCACATAACCCAACCATCGATTTTTTTAATTTTGTAAAGCGACCCTCCGCAAACTTGCTTTCCCCAAGGCCACTTGGGAGTCTCTTTCCAGAATAAAGCCCGGACGCGATTAAGAACTCAGCACGTGTGTAAGCGAGAACACACGTTTAAAGGGCGGCTGCAACTGGGGGTGGGGGGTGTAGCGTGGAAGCGAAGAGGAGGAAAAAGAAGTGCAATTTTATAAGACAGAAAAAAACAAAACTTAAAGCAGATCGACTTCTCTGTCCAACAAACACAAAGGTGTGTGTGTGTGTGGGGGGGAGATTCATCCACCCCAAACCCAAGTAGCTAAAACAGCAAAGTTCACAAGGCGAAAGCTACACACATACAGGGGGAAATAGAAGGGGGAAGGAACCCCCAAAATAGCTTCGAATTTTTCTATTTGTCAGCCATGTTGGCGAAGCTGCTGTAATTTTCTTTTCCATTTGGACCCGCGGAGAGTTGTGTGTGTGTGTGTGTTTCTTTCCCTAAAAGTCACACCAAGGAGCCCCACGGGCTACTAAAGGAGGTCAGAAAAGGAGAGCGTTTCGGAACAGGGGGGAAAGGGAAAGAGAGACAGAGAGAGGGAAGAAGGAGAGAGAAGCGCGCCTCTGACCTCTTTCCAGCAGTCCCCTCCGCCTCGCCGAATCCAGCCGAAGCAATCTGCTCTCCCTGCTAACCAATCCTAAAGGGCAGCCATCTTGCTTCCTTCTGCTCCTTTACGAAAGCAGCCTAGCCTCCGTATCAATATTCATAAGGCCGTTTTGACGTCTGCTCCCTCCTCGCTCGGCGGAGCCCCAGCGTCGCTCCCAGCGGCGGACGTGACTGCCATCCGAACGAGGGCGGGAGAGGGGGAGGCTGCTGCTGCTGCTGCTGCTGCTTCGCTGTCTCCCCGACAGCGCCAGGGCGGGCGAGCGAGCGGGCTCGGGCTACTGGCTACTGGCAGAGACGCCAGCCTCTCCCCCTTTGGGGGTTTTCCCACACAAAGGCGTGGGAGACTTTTTACTGGGATATCTCTATTGGGTTGTTCTAACAGGGGAGCCGGATAGGAAAGGGTGGTGTTGTAACGCGCGCGCGGGGGGGGGGAGGTGGTGTTTGGTGGATTTTATTATTTTTTATCACTTTTTCGGCTCTAAAACCAGAAGGGCAGGAAATGCCAGAAAGCAGTCGCGTGTTTTTTGTGTGTGTTTGTGTGTTTTCCCAGCCCCCCCCATCCGCCCTTTTCCTTGCTGCTGCACTGCAGCCCCGATAATGTGACACAGTTGCAGACAAAGGACTCAAAACAAGGAGCTGTCATTCTTAACAGATGTTGTTTCCTGGTTAGGGAGGGAGGGAGGGAGGGAGGGCGAGCGCGCGCACGCGCGCATCCCACTCCCGGGTCCTTTAAGCAGCAAGAGGCTCCCACAATGGCTCGCTTGCTTGGCAAGGCGAACTTCGGCTCGGGCGCAGGCCCCGCCCCGCGATTTGCATATTCAGCGCTGGCTCGGGCGCCATTGGCTGGAAGCGCGGGCTCGGCGGTGCTTTTTAAAGGGCTGATGCGCCCAAGTTCTCCAAAGTCCGCGGGGTTTCTCTCGCCGCCGCCGCCTCCTCCTCCTCCTCCAGTCCCACCTCCTGTTTACGCCGGGCATGTGAGCGCACGGGGAGCAGCACGTGGATGGCACCGATCAAGGTCGGAACTCTTTGGTGGTTTGTGTTTTACTGCAGACAGAAGAATCCGTTGGCTCAGGGAGAGTCATGAGGGGATCAGCCCAGTCCTGTAGGATCAATGGGTCCGGGCATGTTTAACTGGACTGCATGTTGCAGCATATTCATTGAAAAACCACCCTGCGTTTTGTTTTTAAGAAGTTGTAAAACGAGAACAGACTGCCTTTTGTTGCACTTAAAAAGAAAAAAGAAAAAGGAGGAAAGAGAGAAAAGTTAATCCAAACCATTGGATCATTTTTGGAATGTCGTCAATGTGTGGTCACAAATAAAAAGGATGGATATAGAACAATATCTTCCTAAACCATACTCGGAGTAAACCTATTGCAATCCATTGGCTTAAGTTCCACCGAATGGAAATACAGGATAACATGGCAGACGTTGTACAATTGAAACATGTATTGCAAAGAAATACGCACAAGCATTAGATACAAAAGAGTAACACTGAAGCAGCACATGGAGATAGTTTGTTGCTTTGAAACTTGTTTTGCACATTTGTAGTGATACAGTTTGTGTTGAAGAATTGTTTTGGTTTAAAGCGTTTGTATTTTGCTGTAGAATATAACAGAGCAGGCAATAATAATATTTTTATTATTTATACCCCACCCACCTGGCTGGATTTCCCCAGCCACTCTGGGCAGCTTATAGAATACATAAAAAACAGCAGGTGGATGGTCATTCTTAACCATATTTCATAACCATACTGAACAGTATTATATACCTATATAATAATATGATTTATGATATGTAATAGGATATTATGATATGGTTATTATGATGAACTAAGAAGAAGAACAGGGACGCGGGTGGCGCTGTGGGTTAAACCACAGAGCCTAGGACTTGCCGATTGGAAGGTCGGCGGTTCGAAACCCCACGACGGGGTGAGGTCCCGTTGCTCGGTCCCTGCTCCTGCCAACCTAGCAGTTTGAAAGCACGTCAAAGTGCAAGTAGATAAATAGGTACCGCTCCAGCGGGAAGGTAAACAGCATTTCTATGCACTGCTCTGGTTCGCCAGAAGCGGCTTAGTGCTGCTGGCCACATGACCCGGAAGCTGTACGCTGGCTCCCTTGGCCAATAAAGCAAGATGAGTGCCTCAACCCCAGAGTCGGCCACGACTGGACCTAATGGTCAGGGGTATAAACTAAGCTGACACTAAGGGTGCAATCCTAAATCCACATACCTGGGAATAAGCACCTTTGAACACAATGATACTTCCTTTTCAACAGATGTGTATAGATAGGACTGCACTCTTCAGCTAGCAATCCCATACACCAGAATCTGGTTTAAAGTTGCAACAGATCTAGGACTCATTCAGCAGATGCTGCTGCTGTTCTGCATAAGCCTGGCAGAGGGTAAACAAGCTTTTAAAATAGTGTGTCATACCAGGTTGTCAGGTCATGATGTGAACTGAGGAGAATGGATTTAGGATCCAGCAGAAGTACCCTGTTTGTGGTCCTGCCTCTGCTACTCCCCCAGAATGCCCCTTTTGGGAATTTATATTAGCCTCAGCCCTGCCACCTTTGGTTCAGCTGGCTGAGTCAGAATAAGCAAATTACATCAGCATAAAGGTAAAAAAAGGTAAACGACCCTTGGACAATTACGTCCAGCCAAAGGCAACTATAGGCTGTGGTGCTCATCTCACTTTCAAGTTGAGGGAGCCGGTGTTTGTCCACAGACAGCTTTCCGGGTCATGGGGTCATGGGGCCAGTATGACTAAACCTCTACTGGCACACCTTCCCGTGCAGCGGTACCTATTTATTTACTTGCACTGGCATGCTTCTGAACTGCTGAGCCAGGGTTGGGGTGTTAATGCTGGCTGATCCCAGCTGAGCTGGAAATCCTAAACTGCTCATCCCAGCAGATCTTGCCATAGGATTGCCCTTTGAATGTGTGAACATAGGGAGCAAATCTTTCTTTCACGAAACCCTCAGAATTCCCTGTTTAAGGAGGTCCATGTGACGTTCATTCAGAACTGTTGCACATGGAGTCTTGTGAGTGGCTAAAAGGTGCAGAACCTCCTCTGTTCCTTTCTTTAGAAACTTTCAGAGACGTTGCATGATCACTTCCTCCTTTGACAATTTATTCCACTGCCTGACTGTTCTTATAGCGTCTTGACAGGATTATCAAGACAATCTAGAACAGGGTGGTCCAATCTGCAGCTTGCAGGCTCCTTTTGGCAGACCTTGGCAACATTCAAGAAATTACATCTTAAAGCCTTAAAACATTAAGTCTGATTACTTGAAATATCATTTAAATATATTAAATTTGTAGTTAATTATGCATATATTTAATTAACTATATTGTGTATATTAAATCATATTAAATATATTGCCAACACTTTAATTTACACTGTGGAAATATATTTCAGCATGTGGCTCATGGGATCTGTGTCAAAGTACTCCTGCAGTCCACTTGGTATGAAAAGTTTGACCACCCTGATCTAGAGCAACTTGGTTGCAAAAAAAGTGCCATTTTAACCTGTTTTATCCAAATCTGCAAACTGTTACTGTATCCTCCACCCTTTAATCACTCTTTTCTCTAAACTACATATACTAAGTTCTTTCAGCTTTTTAAAAATAGGCCATGTGTGCCAACAGGCCATGATGCTATGCATGTTTGCTTGAAAGTAAACCCCACCGAGATGGGGCAATGGGGCAAATGTAGATAGGATAGTACCCACACAGTTGTAATAAGTGCTGGTTATGACGCGGGTGGCACTGTGGGTTAAACCACAGAGCCTAGGACTTGCCGATCACAAGGTCGGCGGTTCGAATCCCCACGACGGGGTGAGCTCCAGTTGCTCGGTCCCTGCTCCTGCCAACCTAGCAGTTCAAAAGCACGTCAAAGTGCAAGTAGATAAATAGGTACCGCTCCAGCGGGAAGGTAAACAACGTTTCCATGCGCTGCTCTGGTTTGCCAGAAGTGGCTTAGTCGCTGGCCACATGACCCGGAAGCTGTACACTGGCTCCCTTGGCCAATAAAG
This sequence comes from Podarcis filfolensis, assembly GCF_964270895.1. Lineage (NCBI taxonomy): Eukaryota > Metazoa > Chordata > Lepidosauria > Squamata > Lacertidae > Podarcis > Podarcis filfolensis. The sequence continues at coordinate 55,371,349 of NC_139610.1, forward strand.
CGAGATGAGCACCACAACCCCAGAGTCGACCACAACTGGACCTAATGGTCAGGGGTCCCTTTACCTTTATGACCCCTGAAAGATTATATCTCCTTATACAAACCTGTCTGGTTGCTAAGATCCTTCAGTGGGCACCTTTTCTTGGTCCCATCAACATCTGAGGCATAATTGGTGGTGACATGAGAGATAGGCGTTCTCTCTTACCACAACATACAGGAGTAAGCCTGATCAAAGATTATGGATTGGATCCATACTTATGCTGCAGTCCTAACCCCAGTTATTGGGGAGTCAGCCCCATTGATTTCAGCAGAACTTACTTCTGAGTTGACATGGTTAGGATTGCACAGTTAGTCATACATATTACTAGGCCATTGAAATAAATGAGGTTTAACTATGACCAACTTAAGCACCATTGGTTTAAATGGGTCTCCTATCAGCATGACTAAGTCCTCAACAGGACTATAAACTTAAAGCAGTATGGTACCACCTTGCACAGTCACAACTTCCCCTAAAGAATCCTGGGAACTATAGCTTGTTGTGGGTGCTGTGAGCTGATAGGAGACCCCCTATTCCCCTCACAGTGCTACAATTCCCAGAGTTCCCTGGGAAGTGGGCTTGATGGTTTAACCACCCTTACCACGTATCTTACCACGTATATGCTTTGTCTGCAAAACTGGCACTGTTACAGGTACCACATAATACCCTTTTCCAGGGATAAACCAATCTTGTAGTGTGGCAGCACCCACATTTTGGAATTCCTTTCCTATTGGCATCAGGCTGGTGCCTTCCTCGTTCTTTTTTCAATATCTCCTCAAAGAATTTTTGTTAGGTAAGCCTATCCATACATGTAAAATGTTGACAAGTGTCCTAATCTGATTTTCAGCTTCTTGTTGGTTTAAACTATTTTTTGGATGGTTGTTTTTGCTGCTGTTGTATTTTTTTTACTGATAATTTTATTGTAAACCACTTTGAGAGGTTTCTTATTTCATGATACAACCCAACAGTATTTGAAATTTGTGGAGTAAATATATAAAATAATGTGTTCACATGAGGTGACTGCACAGTCCCCCTGCCTTGCTTTTGCCCTTGTGCAACACAACTAACAGTCTGCTATACTGTTCTTGCAGTGGATGGGCAACAGTGCCATGTTTGAATAGGAAGCAACCTTGGTTTGCCTCCGCAGGGACTGCTGGGCACCTTAGTTTACTCAAAACACAGTGCCTATAGATGCATGGAACTAGGTTTCTATATTTATGCACATTATGTTTAGTAAAATGATCCATAAGGTCACCTCCCTTTTTTCATTTCATCTTTTAAGCCTCTCCCTGCCCTGATCTGTGTCCTTCTATGTTATAACAGGTGGTTCTTGTCTGCCTGGAATCTTCTTTGGCTTTCGCCCAGCTTGGAAACAAGCCTAGACCCCTTCCTTGCCAATGTTCCCCCTCCTGTGCTATGACATATGTTGCTCTTTTTTTAAAAAAGACAAGTGCTTCTTAGTCCCCACCAAAAGAAGCAGCTGCTGACCTGAGCAGCCTGAAGATCATAAAGAAAACATGTTTTCTTAGGAATACTTTGCATGCAGCTTACTTGATACCCTTTTCTCTTGTTATATAGCATAGCAAAAGAGACACACAAGCATGCTTTGTTCTCTGAGCTGCATGTAGTAAATGAGGACATTCTTGAAATGCTTACTTTTCTAGGTGTGGCATGGCTATTTTTGAGAAGCACTTCAGGATGCCCAACAAGAGATCTTATTTCTTAACAGCCTTGATAAAACCAAGAACAGCAGTTTGAACAAAGCAGCGGGATATCATTTCACCACAGAATGTAACCCTTGGCTACAAAACGTCTGCCTTATGTTTTTCTGAATTAGCTTGGTCTCCAGGGCTGCTAATTGACACCATGGCTTTCAATTAACATATTTAAATTTATTTCCCACCCTATCCACAAGGGCTTGGGGCAGGTGACAGTATTACCTAAGTATTGTCCTTGAAGCAACCTAGTAAGATTGTTACTAGGCCGAGATTCTTAGTCCTTCAACCAGAGCTTCAGCGATGGGCAAGGATTCAATGCCAAGTTCTTCTGTGACTGTGCAGACGGTATGCATCTTCTTGTGGTGTTGATGTGGGTTTATTGGAGGCTGTAGGCAATTCACAAACTTTAATTACCACAGCCCACCACGCATAGAGGCTGCATGCTGTGGCACAGTGTGAATCGGGTCAAAATCATTTATAAGTTCAAATTTTGATCTTCGTTTTCCAAACCATTTCGAAATGCTGAGGGAGTGAATGAAAATGTCCTTCCTGAAATGTATTTTAAGCACTTGAAATCTATGCTGAAAATGCTAAACCTGTAAAACTTCATGCACCTGCTCTCTGCCTGTCCATGACTGCCAAGGTGGTCTTTGCTAGGCAATGAAAAACATTGCTCGACAGTGCAGTCTGGTGCATGTCTACTCATAAGCCCATCCTATTGAGCTCAATGGGATTTACTTCAAGATAAGTACATATAGAACTGCAGCTTAAAATAAGAGACCAGACCAGTTTGCACACAAAACTTAATTGGCTAACTGTAAGTGGGCAAGATTTTAGAGGAAAACTTGTGGCTACTTTGCTCCTCATTTGGTCCTGCTGCAGCTGTCTTACCCAGAGCTAAGCTATAGTTTGTTTAGCATTGCGTCCAAATCTGGGCTCATGGTTTGTTGTGAACTTTAGCATAGGCTTGTTCTTAGCTTACCACTTGTGGTTTGTCTGAGGAATATAAACCATACATTTGGACATAACACTAAGCTAAATAGTGGCTTAGCTCTGGCTAGTGCAGTAGCAGGAAGAATAAAGTACAGAGGATTTTCCTCTGAGTAACCAACCACAGTCTCACTCATTTGCACTTAGCCATGGCTTGAGTTATGTCCAACCCTGCCGCTGGGTCTTTTAGGTTAAACAAATTGACCATTTCTCACATGATCCCTGTCGACTTCTGAGCCACTTGCCTCATGGAGACCAACTCTTTGCTACGTCTTAAGCTCTCCTTAGAACCCAATAAATAATACTACCAATTGTTTTGTTTCAGTAATTCTTGCTTGCTGCTACATGGTTTTTAGCTTAATGATTGCTTTTGTATCTCATATAATGTGCATTTTGTGTATGTTAAATCTATGGTATATTTCAAGATAAATAAATAGAAAATACTTGTAGCTATGTCATCAGTGTTTCAGCATTAACTATCCATGCCCCTCTCCTCAAAACCATGCTTGAAACAGAAATGTAAATTAAAAATTCAGGTTTGACACCATTTTTTATAATCATATCAGGGAGCTTGTGTGTGTGTGTGTGTGAGAGAGAGAGAGAGAGAGAGAGAGAGAGAGAGAGAGAAAGAGAAATAGTATGAAGGAGCAACCTGAAAGTTAGAAACACATTTATGTTTGATTTGTCATGCTTGGATTAAATTTCTTATTATGGGTTGCTGCAGACAACAAACTACCAAGGACAAACTTAGCTAATCAGCTATCTGGCTGCCTGTAGCAGCTACATATGCAGTGAAAATTTCACTACAGCTACACATCTCTAGATTTATTAAAAGAGCAGGTGACAGTAAAATTCTCATCATCATGTGCATGGATGCTACAAATGAATGTAGTTTTGTCTACACAGTGGCAAATTTTCCTATCAAGAATTATCATGCTATAAACTACTTAATTTAAAAACATTATGTGAATTAGGAAAACTACTTCCAGGATCTACTTCTGTTCTGGGAGTGATCTCCAGTTAATTTGCTTATATCTAGTAGCAATGACGTTTTCCTGGTATTACTCACCTAGTATTACTCATCTCTCAGAGCCCCTTTTGAATCAGACTAGAGTGGAAACCTGAAAATTTGCCTTCCAGGTTCCTATTGCTATTTCCTGGCAGTAAAAGCTACCTTGTAAACACAGTGCAAGGTAAAGCACAAAAGCTCTGAAATAATTCCAAGAGGGTACAGCTGCTGGGTACAGGGTTGTAATTGTCCACTACTCCACTTTTTTGCATGGTTGTGGGAGATTTTGCAGTCAAAGCTAAAAATGCATGTCTAAGTCTATGCTAGTTAGTAAATGAAGGGGTTAAGGACCATAGAGCTGTAAATTTCTAGATAAGGCACTATTAGGTCACACCCCGTCACCTTCAGGGAGGGAGGAAGTAAGGCTTGTTTCCTTCTCTCTCTCTCTCTCTCTCTCTCTCTCTCTCTCTCTCTCTCTCCCTCCCTCCCTCCCTCCCTCCCTCTCTCCTGTAACTAGCCAGACACATGATCCTGGAACTCCTCAGCCCAGACTCCATATTTGAAGATACTTTTTGTGTTTTGTACTCAAGAATAGGTTTTTACCTGCATTGTTCATGCTGTAGCATTAACTGATGAGTGAGTGAGCATTTAAACTTAAGTTTGTGGTCTATTCACTGTGAGAGAGGGGTAGAGGTGTGGGAAGCACATTATGATCGCTCAGTCATGGGATATTTAAAAGTCTAACAACCTATATTTCGTGTGTTTTGGAAACACTGCATATATTCCAGTTTTGGTGAGCGAAGCCCTGGGCTCTTTGAATTCAGGCAGTCATCCTTTTTTTTTTTTTTTACTTTCCCACATATGTGGGACTTCAGGATTAATTGGCATTCCCCAGTTATTTCCTAACAAAGTACACATTACACAGGGCAGTAGGACTGATTCCAGTTCAGGGTTCCTCTGGCACCACATACATTGTGTCTTTTGGCTGCATGCCCTCTTCTCCTTCCTAAACAGGAGAGCGACAAGGCAGGCTATCAAGAACACCAGGAACTGATATTGGATTCCTGGAGGCTACTGCAGCTTTAATGTGATGGTTAGCTTGATCCAGAAAAAGACTTCAGTGTGGTGATGTTGCCCCTTCGTGTGTCTCCAGCCCATTTCTTTGGCTACTGCTGACATTGCTGACCCTCTAATATTTATTCTTTGCATTTATTAGTTGCCTGTTAACCTCTAGACAATACACAACACAAATCAAAGTATAGAATAAAATAGCAAATAAAATAAAATAGCATTCATAAAACATGTACATAAAAAACATAAAGGACCATAATAGTTCAATTAAATGCTCAAATGCTGCAAAAATGAGACTAAAATAATAATCTGTGCCTCTTTTAATTTATATTAAAAATCTTAAAATGTTAACAAGACTGGATGAACAGAAAGGTCTTCCTGGTGCTCCAAATGTCACTTGTAGACACCTGAAAAGGTTCTCTCTCTCTCTCTCTCTCTCTCTCTCTCTCTCTCTCTCTCTCTCTCATATTGCCACACTCCATTCTTTAGACTTGTAGAGGGATCTCAGTTTATTATCTTAGGACACAGTTAAGTCCTCATAGGGAAAGGCATCTATTTAGGCCAGCAGTGGGGAACCACCAGCCTGCAGATCTGATTTGGCTTGTGAGGCTGGCTTCCACAAATCCTGCCCACCTGTCTCACACCTGGCATAATAAGTGATGCCAGGTGTGTGTGTGTAGGAGGGGGGGAAGTAAAATCTGCAAAGGACCAATCGGGAGCATAAAACACACTCTGGATTGTTCTTTGGCAGATGGGACTCTTTGGCAGCAAGCTCTACAACGGGATCAGCTGCGCCATGGAATTCCCAGTTGAGAACTCTCTTGTGCAGCTAATGGAACTCGTCCCTTTGACACGTTCACCTGCCATTGTAATAGTCACCCGCCTGTCAAAGTTGGCACACAGTGAGGTGGGGGAGGCCTGCCAGCGGGATCCAATTCTCCACTCCTGTTTTAGGTACTGAGGTCCCAAGCTGTGTAGGGCTTTGCAGGTCAAAACTAGTTGTTTGAACAGAGACCAGAAATGAATCAGAAGCCAGTGAAGGAGTGAAAAGGCTATTGAACACAGGAACATAGGAGGCTATTGATTCAGAATATTGGTCTGCCTTTCCCAGTATTGTCTGCACTGCTTGGCAGTGGCTTTCCAGGGTTCCAGACAGGGGACCTTTCTAGCCCCTCCTGGAGATGCTGGAAACTGAACCTCTCACATGCACCTCAGATGCCCAACCACTCAACTAATGTCCTTTCCTTGCTGCCATATTCTGCACCAGCTAAAATTTCACTTGATCACATCTGTACAGGAATATTCAGTAACCTGTGAAGAAATGGATGATTCTTAAGAGTCAGTCAAGAGATAAACGAAGGCATTGAGGAGGAGATTGTGTGTAGGATCTCTGAGCTCCTACTGATGTGGAAGGGTAGCATCAGGACTGGCACCATGACAGAAAGCAGCTTACAGTCAGCTCCCACGGGGTCTTTCTATCCACAGTATACATCTGTTTCAGTTCATCTTACCTCACAGGCTCCTGCTAGCAGCCGCCTAATGAGAAGAGCTCACAGACAAATTTTATGTTGGAGCAATTCCATGGACTCAAAGCCACGATTATAGAAAAGATGACCTCATTGCACACAACCTGTTTCCATCTATAAAACTGGAAAATGCCATCAGAAATGCCATTTACGCACAATCACACCTTTCAATTTAATTGAACGTGGAATAGCTGCTGTCCCACTGGCTCCAAACTCAAACATACATTTGCACACTGAAAACTAGTGCTCCAGCTGCACCCAATCTGGGATTGGTCATGGTGATGCATGTCTTAGTTGCATCCCAGTTGGATCGCTGTAACTTGCTGTGTGGGGCTGCCTTTGGAAAGCGTTAGGAAACTTCAGCAAGTTTAAGATGCTGCGGCCAAATTGCTGACAGGAGCTGTCTAAAGGGGAACAGAAACTTCTTGTTACAACAGTGCCACTGGTTACCTATCCATTTCTGGGCAGAATTCAAAGTGCTGGTTATGACTTCTGATGCCCTATATGGCTTGAGTCCAGGTTATCTGAAAGACCATAGCCCCCATATGAGCCTGCCTGGGGGCTTTGAGATCTTCTGGGAAAATCTTTCTCTCTGTCCCATCATCATAGGTACATTTAGTGAACCCACAAGTTTTTCCAGTGCTGTTTTAAATAAGGTAACTTATTGAAATTTTTTATATTTATATTGATCGTCTATTTTTAACTACAGTGGTACCTTGGGTTAAGAATTTAATTCGTTCCGAAGGTCTGTTCTTAACCTGAAACTGTTCTTAACCCGAGATACCACTTTAGCTAATGGGGCCTCCCGCCGCTGCCACGCAATTTCTGTTCTCATCCTGAAGCAAAGTTCTTAACTCGAGGTACTATTTCTGGGTTAGCAGAGTCTGTAACCTTAAGCGTCTGTAACCTGAAGCGTCTGTAACCTGAGGTACCACTGTATTTGTTTTAATTCATGCTGTGAGCCACTGTGGGTCCTATACTGAGAGAAAGGCAGGACTTTTATATAATAAAAATAAATAAATAAATAGAAGTTGTCAGTGCAAATTAGAATCTCTTTTCCACCCATAAGAACACAGTGAAAAGCTGGGCTGGGGGAGACAATGAAACGCAGAGAGGATCAAAGTCATACTTTTCTGAATGCAATACTATATCTGCCAATAAGCACCAATGAACTAAATATGACTTCTTTATGAGTAGACATGTGTAGATGGTGCTCCAAGTGAAATACTAAGATGCCATATGGTTTTTCTCTGTCTACTGCAGTCTTCCTTAGTCTTCCTTCTGTCCAGGTCCTCTGTGTAAAGGCTCGACACTCAGGTTCAAATTATATGCGATCACATAAATTGGCCTTGAGTTGTAGCTCAGTGCTAGAGCATCTGCCTTACATGCGGAAGGTCCCAGGTTCAGTCCTCAGCATCTCCAGGTAGAGCTGGAAGAGCAACCCTTGCCTGAAACCCTGGAGAACCAGTCAGGGTAGACAATAGTGAGCTAAATGGACCAATGGTAAGCTTCTTGTGTTCCTAGTTTTCCAGCAGCTCAGAATTGGTGTTTTTCTCAGTGTTGCTTTGATAATCAGCAGTTCTCTCTGGCGTCATGTGGTGTGCACATGGTGTGCCTCTTTCCTCTATCAGATGTGTTTGTGAAGTCTAGCAGAGGGTTGTGTCATCTTTAGTTTTTTTGTGGTTGCTCTCTTTGATTTATTTGCCACTCCCCAGCTCCCACAAGAGAAGGGCCTCGCACACATATCTGATGCTCCATAAGGCTGTCAAACTCAGCAAAACCAAAAAAAGGAACTGACAACTGGCAGGGGAAATCCTAGATGGGAGGGTCTCTGTGACCTAGATTCTGCCCCCCGCCTTTAAACTGTGATGTATTTTTGAGACCAGATTGTTTTCCTCAGAATTGTTTTCATTTGCAACGGTTCAACTAAGATAGAATCCTGATTCTGATGCCAAATTTGTCTTATGTAAAAAAATGGTTGAGCTTGAACCACAGGCTTCATTCACCAAAAAATCAGGTTTTTCGTTCTATGGCTATTTTCAGAGGGGCAGCCATATTAGCCTTTTGCAGAAAAAAGCAACAGGCATAGGAAGCTGCCTTATACTGAATTAGACCATTGGTCTATTTAGCTCAATATTGTTTATTGATTGGCAGTAGCTCTCCTGGGTTTGAGGCAGCAGGACAGTCCTAGCCCTTCCTGGAGATACCAGGGATTGAACCTCCAAGCTCAGACCTTCTACATGCAAAGCAGAAGATCTACCAGTAAACTATGGCCATTCCATTAGCTTCCTGGATGAAGAGTCTTGTGGAACCTTAAAGTGAACATGCTGTCCTACTCTGCAATAGATTCAAATAAACAGGGCACAGTGTATCACTGGAATTAGTGGATAGATGTGTTGCATATTTGCAGAGTTCCACTGACTGTTAATCTAACAGAAAAGTAATACAGCACAAGGAAGACAGATGTCCATTATGCAATGGCCCCATCTTTAGGTTTAAGGCTATAATTAGTTTTAAGTTGACTTTCAGACATCAGAGTTCCAAATGAGAGTATGATACCCATTTTAACATGGGTAGCCAACCTATTTGAGCCCATGGGAAGCAAGGGAAGGACTCCGTGGGCACACTTGTGCCCATTGCACAATGTTGGTGGCCCCTGTAAAATATCACCCCAAGACAAACTGGATAAAGACCCAGCGTTGTGTAGCGGTTACAGTGTCAAAATTAAGACTGGGGAGCTCCAGCTTCAAATCATCCCTCAGCCATGAAGCTCACTGAGTGTCATTGGTACACACACACACATTTGCAGCCTTGCTTACCTGACGGGGTTATTTCAGGACTAAAACGAAATTGGGAAAATTATGTGCACCATAACTGAGCTGCTTGCAGGAAAGGCAAGAGATAAATGTAATAAATAAACAAGAAACTGTGGAGAGCACAACAAAAAGTGGTGCACCATACCCATACTTGGGGCAGATCTACATCCAGTGATGTGACTTGTTATTTCAGGACAAAGACAAAGACTTCTCCCATCACTGTGATTCCTAGCAATGCACACCTTTCCACTATGCTCAGATGCCTCCCCTCTGGCCTTCTGGTTGTCCCCTGGATCATCCTCTGCTGTAGCACTTTCTGGCTCCAGTGGTACCTCTTTTATCTCCATGTGATTGGCTGTATTGCTCTGATTAAATATTACATAGCAAGCTGCCTTATTTCAAGTCAGGACATTGGCCACTCTTGATCCATATTGTCTACTTTGACTGACAGCAGCTGTCCAGGGTTTCAGTCAGGGGTCTTTACCAGCCCAACCTATAAATGCTGGGGATTCAACTTGGTTTGTTTCTGCATGCAAAGAAAGTGCTCTAGCACTGAGCCAACTCATCAATCATTAGAACATTTTTTTGCTATGTAAAAGCTCTTACTGCAGTAGAAAAGAGATTTTGCTAAAAATGCCTCAGTGCTTCAGGTTGGTAAGCGTTATAACCCATCATTTGCTCCATAGGTTACAACTGGCAACCTGCCTCCTTCCCCTCCCCTCCCCCCAAATAATGAAGAAGTTAAGAAGAAATGTTCTGTGAAGAACAAACAGAAATATCATTAAAACACATGATTTCCACACCTCACAACAAGCCCATTTCGTCTGGCTAGCATCCTGCCAAAGCTGGAGTGTGTGAGAGGAAAGACGAAAAAAGTAGGACACTCCTTTGTCATGCATTTTAAAGAGGGGTTTTTAAAGCCAGACTTAAGAAAAGAGGGACCGTGATTATTCTATAAAAGAGACCTTTAAAAAAAATCCACACTTTATTACCATTTTCATGCCGTTTTCCATTTGCCTCTTTATTGCATAGTTCCCAGGTTATAAAGCATTCTTTGCATACCCTTAGGGGAAATTTTGAATCATTCTTAACACTAGCTGTGCTGGCAACAGAGAGAGACACAGACAGAAGGAAAACCACACAGTGTTATTCAATTATGTTCTGCATTTCAACCTGTAAGGTAGCAGTGACTCTGTTATAGTCAGTTACAGATAGGTAGCCGTGTTGGTCTGCCATAGTAAAAAAAAAATATAATTTTTTCCCCTTCCAGTAGCACCTTAAAGACCAACTAAGTTAGTTCTTGGTATGAGCTTTCGTGTGCATGCACACATGTGTATCTGAAGAAGTGTGCATGCACATGAAAGCTCATACCAAGAACTAACTTAGTTGGTCTTTAAGGTGCTACTGGAAGGAATTTTTTTTTTTGTTCTGTTATAGTCATTTACACATAGATTCAAGAAGTTAGGAACTGCCCAAGGTTAATAATCAAACCCATACAGCAGACATGTATTGAGTTCTATGGGACTATTTCTAGCTGAAGTGAGTATATAGGATTGTTTGATGCCCAATGCAATGGGACATTTATTCCAGCTTAGGCCAAAGATGTAATTATAGACACAAATTTATCAGCCCTTTATTATGCCTCTGAGTACCAGTTGCTGGGAATAACAGGTGGGCAGAGTGCTCTTGTGTTCGGGTCCTGCTTGAGAATTTCCCACAGTTGTCTGGTCCGCCACTGTGAGAACAGTATGCTGGATGGGCCGTTGGTCTGATCAGCAGGTGTGCCTTATGATCTTAGTCACCAAAGACCTGCTATTGACTTGACTCACATGATGGTAATCCAAACTGTTTCCCTTCCCACCTTCTGTTGCCTCTCCCTCCTCTAACTCTCTATTGCTTTCTGGACCTTTCTTTCCATCTCCCTCTCCATGGATCGTTGCTGTCTTTTCATCTCATCCATACCTTCTCAGTCAGATCCAACCTTCCATTCATCCTCCTTCTGCAGTGGAGTATTTGATCCTGTGCATTTTACTTAAATTGTCATATTGTCAACAAAAACGGAGACTGCACGACAGGATTTAGCAGATGTGCATTTAGCTGTCTGGATAGGAATGTAGTCTAATGCGAGATCAGGTCAGAACACGCATCCCCCCAAACACACATGAACTGAGCATGATCGGTAGTCATGGAACGTTGACTGTCAGTTGGACCCCCTGATAACATACCTTTAAAAGTACCACGTTAAACAGCCATGGCTTCCCTCAAAGGATCATGGGGGCTGTAGTTTATTAAGAATGTTGAGCATTGTTAAGAGAATCCCCTAACAATCTAAGGCCCGGGGGCCGGATGTGGCCCAATCGCCTTCTCAATCTGGCCCGTGGATGGTCTGGGAATCAGCGTGTTTTTACATGAGTAGAATGTGTCCATTTATTTAAAATGCATCTCTGGATTATTTGTGGGGCCTGCCTGCTGTTTTTACATGAATAGCATGTGTGCTTTTATTTAAAACGCATCTCTGGGTTATTTGTGGGGCATAGGACCGGCATGAAAAGGTTGCTGACCTGTGCCCTACTCCCTTCATAGAGCTCCAATTCCCAGAGTTACCTGTGAAGAGGGGTTGATTGTTAACCCACTCTGGGAACTGTACCTAGGCAACTAGGGGTTCTCCTTACAACTCTCTGTGCCCTAAACAAGCTTCAGCTCCCAGACTTCTTTGGAGAAGTTGTGGCTGTTTAGAGTGGTCTGATACTGCTTTAAATGTATGGTGTGCATGTGGCCTTGAAAGAGAAAAATGGAAAGTGGGAAGGGTGGCATTTAAAGCTAATTTTCAGGAGGCTGGCTGGCTGGCAGGAACCCAGAGCAGGTTCACTCTTGTGTGGAGGTGAGGTTGCACAGCAATGTCCCCTGCCCTGTCCGTTCCTGTCTCGCTTGTTGGTTCTGTACTCTGGCAACCTCTGGAAGTCTGAATCAAAAGTAAGTGGCAAGTCTCTTCTGCATCAAATGTCAGTGCTGGGACTGTGAAACGCTCATATGCCTCTTAAAAAATAACAACATACTGTTTGTAATCCATGTTGAGTCCTAAAACAGTAACCGAACATCATACAACACTGATCAAAAGATGCCATTACTCAGACTCTAGTAAGCATTAGAAGATAATCTGTTGATTCTAAAATTGTTTAAGGCTGCAGCTCTAATCCCATTTACGTGGGAGCAAGCCCCATTGCATTTAATAGGTTTTACTTCTGTGTAGGTGAGGCTAAGATAGCACTGTTACAGCAAAATACCATAGCTTTAAGGCATTAACTTCTTTTAGTACTCCCATATCTGAAAGCACACTTATAATGCAATTCAACACATGTCTATTCAGAAGTAAGTCTTACTGGGTTCAATGGGGTTATTCCTAGGTAAGTGGTTTGTCTTACTCATCTCTCATACTAAAGTCCCAAGATAGGTAAGCTGTCAACTGTGACAGATGTATTACTTTCTGCAAGGTTTCGGTGCTATGTTTCTCAGACACTAAGTTATTGATTGGATTGGCTTTTCAGGTTTGAAATGGCACAGTTGGTTGGTATGGGGGTTCCCCCCCGAAGGGATGCAAAATCTAAATTAAAAATAAACCTTCCTTTCTGAATGAATCTGAAGCAAGGAATGGTGCTTTTCTTGCTGTTAGCAAACACATGATGGAAGCTGATCTTTCATTGTTTACCTTGCAATTGCTTACGAACAACAAAAAGAATGCACAAGTGAACAGAGTAGGTTGAAATGACTAAAAAAGAATGTTGCCTTCACGGCATTCCCATTCTTTTGTAATGAAGTTTGCATTTGAGGGGTTGCATGTAAACTTTGCTTCTCAGCAATTAGGTGAGACCACAAGTATAGCTTGGGCTGATGAATCTGTTGGGTGCAATTAGTGAGTTGGTGGAAATAGAGAACTCTTGGCATACTTATTCATTTTTTTCCTGTTCAGCTGTCCCGTTTTCTGACTTTTTTTTGTATGTGTCTTCAGCTGCGTGTACCGAATCTCAGCATACTGTGTGCTGTGGAATTATCTTAATGTTATAAGGCCCCAGTAGTCAGTCCTATTTCAAACATGGAAAAATAGCATGTGATACAGTCCTTCCTGGGTCATCTCAGAGTGTAGGCAGATAATGCCATGTTTGAATTCTTCTCCATGTTTCTACAAGGGGAAAGATAGCAGAGCAGAGAGGAATTTATGAGATGCTTTTTTGCCTGACACCCTAGTTTTGCATGTGCAGAAGATGGCACATTCACACATGCAATTCCACACCCACAGATAGAAGTAGTGCATTTGAATTAACCTTTACAGAGAAAGACCCAAGTAGTGTGTGTGTGTGTGTGTGTGTGTGTGTGTGTATGCATGCATGCATGCACAATATATAAAATATCACACCTTGATGACAACCCTTCCTCTAGTATTCAATAGAAAGAGTTTCTCTCTGCATATCATGCCAGCACAAATAATTGTTAAGTCATTAGCAAAGACTGTGAATGCCAGTTATCCTAATATTAAGCCTTCTGCTGCTCTCCCTGGAATTGTTTGACTTGATTGCATCCCCGTTGCACTGACAATCTGTTTTCTGTTATCAGCAGATAGGCTGACAGCCATTTAAATTCTCATTTAGAAAAATCCAAGAGCACTTGCTTCTTTGCTCCCAGAAGGATGAATCACTGAAACCAATGATTTACACAGAACAGTATAAAATAGAGGGAAAGGGGTGGGGGGGACAGTAGTGAGTCTTGTCAGCTGAGCAGAAGCCATATTACTGCAAAACTGGGCTATTAGCTGGATGCAGCGAGCTGGAATTCCTACCCAGGAAGTTTGTTTCCACACGCTGAAGTTTGTTTAGAACTTCTTGCCAGTTTTGACAGCAACCACTCACATGATTCCACGCAGAAAAGCAGCATTCTTTGCAGTTTGGAGTCTTCCTTCCCAATGGGTTTGGTCATTTCAGGGACCCAGGCATTCTGATTATTCATTCAGACAGTCAGACATCCACCTGATAGAGAGGAATGCCCAGATTCCACTCAGACCTCTTTAGCAGGGCTAACCAGAGCCATGACTGTCCTCTTGTCCATTTGAGTCTTTTCCTGGAGTTGCTTTTCCACAGAAGCTTCCCCACCACCCACCGAAGTCCTGAACATGTCACAGCTCAAATACACAATGTTCTGCCTGTTTGAGCAGAAGCAAGCCCTTAAAGGAGGTATTTAATCAGAGACTGAACAACCATCTGCTAGGAATGCTGCCATTGCACCCTGTGTTTTAGATCCTGAACTGGTGTTAGGAAAGATTACCTCCAAGGACCATTCCAACTCCATGATTAGGCAAGCCGTTCCTCGATAACCTGCAGTTTCCACCTGGGATGTCTACTCCATGCTTTGCAAAATCTTCTCTGCATTTTACAGCAATGGCCATGCCCATGCAGAAAAGGCACACCAGCCCATCTCCTTGAAGAGCACTCTCACTATGTTTTGCAGCAGATGGGAAAAGTTCATTTATTGCAATCACATGAGTCATTATGCATATGCTGCCATGGTGTGATTTTCTAATAGGAAATGATGCACAATTGATTACTTCCACTTAACCCATACAGTACAGCACCACCTTCACAGTGCTACTGCAATATAGCAGCAGTGCTTCAGCCTCGGCGCAGACCAACACCTTGATAGGTTTGCATATGTGGGAAAGTATGGGAAAGGAGTGATCTCATATATGGGAAGGGATGTGGAGAAGAGAAGCTCAGAATCCTAGGCAGCAACACAACGATGCAGGGAATGAGCTTCTCTGGCTTAGGGTACCATTCTCCACAAAACACAAGAAATCAACTGCAGCCTGTGGGATGGCATGCATTGTAGTTTCCAGCAGTGGTGGTGGTGAAGGATTTACAAATAACAATTTACAAACAAATAGCAATTTCCTCCTTTATTTAAAAGTATTTATATTTAACCTTTCCTCACCTGAGCTCAAAGTTGTTAATAACAGTAAAACAACCATTATAGTATAATGGTTAAACACTTACCGTACTCACACACACAACAAAATAATAGGAAAATAAAAAGGAGCTCCTAAAGCCAATTTCACCAAAATAGTTTCCAGCAAATTAAACAAATAATCAAAAGTGCTTAAAACATTAATGACCCAGTAGCATTCCTAAAAAGGCAGGTTTTAACAATTCAGTGGAGAGCCACTGAAAGTTAGGATGCCAGTAACTATTCTATATATTCTTTAAAAAAATTTTTAATGGCAAATAGAACAGAAGAAAGTAACTTTGACAGTTCTGCAATGGGATCATTAGATTTCAGTTTTTCCCCAGGCAATCAAGACAGGCCTGCAGTTTAAAAATAAGGTCAGCAGAACAGACAATCCAAATAAAACATGCTGTAGCTCTTTCCAAAACACTTCTCTGTCTGCCCAGGTACATTCTATTCAAACAAAAGAACTATGTGTGTGAATTACTGTGTAGTGGGCAGTATCCAGGCCTGGGGAAAAAAAGCCTTATCTCCCTTGGGTGGTTTGTAGTTTTTTAACTGGTTGGGAACCAAGGCGACATTCAGTAAAGCAAACAAGGGCACTGGAAAAGGGACTGCCATGCAATTCAGGAGAGTGATTGGCCGGTCATACATCAACAACAGATGGCACTCAGGTCAACAACAGGAAAAGATAGGATTCGATGTGTACAGAATGGGAAGGCCTGAGGTTGCATCGAAACAAGATACTTGCCAACTCCTACCACTTTTGCTTGCAATTGTCTGTCCCTGATGAAAATTTAACTGCTCAGTATCCAAGCATATGGCGAGCTGATGAGCTGAGCTGTCAAAAGTAGAAATTAATAGAAGCACTTCTCAACTGCATCGTGGAAACCAGGGCTGGCTCAAGACATTTTCCCACCTGATGGTTGCCCTGTTCAACTTGGAGGAAGAGTGGAATTAAAACAAAACCCTTACTAAAGGTGAAATCCAAAAGCAGCCAGATTGATCTGTGGAATGCACAGGTTTTCCTGTGAGTGATGCGGGCAAGTCCCACTTTGCAGGCTGCAGCAGAGAGCGGAAAAACAGAAGCACCAGCAGCCTGGTCTTTCTTCCCCTGCTTCACAGGTGAATGGGCTCTTATACTGTGCTTGGTAGAATGTGCTGTAACCCTAAGCATTGTCACATGGTTGGTCTTGCTCATTGTAATCACTTATCTGAATTAGAAGCAGGTGTGGCGAATTATTTCCAGAATCATTATGACTTCCATTCTCAGATGCTCAGGTTACAAGTGTTAGCATTCCCCCCCCCCCCCCCCGCTGTAGATGAGTCATCTGAGTAAGCTGACATTTGTAACAGAGACTGTCTCAGAGTCGTTGTCTACTGTGGCCCTTTCTGCCGACTCCTACTCAAATGTCAGAAGAATAGCTGTGTTAGTCTGTGAAGCAAAATTAAAGGGGTCTGGTCACACCTTAAAGGCCAAGCAGCTTAGCGTGGCATGAGCCCAGTTCATCAAATGCATGAAGTGGGATGGAAAGTTAATGGATATAGCCCCGAGAAGCTGACCAAAAGATAAGTGGGATGATATCATCATCATCATCATCTCAGCTCCAGATCATCTGCACATGTAGCCTCTATGTTGTCTTCTTCTTTGGCGATCACTCGTAGCCGAGTAAGATTGTCTTCCATAAACACGGTTTTAACGATGAGTCCGTAAGTGACTGTGGAGGCCAAGTCTGGATAAACACGTCCTTCCACAGTGGGGACATTGGTTTCTGGGAGAGAGTTGATCACGGTGTGGATTTGCCAAGCGTGCCTTCCTCTTAGCATGTTTCTCCCTTGTGTCCTGAGTTTGAGTGTCTTCAAAGCCCGTGACACCTTTGGTAAAGGCTGTTCTCCAACTGGAGCACTCGCAGGCCAGTTTTCCCAGTTGTCAGTGTTTATACTACATTTTTTAAGATTTCCCTTGAGACAGTCTTTAAACCTCTTTTGTTGATCACCAGCATTACGCTTTCCATTTTTAAGTTCGGAATAGAGTAGTTGCTTTGGAAGACAGTCATCAGGCATCCGCACGACATGACCAGTCCAACAAAGTTGATGTTGAAGAATCATTGCCCTATGTTGTAGGGCAGGGGTGTCCAAATTTTTTTCAAAGAGTGCCAGATTTGATGAAGTGAACATGTATGAGGGCTGACCAAAGGGCCGACTAAAGTTGCTGAGCTTTTTTTAGGATGGCAATTATTGTGCTTTTTATTGGATTAAAGTTGTTGAGCTTTTTTTAGGATTTTAGGATTAAACCAACCGCCAGGCCAGATTAGGCCCCCAAAACGGACTTTGGACATGCAGCTGTTGTAGGGTAAGGTGACGACCTGCACTTTCTTGTAGTGTAAAATTGCATACCCTCCAACATTTCTCTGATGAAAATAGGGGCGTCCTATTCCATAATAATAATATTCATAATAATTTTACTATTTATACTCTGTCCTGCTGACTGGGTTGCCCTAGCCACTCTAGGTGGCTTCTAACATATATAAAAATATAATAAAACATTAAACATTTTTTAAAAAACTTCCCTTTACAGGGCTGCTTTCAGATAGCTCTTAGGTCAGTTAACTCCATACCACCCAACGTTCCTCTGATGAAAATAGGGACCCCTTAAGGAAATGTGAGACATTGCAGGATCAAATAAGAAACCAGAACAGCTTTTGT
This sequence comes from Podarcis filfolensis, assembly GCF_964270895.1. Lineage (NCBI taxonomy): Eukaryota > Metazoa > Chordata > Lepidosauria > Squamata > Lacertidae > Podarcis > Podarcis filfolensis. The sequence goes on from NC_139610.1 coordinate 55,389,209, forward strand.
AAATCTGAGACTGTCCCTGGAAAATAGGGACACTTGGAGGGTCTGAAATTATCAGTCAAAAAGAGGACAAAGGTTTGCTGAAATTGGCATGTGCCAATTTATATGCACGTTTATAAATCATTGCTAACGTTTAAATACAAACAGCACATCTTCGCATAGTGGAGACCATCAGTATAGATTTTAAAATATTTGGATGGCCCTAACGTAGCAATCTTTGCACCGTGTCTAATCTGTGAGTTAATCTCGGTAGGAGGGGGTCCATTTTCACCTCACCCAGCTCTCAGAGCAGCTTGGAGTCACTTAAGGTGTAATTGTAAGAAATATATGGAGATTTCCCTTCCTCTTTCACTCCCCAGAGTATGCGAGCCAATGATGTGAAAAATGGAAAGCAATAATCCATCAGTAGTAGAGGACAGTAATAAATTATTTGCACGCTCTGTAACATATCGCCATTGAGCAAATCAGGAGGTCTCATCTCAATATATCTGTATCTGTCTCTATTTTAAACTGTAATGCTTTCCAATCCTGCCCAATTAGGCAAGGCATTAATACAACAAACTGTTTATTAGTTTGAAAGCAAAAAGGAGACTGTGGCAAGAGTGGATTGTTCTATTAGCCACAGCTACTTCTACCACCCACTTGAAGGTTCTGAAAACCTTCCTCCAATCTAGAACTTTGTTATAATACATTTGTCTAAGAAAAGGTTCTGATCTTTTTACTTTTACACACACAGAGAAAGAGAGAGAGAAAAAGAAAAGAAAAAGAAAAAAGAAGTCCCCTTTTCTAGAGGTGTGCACAGACTTCATGATTCCCTTTGTATTGTTATGTTTTTAAAAATTCCAATCTGTTCCTGAGTCACTCTGTGCTTTCTGTCGTGAACTGTAATTCAGGTTCTGACCTGCTCTGCATAAGATCTAGCTCTGATTTCCACATTCTCTATAATGGGTAATCTAAATATGGCTAAAACTTTTTCAGTTTTTGGCCAAAGTGGATGAAATTTACGGGCACAGAATCTCCTCTAGATTGGATTAAGCCTGCCAAATTGCAAACAAATACACTGAGGGGCTTTTGTGTGTGTGTGTGTGTGTGGGGTGTAAATATGCTTTAATATGCTCTATAATCCATTATGAAAAGGGAGGGGGTTGTCTCTTGCTCTTTCTTACTTTAACATATTTAAGACGTAGCCAACTGGTGTACATTTTTGCATGGGCATTTTTAAAAGAAACTTTTCAGCTTCACACTTGTCTTTCCTTTCTGGTGCTTGTTTGGGTTCTATGATAGACCTCCGGTAGGTCTTGCAGCACAAAACTATCCAAAATGTTGCCTGCAGAGTCCCAAAGAACCAATATTTTAAACTGAATGCAGAAAATTTGGAAACTAATGTCATTTCTCCCTTTACAGAAATCTAAGCCCTATTCAGACAAAGGTATCCATGAATATGTATATGAATGTTGCAGCAAGGATGTATGTGGGTGCTTGCCATAGTACATCTGTCCTGTAATTCCAGTTACAGATAGGTAGCCGTGTTGGTCTGCCATAGTCAAAACAAAAAATTTTTTTTCCTTCCAGTAGCACCTTAAAGACCAACTAAGTTAGTTCTTGGTATGAGCTTTCGTGTGCATGCACACTTCTTCAGATACACACTCTGAAGAAGTGTGCATGCACACGAAAGCTCATACCAAGAACTAACTTAGTTGGTCTTTAAGGTGCTACTGGAAGGAAAAAAATTTTTTTGTTCTGTCCTGTAATGTTTATCTAAGTTGGTTTCAGTTACCAGGCCAAATTAACTCCACCATATAGGACTAGACTATTATTGCTTAGTAAAGGTAAAGATAAAGGGACCCCTGACCATTAGGTCCAGTCGTGACTGACTCTGGGGTTGCGGCGCTCATCTCGCTTTATTGGCCGAGGGAGCCGGCGTACAGCTTCCGGGTCATGTGGCCAGCATCACTAAGCCACTTCTGGTGAACCAGAGCAGCACACGGAAACGCCGTTTACCTTCCCGCCAGAGTGGTACCTATTTATCTACTTGCACTTTGATGTGCTTTCGAACTGCTAGGTTGGCAGGAGCAGGGACCGAGCAATGGGAACTCACCCCATCGCGGGGATTCGAACTGCCGACCTTCTGATCGGCAAGTCCTAGGCTCTGTGGTTTAACCCACAGCGCCACCCATGTCCCTATCAATGGTTAGTAGCCAAGATCAATAAGGTCACTTCCAGATAACCTATTGCTAGTGTTCTCTTCAGCCAGAACTTCAGCAGTCTCTTCTTAGGTTCTTAGTGATTCTTCACTTTTGGTGGCATCAGTTGTCTTCAGCCTCCTAAGGCCCCCATCAGTTAATGAGCCGGTGAGTGTAGGATTTCACCCAGGGTTTATTTATTACGTTTATTAGTCACTCCATAATTCAATTTTCTTTGGGCAATGGCCCAATTTAAGATCACAAAAAATCAGAGCAGACAATGGCACACTACAAAATGCAGCTACAGAGCAGAGAGATGAATACAGATTCAGCCATAATAATAAAATAAAAAATGAGGAGTGCCACAGTTTGGGGCTAACACTCAGGCATACCATGAACCTGCAGTACATGTGAAGCTTAAGTTGTTAAAACTTTGACCCAATCTGCAAACAGATTTTAAAAGTTTATTTGGATTTTATACCTTGGTTCTAAAAGATGCAAATAGCACCACTGTATGTTGGCAGGGGATGATAATGATTTGTATCACAGACTGCATGGAGAGGGGATTTAACCCTTTCCTCCCACACTGGAGCCCATTAGCACCAGCGGTGGATTTCCCCCCAAAGCAAACATCAGCTTTAAAGGAGGGGCTTTCCTCAGGAAAGCAGCAAGGGAGGAAAGCATAACACTTTCACATCCACGCCTGTTGTAATCCCCATAATTATTTTTTAAAAACCCCCACTGAACTAATGTGATTTGCATAAGAAACCAAGCCAAACTCTGACCTCTTAAATATAAGGCTGCATTTAACACCCCCTCTATTTTAACCATAAGATGTACTAATTTAAATAAAAGTATGTATGAGTGGTTCCATGGGACATGATTGCTGTCTAATAATACAAGGTACATAACAAATGGAGAGGTCTAGAACAATTTATTGGTATACAATTTCCCCCTCAGTGATTCTGGCAGGGTAGAGGAAACATTGTATTCTCTTTTTAGTCAGCCATAGACAGGTTCCCTCACTGATTTTTTCAAGCCTCACTAACTTTAATTTAGTTTTTCTTAATTTAGAAGAAAGAGGGTTGCATATTTTTTTTTAAAAGCAACACACTTTGTTTCTTAAAACCCATTTCACTTTGCTTCAAAACAGACAGACAGTTAAGAAAGCATTATAACACTCCATTACTCAAAATATCTTTCCCAACAGATGTGCTCTTCCATTAGATACTGTTTCTTAGTTTGTGGGTGCCTTTCCTTTCCCCATCTAAAAATAAGACCACCAGAAAAGCCAGCTTCCTCCCTCCCCCCGCTTTCCTAATTGAATGTGTCTGCAGAGTGTGAAGGTGCAATCTATTGTAATTAATGCTAATTAATTATTACATGGTCAAATGAGCAAGTAATGCACAGCCAGATTCTGAAAAGTTAATTGTATGAAAATTGGATAAGCAATTGCACGTTTGAATGCACGCACACACAGGCGATCTGTGGCTTGGCATGGCACTTCGTCTTGTGTTTTTCCCTTTAAAGATCAGTGGAGGGTTTTTTTGTTTTCTGTTTTTAAAAATAAACACATGAAAGCAAACCATTTCCCTAAAACTCTCCTGACTGTATGGGAGAAAAACAAAAGGGAAAGCAAGCAGAAGCTGAAAAGGAACAACAGCAGCCCGCCAATTTCAATAGCCCATGCCTTCAAAGAAAGAATATTTTATATTCAGTGCTGTGTGCAGGCATCGTCGTCGTCGTCATCATCATCATCAAATGCATGTAAAGGTTGTGAATTTGGTACCTGAATATTACGACTTGCTCAATTCTGGCACCATACTTCAATGTTCTTTATAGCAAAGACAGCACATAGTTAAATCTATGGAACTTACTATGATAATATGTAGTTATGGTCACCAACGGGGATGGCTTTCAAAGAGGATTAGAGAAATTCATGGCGGATAAGACTATCAAGGACTATCAGTACTCTTCCTCCACTGTCAGAGGCAATATGTCTCTGAATACCAGTTTCTGGGAATTGCAGGTGGGCAGAGTGAGTTTTCGGTGGGCATGCTGGACCAGGTGGGCCTTTGGCCTGAACCAGCAAAGCTCTTCTTATATCCTTAGTAGTTTGAGCTTGTTTTGTTCCTCTTGAGTTCTTTCACTGCGTAGGGGTGGGGAAACTGTAGCCCTCTAGACGGTGCTGGACTCTAATACCCATCTTTCTTAGTTAGCACAGTCAATGGTCAGGGAGGATGGGAGTTCAAGTTCAGCAAGTCCTGGAGGGCCAGAGATATCCCCATTCCTGCTATAGAACTAGAACCAGCCAGCGTGGTCAACGATAGTGAGAACTGAAGTCCAGGGACACCTGGTGAACCGGAGGCTCCCCATCTCTCCTACAAATATTTGGGAAGAGGATTATGGTACCTCCTTATATGTTTAACTTTCACTAAACAGTCTTCTCTCCTGTCGTACTAGAACTGATATACATTTAGGTAATTTCTGATTCCCATTACAGTTTTCAGGGGGAGAAACTAAATTGAGGACAGGGACATGAAAGGTGAATTGAAAGGGAATATGCGATGTGTATTTTAAAAATTAAACCCTGAAAACTAATGGAAATTATCAGTAACAGACAGGGCTGGTCCACCCATGGGGCAAGGTTAGGTGACTGCTTCAGGTAGCACGATCCACAGGGGCAGCAGATCCAGCCTCCAAGGAATGCATCACCTGCTGCTGTTATGACAACAACAGCTGCAATGTGCTTCTTGGATGTCCTGGCTTCCGCAATGCTGCCTTTACAGTGTCCTCTCGGTGAAGAGGAGGTACTGCCAGTCTCCTCCCATCTTTGTTTCTGATGTAGATCTTCACTCACCCCCTTCTTCCCTGGTGAGCAGGAGGCACCATTTTGTGATTCACCTCAGGAGCCAAAAGATCTTGGGCCAGACAAAGTCAGGGCTTTTTTCAGCCGGAATTCACAGGAACTGAGTTCCGGCACCAGTCAGGTGGGGACCATTGCCATGATAAAAGAACGAGGGAGGTGTTCAAGGTGAGTTCTGGCACCTCTTTTTCTAGAAAATAGTACTGGATAAAGCTAATAATTCCTGAAGCAATTATGCATGCTAGTAAATAATGGGTTAATCATATAAATGGTGTCAGGAGCAGCTTTAACTAACACATTCAGATAATTTGCTTTGCTGCAAATTATATGTCTTCCTAAGTTGCACATGCCCTATCTAGATTCAGGTAGGTAGCTGTGTTGGTCTGACACAGTCAAAATAAATAATTTTTTTAAAAAAATAAAAAATTGTCCAGTAGCACCTTAGAGACCAACTAAGTTTGTTCTGGGTATAAGCTTTTGTGTGCATGCACACTTCTTCAGAAGCTTATATCCAGAACAAACTTAGACTGCCCTATCTAGAACCAATAGCTTATAATTTGGCTCAGTCTACTACATCTCAGGATGAAATCCTTGGGGTGGCCTTTAACTAAGTTTTACTCTGAGTAGACCTGTTGAAATTGATGAACATGATGGACTTATTTGGATATCATGGCTTTTGCTGCTCAGGATCAATTCCCGTGTGAACTTTAAGATAGCTTTGTATGTTATACAGACATAAATGTTACGGGCTTTATTTCACATTTGCACTGCATCCAAACTGCTCAAAGGTTTCTAGGGTCTTAGGAGGTGAGTAAAACACAACTGCCTTCTGCAAAGTAGGCTGGTGAGTGAGTAATTAAATATACAAAATTGGGTTTTCTCCCTCTTCCATAACACTAGAACTTGAGGTCATCCAGTGATGCTGAACTTTGGATGATTCAGGACAGACAAAAGAAAATACTTCTCCACACAGCACATGGTTACAAAATGGTTACTTCCCACAGGAAGTAGTGATACCACCAATGTCAGTGGCTTTAAAAGAGGATTAGACAGATTCCTGGATGATAAGGCTATCAGTGCCTAGTAGACTTGCTGGCTACACTCTCTTTCCACTCTTGGAAACTCTTGGGTGTAGTTCATCTTCTAAGGACTTTGTGTCTGATACCAGTTCAGAGCTAGGCATGCCATACACATAGGTTGAAGTGGTCCTTCAGATATTGTGGTCCTAAGTAGCCACTGAAGATTATAAGAAACTGGAGTCATGGGATTGTATGTTATATACATTCTCATAAAACTGTTTCAGCTGAGCAAAGCATCCTACCTTTTCTTCATCTGCTATAGATGCTTGTTGCCTGTTCTAGAGAATAAGAGATCTAAAATAGGCCATTTTTTGTAGGACCACCATCTGACCAAAGATACAAGTACACAGAATCTTTCCAGAGAAAACAAGAAACTGAAACTGAGATGAGCTACTGGCCATTGGGGAAGAGAGCAACAGGCTACACCTTGTTTCCCTGGCTCCTTGTAATTATCCTTCTTTTTCTTTTTGATCTCTGCCGATTCAGCATTATAGTAATATTCATTTGTTGAGTTGGCAATATCCCACTCAAGCCCAGCAACATAAAAAATCATTTTGCCAATGCATACAACTTGTGAAGATTCCTTATTAATCAAGTTGAACATGCACAAAACAGCATGGGACAGAAATGCCCGGGGATTCCCATAAGCCTTTCCAACCTTTTCAGATATTAATGAGTCCAGTTGTGAACAACAATTACTTTTAATTAAAAGGAACACTTCGTGCTTTACCCCTTTGATTCCTTCATCTTGGTTGCCGGAATCTTTGCTCATTCATTATTATTCCAGTTGAGAAACAGCAAGACACTCTGGCACCTGTATTAGGACATTTTGTTGAATGAACTAGGTCAGGTGTGAGGAACCTTTGACCTTCAATGTTGTTGTTTAGTCATTTAGTCGTGTCTGACTCTTCGTGACCCCATGGACCAGAGCACGCCAGGCAGTCTTCCACTGCCTCCCGCAGTTTGGTCAAACTCATGCTGATAGCTTCGAGAACACTGTCCAACCATCTCGTCCTCTGTCATCCCCTTCTCCTTGTGCCCTCAATCTTTCCCAACATCAGGGTCTTTTCCAGGGAGTCTTCTATTCTCATGAGGTGGCCAAAGTATTGGAGCCTCAGCTTCACGATCTGTCCTTCCAGTGAGCACTCAGGGCTGATTTCCTTAAGAATGGATAGGTTGGATCTTCTTGCAGTCCATGGGACTCTCAAGAGTCTCCTCCAGCACCATAATTCAAAAGCATCAATTCTTCGGCGATCAGCCTTCTTTATGGTCCAGCTCTCAATACCTTAAATACTGGACTACAACTCCCATCAGCCCCAGCAAGCATGGTCAATGACCAGGGATTATGGGAGTTGTTCTCTAGAGTAGTAGTTGAACTAGGGTAGTCAGATTCCACACTCACAGATGATGCCTATACCTGAAACATTGAGAGGTTTAGCTGCAATGCCTCTCACCCAGCTTCTCCATCAATTACATTGTCAATATCTTTTTTAATGTCCTGTGGCCCATAAGATTTGAATTTTCCACCATGGCTAGCATGGGCATTTGTATAAAACCAGACAATATTCTACCGCTAATACTAGTAGCTGCCTCCATGTTGGCTGTGCTCTAGCCTCCACAGCTGGAGGCAGCAATGCTTCTGAATACCAGTTGCTGAAAACCACAGCAGGGAAGCATGTTGTTGTGCTCAGGTCATGCTTGTGGGTTTGGCCACTTTGAGAACAGGATGTTGGTTCTTCTTATGTTTAAAGTGCTTCCCTGACATCATCTCAGTAATCCTTCCAACTGTCCAACCCCATAGTCACCTTTGACTGGACTTAACCGTCATGGGGTCCTTTACCTTATTACCTCAGTAGGACGTGGGTGGCTCTGTGGTCTAAACCACTGAGCCTCTTGGGCTTGCCGATTAGAAGGTCGGTGGTTTGACTCCCCATGATGGGGTGAGCTCCCATTGCTCTGTCCCAGCTCCTGCCAACCTATCAGTTCGAAAGCACGCCAGTGCAAGTAGATAAATCGGTACTGCTGTGGCGGGAAGGTAAATGGTGTTTCTGTGTGCTCTGGTTTCTGTCACGGTGTTCTGTTGCGCCAGAAGCAGTTTAGTCATGCTGGCCACATGACCCAGAAAACTGTCTGTGGACAAGCTCCAGTTCCCTCAGCCTGAAAGCAAGATGAGCACCTCAACCCCATAGTCACCTTTGACTGGACATAACCATCCAGGGGTCCTTTACCTTTACTTTTTTACCTCAGTAATCCTTCTAACTGACATGTAAGATAGGCTGGTATTATTATCTCCATGCTGAAGAATGGGGTGGTGGAACTTTGAGAGAATCACAGCTAGTGCAACAAGTTTCTAGGTCCTAGCACTAGAACATCCTATTGCTGCAATGCTACACTAGATTTCATGGGACCCCAACACACTGTCCAGGACCAGTGTAGTTTTGTCTAGGTGTTGCCAGTAGTGTGTCAGCTAGATGAACAGGGAATGAATTACTAATAAGCATTTGACATCAGTTATCAGTTCTGGGAGATTAAATAACAAGACATACATGAACTCACTTAATAATTAGCTACCACTATAGCAGCTTGATAAAGGAAGGCTATTACGTATGCCTGACATGGCACTAAATAGAACCTTTTAATATTTAATTATTTTTAACCTGGAAGATTAAGATAACGCAACTGCCAAGGATTATCCTGTAACACCTTCTCAAAGACTTTGAAGTACAGAAGTGTATTTGTGTGCTGCAGGGGTGGGGGAGAAAAAGTCAGAGGCTAATTGGAAGTGGTTAACGCTGACTCCCGGTCTATCAGGAGGTATTTGACAAAAGTGTGAATGGAATCGCACACCCCTGGGAAAGGAATGAAGAAGTGGGGATGGTAATGGCAGAATGGGAATGGTAACCTACCCTCTGCAACTGAGAAGAATCAGCTGAGAAGGGGTTTTTTTTTGCTTGTGTGTCCTGTGTGAGAGTGTGCACTCATTATTGGCATACAATTCTCAGAAAGAGTTGACTAATGGTGAATGCGACCAAACAAACTTAGCCACCCCTGGTTTATAGAACCTATTTTTATTGTATCAGCTGTCTAAACTATTATGAAAAGGGGGTGAATGTTTATAGAACCTATTTGTACTGGATCAGCTATCTAAACTATTGTAAAAAGGGGGTAAATTGACAGTGGGAAGAATTAATCAAAGGAGTGAGATCCTGATGGTAAGTCTTAATTGTTATTAATTCAACATTTCACAGATTATGAAATTAGTATTGACCCAAAACATTAAAATAGCAAATTACTTATAGGGCAGGCAAGACTACAATAGGGATGATTAAATTAGTTAATAAATCAAAATTAAATGATGGCTGGGCTAATTATATTCATGAGTGCAACTGTACTCTTTACAGATTTCTAAAGCAAAGTCCTAAGAATGAGTAGGGACATTTTCCCTCTAGCATTCTTATTCATAAGGGGAAATTTCCTAATTTTCTTCAGTAGGAGGTTTAAACAAGTATTAGTGAAATTCTTTCAATATGTTGCAGTACCACCACACTTTATGTCTGCTCCTAGATCACGTCTCAAGCTGTTGAGGCAGTTGTCTCCTACTGCTTGATTAAAAGGAAAAGAAGAATGAAGAACCAATGAAGAATGTTGCAGTTCTGAGACTTGTTCATTCTCAGAGGCAATGTGCCATTGGGTGCCACAGGGGTTGCCAAGCTTTTGGGGCCAGTGGGGCACCTTTGGAATTTTTAGAAAGTATCTTGGGTGCCAGTCACAAAATGGCTACCATGGGGTGTGTGGCATAACACAAAATGGCAGCAGAAAAAGAGACCAGGCTGCAAATTAGTGTGGACACGTGTCCCATCACCTCCCAACCATTTGTTGTGGTGTGTGTGTATCCACACACAGGATCTTGGGAGCAAGGCTAAGGGCTCAAGTGGTCAAGCACAAGAGTACTCTTGGAAGAAAGCCACAGTCATCAAAGGAGAGTGAAGTCATTGATCTGATTACATGAGTAATCCAAAGACACAGCATCTTCTGGGGTGACCTTCTGCTGCCCAGATCCTTCTACTCTACTCTGCCTTTTTGGTTGGACAATGAACCTGCTGTAGCCAAACACCTTTTGGACGTGTTCTTGCTGCTGTTGCAATGGCTTGGTTGGAACAGAACGCTCTGGCATTTTGGCGCATTGATACTAAAGGTATAATAACAATTTGTATGGCTTCAGAAAGCCTTTGGAACTGTATTGGAGCATTCAAAAGCAACAGTTAGTGAAGGAAAAATGTTTGCACGTGTAGCAACACCTAAAGGCTAAGCAACATCCATTCACCATCAAAGAATTCTGTGAGCCTATTGTGGAAATCCCTGGTCAAAGAAGAAATAATAATAATTTTATTATTTGTATCCTGCCCATCTGACTAAGTTGCGCCAACCACTCTGGGAGGCTTCCAGCATATACAAAAACATAATAAAACATTAAACATTTAACACTTCCCCATGCAGGGGCTGCCTTCAGATGTCTTCTAAACATTGTATAGATACTTCTTGACATCTGATTGGAGGACATTGCACAGGGTGTTTGGAAGTCCTCCTTGTGAACTACTGCACAGGTTTGTAGAGGTAGTTGCTGGAGTATTGTTGTGCTGAAACATCTCTGAAAGTGGAAGAGGACGCCTACCCAAGCCTGTTTAAATCCAGGTATATTTCTGAAGACACCCAAACATAATGAAGAACTTGGGTGTAGGAATTAGGAATTATTATGCTTTGCCCTTTGATCCTACTCACTACAGCCATACCATAACTAGACCTTGCAGGATACACTTGGGGGTGGCTGCTGAAAACAGCAGTTCTGCGTGTTTCCTTCCTCCTTCTCTTTCCCTTGGTAATGCCAAGAATGGCCTTTCCCAAACCGATACTTTCCAGTTGTCTTGGGCTATATTTCCCATCAGCCCCAGTCAGCATGACCATGTTGATTCAGGGGGTGGGGCTGAAGGGACCTCGGCCTTTAGGAGTTGGCTCCCATGCTGGTGGGAATTATGGTCTGAAACATCTGGAGAGCACCAGGAGAGCACCAAGAGAAACCTAGTCTAGTGCTGCAGTATGACACTTTATCACAAGCAACATTTGATCACCCTACCCTTAGTTCTTAGCTCACGGGTCAGCAAACTTTTTCAGCAGGGGGCCAGTCCACTGTCCCTCATACCTTGTGGGGGGGCTGGACTATATTTTTTTGGGGGGGGAAATGAACGAATTCTTATGCCCCACAAATAACCCAGAGATGCATTTTAAATAAAAGGACACATTGTACTCATGTAAAAACACCAGGCAGGCCCCACAAATAACCCAGAGATGCATTTTAAATAAAAGGACACATTGTACTCATGTAAAAACATGCTGATTCCCGGGCCATCTGTGGGCCGGATTTAGAAGGCAATTGGGCCGGATCTGGCCCCTGGGGCCTTAGTTTGCCTACACATGTCTTAGCTCATGTAGCATAGTGGTTAGAATGTTGGACTAATGCCTGGGAAACCGAGATTCCAGTCTCCATTCAGCTATGAAGCTCACTGGGAGACCTTAGACTGGCCACTATCACTCAGCCCTCCTCACAGGGTTGTTGTGAGGATAAAATAGGGAGAGGGAGAACTATGTACGCCATCATGATCTCCTTGGAGAAAAGTTGGAATATAAATGTAATAAACAAATAGTTCTTGGGGAGAAGCACAGACATCCTAATGCAGTAAGGAAGAAATGGAGACTTGGTGGTTTTGCTTTGTATGTGCAGAAGCAGAGATTTATAATGTTGCTGAGCCCAATCTAATCAAACTGGCCTAATGCTGGAGGGCAGTAACAGATAAGGAAAGAAATAAGTCTCAGAGTAATGGTAATTAAAGACAGCTGGATGATGTCAGCTTGCCTTCAAGGCTGAATCATAAACGGCTCAGAACCATTCTTGAAATACTCATATTAAACGGATAGGCTCACATTTTATACTGCCATATGCATGTTTATTGTTTATATGTGGACAGGAATGCTTGCAGAGTATTCAGCATCTCATGCTGTTTTTGAGATAGGAAAAGCCTCTCAAAAGGACATTATTATTATTACTTGAAAAAAGAGTGACCAGGCCACGCCATGCAGACAACCACCAATAGATTAATAATTTGAGTAGGGTGCACAATTAGAACAGATTAATTTGGCTGTTCTGATTTTCTTCCTTTAATTACTTAATTGCACTAGTAATTGCCTCCATTCCTTTGAACTTGGGGGGGGGTCTCAGTCTTTGTGGGATAACCTATTTTTTGTTTTGCTGTCAGACAATATAGGAAAAGCTGAGTGTGGGGGTTTTTGGGGTAGTTTTTCTTTGCTTGATGCCAAAAGTGTTCAGCTTTGTATATGTTTGGGCCAAAACAGACGCCACAGGCTGGAATTAGGGATGTGATGGAAGTATCTGCCAATTTCGGTTCTTTCATTTTTTTATTTCATGAAATTCACTAGTAGTAATAACAAGCTTATGCATGGCATTTCGAAGTAGACTTTTTTTGCAAGCAATTTACCCCCATACAATGCATTTTTGTGTGCTATTTTCACTAATAACTTCATTTTTAGGCAGACTTTCCCCTAAAATATGCATTTTTCTGAACAATGGTTGGTTCAAGAACTGCACTGCAAACTTGGTAAGATTTTGAAGATGGCTTTGTTTCAGTTCTGATATTGTTTTGCAAAGTGTGAATTTGATAGATAGTTTAAATGCAGACTTATTTTTAAGTGTTTTATTGCATTTGTACCCCACCCTTGGGACGCGGGTGGCGCTGTGGTCAAAACCACAGGAGCCTCTTGGGCTTGCCAATTGGAAGGTCAGCAGTTCGAATCCCCATGATGGGGTGAGCTCCCATTGCTCGGTCCCTGCTCCTGCCAACCCAGCAGTTCGAAAGCACATCAAGTGCAAGTAGATAAATAGGTACCACCCTGGCGGGAAGGTAAACGACATTTCCGTGTGCTGCTCTGGTTCACCAGAAGCGGCTTAGTCATGCTGGCCACATGACCCAGAAGCTGTCTGCGGACAAACACCGGCTCCCTCGCCCTATAGAGCAAGATGAGCGTGCAACCCCAGAGCTGTCTGTGACTGGACCTAACGGTCAGGGGTACCTTTACCTTCACCTACCCCACCCTTTTCTTCAAGATATTCAAGTACATGGGTCTTCCCCTCCTCAGTTAAACCCCACCACAACCCTGTGGGGTACATTAGGCTGAGAAGCAGTGACTGGCCCAGTGAACTCTGTGGCTAAGTCAGTGGTGTAGCGGGGGGCTGGGGGAACAGGGGCGGTTGCCATGGGTGCAAAATTGTTAAAGGTAAAGGTACCCCTGCCCGTTCGGGCCAGTCTTGACAGACTCTAGGGTTGTGCACTCATCTCACTCTAGAGGCCGGGAGCCAGCGCTGTCCGCAGACACTTCCGGATCACGTGGCCAGCGTGACGAAGCTGCTCTGGTGAACCAGCACCAGAGCAGCACACGGAACGCCATTTACCTTCCCGCTATAAAGTGGTACCTATTTATCTACTTGCTCTTAAGGGTGATTTCGAACTGCTAGGTGGGCAGGAGCTGGGACCGAACGACGGGAGCTCACCCCGCCGCGGGGATTCGAACCGCCGACCATGCGATCGGCAAGTCCTAGGCGCTGAGGTTTTACCCACAGTGCCACCCGCGTCCCACGCAAAATTGTTAGGAGTGCACAATTTCAACGCCCAGTGCTGCCTCAATACAACTGTGTGCTTCTGCTGCTGGGCTCTGTTGAAAACAACTTCTCCATGATAACTGGGAAGTTACATCTCCAGACTATGAAATGACTCTACTTTTCTTATATCTGCAGCTGCGATCTCCTGGGTGACATGGATGACTTAGGCAGTTGAAGGCACATGTGTATTCCATCCGTTTCCCTACCTCCCCCACTCTCTGCATGGCCCTGGGCACTGACAATCCACAATATGCCACTGGGCTAAGTGGGGAATTGAACTCTGATCTTCCTGGTCTTGGTCGGACACTCTAACCACTACACTGGCTCTTAAACTGAATTGAGAATTTCCTCCACATCCCTAGCTGGAATGAAACATCCATTTAAATATGGGAGAAACATTATTTATTTATTAAGGAGGTTTGGCAATCTTTCAGACCATCTAATCCAATGCCTAATGATATGCATAGCTCAGTTCCTACAAAATCTAGATTATCTTGCATTTTGCCCTTGTTTATTCATTTGCATTGATGTTTATGGATGAACCCTTATTTCAGGGGCTACGTGGCTCTCTGATTGGCCTCATTAAGTGAGTGCTTGCCTTTTATTTGGAAACAATTGTTTCCTAATTTCTGGTTGATAGAGGCACCCAGGCACACTGTTCTTCTGCTGAGAAAGAATGTGAGCAGAGAGCAGGGGCATTAATATCCTTAATGGCTCATGGGGTTTTAATAGTTGTACATGTAATTGCTAGATAATTGTGATTTTTCTTTTTACCCTATGTGATGTGATGTGACTTATGTCGCCACTGTCAAGAGTTAAGTTTAACATCATCTTGTTTAATGATCTCTGTGAAGAACCCCATTCTCATTATCATTAATGTGCGACTGTCAAATAAAGCAACGCTCACTTTCCTTTTAATATGGCTGCCTTCTAACTTTGTTAAATTTGATATGGGGAATAGATGCTCTTTAAAAAAAATTAATAGAAAGCTGTTGTGGGAAAGGGATGTATTAAAAGGAATTAGCATCATCTTTAATTTGCAGTAAGTTGTTATCTGCGTGTCCTAATGGGAGCAGCGATGCCTACAGAGCTATGATTGTTCTAAAATTATCCCATTTGCACACACTTGATATGGGGCTGTTGTGATATCATACACACATTCTTCTGCTGCCCCCTTCTGATGGGTGTCTCTTAACTCTTGCAAAGCCCTTTTCAAATCTAAATTAGTGATTATCAATATGATTTTCCTCCATGCATGTAGGATACTTGCCCTCCACTATGGTGCAAAATTTCCTGGCAAATAGAAGGGGAAGAAATGGAGGCAGTGAGAGATTTTACTTTCTTGGGCTCTGTGATCACTGCAGATGGTGACAGCAGCCACAAAATTTAAAGACGCCTGCTTCTGGGGAGAAAAGCAATGGCAAACCTAGACAGCATCTTAAAAAGCAGAGACATCACCTTGTCAACAAAGGTCCGTATAGTTAAAGCTATGGTTTTCCCAGCAGTGATGTATGGAAGTGAGAGCTGGACCATAAAGAAGGCTGATCGCCGAAGAATTGATGCTTTTGAATTATGGTGCTGGAGGAGACTCTTGAGAGTCCCATGGACTACAAGAAGATCAAACCTATCTATTCTGAAGGAAATCAGCCCTGAGTGCTCACTGGAAGGACAGATCCTAAAGCTGAGGCTCCAATACTTTGGCCACCTCATGAGAAGAGAAGACTCCCTGGAAAAGACCCTGATGTTGGGAAAGATGGAGGGCACAAGGAGAAGGGGACGACAGAGGACGAGATGGTTGGATAGTGTTCTCGAAGCTACCAGCATGAGTTTGACTAAACTGCGGGAGGCAGTGGAAGACAGGAGTGCCTGGCGTGCTCTGGTCCATGGGGTCACGAAGAGTTGGACATGACTAAATGACTAAACAACAACAACAGCATGGTGCAAAAATGAAGCCATTTCCGAGGAGGAGGAAAACAATGGAGTAATGAGGATATCATTGAATGCTTCCTGAAACTAGCAGAAGTCCTTTGACTTTCATGAGATATGGGGATAGATTCTAGGCGGAGCTGTACTGTTCAAATACAAATATCCAAATCTCCCTCCCATCCTGTAGCTGGATTTCAAACATTGTACTAAGTCAGACTATTGGCCCATTTTGCTATACACTGGCCCTTCTGGCAGTGGTTCTCCAGATGTCTCCTAGCTGAACCTGGATCCATGCCTTCCTCAGTTCACACATTCCAACATGTCCCCAAACCACCCCAGGCACACATCCTTTTTGACCCAGAGGTCCAATGTCGGTAGGCAAGAGCCATGGAAGTTTTCATAGCAGTGGGGAGGGAAAATCCAACACTGAATCTCTGTCTCTAAGCTTGCAGCCTTTTCTCCCAGGTACCAGGAACAAAAGCTATTAGGAGGAAAATTGCTGTTGGCATCCATCTGTCTCAGAAGACAGTGGGATACGTTTGGGGTGCCATCAAACCGTTGGAGAGTTATAGCACTTGCTGTGACTGTAGAGACAGATACGGGAGAGACATGTTTTGTTGCAGCTGGGACAGATGAAGGCGACGGGTTGTGCTGATGCAAGTGTACCATGGCATTTAAATTTTAAGCATGGTTCCTGTTTAGAAGGTGTGCAAATTTTTCTTGACTGGCTCACAGCCATGCCAAAATGTTGAAAGGCAGGCTTCCTTCTAGACTGGGGGTTTTCTAACACCTTGTGTGTGCTGGCATTTTGATCAAATATGAGACTGGCAGGAATTCACGGTTTTAAACAGTAAGAGTTTAATTTCTCCTTTCTCCCTTGCATTTATAATGGCAGCAATGAAAGGAACTTGTATGACTGTGAGATGTCTGTCTATAATTCCACAACCAAAACACCCATAGAAGCCAATTAAGAGGGAAAGGTTAAACATGCAAACCTGTTACGCCATGCAAATGACAAGTACGTTGCTATAACTGACACTGGTACATCACATTGCTATAACCGCTAGACCAGGGGTAGGCAACCTAAGGCCCAGGGACCAGATGCAGCCCAATTGCCTTCTTAATCTGGCCCGTGGACGGTCAGGGAATCAGCATGTTTTTACATGAGTAGAATGTGTCCTTTTATTTAAAATGCATCTCTGGGTTATTTGTGGGGCCTGCCTGGTGTTTTTACATGAGTAGAATGTGTTCTTTTTTAAAAAAATGCATCTCTGGGTTATTTGTGGGGCATAGGAATTCATTCATATATATATATTTTTCAAAATATAGTCCGCCCCCCCCCACATAGTCTGAGGGACAGTGGACCAGCCCATGGCTGGAAAAGGTTGCTGACCCCTGCACTAGACTCTATACCTCTATAGGGAACACCTTACAGTTTTGGCAGGTAAATGCAATAGACCTCCTAAGTCTGTTCTGAATAAATAAATATATATATATATATATATATATATATATATATATATATATATATGCGCCATTGCTGATCTTCCTTCACTGCAACTATGAGGTGATGTAGATTATAGCAGAGGTGGACTGTTGACGAAGCTCTGGAGGCTATCCCAACCTTCTGGGGACTATTTGTGTGGCACAGGAGATGGTATATGGAGAGAAGAGGAAGGTGAAATTTGACTCTGCAGGCAGAAGTCTGTTCCACTGGCACATGGACACTTGTGGACAATAATATTTGTTAAGCTAGAAATGTTCCAGAATTTTTGCAAGAGCTTTGCTGCTTACTACCATCAAAACAAACACCAGAGTTGCTTAATAACTGAACCTATGTGCGGAGCATGGGCTGGGAGCCTGTGGCCCTCTATATGTTGTTAGACTCCAACTCTCATCATCCTTTAGTGTTGGCCATGCCGGCTGAGGCTGAAAGAAGCTGGAGTCCAACAATATGTGGACAGCCGCAGGTTTCCCTATCCCTGATTTAGAGTATAAACTAAAAAATATGAAAAGGGTTCTAAGAGAATCACGTCTCACCTTACTTCAGTTCAGTCACCGACAATGAAAGCCCTGAAATAGCCACTTATCTCAATTCCAAGAGACACACCCATTGTTACAGGTCATTAAACTGTTAGGCATGTATAGACGTGCTGCATCTCTGCCTGTGCAATGTCTCCAGTTCTTCTGCAGCAATGCTCTGAACGATAAGAAAAAGCTAAGCTGTCATTTGTAAATTATGCAGTGGTGATTGAGCTTTGGCTAAGCTTCAGAATCCTGTTTGATAAAGCACTGGCTAGATCATCTAGGAGCCTAAGAAGTTGCCTTATACTCAGCCAGACCACTGAGCCATCTAGTTCAGTGCAGGGATTGGCCGCAGCTCCCCTGGAATTCAAGACAGGGGACATTCACAATGCTACCTGGGATCTTCTGCATGGGAAGCAGGTGCTCTGCACTGAGCTATTGCCCTACCCCACTCTAGGAATACCAAAGAGAAGAAGGCTATCTATGGCTTCTAGCCACAATGGCTATGCTTTATCTCCACTGTTGGACGCAGCAAGTCTCTGAGTGCTAGTTGCTGGGAGTCACAAGCAGAGAGAGTGCTATTGAAATGAGATCCTGATTTCAGTACAGTGGTACCTTGGTTTTAGAACAGCTTGGTTTATGAACAACTTGGAAATAGAACGCTGCAAACCCGGAAGTAGGTGTTGCCGTTTGTGAACTTTGCCTTGGAAGTTGAACATGTTCTGCTTCCTATGGAGTGTAAATTGAATTCCCCCTCTAATCAGAGGCTTCCTGTTGAGTCTGTTGGCTGTTGAGTCCCTAGCACCCACGCAACACAGAGGTGGTATTTGGAGCTTTAGTTTTTGCAATTTTTTGCGTTTTTGTTTGTGTGGCTTTTTCCTTTTTTTGACTATAACTTGTTCTTCGTTTTATGGGACTGACTTGTGACTGTGGCTTGTGACTTTGTTTTTGTGACTTGCTTTTGTGACTGTGTGGAACTCAGTTCAGCTACTAATTGATTGATTGTGTGACTGCAGAAATGGATAAAGCCCCCCCCCCATCCAAACAATGACTATCATCAGTGCATGTAAGAAAAAATAAAAAAAAAAATTATCATCTACAATACTGTCTTATTTATTTTATAGTACAGTACATTGATTATTGCTTTCATTTTATGGATCCATGGTCTCATCAGATAGTAAAATTCATGTTAAATTGCTGTTTTAGGGGTTCTTTTTAAAAGTCTGGAACTGATTAATCCATTTTGCATTACTTTCTATGGGAAAGCACGCCTTGGTTTTAGAACGCTTTGGTTTTGGAACAGATTTCTGGAATGGGAACCAAGTTTGGGAACCAAGGTACCACTGTATTCCAATAAGCGTCTGCCTGGCCACTGTGAGAACAGGATGCTGGAAGAGATGCGCTGGGGTGGTTCTTATAAGAATATCACAAAGTGAGAGAGGGAAGGGGGTGCCCTGTCCACTTTGGCCCCACCCACCACTGGCTTTGCTCCACCCACTGCCTGCATGTGGACACTGACAAGTTCACAAGAAGGAAATGCAACCCTCAACAAACAAACAACACCCCCCCTTTATAGGAAAGCTTGCCTGTAGAGGAATTCTTCATGGTGCAAGACACACAAGACTCAATTGCGTGCTATTTGCAAGCTTATTATTTGAGAATCTGCCATTCTTGGAAATTTCAGAAATATTTCAGCACAGGCAAGATGTATAAACAAAATGTGGGGAAACAAATCTATTTATTTATTTATTTATTTATTTATTTATTAAATGATATTTATTACTTTTCCAACAATTTAAACAAAACAAAATAAACAATACAATACAAAAACACTACATAACATAACATAACATAACATAACATAACATAACATAACATAACATAACATAACATAACATAACAACACTACATAACACTAACACATTAAACTAACAAAACAAAATAAAAACAATTTAAAACACATCAAACAATTTCAATATCTTATCTTTCATTCACTTATTTCAACGACCTCCTCACACCTCCCTTTTTGTATTCCACTTCTGTTAATTGTTTCAGCAATTCCTTTCCATCTTCCTCTGTTTTCTATCCTATAATTATCTTAACATATTCTAACCTTATTTTTCCTTTACTACTCTAATAATCTATTTATACTTAGTTCCTTATAGCATTTCTACTAAAGCCATATAACTTCATTTCCACATTTTTCTAACATTCATTAATTTTACAGTATTTCTGTAAATAATCTTTAAACTTTTTCCAGTCTTCTTCCACCGACTCTTCTCCCTGGTCTCGGATTCTGCCAGTCATTTCCGCCAGTTCCATATAGTCCATCAACTTCATCTGCCATTCTTCCCGGGTGGGTAGATCTTGTGTCTTCCAATACTTCATGATAAGTATTCTTGCTGTTATTGTTGCATACATAAAAAAAGTTCTATCCTTTTTTGGCACCAATTGGCCGACCATGCCCAGGAGAAGGGACTCTGGTTTCTTCAGGAAGGTATATTTAAGTACCTTTTTCATTTCATTATAAATCATCTCCCAGAATGTCTTAATCCTTGGGCATGTCCACCAAAGGTGAAAGAATGTACCTTCAGTCTCATTACATTTCCAACATTTATTATCAGGCAAATGGTAAATTTTTACAAGCTTGACTGGTGTCATGTACCACCTATAAATCATTTTCATTAAATTTTCTCTTAGGGCATTACATGCCGTAAATTTCATACCTGTGATCCATAACTGTTCCCAGTCAGCCATCATTATGTTATGTCCAACATCTTGTGCCCATTTGATCATAGCTGATTTTACCGTTTCATCCTGAGTGTTCCATTTCAACAGCAAGTTATACATTCTTGACAAATTCTTAATTTTTGAATCTAACAATTCTGTTTCCAATTTTGATTTCTCCACCTGGAAGCCAACTTTTTTGTCCGAATTGTATGCCTCCATTATTTGATAATAATGGAGCCAATCTCACACTTTATTTTTCAATTTTTCAAAGCTCTGCAGTTTTATTCTGTCTACGTCTTGTTCCAAAATTTCCCAATGTTTCGGCCATTTGGCCTCCATATTGAGTTTTTTCTGTGCCTTCGCTTCCATTGGTGACAACCATCTTGGGGTTTTCTTTTCTAACAAATCCTTATATCTTATCCAAATATTAAACAATGCTTTTCTAACAATATGGTTTTTAAACGCTTTATGTACTTTTACCTTATCGTACCATAGATATGCATGCCAGCCAAATGCATTATTGAAGCCTTCTAAATCCAGCACGTCAGTGTTTTCAAGAAGCAGCCATTCTCTCAGCCAGCAAAAAGCAGCTGATTCATAATAAAGTTTAAGGTCTGGCAGGGCAAATCCACCTCTTTCTTTAGCATCAGTTAATATCTTAAATTTTATTTGAGGCTTCTTGCCCTGCCAAACAAATCTGGAATATTTATTTATTTTTAAATGACATGAATGTTGACTCTTTTCTGTTCGGGGATGTCTTTTTGAAATTGACTTGTTATGAGAGTTAAATTCTTTTTCTACTCCAGAGTGTGATAGATAAGAGATTTAATTTCACATGTACTTGCTGAGCTTTGGCAGAAAGCTGTGACTGGCCCGGCATTTGGCATGGCACTCCACTTGCTCCATGATTGGATGATAGTGTCTCAACCCATTACTACTTAATCACCTGTTTAGCCTTAAGGTTTCTAGCAGTTGCATTGATTTAAA
This sequence comes from Podarcis filfolensis, assembly GCF_964270895.1. Classification (NCBI taxonomy): domain Eukaryota; kingdom Metazoa; phylum Chordata; class Lepidosauria; order Squamata; family Lacertidae; genus Podarcis; species Podarcis filfolensis. Next base: position 55,410,728 of record NC_139610.1, read on the forward strand.
TTCCATATTCACATAGTCACTCACTGCGCTAATGAGGAAGGGTGTGAAAAAGCACCTCTGGCAATGAAACTCTTTAAGGCTGAATCTGTGGATAAACAGGACTAGAAGTTGTTGGGTTTGTTTTAAAGAGACACAGAGAAAGAGTCAGGTCACCTTAACCTTCCCCAAGCTTTTCTCTTGAAAAGAAATATAATCAGATTCGTCATCAAGACCTAGAAGCTCAATTGACCTTCATTCTGCCATTCTGACAGGGTAATTATATGCATTTGCAGTTCTTACTGAAAGGCCTACAGTATTTTATTTTTTAATGTAATATATTTGCAATTCCAACTGAGAAGCTAGAATTTCAATTGCAGGTAGCTGCCTGTTTGCTGGTACTCAAGTAAGAGGTTGGAGGATGCTGAGCCTTTGTTTCTGTCAACCAGTCCCTCATCCTAAGTATTCCCAGTACAAGGTCAAGTTCCTGCGTGTGCATTTCCAAATATACCTCATGCAACTAATGCAGCACAACAAATCTTTTCTATAGTTGCTTTTGGGGACAGATCTTTATCCATAAATAAGGATGGGAGGAGAGATTCTATTCAGGGTGCATTTCAAGCCAAATCTATCAACTCTGTACTTTCTGAATTAATAGTAGCACATATCTGAATATTGCAATTCAGTTCTGCAACAAACCAATGTTTTCAAAAATGCATATTTTAAGGGAAAGTGTGCACAAAAATGAAGAAATTAGTGAGAGTTGCAAACAGAAATGCATTATGTTAAGGGAAATTGCTTGCAAAAATGTATACATCAGTCAAAACTGCATATAAAAATGTGTTTGTTAGGAGAAATCTGCACTTAAATGCTGGCGAATTTTCATAAGTATTAAAAACACACACACCACAAATTGCTGCAAGAGAATTGAATTTGAAATGGGAAAAAGGACAAACTTGAAATAGACAGATCCTTGCAATCTAAGGAGAGGAATTCCGCATGCTTTGTAAGCAGAAGCTCCCAGGGTCAGACCTGGCGTCTCCAGTTAGAAGGATTAGATAGCAATTGATGTGAAAGACCTCAGCTTGAGAACTTGGAGATCCACTGCCAGTCAAAGTAAACAATACTAAACCAGATGAAGAAATGGCCTTCATCTTGTGCATCATCTTGTGTTATGCTGAAGGATAATAACAAGACAAAGCTGGTGTTGGTTCCCAAGACAGACCTTTTAAAACTACTTCAGATGCACATAATGGAATGACACAGTCCTTATGCATGGTCTGTACCACCTCAAGTTTTATACAGGTGATTGTCAAATGAAAATGCCTTCCCTTTGGGAGGAGGCAGGAGGACTCTAGGACCCTGTCAGATCCCTCACACCTCTTTCCCGAAGCTAGCACTTACTAGGCTCTGGGAAGGAGGCAGGAAGGTGCCCTCTGGGCTCGGTGCTCTATGTGAGGGAATTGGTTGTGCTGCCCTGATCTTAGATGTGCTAAAACAGAATGGCTGACAAATGGCAATTATGATTGTTTTTTGGGTAACTAATATGTGACCATCTTACGCCATCATTTTACCCCGTCTTTCATCTCAGGGCAAAGTGCATTGTTCTTCACCTTCTCCCAAGTTATCTGCCCAACAACACAATGAGGTAGTTTAGGCTGAATAATGGCTATTAATCCAAGATCATCTGCTTACATTTTATGGCAGAATGAAGATTTGAATATACTCTTCTGTCATTGGGAAAGGAATAAAAAATAAAACTGCCAATAGCACAATGCCATTATAAAATCTATGGTGAGACCCCACTTGGAATACTGTGTACAGTTCTGCTTGCCTCACCTCAAATAGGTCATTTTAGAGCAGGAAAAGTTTCAGAAGTAGGGTGGCCACAGTGATCAAGGGGGTTGGAACAACTCTGCTTTGAGAAGAGATTACACCTTTGGGCCTTCTAGTTTGGTGAAAAGATGAAAAACGGGGGACACGTTAGAGGTATATAAGATAATGTATGTTGTGGAGAATGTGAATGGGGAGAAATTTTTCTCCCTTTCTTATAACACTAGGACTCAGAGACATCCCATAAAACTGAATGATGAAAGATTCAGGACAAAGGAAAGTACTTCTTCACATACACACCAAGCATATGTTGCAGTCTCCCTACATGCCTATGATATTAGGAAATGCTCAGTTAGCCAACACAGAAGCCGAGTTGCATAATGTTCTGCATTTCTTCAGTTCAGCATACTTGGATATGGCCTCTGGTGATGTTCCATGATTTCTTTTTAAGGAACAGCCTGGAACATTTAGCAGCTATATAACCACAAATATACTCTGCATGAAATTGAGGAGCTAGCAGATTGGAAGCACAGCAACTGGCAAGTCAGGTAGGCCAGGGCTGGTCTTTGCTGAGGTAGGTGAGCTGGGCAGGTAAAGCAAGACAGGCACTGAGCAGGCAGACAGACTGGTGAGCTTACAAGCAGTGAAGCAAACAAGCAAAGAAGCTCCTTCAAGAGCAATTGTGTTGCTTAATTTCTATTTGGATGCTAATGCCTCCGATGCTCAACAACATGAACCACCCCCACACAAAACATGAACAGGGGTCCTTCACTAGTGGTGGCTGGAGCCCATTGGGACTTGTAGGGTGGAAGGCAGGGAGGCCAACAGTAGGTAGAGCTGGAGTCAATGACAGGAGGTGCCAACTAATTCTACTTGTGTCCCCATCTTCCTCCATTTTGAGTTCTACAAGGGCAAATCGGAGAATAAAGACGCTGACAGGCAGTCACCACTTGAACTGATTATAAATAGAAAGGCAGGTGGGTGGAGTAGGGGAAACCAAGACTAGACTGGTGGGTCTGTGCTTGTTTGGCTCTAATGAACCAGCCTCCACTAGCCTTCATGTCTATAGTGGTATGGAGAGACTCTCCTGAGATCTAGAACCCCAGTCATTCTGAGTTCCATATTCTGGGGAAGGCTTCATGAATACAACTATTTGCAGAAAGTTCTCCTTCCAAGTTTCTACCAACATTTGGGCTGCACATGTCACCCTCAGGGAAGGAGTGTGTGGTGTCAGAAGCAGAACTATTTGACATGGCCCTGCTCTTTGCTCCCATTATTATGGGAGTTATAAACAGCCAGATGGGGTTTTAGATGCCATGTTTGCATCCTAATGTTAATGCTAGTGTGTGTGTCAGGAGTGCATGCAGGAGCCAGGCTCGGTGACCAGTAGGACTTCGCAGGACTGGGGCCTTCCTAAGTTTGTTCTGGAGAGGCAAGGCGCGGCCGCACAGGTGAGGCCGATTGGTAACTCACAGCACCTGGTGGCAAGAGCCGGGAAGGGATATAAGGTCAGCATTTCCCTTCGGCTCTTTGCCACAGCAAACACATTTCCTGCCTTGCTGCGTTTGGCTCCTTGCTTCTTGATCCTCAGACCTTGGCTTCTTGACTCCTTGCTTCTCAACCCTCGGACCCTTGACTTTGTGACTCCCCGCTTCCTGACCCTCGGACCCCTGGCTTCTGGACTTTTGTTCCTGCTCCCACCCAGCCATCTTGCCCCCAGTCCTGACGCCCTTAGCCTGGGACTTTGATCGCCCATAGACCGGACCGTGACAGTGTGGAAGTGGACATTTAGAGGAGCAAATGCCGAGAATGAAAGGGAAGAGTGCTTAGCTCTTTCCTCATTGGTAAATATACCCCACCAAAACATTTCAGGTCCCCTTTTCTCTATTCAAACTCCTGGAATGACTACCCAAATGATCACTGCACTCTGCAAGAGAGAGCATCCTGCAGAAAGTATCTTATCAGGAGGATCATTCTGCACAGAGTAGGAATCAGGCCTTTAGTATGGCAGCACATGCCTTTGGAACGCCTTCCCTTTAGAATGTAGCAGACAAATGCCATCACTATTATATCTGAGGTGGCTACTGAAGACCTCTCTCTTCCAACAAGTCTTCTAAGTGGAGATCTTTTATTTTATCCCGGTTGGTATTTGAAACTATTTTTATATATGAACTTGTTTTATATAGGTTTTGTTGCGTTTGTTACTGTCCTTATTCTTTATTGTTAAATCACTTTGAGGAGCTTTATAGGAATCAGTTCATAGATGACACAAAATAAATACTGAAAGACTGGTAGCAAATCTCTCAGTGTGAGAGAGACCTTGAGGGGAAAATAGGTTGGTGTACAAAAGATTTAAGCATCCTTTGTCATCTACTAATTCTCTCTCACGTTTCTCCCTGCTGCTCCTGCACAGGATTGTAAAATGCAGGTTAGGCATGCACATTTGACAAAGGGACATAGGTTTTATAGGCTCAGGTGAGAGCCCATTGGCCCCTTCAGTCATATGACATCGGTTGCGTTAGTAAACTGCAGTAACCTCTTTTCGACCAGCAGCTCCTTCTGCTGGCAAGCCATCAGAGTGCATGCAGAAGAGAGAGCAAATTGTTTATGGCTTGCTGTCACAGTCGTTGCTTCAAGAGCCTGTCTGCCTTAAACATCACCACTGACAGGGTGAGAGAGATGCACTGTTTGGGTAGGAGAAACAGAAAGGAATCAAAGGGGCATTGAACATGCAAGGCCAGCTGTACCATTAGGCAGAAGGAATCACAGAATAATAGAATCATAGAACTGTAGAGCTGGGAGGCAGGTGCTTCAAGGGGCAGGCGCAAAGGCGTGTGGAGTGGACAGAGCTCTTTGTGCCACCTGCTTTACCCTGCATCTCTGCAGCTACCTTCTGCCATCAGTGCAATGGAGGGCACTGTCCAATCACCAGTGATGAGCTAAGTTTCACACGCTACTCTGGATGGCTTCTGTCTGAGGGGAGAATTTTGTTCTTTGCCTCAGGCAGCAAGATGTCTTGGGCGGACCCTGTTAACACAAATGGCCTATCAAACTCATCTGGCTGGGCAGCGAGTCATATGGGGAGAATGGGTATTTCTAGGAAAACAAAGACCTGCTGCAGGTGTGGGTCTGGACTATAGGGAATCATGGTGGTTGGCTGCCAGGGGACAGGAAGGGGATATCTGGACAGGATACTAGATGGAATTGATAGGAACTCCAAAGTCAACTTTTTCCTCTCTACATGCTTGGTATTCATCTGCAGAGGATAAAAATTAGGGGTGGGTACATTTCCTCCATTCTATTTTTCAGCCCTGTTGGGTCATTCTGCCCTAAGATCCAAGGGGTGTGTGTGTCATGTCTGGGGGGGGGGTGTCTGACAAGAAGGCACCCCGTGGGGTGCTTGCCTGGCCACCCCTGGCCGCAGCAGCGAAAGCAGCCATCGCGCCGCCACAGCCACATGTGGAGGATCCTCCACAGCTGCACCGTACTCATGCGCTGTACTTAGCAATGCCGCACATGCGCTGTACATAACGGTTTTCTGCCAGCGCTGCCCCAGCGCCATACGGACGGTGGTGAGATCCCTCCATCGCCACTACAGCAGCAAGCGTAGGATCCCTCTGCTGCAGCTGTGAGCAGAGGATCCCACCACCGTCCATATGGTGCTTGGGCGGCGCTGGCGACAAACCGCTACGTACAGCACATGCACAGTGTCACACGCATGCGCTGTACGTAGTGACGCCGCACATACTCCCTATGTAGCAACGCCACACATGTGTCGTATGTAGTGACACCATGCATGTGTCGTACATATTGGCGCAACGCGTGCGCAGCCGGCAGTTTGCCCCGCCCCAGATGTCCTTTAGCCTTCGTTCGCCCCTGCTAAGTTCCACTTCTTTTGAATTCCAGTTTATCTAGGAGAATTTCTGAAATTCACCCCAGAATTTGAACTTGCAGCTTTTAGTTTGTTCACAACGTGAGCACAAGTTCATTAATAAAACACTGCCAAAAAAAAAAAAAAAAAGTCACCTGAAAGGAACTGGAAGATGAGCTATGTGCACACAGATCTCTGCACAAAATTTGTAATTAAAACATCAATAGCAGGATCAGGGAAAGCAGCTGGTGCATTGGTTCCACTTCAGAAACAAGTCCAGGTTAACTATGAGATTTAAGGAGAAATGCAGCTTCTTGAAACATTGCCGTGATGACAAGGGGCTTCGAGCTTTTCGGGTGGTGACATGCAAGACTCTGCTTCTGCCTTAATTCTGCATCCTCTGTGTCCTGTAAAGTTGGGATGAAGCTTCCCTTCACTGTGCTGTGCAGTTTTGAGTGTCTGAGTGCTACTCCCAGCCTTGCCGCTGCACTCGCAAGAATATAACTGCTTCTGCCAAAGAGGCTCCCTTGACCATGCTGATGTCAAACCAGTTTTATCTGTCGGCCAGCAGCTTAGCTTCCTTTCATCTGATAGATACAGGACAACAGAACCAGTGATGAGTCACTCAATGGAATGCTCCATGCTGGAGCCCCCTCCCTCTGTTTTGGTCCACAGAACAAAGATACACTAACGTGTTGAAAGGGTAATGAGATATTGGGGGAGGGAGGGATACTGCTGTTAACAAGCTTATTATGAATGCGACTGTTTAAAATTGTTTGCGGAGAGTGTATTTACATAAACCAATAAATTAGGGCTGAATAAACACATCTGAAAGAAGTGAAACAACTGCTTTTTCAGTGATTAGCTGTGAAAGCAATTTGCATATAGAAAATGATATCTGATTTTTTCAGTTACTGACGGCAACTTGCTCTCTACGGAACACAGGGTTCTGTTCTGCAGGGTGCCCCTTCAGTGGCAAAGCCCAGAACACGTGAAGAGTGTCAGCAGAGAACTCAATGTTGCCTCGTCTGCAATGCTTCTTCAGGTCCACATCTTCTCTGAAGACACTGGCTCAAAATTATTTGGCTCTTGAAAAGAATGTTATCGGTTTAGAGGGTCAGCCTTGATGATACCTGTAGGTCCTTTCCAAAGTTGTGATCCTGTGTGTGTGTGTGTGTGTGTGTGTGTGTGTGTGTGAAGTTAGACTTTATAAGAGTAAACCTGCTGAACCAGTCAGATTAGTGTCTTTGCAAGATAATGGCCTGAGCTAGCCAGTTAAGTACTTCCATTTACATGTCTCAAGAGGTTGCTGTATTGCCATAGAGACAAATGGGAGGGCCTTCAGGGAAGCAGGGCCTTCAGGGAAGAGAGGAGGGGGGAAAGTTCATCTCTGCTAGCTCAAGTCTCTTACATTAGTGGAATGGGAGCACAGGATACCATTGGATGGTTGTAACTGCTTTATTTGTTTTATAATTGCATGTTCTATTATTGTAAACCATCCTGGACCCTTGTGGCAAAGGGTGGGTAAGAAATCTGATAAAATAAATATATACAATGGAAAAAGAGCCCAATAACTTTGGTTTTAATTTGCAAACTAGGGATCCTTTGTTGCAAAGAGACAATGAATACTAATAGAGCAGTTTTCCTTCTGGGCACTAGAATACCTCTGTGTCTGCCTCCTGAAAGTTTTGGAATTCCAAGGGAACATTTCTGATTTCACGAGAAACTCATTTCCAATGTGATCTAACCAGTGCAGAAGACTCCTAACCAGACTACGTACAGGCAACAGATGGTATCTGCATCATAAATACAAAATGATGGGGGTTTTTTGGGGGGGAGGGTTATGTCTTATGTGAACCCAATGTACTTTTGGCTGCAATCCAAGACACACAGGCAGAGCAATCCAAAGTGACATGGGTAGGGAGAGAATTGGAGGCAAACAAACCACCACATTCAAAGCCCTGACAGACCCACAGTGAAAGGATGGAACATAAGGAGTGCTTCCTCCTCAGTTTCACCCTCTTTTCTAAGTCTCTGCCTCCATGATTCCTCCTCCTTTTAATCCTAATGGAAGGAGTACAGAACACCAACTCCATAGCTAAAGGCCTTGATTCCCACATTATGCAGAAGGGATGTTCTGGTAAGCTAGTATCTGCAGAAGGACTTCAGCTGCAGAGTCCAGTGACTGATTGGGTATATAAGGGGTGAAACCTTTCAGATATCCTGGTCCCAAGCTGTAAACAGTCGTACCTTGGAAGCTGAATGGAATCCGTTCCGGAAGTCTGTTTGACTTCCAAAACATTCAAATTTCAAGGTGCGGCTTCCAATTGGCTGTAGGAGCTTCCTGAAGCCAATCAGAAGCCATGGAAGCCCCACTGGACATTTGGCTTCCAAAAGAACACTCAAAAACTGGAACACTCACTTCTGGTTTTCAATTATTCAGGAGTTGGAACGTTCAACTCCCAAGGCGTTCGAGAGCTGAGGCACAACCCAAATCAGCACCTAGGACTTCAGCATAAGTGTCCAAAGTAGAAGTAGAATTATTTATTTGCCCCAGAAATTTTTGCTTTGCAGATTTAGATGGTGACTATTTTCTGAATGTTCTACTTAAAGACATAACTACCCAAAAGTTTTAGGCATAGATTTCTCAGTAGCAACTTATATGTGATACTGTCTGTCAGCTAGCTAGGACCAGCAGCCCTACATCTGATGGTATCTGACATGTAGCAGTTTGTATTTGACAATATTTGCCAGGTGACACAAAGCAGTAGTCAGGATTTGACAGCACTTGACAGCTGGCCTGCAGTAGCATTCTGTATGTGACAGCTTACTTGAAATAGAACTTAGTAAATTTTATATTAACTTCACCCAGCCCAACAGGCATTTTGTTATTTTTGTATTAAATTTTAATTTCAAAATTCAGTTATTTAATCTTGACGTATAACTTGGGAATGCAGTGTATTGGTTAAACAAAAGGGGGGGGGGGTCATCATTTAAAACAGCTAAGTGTTAAAATGGTATGACCCAGGTGACATCCAGTTTTAACCAAAATGAAGGTGTGCATGCAAAAAAAAACCACAACAACTTTTAAAAAATGGAAGCAATACTAGGCTACTGCTCTACCTCTCTTTCAAATCAGAACCAGTGAAGGCAGTGAATGTCCTGTGTGAGTGTCTGGAGGCGGTTGGAGGATGGATGGTGGCTAACAGATTGAGGTTGAATCCTGACAAGACAGAAGTACTGTTTCTGGGGGACATGAGGCGGGCAGGTGTGGAGGATTCCCTGGTCCTGAATAGGGTAACTGTGCCCCTGAAGGACCAGGTGTGCAGCCTGGGAGTCATTTTGGACTCACAGCTGTCCATGGAGGTGCAGGTCAATTCTGTGTCCAGGGCAGCTGTTTATCAGCTCCATCTGGTATGCAGGCTGAGACCCTACCTGCCTGTGGACTGTCTCATCAGAATGGTGCATACTCTAGTTATCTCACTTGGACTACTGCATTGTGCTCTATGTGGGGCTGCCTTTGAAGGTGATCCAGAAGCTACAACTAATCCAGAATGCGGCAGCTAGACTGGTGACTGGGAGCGGCCGCCAAGACCACATAACACCAGTCTTGAAAGACCTACATTGGCTCCCAGTACATTTCTGGGCACAATTCAAAGTGTTGGTGCTGACCTTTAAAGCCCTATATGGCCTTGGTCCAGTATACCTGAAGAAGCTTCTTCACCCCCATCGTTCTGCCCGGACTCTGAGGTCCAGTGCCGAGGGCCTTCTGGCGGTTCCCTCGCTGCAAGAAACCAAGTTACAGGGAACCAGGCAGAGGGCCTTCTCGGTAGTGGCACCCGCCCTGTGGAATGCCCTCCCATCAGATGTCAAAGAGAAAAACAACTACCAGACTTTTAGAAGACATCTGAAGGCAGCCCTGTTTAGGGAAGCTTTTAATGAGGCTATGTGATGATGTTGCATCCTTCAAAGGGATACTGGGTGGGTGGAGAGATGGCTTTCCATGGGTCTGACCCAACAAAGTAACTTGTAACTCGTTCTTCTTACTTCTCGTCCTTCAAACCTAATAAAATATACCAGATTAGATGTTGAAGAGATGGGAAAAGTGCAGAAACAGAAATCATTAGGCGGTTGAAGACCCTTACAAAGAAAGGCTAAAGCATGAGTAAAATGGGGGCAAGAAATCCACCGTGTGGAAACATTATGCATGCAGTGGGAAAAGTACAGGGTTGGCCAAGGTATTTTGCCGCCCGAGGCATAGTACCTGAGGCAAATTAAGTTAATTTTGCATCTGACGTACTCCATGCCGCAAGAGCCTCTCACTGTCTTCCACTAATGGAAGATGATGTTGCATAGAGTATTAGTTTGGATTTTTGCAGCATTTTCCTGATTTGATTATTAGCCAAGAGCTCTGTTCATTCTTATTTCTGTAGAAATGTGTGTTTGTATGTGGAGGGGAGCAGGCCGGCTGGGGCCTAGTGACCCTGCTCCCCATTCTATGTGTTAACTGGCTCCATTTGAGCATAGCCCAAATGGTGTTATGCTTAGGGACGTGGGTGGCGCTGTGGTCTGAAGCCTCTTGGACTTGCTGATCAGAAGGTTTGAATCCCCACGACGGAGTGAGCTTCCGTTGCTCTGTCTCAGCTCCTGCCAACCTAGCAGTTCAAAAGCACGCCAGTGCAAGTAGATCAATAGGTAACACTGTGGCAGGAAGGTAAACGGCATTTCCATGTGCTCTGGTTTCCGTCACAGTGTTCCGTTGTGCCAGAAGCGGTTTAGTTATGCTGGCCCCATGACCCAGAAAGCTGTGGACAAACGCTGGCTCCCTCAGCCTGAAAGTGAGATAAGCACCGCAACCCCATAGTCTCCTTTGACTGGACTTAACTGTTCAGGGGTCCTTTACTTTTGCCTTTTTTTACCTATGCTTAGAGTATTGGACTAGGACTGGTGAGATCCTGGTTTAAATCCCCACTTAGCTTTCAAGCTCACTGGGTGACTAACTGATCACTATCTCTCGGTTTAGATACTGGATTGGAGTGTTGGGAGCATTACCTCTGGATCCTTGGAATAAGTTTGAGAGATAAATGCAATTAATAATCATCCTACACACCCATTTACTCAAGGTATGGGTTGCAGCTTGGGGAACTTACATGCATTTGGGTAGACAGGGACCAAATACATTGATGTTCCTCAGGTAGTTGACCCTGGCAAGCATTTTCTTTCAGAAATTGTCAAGGCTGGGCTCTGATCGAGATGAGGACTTGACATAGTGGGTGAGTGACTTTAACTCTTTGCCTCACACTGCACTTGCAATTTGCATTGGGGAAAAGAGCTCCCATTTGCTCCAATAAATATGTAGGGCCCCTGATCCAGGCTGGAACCATGGGGGGAGGGAGGCAAAAGAAAAAGCTAGAAGTGTAGGAAGCTGACTTTTAACAACTTGGAATCATAGAATTGTAGATTTGTAAGGGACCCTGAGGGTCCTCTAGTCCAATTCCTGCAGTGCAGGAATCTCAACTAAAGCATCAATGACAGATGTCCATCCAACCTCTGCTTAAAAACCACAAATTAAGGGAGTTCATTCCACTGCTGAATAGCTCTTACCATCAGAAAGTTCTTCCTGATGTTTAGCTGAAATCTCCTTTCTCGTAATTTGAATCCATTGGTTCAGGTCCTAGCCTCCAGAGCAGGAGAAAACAAGCTTGCTCCTCTTCCACATGATATTTAAAGATTACTATCACATCTCCTTTCATTCTCCTTTTTCTGGGTTAAACATACCCAACTCCCTCAACCATTCCTCATATGGCTTGGTTTCTAGACCCTTGATCATCTTGGTCACCTTTCTCTGCACATGTTCCAGCTTGTCAACACCTTTCTTAAATTGTGGGGCTCAGGACTGGACACAGTATCCAGGTGTGGTCTGACTAAGGCAGAGTAGAGCAGAATGATGACTTCCCTTGATCTGGATACTATACTTCTATTGATGCAGCCCAGAATTGTATTCACTTTTTGTTGCTGCTGCTGCTGCATTACACTTGGTCCATCTAGCTCAGTATTGTCTACACTGACTGCCAGTGGCTCTCCAGGGTTTCAATCAAGGGTTGCTCTTCCAGCTCTACCTGGAGATGCCAGGGATTGAACCTGGGACCTTCTGCATGTAAAGCAGATGCTCTAACACTGAGCTACAACCCTTCCCTCAATACCAAATTATGTGATTCATGTCACATATAATTTGATCCTGAGTGTAGATGCTGTGCACAGAGGACCCAGGCAACAAGAAGCTTCTCTCTAGATTGCCACAGAACAATTTCTCATCTTCATTACTGGTTGTAACTTAATTGATTCCATATGCTTGCCAGGATTCAACTTCAGGCACACCGAAGAGATGAGTGTGTTGACTTTTAGAAAAACAACAACTGGTAAGCAGTTCCTTTCACTGAATAATAAACTGCTTTTACTCCTTTCACTGAATAGTAAACTGCTTCAGGTATCTGAAGAAGTGTGCATGCACACAAAAGCTCACACCAATAACAAGCTTAGTTGGTTTCTAAGGTGCTACTGGAAGGAATTTTTTTATTTTGTTTCGACTACAGCAGACCAATACGGCTACCTACCTGCTTTTAAAAGATTCCCCACAGCTTCATGGGTTGTAGAAAGGCCCTCCTTTGATAGAGATGATGGGACTAGTTCTGGTGATCTCAGTCAATCATTCTCAGAGATCTGATGGTCCATTTGAGCTCTGGGCTGGTGTGAATGCCCTCATCCTCCCAAGCTGTTTTAGGGCAGCTCTCTGCTAGTGCCAATTCAGATGCATACATGAAGCCAGGAAGGCTTCTCTTCAAGTAATGTTACCGAGATGTGGCACAAAAAAAGAGCCCTGCTGGATCAGAACCAACTTTGATGGCTGGTGCCCATTGAGATTGGAAGCAGAGTTTCCCAGCAGAAGGTAGACAAGTCAGCCATAGAAAGGGCCAGAGCTGGCAGCAAGAATATTATTGGCACAAAAATGGAAGCAAGAAGAACTACCAATGAAAGAAGAATGGAGGATGAAATTGATGGACTATGCAGAATTAGATAAATTAACAGGAAGGATTCAAAACTTGCGGGACCAGAGATTCTTAGAAGACTAGAGTAAATATATGAACTATTTGAAAAGTAATAGTAATGAACAGACTATGCAAGTAGGATTGTAAGAAGTTTTGTAAGGAGGACTATTTGAAATATTACAAGTGAGGAGAATTATTAGCTAATGATAATTAAGAGTAACAGAGAAATTAAGAAATGCAGAATAAGTGATAAAGAATAGAAAATCATTAGAGGTGTTGACGGAAGTAAAAAATATTGTATAAGGTAAGAAGTTATGTTATATGAATGTTGGAAATGATATGTTAAAACACACACACACACACACACACACACACACATAAAAGAAAGGGCCAAAGCCAATGACAGACAAAGCCTGTCTAGTCTTCCCCCTGTCTTCCTCTTTGCATGGGCAACACTGAGATTCAGGAGGAAGAATTGCCTCCTTTGGACTGAATGTAAGAGAGAAGGCAGGCAGGCAGGATGTGGCTGAGGAGGACAGAATGAGGTTGGAAGGATTAACCTATGGGACCATCCTTCATTGAGGCCAAAGGCCCATGTAGTCCAGTATCCAGTTCTCACAGTGGCCAATGAGATGCCTGAGGGAAGCAGGACCTACTCTACAGCACTCTCTCCAGTTGTGATTCCCAACAAGTGGTCTTCAGAGGCACCTACTTTCTGACAGCGGAAGCTTAGCATAGCCACCGTGACTGGTAGCCACTGACAGCCTTATCCCCCCACAGAGTATGCAGAACCGCAGGCTATGCTACATTGATTTATGCAATATCATTACATGATAGGGAGAGACTGTAAAAGCAAAGGCTTATGCAGCATTTATAGCCAGCTTCTTCTTTTTTTAAAGGAAGTGATCACCGAAGCCTGTGCATAAAGGAAGACAAGGCACAATTATAAGCGAGAAGTAATTTTAAATGCAAATGCGCCAGCGAAAGCATAAAAGCTAATTGTCATTTCCACCCCCACCCCCCCTTCCGCCAGCCATTTCAACGCCCTGTGTGTGCTACCTTCCTCCCTTAGGGAGTGTCGGCCTGCAGCTGTACTGCCACACTATGACCTTTCCTGTGAAATACAGATGACCTGGATTTCTTTCTGTGAAGATTGAGATGCTAACCCTGTGAGGGAGCACCATAAAAACCCTGCAATCTATTTAATTTTAGCCAAAGGTGGGGCTGCAACGGTATGCAGAAGCAGGAACAGCACACTAGGAAGGAGGTTTTAATGGCTGTGATTATAATATTTTGTTATTTCATATATTTATTGCATTGTATAACGTTCTTCCTCCTGGATATTCAGGAGGGCAAATCCTGAGACATCTCAGGATCAGACTATATGTTACATTGGAAATCTGTCAGTGGGGTATTATTTGTTCACCTCCCTTCTCCGGAGGGAGCCGGCTCGGCAGGGGCTGGGTTTTACCGCACCGGCGATGCGGGGACCCTTAGAAACCACGGCCACGGGGGCCGTGGACTTGGAGACTCGGCTAGCACCGCTAGCGCCCTCCCGACTCGTGAAGGAGCCTTTTTAAAGGCTACGGATCGGGTGCCGGGGAGAAGCGTGGTGCTTTGAGTCCTCTGCCATCCCTGCCGAGCGAAGCCGCATGCCATCCGGCGGAGAGCGCTGACTTCTTCCATTGAGAATTTGGACTTTTAACAACAACCCGTGAGTAAATTGGAAATCGGGTTTAAAAGAAGAAAAATTTTTGGGATTTGAGACGAGCGGGGGGGGATCTAAAAAGGAAGTCAGTCCCCCTCCCTATTGTAGACATTTTAAAACAAGGATTGGGAAGCCAAGGCCCAAAAAGAACGGTATCTTTGCTAAATTAAGAATTCCATGATGGGAAAGTACAAGAATTGTGCTGGAGGAAGAATTGAAGGAGAAGGAAAATGCACCCCCCTCCCTGGGAACCGGGGCGATTGAGGAGTGAGCCTGGTGAAAAGAGCCGGTGATTTTGACAGCTGTCAAAGTAGCTGTCAAAGTCGGAATATTAAAGAGGATTTTATTACAAGGACCTTGCTGGTCAAATTTGTTACAACTTGATATAATTTGTTAAGACTTGAATACAAAATGGCGAAAATACGGAGAACAATCGGATTTTTGGAAACAAAGTTACAACAACCCCCCTAGAGGAGTTTCGGGACATTACAAAGATGGGCGTAAGCCGGGAAAAATACAACACTCCGGAATTTCACAGAACTGGTTATCTCCTGGGAAAGCTGCAAAACGGAAACTGAATCTTGTCTACAGGGTGTTTAGACTAAAAGGAGACAACAGAATACCTTACTGAAGAAGGAAGGGACTGAACGCAAGTTTTTGTTCCTGAATAACAACAACCCATGTAGAGTTACTAAACTTCTGAATAAGAAAGTTTTAGCAGCGGAACAAGAGGAAGCTGGACTATAACCTTGAAAGAACAATGGGGGGAATTTTATAATTTGACATTTTTAAAGATTTAGGAATTAATTTTTAAAGAAAGTAATCCTAGAAATGGGAAATAATTCTGCAAGGAGTTGGGGGAAAAATGGGATTGATGGACTTAAGATTTCCAGGCTGGAAACATAGATTGGAGGATAAGGGAAATTAAACCGGGGAAGGGGAGGGAGAATTAGAATCCAAAGGCTTGCAACTATTTTCTGAATTGGTTTTCTTTTTTCTAATATATTTTTTATTTTTTTTATACTTTTATTCTGTGTGCTTTTACTTTAATGGGAAAAAAGGGGGACATTGTGGAAAGAAAAGGGGGTGGGCTATGGGGAGAGATCTTTTGCTTTTTTTTTTTTTTTTTATCAAGGGTGTTGCATAAGGTTTGTATAAATTTAAATTTGAACAATGGGGTATATAAATTGTGCTTTAAATCAGAAATAGAACTTGTGGAAACAACAATATGAAAGGGGAATACAGTAGGGGTGGGGGAAGGGGGGAGTCCCAGAAAGTGGATGTTTGAAAATAAGGTTCTGAATGTATCTTCATAATTTCTTTTCTTCTCTTTCTGTATTTTGGAAACTTCAATAAATATTATTTAAAAAAAAAAAAAAAAAAAATATTTGTTCACCAAAAAGCAGCTGTAGGAGAGTGTGTGTGAGAGATAGAGGTCCAACAGGAACTGTTATTACCTATTTCCCCCACTCTGGTTAAGGGCAGCATTTTGGGGGGTGGGGGGTGGAATCGGCCAGGAAATCAGCAGTAGTGTCTGGTGCATTAGGGCAAATGGGGCACTGCCTCACCAACCTCACTGTGCCTTCAGCCACCCCACACTTGCCTGCCTGCCACTGGCAGCTGCCCCCCTGCCCACTCTGGGAGCCTTGCCCCCACAGGCAGCATGCCCTGCCCCCAGGATGCACACTATGCCCCTGCGGGCAGCGCCATGCCCCAGGACGCACGCCAGCCCAGCCCCCACCTGCTCTCCCCCCCCCCCCGGTGCTGGAGCATGAAGCTCTGCCACTGCTGCCTGCCTAGATGTAAGTCTCTAGTCAGAGAGGTGGCCCTGACTGTCAGCTTTCACCACCTTAGTCTCAGTGCTGCAACTGAAGAACTCAGCAAGGAGAAGCTAGAATTAGTTCATTGCCTCCTATAACTGTTGGGTTCTCCACCTTCTGCCATGCTAATCCCTATGAGCAACAACACGCCAATACCCACCACTGGGAGTCAGCACGGGGATAAATCCTGGTGTGGGGAGAGTAAAAATGTAAAATTCAATGAGTAGGCTCCTGCAATGTATTTCTATTACTGTCTTCTTGCAAAACATTGGAGTAGTGTAAAATGATATACAGTGGTACCTCGGTTTATGAACTTAATCCGTTTCTGAAGTCCGTTCTTAAACCGAACCCATTCTTAAACCGAGGTGCCCTTCCACCGTTCAGTTTCTGTTTGTAGACTGACGTAAAGTTTGCAAACCGGAACACTACTTCCAGTTTTGCAGAGTTTGTAAACCGAATCGTTCGTAAACAGGACTGTTCTTGAACCGAGGTACCACTGTACAAACATAAATGCTAAGCTCCATGACTGAGAATCAGAGTTGCCAACATGCATTTCATGAAATGTGTCCACTTCCCAAGCAATCATGATAGTGTCATCAGCATGCCTGGTCTTTGTTATCTTTCACACCGTGTTAAAGGAGGAGTCTGACTTAAAGCCTCATCAACATATTTTGCTCAGTTTCAAAACCACATGTGTCTCCCGGTATGTTAACTCCTTCCAGGAAGATGCCTTTGAATTTCAACATGATACGTTCCAGACATTCCAACAAGCCTCCGAGATTTGAGAGTGAAGAGGGACAGCCAGAAAAGAAGTGGGCATTTTAATGCCAGCCAATGAGAGCAATCTCTTTCACCTGGTATGCTCAAGGGCACAGGCGTGGGCAGACTTCAGGTTCTGCCAAAACCCCAAAAGACATACCAACTAGAATCAGGTGCAAAATGCATAGAATTAAAAGCACAAATTGCCCCTGAGCATATTCTGAGCTCTAGGAAATGGTTTACCAGAACTGAAGTGAGCTGACAGTCTCAATAGGCCAGTCAACATTTTGTTGTTGTTGTTTAGTCGTTTAGTCGTGTCTGACTCTTCGTAATCCCATGGACCAGAGCACGCCAGGCACTCCTGTCTTCCACTGCCTCCCGCAGTTTGGTCAAACTCATGCTGGTAGCTACGAGAACACTATCCAACCATCTCGTCCTCTGTCGTCCCCTTCTCCTTGTGCCCTCAATCTTTCCCAACATAAGGGTCTTTTCCAGGGAGTCTTCTCTTCTCATGAGGTGGCCAAAGTATTGGAGCCTCAGCTTCACGATCTGTCCTTCCAGTGAGCACTCAGGGCTGATTTCCTTCAGAATGGATAGGTTGGATCTTCTTGCAGTCCATGGGACTCTCAAGAGTCTCCTCCAGCACCATAATTCAAAAGCATCAATTCTTCCGCGATCAGCCTTCTTTATGGTCCAGCTCTCAATACCTTAAATACTGGACTACAACTCCCATCAGCCCCAGCAAGCATGGCCAATGACCAGGGATTATGGGAGTTGTTCTCTAGAGTAGTAGTTGAACTAGGGTAGTCAGATTCCACACTCACAGATGATGCCTATACCTGAAACATTGAGAGGTTTAGCTGCAATGCCTCTCACCCAGCTTCTCCATCAATTACATTGTCAATATCTTTTTTAATGTCCTGTGGCCCATAAGATTTGAATTTTCCACCATGGCTAGCATGGGCATTTGTATAAAACCGGACAATATTCTACCGCTAATACTAGTAGCTGCCTCCATGTTGGCTGTGCTCTAGCTTCTACAGCTGGAGGCAGCAATGCTTCTGAATACCAGTTGCTGAAAACCACAGCAGGGAAGCATGTTGTTGTGCTCAGGTCATGCTTGTGGGTTTGGCCACTTTGAGAACAGGATGTTGGTTCTTCTTATGTTTCCTCCAGCACCATAATTCAAAAGCATCAATTCTTCCGCGATCAGCCTTCTTTATGGTCCAGCTCTCACTTCCATACATCACGACATTAGCTTTCTTATTTATTTTTATACTTGTATGCCACTTTCCCAAACAATGGGAAAGAGGCTGTACCTCAGTGGTAGAACATCTGTCTTGCATGCAGAAGGTCCCAGGTTCAACACCTGGCATCTCCAGGTAGGACTGGGAGCCACTGTCTCTCACACTAACCTACCTCACATTGTTATTGTTAGGATAAAATGGGGAGATGGAGAACCATGTGTGCTACCCTGAGCTCCTAAGAGGAAAGGTGGGATACAAATGTAATAAATAACTAAAATGGGAGCAGGCCAGGCTGAAGTTTTTTTTGGTTTTTGGTTAGTTGGCAATCTTAGTACCCTCCCCAACTTTCTGCCATGTTCACCAACTCCTCCCTTTTGATCCAAGGATTGCTGTGAGATGAGGTGTTTTTTGTTTTGCTGGGGGGGGGGGATGCTTTCAAGATTTGCAGCTCATTTTTGTCCCCAGCCCTACTTCTCCATCGTGTTTGCTGAGGAGAAAGTAGAGCATTCCTCCCAGGGATGAGGTTTTTTGATATGGATAGAAGAAAGCCTACAGAACTTTACAGCGTGTGAGAATGAATCATTTCAGCTGCATGCACTCATTGCTAAATGTTTTCCTTTTTGCTTTCTCTTCCTTTTGAGACAAAAGTAATAATTAACAAATGTTGGGTGGGGGTGAGGGAAGGGGGGGGAATCCTGAAGCTATTTCCTTGCACACAGACATGGTGCTAGGCCTGAAGCTAAAGGATAAGAATTCCATAATTGCAGCTCTCTATAGTAATACGCCAAGAATTCTAAACCCCTGGCAGGCGTCATTTCAGAGAATAGAAGTTTCAGAATAAAGGAGGAATGTAAATATCTTTTAAGTGTCACAGCTGAAAAGGGGAAGGAAATTTAAGCAAAAGTATTCCTCCTCTCTCTCTCTCTAGATTCATGAAACATTAACTTGAGTATAAGGAGAACCAGTCCGATGCATGGATAGAGCAATGGGTCTGGATAGGAGAAATATCCCTGCTTAGCAATGAAGAGTACAGTGGTACCTTGGGTTAAGTACTTAATTCGTTCTGGAGGTACGTTCTTAACCTGAAACTGTTCTTAACCTGAAGCACCACTTTAGCTAATGGGGCCTCCTGCTGCCACCACACTGCTGGAGCATGATTTCCGTTCTCATCCTGAAGCAAAGTTCTTAACCCGAGGTAATATTGCTGGGTTAGCGGAGTCTGTAACCTGAAGCGTACATAACCTGAAGTGTATGTAACCTGAGGTACCACTGTATAGTGTGGCCATAGGCTAGTTCACTCAAATGCAGGTTGGATATTTATAGATGCCTGTGGCAGGACACCAGGCCTACATACATGCCCCCTATTGTGTACATTATGTAACATATGATGTGCTGTGTACACATAGTTATGAAGCAACCATAACACATCAAAGCCCATGATACAGTGTAAGTGTGAATGACATATGCTTGTGGGAAAGCACCCTAGGCATATAGAATGGGACAAAAATCCAGATGGAATCTGGGATATGATGTGAAGACAGCAATATACGCAGACTCGCTTCCCAGCCCAAAATTTTCTCCGGATTTCATTTTCACCAGAATCTGGCAGTAGGTTTGATTTATATAGCACTTCGTAGATCAGAATGCTCATTATTTATCTTCTGCATACCAACTGGGTACCCATTATTTCTATTTTGCAGTAAGAGAATTAGGGACAATAGAATTGAAACCCAGGAGGACCCTGGCTCAGGTGAATTTTGAACTCTTATTCGTTTTTGCAGTTCACTCAGATTTGTAGTTCTTCCTCAATAATACATCATAAAGCAGCATTACACTTGTATATATTTTAACATATGCAAATATACTATTACTCTTTTGCTTAAAGATGGGGGTGGCAATCCAACATGTCTGCCCACTCTCTTTCATAAGAAATGTATCTATTTCTTGTGATCACTCCAAGGCCAGTTGTTCTGCTCAAGAATGAATTCTTTTCTGTTCAGAAATGAATTCACAGTAGAAAGCAAGAAATAACTAGAATAAATTTGATTGTAGTTAAATCATCTGCGCTTCCTAGTTCACTGCTGTACCTTTTTTCCAGAGCAGGAGAGGGAAACCAGGTCTAAACAGGCCCTTGCTGTGGAATCAGACCCAGATTTGAGTATGTTCCTGCAAATGAAATGAATTGTTTTCTCTTCATATAATAAAAATATAAGAATGCCATCACACAATCCCCATTGGAGAATTTGTAGTGTCTCATCACAATCCTGTGCTCTGACTTCATGCACATCTAGGATTATTATGTGGCAGTACAAATCTTCTGATGGGGTCTTTGTGATGACATTCTTACATTGATATTATATAGAAGATTTCATTCAATATTTCAAGTCCCGTTATGCTCCGTAGGGTTTACTCCCAGGTAAGGGTGTATGGAATCGCAGACCAAATACAGTGATACATCGGGTTAAGTACTTAATTCGTTCCAGAGGTCTGTACTTAACCTGAAACTGTTCTTAACCTGAAGCACCACTTTAGCTAATGGGGTCTCCTGCTGCTGCTGCGCCACTGGAGCACGATTTCTGTTCTCATCCTGAAGCAAAGTTCTTAACCTGAGGTAATATTTCTGGGTTAGTGGAGTCTGTAACCTGAAGCGTATGTAACCTGAGGTACCACTGTATATGAAATGTGGCTTGGTAAGAGACCTGTGTTTGACTCAGGGTGAATGTAGAGATTTCTTGGCAAGTTTGGCATAGCCAGCTGCCTTCAACCACTTATCAAGGCATTGGATAAAACTCTAGTTGCTGTAGCCTGTCAGTGCTTGTACTCTAGCCTATTACTGGCATCAGGATCCCTGGATCCCATTTCAGCAACTGGTAACAAAAAGCAGCTTTGACCAATGCTTCATTGGTCTTACTCTTACAGGTTTAGCATGAACCACTTCACAGCTCACATCCAGATTCTTCTCGTCCCCTCCTCGCCATGGTGAACAATGCTAATTGAATAATGGTGAGACACTCTCAGGAAATGGCACAAAGGCACAAAAACAACCGCTTCCCCCCACAACTTTCAAGTGGGCAAATGAATTTTTGCAAGGCTGACTTACTGATTGTTTCTTTTGCTCTGGCCCACTATTGAAGCGAATGCTATTTTTAAATACAATGACTCCCTTTTATAGCAAACTGTTGTAAGTGAGGATCATTTCCTGCGGGCTGGCAGAAGGACGCTCTTGGTAAGAGCACACATTTTAGCAGCTGGCATGTTAATGAGGCTGTTTTTATTGAAATCTGAAATGAGTGAAATAATATTAACATTTCTGGACTCTCCTAACTGGTTTCAACAGCATTTACCAAACTTCAAAAAAGTGCTTTGTTAATATATAGTATATATATATATATATATATATATATATATATATATATGAAAGAGAGGAAGGGAGAGAAATAGGGATTCCATAGAAACAGTGCCAAATTGTTTGCAGACTGTTCCTCCCTATATTTGAACCGGTTCTTTCCTTTATGTGGGCATATTTAAATGCACTGCAAAGGATGTTGCAAACTTTTCTTTTTTGTGCCAGAGCAAAGTGCCTATTTCATATGCTTATAAAGTCCAATTTACCATTGTAAAGTCTTTTATGCTTATGCCCATGAGTTGATTCTGCCCCCCCCCCAACCTTTTAGCTCAATGATTCTAATAGAATAAAGGAATGCCTGGAAATTGAAAAACAAATAAGTATCTGGTTTAGGTTCATTAAAAAAAAGAAAACAAAGCAGGTAAGAAACAGTGTTTATTCTCTTCTTTGACTGATGGACAGTTGACTGGTCCAAAATGTCAATCATTTTTAAAGGGCAATGATGATGCACAGGCAGGCTCAAGAGGACAGTTCCATTTCCAGTACAAATAGGTGAGATCAGAGGTTTTGTTGTGGCTAATGACAGTTTCACGTCTTCCAGTTTCAACTGCTTGAGAAGCTCTGGTGAAAAAAGGGGGTTACTCACCCAGTAACCCAATTCACCCAGCCAGATCAAACAAGCTGAGCTCTATGTGAATGCACTTTCTTCATAGATTTGTATGTGCCCAGCTGTTTTTAGTAAGACTTCAGTGAGTGCAACACATAGTTCAAACTCTTTGAAATATGAGCCAATGCATTTTGCACTGTGTGCTGGGCACCTTTCAGAGTTCTTCACTCTAGAACCCTTTACCCTGGAAAAGGGAATAATGATTGACCTTTTTCTCCCCAGAATTCCATTTCTAGCTGGACCTCTCCCCAGATTCTCAGCAGCTCCTCTTGCTCCCAGAGTGCTCTTCTTGGTGGTAGAGCATCTGCTTTGCATGCAAAAGGTCCCAGGTTCAACCCTGGCATCTCCAGGTAGGGCTGGGAATATTCCACATCTGAAACCCTGGAGAGCTTTTGCCAGTCAGTGTAGAGAACACTGAGCTGAAATGGACCAAAGGCCTCACTCGTTATAAATAATAATAATAATAATAATAATAATAATAATAATAATAATAATAATAATTTTTATTTATATCCCGCCCTCCCCAGCCGAAGCCGGGCTCAGGGCAGCTAACTACAATAAAATAATACAACATTCTAAAATCATTTCATTATAAGGCAACTTCCTGCGCTCCTATGCTCACATTATGGCCTCTATGGGAGAGGCAAGAGAAAATAGAAATTCCTGCCAATTAAGTTCCAGAAAATAGATGAAGGGCCAATCCAGCTGCCCTTGGCTGCTTCTTCTTTCACATGTGGGACTCTCTGCTTACAGAAGTTCTGTTTACAGAAGTTAGCAACAGCAACCCATCTGCTGGGAAGATTGTGTAGCGGCTCCATCCCACCTGGTGAATCACTCCTGAAAATAAGCTCAGCATTCCATTTCCCCCTTTCCAACTGATACTCAACATTCCATAGCTACTGAGCGAGCTCAGCCCTCTTGAAGCTGTTTATTTGGGAGGGGGAGTTAGTAGGTGGCCCCCTTAATTTTTTATTGCTAAAGGTTTTCATACTTTTGCAAAACTCAGGGTGCCCTCAAGCATGCTGATGCCTCCTTCACGTTCCCAGTGGCCTTATTTTGACTCCATTTCTGTTGACGCTCACCACCTTAGCTTGCTGTTAGAGGAAGTGCTGTCAATGTAAATAAAAATGCCCACATTTCCTAAAAGAGAAAGATTCCAGATTTTTATATCAACTGGCAAGAGTCGTCTTTAGAATTAACACAGAAAACCACCCATCTCCCTCTTTTTCTATTATCTCTTCATTTGCCCATTTTAATTCTAAATGAGAGCCCAGGCTGTTTACATGAGATCTAATTTTGTCTGCTAGGAATAGAGAGGGTGCCTACTGTGGAAATCCTCCAACATAGATTTAATTCAATTAAGGAATTCTGGCCTCTCTCCTGGTAGTAGGGACAAGCCTAGAGGATTCCAAAGAGCAAGGAGATCAGAGCCAACAGGAAAAAAAGCTCATTAGGTTTTGCCTGCGGTTGCCAGCAGATAGCAACCGATCCAGAAACCACTTATTAAAATTGGAATTGTGCTTGATGGGACAGCTTCCTGGTATTTGATGTATGGCAAGCGCTGGGCATTGTTGAAAAAAGCCTGGCTCTGAAACAGGCAAAGAGATGGATACAACTGACTGGCAGCGAAATGTTTAATTACAATTTATTGTGTGGAGGAACATAGCAACCATTTGGATCTGGCAAAGATTGCCCTAGAACTGGGACAGGTTAAAAGTATTTCCCCTCTGTGAGTCCTTATCTTAAATGAATGCCCTTTTTCTAATGGACAGAATAAATCAGGATAGTGTGACACAATTATAAGGAATTATCAGTGCCGAGTATCTTCCTGGACATGGCTCATCTTTCAGTCATTGTACCTCAAGAATGTGTGTCATGGGGATGTCATACAGAAAAGCTTCATGGGTGCTGCATCAGAGACTTTTGGAAAACTTCACTTAGCTCAAAAAGTTGCTAACTGAGACTACGGTAGCTATTGGGACCATCTCTTGCCATCTCTTAAAAGAAACTCCCTAGAGCTCCTGGCTTATTTCATAGCAGATGATACAAAGGTGGTTGGTTTAATCATGGCTGGAGAGGAGGAGGCGGCCTATAGGAAGGAAATTGAGCAGTTGGGGGAGTGGTGCAGGAAAAACAACTTACTCCTTAACTTAAAGAAAACAAAAGAGATTATTGTGGACTTTAGGAAATGTCTACAATAATGCAAATCTATGCTTCCAGGTGCCATAAGAAAGCTGCAGAGATAGCGCAGGATAGTGCACACCCCGGAAATGATCTCTTTCAGCTTCTGCCTTCTGGAAGAAGGTACAGGGTTATAAAGACTAGGACTAGCCGCCTGAGAAACAGTTTCTACCCAAATGCGATTTTGGTTTTAAATGCAGTGTAAGGAGTCTCTATGGGAGTATATTGTATTTAAAAATGGGGTATCAGAGTTTTTAGGGGGCTAACCAGGTTGGGATGGCTGGGATAGCAGGCTTGTTGGTTTTTGAATGTCTTATGTAGATTTTTCAATTTCATCGTTCTGTATGGGACAATGACAATAAAGATTATCGTATCGTATCGTATAGCATAGTTCAAATTGCTGATGCTTAGCTGCAGGTAAACAGCTTGGAACCAGGTACGTGAAGGGCCACCTTCTTTCGCATTGTTGTTGTTGGCATTCACCTGTCTCGAGAGACAACGGCGTCTGCTTCCAGGGGGTGAAGTCAAACTTCTGCATTAGCAGCACTGAAGTGACCTTTCTGGGGCACAAGCCTGGGCAGTGTGTATGGAGGTCCTGGGTTGTCTAGAGCCTTGAACCTGGCCTGGTAGCAGATGTTCTGGCTATGTTCTGGCAGCATTTGCACCCCAAAGCAACATAGCCCCTGTGTTCACCAGCCGCCATCTCCAAATCAAGATCAACCTCAGGAAAGCACTGCACAGAGTGCATTGCAGTATTCCAGCCTTGAGGTGACAGCTGTGGTCAAGTGATGTTGTTCTTAAGACCCTCGGTTGAAAGCAATCAGTTAATGGCTATTCTTGTTTCTATTTATACTTATCTGCGGACAAAAGACCTTGTCTGATACAATATATTGTATTCTTCCATGAGAATTGTTACCATGGAGCGAAACACATGAAAAGTGTTAGATCAGGATTAAAAATTGATACAGATTTTCCAGGAAAGAAATATGAGTAGGGCAAAACAGGAAACTCCTGTCCCCTTGTGTATCATTCTTTGGGGGAAATATATGTTTTTTCAATCCCAACATAATGCTTTTCATATGTATTCCTCTAGGAGAACTGTTCCAAAATGATTCCCATGGAGGAAAACATTACATCAGAAAAAAGCTCTTAGTCTACAAATAGATATAATATAAAGCATTTCACAGGAGAGTAGAATGAGAATGAACCAGACCCAAGACAATGGTTTACAACCACTGGTTTATATAGATCGGGGCAGCTTGCAAGTTGCTTATAGAAATCACAATCACGGAGTCCCATCTTCTGTCGCTGCCTCCTTATAGGAAACTTGGGGTGATATGCAACTCATTTTAACTCAGAATAATCTCATTGAAAGTAATGGACCCAACTTGGTCATGTTTACTAATTTATGTGGGTCTACTTTAGGTAAAACTGAGTTGCATACTACCCCCTAAGACATGGGTAGGCCAACTAAGGCCTGGGGGCTGGATCCGGCCCAATCACCTTCTAAATCCGGCCTGTGGACGGTCCAGGAATCAGTGTGTTTTTACATGAGCAGAATGTGTCCTTTTATTTAAAATGCATCTCTGGGTTATTTGTGGGGCATAGGAATCCATTCATTTCCTACCCAAAATATAGTCCAGCCCCCCCCCCAAGGTCTGAGGGACAGTGGACCGGCCCCCTGCTCAAAAAGTTTGCTGACCCCTGCTCTAAGACTTCATTGCTGGATGAGGGTTATGTTGTGAAATACCAGATTCACCAGTGAAACTGGTCCATCAGGGCAAATGAGGCACTGCCCCCCCCATGCCTACCTTCCTACTTGTAACCAGCCCGGGGGGTGGGTACTGGTCTCAGTATTGTTCTTGTGGAACTCAGTAGGGAGAAAGATGGGGACAGAATTAGAATTAATTGGCTCTACCTCCACATTCTCTAGATCTTCTTGCTCTACTAGTCCAATGAGCACCAGCCACCACTAAAATACCTAGTAAGGTTAGGGTGAGTTTGGCTTTCTTAGTAAGCCTAGATCAGGCTTTGACGGTTGGTCCAGAGGCCCAGGAGAGATGGAAGTTCATTAAGGTCATCAAAGCAAAGTTCATAAAAACTAGATCACTTAAAAACAAGACCATACATATGCAGCTTTTAAAATCATAATGGGATCAGATTAAATACTGAACTGGAGCTATAAATTAGTGACTCATCACACTCCCCATCCCTTCTGAAAGGCCTGTGCAAAGAGACTCATCTTCACACATCATCAGGCTAGTTATGTCAGTACCAGATGTAGCTTAGAGTGATGTTCATTCCAGAGGCATGGAGTCATCACAGAGCAGGCCATCTCATGTACCGTTCCCCCACAAATTTCTCTTGATGGTGAGACCACAAGCAGGAGATTCCCCTCCAGTCTTAATGCATAGACAGGTCAATATGAGAGGAGATGTTCCTTCAATTTTTTGAGCCCAAGCCGTTTAGGGCTTTATACATCAACTTAAGCACCTTGAACTGGTCTCAGGAGGGAATTGACTAGTGCACTTCTTTAAAGACAGGTGTTATTTGGGTCCCAACAGCACTCTGCCTGCTGCATTCTGCATTAGTTGCAGCTTCTGGGCCATTTTCAACACAACTTACTTTCTAGTAAGTGCACTTAGGATTGCAGCCTGAGTTACCAGAAGACTTTAGATTTCTTCATCTGTACTTTGAGGGGAAAGGGGTCAAGAATTACGATTTGCTAAACAGATTTTATAAAATGGAAATGATAATTTGAAGATCCCCTGCATCTTTCTTTCTACATTGCAAATTTTATATGACCAGCAGTTAAAATAAGCGATGGCCCCATAAATACCATGTTAATAGCCCAGTCAACAGTTTAAGCTTCTGTGGCCCTGGGTTTTCCATCTCCCCAAAGACTTTAGAAACCCTTTTCTTGTGGATTTATCTTGCTGCAGCAATGGTTGCCGGTTATTACTTACTTAGCAATTGGAGGGTGAGGGGAAAAGGGGAAAAGGAGAGGAGATGTAATTTGCTAACGAGAAGCGCATGCAAATGTCGAGGGAAAGGTCCGCTGATTCATGTACTGTAGATGTATGACAGATAACGAGGGGAGGGGAGGGTTCTTTAAGTTTAGCTATAGTTGAGGTGCTGCCAGGAACTAGGAGTCAGGTTTTTCTCTTCACTGGTGGATGGTGGGGAAGACTCCAGACCTGAAGGGGATGAGCCAGCCAAAGAAATGCTGCTATCAGAAGAACCTGTGGGGTCTTTGCGGCTATGCCAGGCTTGAGAATATTGCTAGAAAAATGCAACCTGTGCTGCTAATAGAAGTAGTGTGCCTCATGCAACATGTTGGTGATTAATATACACAGAATAATAAATTATACATTCTTTATCAACCTTCTGAGAAAAATACAAAACATTAAACAAAGCCACAGAGACTTGTGAACTAGCCAACCTAAGATGAACTTATAATGTCTGGTTTCAATAGATTTTTCAAATGCTTAACTCAGTCTTTTAGATACGGTAAGTTCATGAAGATACCAACAAAAGGTAAGTTCGGTGTTATTCACAATACCGAGAGATGCTAGTGGAGCTGTAAAGGTAAAGGTAAAGGGACGCCTGACCATTAGGTTCAGTCGTGACCGACTCTGGGGTTGCAGCACTCATCTCACTTTATTGGCCGAGGGAGCCGGCGTACAGCTTCCGGGTCATGTGGCCAGCATGACTAAGCCACTTCTGGCGAACCAGAGCAGCGCACGGAAATGCCGTTTACCTTCCTGCCGGAGCGGTACCTATTTATCTACTTGCACTTTGACATGCTTTCGAACCGCTAGGTTGGCAGGAGCAGGGACTGAGCAATGGGAGCTCACCCTGTTGCGGGGATTCGACCTTTTGATTGGCAAGTCCTAGGCTCTGTGGTTTAACCCACAGCACCACCCGCATCCCTAGTGGAGTTGTAGATAGATGTTAATGAAGTTGTAGACGACAGAGTGTCAGCGTTTTGCACCTGTTTCGCCCTGGCAGTCCAAGTAACCAAGAGGCTGCTGTTCGCCCCCGATGGGGCCCTTTAACTGGGGCTTGCAGATAGCACACTCCCAAGATAGTTTTCTGGGCTTCTTCAGTGGTCTAATCTCAAAGTCTTGATACGTATATTGATATTCAATCTTATAGAGAATACTCTATAAGAAATTTGCTAAGCAAATCAGTCTCTTAAGCCAAGAAAGAGTAAAAGGGCCCCATCGGGGGGCGAACAGCCAACGTGTTGCATGAGTCACACTAAGGCTTGAGAATATGGCACTGGTGATTCAGACAATTGCACTGAGACGATGCAGAGGCTGCCCTGTGTCAGTCAAAGGTTACTGGAGAAGGCTGGGCTCCTTGAAGTCAAGCAGCAGCTTGCAGCTCCCAGTCAGGCTGCACCTGCTGCTACTATCATGTCAGCGCTCAGTTCCAGCTTGTTCCTTGCTGCAGCGGCTGCAAAACTCTGTGTTTCCCAGAGCACTGTGCACAGTTCTGGTGACCTCACCTCAAAATGGATATTGCACATCTGGAAAGGGTTCAGAAAAGGGCAATGCAAATGATTGAGGGCCTAGAGCAAACTCCCCTGTGAAAAAATATTACAATACTTGGGACTTACTGATTACCCTCTCTTCTAAAACTAGAACTCAGGGCTATCCAATGAAGCTGAATGTTGGAAGAATCAGGGCAGACAAAAGGAAGTGCCATATTTTTCACTCTGTAAGACGCACCAGACCACAAGACGCACCTAGTTTTTGGAGGAGGAAAACAAGAAAAAAAATATGCTGAATCTCAGAAGCCAGAACAGCAAGAGGGATCACTGCGCAGTGAAAGCAGCAATCCCTCTTGCTGTTCTGGCTTCTGGGATAGCTGCACAGCCTGCATTCGCTCTATAAGACGCACACACATTTCCCCTTACTTTTTAGGAGGGAAAAAGTGAGTCTTATAGAGCAAAAAATACGGTACATAGTTAAACCACGGCATTTGCTCCCACAAGATGTGTTGATGGCCAACAACTCTGATCGCTTTAAAAAAGCATTAGGCAAATTCATGGGAGGTAAGACTGTTTTCTATCTTCACTGTTGGAGGATGGAAGCAAACAATAGACCAATTAATAGAGGCGACAAATAGCATCAGTTTCCCATGCTCTTTTGTACTGCTCCTGGTGTGTGACAATTTGATCTGAGTTATCAGTTGGTTTGTTAGTAGGGAGTGGCATCCAGGTGAATGTAAGATAGCCTTCCATATGTTTACTCAGAGTGGGGATAAGATGGAGATAGTAGCCAGGTTTCTGCAGCCCACAGTGAGGATTTGTGAATGCTATACAACACTAAATTAAGTGTCCGATGCAAGGTTTTTAGTTTTATTTTTCAATTGTCCAGTAGCACCTTAGAGACCAACTAAGTTTGTTCGGGGTATAACGAAAGCTTATACCTAGACCAAACAGTGGGTCTCTAAGGTGCTACTGGACATTTTTTTAATTTTTTAATTTATTTCGACTGCGTCAGACCAACACGGCTACCTACCTGAATCTAATTTTATTTTTACTTTTTGCTGAGTGGTTGTTTTTTTTAATTGAACCCTACTGGAATCTTGTACTTGTGCCAATAGCATGTCTTTAAAGAACAGTTTCTGGGAACTGCAGGTGGGGAAAGGTTCTTCTTGCAGGTGCCATTCGCTGTCCATAAGACATCTTCTTCGGCAGCCTTGCAGCAGCATTCTGCCCCAGCTGAGGCTTTTGGACCAACCTTACAGGCAGCACATAGAGCACATTGCAATAATCCAATCTGGAGGTTTCGAAAGCCATAGCTCAGCTGTCCCAAAGGTGTGCCATCTGGGCTGGACAAGAGGCAGGGGGGAGCCCCCATCTCCCTAAAATGAGAGGTCTTTGAGGCAGGACCCTGTGCAACCCAGCCGATTTCACCACACACACTTTCTCTTCAGGTTAAACTGATGCACACCTTGCCAGCTACTGCCTTAAAAACACTCGAGCTATGGTGCTCTGATAATGATATAGGCCAAACGGCTCCATATTGCTGAAGTTCAAATGGCCAATGCAAACATGCAATTTGAGTAAGTGTGGAGGTGTATTGAGCCGCTCCTTTGGAAAATATGGTGTGCAAAAGCACTCTTTGGGGAATGTCTTTTCAAAAGGCAGCCCTGCATTTTAAAGCCTCTGTCCCACTCTAGAGTCTCCAGCCTTGAATACAGCGACAGTCACCTCATTTCCTCATTGCTAGGCACCTTTTAATTACAGCTTTACTTTTACAGTTGCGAGGGAACGCCACAAGTAGCAAGGGCTGCTGCAGCAAATGGAAGGCATTTAGCATCTCTGCACGGTGGCACAAAATGCTTACCCAGCAGAGAAAATGGTCATATCTACTCACCACTTTCTCCTGGGGAAAATAATAGCTTTGGGGACACCGGCGTTGCTACGGCACAGTGAAACAAAGCACAGCCCTGGCTGTACAAGCTGAGAAGAAATCAGCTGGGTGTGGAATACAAATGGAATCAATTGAAAAGAGGCTCAAAAGAAACCATAATCTCATGTTAGCATCTTTCACCCTGGTTCTTTTGCTTAATAGGACTGGATTTTAGCATTAATGCGTCTGGGGAGCCACTGTGGTCCACCAGCTCGGGAGCAGGACTTCAGCTGCTTGTGTCCAAGTCCCACAAGATGCTTGTCCTGAAATAGCCAAGGAGATTTGCCCATGGAAGCAGTCTTTTTTGCATCCATGGCTGATGCAGATGCAGAATCACATCTGGATATCTATGCACATGGCACCATCCATCCTGGCTTTGTGGACATGGTTGGAAGCATTTTTTTTTGCTGTGGATGGGAATGCGAATCTTCACCTGGGACCCTTCTGTGCCACTAATGTACCCATTATTAGAGTTGGATTGGGGACAATTTCTATTGGCCTAACTTCCCCACTTGGAAAGGCAGGGGGGATGGATGGATAGACCAATATTTACCTACTTCACAGAGCTTTGGTGAGGATCAACTCAGAAAGGAGTTGTGTAGAACTCAGAGGCTGGTGTAGAAAAACCTCTGAACTTTGCATAGACCCGAGACCCCACACTATGTTTGTAGGAGTTGTTGGCGCTCACACCATTGTTTGAATATGCTTTGATTTCCTCACAGAACAAAACTACAAGAAGCCATCTCCAGTGGTAAAATCACCCGGGAATTAAACGAACTAGTGCTGATACAATTTCCCCACAAATCTCCTTAAAAAAACCCCTCTGCAGATTTGACATGATTTGACTGCTGATGTGCAATATTAGTCAATATTTGACAGCTTCTGACACACATCAATCAATATTAGATAGTATCTGATAGCTGACATGCAGTAGCATTTAGACTACAGCCTTATACCCTCATACCTGGGAGCCCCATTAAGCTGAATGGGACATAATTCTGCGTAGATATTTATGTCATCAGGGAAGGGAGAGGAATTTGATTCAGTTGGCATTCAAAAGAGAATCTACAGTATCAAATTTGCGCTTTCTGAAATGATGCACAAACTGAAGCACGGCCATCGTTCAAAATTTGAACATCTCTGAATTTTTCAGGGCAGTCCTCCAGCCAAGCAAAATGTGCAAAAATGCATGTACTAATGAAAAGTGTGCATTAAAATGCAAACATTAGTGAAAATAACATACAGAAATGCATCATGCTAGGTAAATATAAATATTAGGGGAAATATGCTTTGCAAAAGTGTGTATATTAGGAAAAATTGCACATACACAAAAGTGTAAAATACCAGAAGATCACACTAAAATCCTGATGAATTTTCATGTGGACTTTTTTTTTTTAATGCAAATGTGGTGAACTGAATTTAAGATTGGCAAAATGAGAGACTGGGAGAAACTGAGAGGTTCACCCAACCCTAAATTGTGTTCAGATTTTGTTCTAACGATTCATTCATTGAACCAATAAGGTGGGGGAAAACCCTCCCCACAATCAGGGAAAAATATAAAATCAGTCAAATTTAAACATTTGGTGAATATTGCATCCCTACCTTTCAACAAGTATGATCCCTATTGTAGAATATGGCAGCTTGTCAAAATTTGACCAGTACTTTAAATTTTGATTCGGCACTAAAACAAAAACTGGTTCTGATTTAATAGAAAGAAAGGTGTCATCTGTTCCAATGAGGACCTTTGCCTCTATCTGTCCATCTGCGTTTCAATCTGCTTTGGCTATTCTTGGCAGCAGTTGTGGTGACCATTAAGTTCTGTATTACTCCACTGACTGCATTTTTAAAAAAACAAAACGAGCAGGTTTCTGGAAAGTCTGCAGTACACAAGGGCTCCAGCAGGGGTCAATATGTTTTCATTATTCCAAGACAGAAGCTCAGCAAGCGAGAAGCAAAAATGTTGATCCTAATTGGAGCCGACGCAAGGTTCTTCTATAATCCTCTGACATCCTTTTCAAATAATAATTCTGAGGTGGGTGGTGAGCTGGTGGCTGCAACCGCTCTGCTGACTTCTCTCAAATGAAGCCTAACTATTGTCATTTATTTTTGATGGCGACTGGCTTAATGTCAGGGACCTTCTTACAGTCTTCTCCTCGAACCCTCTGAAGGACACGCTCCTAATTGTTAATCTATATGGGATAAGCAGAATTATTACACCCCCCTGGCTTAATTCAGCCCTTCAAAAAATAGGCTATAGCTGTACATGGTGAGACATCAAAACAACAACAACGACAATGACCACAAAATGAATCTGTAAAACGCCCATGAATCTGATGATATTGAACTGACCCAAAGCATTTTAAAATGCCAGTGATTTCCGACCTAGTAAACAAACGTTTGAGGGAGGGGACGGAAAAGAGGATTTGTGAGGGATTCAGCTCCTAGAGAGTGAATAATGAAATGTTAAAACTGGCCATTTTATTAGCCAAAAGCATAAGCTGAATGTTATATGTGCAAACATTGGCCATAAAAAAATTAAAGATTATTGGAGCCGTCAAAGGCTGAGATTCCACCTTAAGCAATAAAATCCACTTATGTAGGATGAGTGAAGAGAAGAAAACACCCACATCTGTCTATCTGTCTACCTGCTTATATATCTATTATTATTTTAAAAACGTCCATTGAATCACACCACACACCAATGCAGTATACTAGTTTAGGAAGCTCTTTTTCTTAATTTTTTGTCTTGTGGACATCGCCAAAGTTTTTGGTTGCCAACTTTTTTGCTGGCCCTGCTCCTGTGACTGACTTGCTGATGTGTTTTTTAACAGGAGGCTGCAATGCAGAGAGAAAGTGATGAAGAAAGCTGCACCTGTTTAGTTTCTGCATGCCAGCCTGCTGGTTTTTGATCAGCCATCTCCTACACTCAACAGAGAGGAAGACAGAGAGAGGGTCAGAGGATGACCAGCAGTCACCCAACCATTCGAGTGACCCCTACCCTTTTTAATTATATGTGCAGATTGTAATAAGTAAATACCACATTCAGAGTTGAAAAGAGTAACAGCAAAGAATCAGAAAAAAATGAAATATAACAGTACGCAAACGCACACAGCACAATTTCAGTTCAGCGCTCTCTCTCTCTCTCTCTCTCTCTCTCTCTCTCTCTCTCTTTCTTTCCTTCCATGTGATGGTGATGTCAGTTTTCCATACCAATAAGACTCAAACAAGAGATGATCCTTCATTTTCAACCTTTTCTTTAACCATAGCCCAATCTCAATGCTGAGCAAAAAGATGCTCGGTTGTTTTTTTTTTTTAAGTTGCTTGACTGTATTCTCCCTCTTCACAGATTTTTATAACAAGTCAGTTCATTCATTAATAGAGGATTGGACCCTCTGCAATTTAGTTGCAGTTAGGTTCCACTGAAATCCATTAATCTGTTTCTGGAGGTATCAGTGCCAGTTTAGGAAACGGCGGCCTCTACTCTTAGGTCGGGGTAGGTTCCATTGCAAGTCAGCACAGAGACTTATAGACGAGCGGTAAAGTTGATTCTTTATTTAAAGAAACAGAATACAAACAGAGAAACCTATGGGCAAGACTGGCCCCGGTAAAACAGCCTCAGACCCCCACCTCCTCCTTAGTTGCCTGTCCTATGTCTGCAGTGCTTTCTGCCTCTTTTTCCTCTCTCTCACTCAAGCCTGTTGCTTGTTCAGCATCGAACCATTCTACCCCCCTTTCATCCTCTGACCTGCCTTCACTGTCCCACCACCACTCCCCTGGCTCTGAATCTTCCTTTTCTAGAACTTTTCTAGTGGGGTTCTCCAGTCTCCCACCACTCCTCCTTGCCCAGCCAGTCCCTGACACCTTACATACAATATGAGGTTGTCTCACCCTATTGTGAAAAGTATTGGTTTCAGGATACTAATGAGACGGCCACTCCTGCTGAGCTTCACTTGCTCGCTTCCTGTATATCAGGTTGTTGCAACAGGGACAGGAGTAAAAAAGTAAAACAAAAGGCGGCAACTCTGCTCAAGTGGCAGACATGCCGACAGTCAGATTTTGCAAAGGTGAGGGGAATACCTAGGCAGAGCAGCAGGGGGGAAAGGAGGGCAGCACTTAAGAATGAAAAAGAGACCTGGAGGCTCTGACTGGTGCTCAAGAGATGAACGTCTATTGCAACATGAACTGTGCCTTACGCATTTCGACATTTGACTTCTTCAGGGACCTACATCCTTTGCACTGTCATATTCCAGTGTCAAGAGTTATAGCATTCCACTCTGATGCAACGTGTTTTGATTCAAAATGCCTGGAGGAACATTTCCCAGTGCTGCTGCTCAGCCTTCCCCAACCTGGTGACCTCCATATGTTTAGAGCTATAATGCCCACAGGCAGAGATAATAGCCAAGGATGATGGGATTTGTGGTCCTGCAGCATCTAGAGCAGCCTTTCTCAACCTGTGGGTCCCCAGATGTTGTTGAACTACAACTCCCATCACCCCTAGCTAGCAAGGCCAGAGCTCAGGGATGATGGAAGTTGTGGTCCAACAACATCTGGGGACCCACAGGTTGAGAACCGCTGATCTAGAGGACCATGGCCTACCAAACTTGATTTAGGTTGCATTTCATCTATAACAGATACAGGAGGGGGAACTGTTATCTGAAAAATATGGAGAGCACCAGATGGGTCTGCCCTAGCTCTTGACCATGGAAGGAGAGTTCTTGCCCTGGTTGGAAGATGTAACAGGAACAAGGAATTTGCTTTCTCCCAGATCAGACTATTCATCCATCAAACCCAGCTCCAGCATCCCAGGCAGAGGACTTTCATGTCACCTGCTGACTTCTAAGTGCCTTCAACTTATTTATTTAAAATATTTATAGGCTGCCTTTCCAAGCAAAGCTCTCTCAAGGCAACTTACGTGATAAAAATGTCCAAAAGGCAAGAATCACTATAAAAACAAAGCACAAAATCTATGAGTACCCCAGCTTTAAAAGCTAAATAAGCCTGCAATAATAAAACACTCATCCTGTCCAGAACAGAAAATCTAGTTTTCCAACTCATCAACACTACAACAAAAAATATGCATCACATCTAGGCCACCTGAAACATTTAAGTGTTCAAAGCCTTTCTTAAAGGATGTGCTATGATAGTCTTCCCTAATGCTGAAACCCATCATTTATGTTTTAGTCATAATACATTTTCATATCTGAAACACTACATAGTCTCTTATGTGGGGGGTATGTAAGCAAAACCATATAACCCAGGTACACCAGTGGCAAGTGATACATGCGGTAAGTTTTGTCAGGTGTCCTTTATTAAATCACATGGTAAACTACACCTGTGGAATAAAAAGAAATTAAAGAAATCCACAGAACTCTAAAAAAACTTCATTCCCATAATACTCACTGGCAGCTTCTGTGCTTCAATATGTGCACATGCAGATTTTCACCTTTGCAATTTACACACAGCTCTTTGCTCGATCTGCGCAGAGGTCATCCCTGCAACAAGCACAGTGTGTGCACCATTGGCGCAGAATGCAGAAGCTTCAGGGGGCTTAAAAAACTTCCCAGTTGTTCAGCTTCTCCAACAATTATCATCTAATTTGCTTCAACATTCAGAGCTGTCTTGAGCATTTGAAATAAGTCATCTAAAGCTAATAAAAAGTGGGAGCTTTGACAGCCAGTCAGAACAAAGTCCCTTGACTTTTCATTAATATGTCTGGAACCGGGAGAAACAATTCAGGTCTCACCAGAGTGCCTCTGCCTTGATTTGGAGTTGCTGTTTGCAGAGATATGTAGTAGGATGGCTGCTTATTAGACCAGATCTGTTTTCAGTGTGGTAGCTGTAATATCAGGATCGCAGACAATGGAAAACCAAATTATGGCTTACTGGCACCATGCACAAGGAGAGAAGCTTGTGTCTGTTTTGCATTTCCCCAGGTTTTTTGACTCCTGTGCCATGCTTAGATAAACCAATATTTGTCTCAGGCAAACCTTGGTTTGTCTTAGTCTGAACCTGGGTTGTGTAGCAAGGTTTGTTCTTGGCTGAAGCTTGAGGTTAGTCAAGAGAGGTTTGGATTTGAATGACACACTAAGCCAACCTTGGCTTAGATCAGTGCAGCATGGGAGTAAAAAATACTGGGAAGAAGCAAAGTAGCTGGAAGAGGAGCCCACACATTTATGCCATCCTGGTAAACCCTGGTTTGGCTTATTGGGCCATGTAAGCACATAAAGTAACTAACAGGCATACCTTAGGTGACCAAGAGTATGCAAATGTCTGGGCTACCTTTGAGTTCACAAATCTTGCATCCTCAGTGCATTGATTTGCCTAAAGCACAGATGGGAAACTTTTTATCTGTAAGAACCGCAGGTAATATGTTAGAGGTCATATTCTGGCAGGGGGTGGAGCCTGAGCTGATGATGGGAGGAGTCAAATACAAAGGTGTTCAGGATGAACTAATTTGGAATAAAAATTGTCCTGCTCCAATTTTCCTCATATCCACTCAAATTCTTAGTCCTATGCAGATCTAATCAGAAGTAAACCCTGTTGAATTATTCTCAAGTAAAATGCATAGCTCAAAAGAGTACAATAGTCTGATACAGCTACTGTTCAGGAAAGCAATTGAAAGCAATTCCTTTCTGACTTTGATGTGCTACAAACAGCAGAACCCTACCAATTTCTTCTGAGACAGCTGGGTGGGAAATATCTTTCCTGCAATCCATAGAACTGGGCATGGGGTGGCAGGAATAATCATATATAGGAACACAGGGAGCGGTCTTACACTGAGTCAGACCATTTGATTTATTCAGGTCAGAGTTGTCTGCCCTGACTGGCAGTGCCTCTCCAGGATTTACAGCAGGGAATGTTTCAATCCTTACCTGGAACGGTTCCAGGGATCTTCTGCCCGCAATGCAGGGACTCTATCACTGAGCTTCTCGTGTGATTTCTAATAGATTTTCAAATAAAAGTCTGCCTTGACCTCTCCCTTAGGGACGCGGGTGGTGCTGTGGGTTAAACCACAGAGCCTAGGGCTTGCCGATCAGAAGGTCGGCGGTTTGAATCCCCGTGACGGGGTGAGCTCCCGTTGCTCGGTCCCTGCTCCTGCCAACCTAGCAGTTTGAAAGCACGTCAAAGTGCAAGTAGATAAATAGGTACCGCTCTGGCGGGAAGGTAAACGACATTTCCGTGCGCTGCTCTGGTTCACCAGTAGCGGCTTAGTCATGCTGGCCACATGACCCGGAAGCTGTACGGTGGCTCCCTCGGCCAATAAAACAAGATGAGCACCGCAACCCCAGAGTCGTTTGCGACTGGACCTAACGGTCAGGGGTCCCTTTACATTTTTGCCCTCTCCAGTTGTTCCGACATGACACAGAAAGAGGAAAGACACTTTTGGAAAAGCCAGGAAAAATAAGAAGGAAACAAAGAGAATAAAACAAGTAGCTCTGATGCGATGAAAAAACTTGCTGTTGTTTCTGGAGGTTTCGGTGGCTGCACAAAAGGTGTGGATTGCCTACCTGTGCCCTAAAACCACCTGTAAAATCTTTAAGAACAAGGCTTTGAATGTTTCAGTCCAACACGCAGTCCACTGTGCCATACTGGCTTTCCTCCATGATTTTCAGAGTTAAGGAGGTGGTAGCACCGCCAACTTTAACAGTATCATTCTTATTCCTAAATGAAAGTACCTTAAACACAATGGCTTGAAAAGTACAGAGAGGAATAGATACGCTTGAGAGGAGAGAGGGGGAGAGAGAGAGAGAGAGAGAGAGACCTCTCATAAGCTCATTATTTTAAGAATGAAAACGACCTTCCTGTTCCGAGCAATAATCAGTGAATGGATATCCTAGACACTTGACCATTGGCTGATTGATTTTTCAACAGCGCAGTGAAAAGCTATAATTTTAAGAATGAAAGAAATACTTGATATGCTGAGATCCAGCCAGTTGCTTTGAACATGCTCTGCATACAAAAGGTCTTGGGTTCAATCCCCAGCATTTTCAGGCAGGGCTGGGAGATGCTCCCTTTATAAAAACCCTGGAGAATTTCTGCCTTTCAGAGTGCAAAATGAGCCAGGGGGACCAAAGGTCTTACTCAGCACACTGCTGCTTTCTGGGTTTCTCAAAAATGTGGAAGTCCAGGCCTAGATTCCCCAAACTTCCCCCCAGGAAATACCCCTCCTCTAAACAACTCTGTTTTCTCACTAAAATAAATTTGGAGCATCTCTTGTGCTGTACAGGTGAATTTCCAAAATATGTTAATATGTGATAGAGTGAGGAATTGACTGTACGTTTGATTTTACATTTGTACTGTGAATGTGGGAGGAAGATAAAGTCAGTTTAAGCCTCATGTGAGAAAACACACTCAACTTAAATGTCTTTAACACTATAGTTTGGGGTATCTCACTTTTCTTACAGCTACTTCTCTCCTCTGCAGTATTACACAAGGATTAGGGAAAACATCGAAATCATTATCTCACCGGCTTTTTGCTGGTGAGACAGTGCAAATTTTGCCTTGATTTCTAATATCATAATAGCTGCACGGGTGGCAGTCTTCCAGATTGGTTTCATCTCGAAATGCTCTCCAGTTCTTTCATCCCTGGTGCATGCAGAACATCACACCTTTATCTTCAATGAAAGAATCTTGAAGATGCCCATCCTAGACAACACAAACTGACTGCACTCCTGAATTTACAGCTGGGAAGTGTTCAGAGCTCAGTTCAGCATGGAATGGATTTTGCACTCTGCCTTCCTCTCCCACAATGCACCTGTGCTGGTCCTGGGGGCTAACCGAGAGGTGAGGTCCGAGTCCAGTCCGAGGTCGTTGGTGCGGTATGGAGGCTGTCCATCAAAGCTGAAGCAGGATCCAAGGCAGGGAGTCAGGTGAGGTCAGGAACTCTGGCAGAAGAGCAGGACCGGGTGCAGGCAGGAACAGGTTAGCAACAACGTTGCTCCCGCAACCTGGGACTGGGGCTGACTGGCTTTTATCTGCCCTGAGGCATAGGGTGGCCCCGGTCCACAGGTGACTCGCGTCTCCTGGCCTGGAGGCGAGCACTCCTCCTGCAGGAACTTAGTTCCCTCCGCCTCTCTGCCCTGAGCCTCTGCAGCTCAGGAGAGGCTGGAGGGTTACCGGACCCAGAGGCAACCTCAGCTTCCCCTGACGGGGCTGAGAGTGGAGCACCTGCAGGCAATGGGTCCTCCATCCCCTCAGGGGCCAGAGCAGACTCAGCTGGTGCCTGCACCTGAGGATCCAGCACAGGTGAGGACCCTTCAGGCTCAGGCCCCAGCCTTGGCTCAGCTGGTTCTGGAGGAGGGGACTCCTGTGCGGGCTGGGATTCTTCAGGTTCAGCCTCTGAGTCTGAATCCCAGGCCATCACAGCACCGCTACTAGCTCTTGAGCTCAATAGAATAGAGCAGGAGTAGGGAATCATTTTGAACCCCAATGGCCACATTCTCTTCTGGGCAAGCGTCTGGCTTCAGAATCACTCCCATGCTTGACTGCAATGGTGGGGAAGCACTTAGCCTCTAGAGAAGTACAAATCAAAATTAACTTAATATGAAAAAGGTCACAAAGTGGCCAAAGCATGGACTGAGAGGGAGCTGTAGTTCTTGTCACGAGCAATGTTTCATTCTAATAAATTGAGGGTGTGTGAAACTGGTGGCCCTCTGGAAGTAATCAAATCATAGGTAAGAATGATCCGTCCCTTTCCTGGAAGCCCGTTGGGTGAAAAGAAAGCAGGAGAGAAAGGTGGGGGAGGAGGGGAGAGACCAAGACTAAGACTCAGAGAAGAATAGCATGCTAAATAGAGAAAGGGGGTGGCAGCAAGAGAGTCTGGCCCTGCCGACTGATGGTTTTGATCTTGTCCATCACTGGCATGAGACCAGGTGGACAAAGGTTATCCACCCCTAGAATAAATGTGTATGATGACCAAGCCCAGATTATACAAATCATCACAACAGAGGTCCACATTTCACCAACAGGTCACACAGACCTTTACATTCCATCCCCAAACTATGCAGCTTTGGGAGCCAAAGTAGGCCATTCCCAGTTTCTGAAGTCCCCAGTGCTACCTCTCTCCAACATCATCACCACTCCTGGGCCACCATAGGCAAGATAACAGAGCAGCTTAGTCAATTCCAGGCAGATAGACAGGAGTTCTTTCCTGAGACAGGCCCCCTGGGACATCAATGTAGAACACCTTTGGGCATGAATAGAAACTAAAAAGGATCAAAGGGGAGACAAGCAAAAATAAACGGAGGGAGTTAAAATGAGTTTGTTCTTTTCATTGCCCCGCACCCTACAAAATGGGGTTATGTAGATTTTTGGGGGGCTCTGTCTTTCTGTTGGATCAGACCATGGATGGGAAACCTCAGATCTAAAGGCCAGATGTGACCCCCCCCTAGGCTCTCTCTCTGCTCTCTGGACTTTCCCCTAACCACACATTCTCTCCGCGTCCACAGCCCCCAGAGGTCCTGCTTCACACCCTCCTTGAGTATTTTTACTTGGCTGGAAAGTGTCCTTGAATTCTGATGATACTGCTCACTTGCCTGGATGAAGGAGGATGCATGAGTGTGTGAAGAAACTAGCCCACTGTGCAAAATTTACATTAACTGTTCCGCCCACTTTTACCTGTGATTCCACTCCCCGCTAGCATGTGCCCCCACCAGAAGGTTGTGCAGAAGCAAATGCTGGCCCCCGGATTGAAAATGGTTCCCCAGCCCTGGACTAGAGGGTTAATGAAATCCAGAGTTTACTTGATCCTAGAAGTTGTTTTTTATTATTATTATTATTTTATTTTTATTATTATTATTCATGTTTCAGTCTCCTTTCGTCTCCAGAATGCAGAAGAATTGACATCATCAGAGAGAACTAGAGCGAAGATGAATTTTATGAAAGATGTTAAGGTTACGGTAAAGAGTGCTATTGATCTGAAGCTAAAAACAGCCACATTTCCCTGTGTGGTGGAAGATCTAGTTTCTACTTCCTGCCCATCTCAATATACGTTGGATGTAAAATAGCAGCAGGTCAACATTGCAAGATGCAAAATATGGTTTGATCGGAGACGTGTCCTTGGATTAAATATGGCCATAATTCTCCTTCTTACCTTGCTTCATGTTCCTACTCAATCAACACCCAAGTTCTCACAGGACAGGTAGAGAGATCT
Organism: Podarcis filfolensis; assembly: GCF_964270895.1. Classification (NCBI taxonomy): domain Eukaryota; kingdom Metazoa; phylum Chordata; class Lepidosauria; order Squamata; family Lacertidae; genus Podarcis; species Podarcis filfolensis. The sequence continues at coordinate 55,452,762 of NC_139610.1, forward strand.
GCTAAGCTAAAGTGTTCTCTCTGTCTGTCTCTCTGTCTCTCTCTCCCACACACACCTCACAATTTCTTCCCATTTCGGATCTCTCACTTCACTTAAATGAGCACATACTATGTCCATCCGCTCCTCGGGTGAGCTAAAAACAGTTACCATAGTAACACCAGCAGCTTTGTAAAGGTGATACACACAATGCAAACTACTAATGCATCTGTTACCCTCCAAATAGTTGCTGCCTTCTTCTGCGTAGTTTATTTAGTATTTAAATCAGTTGTAGCACATGCAGATTGAGCCCTTCCAAGTATAACTCAAGAGGATCTGTGTGTGTGTGTGTGTGTGTGTGTGTGTGTGTGTCCCTCCTGCCTCCCATTCAGCATATCTGTTTCCATGTCAACAGCTCACGCTGATAAAGCATTGACATTCGCACTGCAGTCTGAGGTATGGGGTACAGAGCAAGTATTAAAAGAAATCCATACCCCTCAAGGTGCTGATCTCCAAGTTATGCTAAATTATTGGAATTTCCACACACACATGGACAGGCTTAGAAGAAGCTGCCTCTAGAGTAGGTAGGATTTCAGAAAAATATATTTTCTTTGTGGGATGGTGGTGGAATAGTTTACATCCAGGTGCAGAGATCTTGTGGCTGGATGTATTGAGGAATGTCCCTTGTAGATTGTTTCTGTGCCTTATGAAAATCCTTCTTTATCATGATGTTTGCTAAAACGAATGCTTTACATTCTTTTAAGGCATGTGTGTGCATGCCAGTCCATGCTGCTACAGGTGAAATGGCAATATGCACCTATAAATGTTTACTCCGAACTTAAAAATGGAAAGCGTAATGCTAGTGGTCAACAAAAGAGATTTAAAGACTCTCTCGAGGCAAATCTTTAAAAATGTAGTATAAACACTGACAATTAGGAAACACTGGCCTGTGAGCACTCCAGTTGGAGAACAGCCTTTAACAAAGGTGTCATGGGCTTTGAAGACACTCGAACGCAGGACGGAAGGGAGAAACGTGCTAAGAGGAAGAAGGCACACTTGGCAAACCCTCACCACGATCTACTCCCTCCCCTCAAACCTATGTCCCCACTGTGGAAGGATGTGTGGATCCAGAATTGTCCTCCACAGTCACTTACAGACTCACTGTTAAAACGGTGTTCATGGAAGACAATCTTACTTGGCTAGGAGTGATCACCAAATGAGAAAGAAGCTTACTTGGCACACACACAAATAATGTAACACTCCAGTTGTTTTTTTAAATGAAGAGGTGAGTTGTTGTAGCCAAATCGCACACTTCAGAATGGTGAAGCATTTTTCTGCAGTAGGTTCAATGTGGGAGGAGCACTTTGATGAACTTTGGGAAACAGTAATTAATGATCTCTCATAGCTACTTGTGAGGTCCTGGGGTGCAATTATTGCAAGTTGATAAAAGAGGGAAGTGTTTTGCTCGTGTTCTCATGTGAGCAAATGCTTTCCCCAGCAACCATAGGTATGAAATGTCTGACATAGCTAACCATCATCATCTGTCAGTATCAAAGTGTCATGCTTTGTTACTTAAGGTTCATCTTATGTCTTGGGACTGCCACTGGGACAATACTCAAGACTGGCTCCAAAACAATCATTGTTTAATCATCTTAGTGTCCCACAACTGCTTAACTTACCCATACACACTCGCAGAGCAAACATACTCATATCTTTATCAGATATATTTAGCAGAAATACTAATTGATTTCAGGATAGGGCTGCCACAGCATACAGCTTCTAGAAAAGGTAACTGCAGTACTGGGTTCTTCTATGTTGTCACTGCTTTCAGGTGGCATTTGATCACATCCTGGTAATTCCAGCTTGTACAATTAAAGCTGATTTGCAGCTCTTGCAAAGCAAGCCTACTTCTGCCCCAAAACTGGGCTTTCTTGGATGAGAAAAATTTTGGGGAAATGCACAGGAAAGCCCTATTTCCCTCCTACAAATCCCAGAGTGGTTACAGCCAGGCCTACCAGTAAGGTAGGGCGAAGTCTTGTATCCGGAGGCAAAAAACACTGTTACTTTGAACTGTGTGGAAGAGGAGTTTTCCCCTCAACTGAGGACTCAGGTAGAAGCTGTTCTGTGGGGAGCAGGAAATCTTTGAAGAATCTGGTGGGGCTCCACTTGCCCTGCTGATACATCACACAGGTTGAGGTGTGGTGAACTGCCAACTGTCTTCCACAAGTCACCAGCAAGGCCTTCATCAGCTCTATGAAGGCAATGTACAAGGGGTGTCTGTGCTCTCAGGATGTCTCCTGCAGCAGGCACAGTGAGAAAGCCATGTTGACTATTAACCTCTGGGCTCTAAAGCCTCATTGTGACTTGGGACAGACCTTGTCAGCAAGTAACTGTAATCTGTTGAGAAGTACATGGGCAAATGCTTCCCTCAATGTACTCAGCAGGGAGATTCCATGGTAGTTGGTACAATCATGTTGGTTCCCTTTGTTCTTATAGAGGGCCACAATGCTGGGGTCATGCATGTCTTATTGGACAGATCCTTTCCCCCAACACTGTAAGAGAAGGCAGGGGAAGTGCAACATGAGGGAGGAACTGAAGCCAGCTTTCAGCACTTCTGCTGGAATTCCATCCTCTTCTGAGGCTTCCCCACATGCCTGGGAATTGAAGGTGTTCTTCAGCCTGTCAAGGGAGGGACATAAGGAAATTGGCTTGTCATTGCTGGAATACACTAGGCAAAACTAAGGGGAACAGGAATGGGAACTTCTGATGTTTTGTCCCACCCCATAACAATATGAGATCCTACATTAACTCCATCCATATGTATGATGATTTTTAATACAGAGAACTGTAGTCATTTTTCTGAATTGTAAAGTTCTCTGTGTGCTATATGATGAAGGAACTGCATAGAGTATGAGCATAGATAATTAATTTTGATTTTATGGTTTGAAATTACATGCAACAGGTTTGAAAAGCAGCACAATATTTAAAAAAGAAAATAATTCAGAATGTTTTTCTTGGAGAAAAATGAGAACTCCAAAGAGAAAGGAAAACATTTCAATAACCCATCTGAAACAATAGCATTATTACTATGAATAAACTTTCTATAAGAACTGATTTACTCTCTCCTTCCTTTAAAAAAAGAACCAGGAGGTGGTGACAATAAACAATAGCAATGCACAGAGGGACAGGTTCATAGCATCACAACCACAGAATATTGCAGAGGCAGCCATCATTCTTTTAAAAATGGGCAGAGAGTCTTACGTTACCAAATGGTAAGTTGGTTTGTGTATCCACCCATTGAGTCTGAATACTATTACAGTTAATTTGTTGATTGCCTTCTAAACCACTGTCTAAAGGTGATACACATATAATAAAATTAAAAACACAGAAACGACAAATACATTTAAAACAAAACAAAAAGCACACAAAGCAGACGCTCAAGGTAAAGACCCATTTATCCAACTGGGGAAGCCTGTCAGAACAGAAATGTCTTCAACTGTTTCTGGAAAGTACAGATAGTGGCTGCCTGTCATATCTCAACAGGAATGCTCTTCCACAAAACAGGGACAGACATACTGAAATCCCTGCTCTGAGCTACTGAGGAGTGGGCTTCTGAGTTCTGGAAACTCTTCCACAGACTGCAGCAATCGACAGAGTGTATAAGGCATGTGGTGGTCTCTCAAGTGACCTGAGCTGTACAGGGACTTATGGGTTACTACCAAAACCTTGAACTTAGTGTACTAGCAGATTGGCAGCCAGTGCAAATCCTGAAAGTAAGGTGTTATATCCTCATTGTAGTTTGCTCCCCCAAGCAGCCTAGCTGCTGTATTCTGCACCAGCTGCAGCCTCCAGACCAACCCTAAGGGTAACCCCATATAGAGTGCATTGTGGTAATCTAACCATGAGGTTATCAGTGCATGGACAACTGTGGTCAATATGAAGGTCGTAATATGAAAGTATCATGGTTAAGACCCATTAACTGAGCTATCCTCCATTATCTATTTTATTATAACACCACATCAAATGTGGGGCAATACCTCACTTAATACTGCATAGTGAATTCCATGCTTGTTATACATTATATGTGGAAGAGTCTTTTCTTTCTTTCCATATTATACTACCCTAAAAAACACTGCCTTTGTTGAAAAAAATAGTGCAGCCTACATATCTCAGACGACAATTGTCTTTAATTGGAACTATATTGAATTAAAGACACTCAAATATCAAATGTAGATCAAAACTTGAAAAACCCAGTTTGATTTTCTCGTAGTGGAACCTTCAACAAATCTGCTCCAAAGTAAGACCCATTGTGTTAAATGGGACTCACTCCCAGCTAAGTGTGTATATGGACTGCAGCTTTAACTGAATAAGTTTTTTCATTCCACACCTTAATTTGACTGGAGGTCAAGTATCATACCAGGAAACTGGAATAGCAGGTTCAATAACTCTTATTTTGCCACTCAGGTGCTCAACAACTGGAAATGAAAGCATATGTTTTAGTTTATCAGAGTTGGGTTGTTGGGGTTTTTTTTTGTTTTTATCAGAAGCTGTGGGTTGATAAGATAAAAAGTAGTTTTCTTAATAAAGCAGGTGTATAAACTAGTAATCTCCTGCCCAGCTAAAAGAGGAGAAAGCAGGCGTTTGTTGCTAACAAAAAACACTGTCTTGCGGACTCTAATGGAATTATAATAGCTAGTCCCTTCTATCTAAGGCTGATATTGTTGAGAAAATGCTGCTTGGACTTCCGGAGGCGGCGCGACCGGTAATGGCTGCCTTCTCCGAGTAAGGAGAAGGGAGCTCCGCTGTAAACGGGTCGTCCGCTACGGCGAAGCGGAGACCCATTCAGGAAAACCACAGGTGGCAGAAGCCTGTGGTCTCGGGACCCGGCGGGCGCCAGAAGCAGCCCCCAAAACGTTGAAGGGACCCCGTAAGGGGCTCCGGATCGCGGAGGGGGTAGCGGCGCTGTGGGTCGTTGCGCAAACAGCGAAGTGAAGCCGCATTGCTGTTGCCGGTCAGCGCTGTCCTTTCTTCCTGCAACTTTTCTGAACTTTGGAAACTACAACCCGTGAGTAAATTTGGACATTGAAAACTTTCTGAAACTTTTGTCAACTTTCTGAAACTTTTTGAGAACTTTATGAAACTTTTAAAACTTTTTTAAAAAAAAAGTTGAAATCTGGCTGAAAACGGAGTGAGGATAAGCAGGAAGCCCATCTCCCGCTATACTGAACTTTAAGCAAAGAGCAGGAGGAGTGGAGACAAAAAGTTATGCGTTAACTAAATGCTGGCACCCTGTTAAAGCAGTTTTCTGAGTGAAAGACTTTGAGCTATTGACTTTTGCTGGTTATATTCGGGGTGCACTGATATCCTTCTTCTGTGGCACCAGTGGATTATAAAATAAATAAGAATCTCTGGTGCTGGAGCTGCCTGGATGAGCACCAGTTTGCAACTTTGGATACATTGAATTCAGATTTTGAAACATTCTGAGTTGGAACTGGATACTTTGAAACTGTTGCAGTCAAGGCACTGTAAGAAACACTGTTTTGCTTTAAGTTTTACTCTGCTAAAAATAATACATTGTGGAGGCGATAGACATGGATTTAAATTTATAAGTTTAACTTGGATTTGATCTTTTCCCTGAAGACGTATTAAGCTCCCTCTAGAGGATTTTGGACTTACAGCAGTGACTTTGTTTTACTTTCCCTTTCCCGGCCTCTGTTTGACTATTGCATCTGGGACTCTGCTTTCTCATGGGAACAATTTGGACTGACCTTGGATTACAGATAACTTTGGAATGAGTGGCGCAAGGAGAAGAGGAAGGACTAAACAAACAACTCTAACTTTATCTGCAGCCTCACAGCGTAGATCTTCTGTGCCGGCCTTGCCTTCCACTTTGCCTCCAGACATAGAGGCGGCCTCCCTAATACAGGCAGGGGAGGGTGAGACAGAGGAGCTGCACCTGGGAGATATGGCTTCAGGGACAAGTAGCTCTGTCTTGGAGAAAATTTTGGAGAAACTGGAGGCTCTGGACAAGAAGGCTGATTTGCATACAGCTAAAATTGAACAGAACACAGAAAGCTTGAATAAGCTGACTGGACAAGTTGCACAGAATGCCCAGTCTATTGGAGAATTAAAGGAGGCTGTAGGTGAAAATCGTAAACTGGCTGAAGATACTAGTCAAAGATTGGAAGAACTTGAGAAAGAAGTAAGACCACTCAGCAAACAAGTTGGAGAACATCAGATTTACTTTTTGATGACAGAACTGCGAAACAGGGAGACCAACTTGAGGATACGGTCAATACCAGAGGTGGAAGAAGATAATTTTATTGAATTTCTAACTAAGGAATTTGCCAAGTTTTGGAAGTTAGAGGAAAAAGACTTTAAAATTGTATCTGCTTTCAGGCTTGGCAGAGTCAGAAGGACAGAGAAGCCCAGAGATTGTTTGATAACACTGAGATCAAAGGAGGAAAGGGACAAGATTTTGGGCCTGCACTACGAAAAGTCACTAGACATTTTGGGTAAGAGAATTGAAATCTACAAGGACATTCCTAAGCAGTTGCTGGACCTTAGATCTAACTACACGGAATTGGCAAGACTGTTGAGAAGCAACGCAATTATCTTCAGGTGGGAGTTTCCACAAGGATTATCCTTTACCTACAGAGGGAGAAAGATCAAAATCAAAACAGTGGAAGATAGAGACAAGTTTTTGGGAGCACACGGAGAAGACCTCCACAAAGGACTTGGATTGCCAGTGCCAGAACTTCCAGGGGAGCCCGCCCCCTCGGATCCTCAAGGACCGGAGAACAAGGTACCACCCCAGAAAGAATAACCAGATCTATCCAGGATGTCTCTGCAGCTTTTGAGTTGGAACATAAATGGCTGTAACAGTCCCGAAAAAAGGTCTAAAATTTTTCATATTCTAAAAAAGGAACAATTGGACATTATATGCTTACAAGAAACACATGTGATTAGGCTCCATAGAAAGGTGTTAATAAATAAAAGGCTTGGTCAAGAATTTATATCATCGGATACAGTTAAAAAGAGAGGTGTAGTGATCTATGCAAAAGAGAGCCTTTCACCAAAATTTCTCTTTAAAGATGAAAGTGGAAGAATCCTCGCAATAGAAGTACAGTATCAAGGAGAAAAAATTTTGATATTAGGAATTTATGCTCCAAATGAAGGAAAATCGGATTTTTATAAGAAGTTGCACGAGATCATGCTGGATTATCCGGATTACAACAACGTCATCATGATGGGGGATATGAACGGGGTCGTATCAACAAATATGGATAAGTCACAGAACCAGAACATTACTAAAGAGGGAAGACTACCTAAGACCTTTTTTGAAATGACTGACAATATGGACTGGGTTGACATCTGGAGAGTTAGAAACCCCCTGGGAAGAGAAGGAACATTCTTTTCTGAAGCTCAACTGACTTGGACACGAATCGACCAAATATGGATAACTAGAAGTCTGGCACCTAAGGTGAGGAAGGTGGAAATCTGCCCCAAAACATGCTCCGACCATAACGCCTTGAGAATGGATATGACATTGATCCCAATCGGCTCCTTTAGATGGAAGATGAATGATGGCCTGTTTAGAGATCAAAGAATTGTAAAGAAGGCCCAAAAAACCTTAAAGGACTATTTTGAGATTAATTTGAACACTACGGTGGAAAAAAGAACTATCTGGGATGCAAGTAAAGCTGTGATGAGAGGGTTCTTGATTCAACAGAATTCCTTAAAGAAAAGACTGCAAAATGAAAAGAAAGATAAAATTCTGGAAAGTATCAAAGAGTTGGAGAAGAAGTTAAGATCTAACCCGAAGTCCCAACCGATTCTGAGAGAAATTAAACTTTATCAGGCGCAATATTCCAAGCTGATAAATCAGGAAATAGAATGGAAGATTAAAACAATGAAACAAAAAACTTTTGAATCGGCAAATAAATGTGGGAAACTGCTAGCTTGGCAGTTGAAAAGGAGACAAAGATTAAATACAGTAACAAACTTAGAGGTTGAAGGAAGGAACATTCAGAACCCGGGAGAGATTAGAAAGTGCTTCCAGAGGTATTTTAAAAAGTTATATACTCAAGGGCCACAAGATGAAATAGAGATTACACAATTTTTGGAGAGAAATGGATTAGCAAAGCTGTCAGAAGAAAATAGAACAATTTTAAATGGCAAAATAACACGACAAGAGATTGAACAGGCCATCCTGAGTCTGAAACAGGGCAAATCACCAGGGCCAGATGGACTGACCTCTAACTACTACAAGACATTGAAGGATTATTTGATACAACCTTTGTTGGAGGTCAGTAATGAAATAATGGAGGGGAAGAAGGCGCCTGAATCGTGGAAAGAAGCATTTATCACATTGATTCCAAAGTCAGAAACTGAAAAGACACAACTCAAGAATTACCGTCCCATCTCCCTTTTAAATGTGGATTACAAAATATTTGCAGATGTTTTGGCACGAAGATTTAAGAAAGTTTTAAGTGAGATAATCCATAAAGACCAGGCAGGCTTTCTCCCGGGCAGACATATGTTTACTAACACAAGGAACATCATAGACATATTGGAGCTTTTACAAACAAACATAAACACTAAAGCAGTTTTAATTTTTATAGACGCGGAGAAAGCCTTTGACAACATTTCTTGGAAATTTATGAAGGGGAATTTAAAAGAAATGGGAGTGGGACGGGGGTTTGAGAACGGGATTGAGGCAATATATTCAGAACAAAAGGCTAAACTGATAGTTAACAATGTGGTTACAGAAGAGTTTAAAATTGAAAAAGGTACACGACAAGGCTGCCCGATTTCCCCATTACTGTTTATTTCGGTTCTGGAAGTGCTCCTGAATATGATTAGGGGGGACCGGTTGGTGGAAGGGATTCAGGTCGGAGCGAAACAATATAAACTTAAAGCTTTTGCAGATGACCTAGTTCTGACATTACAGGAGCCGGAGTCTAGTTTGAAAAGAGTACTACAACTGATTCAAAACTTTGGTCGAGTGGCAGGATTTAAGTTAAATAAGCAAAAAACTAAAGTTTTGGGGAAAAACGTGACAGATATTGAGTTGGAACAGCTTCAGAAAGAGACAGAACTAAATGTGGTTAAAAAAGTTAAATACCTAGGGGTAAACATAACAGCAAAAAATCTGAGTTTATTTAAAGATAATTATGAAAAATGTTGGTCAGAGATTAAGAGAGACTTGGATAGTTGGTCAAGACTAAAACTTTCTTTGTTAGGCCGAATAGCTGCCATCAAGATGAATGTATTGCCAAAAATGTTATTTTTGTTTCAGACACTGCAGATTGTAGACAAGACAGAGTGCTTCCGGAAGTGGCAGAAAGATATTTCTAAATTTGTCTGGCAGGGCAAAAAGCCCAGAATCAAATTTAAAATATTAACAGATGCGAAAGAAAGAGGGGGCTTTGCCCTGCCAGATTTAAAGTTGTATTATGAAGCTGCAGCTTTCTGCTGGTTAAAAGATTGGTTACTTCTTGAAGATACGGATGTCTTGGATTTGGAAGGTTTTAATAATGCGTTTGGATGGCATGCATATTTATGGTATGATAAAGCTAAGATAAATAAGGCCTTCAAGAACCATATTGTCAGAAAATCAGTCTTTAATGTCTGGACAAAATATAAAGACTTACTGGAGAATAAAACTCCGAGGTGGCTGTCACCCCTGGAGGCTAAGGCTCGGAAAAGAGCCAATATGGAGGCCAACTGGCCAAAATATTGGGAGATAATAGAAAAGGATGGTGACAACTGGAAATTGCAGAGTTTAGAAAAGATGAGAGACAAAGTGCGAGACTGGTTACACTATGCTCAGATTAAAGAAGTGTTTAAAAATGACAAAAAGTTAGGATTCCAAGTGGAAAAGTCAAAGTTAGAAACTGAACTGTTAGAACCTAAGACTAAGGTACTTTCAAGAATGTATAACTTGCTGCTGAAATGGAACACACATGACGAAATGGTAAAATCAACAATGATAAAATGGGCGCAGGATATTGGGTATAATATTATGTTTGAAGATTGGGAAAGGTTGTGGACCTCTGGGCTGAACTTCACTGCATGTAATGCGTTGAAGGAAAATGTGATGAAAATGATGTATAGATGGTACATGACCCCTGTTAAACTGGCTAAAATATACCATTCGTCTGATAGCAAATGTTGGAAATGTAAGGAAAATGAAGGAACATTTTTTCACCTCTGGTGGACCTGCCCTAGAGTGAAGGCCTTTTGGGAGAAGATATATAATGAATTAAAAAAGGTGTTTAAATACACCTTCACTAAGAAATCAGAGGCCTTTCTCCTGGGTATTGTCGGCCAGAGTGTGTTAAAAGAGGACAGAACATTCTTTTTGTACGCAACAACAGCAGCAAGAATATTAATTGCCAAGAATTGGAAAACTCAGGAGCTACCCACTGTGGAAGAATGGCAGATGCAACTGATGGACTATATGCAACTAGCCGAGATGACCGGCAGAATTCGAGACCAGGGAGAAGAAAGGATGGAAGAAGACTGGAGGAAATTTAAGATTTATTTACAAAAATATTGTAATTTGGCTGAGTGCTGAATTGGATGCCAGTGCAGACAATTGTCTACCATTAAATTAGATTTAAGGTTGAATTATATGTCAAACCAAATTAAGATTATTAATTAAGATGAATTAAATGATAATTTGTTTGAAACTAATTTAATAATGATGTAAGTGTATGCGGGAGGTGTGGGGGAGTCCCATGTAACAATTGAGAGATGTTAAATGGACAATGATAAGTGCTTATCTAATATATGCTTTATTTGAAAACTTTAATAAATATATTATAAAAAAAAAAAAAAAGAGAAAATGCTGCTTGTTCCTTGCATTTGCAGCTGAGTTGTATTCAGCATCTAACTAGCCCTCTGCCTCTGCTTGGTCTCAAGTCCTGCTGAGCAGAACAATGTGCCAAACAGGGACTGAAATAGATGCCTGTGAACACGTATAGGCTGCCTCTGGCGGCATTTCATTCATTAACGAGCCTAATGAATATGCACACTAATAATAGCAAATTGTGGTGACTTCCATGCAACAGGCTGAAGGCCGCCTTGCAGGTTACTGAAAGGGAAAGGATGCATGTATACAAAAGGCAGGAGATCACAGACTTCATTAAGACCCACATCTTTAACAAGGGAGGCTCATTAGTTTCTTTGTATTTTTCAACGGGCATTCATATCAGTTTGGCAGCACATCCTCAGAGCTGGTCAGGAGTCTTCCTTCAAGGCCACAAGAGAAAGTTGTGCTGGTGTTGGGACTCCTAGGAGAGGGAGAGGGAATCCCTTGGTTCTGCTTATAGTTCCAATATGCAAAAAGGGATGCTCAACGATGTGAGTTCTGATGGGACCAAGGTGCAGTTTGGAGTGCAGTTATCCTTTTGATTTCACATGTCCGTGATTTTTGCAGTGCAGTTTCCAGCTCAAAAATGCACTAAGATATACTTAAAACTGTGTCTTTTGGTATAAGATACATTCATAAACATTGTCATGGGCCAGGAGTCAGCTTTGCCTGCTGAGCAGCAGCCTGAAGGGGGAGAAGGGGAAGCGATTCCACCTACACCTGATCAGCCTTCAAGGTCACAAAGCAGAACACACCAATGAGAACCAACTCTTCTTCTTTGGCAATCACTTGTAGCCGAGTAAGATTGTCTGCCATAAATACGGTCTTAACAGTGAGTCTGTAAGTGACTGTGGAGGCCAATTCCAGATCCACATGTCCTTCCACAGTGGGGACATTGGTTTCTGGGTGGGAGTTGTTCGCGGTGTGGATTTGCCAAGCATGCCTTCTTCCTCTTAGCATGTTTCTCCCTTTTGTCCTGAGTTTGAGTGTCTTCAAAGCCCATGACACCTTTGGTAAAGGCTGTTCTCCAATTGGAATGCTCCCAGGCAAGCGTTTCCCAATTGTTGGTGTTGCCTGACTTCTTAAACAGAGCTCTCAGCAGCAGATGCCTGTGGTTGCTGGTCCTACCTTGCCGCTTCCTGTTCTCTATCTTGACCCTTGGCTCTGTGATCATCGGGATTCCCTGATCTCTGGACTGTTTGACTTCGTATGTGGATTCTGCTTTCAGGCAAGTGTTCCTCAGAGAATCCTAACCCCTGTATGCTTGGCAACAGGACTTGGATGGGCCTATGACTGACATGTATTTTACTATAAAATGCTCATTTGATTTATATCCCACCTTTCATCCAAGGAGCTGAAGGTGGCATACATGGTTTCTTCTCTCCCTATTTTGTCCTCACAAGAACTATGTGAGGTAGATTAGGCTGGGAGGTAGTGACCTGTCCAAGGTCATCCAGTGAGCATCATGGCCGAGAGAGGATCTGAACCCTGGTCTACCAGGTTCAACACTATAGCACAGTGGCTCTGTTTGAGAGAAAATGCATTTAGAAATGTGCACTTTGTGTGAAAGTATGTTAAAAAATATGTATTTAAATAAGTATTTAAACATGAAATTTCATGTAGATTTTCTTTTTTTAAATGGCAGACTAATGCAGAAATGGAATGGAATTGATGCCTCAGTTGGTGGGTCATGAGACTCTTAGTCTTAGCCTCATGGGTTTAAACCCCACATTGGGCAAAAGATTCCTGCATCCCAAGGGTTTGGACTAGTTGTGGTTGCTGTTTTGGGACCTTTTCCTCCATTACATTCCACTGCTCCAAATTTTGTGTGTGTGTGTGTGCGTGCGCACATCTTCAAAGCTTCAGCTTGCTCATCTGTTGACACCTCTCTCTAGTGTGTTGTAAGGAAGGTGCTATTTTGGTTGCCAGGGAATCCAGAAACTACCCAAGGAGTTTCCTATTAGCACATCAGATGACCCTAAAACTTTCCCTCCACCAGCTGCCTCTTTCTCTCTCCCTGTTCCGTGGATGATGGCAGCACCCTGAGAATTCCTTGTAAATGCAGCTGTCAGCTTCCTGTTAACTGAAGACGCATAAACACCTCCCAGCACATCATTTCTTAGCATTTTAAAATCCACCGAGGAGCACATTAAATGTTCCACTTTTAGCAATGTTTACAGTTATAATGACTCAAGAATGACAGTGCCCTGTTTTACTGTAATCCCTTCCTGGTCCATGTGTCTCATAAATGCTGTGTTGTTTAAGGTTCTAAGCAGACTCCGCCAATGGTGCTCCTGGAAACGGCTACTATTGCTTGTCAGAAGAGAGCTCTAAGTCTTGAGAGCATGTGCATAAAGGAGGCTGGTCCATTAGGTAAAAGGTAAAGGATCCCCAGACAGTTAAGTCCAGTCAAAGGCGACTATGGGGTGAGGCACTCATCTCATTTTTCAGGCCGAGGGAGCTGGCGTTTGTTCACAGACAGCTTTCCAGGTTGTGTGGCCAGCATGACTAAACCACTTCTGGTGCAACGGAATGCCGTGACGGACGCCAAAGCTCACAGAAATGCCATTTACCTTCCCGTCGCAGTGGTACACACTCATTCACTCACTCACTTCTGGTAGTTGACAAGACTAGGTCTGAGGCTCACCTACTGAGTTTACAGGCTTAAACCCCAGAGTTTTGCCAGCCACTCTCATGGCATATTTAGGCAATCGTACCAACTGCAAAACTAGAATCAACACCCTGCCTTGCAGAGGCATCACTGCAAGGGCAGCATAGGGGGGAGGATATTTGCAATTGCTTAAGTTTTAAACCAAGAACTGGGGAAGATATTACTGTCCAGCTGGGCCATTAATCCTGTTAATTCCAATGTAGTTGCAAGCTGATAAAGAAGGCTGATCGCCGAAGAATTGATGCTTTTGAATTATGGTGCTGGAGGAGACTCTTGAGAGTCCCATGGACTGCAAGAAGATCAAACGTATCCATTCTTAAGGAAATCAGCCCTGAGTGCTCACTGGAAGGACAGATCGTGAAGCTGAGGCTCCAATACTTTGGCCACCTCCCTGGAAAAGACCCTGATGTTGGGAAAGATAGAGGGCACAAGGAGAAGGGGACGACAGATGGTTGGATGGTGTTCTCGAAGCTACCAGCATGAGTTTGATCAAACTGCGGGAGGCAGTGGAGGACAGAAGTGCCTGGCATGCTCTGGTCCATGGGGTCACAAAGGGTCAGACACGACTAAACGACTAAACAATAACAACAAGTTGCAAGCTCTATTGGTAAACACAAGTAGGGTTGCCTCATAGGACTGTCCCAATCCTGACTGGGCAGTGGTGGGGCATGATGGAGCCACCACTGCACCTCCAGTTCTAGCAGTCATGCCAGCTGGTGTAGAAAGCTGGGGGCAGGCAAATCCCTGTGCCAGTCTGGAGCTAGCACAACATTTGGGCCTGAATCATTACTATTGCCACCAAGTCATTGCATTGCTCTGCAACTTTCTCCAGTTCTTCAGCTTGCCCATCTGTTCAGCAGGCAAGTTGGAGATCCCAGCCTAGAACACAGGTGGCTTGGATCTCCGCCTAAATGTGTTTAGATGTGCATGTTTCAGGTATGGCTTTGAAGACATCAGGTCCACCACCAGAGCCATGGACATCAGAGCCCAGGCCTTCTGGTGATGGTGAAGAATTTGCTTTCACGTCTGTGTCGCAGGTGGTACAGAATAGAAAAGTATGTCATTTATACTTGGGGGGGGGAATTGTTACATTTAATTATTGAATGCAATTCCAAGTTTGTGATTGAGTGGGCATTTGTTGGGGCAAAGAAGAGGGGGTTTAGTTTAAGAAGCAAGAAATAGGAAAGTCACACTGTTACAGAGGAGTAATTTTAAGATTAGTACAGCAAGCAGTAAATAGCTGTAACGATTAATAAAGCTGCCACTTTGCAAGGAGAATAAGGTGATAAACAGCAGGCACCTCTTGTTTGTGAAAAGCTGATCATCCAGACCAACTTAATTTCTGTTCTTTGAAAGGATAAAAAGCTTAGTGGATAAGGGAAGTGAAGCAGACATAATATATCTCAATTTTATTAAGACCTTTAATGCTGTTCCCTTTTACAGAGAAATTAGAATATGGACAGATGAGATGTAATTTTTGTAAAATGGATATATAATTACCTAGGTTAAACAAATATGTTTAATCAAAGGTGTCAATCACTCTGGAATGCAAATGTACTTGAACGCCAATTGTAAATCAGGAGAGTATTCTATCAGGAACTGTCAAAATTCCTAGCGGGGGGGGGGGGATGTGGATTTTCTTATTAAAAATGGTGGAAGTTTGTTTTGAAAACCCCCCCCATCTTCCAGTAAAAATACATAACCTGCTTTAAAGGCCGGGTAATTCTAATTTAATTTCTGACATTTTGCACAGCCCAGAACACTCCAAATAAATTACATAATTGACAGGGATTTCAACTTCATTGGCATGTTGGTTTCTGCTGCACGCAAATGCTTAACCACAATCTGGAATTGTTTTGGTAGGACTAGAACAGCAGCATGGGGCTAGGGGTGGGAGAGAAATTTGGTTCACTTCACATATAAATGTGAATTTACCTCATTTGCCCTTCATGAAATAATACACAGACCGAAACTCAGACATCTACGAACATTCACACTTCTTCGAATTTTGCAGTACAGTACTCCAACCAAGGAATGTGTACAAAAATGCATACACTAGGTAAAGTGGGCATAAAAATTCATACATTGGGGAAACCTGCTAGCAATAATGTGTATAACAGTCAAGACTATATACAAATAAGTGTTGGTTGGGAAAAACATTGCAGTAAAATTCTGGGTTTAGTGAATTTTCATGAAGGTTAAAAAAGGAATAATTCACAAATAGATGTAGATATGTGAAGAACTGAAATTAAGATTAGGATAGATTGAATTATTTGGAGGGATTTGGGAGGAAAATGGATTCTGGAGGTGAGTGTGGAAAGAATCTGGGGGAAATCTCAATGGGAAATGAACCTAAGGAATGCATTTTCAGTCCATATAGGGCAGAGGACTGGCCATTGGGACTGGTTCTTGCACAAGAATATACAATTATCTGTACTGGATCAGAATGAGGTCCATGAAGGCATTCTGTCTCTGGCAATTCATATGAAGGTGAAGACTGTTCCTGGTATCAGGTATTCAGAGGTATACTGGAAGATGGTGTATTGATGGGCACTACCTTGGATGGCCTTAAAAGAGGATTAGACAAATTCAGGGAGAGTAAAGCTATCAGTTGCTACTCCCTGTGATGGCTATGTTCCACATCCATTTTTGGAGGCAGGATGCCTCTGAATCCCAGTTGCCAAAAATTGCAAGCAGGGAAATTGCCGTTGTGTTCAGGTTCTTCTTGCAGGCTTCTCATAGGCATCTGGTTGGCTGCTGCAAGAACAGGAAGTTGGACTAGATGGGCCTTTGGCTTGATCCAGCTGATCCTTCTTATGTCCTTTGTATATGGAGGATCCAATGGCAGAACCATTGGAAGACACTGAGCTACTGTTGGTCTTATTCTTCTTCTTTAAAGCCATTGAACCCAATGGCTGTCTCCATGCTTTGTGTCAGGGAAACCCATCAATGAGTTGTGCAGTATATGAAGAAGTGATGCATACAGCACAAGTCTGGTGCACCACCTTGATTGATTTATTGTGAATTTTGAGTTTGCAAATATAGGGAGTGGTTAGGGGATTATTATTATTATTATTTAAATCTTGCTTTAATGAACTATATAACATGGCTAACATTCTGGCCTGTGTGTGTGTGTGTGTGTGTGTGTGTGTGTGTGTAAAATGAAACTCTCATCAGTTAAATGGAGGAAATTGACTTTCTGAGCTAAATCCTCCCTGTTTTAAGACTCTGCCATGATAAAGCTGCCCTAAAGCTGGCTTAACCAGCCGTAGAAGGATCATGTCCAAGCCAGAGAGCTTATTGAGTGACAGAACCTGATTCAAGCCTTCCTTTCTCTCTCGCCTGAGCCTAGGAGAAAAAGCTGACAGAGGTGGTGGTAGGGAGCACCCACGGACTTCAAACATGCTGGCCCACATATTCACAATCCATGGTAGAAAATCAAGTGTGTGTGTATGTAAAAAGATACATAGTATAGATTGATACGAATCAAACATCAGTTTATTGCATGGTGCTCTGTAGCCAATGATTTATATTATTTATTTATGGCATTTCTTAACCAAACTTGACTCTCTCTCTCTCTTTTTTGGCTTTCAGTAATACTTTACTTAGAATTCAACAATAACAAAGTGGGGGAAAAACCACAGTAGTTGCTACATCAATTCATTACAATTAACCAATTTTAACCATATATAAATAATAATAAAAATTACGTAACATCACTTTTAACACTGAAGTTTTCATATTACACTTTTATCTCTTTATCTCTTTCTTAACAAATCAAAAAGAGAAAGACCAAGAAAGGAGACATGAAAAAAGAAGAGAAGGAAGAAGGGGGAAGCAGTGAGGGGAAGGGGGGGGGGGGAAACAAAACAAAACAAACACATTTGGCTTCCGATTAGACTCATTGTATTATTATTTCTACAATTTTTTCACACACAGTTCCAAGTTATTGTATTTCTTGACTCTTCGTTGCCAGTGTTGCTGCTGCAGACTGGGATGAGGTCAGCGCAGTGCAGCCACGTTGGCAGTGCCACTCAGGCACTCTCACCAGTGCCTTGAACCACACTGATCATGTTGCCTCCCCCTCTATGTCCTGCTATGCAGCAGTGATGTGGGTGACTGGCAGTTAAGTGATCACTCCCGTCCCACCCCACTGATGTATGTGAGATTGGGATGCCCATTACTATGCTGGCTTATTGTTCAAAAATAGGCAGAGGGAGAGCACTTTTCTTTTACGATAACACTAGTGTTGGCTTCCCACAGGAGCAGAAGAAGCAGAGCTGCTATGCTAGCTTCCCAAGCAAGTGGGATGCTCTTACTTATTGGGATGAGGAGGGAGAGGGATGAGGCAATGGGGAAGCTGGGGCAGTGGAAACACATCAGTGGTGCCAATCCAGTGCTCCTGCGAGTGCATTTGCACCATTTCAACCTCTTCATGGCTTTGTTCCTTCCCCTCTCCTTCCTGGTAAGCACCAGCAGCCCACCTGCCAGGATGGTAGCATAATGACTCTTCTCTCCCTCTGCCCTGATGAATCCTGAAAAAAATATTAAGCCCCAGGTAGAGAAGGATAAAAACACGGTTAAGAAGCAAGGGATGAGAGGCAAAGATAAGGGAGGCTTATATCTCCCAGAGCGATCCATTTGTTTCGGTATCTTGAAAAGTAGTAATATGGAGAAGCCTCAAGGAGAATTCCAAAAATCAACAATGTGGGAACTGAGAAGGGTACAGTTATTGTTATGTACTGAAGTTCTCACCCTGGGCCAGCAGGGGGATACTGTAGATAGTTATGCAAATAAGGGATCGAAAGTGACGTTCAGTGATTGGATAGTTTTAGAAAATTGTTACAGTTACATTGTACTGGAGCTCTATATAAGCAGGCTGACTGAACCCTTCAGTTCAGTTCTGTCCTGGCCTGTGAATAAACAAGAGCTGTTTGAAGAATCACTGTGTCGTCTGATATGTTCACCCACAACTTAACAGTTATAGTGTCCTGATTAGTGTTAACTTTAACACAAACTGCAGAAACAAACAAGCAAGCAAGAAAATCAAACCATCTTCCATTGTAGGGCAACTTGACAGCTGGGATACCCACCTGTCAATCACCTGATGTCACAATGATGTCAAGTGACCTGTTGAAATCAAGCCATGTGGGCAGAGGCACAGACGTTTGCCGGTGCTGCAAATCAGTTTTCAGCAGGAAGTCTTGTCTTTACCTGCCTCGCATCTCTCATCGTGGCTTGGCTGAAATGACTTGGTGGACCAAATGAGGAGGTCTGGCAGGCTGATTTGGCCTATGGGCCAGAGGTTCCCCACCCCTGTTGAAACCCATGATAGAAGCAAGGTCAAATGTTACCAATGGTAACAGAGAACGTGTCCCAGAGCCGCGGAGAGGTGTTGTCCAGTACTGACATGTGCATACACTGGAGCTTTCTCAGGAACAGTAGAAGGTTTCAGCAGTAAGAGCCAGTATGGTGTAGTGGTTAAGAGCGGTAGACTCATAATCTGGGGAACCGGGTTCGCGTCTCCACTCCTCCACACGCAGCTGCTGGATGACCTTGGGCTAGTCACACTTCTCTGAAGTCTCTCAGCCCCACTCACCCCACAGAGTGTTTGTTGTGGGGGAGGAAGGAAAAGGAGAATGTTAGCCGCTTTGAGACTCCTTAGGGTAGTGATAAAGCGGGATATCAAATCCAAACTCCTCCTCCTCCTCTTCTTCTTCTTCTTCTTCTTCTTCTTCTTCTTCTTCTTCTTCTTCTTCTTCTTCAGCACCTGCGCTGAGGGATACCTTAGGAAATCCTGGGCAATCCCACCAGAGCATGAAGGAACATATGCACATCAGATCCTACTGTGCTTGTAAGCAGCAGGGCCAATTAAAATTTTAGAACAATAAAATGTTGAAAGAGGAAGAACCGATTATATGCTCCAGAGACACAAGTTGCCACTGGGTTTTGTGATAAAAATGCTTCTTTTGGAATGGATCGTGAATGGCAACAGAAACTCAGGCAACTGAGGGTTTTTTGCATGGTGGTTGTTGCAGCTTTTGATGTACCCTGTTAGGCAGCCAAAATTACTACAAAGGCTAAGTCCCCTCTCCCCAAACTCTACAAAGCGTTTGTGGTTTTTTTAACCATGAATTCTGAGCAGCAACTTAATCCTTTGGAGAATCACTGCATTTTATGCCCGTAGTCAGGAGTGAGGCTTGAAACTGAGCTTTCTGTGTTGATTGAGTGCTGAATGCTGAGATCTATAGCTCCTAGTGGTTAAAATACCTGTTAGAGAAAGAATACTTCACATAGAAGTAAGTAGAAATGTCTTATGATGAAAGGGCCCAATTTGTCTTTATTAAAGGCAGAGCTGAACATTATAGAAGGTAAGGTCTGCAATGTTTAATTTGCAATTTTGCAAGCCACAATTGCTATTCAATTAATAAGTTAATAGATTTTTTGTAAAAAAAAATGCCTTTAATCAATTGAAAAGGTGCCCTCAATAAGTTAGGTGGCAAAAACTGCAAGGTTTTTAGGGGGGGCAATGAGAATAAGATCTATTCTTTGATTATTGATGTAAACCTCCTAAATGTATTTTGTATAGTTAAGTTTTTACCTCTATCTTCAGTACATTTATTTTATTACTATGGCTAGGGGCTGATGCAAATAAAGATTCTTCTGAAGTTGGGTGACAGATTTGTAAAAAAGTTGTTATGATTAAAACTTAAAAAACGAGAGATGACAAACATCGTAATAGAGGCATTCTCTCATACAGAATGGGTTGCCTCTTCTAAGGTGACAAATGGGATATGCAACAAAATCATTGCAGTATGGAGTGTTCCTTTTCAAGATTCCAGGCAGCAAGTTATGACCCATTCCAGGATACTCCATTCCATTCCCTGGTCCACCCCCCTCCTTTTAGGCTACATAAGGATCCACAGTCTGAAAATGAGTCTACTATCAGCTCTACAAACGAAACAAATATGTGCTGTGCTCCTGAACAATTGCTTTAGCAGATATAATCAATTTGTTACACAAAAATCATACCATTAAATCAAATAAGGGTGTGTGTTTTTTAATGTGGGGCCAGCCCTACAATAGATGTGTGACTGCCTCCAAAACAGTAGCCCTACAATGGTTCAGTGTGTTTGGCTGTTAATTAGAAGGTTTGTGGTTTGAGCTCACCCACGAACGGCTATGAGGAGGATTCCTGCATTGAATGGGGTTGGAAGGTACCCTGAAGCTCATCTAGTCCAACTCTATGGTTCTAAGTTAGCTGAGCTTATGCTCCACTGAAATTAATCGGGCATGTTAGCAATAACTTAACTCCCATTGGCTTCAATGGGAACCAAGTCCAACTATCCTAGTGTGGATCCACTCCTATGTCCCTTCCTCCTTTATCTACCCCCGCCCCATGAGTTTCCCCATCCTGCTCCCCTTCATTGGAAAACTGTGTGCTGCCATCCCTAATAGTCATCCTGTGCATTTATATGCAGCTTTATTGCAAAATCGGCTTTGAGTCCTTCAGTGCTCTTATCCTCACAACGACAACTGACCTGGGCCCACCCTACCATTAGGCAGAGTGAAGGAGCTGCCTCTTTCAGCTGAGATGGGGTGTTATGAAAGGGTGGCAAATGGCTAACTTCAACAGCTCTTATTGTGGTATTTTTACTGCAAGGGAGAGGAATGGACACTTAGGGACATAAGAAGGTACCTGATGACAATTCATACCATTGAACCCATCTAAATCCATATTGTTTACACTGACTGGCAGCTGATCTCTGGGGTTTTAGGTAGAGGACCCTTTCTCAGCACTACGTGGAGATGTCAGCAATTGAACTTGAGACCTTTTGCATGCATAACACATGCTCTACCACTGCCCTTCCCCTTGTGGGATTAGCTGCTTGAGGCGCAATAACAATGTGACTTGGGCACTCTGCATGTTGATGAGTGAGTTGACAAGAGAGGGGTGCAGCTTGTTATTCTGGCAGCAACCTGGGCTGGCCCTGGAACTATCTCCTGGGACTTTCAATGGCTTGGAGCAGGGTTCCCCAAACATGGGTCTTTGTCTGTTTTTGGACTACAACTTCCACCATCTCTAGCTAGACAGTTGTTGGGGATGATGGGAATTGTAGTCCAAAAACAGATGGAGACCCAAGTTTGGGAAAATCCAGCTTAGAAAGTGTGAAACATCATCCAGCAGAGCTGCCACCTAAAATGGCAGACCCTCCATTCTTATGGAGACTTTCCTGCAAGCATCCCAGAGACAACTGCATGTCACTGGTAGGTCAAATATGGCATCATTAATTATAGCGCTATTTAATAGAATGCGTCTTACGTTAGGATATTGATAGTTTCAGAATGGGAAGGCTGAGTGGACACAACAGTGTGTGGCATTTATGTGATGTTCTGACCTTTCTGTGCTGATTGAACTGCACCTCATTTTGTTTTGGGAGTAATAAAATTAAATGCCTTATTGAATGGGCCCTAGCATTTTATTTGTTTAGTTAGCTTTTGATCTGAAAATCAAAGATGAGCTGCAACAAAGGGTACTTTCATACCAGGAAGGGTGTCCTTGATGCGTGTTCAAACACCCAGTATCAGAGGAGGAATGACATAAATTACAATACATGTCACAATACAGCAAAAGTCTATTTACAACAATAGAGAGAAGGCTTGTCTGCAGAGTGGATAAACATATTTCTTTCCCCCACCTCCGCACACCCCTTGCCAAGCATGCAATAAAAACACTTTGCATAAAACAAATACCAAATTATAACTAATCACGGGAAAGATGACAAATGTGTGCCATGCTGCACTGTGAAAATACTAATCAAAGAGGCCTATCAATTGTTAAAATTAATTATTTAGATATGCAAAACGCCCATAAAATATTTGTGGATAATTGCATAATTACATGCAGGTTAACACAATCAAAAATAGCAATTGCATTAAAAAAAAAACCTATGTCCTTGCTATGGATGGGTTCCTTTCCTGAAGGCTTTTAAAACCAGGCTTTCCTATAATCTAAGCCAGAGGCCATATTTACATAGGAGTCTGGATAGGGACAACAGCCACGAAATTAAAAGATGCCTGCTTCTTGGGAGAAAAGCAATGACAAACTTAGACAGCATCTTAAAAAGCAGAGACATCACCTTGCCAACAAAGGTCCGTATAGTAAAAGCTATGGTTTTCCCAGTAGTGATGTGTGGAAGTGAAAGCTGGACCATAAAGAAGGATGATTGCCGAAGAATTGATGCTTTTGAATTATGGTGCTGGAGGAGACTCTTGAGAGTCCCATGGACTGCAAGAAGATCAAACACATCCATTCTTAAGGAAATCAGCCCTGAGTGCTCACTGGAAGGACAGATCGTGAAGCTGAGCCTCCAATACTTTGGCCACCTCATGAGAAGAGAAGACTCCCTGGAAAAGACCCTGATGTTGGGAAAGATGGAGGGCACAAGGAGAAGGGGATGACAGAGGATGAGATGGTTGGACAGTGTTCTCGAAGCTACCAGCATGAGTTTGACCAAACTGCAGGAGGCAGTGGAAGACAGAAGTGCCTGGCGTGCTCTGGTCCATGGGGTCACGAAGAGTCGGACACGACTAAACGACTAAACAACAACAACAACAACAACAACTGGATAGGGATTCCCTTGGGGTGGGGAGTATAGGAGGGTTATGCAAGCAATCCCCTAGACTGACTGCAGGAGAGTGGCCCTTTAAAAGAAGATGGAATCCTAGTCAATATCATTGGCTCCCAGTGGTGGAGGCAGGGAAAAGCACAACATGATGGCAGCAAGATGGAGCAAGATGAAAACTTGACTCTGGATCTCCATTTTGATGGCAGCCTGAAGCTGTGTGCCCTGTTGTTGTGCAAGTCTGATCTTTAAATATCTAGAATATAAGAGAAATGTTGGACTGTTGAACAGGGACACTTTCTTGTAAAGTTCTGTTTGATTTGCCTCACCTTTGAGCTCGCATCCTTGAGTAGTACAATGTTGCTGTGAGAGGGAACTTCAGCTTGTGACACCAGCACAAATTTAGGAGCCCAGCCTATCATTTCCCGATGCACCTGGCAAGCTTGCAATATCCTCTATAATTTCATGGTCTGATAAGGAAATGTGGCGATTTTATGGGGACTCCCAGAGGGGGGAAATTATTTCACGTGGATTCAGGTGAAAAAATAAATTTCATCGGATTTCTAGAAATGGATGGATTTCCTGGAATCCATGAAATGTATCATTAAATCTATGACAGTCGAGGAAAATGCAGAGGGTTCCCTCCACCCACCTCTTTCCCCAGTTTCAACCTTGGTATTCCCCACAGATATTCATTCCTTTATTACGCATAATGCAGTTTGCATTGTCTTTGTTGCCGTTATTGTTTTGAACCTTCTTGATTCTTTAACAGGTTCAGAGTTTTCTGACTTTCAGCTATAGCAACACAGCCATAGGGGGTCTGATAGCCTGAACAGGATGGAGTATTTCAAATCCATTTCCAGGGATTCCATTCCCCCTTCCCTCCCATTATGAAAAAAAATGGCAGGCTTTCCTTATGTTATAATGGAAGTTGAAACTAAGTAAGTAGGTAAATAAATATATGGATGCATAGCTAAATTGGACACAATGCCACCCTATTCCAAGCATATCGTGTGCAATGCACATTTGAAGTTTGAAATGCTGCCTGCAAACTCTAGGCTATATATTTACTGGAATAGGATGGACCAGAAAATTTATAGGTCTCCACAAAATCCTATTTCAACCAGCAAAGCAGATGAAAATTCTCTTCAGTTCTTTCCAAGAAAATTGCCCGGACAAGGCAGTTGTATGGCTTCTGCATCTCATCCTGCCCTGCACCTGACTGTTCAGGCATGGATCGCTCCTTTGAGAGGGTGGGATGGGGTGGGGGTGGGGTGAATGAGAGACACAGAAAGAGAGAGAGAGCGCATGTCAAAGAGAAGGGGGACCTGGAGGTGCGATGTATTCTGGGCTTTAAGAAAAGACAAGGAGAAATCTGTGATAAATGTGTAGAAAAGGAGGAAAGTGTACAAATTAGGAACATAGGAAGCTGCCTTCTACCGTTAGACCACACACACACACCAGCATTGTTGACACTGGCTGGCAGCAGTGGGCTTTTGGGTCTTCCAGCTCTACCTGGAAATGTGAGCGATTGTAAACCTGGGACTCTGCACACAAAGCATTATCATTCCTAGTCGAGACTGAATCTGTGAATTCATTCACACATGAATGCATACATGTAACTCGATCAAAAAATTACTCAGGGTCAGTTAACATATGACCACAGCCCAGCATCCAAGTTGTATGCATGATGATGCATGATTCCCTGACACACATAGAGCATAACATGTCTGCCTGTAGGCACACACAGTCACATGGGCAGTGCCTGCCTATCCTGTTGTGTAATCTCTGCCTGACTCAAGGGATGCTCTCAGATAGATGGCCTTTCATCCCACCCAGACAGCTGAAATGGAATACACTCATATTCTAAGACACTGGCAGCAGTCGCACATACTGCTAAGCTTAGCACAAATGTGTAAATTTTCCTGCTCATTGGTAGGAGGTCCCAGCCATTTTGCTCCTTCCCAGTCCTTTGGCGTAGCATGTCATCTGAATTGGAGGTGAGTAAATCTGTTGATTTTTTAAAAATTGCCCAGTAGCACCTTAAAGGTAAAGGTAAAGGTACCCTTTACCGTTAGGTTCAGTTGCGAACGACTCTGGGGTTGCGGCGCTCATCTCGCTCTATAAGCTGAGGGAGCCGGCATTTGTCTGCAGACAGCATGACTAAGTCGCTTCTGGTGAACCAGAGCAGCACACAGAAACACCGTTTACCGCCGGAGCAGTACCTATTTATCTACTTGCACTTGATGTGCTTTCGAACTGCTAGGTTGGCAGGAGCTGGGACCGAGCAACGGGAGCTCACCCCATCGCGGGGATTCGAACTGCCGACCTTACGATCGGCAAGTCCTAGGCTCTGTGGTTTAGACCACAGCACCACCCATGTCCCATAGTAGCACCTTAAAAGGTAAAGGTACCCCTGCCCATACGGGCCAGTCGTGTCCGACTCTAGGGTTGTGTGCTCATCTCACTTAAGAGGCCGGGAGCCAGCGCTGTCCGAAGACACCTCCGGGTCACGTGGCCAGCGTGACGAAGCTGCTCTGGCGAGCCAGCACCAGCGCAGCACACGGAAACGCCATTTACCTTCCTGCTATAGAGCAGTACCTATTTATCTATTTGCACTTAGGGGTGCTTTCAAACTGCTAGGTGGGCAGGAGCTGGGATCGAAAGACAGGAGCCCACCCCGCTGCGGGGATTCGAACCGCCGACCATACGATCGGCAAGTCCCAGGCACTGAGGTTTTACCCACAGCGCCACCCGCGTCCCTATAGTAGCACCTTAGAGACCAACTAAGTTTGTTCTGGGTATCTGAAAAAGTGTGCATGCACATGAAAGCTTATGCCCAGAACAAACTTAGTTGGTCTCTAAGGTGCTACTGGACAATTTTTTATTTTTTTTTACTGCGTCAGACCAACACAGCTACCTACCTGAATCTGTTGATTTTTCTTACTCTTACTTTCCCATTACCTTAGGTTCAGTTCTACACATCAGCTTGCATTTTTTTTAAAAAAACAACAACCACACACCAGCATTTTAATGAAAATTAATCCTGATACATACATGTTTGCATACAATTCTGCCTAACTTGCATAGCTTTGCGAAGCAACCCCCCATAATATGATGACATTTTTAGATGTTATTTTAACTAATATGTGTGTTTTTTATGCACAGTTTACCCCAGTGAATTTTTGTACCCATTACTTGGCAGGAGAATTCCATAGCAATTTTCAGAGAAGTGAATTTTGGAGGATGGCTGTGTTTCAGTTGATCATTTTGAAAAGTGTGAGTTATGTAGGTTTGGCATTAATTGAAAACTGAATCAAATTTCTTCTCCATCTGTAGTCTGAACCCAGGTTCAAAGTTTAGCTCTCTCCTCTTTAACTTCAATCTGCAGTAAAGCTTTGTTCTTGACAAAGACATCTTAATTATTGGATAAAATAAACTGTTGTTGTTTTAAATATGCCGTTTTTACACCTAACAGTCAAAGCTATGGGCAAAGTTTATCTCATAGTAGATGGCAATATTACTTCAGCAAAATCTTCTACATGGAATGGAATCTTGGGCTGTGGGAATTCTGCCACCACTTCAGAGACCTGACGAATCAGTCTGGCGGCGATTTCTAGTAGAAGGTCAGGAACGGGTCTCTACATTTGTAGAAAATAAGCTTAATTTACAATTTCTGCAAATAAACATATCACTAAAACAGCACAAGTTCACAGTGATCTCCCCTTGCAACAAAACAGATGTCAAAGCAGTTTCCTTGGGAACGTCTTAGTGTCTGGGAAAATGAAGATTCGTACAAGATAATTTATCAGTTGTAAATGTCTGTGAACCCAAAAGGAACACTTGCAGTTGAATCGAAGTCATGCCAGTATTTACTACTATTTTTAATTTTTTTATGTGGTGGTGGTGAGGAGCAGAGAACATCTTTGAGGAATCCTTCATTGCAGTGGACCCCTCATCTGGAAGAAGGGTTGCTTTTGGTCTTATCATCATTACAGAAGTAAAACTAAAGGTTTCACAGGAATATACCTTTCCAAGAGAGAAAGCTGCCATACACGAAGTCAGGTCATGGATCTAGCTAGCTCAGTGTCATTGACACTGAGGGACAGCAGCTCTCCAGAATTTCAGTCCAACCTGGAGATGTCAGGTATTGAACTCCAGGTTTTCTTCATGCAAAGCAGATGCTTCACAACTGAACTACAACCCTTCCGTCACATAATACATCACTATGGACAGTGAGAAAACTAAGGAATAGGCACATTTTAGTTGGTTTGCTACCAGGTCAACCCTTTATGTCACTTTAATGGCAAAACTGTGAATGGCAAACATCTTCAGTGCTGCAAGAATGAAGAAAACCCAAAGGATGGGCCTGGAGTCCTACTTTTGTCAGACTGCATGTTTAATCAGGGTTTTGAACACTAATTAAAGATGAAGTCAGTTGGTGAAGGAAGAGAAGAAGATGATGTGGGCAAGATTGTCTATCTTCATCTCTTTCTCCCCACCCAAACCTAGCGCTGAACAATGCCCCCAATTTGGTTTGGGGCTGGGTAGGAGCAGTTTGCCTCAGATCAGGGCTTGATCAGGATTGGAGCTGAATCAGGCGCTAAACTGAATTGTGGCTCCTTTGCAGAGCTCTAATGTCTGGAGAGATTCCTAGTTGTATAGCTGTTGTTTCCAATGGCAGTCATATGTGTTCCATTGCATCTCATTTGGCCCTCAATTGCTGCCACATTCATCCCTGCCCTTCTTCACTCTTGCATGAGCAACTGAGTCTACGAAATATTGCTGGCTGGACCTGCTGAGAACTACAAATACATAGGGTTTTCTAGCCATTTTAAAAAATCCCCTACACTTGCTTCAATGTTATGCTTCATTAGCCCCAATCCAGGATTCGGCGACATTGGCAAAGAAAAAGCGCTTTATATGCTTTGTATATGCATTATAACACTGTGATGCCAGATGGCGCTGTGGAGTTCCATGTTTGCCAACGTGATTTCTCATACAAAGTTTACAACGTGTTTAACTGAAATGCTTCTTTGATGTGTCTAGATCCAGCCCTGGTGGCTGGATCTACATAATGAAGGCAGAAGGATTTTGTGCAAAACTTCATTTTCAGCAGGCTCCTCATTTATGTACATTTTTTTGAATACTGGGGTGAGGCGAGTGGGTGGGAAGACAACCTAATCAGCTGCATCTGGTAAGATTCTCTTCTCCCATTCATTCGGGAATATTGACTGCGCGTCGGGTTTCTCTCAATGTCATGCAATCTATAGGGACACCTGCTCGGTTGCCTCTTTTAAAAACAGTGTGGGAAAGAGCTCCTGTTCTCAACCCAGAGCAGAGAATTTGGCTTTGGAGGCTCCCTCCTTTCACATCCCAGCTCCTCCGAACACCCTTCTGGAATCCCTGAAAGCACAGTAGCCTTTATGTGCCCAGCTCTCGCTCCCACACACGGCGTTACATGAAGTCCCCGCCCCACACTCCGAGAAAGGGAACAAAACCACCAAACCCTGGAAAGTTCCCTTCACAAAGTAGTAAAAGTTCTCCATTGAGGTGCACACACTGGCACTGTGCGTATTTGTATTGAGAGCTTGTGCACTCACACCCCCCCCCCACATGCAGTCACACAGACACACAGACACACATAGAGTATTCTCCAAGTCAGAATGTTCTTTTTACCCTTGAAGTTGCCAGGGCAACCGAGAAGGAGCAACTGAAAAGCAAGTTGCTTGCAATGCGCTGTATAATCCTCTGTTTTCTAAACATGGTTGGAGCAGGGGCTGGAATCAGCCGAGGAAGCTCCGGTGTCAGTCGTGGACATTAGCTTTTATCTGTCGCAAGGGTGAATCTCTTAATTTTGGTTTCTTTCAGTTTCTCATTTCCCAAGGCTTCCGCTCTCCACATAAGCTTGCAATTTTTTCAAAATAAAAAAAAAAATCACGAGAATTCGTCAGCATTTCACTGTAAACTTCTCCTAATAGACACATGTTTGCATGTAATTTTGCAATATTATGCACATTTTTGCAAGACATTGTTCCCTAATATAATGCAGATTTCATTCATAGCTGCGTCTCTAGACATCTTTTTCTCTACCATATGCATTTTTTCAGACAAATGACTTGGCCGGTGAACTGAAATTACAAAATTTGGGGAAGTGCAAAATTCAAAGGACGGCTGTGTTTTGGTTTGTGATGTGTAAAGTAGACCCACCTTTCAAATGTCAGTCAGCTGTTGCACATGGGAAGGAGGTGAGGCACCAACATGGGTATATTCTTTCAGAGGCACTATGCCTCTGAATGCCAGTTGCTGGAAATCATCTTCATCTCTCAGGGATATTCGATGAAGCTGAATATTAGAAGACACACAAAAAGGGTACTTTTTTCAAAGCAGCACATAGTTGAGCCATGGAACTTGCCCCCACAAAAGGCAGTGATGGCCACCAATTTGGATGCCTTTAAAAGAGGGTTAGAGAAAAGTCCAAGGGGTGTTTTTCTGCAAAAACACACAGAAAGTACGAAATAGGCCTAGGAATTAATTAGGAGTTAATTAAATAAATGAGATTTAGAATGTTAAGAAAAGTTAAGATATTTGATTAAAACTGGAATATTGTTTTGGAATAATGATATTGGAAAACTGCTACATTCAGTTACAAGGAAATTCGGATGTGAGGGATTAGAGGAAGTCAAGTAATATGTTTATGAAGTTAGAAATTCAAGTTATTAATCAATTTGTATTGTTTATGTGTTTGTTGTTATATCTTCTGTGTTTATTCTTTATTTGTTTTATTTATATTTTGTGTTAGTTGTTTTACAGTATGTGTTGTATATGTATGAAACTTAATAAATATTATTGGGGGGGGGGACACAGGCTGAAGGAAAGAAGTTGGGTGTCGTTGGCTGGGTGCAGAATACTGTCTATGGCACTGTGCAAGGCCAAATCCAAGGTCCTACTGTCAAGGTGTGACAACTTCAAGAATGGCTTCAGAAGACAGGAAGCCCCAAGTCCCGCATTGACAGAGCTGAATTTCGCAATGAGAAGAAGATTGCTTGTTTAGGGCATAGTGACTTTTGTATTGTCAAATAATAGTGCCCCGGGAGGAAAGCACTATATTTGTAGTAAGAAGAAGAAGAAGAAGAGTTTGGATTTGATATCCCGCCTTTCACTCCCCTTCAGGAGTCTCAAAGCGGCTAACAATCTCCTTTCCCTTCCTCCCCCACAACAAACACTCTGTGAGGTGAGTGGGGCTGAGAGACTTCAAAGAAGTGTGACTGGCCCAAGGTCACCCAGCAGCTGCATGTGGAGGAGCGGAGACGCAAACCCAGTTCCCCAGATTAGGAGTCTACCGCTCTTAACCACTACACCACACTGGCTCTCATCAAGTAAGAGCAATAAGCTCATTGGGAAGAAAGCGCTCCCTTTAGTTTTTCTATTAATTGTTTATATGCAGATTTATTCACTTTTAACTATATATTTAAATTATTTATTTACATTGTGATTACATTGGTTACACTGCATGTTCTAAGAACTTGATGTGTTAAGAGTTGTTAATAAAGTGTATGCTTAGGTTTGTTTGGGGATGCGGGTGGCGCTGTGGGTTAAACCACAAAGCCTAGGACTTACCGATCAGGTTGGTGGTTCGAATCCTCGCAACGGGGTGAACTCCCATTGCTCGCTTCCTGCTCCTGCCAACCTAGCAGTTTGAAAGCACGTCAAAGCGCAAGCAGATAAATAGGTACCACTCTGGTGGGAAGGTAAACAGTGTTTCTGTGTGCTGCTCTGGTTCGCCAGAAGCGGCTTAGTCATGCTGGCCACATGACCCAGAAGCTGTACGCCGGCTCCCTCGGCCAATAAGACGAGATGAGCGCCACAACCCCAGAGTCGGTCACGACTGGACCTAATGGTCAGGGGTCCCTTTACCTTTACCTTTATGTCTATTAATGGCTACTAGCCATGCTGGCTTTGTTCCAGCTCTGCTCCCAGAGGCAGTGTGCCTCTGAGTACCAGTTGCTAATAATCATGGGCATCTGGTTGGCCACTGTGAGAAGAGAGTGGTGGCTTAATCCAGCAGGGCAAGTTCTTATGTCCTTATACTTGCTTTGCCTCAGGCAGCAAAACATATTGGGTTGCCCCTGGCATAGGCAGAAGTTACATGGAGGTCTACACAGCACGTCATTTGGCCTTCACAGTCCTCCCTGGTTCCAGGAGATGCCAGGAATTCATTAACTGTGAGAAAAGAGAACTCTGACGAGTGCAAACATAAACTAACACAGCACCAAATTAAAGCATCACTTGCATTTCACACTGCCCCTGCTTTGGGCTAATTAGTAGAGAAATTAAAACTCGCACTTGTCAGCCGCAGCAGAATCACACTGAAATCATTTTGGAGGCGGTTGCACAGTGTTAAGATAACATGAAAATATTTGTATTTCAAATAGCGCTAACCTTAAAGCCATTAAAATCTCTCTCTGCTTAGGAACTGGCTTAGAACCACTGATCACTTTCTCAGCTGTGGATTTATTTAAGTTAAATATGCCGAAGACATATGGCTGACTGACTTTATACAATTGCATCCCAACCTTACGGGAGGGGGGGGGGAAATGGCATGGATGCTATGGAATCTCGTATATTTCCTTCCTCAGAGGCCAGTTTTCTGATTACAGGGACTACTCCCGATCCTTTTCAATCCAATGCTCCTCTACATTAATTCCTTATGACAGCAACAAACTGTAACTGGTGCTCAATGGTGTTTTGCGTTAGAAGGCAAAATTGGCACAGCCCTCAGGTTAGAGGTCTGCAAGGAATATACAGAAGGCAGGGCAAACCGGGCTGGCTTTCATAAATCCTTGGCATATACTGATATAAGACAGCATGGGAGTGAGGTCTGGGCATGGGGCCCTGCGAATCGGCCTTAGGCAGATTGTTTTTTTCCAGTTTGAGTGATTTCAAAATATGGCCACCTCCAATAATCAGATGACATTTACCTCAAATGCTGGTCACAATAACCTCTGCCAACTAGTAACATTGTGTGTGTGCCTTTAGATACCTTAAAGCTCAGGTTGTACTGAGTAGCACCCAATTTAATTTGCTGGGGAAAGCAGTGCTTTCCCAAGAGTGGCATTTCCTCCCCAAATCCCTTAAACATGTGAGCTTTCGTTTTCCTTGATCCTGTCTGCTGCCATTTATTCCACCATCTGCAACAACCTCAGCAGAACACTTTTCTGGTTCAAACTCCCCTCTCCTTCTCAGAGTGATCACAGACAGTTAAGGATCGCTTAATGAATAGGATGATGTCACAATGCCACACAGCCAATCAGATTAAGCTATGTGCTGACATCGTTAAGGGCAAACAAGTCTGAAGGCAATGCTTCCTCATCTAGGGGAAAAACTTTAGTAATTGGATTTAGTAATTAAAATGTTTTAACACTTAAAAAATACTTACAAGGCAGACTAATGGCCGCTGAGTGCCTTCTTTTTTGTTATTGATTGCAAGGGCATAGCTCTCACCATGAAACCATAGGGAAGGCAGGGGTGGCTAATTTGTGACCCTCTAGATACTTGTTGGACTCCAACTCCCGCCAGCCCCAGCCAGCATGCCCAGTGGTCAGGGATGATGAGAGTTGGAGTTCCAATAACACCTGCAGCACTGTAGGTCAACCACACCTACTACATAACCACCCTGACAGCGATAGCACTTTATGAGATCGCAACATTCTCAAGGGAGAATTGCAGACATATTGCCAAGATGTGAGACAAGAGCTGATCCAAGCAGCTGCTATTTGTCAAGGAAGGAAGGAAGGAAGGAAGGAAGGAAGGAAGGAAGGAAGGAAGGAAGGAAGGAGTCCTTAGTCCACCACATCATGGAACCTAGTAGGAGAACAACTATGTCCCAGCCACATATTAACCTAGAGTGCACAGATCAAGTGAATTTGCTCCAGTCAAATTCCTTTCCCACCACATTGATGAACCCTGTACCAGCTTATTTCCAGACCTGATGCCCAGACTGCCTCCTACAGATGCCACCTACTTCTATTCTTGTTTTGTTCATTAGCCTTATCTGAGCTGTTTCCTATTTTTATTCTATTCCGGATTTTACCAGCTTGAATTTTGTATACGCTTTTGCCTGGGATTATGAGTTCTGAAGTCAAGCTTAAAACGCAAATATGAACATTAAGCTGATAATGAGTTTAACGCTTGGAATTTTAATTGCCTTGGTAGACACACCATTGAAATTAACATAATAGCAGGTCAGCAGTACTGAAGTGGATAGAAAGCTCTACTGGAAAACTTCATCCGGTGCCCCTAGATAATTTTCTCTATCATTACACGGTAAAGTTTTAAAATCAGGAGAGCACCTGATTGCATGCAGATTAGAGTGGGGGTGGGGGGAGGAACCCACACACCCTCAATACTGATATATGAAATCATTATTGCCTCCATCTCGATGGCACTTAAGCTCAAAATGAAAGAAGAGAAGGGAATGGGAGAGGCAGTCATTCTTCTCGGCTTCTGATGACCTGTAAGAAACCACTTATGGGGGATTGGATGGCACTCAGCAATGAAACCTGAAACTTTTTAACAGCTATAGACCAAAGCTTCTTCATCATCTCACTTGAGTCGCACACTGCAGCCCCGATCCGGAGAACCTCGCGCACAAAGAAACTCCCCTCCGAATGGATGGGTGAAATTGAAAAATCTGCCGGCAATGCTCATCATCTAGAGGAAGTTGGGGGAACTGAGAGCATGAACCATAACTGGGACTGGTGTAGTGGCAGTCCATGCTGGCATGCATACCTAAGTGTTGGAAGTGGGGTATTTCACCCGTGCAGCATTATTGTTGGGAAGAGCCATAGCTCAGTGACTAGAGCGTCTTCCTTGCATGTAGAACGTCCCAGGTTCAAGCCCAGCATTTCCAGGTAGGGCTGAGAAAACCTCCCCTGGAGAGCAGCTGCTAGTCAATTTAGACAACACTGAGCTAAGATGCACCGATTTCGGCTTTTAAGAAGGTGTTGATGTGCAAAACGAGGCTGGACAGAAGCATGCCTGCTCTTCATGTGATTGTTGTCATGTGAACAATCTAAATGCCGAAGTGGGTGTTTTTCTCTCTGGCATCCAAAGCAGGTGTGTGGGGCAGGGATGGAAGGTAGCAACGTTGTCCCTTGCCGAACCCAATCTATTTACTGTAAAGGTAAAGGGACACGGGTGGCGCTGTGGTCTAAACTACTGAGCCTCTTGGGCTTGCAGATCAGAAGGTCGGCGGTTCGTATCCCCATAATGGAGTGAGCTCCCGTTGCTCTGCCCCAGCTCCTGCCAACCTAGCAGTTTGAAAGCATGCCAGTGCAAGTAGATAAATAGGTACCACTGCGGCAGGAAGGCAAACAACATTTCTGTGTCACGGTGTTCCATTGTGCCAGAAGCGGTTTAGTCATGCTGGCCGCATGACCCGGAAAGCTGTCTGTGGACAAACACTGACTCCTTTGGCCTGAAAATGAGATGAGTGCTGCACCCTGTGGTCACCTTTGACTTGACTTTAACCATCCAGGGGTCCTTTACCATTTTATTTTATTTTATTTATTTTATTTATTATTTTATCTGTAGATGACCTGGCCTTTGTATTCTGAAACCAGGGGTTGTTCTTCAGTGGCTGCATCCATCATTGACATTCCTCTGCTGCTCCTTAATCATCCTCTAAAAGACGGAACTGGTTGGATCTCATGGGAAAAAAAGAACTTATTAAAAATGCTTTGTACATGTGAATTTAATTTTTAAAATATGTTTACAAGACACTCAACGATGTGTGAAATTATGCAATTATTCCGTAACTGCACTTCATTAATTAATATTTTCATTAAACTGTAATTTGGCGGCTTCTTTTTCTTCCTTACATTATATTTTAAGACCACAAGCACAAACACCTTCTTCCTATGCATGCAGCTTAGTTGGTGGAGGGTAGAAAAATGCTTTGCAGATGCATGTTTTATCCCCAAAGTTTCAATGGAAAAGGCCAGTGACAAATGGATGGATGGATAGGGAAGAGGGGCTTGTTGTTTTATTCCCCTTGCAAAGCAACAATTCCCGAAGTGGGTTAACAGTCAATTACCCTTCCTGGGGAACTCTGGGAATTGTGGCTCTAGGAGAGGAAGAGGGGTATCCTAACATCCCTCAGCGTCCTTTACAAACTACAGTTCCCAGAATTCTTTGGGGTATCATAGTGCTTGTAATGTCTGCTGCAGAGGGGTCCTAAATCCCACCAGGTTCAGTGGGGCTTAGTCGCAGGTAGGTGGGCATAGAACTGCAGCCTTATTGTTTGCCTTTTAATTATGCAGTTAACGATAGAGCATTAAATGATCATTCCAATAAATCTTTCTGCAAATCATAATTTTAAAGCAGCGCTCAAATACTTTTGTTACATTGTGCCATATTTCTTCCCTCTGTTCATATTGAAGATGAATTTGTGCTTTCATTAATATTGAGAAAAACAACAAAACACAGTTTCGGTTCAAGTCAAGATACATTTTCCTCTTAAACCCCTACTTTTCACACCCTCCCCCTTTCCAATGCATTATCTTTCAGTCCTTTCCCTCCTGTCTCCTACAATCCTCTATATGATATTGATTTAGGAGGCTTCAAGTCCACAGAGAAAACATGGCTCATCCCAGTGATTATGCTTTTGTATGTGACGTAAGATGAAAAGGATTATATGTGCCTAGTGCATGAAGAACAATCAGCATTCTGACTAGCGCGGAGAGAGAGAGAGAGAGAGAGAGAGAGAGAGAGAGAGAGAGAGAGAGAAATTAAAGTGCATCAGGAATAGATTATGGCACATTGTAGATTGGAAGAGAACTTGAGGTTTCCTTTCCTTCCAGAGAAGTTCATCCACTGCAATAGCTCACAGCATAATGCTCTGTAATGAGGAAACTTGAGATAAAAACACCTTGAGATTTCCGATTGCTAAAAACGCAGGCAGCCCTCTCCATGCCTGCGTATGGACAGCTCCTATTTGTTTCTATATTTGGCACTGACTCATCCGTGCCACGGCTAAGCTATGCATGCGTGAGATGTCAGGTGCACAAGAGTTTACATCATCTGCCATGCTGATGCATGAATTTTTTAAACCTGACCTTGACAACAACTCAGCAGCATGGAAGGCAAAGGTCAGGGATCAAAATCTCAGACAAAAATGACAAGTGCAATATTTTTAGAGACTGTTCCTCAGCTGAAAGGCACGTCGCAGGAATTGAGTCAGATTGTTGCTTAAAAAACAATTCAGGGGAAAACAGCTTAGAATTAACACAGCGGTATTTATTTCCTTAACCCACTGATTATTATAAAACAACACTCATCGCATATGACAGTGTGTCTAGAGAGCTCATAAACAAATCAGATATAGAATTGCACTTTCCGGTTTCCAGTTTCTTTCCCCATATGTGACCAACTTCAGAGGGGCGGGGAGGCTGGCTACCAGAGAGATCAGCCTGTCTGCCCTGGAATTGCAAACCATCTGTGATGAGACAACAACACATTTCTGGCAATATTGTGTGTGTGTGTGTGTGTGTGTGTGTGTGTTAATATGCTAATATGCTTACTGTTCATGCATGTTGTCAGCCAAGCCTGTTGTTCCTCACAAGTTCTGATTTATTTATTTATTTAAAGTTATATCCCACTTCTCAGCACACTTTATGATGTGCAAACCCAATAGCATGTGAATAAAGTTTTGCTCCCAAGTTTAGTGGGACGCAGGTGGCGCTGTGGTCTAAACCACAGAGCCTAGGGCTTGCCGATCAGAAGGTCAGTGGTTTGAATCCCAGCAACAGGGTGAGGTCCTGTTGCTCGGTCCCAGCTCCTGCCCACCTAGCAGTCGAAAGTATGTCAAGTGGAAGTAGATAAATAGGTACCACTCCAGCGGGAAGGTAAACGGCATTTCCGTGTGCTGCTCTGGTTCACCAGAAGCAGCTTAGTCATGCTGGCCACATGACCCAGAAGCTGTCTGTGGACAAACGCCGGCTCCCTCGGCCTACAGGGCGAGATGAGAGCCGCAACCCCAGAGTCGTCTGTGACTGGACCTGATGGTCAGGGGTACCTTTACCTTTACCCAAGTTTAGTGTCCTCATTGATGGGCCTCTGACAAGCTTCCAAGGATCCTCAGGGTTACCCAGAACCAGGGCTGGTGTTAGGAGTTGGGACAAGACTGCCACCCTAAAGTTCTTTCTAATATTGTGTTGCAGTCTCCTTTCTTGTAATTTGAATGCATTGGTTCAAGTCCTGCCCCCTGGAGCAGGGAAAAACAAGCTTGCTCCCTCTTCCATGTGACAGCCCTTCAGATATTTGAGGGTGGCTATCTTATCACCTAACAGTCTTTTCTTCTCCAGGCTAAGCATACCCAACTCCCTCAAGTATTCCTCTTAAGGCTTAGTTATCCAGACCTTTGATCAACTTGGTTGCCTTCCTCTGCACACATTAAAGGTAAAGAGACCCCTGACCATTAGGTCCAGTCGTGACCGACTCTGGGGTTGCGGCTCTCATCTCGCTCTATTGGCCAAGGGAGAAGACATACAGCTTCCGGGTCATGTGGCCAGCATGACTAAGCCGCTTCTGGCGAACCAGAGCAGTGCACAGAAACGCCGTTTACCTTCCCGCCGGAGCGGTACCTATTTTTCTACTTGCACTTTGAAGTGCTTTGGAATTGCTAGTTTGGCAGGAGCAGGGACCGAGCAACGGGAGCTCACCCCATCGTGGGGATTTGAACTGCCGACCTTCTGATTGGCAAGTCCTAGGCTCTGTGGTTTAACCCACAGCACCACCCGCGTCCCTCTGCACACATTACAACTGGTCAATGTCATTCTTAAACTGTGGTGCCCAGAACTGGACACAGCCTCAAGTTCTAAAATGGTTAGATATGCACAGAAAACTAAGGGTGTGGGTTTTTTTTGGGGGGTGCCAAAGAAGTGGCATGTGAATCACAGTGCCAAAGGTGGGTGTGCTGCTTTTACCCTTTTACCGCCTTGGCTTTGGTTTGCGAAATCCAGCTTCCTCTGCCCTTGTTTTGCTTTTGTTTAGATTCAGTTCTCACAAATCGCTTGTGCCTGATGAATATTCATGGCACATTAGTTTGCTCTCATTGTGGTGTCGTTACTGCACACATTGTCACGTTGCTCCCAGGTTCCTATCCACAGGCTCTAATAATTAAACAGTGGGGTTGTCACTCCCCCCCCTCTCGTGGAGGCTCTGGGTCTTTAACGAAAACATGACAAGCAGAATGTCAGTGACTGCAGTTTTCCCCCCACAGCATGGAGAAACACTTTTGCCTGTTGTGATGGGATTCTTCAAGGCACAGGTCCCGCATCACAAACAGAGCTGGAGATACTAGGCGTGGCCACAACCTATGAATGTTTACTTGGAACTACGTCCCACTGAGTTCAAGGGGAATCTGCTTTCAAAGTATGCTTAAGATTGCTGCCTAAAGCAGCTTCTGAGCAGTTGTCCTCCCCCTCCTCTTGTGAATTAATTATGATGTCTTTTACAATGATCTGGTTCACACCTACTGCTAAGACATACCATGGTTTAGCATGAAAAGTGTCAGTGTGAGAGTTCCTGGAGTGGAGATCATGGTTGCTGCACTCCTGCTTCAATGCTCCATATTTGGCTTAGTGCATCACCTGAATCGGAGGTCATGGTTTGTCTCCTTCCAGACAAACCATGAGCTGTAACCAAGGTTTGTTCTGGACTTTACAGCTAACGTGTTTCTGGTGGGGATAAGCCACAAGCTCGAGTTCATACAACATGCTAAGGTAAACCATGGCTGCGCTCACAGCAGTGCAGCAGCAGAAGGACGTAAGCAGCAGCCACAACCTGCTCTCCGGGTTGCACATACCCACTAAGCCACGATTGAGCTTAGTGTTATTTGCTGTAACCAGCTGTATGTAGGTCACTGCAGCACAACTCATTGACACCTGCTAAATCTCATTGCATCAATTGAAGGAACCCTGCAAACTGTAGTTCTATGAAGAGTCTATGTATGAGAATTCTATAACATACAACATTACAGTTTGGAGTGGATCTCCAAGGGGAACGATATCAAGGTTTGATGAGGAAACATTCCAAGATTTGAGTCTGTTTCGCATGGAGAAGAAAAGGCTAGGGAAGGACATGATAATATTATCTCAATATCTGAAGGACTATCACATAGGAAACTGCTTTATACTGAGGCAAACTATTGGTTCATCCAGTTCAGTATTCTCTATACTGACTGGCAAAAGCTCTTCATGGCTTCAGGCAAGGGACATTCCCTGTCCTATCTGGAGATGTCTGGGATTGAACCTGAGACCTTCTGCATGCAAAGCAGATGATCTACCCACTGATCTACAGCCCTCCTCCTAAGAAGCACCACCCACGTCCCACAGCGCCACCTGCATCCTTATTTATCCTAGTATACATGTGTTCATATGCATTTTTGCCTAATATGATTCATTTTAAAATATTATTTATACTAATATATGCACTTCTATGCACACTTTAGTATATGCATGTTTTTATACAATACTTGGCTAGAGAACTACTATATATTGCAAAATTCAGGGAAGTGTGCGTTTCAAAGGATGGCTGTGTTTTGGTTCTTGAGTTGTCTTGGAAAGTGCAAATTAGGTAGATTCACCTTTACATGTACACTGAATCGAAACCCGCCTTCATATACAGTCCACATAAGCTTGCCATGCTCAGTTGGTGACAGTGTGGTGATGTTAACGCCAAGGTTGCAGGATCGATCCCTGTATGGGACAGCTGCATGTTCCTACATTGCAGGGAGTTGAACTAGATGATCCTCCGGTTTCCTTCCAACGCTACAATTCTATGATTCTCTCTCTCCTTCCTTCTCCCTCTCCCCATATTTCTGTAATTAATTAATAAATAGATAAAACTGTATATACCATCCTTTGTCAAAATTGATTCCAGGGCAGTTTACAAGATTAATTACCTAGAATTCAAGGCTGCAACATTAGGTAGATTAGCTGGTCAGATTAATTGATTAACAACATTTAAATTCAATTGATTCAAAATTCCATAATCAGTCAAGTTCATGCTACAAATCTAACCTGTGAATATAACATGCCTTGACTCTGATGTGTTGAAATTGAAATATGTTCATTATTAGAACTGAAATTTATTGCAGGTGACATTGCTGTTGCTTCTGTCCACCTGTGGCTCCATGTCAATCGCTTTGCAAACAAAGCACATGTGACAATAGCTAATTTGAGAACACTGTGTCATGGCATGTGACATTATGCCACACAGGTGTGGGTGAGGAATGTTGTCGCTAACGCGCCACCTTTCCAATAGGGCAATCCTGTACACGTCAGCTGAGAAAGCAGTCTCACTGAGTTCACTATGCTTAATTCCCAGAACAGTGAGCACAGTAAACTGTCTAAGATGCATTTCAGTAATGCACATACGATAATATTCAGCTTTGATTCAGAATTTGGAATGTGAGATCTTGCAGTGTAGAAGAGATTTCATCTGAGTTTATGCAGCTGGACTTGTAAATCGGTTACCTGAAATGCAATGGAGTTAGTTTGTGCATCACTACTAAAACAGGGGCCTCTGCTGAATTAATTGGCACATTTAAAGGATTTGTTAAAAAATTATTTCAATAACTACTTATGTAAACTTAACTTAACTGACTGACAGTGTGATGTAGTGGTTAAGAGTGGTAGTCTCGTAATCTGGGGAACCGGGTTCGCGTCTCTGCTCCTCCACATGCAGCTGCTGGGTGACCTTGAACTAGTCACACTTCTGTGAAGTCTCTCAGCCCCACTCACCTCACAGAGTGTTTGTTGTGGGGGAGGAAGGGAAAGGAGAATGTTAGCCGCTTTGAGACTCCTTAAAGGGAGTGAAAGGCGGGATATCAAATCCAAACTCTTCTTCTTCTGATTAATTGACTATGATGGAATTGTAAAAGCTAGAGAATGAGGCCTACTTCTGAGTAAGCATCCATAATTGGATTGTAAACCTCATCTGAACAATCAGTGAGGAGTTCTTCAAACAGATGACTGCCCCATTATCTATGTTTACAGACACACACATATACTTACTGTATATATGTTATGACAAAGCTCTAGTCCCCCCAGATGTTGCTGGACTACAGCTCCCATTATCCCTGATCATTGCCCATGCTGGCTGGGGATGATGAGAGCTACAGTCCCACATCTGGAGGGCCAGAGGTTCTCCATCCCTCCTATATTTATAGCCTTCTAAGGTGCTACAATATTTTTTAGTGTCTCTGTGCAAAACAGTGTGTGTGTGCGTGCAAGTTCACCGAATGCTATTTTTTTAAGCAAAGGAAACATTCTTTAGCAATCTTTTAAAAGCAGTTAGCATTTTTATGCATTATGAAAAGCTTTCTTTCTTCTTCTTTTTCAAGCAAAAGGTTCCTCAAGGAATGCGAATGGAATGTATAAATATATCACCAGGAGAAGTATGGGATTATTAATAAATAAGGAGGGGGATGAAATGAATAATGATTAAAGTCACAAAGATACTAAATTTCTTTCTAAGTCTGTCTTTAAGAAGAGTAATGAGGGAAGGAAGCAATAAAAAGATAGCTGGAAAGAGGAAGAAGCCGATAGAGAGAACGCTCTCCTTCCCATTTTGGCTATCAACCAAGCCTTGAAACCAAGGGGATGCAATGGTCATCTGTGAAGTATAAATGTATCTGAACAAAATCTGGGACATCAAGAATCCAAAACACCAAGCTGGCAAGATAAAGGTATAAACACTCTTCTCTTCCTGCCAAGCGATTCTTTCCCAATGTCTCTTTGCATCATGATGGGCTGTCAGGTTGTTATTTCTGGAGTAAAGGGCAGCTACTGATGTCACTGGGGGTGATGGGGAAGCAATCCATCCAGTTTGACTTTTTGCACAAACCCATTTAATTTGCACTTCCTGAAACAATAACAGTAATCCTTTGAAATTTGCACTTAGCTGAATTTTGTTAGGATTCCATTCAACCCCTAATGTGCACAAGTATGCTTCTATTATTGAAAATAATGTACACAACTACATTATAAGAAATAAAATTGCTTGCAAAAATGCATCCATTCAACCAAATTGGATTTTTAATTATTATTTTTAACGCATATGTTAGAAGAGATAATGTATGTTTCAGTTTTTCAGAATGGAGCTCACACATCAGAAGCAGCCATATATTTGTCCTCTTGGGAGTCATTCGGACACTCCTATTCTCCTGGCGGACCTACAATTCCTACAGTAGTTTATTATCAACCCTTATTTCCAGGGAACTCTAGGAAGCGTAGCTCTGGGCAGGAAATAGGAGGGTCTCCTAACAACTCTCCACACCCTTAGCAAACTAGTTCCTATTTTGATTTTGGGAACCAAAAAATCAAAATCATGGAATTGTTAGATTCAAAAATTAAGAATTTGTCAAGAATGTATAACTTGCTGTTGAAATGGAACACTCAGGATGAAATGGTAAAATGAGCTATGATTAAATGGGCACAAGACGTTGGACATAACATAATGATGGCTGACTGGGAACAGTTATGGACCACAGGTATGAAATTTACGGCATGTAATGCCCTAAGAGAAAATTTAATGAAAATGATTTATAGGTGGTACATGACACCAGTCAAGCTTGCAAAAATTTACCATTTGCCCAATAATAAATGTTGGAAATGTAATGAGATTGAAGGTACATTCTTTCACCTTTGGTGGACATGCCCAAGGATTAAGACATTCTGGGAGATGATTTATAACGAAATGAAAAAGGTATTCAAATATACCTTTCTGAAGAAACCAGAGGCCTTTCTCCTGGGCATGGCCGGCCAATTGGTGCCAAAGAAGGATAGAAATTTTTTTATGTCTGCAACAACAGCAGCAAGAATACTTATTGCGAAGTATTGGAAGACACAAGATTTACCCACCCGGGAAGAATGGCAGATGAAGTTGATGGACTATATGGAACTGGCGGAAATGACTGGCAGAATCCGAGACCAGGGAGAAGAGTCGGTAGAAGAAGACTGGAAAAAGTTTAAAGACTATTTACAGAAATATTGTAAAATCAATGAATGTTAGAAAAATGTGGGAATGATATTATATGGCTTTAGTAGAAATGTTATAAGGAATTAAGTATAAATAGATTATTAGAGCATTAAAGGGAAAAATAAGGTTAGAATATGTTAAGATAATTATAGGATAGAAAACAGAGGAAGATGGAAAGGAATTGCTGAAACAATTAACAGAAGTGGAATACAAAAAGGGAGGTGTGAGGAGGTCGTTGAAATAAGCAAATGAAAGATAAGATATTGAAATTGTTTGATGTGTTTTAAACTGTTTTTATTTTGTTTTGTTAGTCTAATGTGTTTGTTTTGTTAGTCTAATGTGTTAGTGTTATGTAGTGTTTTTGTATTGTACAGTATTGTATTGTTCATTTTGTTTTGTAGTGTTTAAATTGTTGGAAAAGTAATAAATAGTATTTAAAAAAAAAAAAAGCAAACCAGTTCCTAAAATTGTTTTGGGGAAGCCATGGCTATTTAAAGTGGTTTTGCAGTCCTTTGAATACATGTTGTGCATGTGGCCTGAGAAACTAGGGGGCAAGGCAGTGGGAGCTTGGAGCGGTGTGGTCACAGCATAGATGCAGCCCTGGGAGCATCAGACTGGCTCCACGGCCCACACAATGCTGAGCATCCTCTGCCTTGTCCCCCTTCTACCATCTCAGGATGATTGTTGTATTTATCTATACCCCACCTCTTTCCATGACAGGGACTCAAGGTGACTTTCTAGGCACCAGTGACCTGCTCTGTTGGGAAGCCAGAAGAGCAGCAGATACCTCATGGGGGACACTGCCCAGGGAGAGGGCTTGGTGGAGAGGGCTGGAGATTTGCATTTCCCTCCTGGGACTGAGGTTTCTCACCACTCCTAGAGATATATGTTTTATCCTCCAGCTGCTGAGGCAGGGGCTTGCAACCCCACCCATTTTGCTTTTCGCTTTTGCCTCACGCCCATGGACGCTGTACAATTTTGCCTGTAAGTGCAATGCTAAGTGCTTGGGATTTATACTTAAGCAATAATGACAGAGAGATAATATATATACCCATCTGGAAAGGTTTTGCTTGGATGCTTAATCCAGATTTTAATTTCATGATTTTAATTGGACATGGTAAATTTGGAGGGCCCTGGGCTGCAATGATATTGTGGAAGCAGAGTGGATTTCTCATGGCGAGAGGCAATTTTGATCATTTTTTTAGAGGAAGCCGCTTTAAATGGCTTTGCATGTTTTGAGGGAGAGGGTAGAAATTGTGTTTTTTGGATGGTCAGGGTATGTTTTCACGTTAGTCTCCCAAAAAATCAGAAACTTATTTTGAAACTTGTATTTCTAAATAAAAAGCCAAGTCTCTTCTAAATTTGTTTTACAATAATAACTTAGTTGCCTGTGGCCCAGAAGTGACTTTTTTTAGGCCAACAGAAGATATTCAATAAATGTGGGGGGGGCCTTCCATATAAGTAGGAATAAACAAAGGATTGTTTCTCTATGTTGTGGCATAAGACCACTGTAGTGCATTTAACAACCTGACTGGAAAACTGCCATATATTTTGAGGAAGGTTTCTGAAAACTGTTCAAAAACATCAA
The DNA here is from genome assembly GCF_964270895.1 of Podarcis filfolensis. Classification (NCBI taxonomy): domain Eukaryota; kingdom Metazoa; phylum Chordata; class Lepidosauria; order Squamata; family Lacertidae; genus Podarcis; species Podarcis filfolensis. The sequence goes on from NC_139610.1 coordinate 55,497,548, forward strand.
TTAGTTTATAACTTAGCAGCCTGCATATTACTCTGGTACTGCAAAAAAACTTAGCAGCCCGAATATTATTCTGCTACTATATAATAAATAGTAGTAGTAGTAATAATAATAATAATAATAATAATAATAATAATAATAATAATAATAATTTATTTATACCCCACCAATCTAGCTGGGTTTCCCCAGCCACTCTGGGCGGCTTCCAACTGAATATTAAAAACAATACAGCATCAGAAATTAAAAACTTCCCTAAACAGGGCCACTTTCAGTTGTCTTTTAAAAGTAAAATAGTTGTTTATTGTCCTGATATCTGCTGGGAGGGCGTTCCACACGTCAGGCGCCACTACCGAGAAGGCCCTCTGCCTGGTTCACTGTAGCCTCACTTCTCATAGCGAGGGAACTGCCAGAAGGCCCTTGGCGCTGGACCTCAGTGTCCGGGATGGATCATGGGGGTGGAGACGCTCCTTCAGGTATACTGAACCAAGGCTATTTAGGGCTTTAAAGGTCAGCACCAACACTTTGAATTGTGCTCAAAATGTACTGGGAGCCAATGTAGGTCTTTCAGGACCTATGTTATATGGTCTCGGCAGCCGCTCCCAGTCACCAGTCTAGCTGCCACATTCTGGATTAATTGCAGTTTCTGGGTCAACTTCAAAGGTAGCCCCACATAGAGCGCATTGCAGTAGTGCAAGTGGGAAATAACTAGAGCATGCACCACTCTGGCAAGACAGTCCATGGGCAGGTAGGGTCTCAGCCTGCGTACCAGATGGAGCTGGTAGACAGCTGCCCTGGACACAAAACTTGGTGGTTTCAGAGACTACTACAGTATATTCTATGTAGGCTAGATTACTGTACTGCAAAGTGCTCCAAATGGGACTGCCTTTGGAGAATGGAAGCTGCATCTGTTAGAGATGCTGCTGTGAGGCTGGTGTCAGGGGTGACTCTGATGTTTTCCCAAGTACACTGATTCCAGTTTGGGGATCTGAGATCAATTCAAAGTGCTGGTTAGGATAATTTAAACCCTTGGCTGCAGGGTGCCTGAAAGATTGCCTGCTTCTGCTTGAGTCTGATCACTGATGAATATCATCAGAAAGGGATCTGCTCAGCATTTCCCCTTTACTGGAGGCAGTGGTGGCTGGCAGCCAATGGGACTAGTGGGACAGGAGGGAGGGAGGCCAACAGCAGGTGGCGCTAGAGGCACAGCCAGTTAGGTTTGTCCTCATCCTCACCCCTGCTGAGTTCTATAGGGACAACCCTGAGACTAAAGAGAGGAATCTGTTAGGCAGTGCCACTCCCTGGACTGGCGGTAAGTAAGAAAGCAGGCAGATGGTGGCTGGCTGGCTGGCTGGGTGAAGGGCAGACTGAAGTTGGTGGAGCAGTGCCTTCCTCTATGTATGTATTGCATGATGGAGGCTTATGTGGTTTGCCACATGGGAATGGCCTGGCCTTTTTTAATGCAGAAAGTCCCAGGTTCAATCTATGGTAACAAGGCTGGAGAAGACCTTTGCCTGTGATGTGAGAGATCTGCTGCTGGCCAGAGTAGCCAGTACCAGGCTGGATAGACCAACTATCTGACTCTTTTTAAGGTTGCTTCATATATGAGAACTTCTGCTCTTAACCTAGCCAGGCTGCTTTATATGCATGCAGCAGAACAGCTTTCTCTTTAATGAGTTATTAAGCACCCCTACTAAAGACTTTTTTGCTTTCCTTGATATTTCCTTTTACAATTCTAAAATACAGTTAATCTGGGGCCTCGTGCCCTGTCAGCGCTTAATAGTTCTAATTAATAGTTCTAATTGCTTGACAATCTGCCCTGGCGTGATCATAAACATTTCCAAAAAATGGATCCCAATATCCGGGACATGACCTTAAGCTTCTTTCATAAAGACTCAGGCACAAATACTCCTCCAGTCTCTCAGTAATACTGTCTTCATTTGTCACTGACGACCCATTCCTTCCTACCCTTAATGGCCTTGCCAATTCCTCATCTAGCTGTGCGCTTTTAATACGCTGAAGAAAGCTTTCATTTGGTTTTCTTCATTTCCGTTCCTTTTTTTGGGGAGGGGGGGAAAGCACAAAAAGGCATTTCCTACTTTAGCGTTTCCTGCCAATCTTCCTAAGTGTTTAATTTTGAATGGAATGTCATCATTAGACCTGCTAAATAGAATAATGCAATAAAAAGAGCCGAGAACCCATATCCTGGAAATTCTTGTTCTGTGCCAGGATGAAACTACTGAAAATGGTATTATTAACATTGGGGGAAATTAAATCATTAACTTTGAGGGATTTGCTTTCACAGAAGTAGAATCAGCATTGTAGAGGGCACAACAATTGTCTTAGTAGTTCTGACCAGCACAAGTAGCTGCGCTGTTGTACTGATTTTCCAGTCCCGTAGTGGTAATCAGAGACTGTGAAACCCATCAGAGCACTCCTAGATATAACTGAAGAGAAATTTGGTGTTTAAGATTCTTACATCCCAGTCCCACGTTTGGAGCTCTGCTAGTGTAATGGAGGGAGTGCTTGGATGCCCCATTTGCAATGCCCCACACAGTTGGCATTCAGCAATTTGCACAGATGTTTCATGAGCATGTCTGTGGAGTTAAAAGGCTCTTCGGGCAAAATGGCACAGCTTGCTGGTACTACTCTAAGGGTTTCAGGGAAGAAGAAAGAGGTGCCACCTTAGGTTTAGGGACGGAAGGATCTGCCCATTTCATTTCTCCCCATTTCTCGTTTTCCCAACCTTCAATTTAGTTCCCCACATTTCTGTACCAATTTGCGATTAAAAGAAAAATCGTAAGGAAAGTTGATCAACGTTTTAGTGTGAATTTCTACCATTAAACTCATTTTATTTCTACCAATAAACTCATTTCTAAACTCATGCAGTTTGGACTAATGTACACATTTCTTGTAAGCAATTCCCCCTAGAATGATGTATTTTTGTATATCATTTTCAATAATCTTTATACACACTTACATATGCATGTTTATCAACTTTGGTTGGAGAACTGTGCTGCAAAATTTGGAGAAGTGTGGATTTTGAAGGATAGCTGTATTTTAGCTCACATATTGTTCGTGATAAGGAAGTTACGCCAACCTCTCTGATCACATTGGTTGTCATAAGAACATCAGAAGTGTTTGCTGGATCAGGCCAATGGCCCATCTCTTCCAGCATCCTGTTCTCACTGACCAGATGTCTGTGGGAAGCCTGGTCATCTTTTAAAGCTATCTAAATTGGTGACTGTCACAGTATCCTATGGGAGCGAGTTTCAGAATGTCCTGCATGAAAAAGTACTTTCTTCTATCTGCACTCAATCTTTCAATGCTCAGCTTCATTCAGCAAGTTGCTGAATATTCAGCAACAATCATCTTCCCTTTTCTGCACCTTTACCAGCTCAACAACCACCTTTGTTAAGATGCGGTGACCAGAACTGTATGCAGAATGCCAGGTATGGCATCCATTTTCTTAAAGGTATTATTATACTGATTTTTTATTTTTATTGCTTCCCTAATGATCCCTAGCCTGGAGAGTGCCTTTTTCACAGCTGCTGCACATTGGGTCAACGTTTTGGTCCCGACAACACAAGCAGGAAAGGAAACGCTGCGTTGTTTTGCTGCCCAAACTAAATTACTCAAAGATCAGGACTTGTTGATCATTGGGAATGGAAGGAAATGTCATTACAATAGTCACCTGTAGACCACCTTCCCAGTTGCCCTCAATATAAAGACTGTGGAAAGGACTTTAGAGTGTCGATTTTGTACTGTTTCCTTGAGGAACACATATAGTTGGCTTGCCGCATGAAAAATCAGAAATCCTTCAGCCTAAAACAAGGGGAATGCAGATGACTTAGGGACCGGTAGTCTGTCAAAAAGTGCACAGCAGTAAGATGGAGAAACAGCTCTGGGGCCCTGCAAAATACAGCCTTTCTTGTGCTCTTTATAAAAGTATCTTCACAGGATCTTGATTGAACAAAAGATGAAAAAGCCACTGCCTTGAGATTTGGGGGGGAGATGATTTACATTTCTGCCTTTACCCTGGCAAGCTCTCACTTGGATAGACATGTACCACGTTGTGAACTTTCACATCTATTAGTGAGTCTATTTTTTCTTTAGGTGAAAACTGGATCTCTCTCTGTGTGTGTGTCCCCGCAACATTGTAGCAGATACTGATTATTGCTGCAGACTGTAGCTTCTGTGGTTCTGTGGTACCTGTTCTGCCATTCATTCATTCATTCATTCATTCATTCCACTCTTCCAGTACTTGCTATACTTGGAAGTAAACCTAAAGATGGTCAGATGTACTCTAGTGGCTGCAATAATGGTATGGGGAGTGGAGAAGAGACAACAAATTGATGTGTAGCGTTCAAGCTGTGTTGGATAGTGGACTATGGCAGGAGTGGGAAACCTCAGGCCCAGAGGCTGAATGTGGCCCTCAAAGCTTCTCTGTCTGGCCCTCCAGAGATAGGAAGCTGCCTTACACTCAGTCAAACCGTTGGTCCACCAAGGTCAGTATTGTCTACACTTACTAACAGTGACTCTCCAGAGCTTCTGGCTGTTTTCTCTCCCAGTCCTACCTGGAGATGCTGGGGATTGAACCTAATGTAGGACCTTCTGCACACAAAGCTGATGCTCTAATGCTGAGCTGCATTTTTCTTTATTAATTAAATTTGTACACTTCCTTTCATCCGAAGATCACAGAGCTGTTCACAACATAAGAGTATAAAATGAGAACATAAAATATATATTAAACAAAAATGACCCAATAACCGTCCTCCCACAAACACTTTAAAAGGCCATAGGATGGTAATCAGCCAAAGTTTTGGGTACAGAGAAATGCTTTCGCTTGGCACCTAAAGATATGCAATGAAAGTGCCAGGCAAACCTCCCTGGGGAAGCATTCCACAAACAGGGCATCATCACAGAAAAAGCCTGTTTTCATGTTGCTACCCTCCAGACCTCTCATGGTTGAGGGACCAAAAGAAAGGCTTCAGATGATGATCCCAGAGTCTGGGTCCGTTCATATCAGGAGAGACTATCCTTGAAGGGCTGTGGTCCTGAGCTGTTGACATGACCCATGCTTGTTAGGGCTGGGTCATGGGCAGCTAAAAGCTCTGGAAACAGCCAATGGTCAGGAATGGAGAATACATCACAGCCACAGGGCAAATTAGGAAGGAGAGTTGAGGCACAAACCATCTGGAACAGAATGGGAGGAGAAACCAGAAGGCAGAATCCAAGAGCAAGGCAGAAGTCATGACCAATGAACAACCAAGGCTGTGTAAAACAAAGTTGCTCAAGCAAGGTCCAAGTGGAACAAAAATACTTCTCTTTCTTGTTTCAGAGGGTCCAATGGCCACCCTGGCTGGGCGGAGTCACAGAGTACTTCACAGAGAAACTGTCACCTTCAGTTAAAAGGTTCGTGGAGGGAGGTCTAGCAGTTCTTGAAACCTCTGTGAAACCAGGAACCCTGAGATCTCCTGGGTTCCTGATCACACATGGAGCCCCTTTCATACTAAGGTTGAATGTGCAGAGGTCAAGGAAAGAGGTCAGTGCAGATGCTGAGATTTAGGGTGAACCTGTCTGTCTTCTGTGTGTTCAGTGAACACATAGGGAGGGCAATGTCTGCATAGCCCCCATTGCTATGACTGCATCATAATCCTGCTATTTTTCATTTGTCAAATGCCTACTAAGTGCTAGGTGATGTTCCAGGAGCCCAGTCTCTCTGCCCCATGGGCTCACCGTCTAAAAATAGAATTGAAATCGTTGGAAACCCTAATGAAGGGGAAGAGAGGAGGAGCATCTCCTTGGCCAAAGAGTTAAAATCATCCAGCGTGGATGAAAAACGAGGCTCCTTGCAGTCAAGCTGTAAATACAGCAACTGCAAAATGTAAATGCTTTAAAAATGTGAGCACAATTCAGCTAAGAAAGCGGGGCCCCGAAATTTATATCCTCGTTATCGGTAATTACAGTCAGATTCTTTTTACTGAGCGCTATTCCCAGCTAACACATAAAAGTGTCTGTGCACATTATCCACTTAAAAGTAAGTCACCCTTCACACACGTGTGCCATGAGGAGGCTGGCTGCGGTGGGAGGCCATGCTCAGACCCAAAGCTCTGCCTTCTCTGCCGCAAATGTATCCGTCTACCATTATAAGCAAAGTAGCTGAAAGCCCCTCAGGGTGTTCTTATGAAATGTAAATTCACTGACTTGGAGACCTCAACATAAAATCATTGCTTTTAATGCATGGCAGCTTAACCCTCTCTTCTCCTAGGAAGCAGAGGGGGGAAGGAAATGTGTTTCCGTCATTCACCCACTTTTCACTCTTAAACAATAGATGCTCCATGTAATTATGACTTTCTTTATGGGTTTAATATAGTATTATGATGATGATCACCATCATTATTTATTAAATTTCTCCCGTTGCTCAGTCCCAGCTCCTGCCAACCTAGCAGTTTGAAAGCACGTTAAAGTGCAAGTAGATAAATAGGTACCACTCCAGCGGGAAGGTAAATAGTATTTCTGTGTGCTGCTCTCGTTCTGCAGAAGCGGCTTAGTCATGCTGGCCACATGACCCGGAAGCTGTATGCCGGCCCCCTCGGCCAGTAAAGCAAGATGAGCACCACAACCCCAGAGTCGTCCACGACTGGACCTAACGGTCAAGGATCCCTTTACCTTTACCTTTATATTGCCCTTCATCCAAAGATCACAGGGTGGTTTACGATATAAATACACAAAAATACCATGATAACTACAGCAGAAAATTATGGGAAGATCTACACATAGACGTAGCAACCACTTATTAGAAATTAGTAGTCAAGGAAGGGTGTGTGTGAAAGCTGGGGCACAATGGTGTCATGCTTTGTTTCACTAGATCTTGCTGATGGTGTATTGTGGGGAGGGGATGCAGAGGAGTGTAGATCTGGGAATTTTCAGAGCAGAAGTGATGACTTCATATGTTGGAGCGCCCACCCCCACCCCCACCCTGGCAAGTGAATGAGACTTTTTTCTTTTTTTCTTTCTAGATTAGCATAGAGGAAGTTGGAAAATAATCAAGTAGAGGCTAGATACTTCCCCGCCTCTTCTTTGATGGGGTTCCTACTTCAACCTAGTAGTTTAAAAGTCAACTCTTATCTGCAAGATTGTTTGCTTGTCAGTGTAGAAGCTGAAGTTTGCATTTCAGTTGGCCGAAGATCTTAGATTAAAAGATCCATGTGTTTTGCAAGTTGAACCTACGAAATCAGAAGCAAGCAACATTGAGTTCAATGCATAGGATTGCTGATTCAAATCAGTTGGACATTATGCTATGTTCTGCTGCTCTTAGGTGTGTGGATGAACACAGCTGCTCACATTTTTTGACTGACTTTCCTTAGGCCGTAGCCTTGGGGGCTGTTATGATAAACTCCTGCATTTCAAAATTTAGCACTACAACACCAGTGCTAAGAAAAGATGTGAGGTATCCCCCCCCTTAGTGGTAACCATCTAAATTATCCACAATTGCAATCATAAAGTGCTATCCCTTCAAAGATTGGTGTTTCAATTTTAATATTCTAATAATACTGTTATTGAACACCTTTTCTGTCATACTACCGATCTGGCAGTTTTCCCTATGTTTAAGTCAAATTAGCTGACTTTCTGCACAAAGTATGTGTGTGTGTGCATGCGCGCACAACATGTGTGTACATATGTGTCATTTTGATTTTTGAAGGCGTTGCTAATGTGCCACAAACAATGGAGAAAGGAAGGCTTTGCAAATTCCCTTTCCATTCCTCCAAGATAAGATTTTCCCAAATCCATGCCTTCAAGATGATGTTGGACTACAACTTTCATCACCTCAGACCATTGGCCAAGCTGGGTGGGGCTGATGGGAACTGAAGTCCAACAACATTTGGAAGGTGCCACCTTGGGGAGGTCTGCACCAAGACTACATTCAGGTATCAGAGACATGGCTACCTCCATTGCACCATTCTCTATTTCCCATGTTCCATAGAACATCATAACCAGAGCAAGCAAAAACAATTTTGTAGTGGTTTTTTCTCTGAAATTCTTTTTCTCTTCCACACAAAATCCTTTGCCAACAGCTGTTTCTAAATACGTCATTATCATGATAGATTTTTTCCTCTTAAGCAATAAATTAGAATTGGCTACGAGATAAAGTCTAGGATGGAAAGTTTGAATGCAATGAAATATTACTAGCGTATATAAAATTAATGTGGCATCCCTTTCTTTTAAAATGCCTGTTAAAAAGTTAGTGTGAATGCTGCTTAATGATTTATGCAGCAATTCAGGGGTTTGGTTCAACACTTTTAGAAAAAAAAGTAGAATTGATTTGAGTGACAAAGAAAGATATCTTGTTCATATACTATTTTAAAATGGCATTGTGCTATATTATATTACAGAGTGCATAATTTCCAAACATTTTTGTAAAACCAGATGGTCTAGATTCTTTTTGTATCCTTCTATCTGGACTGTGGAAATCCACCATAATAATCCTATTGTGCTTTACAGTCTAGGGATATATGAATTCCAATGTCTCTCAGTGTTTCCGCAGTCTTGAATTCAGATCTACACATTTCTGCAGAAATTTGCAAATAAAATATTTTTAAAAATCCTTGTGAAAATTCATCAGCATTTTAGTGTTACTTTCTTACCTTTCTCACCATCAATACGTATTTGTATGCCCTTTTGACTAAAATACACATTTTTGCAAGTAATTTCCCTTAATGCCATGCATTTTTGTATGCTAATTTAACTTATATTTGCATTTTTCTTCACACTTTCACCTAATAGCTGCATTTTTGTACATATTGTTTGGTTGGAGGAAACTGCAACCCAAAATTTGGACCAGTGCAGTTTTCAAAAGATAACTGTGTTTCAGTTTGCGTATTGGTTCGAGAAGTGTTAATTAGGTGATTTTGCATTAAAATGTGCAGGGCGGGGGGAATCAAATTTCTCACAATATCTGCATATCTCCACATTTTGCCGCACGATTCTCCAGCCAAGCAAAGTGCATAAAAATGCCTTCACTGTGGTAAAAGATGCACAAAAATGCATACGTTATTCAAAATAACAAAATGCATTACAATGGCGGAAATCGCTCTGCAAGATATATATTAAGAGAAGTTCATACTAAAATGCTGATGGATTTGCATATTTTTTTAAAAATTGAAGACTGATGTGGCAAAATGGAGAACTTAATACTAGAAAAATGAGAAAATGAGAAACTGAAGTGGGCAAATTTGCCCATCCCTACCATGGAGGAAGAGCTGTAATACAAACATGTGATTCGGGTCATTTTACTTTGTTTTCCTTTTTGCATTAGCCTATAGTTAACATCAGCTGACCCAAACTAATAAAATATTTGCAAAATTATTTGGCGGTATAAGCAAATGAAGATCACAGATGAAATGATGACAAACTAGATTTACTGAATAAACTGGAAGGGAATTTGTATGGATTCATTTTTTTTAAGTTAGAGGTCTAAAATGCTGAACTCAACTGGATTCCAGCAATGATGGGCTTTAAAAATGGTTTGACTGTGAGTTGCTACAGCAGGCTGAGATCCTCAGGACTTCTTGCTTCCACACTGCCACAACTTTCTGATGTGCAAATGGTTCATTCATAATGACCTTATTTGCGTGAAGTGACTCCAGTTGCTAATCAGAATGTAGTTGTTGGAAATGAAATATTTGGTTTAACTCCTTCCTCCTTAGTGCAAAGCAAAACAAAGGGCCACTCTAGACTCCTGTTCTCCAGGTGATTGGGAGTGAGGTATATTCTGAAACATGTCATTGATGCAATGGTAATGGATCTGGTGGTGAATTTATACTGGGCCATCAACACATCATTCCACTTATTAGTCATCTGCTCATGCTTCCTCAAAGTTATTGCACAATTGCCATCTGTAGGTGCAGTTTTCCAGTACAGTGTAACAAAGCAGGACACATGCTCACCCCTGGAACATTTGTGATATAGAAATCTACAGGATTTTAGCATGAAGCTATGGGTGGCGCTGTGGTCTAAACCACAGAGCCTAGGACTTGCCGATCAGAAGGTCTGCGGTTCGAATCCCCGTGAGGGGGTGAGCTCCCGTTGCTTGGTCCCTGCTTCTGCCAACCTAGCAGTTCAAAACCACATCAAAGTGCAAGTAGATAAATAGGTACCGCTCCAGCGGGAAGATAAATGGCGTTTCCGTGTACTGCTCTGGTTCACCAGAAGCGGCTTAGTCATGTTGGCCACATGACCCAGAAGCTGTACACCGGCTCCCTTGGCCGATAAAGCGAGATGAGCGCCGCAACCCCAGAGTCGTTCACGACTGGACCCAGTGGCGTAGCGTGGGTTGTCAGCACCCGGGGCAAGGCAAGTAATTTGCGCCCCCTAACCCATGGATTTGCGCCCCCTAACCCGTGGATTTGCGCCCCCTAACCCATGGATTTGCCCTAACCCCAGATGTTGCGCCCGGTGCGGCCCGCCCCCCCTGCACCCCCCACGCTACGCCACTGACTGGACCTAATGGTCAGGGGTCCCTTTACTCTTTACCTTTATGGGATATGCACCAATGGGAAACCAAGCAGTATATCCCCCCTAAAAAACTTTTGCAGGCACAAACTGTATTGAAAGCTTATAACCACTTTAAGAACATCATGATCATCAATGGCCAATAAAAAGTAAGTCTGGAGGGACCCAAATATGAAGTGTGTGTCATGGGAATTGTGTATATTCACTCCCTGTTGTCTAGAGTTCTCCCCTTGCTCTTCTGCATTTTTTAAATGATTCAGTTATTAGTTCTTCTGTGTTACTGAAATTAAGATGGTAAACTCATCAGGGCAGGCACCTCTTGCTGTTAAATGTGCACAGATGACATGACAGCAGCAAATGATCATGAAACACTCAGAGCCAAACCACACCCTAACATTATTTACACTTTTTGAAACAGCATGCTTAAATTGGTCACTTTTATCTGAAGAAGAAGGGACGTGAGTGGCGCTGTGGTCTAAACCACTGGGCCTTGGGCTTGCCGATCGGAAGGTTGGCGGTTCGAATCCCCGTGACGGGGTGAGCTCCCGTTGCTCAGTCCCTGCTCCTGCCAACCTAGCAGTGCCGTAGCATGGGGGGTGCAGGGGGGGGCCGGGCGCACCGGGCGCAACATCTGGGGTTAGGGCAAATCCATGGGTTAGGGGGCTCAAATCCATGGGTTAGGGGGCGCAAATTACTTGCCTTGCCCCGGGTGCTGACAACCCACGCTACGCCACTGCAACCTAGCAGTTCAAAAGCACGTAAAAGTGCAAGTAGATAAATAGGTACCACTCTGGCGGGAAGATAAATGGTGTTTCCGTGCACTGCTCTGGTTCACCAGAAGCGGCTCAGTCATGCTGGCCACATGACCCGGAAGCTAATGGTCAGGGGTCCCTTTACTTTTTTTTCTGAAGAAAGAGCAGCTGTGTAGCCCTGACTTGGAAGGCATAATGTGCTAATTGTTCCACAGTTGCTATGTCCCCCCCTCCACCCCCCTGGTGCTACTCACAGGAAACAGCACTTTTGGGTCCAAAGAGCACCCAGGAGGGGGCAATTTTTGGCAGGAAACTGGCATGGAACTCCTATACCAGATTGGAAGCACACCCTAGATTGGGGCCCTAGGGTTGTTTCCCATTTAAAATAAAAGCAGACCATTTAAGCATGGTTTAAAAAGAAGCTAAGTGTACTTTGGCCTTCATTCCATTGTTTACAAGACTCCCTGGAACCATGAAATGTTGCCTGTAAAAAAATAATAATGGCTCAGTGAATGACACCATCATGGTTGTTATGGTTATTTCTACCTTACCTGACTGAAATAGAAAGGAAACACTGTTATAGGTGCGGCAAGAGAAAAGTTGCCAAATGGCTACACGCATTGTGCGTGGTACAAAGACGACTATCTCAGCTGTCACTCTCTGAGCTCTGTTTGAACACCTCTGCAAACCAGCACAGCGAAAGAGATTGGCGGGCACGCCACCGGCAACACAGTTACTACCATCAGAATTGTCATTGTTGTCGTCATAGCTGCCATGCTTTCATTGGTTGCTAGTCTGAAGGTGCTGAATGGCTATGTAAGGAAGGTCTCAGACAGAGGGGAAGGAGCATTCTGGAAAGGTAACTAACGGGCTGAATTCTCTTTTCACATTGTAGAAATATCTCTGCTTAGTTGGGACCAGGATGTACACACACAGTGCAGAGCTCTATCCTTCTCCGATGGAGAAACTGGCAAAATGGGGAGGTAATGAGGACATTTCCATCATTAGGGCTGCCAACCCAGAACCAGCAAGATTATCTATCTGAGGGATTGCTAACTCACCTTTCATGGCACACTGCCCTCGCCGAGGCAATTTGCAGTTTTAAAGCTCAGATAAATAAAATAATTACCAAACATACCATTAAACTGAAAATCATTAAATTAAAATCAGCAGCAGCTAACAATTCTTGACACAGACCATTAACCAAATGCAGACTGGAACAGAAATGTCTTTGGGGGCTCTCTAATGCAGACCCATGACTTTGAAATGCTCTTTCTGGCAATGTCTATAACTGCGTCAATCTGCTGTGCTCTAGCAAGAGCTGGGCTGTGGCCCAGTGGCAGAGCAACTGCTTTGCATGCAGAAGGTCTAAGGTTCAATGCCTGACATTCCTGAGCTTTTCTAATAATCAGAATGTCTTGGGTTATATGTGTACCAAATGTCATCAACGTGTTTTATCTAGTCAATGTGGAAGCACCACAACCTGTGGGGGTGGGAGTTAGTCTTCAGGCCATGAAGCCATGAAGCCAAATGAAGCCATGAAGCCATGGCTTCATGAAGCCATGAAGCCAAATTGGTTTATGTGTGTAGCAAATTTCAGCTTTATATCTTGTGAGAAAAAGCCCCAGCCATTCTAAGAGCCCAATGAATGAGCAAGCCAATCAGGCCCTTCTCTTTATATAAATATTAAAATGCTTTATTTGGAGAGAAAGAAATGTTTTGTGGGAAATGAGATCTTGCTATGTCATGGGGACAAATTTCAGTGGATGGATGCTGATATAGTGAAAAGAATAATTTGCTGGATATGCAGTTTTGTTGATTTTTATTTAATTGTTTTCATTGTGCAAAAGCAAAGCAACATGATAAACCACACACTATAATTGTAGCCCGTGATGAATCCACATTCAAACTAAATAAATAATAAAAATTCCTTCCAGTAGCACCTTAGAGACCAACTAAGTTTGTTCTTGGTATGAGCTTTCGTGTGCATGCGCACTTTTTCAGCTACACTGAAACAGAAGTCACCAGACCCTTATATATAGTGAGAGGGTGGGGAGGGGTATTACTCAGAAGGGGCGTGGGAATGGGTGATTGGCTGATAGGTGTGGTAAACTGGTTGACAACTGTTAACCCCTGCAGTTGGTCTTACAGGAAAAAGCAAGGGGTGAGATGGCTAAAAATAGCTTTATCATGTACTGTATAATGAGATAAGAATCCAATGTCTCTATTCAGACCAGGTCTCTCCATGGTTTTAAGTTTGGTAATAAGTTGCAATTCAGCAACTTCTCTTTCCAGTCTATTTCTGAAATTCTTTTGTAATAAGACAGCTACTTTGAGATCTTGTATAGAATGTCCTGGGAGATTGAAGTGTTCTCCTACTGGTTTCTCTGTCTTGTGATTCCTGATATCAGATTTATGTCAGCATATGAACAAAGGTGGATTTTTAAAAACACAACTGCAAATATGATTTACACACACACACACACAAAATTTTCTTATACACCAGTACTTATTATTATTATTATTATTGCTTATGTAATATGTATTGGTGTTTTCTATAGAGAGAGTTCCCAGTGCATGGTGGTAAGCAGATCATCCACTGTCTTGCAGAGTTTGTGACAGATAAGGTGCCCTTCAGATCACCCTCTTAAGGGAGAAATCTTCCTTTTCAAAGAAAACAGTTAACCAATTATTTATGCATCCTTTGTATTCTCCCTTCGTAAGACCTCCGGGTTGTTTCCTTCTGACTGCAGCCAGTGAAAGTCTCCCATCCACCACAGTCTTCATTCACTTCAGCTAGGTGATTGCTTAGAAGCAGAACAGCTGCAGCTATTAACCCAAACAGAGGCAGACTGTCCTTTTGTCATAAGGGGGGGGGGGATAACCAGTGCTGGAAACACCCGATTAATGCTCCTCCAGAAATCTGCATAACCCTGATGATGCTTCAGGACGTGGTATATGGCCTCCAATAAGGATAGTGTTATATGTTGCGGAATCCTCAGCATATAAGCAGCTTCTAATTTTTCTGCAGATTTTGAGTTCTCTGCGTAAATCATGAAAACATGTAGAAAGTTTGGGTGAGCCTTCTAACAGCATGCAGCAGAAAGAGATCAAGCCAGTGGCAGAAAGATTATGCTACAGGCTGCATAGCTCATGATTCTCCTGATATCTTATAGTTGGCAAAATGCTAGCTTTGGAGTGAAAGTGTGTATATGAGAGAGGAGAGAGAGACAGACACACAGAGAGAGATTTGCAGCCAGTTTCAATATTTCTAGATATATTCAAGATTAAATTGCATAATGTGTAATATTTTTAGGGTATTTGCTGTGATGACGTTTTATGTTTCATAATAATAAATAGAGGCATTGGGAGTCCTGAGACATAATCAGGTGTGGTCTGAAACCCAGGGTGGGTACAGCCTTCTACCTTTCCTAAATGGGGGCTCAGACTGGTAAAAGTTTTCTGGATGTACTATGATTGCATGCTTGCACCTGATCTTCACAGCAGGGTCAACAACGGGCACCAATACAGTGGTACCTCGGGTTAAGAACTTAATTCGTTCTGGAGGTCTGTTCTTAACCTGAAACTGTTCTTAACCTGAAGCACCACTTTAGCTAATTGTGCCTTCTGCTGCCACCACGCAGCCGGAGCACGATTTCTGTTCTCATCCTGAAGCAAAGTTCTTAACCCGAGGTAATATTTCTGGGTTAGCGGAGTCTGTAACCTGAAGCGTATGTAACCTGAGGTACCACTGTATTAAGAGACATGATGGCTGTGTTTCTTCTTTGGCTTATTAAGCATGGTTTGTTTAGGCAAAGGAAACCATATTCCCTCATTGGCTGCAGCACTAAACCAGGGATAGCACTTGGTGGATCCTGCTCATACTAGGAGAGGAAAGGAGCAGAAGCAATCTCCACATTCACGGTAAACCATTAACTGTGGTTTATCAGCTCTGCAAACTGGATGGGCTCTCTGAATCTGGAAGTTCTGTGTAATCATGATGGCTTTTATATACAGATCAGTGATAAAGCTAAGCACTATCAGGTATGGTTTCAAACTGAATGGAGGGCTGTGTGTTGAGATTCTTACATTTCTGGGTCTCTTCCAACTCTACAATTGTATTGTATTGTATGAAGACGTACATTCTTTTTCTCCTGTATTGAATCTCCTACCAATAGGGTGGCACTGAGTTCCAGAGTTAGGAGAGACTGAGAAAAATCTTGCATCTACTTTCTCTACTTGCATGATTTTATAACTCTCTATGAGGAGTTGCCTTTCCCCCCTAAAGTAAGTAGCCTGAAATGGTGCACCCTTTTCCCACGAGGAAGCCCTGTTCTTATCCTTTCGTCTTTTGGCTCTCCACCTGGGAGTTTGATGTGTTCTTGAAGATGCTTGTGTCTCAATTTTTGTGTGTGCTGTCCACATGATGCCCTCCTCACACAGCCCTCCTCACACAATTGGCAGCCAGCACTTCCCCCCATTAAATCTGGATTTTCCTGATCCAGGAAGCATGTGATTGAAGGATTCAGCTGAGCTAGCTCAGTCCGTAGAGCATGAGAGTCATGAGTTCAAGTCCATGTCAGGCAAACGATTCCTGCATTTCAGAGTGTTAGATTAGATGACCCCCGTGATCCCTTCCAACTCTACAATTGTACGATTTTATGATTCTGTGATAAGCAAATCCAGTAAAAAATTGAATGCTTACCTGTTGGTGTCCTTAAATCGGTGAGAGTTTTTATGTAGGTGGTGATATTTTTCTGAGTGTCATGTGTCACCCTGCCTGCTACTTTGATTTTGTTTCTATCAGCACACAGGAAAGGATGTAGTGGTCATGATAATATTTTAAAAAAACACAACTGTTTTTATTTTTATTTTTGCTGAACTGCCCTAGTGCATCGCAGCTTCATTACAAGTTTGTCGTTGCAGGTATAGGCAATAAGAAAGGGAAAGGGATAAAACAAGGCCTTCTCTCTCTCTCTCTCTCTCTCTCTCTCTCTCTCTCTCTCTCTCTCTCCCTCTCTTTCTCTCACCAGCCTTTGTGGCGAGTGATGCCCTTGCTTGGCCACATTAATTGTACCCTGAAGCCTTTTCCTTCAGCTGAGGATGGATGGTACCCAAATTCCTTGCCCGCCTGGATGTTCTTTGACCTTGCATGCCATTCTTCAGTGGGCTGCTGCTGGGGCTGGCCATCTCTGCCTCTCACTTTCTCACTCTCACACATTTAATCTGCTCTTTTGCTCAACCCTGGCAGGTTGAAAACTTGTATTCCAATGATGATGATGATGATGTTTAAAGAGAAAAATGCTGTTTTGCCTTTGGTTAGAACATTGGCTTTGGTGGCAGTTTGTTGCTGCATGTTTCCACATTATTATTCTTTTAAGGTGTGTGCGCACACAGAGATACACAAATACCTGTGTGCTTGTCTAGGGCAGACTTCAGATGTCTGGAGCTTGTGGAGTGTGGAAAGGGGACAACAGCACATAGTGCGAATACATCGCATTAAGCACTGCCCAGTAGTGTGGCTCTGTTTAAATCACTTGTGAGGAAGATGGCACACAAACAGACATTATAATGGCCTAGCGTGGGCACAGCCTTCATATTGCTGGCATTTCATAGTGCAAGAGCAGCAAGAGCAATAAATGAGACTGTGCAGGAGGGCTTCTCTCTATCTTCAAGCTGGCAAATAAATGAAGGAGGTATAACCAAAGGGACATTAACAACAACAACAACAAAAATCTCCTGATTTACATAATATATTTAAATTGGAAAATTGCAAAATGGCTCCGAGTATGAAATAAGCATTTTGCTTCCATTCGTAACTTCTTCTTCTTCCAATGACATTAATTTTAAAAGTTTCCTCTTCTCATCCACAAATATCCTTTATCGCTAATTCCTTTTTAAAACATTTGTGCGCCTAATTTTTCTATATTTGCTGGAAAACAGGTGCTAAACAGTAACAAAGACTCATGTGCGTAATTTGCACCAAAATAGCATTTAAAAAACAAATGCCTTAATTTCTAACACCAACATAAACTAAGTTTCCATTGGATGGACAATGGAACAATCACTAAAGTGATAGTGAGTTTTCTGTCTCTGAATAAAGAAATGTTTACTCAGGCTAAATGGCAGGAAAATGTCAAGATGCATCATTTATTTTACACAAACAATAAAAATTTAGGTGACAGACTCTATCTTCAATTAGTTGAGATAATAACAGCAATGCTTTCCTCATAAATAACTATGTAATGGCTATGATACGTGGCATTCAGTCATTAAAAACATCTACATTCTCGGAACAACATGGTCCTCAGTTCTTTCAAAATCTCTTCTTTATTGTGACTTTTGCATTTTGATTGAGATGAGACAGATGCTAGCAAAAAAACCAAACCCTTTTCCTCCAGGCAGGGGGAAGATTTCTACTCTTTCTACTCAATTGCACAGCAAATTATTAGCAGTATCCACCCACTGGCAAACAGTTTCTGAACATTTTTCTACCAACTGAACTAAACAAATAAGTAGCTGATATTTTGCTCACTTCCACAACCTTAAATGAGGACTGTTATTTCATGAACAAAGGACGTAGCTCTGGGACCGATAATATTAATCCCCGGTTCAGAGGTGGGGAACCTGGGACCTTCCAGAAGTTGTACTCCAAGTCCCAGCAGCCCCAACCAGCAAAGCAATGGCAAGGGATGATGGGAATTGCAGTGCAACAACAGCTTGCGGAACCCAGGTTCCCCACCTCTGCTCTAGATCTATGTAGATGGTGAAGAACAGAGACATCAAATGCAAACCTAATGTTGCAGTATGTTGATGTTATAACATACTTATTTTAGTGTATGCCGTTTTGAAATTTTTAATTTTAAGATATATAAATAAGAGTGTAAATTAATAAATAAATGTGTGTGCAGTCAGACAAAGGTGGAAGTGGTCAGGAGCAGCTGACTGAGAAGTCAGTCTAGAGTCAGAAGCTTCATAGTACCAAGGGCAAAACTATTGACCCACTGAATCACTTGACTTCCGCTGAGCTACAATATTGCCCTTTAAGCATCTTCAGTGGTGGTACTGAAGTACAGCTGAAAACAGGACAGCAGCTCTTCTAGTAAGCAACCATGAGCATTGTCAAGCATGCTCCTTATCATCTAAGCCTGGGATGGGGAACATGTGGCCTTCAAGATGTTGGACTCTCAATAGCCTTGGCCAACTTGGCCAATACTCAGGGATTATGGGAGTGGTAGTCCAACAATATCTGGAGGGCTACAAGTTCCCCACCCATGATCTTAGACAGGTTGTGAAGCTGACAAAAACAGGGGCTTGTGTGTTTATTTCCTTCATGTCAGTTTAGTGCTGCTAAACACTGTTGTGGTCTTGAGGCACATCATTCTCCATTGTTAGAGCCTGCCCTACCATGGGTAGAGGAAGTTGGATGTCATGAGAAAGGGCAGCAAATTGTTGGGAGGGCAGGGAGGGAAAGAGGGATTGGTGGAAATCTTTTGTCCACATATTCAGGCATCATTCGCCGGAACTGATCCTGCAAAATAGGACAGGGTGGTGCACTGGTGCCCATGTTTCCTGTGTGCTTGGATACATGTGTTGGTGTCCCCTTCAGATTTGATGTGTTTGATGCAGCAAGCAGCTAGTTACCTGCAGATCTACGCAAGTGGGATTTGGCCCGTAGCTTGGTCCTGAGTAACATTTCAGACAAGAAGCAGGCGAGGAAAGCTGAAACTAAGTGAAACGTTGATGTTCAAGACAGAGTTGACCCAAGTGGCAAGGAATGTGTGGCACACAAATCTCTGAAAGACGAGCACAACAAGGATGCTCTCTGGGATAAAAGCATCCCTCTTCACAGGTATGCCAGAGGCCCTCAGATTCTCTTGGCTGGTTGACACTCAACTCTCCCCTAAGTCAACCTTCATCTTAATCGATTAGGCAGCTGGTTTACAAGGTTCAACTAATGGAAAGGGAACAATTATATATATATATGCACATGCGTACAAAACAGGGATCCAAGCACCAGATTACCCGGGCTTTGACCGTTGCCAGAGGAACCTTGCAAGGCACCTGCCCTATGTTCCTGGATGGTTGTTAGAACAAACAGTGTAGTTAATAAGTGTTGATGGCTGCAAACTGAGACCACCAAAAAGTTGGTTTGAAAACTGCTGCCTTAGGGCGCCTCTCAGCGGTGCAGTAATGGATGCCGTAAAAACAGTATTGTCATTAATAAGCATTTGCAGGGAACGGGAGGGCAGTGTCACAGCAGGCTAAAACACTTATTGTTAGTTGTCGGGTGACAAGTTGTTCATTTTCATTTGGAAGCCACTGGCTTGCGTCTGCGTGTGACAGTTAGTAATTTGGATATGTGGAGGAAGAAAGGGGTATTTGATTTGGAAACAGCAACAAAAATGTGAGATTTATTTCCATATCGTGCCTATGGGCTGGGCTGGTTCTGTTATCTCCATTAAGCAAATTTCAGTTAATGTAGTTTGCCTATATCTCCTCTGCCCAGATTTTCAGCTCCATCCTTCAGTGAGGGTGCATTGGGTCCGTAAGGTTTACTCACCTCCCCAAATCTGGTGCCTCGTTGTATTTGGAATTGATGCCAGAAAGAGCATGGAATGCCCTAGGTCCAAATCTGGTTCTCCTTGAGTTCAGAGTATGAGCTCATCTTTATGATGGAACCCTCCCTATGGACTCCCTGATGAGAAAGGATCATCTAGCCACCTTACTAGATGCTTTGAAGGAGTAAAAAAATGTTTCCTTATGTGGGATTTGATCTGAATAGTGACACCGTTCATTTCTTAGATGCCATGGTCTGCCTGATCTTAACATTGTGAGGTTTTTTGTTTGTTTGTTTTTAAAAATTCATTTTAAATGGTTTTAATATTCCAAATATTTAAACATTTTGCTGTTCAGTCAGCCTGAGAGCTACTTTTGTCTAGCTGGTGGCATATGATTTTTAGACTAAATAAATGGCTAAATAAAACTTCCCAGTTCTAATGGCATTTTTGCTCCATTTATTTAAATGGAGCTGAGTTCTAAGTTAGTGCGCTTGCATTTGCAACTTTAACCTATGCCCTTCACAAGCATGATATTCATAGCATGCCATTAAATAGATACTCTTTAAGTGGATACTCTCCCCCCCCGCCCCCGTTCTCATATTCCTTGAATATGGCTATGAGCAGTGCAAATTAGTGCTCATTAGGACACGGGTGGCGCTGTGGTCTAAACCACAGAGCCTAGGGCTTGCTGATCAGAAGGTCGGCAGTTCAAATCCCCATGACGGGGTGAGCTCCCATTTTTTGGTCCCAGCTCTGCAAACCTAGCAGTTTGAAAGCATGCCAAAAAGTGCAAGTAGATAAATAGGTACCACTCTGGCAGAAATGTAAATGGCTTTTCTGTGTGCTGCTCTAGTTTCGCCAGAAGCGGCTTAGTCATGCTGGCCACATGACCCGGACGCCGTCTGCAGACAAAAACGCCAGCTCCCTCGGCCAGTAAAGCAAGATGAGCGCCACAACCCCAGAGTCGTCCACAACTGGACTTAACTGTCAGGGGTCCCTTTACCTTTTTAGGACCAGTAGGGCGGGAGGCAGGGAGGCAAACAGCAGGTGGCACCAGACTGCCAGAGCAAATAACTAGCAGAGCTGGAGGCAATGTGAGGCAGAGCCAACTAGCTCTGCTTTTGCCCCCATATCCCTCCCTGTCAAGCTCTAAAAACGCAGCACTGAAACTAAGGTGGAGAAGACTGGCAGCCAGCCCTTCTCCCTACACTGGCTGCAAGGAAGGAGGTAGGCAGCTGGGAGATGACTGAAGGCAGAGTGAGCTGGTGAGGCTGCAGTGCCTTTCTTGCCTCCCCTGGCTCTGAGTGCACGAGAATTAGAAGGCAAATAAAGATCGATTCATGTGAAGAGAGATTAAAGAAAGAGGCATTTACTGAACCAGAAAGCAGTCTATGTCTTTAAAAAATAATAATATTAAAATGTCGTGATCTCCTGAGAAAAGACTATACCTTGGGAAGCAAAGTTGGCGTCCTCTTATCTGGAGCAGTCTCTGGTGGAAGCTCATTATTGCACTGTTGAGAATCTGAGCGGAAGAAACGTACAAGGACTACTGAGAACAGTGCAATGCAGTTATTATTAATTTGCTGCTAAGTAACAGCTCATGGGCTGTTAATGCAAAGGGGCTTGCCATATGGACGGCATTAAATGATGCACCTGGAGGACATGGGAGGTTCCATTGCATCCAGCGCTTGGTAGCTTTTAATTGGACTTCTGCACTTAGTTTCACTTTCTATATGAAAACTCTGAATGGTCTAGATCAGGGATGGGAAAGCTGTGGCCCTCCAGCTCTTGTTGGACTACAAGTCTCACTATCCACTGTTAGCCATGCCGGCTGGGTCTGATGGAAGCTAGAGTCCTACAACACCTGGAGGACACTCGGTTGGCTATCCCTGCCGTAAAAGCATGGAACTGGCAGGGGAGCATCATCTTTGGATCTCAAAGCTTGAGTACTGCAGTGGTAAAGGCATTGCTTAAGGCAGGGGTAGTCAACATGGTGCCATCCAGATGTTTTGGACCACAGTTCCCATCAGCCCAATTCAGCAATAGCCAATACTGAGAGCTGACTAAGACACCTCGAGGGTACCACGTTGGCAACCCCTAAGTTGAGGAAAGCTATGTATAATTATTTAAAGCAGGGAGGACAACCTCTTGGTCTTGCAGATCTTACTGGACTCCAGCTCTCCAACAGTTTGACTTCACCTCCGGAGGCTTTTATTGCCTCCTGAGACAGATGGATGCCAACCACAAACCCTCTCTCATAACCTCTGACTGTTGGCCATGCAGAGGATATGGGGCAAAGCTGAAGGAATTGGAAATAGTACAGAAAAAAGGAGCGATGGTGGAAATCCAATGTGATGTAGTGGTTAGTGTGTCAGACTGTGACCTGGAAAACCACGGTTCAAATCCCCACTCGGTCCTGAAGCTTACTGAGTGACCTTGAGCCAATCACTGCCTCTCAGCCTAGCCTTCCTCATTGGGTTTTTTTTGGGGGGGGGTGTTAAATGAGGGAGGGGGTTAGAAACACACACCCCACCTTGAGCTCAATGGAGGAAAGTTGGGATATAAAGGCACTAATTAATTCTAAACTGACTAGTGAAACCTTAATTGATTAACTATATAAGCCAGAGATCAATTAAATAGTACAATATTTCTGAAGGGGGGGGGAAGGTTTTTGATGATGCCCATTTCTTACACTAGACATCCTCTTTGATGAAGGATTCCATCCTGCGTGTGAGGGAAGGAGGAGATGTTTCTTCTAGGCTGGTGCTTGCGGTCTCCAGCTTCTGTAAGTACTTTCAGAACCAGCATGGTGGTGTGATTACAGTGTTGGAGTAGGATTCGAGGGACCCAGGTTCAAGTTTACTGAGTGACCTTGGGTTGGTCACTATCTCTCAGCCTAACCTACCTCACAGGATTCTTGTAAGGATTTGAAAAATGAGGTGTGTGGGGAACAATATACACTCAGCTCAGTGGAGAAACTTTGGGATATACAAATGTAATAAAATAAGTAAAAGTAAATATAAGTAAATAAGTAAAAATAAAACCTCAGAGAATATTTTGCATGATGAGTGGGGGGACATTTTCTGCCAGTTCAAATGGTTTTTAATCAATTATCTTGCTTATTAATCTGTGAAATGCTGCAACCCTAATTATAAATCCCTGAGTCTCTGGTTGCCTCCTATGTGCATTTTCAGAGAAGTCAAAAGAGCAACAGCAGTTTATCTCAGTCTGGCCCCTTTTGAATGTTAATTTTAACAAAGAAGCTGCAGTAAAGGAAAGTGGCAATAAAAACAGCAGCATTCAAAACAAAAAAATTTTTTTCCTTCCAGTAGCACCTTAAAGACCAACTAAGTTAGTTCTTGGTATGAGCTTTCGTGTGCATGCACACTTCTTCAGTATCTGAAGAAGTGTGCATGCACACGAAAGCTCATACCAAGAACTAACTTAGTTGGTCTTTAAGGTGCTACTGGAAGGAAAAAAATTTTTTTGTTTTGACTATGGCAGACCAACACGGCTACCTATCTGTAACAGCAGCATTCAAAGTTCGTAAAGTATGTAAATACAGCCAGTTCTTTCTCATGCTGTTCTTTGACAATATGCAATGCTCCCAAGAGTTTGATATTATTATTATTTCTGCAAAAGGAAATCTTATACAAGGCTGGATACCCAATTTTAAAACTTTTAAATGACTTTTAAATGATAACCCTTAGAACACATCATAAGTACTTCTTTTTTTTAAAGTGTGTATTTGCAGGCAGATTTGTAAGCATTTTAGTCTCCTCTGAGAACTGGGATGGATTGGACTTTAATAGGTCCATCCATCCATACCCATGAGTGCGCACCTTGGTTAATAACCTATGCACTGTTCAGGCAGTGACCAAGTGTCTATAATAGCTCTCTTTGATGGCTCATAACTGTGAAATTCCCTTCCTCTGAAGAATCTCCAAAATCTGATTCCTCTCCCCCTCCAGAAGTGATGCAAATATTTATTATTATTATTATTATTATTATTATTTGAGCTAGTGAGGGTTAAACAGATATGAGGAATTTACATTTGTTAGGCTTTAATTTGATTGATTTTGATTGTTAGTTATACAGTATTCATTGAATTAATTATCTGTCCATTTGCTTTTCTGTATCCTGGTCTAGGAAGAATGGGCAGGCTAAAAATCCAAACTGAAATAAATGCATTCACAAACTAAATAGGTCAGGAGGCATCATCAGAATCAGACACTCTGAAGTCCACTGAGTTCAATAAGTTTTTAAGGATGCTTGATTTTTTTGCTGGATTGTAGCCAGTGGCCACTGATCTGAAAGTATAATCTGAAAGTGGACAAAACTTCAGAGTTGTGTACATTTCCAGATTTTACATAAGTTACATTTGACTGATATTTAAAACAAACAAACAGAGCAGAACTCTTCTAATATTCTTTGAAATTCTGGATGTTAACACATTATGGCTTGCATCCAAAGTTACTCCTCCATCCGTGTTGAAAGGGGTGAGGGTTGATTTCCATCAGGATCTTCTGCCATGGTCCATCCACCTCCAGGGAGGTATGCAGAGGGGGGAAAGCAGAGGGAAAGCCGTGTTCTGTGACCATAAACTCTTGTTCTACTTATCTAAGGAAAGTTAGGATCCAAGTTCATGGGTAGGAGATTAATGTTTTATTAAATGAATATGTGCTTTGTTTTGTTTTTACCGCTTGAAAGTCTGTTTCAAGGTGTTTTCCTCTGAAAAATCTGAGAACAGAACACACACACACAAATCTACTTGCTGGGACACGGGTGGTGGTGTGGTCTAAACCACTGAGCCTCTTGGGGTTGCCGATCAGAAGGTTGGAAGTTCGAATTCCCATGACAGGTGAGCTCCTGTTAGTCTGTCCCAGCTCCTGCCAACCTAGTGCGAAAGCATGCCAGTGCAAGTAGATAAATAGGTACCACTGTGCTGGGAAGGTAAACAGTGTCATGCTGGCCATATGACCCTGAAAGCTGTCTGTGGGAAAACGCCAGCTCCCTCGGCCTGAAACCGAGATGAGCGCCGCAACCCAATAGTCGCCTTTGACTGGACTTAACTGTCCAGGGGTCCTTTACCTTTATCTTTTTTACCTGCTGGTGTTTCCAAGAGAAGTCCATGAACTTCTGGGTGGGGCACTTGCATTTAAAACCTCAAGAAATGCAGATAGTGTGTTTGCTGAAAAAGTCCTTTCGGCTAGCCATCAGTGCGATTGACCACAAAAGAAACATGGAGACACCTACATAAACAATATGATTTCAAGTCAATGCACATTTAAACCAATCCATGTAGTGAACATTTCTTTTCCACACTGTTCTGCTATCTATTTCCTTACACAGAATCCATAGCCTGGAGCCCTGGCACCAGCTGTCAAGGAGAACTCCCTCTGAGGCTGCCTCTAAGCACACATGCCAAAATAAGTTCCACAGGAAATGAATAGGATTTATTCTCACGAAATGTGTTTATGATAAAGATGAAAGAGCTGTGTCCTGCAAACATCATCCAGTGATTTATTTTTAGCAAAGGTTCAGATGTCAGGCTAAGAAAACCTTCCACGTGGGTGTTCTATTGCTCACATTTTTGCCCCATTTTTCCTCCAAGCAGCTAGGGCTGGTTTCCCCCTCTCCTTTATCTTCACAACAACCCTGTGAGGTGGGTTAGGCTGAAATATAATGAATGGGCAAATATCACTCAGGTCTAATTAGCTCTTAGCCACTGCCCTGACTGTCCTATATAGCTGCTGAACTGTTGGTACTTCTAGTCTGACCTCATAAGGCTGTTGAAAGACACTTGGACACAAGCTACTTTTGCTTTCAGATAAAAAGTGTCCTGGTTCGCACGTGGCATTACACCATGGTTTATTAAACCATGTCTTAGTGTTTGAACCCAGCCCAGTAGCTTAACTATGTTTTATTAACTGTTGTTAAAGGTAACTTCTTAACCAATATTTGCAGCTGGTTTATAAAACCATAGTTAAAATTTAACCTCAGCTTACTGTTATGAGAAAATCCAGACCTCCTCTTTAACCATGGTTAAGGAGTTATCACCACCCAAAAGCTAGAGAGCCACAAGTGAAGGGCAGCAAAAAAATTCAAATCACTCTCAAAGGTCAGCTGCTGTGGGGGGTAAGAAGTCAATAAGTGATTGTCTGCCAGATGCTTCAGCTTTAACTATGGATTATTGACTATGCTTCATATTAACTATGGTTAACACTAACCATGGTTAGCATACGTGTGAATCAGGTTAATGCCCTAGATTAATTTGAGCCTAAAAACATTTTCCCCAAACTAGCTAGGAGCCATTTGTGTACAGAAGTGGGCTTCTGTATCACAAATTTACCTGGATAGATAGTGAATTGCATGCACAAACTTCGGCTCTGCTTAAATGTTGACAAATTTCCATTGGGAATAAAATAAAAATGCAAATTGCTGAAGAAATTAGAGAACTGACTTTAAGATTGAAAAATGAGAAACTTAGAGAAACTTAAGAGAACTGAAATGGTCATCAATAGCTGTAGCTGCATTGCTGGGTCAAGTCCATAAAGAAGGAGGGCACAGGGTGAGAGGACTGGGAATAAATCTCTTCCTTACTCTCGGGCAGCCATACTTTACAATGGTCAATGCTCAGCTGGGCTACCAGAAGCCAAATAGAATAGTTTTGGTGGCCAGGTGGAACAGTCAGTTGGTTGCCACTTGATCATGTCAGGATTTCTGGATTAAACACTAGAAGTTATAAGAACAGGCTCTATACAAGTAGCTGATATATTACATTGCATTTGCAGCAGTGAAGCCTTGCTAAGAGCATGGTATTTGCTGGGAAGAGACAGTGAGATAAAGGTGGACTGTAAGAGAGAAAGAGAAGCAGTGGATATAGCACAGTACATTTTATGTGATATTGTGAGGATGGTTTTAGGAAGAAGGAGAAAGAGTGCTGCCAGGTTGGGGAAATTGGAGGAAGGGTGTAGTGTAGGAGGCAGGGGGAAAATAGGGAGAATCCTACTGGAATTCCAGGAGAATGTGAGATCTGGGATAAAAGGATGGAATATCAGTTTTAGGAAGGAAGGAGGAAAAATGGGATTGAGAATTAGAAGGGGATAATGGAATCCTAGGGAGGAGTGAGAGCAAGAATGAGGTTGGGGTTAGGATCTTGTGAAAAATGAGTTGTCAGGAGAAGGGTGAAGTAGGGTGCGGGTTATGATATTTGAAGAATTAACAGTAGGAGGGAGCAGGGGAAAATGAGTTTGTGAGTTGGGACCTTGGAGGGAAGTGAGATCTGAAGGAGGAAATAATGGGGTTGCAGTGGGTGAGAGAAGTGGCAAGGGGCAAAGTGGAGGAATTATTCCACAATTTCTTGATTTATATGGGGGGGCACCTTGGGTTCATAGGTTTCTACAGGCTTCTAGTAATTTTATTAGGTATCAGTGGGTATCCATTAAGCTTTTTAAATGGAATATAATGAATTTGATTCATCAGTCCATATAATTCCAAAGTTGCCTATATTTCTAATTACCTCCTCCCTTATCAAATATCATGGAAATGAAATATTTGGGTAGCATTGGGCATGCATGAGCTTAAATTTATTTAACAGTACATGCATGTCCTCCTTTTTCTGTAAGGTAAAACTAGTGCAAGATATTCATCTTTACGTATTACAGCCATCCTGTCCTCCCTCCCTCCCTCCTCTTAAACAAAAAACCTTTAGGTACCACATAAGCACCAGTAAAGTGCCACAATGAAGCATTTAAGACCTTTATACGGAAACAACACGCTCATTCGACACCACGAACGTGGCTACATGTTAGCCTATTCATTGGTGCAAAGTGTCACCTCTATCCTTGTCTCCAAAAGAAAAAGCCAAATAGAAACTTTGTGGCTGCACACACTTTTGAATGCTTTAATATGAGAGCAACCCTCTCATTACGCGGGACGATTTCACCTCCGAAGGGGAAGCTCAGCAGCTGCTAGAAACCCTTCGAAAGAGACTATTATTATTATTATTATTATTATTATTATTATTATTATTAATCATCATCGACGGCGATGATTATTGCTGCTCCTGGCACCGAGACAGCGCCGGGAATGCAGGATTATTTCCGTGAGATTAAGTCTGGAGTCTGAGGGCGGCTCTTTTTTTGCGTTTGGCGGAAGGCGCTGGGAGGAATAAAGCCGCCTGGGTCTTTAACTTCTAGGATTCAGGGTTGTTAAGAGCTCTTTCCGCGCGAGTGGGAGACCTCCCAGTGCAGCGCCTCCCCTCTCTCGCCTCCTCTCGAGAAGCCTCTCCAGAGCCAACGGCTTCTCCTCGCCGGCGGCCGCCTGCAAATGGTTAAGAGGGCGCCTGGGCGAAGGGTTGGGCCTGGGGGAGCGAGGCGAGGGGTGCTGGTGTGGAGAGCACCCTTCTCCAACGAGCAAGGACCTTCCCACTTAAGGCTGCGGCTGGGGGAGGAACTCTCTCGCCTTCGCCTTCCCTGCCGTCGACTGGAGCACACCCTCCAACGCCACCCCTCTCTCTCTCGCACACACACCAGCCACCCCCCGCGCGCTCTCCCTTCTCCCTCCCTCTCTCCATCTCCCCCCCCCCCGCTCCTCCCTCTCTCTCCCCCGGCCTCCCTTGCGCTCTCGGCACGCACGCACGCACAGAGGCAAGTTAATGGGGAATAAAGAGGCTGGAGTCCGCGGCAAGTGCCTGCTCCTTACAAATGAGCCTCCAGGCAGCTTTTCCCACCCACCTACCCACCGCCCCCCTTGCTCCTCCACAGCCGCCGCCGCCGCCCGCCCCTCCGTCGAGGAAGGAGGGGCGGCCAAACGTGGCCTCTCGCTGCGTTGAGCGCGCAGGAGGAGGAGGAGGAGGAGGGGGTGGGGTGGGGGAGGGGATTGGAGAGGGAAAGCGGAGCAGTGGCCCGTGCGCGCCTCTTGTTCCCGGTGTAATTTGCAGCCAATCATCAGTAGGTGTCCACATCCCTGCATCCTCCTCACCTCCCTGGCGCGACTCAGCCTCTCCCCCCCCCCCGTCTCTCTTCTCTTCTCTTCCCTCCCCTCCCCCAGCAACCACACACACGCAGGCACACACACAAACAGAGAGGGGGAGAGCGAGGGGGAGAAAGAGAGAGAGACTCCCCCGGCTGCGTCCCTCCCTCCCTCGCACACAGCGACTGGAGAGACGGACGGAGCGCAACGCGCAGGAAGAGGAGACCACCGAGCAGCACAGCTAAGCGCTCTCACACATTCACGCGCGCACGCACATACACACACACAGCGCACACACACAAGCGCGCGCGCACGCACACACACACATTCAGTGCCTGCTCTTTCCTCTCTCTCCCCCTCCCTTCCCCCCTCCTCCTTTCTCTGCAACAAGGAGAGAGAGAGAGGAGGAGAAAAAAAAAGAAAGCCACTTACAGGTATTTGCTTAGTGGATCGGCGTCTTTATTCCTTTCCCACCGACCCCCCTCCCTCATCACCGCCCTTTTACAGTTTGTTTACAAGTATCAAAGTTGTAATTGAGGAGCTGCCAAAGACACATCGGGATATTCTTCCTTTTTTTTCTTTTTTCTTCTTTTTTTCCACCCCCTTCTTCTTTGTGTTAGGGAGTGATGTGCAACTAATTAAAGACAGACAGGCGGGTTAAGCGTCTGCAAAATCCAAGTGTCCCCCCCAAAAATACAGAGACTGGTAAGTGATTGTTTTTGGATCTCTCTCCTTCCTCCCCTCCTTTTCTTTCTCTTTTCTTTCTTTTTTCTCCCTTCCCCCTTCCTGTTATCTCTCCTCTCCTCTCTCTCCCCGCCCCCTTCTTGTGGTCCGCTGGGGTTGTTAAAGTAGATGAATGCTAGGCTTGGGCAATAAAAGGCGCTGCTGTATTAATTTATTAATTAATCTGCACCAGCCCCTCCTCCTGAATGTTAAATATGACCTTTGATCTCTCTGTCTCTAGCAAGAGCAGATATGCAATATTGAACATGTACAGTCACATTGGCTTAAGCAACGAGTAGATCGCAGTCTCTTTAGCTGCTTTTAATTATCCGGGTTGGTTTTTTTTATAAAATAAAATAATCGCACGATAGTTTTAATTTAAAAAAGAAAAATCAATAGCTGCGTCTTAGACACCTCTTTCGCGCTCCAGAGATGCATCGATTAAACAATAATGACCTGGTTGGTGGGCACCATAATTTTCTCGTTTCTGGTAGCAGTAAACCTTGAAAGGGGATTTGGTGGTGGCGGTAAGAGAGAAGAGGCTGAAATTGCAGCAGGGGTTTCCTGGAGGGGGGAAAAACATTTAAAATGCAACGAAAATGGGGCATAGACGTGTGTTCTGTTGAGAGCCTATGTGATATTATTATTACTCAAACATTATCACTATCTTTTCCAATGTGAGTGCATTGCCTATGCAGAACCAGGAAAACTACTTGTATTAAGTAGTTGCTGTTAATGGAAATGAAGTTATACTTTCTTTTCCTTTTTAAAAAGTAGCCTTATTTCATACACTGAATTTTTCTGTGATTAGGTTGTTTTTGTGCGTGTTTTCAGAATAGGGAGAAGACCTCCTTGTTGCAACCAAATCCTTACAAGGAACAGTGGTTTCAGTTTTTCCCCCTGATGTAAAAATGCAGAGGTGGCTCTAGTGTGATTAGGGTCTTTCCCTGATTAAAAGATGCATGTTGGTCCCTATCTGCCAGACAAGGCTGATGTGACTTTTCTTTCTTTCTAGATTTGCTCTCATAATCTGGATTAGTTTACCTAAAACCCTGCTTTTCAGTCTATCCCAGCAGTTAAATGACGAAGTCCCCCCCAAGCTAGTAGGATGGGCTAGAAATGGTTCATTAGTCTAATTATGACTGTAATTAGTATAATTGATAACTATTTTTCAACTGTAGGAATCAGGCATAAAACTGAACTGGGGTCCTTTCTTAGTGTCTCTGGGGGACCTAATATTCTGTTTACAAGTGAAAAAAACAGGGGAATGTTGCAAGTAAAAACATTTTTTGGTGGGAGGTGGAACCACATTCTGGATGACAAAGATATATATTGTGTCCAGTTTGGTTTTTGGTTTGTTTTACTTCCTAAAGGTTGGAAGAGTGTACTTCTCCCCGTGTTACAAACTAATACGCCCTCTCTGATATTGGCTGGCCTATGTGAAATAAAAACAAAACCCCAGAGTAGGTAACTCAGAGCAAGGGGTATACCTTGCAAATCTTTTTTTAATAAGACTGATAAAGTGCATTGGGAAGGTGGTGCGTGCCTCCTTGATATCTAGATTTTTTTTACATAGCGTCCCTGGCTTGAAGGTTGTGTAGCATGTTAAGTGACTGCGTGGAAATCCAGTCCCCTTGCAGCTGCAGGATCTCATACCCAAACCTGTGAAATTGCCTTGCATATGTGTGTATAAATATATATCCCCCACCTCAACTCAGTCCCTTTATTATTTACTTAATTTGGGGGGCTGGGCAAGGACCTTGGCTCCCCCTCTACCAAAGAGACCTGATCTAGGGACCCTGCAAAAGAGCCAGCTGTGATTCAAACTGATGACCCCCACCGCCCCCCAGATTCAGAAAGCGGTCGCTGCTAATCCTTTAAAGAACCAACTAGGTGAAAACAAAACAAAATCTCGATATTCCGACGGAGGAAGGTCGACTCTTGGCGGCATTGTGCTTCCTCCTACTTTTTAACGCCTGAACAGACTTTCTTCTTCTCCTCCCCGCGCTCCTTTTGCTCATCCCCCCCCCCGCCTGGTTTTCTCCTCCCGAGCCCGCTGCTCTCCAGCCCCGTCTTGCCCTGGCAACCCGGCTCGTTCACACATTTCCTAAAGCTCCGATGCCCTCTGGTGAGAGGATTGGGAGCCCTTTCCCACCCCTCATTTGCATGTGTTTAGCACTCCGGTTGCCCCTTCTCCCCTGGCATTTGTCAGCCCGCCCTCCCCTCCCTCCCTCTCCCTAGCTATTAAAGCATTTACCGCGGGGTGGGATTGGAGGGGGCGGCGGAGGGGGGTGGTGGAGGAGGAGGAGGAGGAGGTGGTGAAGGGAAGGTGGCCGGAGAGCGGAGGAGGCACCGTCGGCTGCTGGGCTGGGATCATGTCTTTATTGATTGTTATGCAAACGAGCTGGGGTGACTGACGGGCCCCGTCTCTCCCCGCAGCGTGTGTTGTGTGGTGTCTTTTGAACACAACAAAACAAAAAACCCTCGCACGCACAGACAGTCCTCTCTCTCGCGCGCGGATCCTCTTTCCCTCCTTCTGCGTAGACTTTTTCCCCGAAATGACTTTCTTTCTTTCAGTTGCGACGGTTCCCGGGGAGGACGACGACGACGACGACGATGCAAAGGAAGAGGCTGCCTGAGAAGACTTCGCCGTGTGCCGAGATGCCCCCCCAAGAGGATTAGAGGGCAGCGCTTCCCCCCCTTCCCTCCCCCTGACCCCCCGGGCTACCCAGCACCCGGCCCGGCCCCCCCGACGGCTCCCGTGGCCCTCCTCCCCGCCCTGCCCTTCCCTCCCCTGGCCCTCCCCGGCCCCCCCTTCCTCTCCTCGCCCCCTCCCCCCTCCTCCTCCTCCTCGTCCTCCTCCTTCCCGCCCACCCTGTTGCCCCAGGCCCACCCGCACCCCCACCCTCACCCCCACCACCCCCACCCCCTGGGCACCATGAACACCAACGTGTGCGTGGAGACGGGGCCCACCGCCGAGGCGCCGGGCCTGCCCAAGGAGAACCACCTGCCCGACGGCGCCCTCAACAGCCTTGTGGATTACAACTCGGAGATGGAGAGGTACCGCTCCTTCGCCACCTTCTACAAGACCAACGGCGGCGCCTTCCCGCAGGCGGCCAAGATCGCGCGCATCACCACCCCCATCTTCCCCAGCGCCGCCGCCGCCGCCGCCGCGCGCATCGGCATGTCGCCCTGGAACTGCGACACGGCCACGGCCGCCGCCGCCACCGCCATGCTGTGGGGCAGCGGCGCGGGCGGCGGCGGCGCGGGCGTCGGAGGCCCCGCCAACCCGGCGGCGGCCGTGGCCGGCGGAGTGGCGGCCCGCAAAGCCGCCGCAGCCGCCTCCTCCGCGGCGGCCGCCGCCGCCGCTGCAGCCGCCGTGGTCTCGTCGTCGGTGTCGTCGGTGTCGTCGTCGTCGCTGCACGCCGCCGGCCGGAGCGGCGGCGGTGGCGGCGGGGCCGGGGCCAGCGGCCTGCACCATCGCGGCGACTCCCAGCAGCGCCTAGGCAAGCCGGGCTGCGCGCCGGCCGAGCAGGCCTCGTTGCAAATGGCCAATAACAACTTCCTCTCCACCTTGGCGCCCGAGCACTGCAGACCTTTGGCGGGCGAATGCATGAACAAGCTCAAATGCGGCGCCGCCGAAGCGGAGATAATGAATCTCCCCGAGCGCGTGGGGACTTTTTCCGCTATCCCGGCTTTAGGGGGCATCTCATTACCTCCCGGGGTCATCGTCATGACAGCCCTGCACTCCCCCGCCGCAGCCTCCGCAGCCGTCACAGACAGCGCGTTTCAAATTGCCAATCTGGCAGACTGCCCGCAGAGCCATTCCTCCTCCTCGTCGTCCTCCTCCTCCCTGGGAGCCGCCGGAGGAGGAGGAGGCGGAGGGGGAGGCGGGGGCGGAGGAGGAGGAGGAGGCGGGGGAGGAGGTGGAGGCGGAGGAGGGGCAGGCAACCCTGCCAAGAAGAAGAGGAAAAGGTGCGGGGTGTGCGTGCCCTGCAAGAGGCTCATCAACTGTGGCGTGTGCAGCAGTTGCAGGAACCGCAAAACGGGACACCAGATCTGCAAATTTAGGAAATGTGAAGAGCTAAAGAAAAAACCTGGCACTTCGCTAGAGGTCAGAGGCGATGATTTCTTTCTTCCCAGCCTGCCGCCGTCCCTCGTGAACCCCCTTCCCCCGCCGCTCCAGTGCTTCTTGTCTAGTTTCAAGATGCAGCATCCCTTCTCTGAAGCCTCCTTCAGGTTGTGAGGAGGTGGGGGGAGAGAGAGAGACCCCCCTGCCTTCTCTCCCTCGGCCCTGCTTGGGCCTCTCCACACACACAACACAGGCGCAAGCCAGCCCCCTAGCCTCCCCCAGCCACTGGTTTTTGGATCGCCCAGGAACCCAGCTTGTCAAAAATAGGGTGGCAGGTCCCCTGGAATAAATCTATGGCAGGGGACTTTGAGGGATTTTGTCCCGCTTTTCGTTGATTTTTCTTTTCTTTTGGTCCTATGGAAAAGGGAAAATAAAATAAAATAAGGGTGGTGGCGGGTGGAATCAGGAAGCCCCCTAACTTTTGTTATGTGGAAATGAAAAGAGAAAAGTCTGACATAATCATTTAACATCAGAGAAAAGGATTTTTTTATATATTAAAAAATCATTATATGAAGATTAAAAAAAAGAGAAACACTTCTACACAAGTTGAGCTTATTACACTATAAATTGATCTGAACAAATCCTGTATATTTTTTCTGTTGCTATAAAGAGTTCTGTCTGGTGACATGTAAACTATTTTTTACTTATGTGAAACCAATGGTGAAGGGTGAATCTTTTGAAAACCTGAAATATTTTTTAATGCACATGAAGCATTTATTTTTAAGTTTTAAATTGTGGCCATTTGGAGGGACCCCCACCCTATTGTGTGTGTGTGTGCTGTGTGGGTTTTGTTTCATTTGGAGGTTAGGGCAAAAAAAACTTTTTTTTTTTTAGGTTGACCCCCAATTTTACCATTGTCATCAGTTCGGAACAAATTAATAGCTAGCTGATTTTTTAGGATGACTCTTTAGGGGTGACTTGGTGTTAATCAGATGCAAGGAAACGTTTGGTGGTAAAGGTAAAGCAGCTGGTGAATTGGGCTAAGAATAACATACTTTTTTTGCAATGCATCCTTACCAAAAAAATTTAACCCTTTTGCGGTATGTTTTACAATTTGATAAAAGTACATCTATGACTGAAGTTATTATGTGTGATTGAAATGTATATACATTTATTTTTAAAAAGAATCTTGTCCTCAGAATTGACAATGTATCACAAAGCTGTAAAAGACAAGTTTCCCAGTTTGGTAGACAACACAAAAACAACAGCCAAGAGGGGATGTTGTGGAAATTGCAGTTCATGTATTTAGTCTAGCAGAAAGGGGTGTGGGAAGGAAAAAAAATGTGTAAAATGACTAATGGTATTATTTTTAGATGGAGGAAAACAAGAGGAAAGACTTGTAATCATATTTAAACCCCTGTCATTATTAAAATTATAGTGTTGCTGGTTAGATGAACATATCGGAAGAGACTGTGTGTGGCTGGGGAGAGCTGAAATGGTACCAAAAGTTCTTTATAGGCTGAGAGATGTAAAGCAGGGATAAGGAACCTGTGGCCTGGGCAGGGTCAATGGCCAGGTAAGATGGGAGACCTGTTGCTCAACAACACCTTGCAAGGCCACAGGTTCCCCAGTCTTGATGTGAAGTCACCCAAATTAGGAACTTGGTGAGACTCGCAACTGTGACCAACAGGAGTTCTATAAATGGATACATTTCACTGGCATTAAATGTTACCACTAAGTTAAAAGTTCTCATTTAAAAAAAACAACCAACTAACACATGATGATCTTTTTTTTTTTTTTTACTTTGCCCTTTGCAAGATTGAACTATCCTTTTGGAAAGTTTAATAACTCAGGCTGCAATCCCGTGCACACTTTCCTGAGAGTAAGCCTCATTGAACGCAGTGGACCTTACCTCTGCATAAACATGCATAGATTGCATTTGTCATTCCTTCATTTCCCATTGCTGCTTATTGTGCATATATGATAAATGGATGTCACATCAATGCAACACACTCTGTGGATTACGCTTCAGATGGTAGAAATCGGTTGTATATAGATTTGCCTGTTATTTTTGGTTGCGAATGCACTCCTGTTTATTTCATAGAACATTTCAAAGAATGTATATTGTGATTTTTACAATAAACGGTAAATGCTGGATTTGAACACTAAACCATAACCAAAAATAATTTATTTTTCTCTTCCTGGTGGCAGTAAATGTAATCTTTGCAATTCTGTGTTACTTCTCCGTAGACAATGTGCCCCCCCATTCAGTTAGTTTAGTTATGTCTTTGGAAAGGGTGCAGTCCTAAGCACATTTACTCAGGAGTACGCAACATTGAAAACCATGGGACTTACTTTAGAGTAAACCTAGGGAAGAGAGGGCTGAATGTCCCATTCAGATTAGTGGGAAAACTTTGGTAATGATTGAAGTCCCATTGCATTAAACTGATAGGGAATCTAATCCTATGCATGTTAACTTTGAAGTATATCCCACTATGTTCAGTGGAGCTTATTCCTAAGTAAGTGTGCGTAGGCATTGTGGCCTTAGCAATGAACTACATGGTTGTCTTGGCAAATGCATGTTTCCAAACCCATATTTGCTAAAATAATGGGAATGTTGGAGGTAAGGAAAGAGGTGCTTAACCCTTCCTGCACCAGCAGATTTTTGCCTGCAAATACCCTCACCCTGGTTAAGAGAAAGCTGCTTAGGACGCAATGGAAGGGGATTTGGCAGTAAAATGTGAAGACATAAGCACTTCTTCCTATCCTCTAGTTTTCCTTACATTCCCACAAAAGTGTTGCGAGGTTTGAGACTTCAGGATTCCTTCATGCCTTAGTTGCAGCTGAACATTTTTGCTGGGCTGAGGCCAGGTCTGCTTTCAACAAGTTTGCAATCTTTTGAAAAGCAGCTTGTTTTGTGAACTTTTCCTAAACTTTATAGCCCCACCCCAAGTACTCAGAAATAAGCCCCAATGAATTTAGTTGGCTTTGCTTCCTAGCAACGATGCTCCAAACTACAGTATACCATAAAGTACGGTTGTAATGTAGCTTTTGGGATGTAAATCCTGCAGGATTATTGATCTGTCCAATCAATGAGGCAGTGGGTGGAAACTGATTTATGAATGAAGATTTGGCAGGTGTCTCTAGGTACATTTGATGAACTCTCTGTTTGCCGGACAAAGAAAGCCCTGTACCTTCAAAAATTGCCCAAGCATGTCATATGAGATCATTGCATATTAAAACTGCTTAATAGCTATGGCTAGTAAAAAAATGCATAGGTTTGTTAGTACTTCCTTAACATTTGTTGTTGTTGCTTGTCTCCTATTGACACACACACTGTGCTGTTACACCTGAACTAGAAGAAAGGAACCACCCCCTTCTAACTAGTTACCAATAGTCATTCACTTCTGTGGATTGTAGCCATTCAGTCACAAAGGATATCATTGCATGTGACTAATATCCATATAGGCACATTACTTGCCAGTTAGAAAGAAGTTTAAATCGACTCATTTTCTATTCGAGTTAGGTCCACTATTCCCGCCCCTTATTTCTCCTTTCC
The DNA here is from genome assembly GCF_964270895.1 of Podarcis filfolensis. Lineage (NCBI taxonomy): Eukaryota > Metazoa > Chordata > Lepidosauria > Squamata > Lacertidae > Podarcis > Podarcis filfolensis. Next base: position 55,534,700 of record NC_139610.1, read on the forward strand.
CCTTCTTTCCCCCCTTTTTGTTTTAATTGGATAATAAAGAGTGACAGCATGACTGCTTAAAGCTCATGTGCAGCAACACGGGTCTGGTTGTAAGGCAACCAGCTGGAAGCATGTCAGAGACTGACAGGGCCTACAGGACTGAACTGACGCCTCCACAGCGGTTGCAGGTGGGTGAGAATAGTCTCCCCGCTGAACTGGCTTCTCAGGCTGAGATTGGCTCATGGTGTCTGCCAATCAACGCTTAGGCCAGCAGTGAATCACTGCAGTCTTGACGGGTTGCTGTCTGGAAGGAGGCAGAAAAAGTAGGGCTCTTTAGTTCTGTTGTGTGTTTTGAAAAAGCTCTGAATGGTGTTTCCCAGTTAGCACAAAATTCATCCTACCTTGCCCAGAAAACCTGGACATGCATGAAATGGAAGCTACAAACAATGTACCCCATCCTCCAGTCACACTTCTTCCTCCCCTGCTTTTTCTCCTTTGTATTAATAGAACTTGATTTTAATACAGTTACAGCTCCAAGCCAAATGCTCTGGTGTGCAAGCAGAGACTTTGGTGTACAAATAGAACTATCTGAGAGGAAGGATTTCCTATTCACTTCAATAAACTCTGGATATTTTGCTCACATCAGTCTTTTGCATCTATGAAATGGTCCCCAGCTCTAAAGCAGGGATAGGGAACCTCTGGTCCTCCAGGTGTTGTTGGACTCCAAATCTCATCATCCTTGGCCATTGGCCATGCTAGCTGGAGCTGATGGGGAGTTGAATTCCCACAACATCTGGAGGGTTACAGATTCCCCATCCCTGCTTTTAAGCTTGCTGAGTTTAGGATTGGAGCAATGAAGTTCAACACTGCTTCGCGTTTGCATCAGCATGTTTTCCTGGGACATGGGAACATTGACAATATAGCATGTTTTGTGACACTGTGCTATGGTACACCTCTAAAGGTATGCAGGAGAAGCAAGTCTTGGGGCTTCTCTTAAAGCCTCTTACCCCTCTCTTATGCAAATAAGTCCGCAAAAGTTTGTAACCATTTTAATTTGTGTTGCTAGCCACATACCTGGGCAATTCATTTGCCCATTGTTTACACATACCAGGGCAAGTCACTTGTGTTAGTTAGTGGAAGAAATCAACTCTCTTGTTCACAGAAAAAGATACTGTAGGTCACTTGGAGGCATTTCTTATAGCCACAAGAAGATCAAAAAGTTTCCATCTTCAGATCTGTGTATTTTATGCATGACCCATAAGCTTTTGAAGAAAGACACACACACACACACACACACACACACACACACACACAAATCTGATTTCATTTTTCTTACATAAATCTCACCCAAAGAGCACTTAGTGACTGAGTGATTTTTAAAAATGTAACATAATAATATGAAAATTTCAGTGCATGCAATTAATAGTAGCAAATGCATAAAATAAGATTGATGTCATGTAGAGCCCTGTGTATTCACACCCATCCACAGCGTTCATTTAGATTTACGGTATGTTTAAAAAGGCATAATCATTATTTATCCAGAGAGACTACTTATTTGCCTCCCATTAGTGTACATTAATATAATTTCTACTGTAAATTATAGACTAAGGGGCATGGCCAACATTGCCTCTCTCACACTTTGAAAAATCAAAGGGTCTGCTTCCACTTCGTTTTGATTGCCATTATTTTACATTTTGCCCAATGTTATTGATGTTACCAACAAGACACCCACATTTGCCCCATTTTGCTTTCCAAACCAGTTCCTGTAGTGTAGGGCAAAGACAGGCAATCAGGTATTGAGCCATAATGTTTCAAAACAGATTCTTGAACAAAATGATTATGGTCATATTAAACCTCCATGTTGTTAAATATCTAATTTTGGTTATTAAATATTTCACTATGGCAATTTATTCCAAGTATTAAATCTTTTTTAAGGCTTCAGTTCTAAACACATTAAAAAAGTAAGCTCCATGATAACTTCCAAATATGTTCCATAGGAATCAATGGGACTGAACTTCCAAGCTAGGATATGGCCTCACTTCAGAGTGCAGGACCATAGTTTTTTGTTTTTATTAACACTGAGGAACATAACTGCTTTTATTTATACCAGCGAGGTATTTGAAAATGAGTTGACTGAGAACCAGAATCTGACCTACTGACTGAAATGAAAGTAGCAGCAGTCTCTGACCCTTAAAAATGTAGCATCATCTGCTGTAGCCACTAGGGAGGGGAAAGGTCCTGTAGCTGGTGTTACACTGTCTGCTCCTTGTTTTTCTGGGGAGTGGGAAGGTTGTTAATGCAACTCCACTGAGCTCTGTGGATAGGGATCAATTAGGAAGAGTCTCAGAGGGGATATTTCCCCCTTTTGCCTTTCAGTAGCTGTAGATTGCATTCTGTGATGGCAATCAGCTGTGCAGGGAGATTATGGGAGACGAAAATGGAACAGGCTGCTAACATGATTAGGGTAGCTAACTGGAAATCAGCAGAAAAGCTGGTCTGCTTTCTGGCTGCTAGGCTGTGCCACAGGGAGAAAAATATTCAGCCAACACACCTGTATTTGTTTGGTGTTCTGTCTTGATTTGTGCTACCTGAAACCATGTAAAAAGGCAAGTCACTGGAACATAGGGCTTCCTGCTCAGCCTCATATTCCAACATTTTTAGATCATTCCTGTTAGTGAAAGTTTCATTGTGGCAGAATGTGCTGCTGTATTGGCCGGATTCTACCCAATTGGGAGGCACTTCCAGATGACCAGTTTATTGAAGAATCACCTTCATTTGTTCGCAGGGCATTTAGATGACACTGCCTGTTTAATGAGCATTCATTCTGATTTGTTTGCAGGGAGGCTAGACGATGTTCTGTCTAAGCATTTCTCCGTCATTTTTCTTCTCGCAAAAAGTTATTTTTGGGAAACAGGTTGGTTGCGTAAGAACTCCCAGTCATCTATAATGGTAGAGTCTGTCTAGCATGCCCATAGCTCAGTTGGTAGACTGGTAGACTCTTAATCTCAGGGTTGTGGGATCAAGTCCCACATGGGGCAAAAGATGCCATCACTGCATGGGGGTGGACTAGATGACCCTCGATGTACCATCCAACTCTATGATTCTAGGAATTTGCTGGTTTGTGATTGGATCCCACCTGGAAATAGTGACAGCCTGGAAATGCCCTTGGTATTCATCATGGGATTCACAGGTGTGGTGAATCTGTGGTCCTCTAGATAATGTGGGTCTCCAACTCCCATCAGCCCTGACCATCAGCCATGCTGGCTGGGGCTGATGGGTGTTAGAATTCAGCAACATTTAGGAGGCTACAGGTTCCCCATCCTTGAGCTAAAATGCATGTACCTTAGCTGTTGTAGAGTTAAGTGTTTTGTCTGTCAATTGCTAAACCAAACATGGATTGGTGTACGGTTGGGCTCCCCCCACCCCCTTAAATTGGGTACTTGTAGTCACAAATTTCATTGTGAGCAGAGGCAGGGTTTTGTTTTATAAACCACCCAAGTTTCATTTTTGTACTCTGCCTCGGTATTGTGTACAATACGTCCGTTAAAATAGTGTGTGGATCCTGAATTAATAAGCAGACTGCAGCCATTTGAGCTCACAGTAGAGCTGTGCATCTCCCTACTTTCAAGGCATATTTTCTGAAATAATGAACCAATGCCTGTGGCAATTAATGTGATGTTTGTCTCCCTCCTGACTTTAATGGGAACTGAATTCACCCTAAACTTTGACTGCTACCCAGCTTCATCAGGTTTATTGTATCTTTTCATGGAACCACTGGATTTTCATTTGTGAACTTGAGATTTCTTTTGAGTTGGGGGGGGAGAGAGATTCAAGAGGTTTTAAATATTGTCATGGGAGTCACTGTGCACCTGGCAATGTCAGACCAATGGATTAAGCAGCAGGATGAGATCTAGAGTCTTTTTGCTGATCAGCTGTTCTAATGGCCCCTTGATCTTTAAAACCCTTAGAGGACTTGATATCCTCTTAAAGACAGCTGAAATTTAATCCCCTCCATTCAGTTTTCTCTTTTCTCACCAATTCCTACGCATGATATTTTTCAACAAATAAAAGCAAACCACAAAAAGTACACTGCAGCATGTATAGTTGTGGGTGCATGTACTGTGTATGCATTAGTGATTATAAGTAGGTATGCAACATGGAAACTTGCCCCCAACAAACCTCTTTGAAGTGAAAAGGAATTTCTATAAGAGTGTAGTTTTGTTTTGTTCTGTTCAGTCTCAGTTAATGTGGATGGAGTTCCTTTGGGTTTGTGCACAGAAAAATGCCAAACTCTTTTCTTCTGCATTCAGAAGGCAATCCAATTTATATACCAGTATATATGAATGTAGATAAGTCCAGAAAAGTTGCTAGCCCACAACAATTTTTAGTAGCTTATCTGCTGGCACATCTGTTAATCAACTGTAGTACATAAATGCCCTGAAAGAAGGAAGACAACTCCCTCCCAATTCATGAAATATTTGAAATACATGCTGAAATTAAATGGATTTTCAGTAGACTACTTTTATAAACTGCAAGCATCCTTCATCCCATTTCAGTAAAACTTCAGAGACTGCTCAGTTGTTCTATAAGCTCATGTCTAATTTGAAAATGCATTATGTACTACCCAAAGTTTAAGTTTACATGTGAATTTAGATTCTTAGAAAAAAGGAAAGACTCTATAAATTAGTGTTGTTTCAAAATGTTTGTCCAGTTCCCCACCATTCTCCATCAGTTAGTGAGAAAAGTAATTGCACTTTGAAATTGTCAAAGGAAGAGAGGAAACATCGGTGAAATTCTTGTCTTAAGTGTGAGGTGGCTGAGGGGTTTTTGTGAGTGTCCTTTCTGCAAGTTCTCTAATGATCTTCACTACTATGCTGTCTTCCTGGGTGCCCACACTTTGGCCAAAGCTCAGGAGAAGACACCATTAGAAAACCACTCTTAAGGTCAGGAAATGTGGGCAGCTGGGAAGACTTCAGAGCACTGGGTGGGTGAAAGTTTAATGGAAGAAAATATACACCTTGCAACAAGCAGGTATGCTCAAAATCCCTTACCTGCTGAAATTCTAAAGGAATTTTAATGCCCCCCAAGAATGAAGCAGAAAAGTGGAAGCTACTTTTGCAGGGGAAGAAAACCTTTTCAAGCAATCAGAGGACAAATTCTGGCACAACACTATTTTAAGCAGTCCACCGACTGGGTTGGGTTCAACAATGGATCCAGCATGGCATACAGAGTGCCCCTTCACTATTATAAAATACGATGGTTGAGGAGGATTGTTTAGTGACTCAGACAGTAAATATTATAATATAAAATCTGTTAAACACAATCTGTTCTTGCAGTTTCTGTGTGGTGCGCTGTTACGTGTTTTGAGTCTCTGTCCCGTACCACATTTTAAATTATAATTTTAAACAGTTTAGATTAAGAAGCTACTGATATCAGACTAGCTTTAATCAAGTTTGATTTTTTTGTGTGTTTTTAAAAGCATTTTCAAACTTTGCATATATTCAAACTTTGTCAAATATGTTGCTGTGTTCTTAAACTTTAATATAAATTTAACATTTGGTTCCATTCTGTAGTCCTGGATGATAGCTTTTTCACCAGAGCTGAAATGCCTTTAGACATAATTCTGGACCATAGCTATTACAAGAGCAAACATAATTTTATCCTGGACCTATGCACTCACTGCATCCCCTTTCTTCTGCCATTTATGGCCATGAGCAGGAGATCGGAAGCTTCTACTTCCATTTTAAATTAACTGCAGTTTAGCATGTTTCCTGAACCCTAAATTGTGGTAACTTTTAACTATGGTTAGTTGAAGCAAGCTAGTGACATAACTAAGGATCTAACCTTGAATTGCTTCAACAAACCATTGTAAAGATAAACCATGGTTTGTTGAGTTTTGCATGACACAAGAAATTGCTTTTAGTTTTAAGAATAAGTGAAAGCTTCTGAATAGATCCTTCCAACTGTATCAAAGGAGGGGAAGGAGGCTTTTTCTTATAAGGCTAAACTATGTTTTAGTGCTGTCTGAATGAAACCAGTGACTATGGCCACATTCTACAGAAAAAATTATGGACCTAAATTGAACATAAGCATATGTAGCTTTCTGTGAATCGCACTGTGCTTCTATTGCTTATATTTTGCCAGTCTGGTCTTATGTAAGTTTACTTTGTTCAAAGTAAGTTTCACTGACTTCAATGGGGCAAACTCCCAAGTAAGTATGCATAGGACCGCAGCCTTAGTTTAGACAAACCAAGTTTTATTCAGTGTGTTCAATCTAGGAACATAAGCACATGAAGGAGCCCAGCAGGATGAGACCAGACACTCACATAGCCCAGTAATTTGTTTTCACAGAGGCCAACCAGAAGCCTCGAAGAAGCCAATAAGCAGGAAATTAGCACAAAAGCCCTCTCCTCAGTTGTGATCACTGGCAACTGGTATTCAGAATTGCTCTGCCTCCTTCATAGCTGGTATGAATTTGTCTAAGCCCCTTTAAAATCCATCCAAGTTGCAGGCCATTACTATCTTGTGGTAGTAAATTCCACAACTATGCTGTGTGTGAAGCATATGTGATATTGTATCTGTTTCCTTTACTGATTGGAATTTGCCTCACTTTGTGCTTGTGACACTTATATTTGGAGTTTGCTGTAAATTAGGTACAATTTCCTTTATCCAAATGCCCAGAGGGTCACCAGGTACCCCAGACAGAAGTATGAATGGAGAGAATTGTTCTTTCTGCAGATTAACATTCTTATGACTGTTTCCTTTCCAGAGATGCAGAAACTGAGATTTTCAGTTTGTTTGGAATATTCATATCACCTATGTGTTTAAAAAAGTTTCATTCATTTCAGACAGTGCATGGACTTCAGAAGCTGCATGTGTCCCAATAATTAGACATAGCAGACAAATAAGACATTATAATTAACACTGTGTCACTTTCAGTTCAAGTGAGTGCTAACCCCAGCAAAGTCAGGGTTTTGTAACTTTGATGCAAAAAGTGGAGTGGCATTGGTAAACATCCTTTCCTACATAAAATGTGGGAAATAAACACAGGGTTATATTCAACTAATTTATACTCAGTGTAGATCTATTGAAATGTGTAGCTGTGATGACTATCTGAAGCCCATTAATATTTATGGGTCTACTGTGAGAGTCAGTGTGGTGTAGTGGTTAAGAGTGGTGGACTCGTAATCTGGTGAACCGGGTTCGCGTCCCCACTCCTCCACATGCAGCTGCTGGGTGACCTTGGGCTAGTCACACTTCTTTGAAGTCTCTCAGCCCCACTCACCTCACAGAGTGTTTGTTGTGGGGGAGGAAGGGAAAGGAGATTGTGAGCCGCTTTGAGACTCCTTTGGGTAGTGATAAAGTGGGATATCAAATCCAAACTCCTCCTCCTCTTCTTCTTCTACTGTGAGTAAATGTTAGTTGAATGCAACTCATAACATGATCCACTCATCTCTTCTGCTCATAGAAGGACTGTGGATGTTGCCAACTAAGCAGATGAGGGTTGCATGAGAAAAACGACCCCAAATCCAGACATACTGTTAAGTTTGCACAAGTTATTTGCTTTGCACAAATGCTTAAGACTTTTTAATGGGCCACTAGATTTTTAAAAAATGTTGTAGCAGGCACAGGGAACTTGAGGCTTCCAAAAGTTGTTGGACACCAACTCCCATCAACCCCAACCAGCATGACCAGTGATCAGGGAGTGGTGGGAGTTGTCATCCAGCAATATCTGGAGGACCACAGGTTCCTCATCCCTATTTTACAACCTATGTATTCCTTATATGCCATTTTTCTCGTATTGATGCTGCACTATGAGTACCCCATTAGCTTGCACAAGCATTCATAGAACATCAGTAATATATTCCTCTGTCCATTCATGTTTCTTCGGATCCAACCCAATAGCAGCCTTATGTGATATTTGGCAAGATAGACCAGTGTGTGTGTTTGTTGGACCCAAACTGGTTTCCTACGTTCTTAGGAGTGGTTAAACCAGTTAGTTTACTTCTTTGAGTTAATCTGGATGAAAGTTACAGGATTAATTCTTAAGAGTCTTCTGTTATTTTAGAATGCTATCTTTTCTTCCATTTTTCTTCATTAAGGTTTGCAGGCTGCACACAGTTTTATTTATTTGTTTTGTTTTGTTTATTAAATTTCTATACCTCCTTTCACCCAAAGATCATAGGGCAGTTTACAGTATATAACACAAAAAATATATAGCATAGTAACAAACAAAAACAATACCCAGTTTTAAAGGCCATAGATTTATTTTATGTACAACTCCCATGATATTTGTGGGATTCACACATAGCTGACTGGGAAGAGACTGGCAGCTGAGGAAGCACAAACACTAGTAAATTTCAACATTCCTATCATTTTAATTACTTATAGAAGAGCAGAACTTGGTTGATCTATTTAGCAGTATGCAAAATTTACTGAGTTCTCCTCCCCAAGTCAATGGATGGTTTGCTTAAATAAGCAAAGAAGTCTTGACTGTACTGTAGTGAATTGGAAAGCCTTCCCATGTACTATACAATATATTTGGCTTTTTATAAAGTTGTGCACTTCAAAGTTGTGCACTCTGAGCTGATCTACTTACTAAAGTCCCAGTGTTTTCAATAAGACTTATTTCCAGGTAAGTGTGCATAGGATTGCAGTGTGTGGATTTTTAAAAATATGTGCTAAACTTGGCCTTGGAGTTGTTTGAGATGTGAGGGGGTTATTATTTTGTAAATTGTAGCTGTGCAATAGGCTGCTTCAAAAGAGAACACTTCTTATCAAGATCGTTGAAACCAGAGATACAAGTTATCAATGAATGACAATTTTTGTCTGGGACTTAGCGGGGAGAGAAAGACTTAACCCCTGGCTCCACTGCTTAGGCTCCAGGTTGCTCAGGTCCCCCTGCAGTTGCTATTTGCATGACAAGCTGCATTCTGGCAATTAACCTCCATATGGTTTGGCCCTAAATAGATCAAGTGGCTCCTATTCAACATTCATCCTGATTTGCTTGCACTAACCTTATGCCATGCTTAGATGGTGTATGGTCTTCACTAAGCGTTTTTTGGGCTAGATGTATGGCAATGAGCATTAATCATGCATTCATCCTTTTTGCTTGCAGGGGGGTTACATGTCTTCTTGTTAATCATTTGCTCATCCCACCCTTTTCAGTGCATTTCACTGTCACTTTTCAAACTGCAAGAAGTTCATTTATTAGAAAAAGTGAATTTGTTGTGTTAAGGCAACAGAGCACTTTATTCCACTTCAAATGCATAAATTTAAAGTTCCAGTGTGCACATGAAGCTTTCCTGCAAGACAGTGAAGGCTTTATAAGCAATAACACACAGCAATGATGATTAGGTATTGTTGGCTATGTTCCTTCTGGAGTTGTTTCACCCAGTTACATATGCTACTTCGAAACACTACAAAAGTAGCCACAATGTATTATCCATTCTTATCCATGACTGATTCGCAACATGTTGCGGGTGGAATAACAAAACAAATTACCACTTGTAGAGAATAGAGTTGAATAGGGCTAATGAACAGAGATGGTCCAAAGGACTCTACAATTGTTTGAAGGTGGGTAAAGGATCAGACATTTCACTGCTCCAAGGAAACATGGGAACTGTAGTAAGGAAACAGTTCATGGGGTGGGTCAGACCCCAAAATTGTTGAGATTTTTCTAGGAACCCCCCCCCCTCCCAAATGCTGAGATTTTAAAAAGTTGTTCAGCTTTTTCTTTTCTTTTCAAAAATGCAAAGAATACGAGATTTTTCAATTGACAAAGTGCCACCTTTCGGAAATTCCAGATGTATGGCAGCCCTACACTAGACCAACATCCTGGCATATAGGGGCACAGTTGCTTACCGTGAGATGGAAAAGCAAGGCATTGGGAAAGCTGGTGCAGTGCAAACACACTGGCAGGAGTGCTAACCTCCCCACCACCTTGTCTTTCCAGTAAACAACAGCAACCCACCTGTCAGGAAGTGTAGCAGCCCTGCCACACCCCATGACCTGCTTCTGGTGAGGACATTAGGAGTTATTCTTAAAAAGATTTCTATCCTTCACATAGAATTAAGTCCCTCTTTACACTTAACTTGTATTCAGCTCCTGCTTCTACACCAGTCCAGATATGCACAAAAACTTCCACACGTTTTGTTGGTCTGTATATTTGTGGATGTCTAGTCCCTTGGAAAGTGCATTGTCTTTGTGTTATGTGATACATACCAGGATGAACCAGCAGGCCAGAACTTTTTATACATATTTGGACCAGCATGGAGTCACTACAGAGGTGACAACATCCATATTTGTACAGGTACATATAAAGAGGGTCTTCGATTTCAGTGGCTCATTGGCTGTATCCAGCCTGCTTGAAATTGGCTTGCAGTCTTGGTATGTGTTTTACACCCTAATTCAAAAAGGGAAAGGTGTTGGCAAATTCTGACCAGATAGAGCCACTGTCTTGCTGCCAGCCCCATTGCCACCAACTCATCAGCTCAATGTAGGGTTGCCAGGTCAGAAGAATCCCAGACTTTCAAGGACCAAATCTGAGACGTAGGAGTAGTCCTTGCTTGCTGATGTCATGGGGGCTGGCCCTGGTGATTCTTCCTCTGCACTTTCTCCCACCACTGAGTCCTGGAGACAGAGGTTAATTGGGAGAAAGCAGGAGGGAGTGGAGTGGGGGAGATAGTCTGCAATGATTTGCAGCCAGCTCCTGACAGGCTGAAGCTTGCAAGCTACACACATAAGTCTTCTTAATAAAAAAAAGAGATTTTTTTTTTGCCCACCTGCAGATTCAAGCCCTCCTCCTGCCTCCTGGAGTGGCTCAGGCAAACCTGGAGACTTCAGCTCAGGCCTGGAGATCTGGCAATCCTAGCTCAATGTGCTTTCTTATTTGCTACCCCTCCCATAGTTCTTTCAAGGAGCATCTGAGACAAATGTAAACATGTAATCTCCGCCAAGATTGTGGAATCTCCCTGCTCAGCAGGATACCTAAGCCCCCTCAGCAGGGGCTTAGGTCCTAATATCTATTTCTATTTTCTTTCCTCTCTTGTCCTGGAGCAAGGTAGTTCTGGAAGAGAAGCTTCTTCTTACACGCCCATGTTGCTGGGGACCCTAATCTCCCAAGGGGTGGTTATTTGGGCTATGTTTATTCAATCATCTAACTCAGCCTTCATCTCCAGAAGAAGTGCAATCCATTAAATATTTATTTTTGTTTCAAAGGGTCGGGTCAACTGCTTTGGGTGCAATCCTGCTTCTACTCCAGGAGCAACCAAGCAACTGACTCAGGCTGCAATCCTATGCACATCGTATTTAGCAGAGTAAGTTCCATTGTATGTAGTGGGACATGCTTCAGAGTAAAGATGCCTAGTATGGTGCTGTCAAGGGATTCTCAACAGCTCATCTTGTAGTGAAGCTGCTCCATTCAGGCTGTCCTTCCATATGAAAAGAAACAAACAGATATTAAAAACAACTCCTAGATGTCAGGGGAAAAATGTTTTAGCCTAGGCAATGTGACATAATTAATTTTCCAGGTCCCTGATTCCCTACCCTGTTGGAGGAACAGTCAAGCTTGCAGTTCCCTGCCCGCAATCTGAAGTGGTACAGCCCAGAAACAATTTGATCTGTGATGAGTGGTTTGCCTAGAGCTGAGATGGGGAATCTGTGGCCCTTGAACGTTGTTGGACTACAATTCCCATCACCCCTGACCATTGGCCATGTTCAGGCTGGGGCTGATGGGAGCTGAAGGGCTACAGGTTCCGCACCCTTGACATAGTCTCACATTTGCGTGAGTTAGACAGAACTATGGTGACACCAGAACACTTTTGGCATGTAGAAAATAGTGTTCTAGACAGAAATAAGCAAACCAGCTATATTCCTTTGAATGATGAGGACTTCCAACCCTTCTCTTTTGCAGTGATGTTAGCAATCATGTTTGAAAGAGGTCACTGTGTTCTCTTCATCTTTGTAAAGGAGATGTGGGTAGGCTTAGGTCAGAGTACAGTACTTTCCATTTGGTGCGAGTCTTTTTCAGCACAGTGCCTTCCTTATAGCTGGTAAAGTGATGCAAACTTATTTGACTGATTATAAACAATAGCCATGGCCATTGCCTTATATAGATAAGTGCAACTGTGCTTTATACCCCTATATTGTTACAATGGAGAGTGCTCTTTTTTGAGGTAGTAAAACAGAAGGTCTGTAACTGTTTTCACAAAAGATACTGCAGGTGCTTTTTTTAATTTTTAAGTTTCCCCGTGTCTGTAATATAGGTGAATGTGAGACTGGCATTTCTAGAATGCCCGTTCGGCCTAAAAACGTCTCTCTAATGCTTTCCATTCTGCAGCAGCAAAGTCTGCATGCTGTTTCTATATGTATTTTTCACATTTTTATCCATCCTACCTTCAAGGGGCTGACACTATAAGTAGGGCATTATTACAAGATTAGGCAAAGTGCAACTAGATGCAATGTGTGAGATCTGCAATTAGGACCTCCCACAATGTTAAAATATCACTACATGGGGAGTGGTGGTGGGAGATACCTTTTCTCCCACACTATTTTACTGGTTAAAATCGCTCCCTAAAGTTGTCATTTACCCAGAGGGAAACTTTCAGGAATCATAGTTAGTGTAAAGTGGGTTCTTATGCTCCGAAGTCAGAAAACTGCTCCCTCTAAGTTCTGTGTAGTCTGCACTGACTAACAGTAGTTTTCCAGGTCCAAATGTCCCAGGTTCAGTCCACGAAGTCTCCAGCTAGGGCCAGGAGGGAACTCTATCTATAATCCTAGACAGATGCTGTGAGTCAGTGCAGACAGGACTGAGTTAGATGGACCAATGGTCTGACTCTGTTCCCAGCTTCCTACTGGTGTTTCAGACAGGAAGACTTTCCTACCTTCAGATGGCAGGGGTTGAACCTGGAAGCTTTTCATACAGTGCAGATGCTCTGCTGCTGAGCTGTAAGAAACTGGATAAATATTTACCCACAGAGCAAAGAATAGCTTCAGGGTGGCTTTTTTAAAAAAAAAAATAATTCAGGAAGTAGCACTGTGTGTGTTGTGAAGGGGGGGTGCATAAACCTTCCTTCCCTGGCACTGCACTCCTGTTCTGATTCCCCTCTCCCTCACCTATTATTATTTTTTAAAAGCAACCATGGGAAATCTGTTATTAGATCTGTCACATCTCGTTACACCCTGAGTGATGGTGACTGTCTGATTCATGGCTGAGCAGGGATTTGAACCAAGTCCAAGACCCTATCTACTACATCAAACTGGCTCTCATTCACACAGACGGCAGGAGAGTGGCTCAAAGGTTCATTTGGATTGAGAATTGTGTGTGAAAATGGACCCCTTTGTCTTTGAGCATATCTGCACCAAGAATCTGAGCAGGTTTGAGTGTTGCAGTTTCCCCAATGGAACCCAAGGAGTTACACCTTTGCGAAGGGTCAGCGGTTCCAGCAGAATTCTTCTAACCATACTTACTACAGCTCCCAAGTTTCCTAGGGAACTAATGAGAGAAAACCAATCGATATTGTAGCATAGATGTGGACAGGTTCTTATTGTTCACTGTCTGGACACTGACAGCCATTATTCATGCCTTGTTGTGGTTTTTGGAGAGTGATAGAGCTCATGCACCAGCAAAGCTATGCCTGGCATCTTGGAAGCTTTCAGCTTGTTATTTTCCTCCAAGGAAACTTTGAGCATGTGTTCGGATATCCCATGAGCACACTTTTGTTTGTGCCACAAGAGCTGAATCAGATTTTTGTTTCAGATGGGGCTTAGCAATGGGGCTTATTTATGCTCCACTATGAGGTGGTTATTGCATTTTGTTGAATTAATTCTGCTTCGTTCCAATATAAGTATGAATCGGTGTGTACAGAAACATGTGTGCTACTGAATGAATGCCAGTTTGCAAGAATATGTGATTGGGTCTCCTTAGGTGTGAATTTATAGTATCTGGAGCAAGAATTAATAAGAAGTGCATTTGTGTGCAATGGATAGCTTATTGGGATTGTGTTTAGGGGGGCACAGGACTGTTAACTGGGGTAGGGCAGATCTACTGTTAAATGAATGAAACTTAAGCTTCAGGGTCTCTAATCCTGGAGGGGCCCCCGAAGTCCACATTGCTTAACAATTTTGCTTTAAAAAGCACATCATGCATATATAACATTTCCCTATTTTTTTCTAATGTTCATCCCTCCCATAACTCAAAAACTATAAGGCATAGAAAATTTTTATTCATCCAGTGATTTTGGCTCGTGAGAAAATCTAGTGCAGCAATTTTAATCAAAAGCTGAGATGATATAGCTATACAGTGATACCTCCGGTTAAGTACTTAATTCGTTCCGGAGGTCTGTTCTTAACCTGAAACTGTTCTTAACCTGAAGCACCACTTTAGCTAATGGGGCCTCCTGCTGCCGCCATGCAATTTCTGTTCTCATCCTGAAGCAAAGTTCTTAACCCGAGGTACTATTTCTGGGTTAGCAGAGTCTGTAACCTGAAGCGTATGTAAGCCGAGGTACCACTGTATATATATATCTTAATGTGGTGATCTGTCACGGAACAACCCCATTAAGAAGATAACAGTGGTTACCCAGACCTTGTTGCTGGTTGCAAAGGGCCTCCCATATCTGTTCAAATTTCAGGGCCCCCAAAATGTAGGTCTGTCACAGCCTTGAGGAACTCATTATTTCTCTGCACTTGTGAGAATATATAAAGTTCTCTGTATACTAAAAAGTTCTCTGTATACTAAAAAGCTCTATAGAGAGTCTAAAAATATAAAACAGGTGTCAATCCACCTACAAACAATCTACAAAGTATCACTGGGAATATTTTATCTCAGCACTTCAGATTTTTTATTCTAAAAATTCTAATCCCTTCCCCTCTTATATAATCAACTGCGTTTGTCAAGTAAATATTTCAAAAAGAGGTACTTTAGTGAAAAGAATATTAAAGCATTTAGGAATCTGCCACAAGAAAGATGTTTTAGCATGGGATGGGATCTTTAACTTTTAAAATGCAGGTTTTTATTCATTTGTTCACCATAGCTTTAGAAAGAGTAGGTTTAAAAAGCCCCAAGTACCCCCTTTTTTCCCCTGATGAAAGGCTCTAAGGCTACACAACCAATCCACAACAGCAGCAAAGTTGTTCCATGAAATCCTTTGGCATAAATAAACTCCAGCCACAATTAATTTATCCTAAACTTGACAGTGGACCTTGACGTTTGGAATTTAAGAGGTGTCCCCATTGCTTCTGAGCAGTCGGCTTTTTTGCCTGAGGTGCCACACCGAACTCTGTGGCATCAGAGCAGCTGCGCTAATGGCAGCCAGAAGGGCAGTGGCACATGGGGACTTTCATCAAGTCCTTTGATGTCACAGAGGGCCTTGCAAGCCTAGGGCCAAGCAGCTGATTCACTTGCAAGGGTAACGCCAGACCCCGTGAGATCAGAACCAAGAAGCCAAAAGCGCTAGACAGAGGACTGAAGCAGAGGAGGAAAAAGCAGCTTTGTTGATACACCAGGCGCAACGCATTGCTCATCTCATTATCGGAGCAGTGGGCTGTTCCTTGCCCGTGGCCTTGTTCCCTCATGTGTTGCTTGTGTGAAGGGAGCATAAGCCCCTGTTGATCTGCGTCACTTTGAGATTCCAGCTTATGTGTAAATATAAAATATGCATGTTTCCTGCAGGTTTTAGTTTTGGATATTTATGCTATTTTGGAGCGGCAAGTTCTGTGTGTCCTTGTTTGTGTGACAGCCTCCTTTTTAGCTGCTCCTCGCCTCCCCCCCCCCCGCCACATTGCTGTATCTTGTTCTCTCATGCAAACACCTGTCCTCAAATTGAATTATTCTGCAGGGTAATCGAAAGCCTCCCCCACTCGGCATCATATGTTTTCTCTTGTTTATTGAGTTATGTTGCACCATACTTCAGATGCGACAGCCATTTAATAATCTTGAAGCCTTAGCTCTGCAGGGGCTAAAAAGATCCCAGCAGGCTTGTTAACTTCTGCTCTGAAACATTATGGGAAATATTTTCTCCTCCTAGGAATCCATGGGCTTCCGATTAATTTATTTTAAGGCTATAAAAATCCATAGTCAGGTATGTGGGAAGCATATTGAACGCTCCCTCCCCCCTGCCACCCCCTCCACTTGTTAAGGGTGCAATCCTATGCACACAGTGGGTTTTACTTCTGATTAGACATGCATAGCATTGCAATGTATGTTTCCCGTTTTTCAGGAATTAGTTGGTCAGTTTCATACCGCACACCATATTGGAAAAGAGAACATTGGCAAACTTATGAAATCTACACTTTATTCCTCTCTTTGAATAGCCCTCATCAAACATTTAACTACAGTTTACTAAAAACTTAGAATATATCTATATCTTCCTATATGCATAAATATGTAAGGCTGTCGTCACGCAATCCCCATTGGTGGATTTGTAGTTGCATGGCATAGGAAGGGGAAGCTGTAGCAGGGTTAATGTGGGGGGAATGGCAGAGGGGTTGGTGAGTGGTTTGAGCAGGGATGCAGCCCCCAGTTTGTGTGTGTAGATATGTGTGTGTGTGTCTACAGACATGCACAACCACTTTTCTAAGAAGTTTATTGTTCAGCTAAAGAAAACAAAGAGGTTTCAACTGGATAAAATTATTCAGAGCAGGGTATGAAAGAGCATTCCTGATTAAATGGTTGCAAAAAAAAAAAACATACAAAAAAACAAGCCTGGCAAATTTTAAGAAGAAAGGAGGTTCAAAGGTAATAGAAACAGTACTGTTGATGAAAATGAGCTGAAAGACAGGCTTGGGTGGAATATATATATAACATTTCTCATAGTCAGCAATTCTGGCTGGCATTCAGCACCTGCTGAAGCTAACTAATGACAAGCTAAAGAATGGACAGGACAGTTGACGTGTTGTATGAAAAATGTAAACATCCTTACTGAGAAAGCTTGGCTTCTTAAAACTAAAGCAAAATCTATTCACAAAGCAAGTTATGCAGATTGTTTAATTGTATGCCAGGCTGCTTGTTGGACAGTGTTATTAACCCTCTTATTGAGCACTGGAAAGTTCTAAGCATGCTCAAGGTTCAGGGCCTTGGGTGCCAGTTCTGTTACTGCTCCCTCCATCCTGATCTTGCTGCCTTGAGACAGTGTGGTGCAGTGATTAGAGAATAGGACAGGGATGGGGAACCTGTGACCCTCCAGACATTGCTGGATTCCAACTCCTACCAGCCCTTGCCAGCAATACCAATGGTCAGGTATGATGGGAGTTGTCGTAGTCCTACTACATATGTGGGGGCACAGGCTCCCTGCACCCAGACGAGGACTTGGGAGACCAAGGTTCAAATCCCCATTCAGCCATGAAGCTCACTGGGTGACCGTGGGACAGTTGCCGTGTCTCAACCTAACCTACCTCCTAAGGCTGTTGTGAGGATAAAATGGGTAGGGGAGGGATACAGCTCAGTTGGTAAAACCATGTACGTCACCTTGAGGTGCTTGGAGGAAAGGCATCATATGCATGTAAGAGGTGAATAGCACAATCACCCCTGTCATCAGGAACCCTACAAAATCAGGGTTCCCAACTCAAGGGAAGCTTATATGTACATTCAGGCAAACATTCTTACAAGCCTCCCTTAGATCTTGCGAGGCTGAAAGAGGAGGGGAACAGCACTCTCAGCCCTATGTCTCCTTCAGGGTTTCAGCTTCCTAATACCCAGAAAGGGGGTTAAGTTACTGCCTGAATCTTTATCAGAAATAGAACCTTCTGCAATAAGAGCCTAGTTGACATATGTACAGTCATAGCTTGGGTTGAAGTAGCTTTGGGATAAGTATTTTCGGGTTGCGCGCTGCGGCGACCTGGAAGTAACGGAGCGCATTACTTCTGGGTTTCGCCACTCACGTATGCGCAGACGGTCAAAATGATGTCACGAGCATGCATGGAAGCGGAGAATCACGACCCGCAGACGCGGGTTGCATTCGCTTCTGGATGCGAACGGGGCTCCAGAACGGATCCCGTTCGCATCCAGAGGTACCACTGTATATATGTTGCTTTAATTCTCTGTGCTCGGTGAATCTATTCTTGATGACTGACAAGTAAACGTTTGAAGAGATTCTACTGGAAGAAATAATTGCATTGGGGAGGGGGTTGTGAAAGCCCTATCTGTGATGGTGCGTTGCACACATGACCCAGACCAAACATTGTGAGGTGCAGGTTGGGAATGAGCAGAGCATCTGTGGTAAAAGAGCTTGAGAAGGTCATGCTGGAGGGACTTTTAGCTATGCAGGTTATCAAAATATTACCCTCAGATCACTTTGGCCAAATGAACCTGTATATTGGAGAACTTGTGGTCCTCCAGGTGTTGCTGAACTACCAACTCCCACCATTCCTGAAGCTAAGCATGCTGAAAGTTGTAATCCAACAGCAACTGGATGGGCATGCACACTCCTCTCCTGGTGTATAATTCCCACAGTGAGAACTTGCTTTTTGAAATAAAAAAGAAGAAAAGAAAAGATGAAGGTTTTGTATCAGTTACCATATACCAATTGTGAAATTGAATAAATAGCTTCAGGCATGCCACCTAGAGAACTTTATGGAGCAGGATTTAAATGAAATAAAATAAAATAAGGTCTTCCTACTCAGAAAAAACAACAACAGCAACATCTAAAGTACAGGAAGTTTTTGTATATCAAATCAGACAATTAGTGCATCTTACTCAGTATTCTACACCTATACAAAACCCTAAAGAGCTACTACGAGTCAGTGTAGAGCAGAGATGGGAATCTATACTTTTCCAGATGTTTGACTACAACTGCTGTCATCCCTATTGGTCTTGCTGGCTGGGGTTGATGAGAGATGAAGTCCAGCAAAATCTAGAAAGCCACAGATTTCTAATCTCTGGACTACACTAGCCAGGAGCTGCTCTCTAGGGCTTCATATGTGGGGTGGTGGTGTTGTGTTGTCTTTCCCAGGCCTAGCTAGAGATGCCATGGATTGACCCTGAGCCTTCCATGCAAGGCACATGTTCCTCTAATTCCCCCCTATAAATGTTGATGGCCATCCAATTAACTGCTGGGATTCACATAATAAAAGAGGATAATGGATGGTGCTGCTACCACCATCAGAGGCAAACTGGCCTGTACTAAAAATGGGGGTGGGTGGGAGGGGTGGATGGAATTACTTCCCAAGGGACAATTCACCTGATCATCTCAATTGGTGCTTTTAGAAGGGCTTTGAAGATAACTCTCCTCTGCCAGGCCTTTAAGTGTAAGCTGTTGAGAGCTGATAATTGGTGTTTAGAGGTGGCCTCCTATTTCTATGTTTCATGTCGTTCTTTGTATTGCACTTTTGTGTTCTCTTTTTAATGGTTTGTATTAGGGTTTCGCTATGCTTTTGTGGGTTTATTTTGGAAGTATAATATTGTGATGGTCATGGTGGTTAGGAACACAGGGTAGAAATTTCTAAAATAAATTAATAAGCAAATAATAAAAGGTATGAATTGGGTACGGGAGCCCCGGTGATAATGTCGTTAAAGTTTTCAGCAGAAGCTGCTGCTCCAAGAATTTTGGAGCTCATGCGTCGGAAAACTGAGAGATAATCGAAATCTGGGGGGGGGGGGAAATGCTCGGAGCACAACTTTTATTGCCAAAGACTTTGATCTTTGGAACAAAATTGAGGCTTGAGCTGCCGAGGATAACTGTGGAATCAGAAACATGAGCCTGTGGGATTTATCCAGGAAATAGACTTCTGCCATAGATAGCTTTCTGGAGTAGGAAAGGATGGTGTTTGCCAAGAGCTGCAGTTGTGAGGCCAGCATGAGAAACACTAGGAATAGGAGCAGCCCAACAACACAGTGGGGTGGGGGAAGAAACAGGCCACAGAAGGACCGTGTTGAGCCAGGGCAATGCCTTTGGTCTTGGGAAAGGGGGAATAATTGGTGACACCAAGAGAGGTACTGAGAACAAGCAGAGGAGAAAGGTAATTTGCTTAGAGACCAGACAATACGTTATATACTGTTAACTGCTATCCGCTGCACATAGAAGGCAATTTTTTTAAAAAAACAACAACCCATACCATAAGATAAAAAAAGCCTAGATAGAATAAGTCAGGGGTCAGCAAACATTTTCAGCAGGGGGCCAGTCCACTGTCCCTCAGACCTTGTGGGGGGCCGGACTATATTTTTTTGGGGGGGAAATGAACAAATTCCTATGACCCACAAATAACCCAGAGATGCATTTTAAATAAAAGCACACATTCTACCCATGTAAAAATACCAGACAGGCCCCACAAATAACCCAGAGATGAGTTTTAAATAAAAGGACACATTCTACTTATGTAAAACCACGCTGATTCCCGGACCATCCGTGGGCCGAATTTAGAAGGTGATTGGGCTGGATCCGGCCCCTGGGCCTTAGTTTGCCTACCCATGGAATAAGTTAATGTATTGGGCCTAGGACAGACCTTTAAAAGTTAGGAAATCACTCTTTGTTTAGGGCAAAGAGAGGGGAGGTATTCATGGTCCTAACAATCCCTTGGGCAGGGATATTTGTTCTCTGTACCTCCGCTGGTGAAACTTGAGCAAATTGTGTTACAATAAAAGCATAAGAGAGTCTTTTGAATCAGACTAATGCCCATCTAGTCGAATAGAATAGAATAGAATAGAATAGAATAGAATAGAATAGTTGGAAGAGACTCTCAGGATCATCAAGTCCAACCCCCAGCAATGCAGGAATATGCAGCTGTTCCTTACGGGATCGAACCTGCCACCTTGGCATGTTAGCACCATACTTTAAGCAACTGACGTAGAATCTACACACATATAAAAAATGTTCTGAAAATGCTTTTTTAAAAAAGCGTTTTTAAAAATACAAAGAATTTTCCATAGGGCTCACCATCGCCATCTAAGTGTCTCATTGTATATTGCACTTAAAACACATTTAAGACATTTTATTTGCAGCTATATAGCTGAGTCCTGAGCTATCCAGGCCAGCCTCCTGTTCTTAACCAGATGCCTATGGGAAGCAGACCCAAGCACTGGTGAATTAGTGCATCCAGCTAGCACTGCAAAAGCAGTAGATCAGCATTTCCATCTTGAGCCCCTTCAGATATTCAGGACTTCAACTCCCTTCATCCTCAACCAATCAGGGATGATGGCAATTGTGGTTCAAAACACCTGGAGGGCACCATGTTGGGGAAGGTGGGTCTATGAGACAGCATGCCTTCTTCTGCTACTTCTTCCTCTTTTGTATCTCCTTGGGCTCCTGGAAGCTGATTTTTCCAGAAGCCTGCTGGAAGATTGTAACCTTCGAAGATGCAGTTCCTTAATACAGCCAATCCAAACCTGGCTCCCTCTGGGTGTTTCAGACTACAACTCCCAGCTGCCTCAGCCAGCACACTGCACTAGCAGGGACTGATGGGAGTTGTAGTCCAAAACATCTGCAGAGCAGCAGGATGGTAAAGGCTACCCTAAGTGAAGGCAACAAACAAAGCCATCTTTCTGATTTTGGCTAACCCAACTTGAAGAAGCCTTATTTCACTCAGATGAAGAAGAGGGCATCTCTATGAGTAATGCTGGAAGAACGGAATCTGAGAATGAAAAATCATTTTGAAGGCGTACTTGAAAGAGGAAGTGTGCTCAAAAGCAGCAGATGTAAAAGAAGTGGCCGGATCTTCAGTAAAAAGTACAGTGTTCCTTTCAAGGGCAAGGAATAGGAAACTGCCGCAGAGAAAACAAGGAGCCTTTCTCCTGAATTGCCACCACTCGTTCAGTACCACATAAAGTCACAGAGATTATACATTGTTACTGAAGCACAAAATAAAGGAGAGCTGAGCTGGAAATTCTGGGGAAATGTTTTTTTTCTCCTGCAAAAATGTTGGATAGTTGTCTTTTCCCCAACCTACTAGAAAACTAAGGGCACTTTGCAGAATATTCTGTGATTCCTCCCCCCCCCACTAGTTTTTGCAGATAGCTGCAACACACGCAGAGAGAGGGAGGGAGGCAAGGAATGAAGCTAGGTTGGGAGCATTGTGAAAGGTGCAAAATGGTGACAGGCCTCCAGTACTGTCTCCCTTGCTACTTTTTGCAAAGGGAGCATCATCGCTCCCTCCACAAAACCCTCTGGAAAAAAGAAAGAAGCTGTGCAGCTGTTACTGCCAACGGTAAGCCTCAACTCTGAGAAACTGTTGGCAAATTTCTCTTTCCCCTTGAGAAACTGGCGGAAATTTTCCTCTCTGTTCCCCTGGTGCATCATTTGGGGAGGCTCAACATGCTGGTTTATATGTTTGCTCTGATTTAACGATTGCTTTGCTGCTAAGTAGCACTTCCGGATGAATATGGGTTCCTTAAAAACACACACACACACACACACACACATCTCACAAGGCTAGTCGTTACATGAGTTTTTGTACACAGCTTTGAATACCTAAGAACAAAATATGGCAGTGGAACCTCAAATGCACAGGGCACTGGTATCTCAGTGTATCCTTAAAGCATATGTGTTGGGGGGCGTGCACATGCTAAAGGTCACATTCCAGGAAGATGACTACTATCTGATCAGGACCCCAGAAGTGGCCCTAGTTATAGCAACATCTCTTGTCTTGCTTCAAAAATATTTTGCATAAAATTTTGGATTCTGTATGTTTAAAGTCATTTGTGTGTGAGAGAGGGAGAGAAAATGAAGGCGCACGATTATGCAGTTTACATTGTGAACGTAGAATAAAAGGTTCATTTTCTCATACATGAGTAGCAGCACTGGATTTTGACATAATAATTCTTAATGTTTTGTAGTGATCTGATTACATGAGATCAGATTCAGATCACATCCCACGCCCAGGTAATCTTAAGAAGAGTTGTGTTCTATGTTCTCCTGTTTTGATTTTGGGGTTTAAAAATTCCCTCCGAAAACATTTTTCCTCCCTCAAAGCCTTAGTATCTTTCCCCCCTTCAATTCTGCTTTTTGCTTCTCTTATCGGCTTCTGTGCTGATGCCCTTTCAGCCTAAAGCTTAGGGCTTCTTTCTCCTTCCTAGATTGATTGTTCTGAGTCAGAGATCATATAGAAAAGGTGATAGCATCATGATACAAAGCAGTCAGTCAGATCTGGCTGTCATAATGTTACTGAGGAAAATAGAGGCCCATTCACACATTGAGCAATGCTTCCTGGATGACTCACATCAGACCCTGGCTAATTAAGGATTGGCTAATGAATGGGATGACATCATGATGTTACGCAAACAATTGGTTATGGTTAGTGCTGACATCAATGAGAGCAAACCAAAGTATTCAGAGGGAGAGCAATGATTCCCAAATAACTAAAGCATTCTATCTTCTTTCAAAGCAGCCCTTGAAATATCACCAATTAAGGACAGCATTTATTCACAAAGCTCCTCCAACTATCCTACTCCTTTTCATCCCACCCTGAACTCTAAGCACATTTTTTTGGGAAGAAAGTGTATGATCACAGTGGAGGACCACACCTTATTTTCAGGTTTTTGCACTGCAATCCCAGGGACCACTGTATGGGCAAAATGCCATTCAGGTCAAAACCCTGAAAGCAAAATTCGTTGCTATTTTTATGCAGAATTAAATGTTATGATTTATTCTCTGTGTGTGAGATTCAGATGAGCTTCTGGTTTCTGTCAAATGAAATATAGGAGATATGTAACAGAAGAGGGAAAATAGCTGCCAAAGAGTAGATTCATGTCCTTGCCATGCAAACAAAATTCACTTTTTTAAAAATAAAAAAGCTAAATCTCAAATAAGATAGCGAGAAAGTAGTAGGGTCCTGGTAAGACCCCTTTTCTCAAAGAATGTGGAAAGTTAGCCAGATCTCTAGAAAAGTATTTTCACATTTCTCCACTTGTAAGAGGCATCTGATGGTCTTATCTGCAACCTGTCTGAAAAATTCAGAGGTTCCCAAGCACATTCAGCTTCCTCCAGCACAGATATAGGGAGCCTGTGGTCCTCCAAATGTTTTTGGACCCCAAGTCTCAGCACGTGCAGCCAGCATGGCCAAAAGACAGGGATGATGGGGGCTGGGGTCCAGGAACCTTTTGTGGAGGCAGAGGCACACACTTCCCATTCCAGCCCTAGTGAGTTGTTCTGCAAATCGTAGTGGAGATTTCTTACTCGTTTCTGATCTTAGTTGAAGAAAGTAGCAGACCCTCCAATACAATGGCATTGGTGCTTGCGTGCAAAGTCTTGCTTTATTAACATAGACATTCCTAGTCTGTTACAAAATAAACACATGCTGCACCAGATGCACAGGACATACGTGTGCATTTCTTTTTTGAACTTGGGCTCATGCTCATGTGCATTTTAAAGAGATAACCGTGCGCACACAATTCACACGTACGTACTTCACATCTGATGCAGCACATGCTCTTTTTGTGTTCTGGCATGTGGATCCCAGTACTAAAAGTAAACTAAGAATTGGCCGGGACTCAGAAGCATGTCAGCAAGTATGCACAGAAGCGACTGCAGCAAAGCACTATGAAACGTTTCTGTAAACAGTCCTTTTTATGCCGGTTGGTGGCCAAGGCAAACGATTTTGTAATTTGTGTGTATGTTGGTATATGATTTTTCCTGGTTTTATTCTGTGCTGGTTCTATTTTGACTACTTAGAATAAGGACATCAGAAGCGCATTGCTGGATCAGGCAAAAAGCCCAACTAGTCCAGCATTCTCTTCTCACAGTGGCCAACCATATATTTATGTTAGTCATGCAACCAATATGCCCCATTGGTCTCAAGCACGCATGGCGTTTGTTTGGACTGGGATCCCTGCATATTTAGTGGCTCTCCACAGTGTGCTTTCATCACAATGTATAAATTAATTGACAAAAGATGCAGTGGTGAGTTCTGGCTTAGATGGCTTTGAAAAAGATAAATTTGTAGAGGAACGTTGGTCATGATACCCTCCATATTCAAAGGCAGTATTCCTGATTATTATCGGACACTGTAGATTGTAACAGGGGATTGAATATCTCTGTTGTGCCCTGGTTGTTAGCTTCCAAGGGCAGCTGACTGACCCCTGTTACAGTGGCTTGTTGGACTAAATGGATGTTTGGCAAAGCAGTTCTTGCAGTTTCATATGTTGTTTTGTGTTTGGTAACAGAAGGTGATGGAACTAGAGGAGCAAACCAAACACGCAGTTCCTCAGCTGCAAAGTTGCATAGTTGAGGAGAAAGTAGACATGATGTGAGAGGACCATGAACTCCTGCCCATTATTATTATTATTATTAAAGTTGGGCTGTAGCAGAGCACGAATCAGGTTAGGATCATGGAACTGGGAAAGGGGGAATGCAATGATTCCTCCAGGAGGATCCCTGTAACTTTTCCTAGGCAGTTCAAATAGCAACTTCAAGGAGGCTATTTTAATTGTCTCCCTCTTTGTTGTGACCCAAATGTGACCACTCATTCCCTCCCACCCATGGCTGCTGTTAATTTAAAGAAAGAAAAATATGGGAGTTCCTAAACACTGATTTGCTTCATCAGATCCAGTTGTACTCTCCTATTACTGATTTCTAGAATAAATATGTGGAGACTTAAATTTATTACAGTTTCTGAATAGATGCAAATGTTGTGTGTGTGTGTGTGTGTGTCCTATGGATGCATGGATAAATATTTGTTGATTCATATAATGGTTGGAAACATCTGGAGGGGATTCTATCCTGCATCCCAAAACAAAATCTAAAATACCTAGATTTACAGAATTCCCCTTTATTTCATATAACGAGAACAATACGGAGCATAATGGTTGCCCCATATTTCAAAATGTCACAGCCCTGCAGAGCATTGCGTGGAATGCGCATTACAGCTTTATTTTCAAAATGTTGATCTGGCAACCTTTCCACCTTCCCTCAAGCAGAGGAAGTGGAGAGACGAGAAGGTGGAGGTGTGAGTTTCTCATGGCCTTTCCCCACAGAGCTAAGCTCAGCTCTCAAAGTGAACTGAATGTAGGCCACACTGCAAGGGGCAGAAAGAAAGGGGAAAGTCAGATTCCTGCTCTCTTTTAGAGAGAGAAGAATATGCTCTGATGCATTAACATAGGAACAGAGGAAGCTGCCTTATGCAGAGTCAGACCATTGGTTCATCTAGCTCAGTATAGTCTACACTGACTGGCAGTGGCTCTCCAAGACTTCAGGCAGGGGTTTCTCCCAGTCTTACCTGGAGATGCTGGGGCTTAAACCAGGGACCTTTTGCATGCAAAGTAGATGCTCTACCACTAAGCTCCAACTCTCCCCATTATGTTATACACCTTCCTAACCTGGATGCTTTCAGTGAGAGAGAATGTTCAAAGGTTGCCTTTGATTTATGCGGTGCTGTATCCCTTGCTTCCATAAACCCTCAGTTCCCCAGAGGATCCCAGAGCATCTTAGAACAGCAGCTCCCAAAGTGTCAACTAAGGGGACCATTTATAGACTTGCATGTGCTACCTTTGCCTCTCATCCACTCCTCGCTCAAGGATGACATTTCTCTTCTGTCCCCTAATGCTGTATCGCACCCAGATGACTGCACAATGCCCTCCTGTAATGCATAGGTTGCAGGTGCCTTGTACTACGAAGGAAAATTTGTATTTTGCATGGCAAGTACTGCCCTGCTTGATCTCTAGAAGGCTGTGTTGGATGTTCGCCACAGGTCTCGGCCAATTTAAGTCATCTGTTCACTCATCTGTTCTGATAGGTCTGCATGATAACCTTGAATCTGTCCTGCATGTGCCTGGCTATCATCCACAGAGACAGCACAAAGGACTTGGTAAGAGTTGTTGCAACCCTGAAAATCAGGGACGGGGAATCTGTCGTCCTCCAGATGTTACTAGGATCACTCCAGCTTCCATCAGCTCCAGCCAGCATGGCCAGTGGCCAGGGACAATGTCAACAATATGTAGATAGTGCTGAGTTTAAGAACAGATTTGCCCTTTTAAATTAGAAGAAAGGAGAAAAACTAAGATTCAAAGGATGCTGTTTTGGACCAGTAATTTGATGCATCTTTGTATGGCTTGGAGGCATAAAGAAGATTGTACAGCACAGTGCATTAATTAACTGAAAAGAAATAGCTCCACATAGTTCTGTGCCCACAATTATTAGCATAGGTTAGCCTGTTCATCATTTGCAAAGAGAATGACTCAATGACTTAGGATGCATTCTCAGGATTGCAGATCAAGGATTAATTTTCCCTTAATATGCATTAACTGTTCTGTTCCCATATAAACCATTGCAACTTAATGTGGAGTTTCTCTGCTCAGATCTGTAATATGTGTGAGGCACCAGAAGTCTGGAGGGTGGCAACACAAGAACAGGCTTTTTCTGTGGTGGCTCTTGATGTGCAGAATGCTGCCCCCAGGGAGGCTCACCTGGTGCCATCATTATATATGTGTTTAGGCACCAGGCAAAAACTTTCCTCTGTAACAAGGCCTTAACAATCTGTGGCATTTTAGAAGTGAGCAGGATGTACTTCTTTTTCCTCTTGGTCTTAATGTATCTATGCAGGGTTTTTGTCTGACTGTTGCTTGGTTGGTTGTAAGTTGCTTTGGGTTGCCCTGGGCAAATTAATAATAATAATAATAATAATAATAATAATAATAATAATAATAATAGTTTATACCCCGCTCATCTGGCTGGGTTTCCCCAGCCACTCTGGGCAGCTTCCAACAGAATATTAAAATACAATAATCTATTAAACATTAAAAGCTTCCCTAAACAGGGCTGCTTTCAGATGTCTTCTAAAAGTCTGGTAGTTGTTTTTGTCTTTGACATCTGGTGGGAGGGCATTCCACAGGGTGGATGTCACTGCTGAGAAGGCCCTCTGCCTGGTTCCCTGTAACTTGGCTTCACGCAGCGAGGGAACGGTCAGAAGGCCCTCGGCACTGGACCTCATATAAAGCAACCAACAAATTTAAATGAATGAATGAATATCTGTTTTAGGAGGTTAGGCTGAATGAATATCTGTTTTAGGAGGTTAGGCCCAAGTAGGAGGTAGAGCTAGAAGCCAAAAGGAGGAAGCAGCAAATTGAGAGAAGACCAGTTGTACATAGTTTGCCAATAAGACTATGTATTGTTCAGCTCCTCTGACCTGTTCATCATTAACTGATAACATTGCAATGTCTCCCCCAAATACTTGTTGCTGTGTCTGGTTGTGTGGAACACCCTGCATCCAAGTCTGGAGATGGTGGCCATTGGGGCTGGTAGGGTAGCAGGTATGTTTCCGAGCACAATTCAAAGTATTGGTGCTGACCTTTAAAGCCCTAAACGGCCTCGGTCCTGTATACCTGAAGGAGCGTCTCCACCCCCATCTACCCGGACACTGAGGTCCAGCACTGAGGGCCTTCTGGCGGTTCCCTCACTGCGAGAAGCCAAGTTACAGGGAACCAGGCAGAGGGCCTTCTCGGTAGTGGCGCCCTCCCTGTGGAACGCCCTCCCACCAGATGTCAAAGAGAACAACAACTACCAGACTTTTAGAAGACATCTGAAGGCAGCCCTGATCAGGGAAGCTTTTAATGTTTGATGTATTAGAGTATTTTAATATTTTTTTGGGAAGCCGCCCAGCGTGGCTGGGGAAGCCCAGTCAGATGGGTGGGGTATAAATAATAAATTATTATTATTATTATTATTATTATTATTATTATTATTATTATTTATAGAGGGACCAACAGCAGGGGAAACCAGAGCCAGTGGTAGGTTGTAAGAAAGAGGGCAGGCAGGTGGGGGCTGGCTATGGGCAGATGGTGATTGGTAGGACGGTGGCCCATTCTCCCTAACAGCCCAGCCCCCACTGGGCTGAATGTATCATGCACCTGCACAAAGCTTGCAATGCCACACAGATTACTAGCACTTTCATAGCTCTGATGGAGCTGATCATTTCAGAGGCTCTCTCTCATTCCGCCATCTCCAAGCCTCCTCTTCTCCCCCTCACCACATGTGATCAGCACCCTGACCATCTGTTCAGTGGTTGGGGGAGGAGATAAGATGTACTGGGGCAATGGACTCCACTCCCCACTCAGATTTCTGGTTGCCTAATCCTTTATTAATCTATGCCCCCATATCAGATTAGGTGCGTCTCTTCACAATAACTAAATTATCTCCCCAGAATGTTAAACATTGGGGGGGGGGCAGGGGAGCCATTATTTTACCATTCTATAACAAGAAAGACAAAATCTGTTATAAATTGATTTGCTAGTAGTCCCTTACAATCTCTTTGCCTGGTATTTTCCCTGGCACAACACCAGATTCCCATGGTCTCACTAATGTTAGTGAGCAGAGTCCAAACTGTTCACATAGGAGGCAATGCAAGGTGGGTGTCTTCTATCCTGGGCTCAAAAGACCACATTGCAGTCCAAATCTCCCTAGCAATGGGAAAACATGATTCAGGAATCTGCTGGCAACGATCTTCTACGCAGCTCACCCTTGCCACACATTATTGTGAAGTGGTTGCCCTTTGCTGTTGCTTTTGAGATTTTGCCAAGAGTTCTGCTTTGCTCATATATTTGACAATGGAATGTGGGGGAAAGGCATTTTTTGGGAATGTGGTGGTGCCTGAAGCAATTGCTTCATATCATCTTAGGGTGGCACTGGGCAATATGCCAGTAAGTTATGGCATGTTATATCGCTCCAGGAGTGATCAGATGGTCATGTCCAAAATAGACCCCACAAGCTTACCCTGCTTGGGTTTACTGATGTCTGTGGTTACAGTTCAAAGAAAGAGGTTTGTGGATTGAAATCTTGGTTTGAGTATACTGCTGTGTGTGTGTGTTGTTTGAGTCAGTTACAAGTGTGTCAAGTTTCCTATGCAGAGAGCAGCACTTCTACACTGGAGGGAAAAAAAGAAATTCATGCAAGCCATGAATAGATCGTGTGTCTGTGAGCAGGAGCTCAGAAGCTGCATCTGTGCCTTTCCACTGCATGTAGATCTAGTGCAATAGGTGTGTGCCTGCGCAAATTGTTACACGTGATGACCTGCATACATTTTGTATGCTTCTCCTATGTTGGCTGGGACAGTAGAGGGAAATAAGCTTTTAGCTCATGTGATCTCTGAAGAATTTTGTATACAAGTGTCTCAGTATTTGGATGAAAACAATCCGTGTGTATGTGTGATACAGCCAGCAAACAATGATGTTGAATTTTCTTTTTATGTAAGTTTGCAAAAAAAAACGAATCTGCAAAGTGCAACATAGTATAAGTTTTAAGGGCAAATGATCTTTATCTCATAACAATGTAGCTTTGTTTGCCCTCCTACCCACTTTTGGGTGCATGGGCCCCATAAGCTATTATACTTTCTTTGAAATATGGAACTTTTTACCCTGGTGTCATGGTTAATTATTTCTAAAAAGGCAATTAGCAGTTGCCAGGGGCTTAGATAGCAACTCTGCTTTTGAGCGGCTCCCATCTCAGCAGCACAAAATAAACACTTTGGTTTTTTTTAAAATATCCATTCTTGCAACAAAGTGGCTGTGTTATTTAAGCTGAGTCTGTGAAGAAGAATAGCAATCATTGGCTGCAGATCATTTTGTTTGAGATACGAGACAGGAGAGGATGGAGTTTGTGCAATGATTATGGGATACATCCAAACTGTAGGCCAGGCATAGGCAAACTCGGCCCTCCAGAGAGCCAGTGTGGTGTAGTGGTTAAGAGTGGTGGACTTGTAATCTGGTGAACTGGGTTCGCGTCTCCGCTCCCCCACATGCAGCTGCTGGGTGACCTTGTCTTTTTTTTTTTTTTTAAAATAATTTTTATTAACCGGCCAATCACATCAAATTAAATCACATCACATACATTCCGAATTACAAAGCCGAATTTTAAATTTTGTTGGAGGGACACATATTTCAAGATCCGAAGGGGGATTCTGATCATCTTCTTGCTGCTACGTTAATGTCCAAATCAGTCCAAATCAGTGCAGAGTTCATAATTCTATCCAGTCTTATCTTGCTGTTTCCACATCACATCTTGTTCATATATTTTCTCTTTTTTCTTTATGATCTCTTCTGATAGTCTCCTTAAGCCGATAAACACCAATAACAATAATAATCCTGTGTGAATTTTCCATTCTTCCAATCCTCAAATCGAGATGGTTTCCATATATCATCTCCTTCATAGATAACATCGCTCTTTCCATCATAATCTCGCAAAACTGTCGCTCTTAAGTCCCTCTGAGGAGTTTAACCCACAATATATAAACAGCTCTATTTCTCTCTTTCTCCTCCCAGACTCAAGACCTCCGACAGAACTTCCCAATATGGCGACGGCATTTTTAACTGCGTCATTCCAAAGCTCTTATACATTCCACGCTCTTCTTAAAACATGCTTTGGTTCGAAAGTTTATCTCCACACAGCCTTAAATCCACAGCTTAAGTCCTTAAAACGACATTTCTGACTCGTGAGGGGAGGGGATTCTTGTTTAATCACATAAGGAAAGAAAGGAAAGTTCCCCCCTCCCCCATCAGTCATTTGCCATACCGTGTCTTGGCGTATCTTGTCTTGTTTTATCAGAGATCTCTTCTGTTAGCAGTCTTTACTCCCCCTCCTTCTTTGAAATATGTGCATTCCTTCATCCAAATTGTTTCTTTTGAAGTTCTTGCAGCTAGTGGCGCGAATCAGAGACGGTGTCCAGGAGTGCCGAAATCCCACAGGAGGGCTTTGTGCCTAGTGCCCCCATCCTCACAAATTCGGGGGTGGTATAGGGCACAGTAGGCAAGGGCAGTCCCCCCACCATCCTGGGGGGGGGGTTAGGGAGGCTAATTACTCCCATCATAGCCTCCAAATTACCTCGTGTGGGTCGGAGAGATGTTATTGTCAGCCATCTTCCGATGCGCCCCCTAGTGGCCCCCCGCCCCCAAGTGGCCCCCGCTGGGTGACCTTGTCACACTTCTCTGAAGTCTCTCAGCCCCACTCACCTCACAGAGTGTTTGTTGTGGGGGAGGAAGGGAAAGGAGAATGTTAGCCGCTTTGAGACTCCTTCGGGTAGTGAAAAAGCGGGGTATCAAATCCAAACTCTTCCTCCTCCTTCTCCTTCTCCAGATGTTTTGGGACTACAACTCCCACCATCCCTAGCTAACAGGACCAGTGGTCAGGGATGATGGGAGTCATAGTCCCAAAACATCTGGAGGGCTGAGTTTGCCTATGCCTGCCTTAGGCACTACTATACATGTCTCAGAAGAGAGAATGGCTTTGGGAGTGTGCTTGGAGAATGACATAGTTCTGTGTCTGAGTTGAACACATCACTATCTGTCCTTGACCAATTAGGAAATTTGCTGTTTTAAGGCCCCTCCCTCCAGAAACAAATAACGGGCACTCAATTATTCCTGGGCACACCCAGGTGTATCCTTGTTTTGAAATTAATCTACGTAAGTTAGAGACTTACTTTAAAAAACCCCACACCTTTTATTAACATATCATCATAACATATGTCATTAATGCTTTTTTTCGGGGGGTACGCATACCCCTAATCTTTGTACTTTTGCCCATTTACTGTATTTATTTCCCCTGATTAGAACTATAAAATGGTGGTTTTCATGAGTCAAAATGAGAGTACCCCTAAACATTTTTAAAATAGATATCATGCATATCATAATATGACTGGTACATAATTTAGCCAAACAAAATGCGAAATGAGAATACGTATGCCTCGATAACGAGTGTGTTTCGATATTATTTACTCCAATTGATAGTAGAGCATTACACAACAATTCAGTCTTGCATAATATTATATAATAATATTCAGTAATTAGAGTTTATCCTCATTAGCCCAGCTTCATCTATCAAAATATTGTGAACCAATAACCTGTATCTGGCGCTACTTACTGTGATCCCCTACACTTGTTTGTGTGAAAGAGTGTACACTTGCTTGACTGTTCAAGTATTGCGTGCACAGGTTGTGCACTTTGTGGGATCTAATGTGCAAACACCTCTTCTGTGCAGGGCTAGGCTGAGAGAGTAGCCTGCCTCAAATCACTCAGCAAGCATTACAGCCACAGTAATAAGAGGAGAAAATTGTATGCAAGACTTCCTTCTTTTATTTTAGTTTGTGGGAGGGGATGCCCTTTTCTATTAAAATTCACCAACAAAGACACACAGAACAAAGAATTGAAGGCTTGAAGGTTATCAGGCTTATGTTTTGGTAAATTTTCTAGGCTGCCGGTGCTTTTATAGCATTACCTGTTAGCAGAAGCTGGAACAGCAGGATTTTTGAGTTTCCTCCGGGGAACAAGGCTGCTGTTTGTCAGTATTTGCACCTGCACGAGCAGTGAAGGTTGCCTTAAACAATACTGATCAATTCCAATTTTATTCCTGACTTCCCCTCCCCCTAACTTCCAGAGGAATCTGTCTTTCCTGTCACTCAGGATAATGATCCCCCTGCAAGCATAGCTGAGAATCCAGAAACTCACTGTAATCTCATCAAGACTTTGATTCCCCAGCAGGGACTGTTGAATTTATACAACCAGGAGGTTGGGGCACTTTAGCTTCCCACATCTG
Organism: Podarcis filfolensis; assembly: GCF_964270895.1. Taxonomy (NCBI): domain Eukaryota; kingdom Metazoa; phylum Chordata; class Lepidosauria; order Squamata; family Lacertidae; genus Podarcis; species Podarcis filfolensis. The sequence goes on from NC_139610.1 coordinate 55,568,119, forward strand.
TGTGTGTTCAGCCACTAAAATGGGTAGATTTCCTTCTGGCTTTTTAACTCTGCTTGTTTAGAGAGGCAAAACCAAAGGATTTCATTCCACAAACTGAGTTTAAAATGATCTTGGTTTATTTTTTCAACTCTAAATGCATTTGATGTTGCTGTTTTTACTTTTAAATGTGATTGGGTTTTTTTGGTATTTTTGGTGGGGGGAAGCATAGCAGTGCCCAATCTCTGGATCAAAGATTATCATTATGATTAATAATTTCTGTAGCATTTGGATGCTGTAAGCCTATTTCAAATTGCATGTGTGAAGCCCTGTGGAAATAAATGGGATTTATATGCATTTAACTGTGCATTCTGCAAAGTATACATTCAGATCCTAACAATCTTTACTTGGAAGCAAGTCCCTGTATTAGACATGAGCTGATCAACCTACTTTCATCCCATATCAGTTTTGCATGTGTTCATTCGTAAGTCTGCTCTATAATGTTTCTGTATTCATATGATTTTTTTAAAAAAAATAGCACTGCACAACCATTTGTATTTAAATACGTATTTTCTTAATGAACTCATATGCTAAAATTTTTTTGGGTACCACAAAATTCAGAGTAGTATGCAGTCCAAGGGATAATTGCATTTTGGTCCATACTTTTGTCTGTCAATTCACACTGGAATTCACAGAACTCAAATTCCTACAGCATTCCAACTCTGCAATCCAACGACATTTATCCCCACCTTGGAAATGCCCCCTAGAAGTGTGCCTTTATGTTCCTTAACTCGTTCCTTCCAACAGCAACCCTGTGAGGCAGATCTCTGGGATTGCCATGGAGAAGTGTGGCTGAGAAAGAATGAATTAGGTCATTCAGTCAATGCATTACAGCTTCCACGTGGAAGCTATTTTAAATTGCACTGTGTGGCAGCTGTTATCATGTGGTAAGCTGATTTTATGCAGTGGTAAAATAAAATTATTATTATTATTATTATTATTATTATTATTATTATTATTAAGTGGACTGTCTTGGAGAAAATGCCAACTGTTCAGTTGCCCATAGAGCGATTTAAAGTAGTTTCCATGTAATATTGGCAGTGTCTGTACTCATCCTTCATTATCGACACCCAGGCAATTAATTAATGGCTGAATCTTTCTGGAATTGCCACAGAAGCTGCTTTCAGGGTGGGGCAGAGCTGCTATGCTAGCTGCCTGGCAGGTGGGTCAATCTGGTTTATTTGTGAGGAGAGAGGTGAGGCAGCAGAGAGGTCAGCATGGTGCAAACGCAGCAGCAGAGCTAATCTGGCACTCCTGCCAGTGCTGACCTCCCCGCTGCTGCCCCCTCCCAGTAACCAACAGGCAGGGAGGTAACGTAGTGTCTCTGCCTTCCGATGCTAGCATAGCGGCTCTACCCCAGCCAGCAAGTTGCTTCCGTGTATCTGGATATATATTTATTTATAAATTACATTTTTATCCTCCGAGGAGATCAGGACAACAACACTCATGGCCCCCTCTTTTTTATCCATATAAAAAGTTGGTGAGGGCATTTGGTGAACTTCACGGCTGAGAGGTGACTTGAACCCACACCTCCCCAGTTCATTCTAGCTTTCATTTTCTACAGTATTTTATTTATATCAGAGTTGCAATGGGGCAAAGTAGAAAGGCAATGGCAGCAGATCAACTGTAGCTCAATCTGCAGTAGATCAGCAAGGGTTTCTGGCTCCCAGTTGTTTAACAGCAACAATGAAATGGCTTTTCCCACCTAAATTAGGCTACTTAAATTTAGAATGCTAACCATGACTATGAGCACAGTTCTGTTATGGTGTCAAAAACTGATTACTTGGCTCCTGATGGGCTCAGAAGCACCTTGTGATTTAATTCTATGTCTTTTGCACTTGGTTCCAGTTGGTGGATCTTGAGATTCTAGTAAAAAAGAAAAAAGAAATACAGTGTAGATGTAACGAGTTTGAATATGCCCACCTCTGCCTTAGAGCTCGAGATAGGCCAATCTGTCAGTTTTGGGTTCTCTCTTGGTTTTTTCCAATTTGTAGTTTAGTTCTCCATATTTCAACATAAATTTGTGAACCCCCCCCCACAAAAAAGTCCTTATAATAATTCATCAGCATTTTAGTGACAATTTCTCCTAGTCTGCACATCTTTGTATGCAATGTTACTTAATATACACAGTTTTGCAACCAATTATCCCTAAAACAATGTAATTTCACATGCACATTTCGCTAATATCTGTACTTTTATGCATGCTTTGCTGAGCATGTGCATTTTTGTACACATTACTTGTACACATTGCATTGCGAAATTTGGAGGAATGCAAATTTTGGAGTATGAGTGTGCTTCAAGATAGAGTGATTCACCTTTAAATGAGAACTGAAACAAATTTCTCACCCATCTCTTCCTAGAGCTCAGACAGACAACATTCACGGGAGGTTTTCAGCTGTCATTTGTGATTTCCAAGCCCTAGTTTTGTACGATCCAGGCCTGGGGCAGATTAATGAGAGCCAGGGAATGAAGATCTTGCCAGGGAAATTGGCACTGCGCTCTGATCATTATCCCCACCACTCATCCTGCCTTTTCTCATTGGGGTAGAATGGAAGCAGGGGAGCTTATGCAAAGGACTTGGCAAGATGCCGACGTTCCTATTCTAGCTTCTGGGGTTAACAAATGGAGAAAGGTGGCTGAGCTCTTTGCCCTCCAGTTCCCATCAATATTTCCCACATCTGGGTTATAGAAACAGAAATATTAAAGAGAATCTTAGTCCTTCCAAAATAGCATTTTGCAAATTTGGAGCTAAGGTCTGATTGACCTTTATTTGCTCTCGATTGAGATCCCATGTCTGATGAAACATGCTGTAGCAAGAAGAAGAAGAAGAAGTCAACCCAAATCCTGTCATTTTCAGGGGAAAGGTGGCTTTTTTAGTTCTTTTCGATACCTTGCTCAAACAAAGGTGTTATTTACATGTACCCCCTTTTATGTTCCTTTGAATTTGATTTGGGAAAATGTGAGTTGCTTGGCATCGTTCTGAACTCAATATCCTTTTATACTCAACTTCTTTATAAATTATACATCCATGTGCTTGTTTACTATCAGCAGCCATCTTACAGCCTGCGCACTGCTGCATGAAAAGGTCTGGCAGCAATATGTGCCGTGCTCTTGGTAGCTTTGAAAAGCATGTTTACTTTGCTTTAGTAGTAGTAACACCTTGCAACCTCAGTGTGTGTCAGTATAGAACAGGGATAGATAGAGAAAATAAATTCCTACCCTGGGATTCACCAGTACCAAAGAAAATCAGGAAATGCAGAATACCTTTGTGAAACAAAGAAATCTGCAAGTCCTCAGAAAGTAAATATGATTCCCTGCTCCCATATTTAACTAATATAGACATAGAAACATTGGAGGGCAAGGTGGAGCAGGCAGTTTTTACAACTGCATTGCTTAAGTGCTCACAATGGCTTTGTTAGGGAGGAAGATGGGGAGAAAAGCAAAACAATTTGGGAGCAATGAGGGAGAATTTCAATTCATTTTGCATTTAAAGGTGAGCCTATCTAATCTGCACCTTCTGAAACAATATGGGAACCAAAACTGAGACATCCAAAATTCGCTTTTCTCTGGATTTTGCAATGTAGTCTTCCAGCCAAGTAATGTGTACAAAATTGACATGCATGTACAATATTTGTATATATATATTACTGAAAATAGCATACAAAAGTTCATTATATTAGACACAAGTGCTTTGCAAAAATGTATGTACTGTATTAGATAAAATTGCATACGAAAAAGTGTATATTAGGAGAAATGTGCACTAAAATGCAAATTTTAGTGGAGAACTGTCTGAGAAATTGAGAAAAATCTACATTTCGCCCACCCTTAATCTCCAGTGACCTTCTTGGATGCCCTGCCAGTTTCAGTGGCTACCAGCCACCATTGAAATTCAGTATCACAGAGTAGACTGTAGTAACGTAGTTTTAGAGAGAACTCAAGAATAAATACTGGGACAATCTTCTGCCATCTAAATGAATGGCAGTTACATGTGAGCATGATGGGGCTCTTGAGCACATTCTGTTCATGGAATCATAGCATTGGAAATTATTTTGGAGATCATCTAGTGCAACTCTCCACTCAATGCAGGCCCTACAGTGCAGGATGCAATTCATAGCGGAGATGTTCTCTGTTGCTTCAGAGGGCAGGTCTAAAACTAATAGGTGGGAATTGCACGGAGGCAGAATTTCGTAATTAGCAAAAACTTCCTGATGGGGAGAAGCATTCAAGAGTGCATGGGATAGACTGTCTTGTGACACTGTTCATGGGTATCTTCTAAGCAGAGGCTCGATGGTCATCTGTCAAGGATACTGTAGCAGTCGGTGGGATGGTTGCACTTATCTGACCTCCCATCACTGACATCACTCTGCCTTACCAGGATGGGGAGGGACAAGATGGCCATGAGGTCAGTATCGTGCAAGGGCACTGGCGGAACCAGTTCAGCACTGTGCCAATCTGACACTGTATTACTTCACCTCTTCCTCCTGGTAAGCCACAGCAATGAGAACAAGCCTTTTCTGTCACCTGCATGTTGTGTCCTACTGTCAGTCCATCCCTTAATCTCCTTTCCATGCTACATATACCCAGCTCTTTCAACCATACCTCTAAGCACAGTTTCAATCTTGTCCTCTGGACATGCTCTGCAAAGGTGTTGTGCAGCAGAACATCTGCGCGGGATGTGCCCATAAGTAGCGGAGGCTAAAAAATGATCTCTTCCATCCATCTGCTAATGTACTAAACTAAGTGAAGCCTTTCCATGTAAGCTACACCTGAGCAGAATGGGAAAAATTCTCATTGGTCCACTGCGACCAATTTGTGAGGCGCTTGGTGGATAAAGTGGTTCATAACTGTTCTGACTTGGATTCTTCATTGTCAATATACCTCTGATAGCTGCTTATTTTGTTATGCATTCTTTTCAGCTTGTGCAACCTGAGAATCTGGAGAGGATATGAGGCCCTAGATCCCTGCTCATCCTGGCTAGTTTACAGAGGACAGGCTCAGTGGGTGTAATATGTGATTAATGCTTCCCTGAGAGACAGAGTGATACAATCTGTTTAAAAATGCAGTGGTTAGACTTCTGTTTAAGAAACCCTCTTGAGATCCCACCTTACTGGATAATTACTACTCAGTATCCAATATTCCATTCTTCTGTGAGGTACTTGAACAGAGTTTGCGACACAACTCCGGGATTCCTTTGATGAGACAGAATATACTGACCCACTGTATTACATCTCAGTTTGGTGACTGAAATGCCTTCGGTTGCCCTCTTGGGTGATCTGCTCAAAGAATTGAACAGGAGGAATTCATTCCTACTGGTTGTGCTGGACTTCTCAGCAGCTTTTAATGCCTCCTGCAATAGAAGGTATGGGGAGCCTAGTCCTAGTCCAGATGTTGGACTACAAGTGCCACCATCCCTGACCATTGGCTGGGGCTGATGGGAATTGTAATTGAACAACATCTGAAAGGCCACAAGTTCTCCGTTCCTTAACTGCAGTATCCTTCAAGTTTGTCTTGCTGGAATGAGGCTCGAGGATACTGTATTAGTGACTCCATTCTTTCCTGGAGGTTAAGATTTCAGAAGGCTGGTGCTGAAGAATATCTGTTCAATGCCTTGGCCTTCAGAAACTTTAGGAGAGATCCCTCAGAGATTTGGTGTTGGCTGCCATCAGTATGCAAATGCCCCTCAGTTCTGCATCTCCCTTCCATCTCAGTTTGGGGAGAGCTTCTAAACCATTATCTGAGTGGACAAACACCCAGATAATATAGAACTACTCTAGATTAGGAAGGTGACTGGCCCAGCGATGTGAGCTTTTTCTGGAAATGATTGCACTCCCCTTGAAAGACGAGGCTCACAAAACTGCATCTGGCACTGGCATTGCACTCAATTCCCACATTGCAGCTGTGGCCAGAAGTTATTTTGCTCTGCTTCGACTGGTGCGGCACCTGTTCCTGTTTCTGAGAAGAGTGGACCTGTCCACAGTCGTGCCTTGTTTATGTGGAGACTGGATTACTATAACATGTTATACATGGGGCTGCCTTTGAAGGCTGGAAACATCAGCAGTACAAAATGTTGTGTATGGTGCCATGCTTTGATAGTAGCATGCCACTCCGTTGTTTTACCAGCCCCATTGGCCACCAGTCTGTTTCAGTGCACAATTCCAAGTCCTGGTTACTGTCACCTTTAAAGCACTAAATAACTTATGACCATGATGCCTAATGGGCTTTTGGGCCCTGTGTTAATCTCCATATCTGTTTATCTGAGGCAAACCTTCTGTGCACTATGCTACACTCTGAGGTACACTTGGGATGCATAACAGGTCCTTTTTGTCATGGCATCCAGACTACGGAACTCCCTGGGAGGTTTCCTTGTCTCCTTCTTTCCCAGTGTCCCACTGCTGGATGAAGACTTTGCTTTTCCAATAAGCTTTTAATTTATCTGTTGTTTCATTGATGCCCTCTCTCTAATTATTGATGGGTTTCTTTTAATCTGCTGCCTTTTAAATATTGTTTTTCTTATTGACTTAATTATAGTGTATTGATCATTAATTAATTTTCTGTTTATGTATCCCGAGGTAGCCACTGTGATGCTCTCCAGAAGTTGCCTCACTTACCATGGCCAGGTAGATGATCAGGATAGATGGTAGATGGTCAGGGATAATGACAACTGCAGACCAAAAACATGTGGAGGGCACTATGTTGACAAAACTGATGATGTATGACAACCTGAGTGCCCTAATTTTGGAGGTAGAAGGGAGGCTATAAGTTATGTAATCCATAAAGTATTAAAAATACCCAATTAGTCTACATATATTTTAGAATGGACTAAGGATCCATGTACCTTTTAACCTACTGGTTGCTTTCAGAAATAATGTCAAACAATGGTTTGGTGCTATGCAAACGAACCTTGAGGAGCCATAAACACACATACTTCTTCTCCCCTCCTGTCTCCTCCCATGCAATAATTTCCTGCTGCCTGATCCTGGTTTGTTGCTTAGTGCAAGCCTTAGTTTCACTGATCAGACATTGGCAAACTCTGATTTGCCTGAAACCAGGACTGAGCATCAGAGAATTGCTCCCCATGAGGCAGGAAGAGCACACAGGCACAAGGTTCCTCTAGGTTTGTTCATATACCACCAAACCATGGTTTGACCTTATGTTTGAACAACTGCTGGATATCTCATTTTAAGGAAGATCCCTCCCCCCATCAGTTATTAAAGAGTTACATATTAGAAGTAAGTTGGGACAGCTAGCATTTACCCCACAAAACTTTCCTGATTCAGGGAAACACTGAAAAGTATTTACTAGGGCTTTTGACTTAGCTCCACCTCAAAAGTTACAAGATCATATTAGAGACGTTTTAGAGCTGTTAGGAGATCGCCTATTCCCCTCATAGGGGTACAATTCCCAGAGTGCCTTGGCAAGTAGGACTGATTGTTAAATCACTTTGGGAATTGTAGGTCTGTGTATGTTTCAGCACCAGGGCCAGATTTAGCTGCTCAAGGTAATGGGGCCCTTTATATGTCCAGCTGTCCTTTGTCAGCAACAAATTGTCACTGTTTTTTTGTGTTGAATATATGCTATATGGTAATTTATGGACCTAATAGGTATCTAAAGCCATTTGCACATAACAAATTGGAGTCTATGCAACACAAAACACTGTTGCTGTATGTAGGTTTTATTTTATTTGTTCTTTATCTTATATTTTGGAAATGTACATCCAGGTTTTTTTCCCTTTAAATTTTTTGGAGGCCCCCAAGAGAGTGCGGCCCTAAGCTATAGCTTGTTTAGCTTATACGTAAATCCATCACTGTTCAGCACCCTTAATAAAGTACAGATCCTAGGATTCTTTGGGGAGGAAACCATTACTATTTAAAGTGATATTTCAACTGTATAGGGCAGAAGGGGCCTTAGTGCTGGTGTTTTAAAAGAAAGGGGAGAGTGGGGTACAGACAGAGGCATCCATACAAGAACTCTAAGCAAAAGCTTACTATCTTGTGGCTCTGTTACTTGTTGAAATTATCAGTGATGCTCTTTGGACAAGCAGGTGCCACACTGCTTGTTCAGGAACAAACAGAAATGGACACAAATTCACTGTCTATTTTCTTTCCCACACCCACCCTCTTTTTTGTAGGGGTGGTGGTGGTGTTTGCTGAATGAGCAGTTGCTTTGCTTCAGGCATGCCTGTATCCCACCAGCTTCATGTACCACCCTGTACAAATCCAACTCTTTGACCTGCATAAGTCACTAAGACTTGAAGTATTCCCCTGGGCTGCAATCCTGCACACAATTAAGCTCCTTAAATCCCATTGAACTCAAGGGGATTTAAGTAGCCTAACCATGAGCAGAATTGCATTCCAAGTCAAGAGCTTATATCTAGAGTAGTAATGTGTGATTATTTGTCATCTATCCAGGACCTTCTGGGTATGTCTGCATTCTATCATGGGAAGATAGGAAGGTGCCTTATGGTCAATTGGTCTAGATGCTATAGGGAAACAGTTCCATTGCTGTACCTAGCTAAGGCAATGGGTCTACTCTAGCAGCAGTTCGCCAGGGTTCCATAGAAGGTCTTCCCCAGCCCTAGCTGAAGATGCCAGAGATGGCATCTGGGAGCTTCTGTAAACCATGTGCTGTACGACTAAGCTATCCCCCCCTCTTTCAATTTGTAGTGAAAGGATGTCAATATGTTAATTATACCCAGCTCTGATGTTTGTTTTCATTTCACTGAGGTTCTGCAGTCTTAATGTTTACTTGATCTCTCCCTGTGATTGGGAACTGGATGTAGGCAAGCCCCAGCAGAGCTAAAACCAGATAAGGCTGAAAAGAATGTTTGCCAGCATACTTGGTGACCAGTGCTCTAGGGACTGAGGGAGTTCAACAGCCTTTTAGTCAATCTCGTAATCTTGAATGGTGTGTTGTTGTTGTGCTGTTGCTGCTGCTGGACTGCTTATTATGCTAATCTAGTTGTGCAAAAGAAGGGTTCTTTCTTTCTTTCTTTCTTTCTTTCTTTCTTTCTTTCTTTCTTCAGATACTACTTTCCCCTGTAGCACAATGACATAAGAAGTTTCCCGCTGCCATAATGCAGAAACTCAGTTCTCTCTCTAGCATCTAGCCTTTCCAGATGCAACATTTAACTGTTCCAGCCAGAGAAGCGAATGGACATTTCCAAGTACACATTGTAATGCACACATGGCTGTATGAGGGGGTGACAAAATAAAGGTGACCGATTGTGAATACACTGGCCTAATCTCTCAAGCTATCAAAGAGAGAGAGAGAGAGAGAGAGAGAGAGAGAGAGAGAGAGAGAATGAGAGAGGGAACAATCATGGTCTATATACCATGACAATACAGTCACTGCCATCATTTTGTAAAAGTTTTGGGTTAACTTCTGAAAGCAGGAAGAGAGAGAGAGAGAGAATTCACTTTGCAGGAAATTTGCTGTGTTAGACTATAGCAGACTAGAAGATTGGAACATAATGGTAGCTCTTGAGGTGATATGCAGTAGACTGCCAATACTTTAAACTTCCAATAGTTCAACAATAGCAAGTGAAAATGCAAGTTTTAAAAAATTCTGCCAAGGCTAACCATCTATTGGTTAATCACCTATGTCATAGCCTCCATGTTCCTTACCTATAAAATATGAGTATTAACTGGTTGCCAGTGATCATGTCTTTGCGTAAATCAAGTGGCCATTATAATCTTTTATCTGTGGTAGCTCAAACATAGATTTGTGCATTTATATTCAGGTCATCACATTATCTAGCTCATAGGGTGCAACAGGTAATTGGTGACCCAGCATGTTGCACCTGCCTTTACCTCCAAGCTACAGTTTTGTACCTGACTCCACTTGGTGAACCTTGAAGTTTTAGTAACAAAATCAATCCCTTAGGCTTGAAGCCTGAAGTCCACTAAAGCTCATGCTACAATAAGTTTCTCAGTGATGGATCTTGATTTAATCATACTTAGAGCAGACCCATTGGAATCAGGGGAACTTAAATTCATCATGACTAACTGAAGTCCCGTGGATTTCAATTGACTTATTCTATGCATGCCTGTGGCTGCAGTCCTAGCCCTACTTACCTGGGAGTTAGCCCTATTGAGTTCAATAGGACTTCCTTCTGAGTAGACATGGTCAGGATAGTACTGTAAGTCTAGCTCCAACCTTTAGACTTTAAGCTGCCACTGAACTCCTTTGTTTTGATGTGTAGTGGGATGTCTTTGGCTATTTTTTAAAATTAAATGCTATGCTGTAAATGTGTTTATATCCTACCTTTCTTCCACCTTGGAATCCCATCCAGGCACTGGTTGGTCTCAGCCCTGTTTAGCTTCAGCAAGGTTGTAACCTCATATGCTTTTAGACCATATACTGGGACTCTATTACTATTACTATTTCATTTATTTATTTTTTGTTACCAAATATGTGCTTCCATGGCTAAATAAATAAATAAATACATCTCAATCACATATACATTCATCAGAAGGGTGATGTTTGGTTTCCAATTGGTGGAACCTGATTGGTTGCCAGCGGTTCCTCCAACAGCGGTTGTGAAATAAAAGGGAGTTTTTTTAAAATAAATAAAAAAACCTGATTACTAAAATGGCACCTTTGCTAAGCTGAGGTATTTCTTTGGATAATTAAAACATCACGAGGTGGTTGTATAATACCTAGATAACTGGAGAGCATGATTGACACATCAAGGAAAGAGCCAAACAAAGCAGGTGAATGAAAAGAAAGAACAAATCTTACAATGCACAATGGAAAGAAAGCTTAACTTGTTTTCTTGCTTTTTTTTATAGAGAACACCAGTTCCCAGCGCCGAAGCATTCCGATGGTTCTTTTAAGCAGTAGTATTATCTTATTTTCAAGGCAGCCTGAAGTGAATGGCAAGCTAAGGTCTTGTTTTAAGAAACTGCTTAGTCCACCACTGAAGAATATATTCAGATAACTATTTTCATTTATGTATAGGGGTTTCCTCAAAAACAAAAACAAAAAAATTATGAAGTAGGGTGGTCTCCGGGTAAGAGGGGAAGGGAAAGCCACTTTGAATAACCCATCGGCGATAATGCAGACGTTTCTCCCCACTGAAATGCCTGAACATAAGATAGTACTGTTTGAGCTCCTAATTCATCATGTTCACATTCACTGTCTTGTGTTTTCATGCTGTTCAGAAAAACCCTCCTTGCGGTCACTTGTCCGTCCCCCTCCACTGCTGCCCACCTTTCCCCAAATGACCCAGTTGCATTTTTAGCAACTGGTTCCAGTTTTAGCTACCACCATTTGTTTTCCTCTCTGAAGACCCCTCCAAATAAGGGAACACGCCATACCAGAGGACTCTAACCAGCTCGTGAGGGCCACTCTCTTATCAGGAGACCACCACATCTGGGACCCTGGGGGAATTGGCCAGTTGACTCACATTCAGTACACCAATTCTTTCTTTGATGTAATTTAGCTATACTAGTGAAGTTGTTGTCTATTTTTAAAGTGGCTGTAAAAAAAAAAAAGTTTGGGTAAACCCCTGCTATAAAATAATGTATCTTTACAAAGTACCATATCTATACTTCATTTTCCAATATATGTGTTTCAGTACTGTAAACTGTACAGATAGCAGCTTGTATTTTGTGTGTTTAGACACAAAGAGACAATCACGTCTGAGCGTCTATGGAGCGTAACTGTTTGTACACAACAGTGTGGTTCTGCAAGTTAAATCCGGAGCAATAAATCCAAGTTTTTAAGTATTATTTCTGCCAGTTGTCCAGTAGCACCACTGTTTTTACCATTTATACCTGATGCAAAGTTGTGCAAGACATGTGCAAGATTATTATGCATCCAACAAATACCTTTTGGACCATACTGTTGTATGAAAAGGAAAGACATAAAATGTAAAAGTTAATTGTTTGTGAGCACGATATTAGAGTAGCAAATGCTTAATTGCGTTGCTTCGGAAAGAGCTTTACAGAACAGGATCCGTCCAAAGCATGTACATTTACCAGACCCACTTTGCACTGCACCACAAAATAGAGTTTACAGCATATGAGGACATACAGAAAGGATTTAACAGAGAGTTATATCAAAGTTGTTTTAGGATACAAAATGAAAAGAGTACCAAACCTTATTTCGGGGTGGGGTGGGGGAGATGGAAATTTGTCACTCAATATATTTACCTTCCCTCTGGAAGTTGTTTTGTAGAACTTTCAATAGGATTTTTTTTTTAAAAAATACCCTTTATAATGTATCTGAAACTATTTTTGCCCTATGTGCAACATTTATTTCTTAGAATAGTTTGTAAGGTTAGATGGCATTGCATCATCTCTGCAGGTCATGAGAGCCTGAATATCTTTATGGTGTTCACAAATATTAGCACTTCTAATGCAATTAAAATTGGGGTGGGGTGTGTGATTTATACTTTTCTCTGCCTAATTTTGCCCTGCTGGCCCCACTGGGAGTCAGTGGAATTACTCGGCATGGAATTTTAACTGTACCGACAAGCCATTGGCTTTGCTGATTAGGCTCTGGTTAAATCGTTCATAGCAAAATCCCATACATGCCCATTCATAAGTAAGCCCCCCTGAGTTCAATGAGATTGAACAGGTAACTGTGCATAGGATTGCAGTCATTTTTTATCATGGGGGAAACTCACAGGCTTGAAGAGTATTAGATGTTTTGGACAGCGTCAAAGAGTTTTGATTTAAGATGAGCAGAAAAGGCCACCACAATGAATCACTTCCTCTCTCTAGCTTGTTTTCAGCTGCCTTTAAAACCAGGAGGTTTTTTTTTAAGATTTCTTTTATCATATCAATTTTGTTTAACCCTTGAAAGTAGCATTTGAGGAGTAACACCAGAAGAGTGAATTGGTTCTCTCTCACTACACAGCAAGGACATAGCTCTGGCTCAGGCATAGTGCTGCACCATAGCTTAGCATTACAACAGCAAGCCTAGTTTCCACCCCAGAACTATGAGCTTCCTCTGGTGCAACCATGAGGAGTTTGAAAGCTCCCACTTGCATTTTAGTACAATGCAACTTGCTTTATCCTTGAAATCCAGACAAATTCAGGTTAATCTTAACTATAGTTAGTGGAAACAAGCCAACTTTAAACCATGGTTTATAAAGATAGGATGTTTTCACTAACCATTGTTAATCTTTATTGCACAGCATGCTAAACCACATGTTCTGACAGCATGATAAACTGGACTTGTCTTGGGTAATGTTAAACTATGGTTTAGTGTTATGTCTGACAACACACTTACATATTATTCCCAGAATTAGTCTAATTGAAATCAATGGAATTTTAGGGTTTAAAAGGAGCTCTTGAGGCACATTATTTTCTCTTAGAACCATGGGGTTAACTTTTTGAGGACTGTGTGTGCAGTTCCAGGTTCTTTTCACAGCTCAACTTTATACATCTTTGGAACATTTTCTCTATGGCTTTCTACTGGAAAGCTCAAATGAAAGGATACAATCTTGCTATGAAGAGTTGTAGTGTATGAGAAGTGCTTGTGTGAATGTTCCTATGTCCTAGTAGGAGACACCTGCCTCTCAGTTGGGCTACACCTTTTAATTAAATCAATAGGTTTGTACCAGGTCCCTGTAAAATGATGTGTTCAAGGGCCCTTCCAGGCAGCTTCAACTGTGGAGACAGGAAGCTTCTAATCCCTAGACTTTGGACCCAGGTGTGTGGTATTTTGACACACAATGATGCCTCTCAGGGCTGGTCTAGGTTTTTGCTGTCCAAAATGGCTACTATACATATCCTAAGAGGTAAGCCCCAGCATCTCCTGCAGCACCACACAAGTACACCTCTTGAACTATAAGTAACTTCCCATGGGAACCTTGTAGGCATCTACAAGGACCAGTTTGGGCTGGCTTCCCAAGATGCCTCTGGAAAAGATCTCTGCCCTTCCCCGGAGACACTTCCTGCACCTCTGGTTGAGTGCCATCCTGGATGAGCCCTTGAAAGTTTCTCTACTTTAAATCTACATAAGTGGGGGAAACCTCAGGTCCAGAGGACCTGTCTCCCGGGACCCTTCCCCACGCCACACCTCTCAGCAGCCCTGTTTCACATCTTCCCTGAGGGTTTTTGCCTCACTGAAGTGTATCCTTGAACTCTGATGGTGCCTCTTGTTTACCTGAATGGAGAATAAAGAGGGGTGTGCAAAGGTGTATAAAAACAAGCTTTTCGCACAAAGATCACAATTCCATTCATTGCTCTGTTGGCTTTTGCCTCTGGCCCCATCTAGCACAGGGATGTAGCCCTCGGAAGCTTTCCCTGAAGGGAGCCTGGGAGGAGAAGAAACCCATATCCTGCTCTAGAGTAAAGAAGTTGTATATGGCCTTTTTTCATTCCGAGGAAAAAACCCCCAAACTTTTTATTATTATTAAGAAACAACAGATAATTGATTATCAATACAGGAAATGCTTGAAGCCTTACTGACCCAACTGGCTGTTGAGCTTGCCTTGTTTGGAAGACCTTCTGTGATCGCGGTTAAAAGTAGGGACAGAAAAATTCAGTTCAGGCTACGTTAGGTGTACAATGATTCATAGCAATGTACTAACTGTCTTAATACCCTGATGTTGCATGTGTCAATGTGGTTTCATTTCTGGGTTTTTATGTTTTGTTTTGTTTTGTTTTGTTTGATTGATTTCGGAAGAACTGATGAATTTGTATATCGTAATTGTGATGTTTTTTACATGTCAAATCCGAATGGTTAAAAATTCCAAAACTGTCAATTATAATTATTATTATTAAAAAGGACATGGATACATTCACTTGGATCCCCACAATTATTATTATTATTATTGGAATTTCTTTTAGTCTTCGTCTACCAGCCTTACCAAGAATTTTTGTTTCATTGACACATAATTTGTACGATGTGTAGTGCATATATTTAGAGTATTTTAGTTGCAAGTGTTTTGAAGAAGGAAATCTCTTTTCTGACCTCTTAGCCTCTTTTCTCCTGTATATGGTTATCATTTGTAACATTGATTATTGTTAGGGGTTTGAATCTCATTTGTGTTTCCCAAAACCTCCGCAAACAATTTAGGCTGCAATCCTAACCGGTGTGTGTTGATGGGGGTGGGGGAGAACAAAGGTGGTTTGATCACCTCATCCAACATTCTGCTAGGATCTCCTGGCTTGGTGGGTGGTAGTGAAGGCATTGGAAAACTCTACACATACATATCTTAATTTTTTTCCACCACCCCCCCATTTCACCTACATTGTTTCTAATGGGAGGGGAAAAGGAGGGAGGAGTTTAGACATGCTCAGAAGCTTGTCTGAGTTCCCACCTGACTTGTGAGCAGGACAGGGGACCAGAAGGGCTTGGAATCTCCAACACTGGAGCTCTGTCAAAACTCCCTTTCCAAGAGCAGAGCTCCACTCTAACACCATGGGGTTTGAGCTAATCCAGCCTAAAGCAACTTTGATGCCCTCCAATGGATCCTACAATTGCATCCTTAACATATATAATATGGACTTCTAATACTGCTCCTGCACACACACACACACACACACACACACACACACACACACAATTTGGTCCAGTAGTTTTGTGCTGAAGTTCTCCCATTTTGGGCAAACAGGCAACTCTGTGTGAACTAGTGGATGCAATTGCAGAGGTCCCTATTTCATTGGAGTGAATGGGGAACCAAAACACGCTGTGCAAAAGTTTCTCTGTGTGCCTCACAAAATACAGGAAGGATTGGGACAAAAGACTGCATTTTTGATGTCTTTTAGAACTGAGCGCTAAGTCTGCCAAACTGAATGCAGTATTTTTATTTTTTACCATACCTCAGATAAACCTGTTCAGCTGTAAGGTTGCAAGTGAAGCATGCATAGGCGTTATAGGACTTAATAATAGTCAACTCTGTAAGAGAAAGGAAATATTCCCTTTTGTTCAGAACCCCCTGGTATGCAAGTCACACAATTAACACTAAAGAATATGAAGTCTTTAAACGGGCTGTGTCTGTAATCAAATAATGAAAGAGAAAAAATAGAGAGAAAGCAATTAAATGAACATACCATCCAGGGTCGAATACATCCAGCAAAAATCAGTGGTGGGTCTTTGATCATAGTTGGATGCATAGTGATATCAAACGGATGGTTCTCATGTAACAGCTAAATGTTTCAGATTTTGTTTTTATTAAATTTGGCAGTTTCACACTGAGATCTGCTGATTCCTGGCAAATAAAGGACAGCTCAAATGTGAGAAAGTATTCCATTTTCACAATTGCAGGGAGCTAGGATTACTTTTTCTTCCCTCAGAAAAAGAGACCACAAAAATGTACTCCTTTCACACTGTTCTCCTATTTCTGAACTGTGCAGTTATCTATTAAATTTTCTAATAGATCTTTGTGTAAAGTGTATGTATGCTTGTGCAATTATGAAAAAAGCAGTTTTTGAAAATGGTGTATTTATTTCAAATCACTTATGGGGCATGTACAAAACTGTATAAACCCGTTCAATCTGCCCAGTAAAGTTGTTTTTGTGATATTTCTGTGTTGTTGAATAAAGGAATTTAGTACTCTAAAGATCTCTCTTTTTCCATGAACAGGTTAAATTTGAGGGATCTTAAATAACAAAATGATTATCCTTGGTAACAACCATGCAAAAATAACCAAAAAAAGAGAGAAAAGGTTCAGATTCTTAATTCATACTTACTCCAATAAATGCAATAAGGTTTTGGTACGATATATGTTCAGTGTTTTTTTCTTTATTAGCATTCAACAGAAGTCTCTTGAATTGCTTATCACACGTCACTTCCATTATCAATTATTATTATTATCACCAATATTAATAGAACCAGTGCTTTTTTCTGGGGGGGACGCAGGGGTACACTTACCCCTAAACATTTTGTGAATTTAAGTTTGGCCTCATTGAGGGACAGTGTTTCCATATGAGTAGGAAAATGAGAGTACCCCTAAACATTTTTTAAGAGAAAAAGCACTGAATAGAACTATTATCCACCTTGCACCAGCAGGCCCCAGGGCAGGTTACAATAATTTAAAACAAATTACAGTCACAAGAATAAGGTGGGGCCTGAAAATACACATCTCAGGTGTCAAAGGCCAGGTAAAGAGGTGCATCTTCAGCATCCACTGAAAGTTGTATATTGAAGATGCCAGATGCAACACTGTGCCACAACTGAGGAGCTCTCCTAGGTCACCCCCTGGACATCTGTGGGTGGTGGAACTCCAAAATGGCCCTTCTCTGCTGATCTAAACAACTGAGAAGGTTTGTAGGGAAAGGAGGCAGTCTCTCAGATATCTGCAGTCAAAGTCATGTAGGGCTATAAATGCTAGTATGGGTCACTTGAATTGGGCCCAAAACCAAACTAGCAAACATTTAAGAAGAGGGGTTATAGACGTTCTAAAGGCAACCCCAGCTGCATTTTGAACCAACTGAAGTTTCAGATTTGTCTTTAAGGGCACATTGCAATAACCCAATCTAGAGGTCAACAGAGAATGGAATACCATGGCTGATCATCTCAGTCCAAAAGGGGGCATAGCTGGTGAACTAGCGGCAGCTGGAAATAGACCTTTTTTAAAATAAAGATCTGATGTAAATCTTTGTATTAAAAAAGGGTTACTGACCCAGAAGCATATACCTAGGGAATATAAAGAGCTTCATACGATTAATTCCAAAATACATCTTTCTTGGTTGAAGGAGAGCTGAGACTTCATGGAGTTAACCACACTGGTGAGGCAGGGGGGAAATTCCACAGAGCTACAACATCAAGCTGTACAGTATTGTTATTCTGATGAAATCACCATTTTGTTAATCTCTTAAAACATTTCTGGATAGTGAAGCTGTTTCAATACCAGCAGAAGCATTTTAGCTCCATTTTACTGCTCCATAGTACAAAGTCCTGTTCAATAGATGCCTTGTAAACTCCCAAGTGGAAGAAAAAAGAGGTCCCTTTGCCTTGTAAATCCATATTGTGGTTACCAACACCTGGAACGACTTCAAACAGCTTAAAGTTTTTGGGTTCAATCCAACGCTGCGTAAAGTGCACTTAAGCCCAATGATATCAGTCATCTTGAGCATGCCTCATTTTGTGTCGGATTGCATTTTTATTGTTTTTGACATAAACTTTGAAATCATATTCTACGGAAATACGAGGAAACCATAGTAACTAGACTTACGGCATCAAATGCTAATTGGCTCAGGAAGAAGATAATTTGATTGCTTCCCCGCCCCGTTTTCAACAACTTTTGAACTGAACATGCCAAATTGGCTCCAGAGTTGGCTTTCCATGAATAGAAACACTCCTTCCATTCAAGGAGTGGACTGGGATCTGGCAGAGGCTCGCCCCGGAGCAACAAGGCAAATTTTATTACATTTATAGGCTATCTTTCCTCCAAAGAGCTCAAAATGTCACACACAGTTCTCCTCCTCCCCATTTTATCTGCTCAACAACCCTGTGAGGTAGTTCAGGCTAAGAGACAGTCACAGGCCCAAGGTCACCCAGTGAACTTCACAGCTGAGCGGGGATTTGAATCCTGGCCTCCTGGATTCTAACCACTACACCACACTGGACCTCTGTTTCCCTGCTGCACCACCACCCACATTATATCCCCTGAGCAGATATTCAAGAAGTACAGGGAACTGTCAAAAAAGGGATCCCCACTTCCTTTGGGGAGAGTGTCCTGATGAGTGAAGCATTCCACTCTCTGGAACGCTGGATCCAGTTCATTGTTCTTTGCTTTTTTGCTTTCAAATGCCCAACAAAGATGAAGGTGTTTGAAGTCAGGCTTTTCAAAGTGGCCCAGAATTTCATCCATGTCTTTACAGTGATGTGCTGTGGTTGATATGACGGTTTCAGTTTAAGAAAATGTAAACAGTGAAGGTGAGTCTTCTTCAAGTTTTCCTCTTATCATTTTTGGTGGTGGGGTGGAGTAATGATAACACCAAATCCAAAGATTACTTTTAAAAATTGTTTCATGGCTATCAGGGACGGGCAGACGTCTGGCTGGTGGGATCTACTTTGTTTGCCTTCTCTTTTTTTAATAGAACCCCACGATCCACCAACAGGAGCCCACTGCAAAGTAACGACCTTCAAACCACAATAGCGAGTTGGCCATGTAGTCCAATGGGAAGGAGACATGCCATGAACACCTGTGGGTTCCCCAGGAAAAGGGATCAAGTCACACTGCAGGAGCAATGTTCCCTAACAAATACTCCAAGTGACACAGTTGGATTGCAAGGGGGAAAGGAACAAATGCACCAGGATTAGTAGAACCCAGACCAGGAAGTTAATGGGACCAGTTCTAGGAGCTTCAATAACATTGAAATCAGGAACAATATTTTAAATCCTACCATGGGGAGATGTTAAAGTGGCCATCACAGGATGATACTTAGTTCTTGAGTGCTCTGCTAGTACCAGTGGTTTTTAGGGGTCAGAGGAGGAGGAGAGACTAGGGCAGCAATACTGGAATCCACTTTACATTGCAACTCCTCATCCATGAAACACTCATTTCCAAAAGTATGGGAAGTTCTTGTTCAAGAACCACAAGCCCACAAACCCTCTTAGGTGCACAGAACCAATTGTGCAGATCTTTGTCTCCATCCATGTTTTAGAGCACAGCTGGGAAAACTCTGGTTCTCCAGTTGTTGTCATGCCTGACCATTAACCGTATTAACTGGGGTTGATGGAAGCTGAGGTCCAACCACACTCTGAGAACCACATGCTCCCTGTTCCAGATTTAATGTGTTTTCAGCTCCAATCTGCAGAGAGTCCTTAGCAACCTTTATGTTATGCCGTCTCCGTAACTGTGAGGCAGGTTCCCATTACTCCCAGTTGACAGAATGGGAAATGGGACTGTCATCCAATGAATTGTCCAAGGCCACCCAGTTTGTTGACTCTGCTGCAATTTGAACGAATGCTTCCTGAGTCCAACATGCTATTCATCGAATCATACTGGGCTCTCAGTTTAATCTCATTTTTTCTCTTCACAAAGAAAATATTATTCTTCAGAGCCTCACATAAGGAAAAACTCAGTGGGTTCACAGACTCAGCATGGCTGCACAGATAGTCTTATTATAAGAACTGAGCTGCAATGTTGTTTTAACCACTAGCCACTTCCTCTTCTGAAGTATTTCTCCAAGGAACTGCTTGGCAATTATTAATGTCACGATCCTGCAAGGTTCCACATGCTTGCCCAGAGATAGTGATCATCATTAAATTCTCACTTGCAAACTAATCAGGTTCTAATTATATGCATAACTCTTCCTTAAAAGACAATTATTACTATAATTATTTGGATAAGGAGGAAGGAAGTACCAAAATGAACCCAACCAAGATCCGGCCTCGTGGAGGTTATCCATGGTCTAAAAACTTTGTCGTCTAAAGAGACAGGATAAGGAATGTTTGGGAGGGTAAAGCAGTGATGAAGTGATTTGCCAGCATGCAATATAAGACATCAGTGGAGACAAAATGGGATTACGGATCTTCTGACTCCTTTGATGATACCTTCTAGAGTTGTTGCTGTTGGCATCTTGTCTGTCTCAGGAGACAATGGAGGGGGTGAAGTCAAGCTGCTGGTGGAACCATTCTAAACTACATCACTACATCAATTGCTGAAGGAACAACAAGGCAAGATGGGGCTCATTTTCCAAAGAGCATGTGTTTAAAGGATTTTCTCTTGCAGTTTGGATGTGCAGATAAGCCCAAACCACAGGAGGATTGTGGACCCTGTAAAGTGGTAACTACAATAATTTTGGGAGGAATTCAACGTAGCGCTAAGCAGATCACTCAATTGGCACAAACATTTCTACTTCCCTGATGCAATGATTGGCCCTCTACTACGCTGGTGACATTCTGGAAGTTCTTTGGACCACTCTGGAGTCAATTTGGGAATGAACAGGTTGGGAGAAAGAGTTGGGAGAAGCCCTGAGCAGAAGCTCTTGCTCAGGCTTCCATTGATGGGGCTCAGTTAGTTGAATCCCATCCCTTATAACAGCGATTCTCAACTTATGGGTCCCCAGATGTTGTTGGACTGCAACTCCCATCATCCCTGAGCTCTGGCCTTGCTAGCTAGGGGTGATGGGAGTTGTAGTTCAACAACATCTGGGGACCCACAGGTTGAGAAAGGCTGCCTTATAATAATACCTACTTATTCCTCTCTCTTTCTCCCTCTCTCTCCTTAACTTACCTGCGGGGATAAAAATCAGGCATGCCAACCAGAGTGCCTTGGAGAAAGGGTGGCCTACACATTTTTCAAACCAGTCAATATGTAGGCCCATGTGCTTCCCTCCCCCAGCTGTTGTATTCAGTGGCCAGGTAGAGAAGGCGACAGGGCTCTTGCACCTTTAATAATTGTATAGAAGAGAGAATTTCAGCAGGTGTCATTTGTAGAAGTGACAGCTGCTGAAATCCCCTCTTCTGCACAGCTACTCAAGGTGCAGGAGCCCCATCATCTTTGTCACCCTACGTGTCCATCTGTGTTGTAATGCTTGGCATTTATGTAGCACATTTCTGCAGTTCAAAGTGCCTCCCATACATCATCTCACTAATCCCCACAACTCTGTAAAATAAGCCACATTGGAGATGGAGGATTGAGGCTGAGAAAACAGAGGCTTCCCCAGTAGTGGAGGAGGTGCAATTTGAAAAAAAAGGATTTTGTAGTTCTCACTTTTACTATGTAATTCTATGCACATGTTTACTCGGAAGTCAGGCTGACTGTGCTCAGTGCCTAATAAGTGTAGTCAGTAGCCCTGATCCTGCACCAGCTGTTTTGACCTAATGTTATGTCTGCATCAGCCCTGATGATGTGCAGCTGTCTCCTCTTCATTACTGCATTTCTCATAGACCTTCTAGGTGCTATATATGTAGCCCATTCTTTTTCCAGGGCATCATACAATCTACAGAATATCATAGAGTGCCAGTCTGGTGTAGTGGTTAGAGTTTTGGACTAGGACCTGAGAGAGAAGGGTTTGAATCCCCACACAGCCATGAAGCCCACTGGGAGACCTTGGGCCAGCCACTGTCTCTCAACCTAACATACCTCACAGGGTTGTTGTACGGAGACAGGGAGAAAAGTGGATGCCACCTTGAGTTCCATTGAGAAACGGTGGAAACAAAGAACTAAAATATGAAGCACTCAGTAACACTGCAAGTTGCATTAGACGGAGAGAGAATGACTTACCTGTGACATTTCTCAACTCCATGGGATGATATCTGAGTCTTTAGATCAGGGATGGGGAGCCTCAGGTCCAAAGAGCCAATTATGGCCCTCCAAACATCTTTCTCTGGCCTTTGGTACTTTCCCTTGGGACACCCTTTCACATACCTCCATGACCCTGCTCTAATGCTCTGTAAGTGATTTTCCCTGTCTGCAAAGTGCGACATCTTGCATGCTTGGATGATGGACAGAGTGCATGTGCAGAAATTCATTTTTTATTACTTCACCCATTTTTGCCTCCAGTCCCATCCATCACTGCATGTGGCTCCCAGAAGGTTGCCTAAAAGGGAATGCAGCCCTTCGGTTGGGGGAAAAAAGAGAGAGTTATCCACCCTACTTTAGGCTTACCCAGCCAAACTGGACACATTTGCCATTCTATCACAGTGACTCTGTTCTGTTCTGCAAATGGTCCACTTGGGAATGAATCGCCAAATAGGCCACATCGACACCATACATTTATAACACTGCAATACCACTTTGAAAAGTCACAACTTTCCCCAGAGAATTTTGGGAGCTGTAGTTAGTGCTGAGAGCTGTTAGGAGACGCCCTTTTCTCTTTGCAGAGCTACAGTTCCCAGGGTTCCCAAGGAAGAAGGATTAACTGTTAATCTACTCTGGGGGTTGTAGGTCTTTGAGGGGAATAGGGAAATCTAGTAATGACTCTCAGCACCCTTAACAAACGACAACATCCAGGTTTCTTTGAGAGAAGCTATGACATGGTATCATGATGCTTTAAATGAGTAGCCATAGTGTGTTGAATAGTATGTCTAAAAAGTACTATTCTCAGTGTGCAGCCCTGGAGGCATGATGAAACCTGCCACAAGCATGGAATTCCTCCAGGACTGTGTGAACATTCCTAAAATAGCAAAGTTTCATTGTGATACAATAAGGCTATCAGTCTTCCCAACATTTCAAACAACAATTAAGGCAAAACCAAAGGTTTCTTTTTGCTTGCTATTTTTTGTTCCAAAGAACGTCTGGGTTAGGAGCTAACTTCCCCTCCCCTCCTCAAAATGCTGGCAATTCACTTCCTCGGCAGCCAGTCCAAAGTTTTATTTTATTTTCCTGTCGGGGGTGACAGAAATATAACAGCTGGACTATACAGACCTGCTGGGTCTCACTTAACGTCAAGGATCTCAGCTCAAACAGAATTCCAAACAATTTCCCAGTAAAATTGTGCAGATGTTGTTAGGTTAAACAAAGCCACGATTAATTATTTGGTATGGGCCTGCCTGGCTTAAGTTGCGAAGTATAAACATTCCAAAGGAGAAGAGAGTTTTGACCTCTTTATTCTTTGCCTCCCTGCCCCCCCCCCCAAGTCAATTTCGGGTCTTCATCCTAAATGGCTCCTCTCCAAGAAAGAATAAGGGGAAGAAGAAAAGAAAACACTGACACCAAACTGCTAGCTCCAGAGATGTTTCTCCAAACGAAAGCTAAAATATTTCAAGTCAGAAGGCTCTGTTCTTTATCCAAACCACCTGACAGTAATCCTTATTAATGCTCCAGTTCCATTATTTTTCACCACCAGATGTCCCACGCAAGAGTGTAAAAGGGATACAGGAAGTCCAGAAACTAGGCCAGAATTTTCTGTATAGAGGACATTTCCATGTTGGGAAAAGCACAAAAACCTGCATGGTTTATATATGTGCAATGATAAATGTGTGATGATGGCACATCTTCACATATATGTACAACTGGAATCTCTGATTATGAGCGTATTAATCAGACCACCAATCTATCTAGCCCACTATTACTTACTCCGACTGGTAGCAGCTCTCCAGAATCTCAGGCAGGAGACTTACCTATCATTTACAACATGGCCCTTTTGCCAGTGATTTTGAGAGGTCTTTCTGCATGCACAACACATTCTGCATTCTAGGGCTGTGCACAGGCTCCCAGACCCAACCCAGGCCAACTCAGGAAACACCCAACCTGGATCCAGCAACAAATCTATTTGAAGACAGGACTAATGTTTAATTAGGCCCAGGGGGAGTGGCATCTTTCCCCCACCTTGCTCCCTTTTCTCACTGCAAAGATCAGGAGGGTCAATCCTGCTGGGTGCTGTTTCATCAGCAGACCCTTCAGCCAGCAGCATTGCCTGGTGGAGTGGAGCTGTAGCAATAGCTTCCCAGCAGGACAATCCCTGTTACTTATGGGGCAGGGAAGGATCAAGGTAGGAGCTGTGCAGGTGCACCAGTGGCGGTGCTGGATTGGCTCCACTGGTGTGCCCTTGCAGTCCTGATTTTGTTACTCCCTCACTCCCACTGACATCATCACAGGAGGTTGTTGCTGAGGTCCTGTCCCACCAAGTGAGCTGCTCCTGTATGCATAACGTCCTGGACCAATTTCTTCTACAAAGTTCTAACTTCCCTTATCACTTCCCCTTGGAATTTCTCTCATTTTTTTCTAAACATTTTAAAAGATAAAAAGCGTGCCATTATTTCACTTCTGCATGGAGGGGTGGTGATGACGGCACAGGATGAAGTGCTATGAAACTTTAGGTTAGGCATAGCAATCATCACTAACTGATGGGAGAGAGGGACACAGATGCCCTGCTACACATCTACTTTCCTGGATATACCTGGCTTGCAGCTTCGGCTGCTCTCCTGGCCCATGCTTGGAGAAGATAAACAGGAAGGCTAACTGCTAGGTATTTTCATGATTTGCAGTTTATACAAGGTAGCTGCAAATTTGCACCATTCTTTGCTCCATTTTTGGTGTTGATTTATTTCCTCTTTTTAATGACGCAAATGCGCCAACAATATCCATAAGACTAAAGGCACACCCGGGACTCTGTGTGGCACACACACACACATAGTAGAACAGAGATCGCGGAATGGCATTTTTAAACTGAAAAGATGGTCAGGCCAGCCCTTTTTCTGAATTACTTTGGGTGTCATTAATTAAGCAACGGGGCAACAACTTGACAATTGGGGGACACATGAGAAAACTACCACAGGCCAGCAAGATGCAGCTCATTTGCAAGTTTTACTTGTACGCCTGTAAACTATGGCTGGCATTTGACATGCCAAATGAAAACAGCCTCTTCAACATCTGTAACCAAGAGATACCTTTAGAAAGAAACTGAAGTACCTGATTTCCTCCACATATAAATACTGAAGTCCTTGAACTCCTTCCTCTGAAATGTCTGCATTTTTATTTTATAACACACTTGTGATACTGGAACTACTATTCCAAGGCAAGTGGAAGAGCAAATTTTTGAATCTTCACATTCACCTAGAATATCAGCGAAAGAAATAGTAACATGTTGATAGTTGTTGTTATATATTGTTATATATATATTTTATATTCCGCCTCCCCCCCCCCTCGGAAGGGATTCAAGTTAGCTTACAGATAAAAACAAGAATGGCTAAAAACATAGGGGGGGGAATAATCATTGAAAAACAATTAAACATTGATAGAATTAAAACTATATACAAATAGAATAAAAGCTGTTTAAAACTTACCAATAATTACAATAAAAACAGCACAGCACCTGTCCGTTCATTAAAAGCAGTCAGTTCCCCAAAGCCTGTTAGAACAAAAAGGTTTTCACCAGGACAACAAAGAAGAAGCCAGTCTAGCTTCCCCAGGGAGAGAGTTCTAGAGTCTAGGAGCAGTCACTGAGAAGGCCCTTTCCCACATCCCCACCCAACATGCCTGTGAGGGTGATGGGATTGAGAGAAGGGGCTCCCCTGAAGATCTTAAAACCTGAGCAGGTTCATATGAGGGAACGTGGTCTTTCAGATAGCACTTTCCATTCTGTCCAGAAACAGACCAGTAGTCATTGGAGCGGTTCTGGCAAGGGAGCCATATGCTCCCTATAACCAGACCCAGTCAGCAATCTGGCTGTAGCTCTTTTAGCCAGTTGAAGTTTCTGAGCACTTTTTAAACGCAGCCCCACAAAGAGTGCATTACAGTAATCCAAATGGGATGTAACTAAGGCATATGTCGCTGTGGCTAAATCAGACAGCTCAGTGAATGCGTGCAGCTGGCACACTCGCTTTAACAGTGCAAATGTGCTCCTGGCCACCACAGAGACCTGGGCATCCAGGGTCAGGGCTGAGTCCAGGAGTATGCCCAGATTGTGAACCCGTATCTTCAGGAGAGTTACCCCATCCAGCACAGGCTGAATCCCTATTCCCTGTTCTGCCTTCTGACTGACCAAGAAATCTCTGTCTTGTCTGGATCTAGTTTCAGTTTGTTCACCCTCATCCAGTTTATTACTTGAGACAGCATCCTTAGATTTAGGTGGAAAGGAGAATTAGAGCTAGGTGTCATCAGCATGCTGGTGACACCAAACCCTGAAACTCTGGACAACCTCTATTAGTGGTTTCATGTAAATGTGAAATAGCATGGGGGACAGAACCGAACCCTAGAGGGACCCCTCAGGCCAATGGGTTTGCCCCTCTAAGAAGGAACAGAGGAACTATTAAACAGTGCCTCCAAGTTCCATCCCAGCAAGGTGGCCCATAAGAATGCCATGGTTGATGGTATCAAAAGCCACCAAGAGGTCCAGCAGAACCAACAGGGACACACTCCCCCTGTCCAGTTCCTGGCATAAGTCATCCATCAATGTGACCAAAGACATCTGTGTCCCCTAACGACCTGAAACCAGATTGAAATCTAGATAATCTAGATAATCACTCTGCTCCAGAAACCCCTGGGTGCTACCACATGCTCTGGTACCTTGCTCAAATGGGATATTGGAGACTGGCTGATAATTATCCAATATGATGGGATTCAGGGACGGCTTTTTCAATTAAGGTCTTAGAACTGCCTCCTTTAGACACACTGGAACCCTACCTTGTTTTAAGGAGACATTGGCTGCTCCCTTCATACACTCAGCCAGTCTCTGCCTGGCCCTTTTGATAAGACTGTCTGAAGGTCTTCTTCTTCTTCTTCTTCTTCTTCTTCTTCTTCTTCTTCTTCTTCTTCTTCTTCTTCTTCTTCTTCTTCTCCTCCTCCTCCTCCTCCTCCTTCTTCTCCTTCTCCTTCTTCTTCTTCTTCTCCTCCTCCTCCTCTGATTTGCCATTTCCTTGATGAGCACCACATGGACCAATGACTGCTTTCTTCCTTTCTTATGAGCCATCAAACTCCAGCCTCCTGCTAACTTAATGCATGCTTTGGGAGATACCACATCCCATAAGCATTATTCACATATAGAATTATAGAATCAAAGAATTATAAAATTGGAAGGGCCCCCAAAGTTCATCTAGTCCAGCCCCCTGCAGTGCAGGAATCTCAACTAAAGCATCCATGACAGATGGCAGTGTGATTAGTTTGCAGATGCAGAGTTTTACAGGTTAATAAACATGGGTTAGATCGGGATTAAAAGCAAAGAACTAGCACTTCCCTTCTGCAGCTAAAAGAGCACAAACAAGCATAAGGCACATAAATCTGAAGCCAGCATTGACTGGATGGGACCAGATATTTGTAATTGTGCCTACAGCTGCTTCTGGTAGTAAACTCAGAAATGCCTGCTTATAGAACCCTGATTTTAAAATTCATTTCACATTTGGTCCAAGGAGGGAGGGAGAGAGAGAAGAGAGATTTTGTACCTTTCTGAATTTTTGGGTAGGAGGAGCAAGGAGATTTTTTTTTCTCTCTTTCTCTATCTCTATCTCTATCTCTAGCTCTAGCTCTAGCTCTAGCTCTAGCTCTAGCTCTATCTATCTCTCTATCTCTATATGGTGCCTGGGAATATAGCAGGAGTGACTCCAAGAATGGATGAATCTAGTGCACCACTTACTACAATATCTTTTTCCTCACCCGGCAGAGCCAGATTACGAGATGCCTGTTTATAATCAAGTAGGATACAGGCCATGCATACAAAATGACCCACCTTTTTATGAAGAAATCAGTGGACAACTTCTATGCATTGTCTCTAGGCTGAAGTCGACGGAGACTTTACCTTTTGCTGCAGTGCACTCAAACTGGAGCTTTATGCCAGATCAATTTGGGACAGGACCTTTGGTCTGGATCAATAAAATATTTGAAACCAGCTCTGGATTTAGGGCAATGTGGCTGGTTTCCTCACACAGGGCACTGAGCTGAGAGCGTGAACAACAACAACAACACATCTATTCACATGTTTACCTACTCAAAGTTAGGCCCCAGTCAGATGGGTGATTGGGTTGCCGTTTAGGGGGGGATTTAGGGAGGGCAAATTTTGTCCTTGCTTCTGCTGCCATATTACCAAAGCCTGTCCCTGTCGGAACCAGATGCCAGTTAGCTCCTCCCCTCAAAGAACAGTGTCCATCTGTATCCATTCCTTCGTGCTGCAGCGGGGTGGAGGGTGAGGTTCCTTCAGATGCCTAGGAACAACTGCCAATTGGCTCCCACACACCCAAGTGCAAGAGGGAAGTTCAGGATGGTACCTCACTCTTGTTGCAGGTACAAAAACTGACTGGACTGGCCGGCAACAGCATTTTACTTCCACATTGGTGAGAGCATAGCATCCTTTAATGTAACTGAGGACAGAGCAAGTCACATGACACACACGCTTCTTTCTGTTCCTCAGTATCAGACACAGGCAGCCTCATCAATCTGCCTAATGGTAGGGCCAGTCCTGTCCGCCTTCCCTCCTTCTCCTTGAAGGCAGGAGTTCAGTAGGCATTGCTAGGTAGTTAATGGATTCAGGGCACAGGCCCATGACAAAACTGGCATATACTCGTTTGTATGTATAGATACAAATTTAGACCTCTGAGCAAATTAAGATGGTGGTTGGCTGGAGTCCCACTTGCTGCATAGTAAAAACTCTTCATGAGAAGTAAAAATGAAATAATATATATTTTTTTAAAAAAGAAGAAGAAAGGAGGAAAAGGGCAGGAGATATGGGGCCCAACATAAAAAACCTGGGGTTAAGGCTCCACCCCCGCTAAAAACATCCCTGTTATTTTTATACAATCTCTATTTTATGTGAATTTCTTTTGTAAGCTGCCTTCTTTTTTTAAGTGCAAAGGTGGCAATGCTGGCTGGTTCCCATTAGGACTGGTAGAGAGCCTCAGGATAGGTGGACTCAGATCCAATCACATACAGAGGTGGAGCCTATGATGGGCGGAGCCAACTAATTTCGGTTTCGTCCCCATCCTTTTCCATGCTGAGTTCTACAAAGGCAACACTGAGGCTAAAGAGAAGGCAGCTGATGGCCAGCACCCCTCCCTGGAATGGATGTAGGAAGTCAGGTAGGTGGGGGTCAACTGTGGATGATGGCGCAGCTTCCCAACCGCCCTAATGGACCAGCCTACACTGGAAGGGAAGGTGTGGTAAAAACACCAAACAAACAAGCAACTATTTGCTTTCAAATCCCAGGAGATCAAGGTCCACACAACGCCCAGTGCATACATTTATCACCACTGGAATGATAAAAGACTTTGCTATGCTATCCAAATGGCCAAAGGAAGTCACTGCGTAAGGATAGCACCTATAGGATGTGGGTGTGTGGTAACTTCCTGCCTCCATTACCAAATGAGCCACATGGGCCTAATTTTAAGAGACTTCTTATTTAAAATGTTGTGGTAGGTGCCCAGCAGAGCACACCCGGCCTTCGTCTCTCCCACCTCAAGAAAGATGCCACTCTAGATTAGTGTGTCATCCCACTCGCATGTCTTTAGGTTCAGGATGTTTATTTCCAGAGTTGTCTTTCTGGTTTAAGAATCCCCATTTCTTGATGTTTCCATAAAAATTGCCGTATCCTGTTCTGAATGCAACAGAGACAGAGTTTGTCATGATGCATGAATGGACCGTGCATTAGGATAGCTGCACTTCATTGCCAACACCAGGGAAATAGTACTGACATACTAGTTGGCAATGGTAAGAACACACTTGGTTGTAGAGCTCAGGGCCACAGTTCAAGAGAACACAAACACTGGAAAAAGATCCAATGAACAATTAATTGCAACAAAGGTTTCTACATCAGGGTTCCTGGTTCCTATAAACTCCTATAAATTCTGTCTTGCCTTTCCCAGTTGCATTTCATGAGACAGCACATACCTTACAGCTCATAGGAACCAAGCAGTGTATATTCCCCACCCCACCCCCCATCTTGATCACCATTATTTATCCAAAAGAAGGTGCCTGCTTTGTTGCTGGTGCAGCTGTTTACAACCACTGCCTGACATTTTATAGCCAATTTTAACATTTATTTGAAGATAAGGGCACCAAGCACCTTTGTGAATCAGGCCATTTTTCTTTAAGCGCTTATATATTGATACATGAGCTTTAATTTAGATGCTTGGGTTTGCCTATCTACCATGCATTCAAACAAGAGGAAGTGGATAATAATTTGTGACATGAAACTTATAACCAGCTGGGCAAGTGGCAGCCTTAAAAGCTAATTTAAGAACATGGTAGTTTGCTATTATCTTTTTAAATTGAGAAAAATTAAACTAACTTACTCTGTCTGTGTTTGCCATTGTCCTCTTTCTACCGGCCAGGCAACATAAAAGTAAACATGCTACAAAGTGCTAGGTAGGTATTTGGGGAAATGGGTGTACTTAATTATTTAACTTATAGAGGGCTTACTATATGGTGTATATAATATCTCAACACTGTCAAGAACTCTAAAGCACCAAAGATCCAAGGATTCCAAAATACGCAACACCACAATACAGATAATATAAATGACCAGCAACAAATAAATAAACCAAACGCTATAAAATCCTCAAATTAACAAACACTATGATCCAGCTGTCAATGGACTGGCTGGATGCAGGGGACAGGTGGAAGGAAGCAGCTGGGGAACCCCCAAGGAAAGAAGGCTCAGAGACAGGGGATTGGTGGTGGGACAACAATGAGTGGTCAGAGGGAGAAGGAGCAAACTGGGAAGAGGAGGTGTGAGAAGCTGAAGAGGCAACAGGGTTTAGTGAGCAGGGAGAGGCTGTGGCAGATGGCAGTCCAGATTCAGAGGCGGGAGAGGAGTGGAGCCAGGAGCCAGAGATGAGGCAGGCTGCTGAAGAATCCAGGGAATCACTCTCTCCTGCTGCGACCAGCTCCCTTCCCCCCAGGTCTCCTAGAACACACAGAGAAATGAAAAGAGCAGAGCAGAGATTGATTGTGAGCAGATGCAGTTTGCAGCTGCTTGGGGAAGACCCTGGAGAGAAGGAGCCTTGAGTGGTGAGAAGGTGGAGACCTTCAGTCCACACAACCATCTCATTGGGGCAAGACCTACTGGGAAAAGTTGCTGGGATCCCTAGGCGTGTGCTGTTTTAGCTTATGTGAATAAAGAGTTAACTTAATAGTCACAGTGTTTTTTATTGTTGACCTAATTAACTCTGGCCCTGACATTGTATTTTCAAGAAGCTTCAGAAACACATCTGGAGTTTCCTAGATAGCAGCGAGGGAAATGGTCCAGAGAACTGGTGCCACCCTGGGAGAAGGGCAATCTGCAGGTTGCAGTATGGTCAACAGTCTCCTGCGTTGATCTCAGTGATTACACAACTATATATTATGCCATCACTGAGATGTTATAAATGGATGGCTGCTGTACCTTCATCGACATACTTCTCCCATGTACAAACCAACCAGGATTTATGCCAGTACCTAATTTTGGATGTTCAGTCCCCATCTTCCGTTAATCCTAGGTAGGCTGAAATTTCTGGAAACAAACAGGAGTGTATGAAACCAGTGAGAGATTTGCACATACTTAAGATAAGCTTCCCAAGTTTCCTTCCCCTCCTAGATGACATCAAGCATGTCAAATGAAAGTGGTGGAGGTTTGTGAAGGCTGAACAAGAGTCACTGAATCCCCTAGGCATAACTTTAATCATCATCTTTAAAGGGGAAAAATTGAGGGAAACTGGAAGCAAATTAATAATAATAAAACCAAGCGTTTAAGATGCACATAAAATTACACGATTGTAATCACTGTCCCATGTTAGATTTTAAAAGATGGGATTTTAGAAGGCATAGGTTAAGAAAAGAGAAAGTAGAAAGGAACTTTAAGACCAGGTATGCAGCTGAAAATTACTGGCATTTGATTAAAATTGTTTGTGCTATGGATACTGCTGGGGGCTCAAAAAGCTATTGAACTAACTGGCAAGCTGCCTTGCTCCGTTTGTGATAAGCAGTAGAGCATTTTGTAAACATCTACATTTTTCTATAAGATGGGAGGGCGTATATTAGTACACACCGTACACCTGAAATTTAGCACAGACCAACTTCAAATGATTATGAGTTCAATCTTGGCTCTTGCAAAGCTATTAGACCTTTGACTTGACCCTCAATCTGGCATGAATCCTAAACACATTTACATGGAACGTATACATTTACAAATTTGTCAATTTCAGTTTATCTCAGTTCTCCATTTTCTCAGTTTTCTGTTCAGTTTACTACATTTCTGCATCCATCTGCTTCCCCCTCAAAAAAGAAAAGTCTCATGAAAATCACCAGCATTTTAGTTCCCATCACTGCTAATATAGAAATCTGTGAATGCAGTTTAGCCCAGTATATACATTTTTGCATTTAAAAGTTCATTGAACATATTGCATGTTTGTATGCTGTTTCCACCAATATATACATTTTGCTTCATGCTTTCTCCTGATATACGCATTTTTTTGGTTGGAGAAACGTGCTGCAAAATTTGGAGAACTGTGAATTTTGAAAGACAGCTGTGTTTCAGATTCCATATCATTTCAGGAAATGAAAATTGAAAGGTAAACCAAGTTGAATTTCTCCTCCATCCTTACTCAGCGACCTTGATGGAACTTCAAAATATGTGGTATTTTAAAACATAAACCTAAGAACAGTGACAGCATTGAAATACGGCAAACCAAGGATGGCCTTCCTAACACAGACCCTATCCAGGCCTATCTCTGTGTAGACTCCATTTTCCTTAGACATCTGTTACCTTCAGGCTTTTTGGCTTTTTATTGGCCTAGTAAAATCTGTCATTGTAATTGCAAAGATGGAAATGCTTTCTTATGTCCTTTCTATGTCCTTTCTCACATATAGCTAATTACTACATTCACAGCCCAAGATCTGTGACGTCCGAACTGCACTTACATCCAGGGCCGGCCCAAGCATGAGACAATGTGAAGTGACTGCTTTGGGTGGCAGGATCCACAGGGGTGGCAGATCCAGCCTCCAAGGAACACATTGCCTGCCACTTTCATGGCCGTGGCAGCTGTGGCATACTCCTTGGAATCCAGATCTGTCACATCCTCTGCAGCTCTCTTGACATGCACAGGGGCACCAGCTGTGCCGCATCACCAGCTTCAGGATGCATAAGCAAACTGGAAGGCACTGCTGCAAGGGATGAGGAAGTGGCTGGAGCCAAGTGGTGCTGGGATCCATTGCAGCAAAGCCTATTTCTCTTCCCCTCCCAACCGGCAATGCTGCTTCAGTTCTGAAGACGGATTTACTTCTGCAGCCAAGACAAAGTATGTGCTGTATACATGTCTGTGCAAACCATGTCTGGTGAAAAAAACACATGCTTCTGGTAAAATGTATAAGACTTTCCCTCAGTCTTTTCAGTTCAGTGGGAAGAAAGTATCAATTGTCAATTTCACCAGAGTCCAGAAAGGGGAGGTGGCAATGGAAGTGCCATGTGACACATTCATACAAAATAAACAGGAATCGGGCAAGAGAGTCACATTGCACCTCAGTCGCTGTGTGTGATTGGTTATGTCTACAGCTGTCACAAGACTCTGTTACCTGGTTCGAAACACCAATTTTCCAGTTCATAATGCTTGGCTATATTGCACGTCACAGACCATTTCTCCTGGAAATTCTTCTCTGGCTCAGAATGGAAAATCGCCTTCAACACATGCACATGTCCTACTGAATGGGGGCAGGCGTATGGAAGGAAGACTAAAACATCTGTTTGTAGACAACACAATGGAATTTGAAATGGAATTGTAAATCCACCTTCCTGAATGGGTATAAGCCAACAAAACCCCCTTTAAAAACACCATTGCTCTCTTTCACACATGCACACCAACGTATTCAGAAACAATTCAAATGTCAGTCTCAGTGCTCCATTCTAACAGGAGCAACCAGTCAGCTGAAGAGGACCTTGAAGCCGATTCTTAAGAACTTGAAGAAGAGTATTCTGGATCAGGCCAGTGGCCCACCGAGGCCAGCATCCTGTTCTCACCAGGTTGCTCATTGGAAACCCACAAGCAGAGGCAGACCTAGCTGCTCCGGCAACCTGGAGCGGCGGGGGTGGGGCTAGCCACATGCGGAGGTGGGTGCTGCCCGCGGCAATCGTCGGGAGTGTGTACCACCTGCAGCGAACATCGGGGGGTGCTGCCTGTGATGATTGTCTGGGGGCGTGCACTGCGGTGATCGTCTGGAGAGTGCACCGCCCATGGTGAGCATCAGGGGGTGCGCCACCTGTGGTGAGAGTCTGGGGGCGTGGCAATGTCACCCCCCCAGGGATGACACCTGGGGCAGCCCGCACCCCCTTCCTCCGCCACTGCCCACAACCAGGACCTGAGTTCAGGTCCTGTCCTCTCCAGAGGCTTCCAGTAACTGGTATACAGAAACATTTCTGCCTCCAATCATGGAGGCACAGTATAGGCATCCTGGCTAGTAGTCATTGATCATCTCATCCTTCATGAATGTGTCTAATCCTCTTTAGAGCCATCCTAGTTGGTAAACATCTTGTGGGAATGAGTTCCGTTGTTTAACTGCGTAATGCATGAAGAAGTACTTTCTTTTTTCTGTCCTGCATCTTTAAACATTAAGCTTCTTTAGATGCCCACAGATTCTACTGTTCCAAGAGAGGGAGAAAAAGAAAATTCTCTGTCCACTTTATCCATGCTCTGCATAGTTTTATAAACTGCTGTCATGTCTCCACTTACTCACCTTTTCTTTAAAGTAAGAAGTCTCAAATGTTGCAACCTTTGCTCATAGGAAGTTGTTCCATCCCTTTGATAATTTTGGTCACCCCTTTCCAACTTTACAATATCCTTTTTGAGGCGAGGTGATTAGAAGTGTACACAGTATTCCAAATATGGTCGCACCATAGATTTGTATAATGGCATTATGATAGTGGTTGTTTTATTTTCAATTCCTTTCCCAATGACCCTGAGCATGGGATTTGCCTTTTTCACAGCTGCCATACACTGGGACAACATCTTCACTGAGCTATCCATTATGACACCAAGGTCTCGTTCCTGGTCAGTCATTCCCAGTTCAGATCCCATGAGCACATATGTGAAATTAAGAACTTTTTTCTTTTGCCCTACATGCATCTCTTTACATGTGTTCACATTGAGTTGCATTTGCCATTTTGCATCCCATTCACTTTGTTTGGAGAGGTCTTTCTGGAACTCTTCACAATCTCTCTTTGTTCTAAGAGCCCTGATCAAGGTTGTTATCATCAGCAAACCAGACCACTTCACTGCTCACTTTAGATCATTTTCGAACAAGTTAAGAAGCAGAGGTCCCAGTACTGATCCTTGAGGGACCCCACTTTCTTGACCCCTCCATTTGGAGAGCTGTCAATTTATTTCTGCTTCCTGAAACTTAGCCAATTCACGATCCACAAGAAGACCTCATCTTTAATTTCAGGACTGTAAAACTTAGGAGTCTTTCATGAGATACTTTACCAAAAGCTCATTGAAAGTCCAAGTATGCTATGTACCTGAATTCTGGAGGTCATTAGGCATATTGGCAGAAGAGCACAAAGTGGTAGGAGCTTTGCCTTCACAGTCCCTTTCCCACCAGATATCTTACTTATTCCTAGCTGAAAAGGCAACACCCAGCTCAATAGAAATGTGGAAACAAGAGAAAAGTCAACAGGGGAGACTAAGCACACTTATTCACTTGTATGGACCGAGCTCCATCAAAACGAAGTATTCTGGTGCACTTCCAATGAACTCAGTACACTTGCTTCTGAGCAGGATTGTTCTGCAAAGGGGCATCAGGATTACTGAAGGGCTAAATTTGAGAAACCACCAGAGCCTTGTTTGACTTGCAGTTTGAACTGAAATTACAATGGGGCAGCATCCCACTTCTAAAACTTTTGAGGGTTTATTTCCATGCGTCTTGAGTTATCCCCTCTCTTCAAGCCCTTATGTCCTTAACTTGCCACATCCTTGATAATAGCCTTCATACACCCACACACCCACACACCCCAACCAGATAAGGCCAGACAAGCAGTCAAGGGGATTTTGCAGAGTTGTCAGGTGGACAGTGATGTGCTAAGTGAAGTGTGCAGAAAGAAGAGATGTGGGGCGGGTGCAGGGGGCGGAAGGGAAGGAATCCATAAGGCTGTGTGTGCCAAATCAACCTTTGGTCGGGTGACAACCTCAGAAGGGCATGGGAGCCAAATGTAGCTGAAAACCCATCCTGGGGGAGGTGGGAGAGAGACTGCTCTCTCCATGTCATCTCTTAGCAGGGATTTCAACTCAGCTTTGCTGCATGCGTGTGTGTGTGTGTGTGTGTGTGTATATATATATATGCATGCAGATAAAAGTATGCACGGATTAGTGATTACCTCCCTCCGTTCCTCCCAATAAAGGTGGTGGGAGAGAAAGAGGGGGAGAGCGAGAGAGAGACTCTCTTTGCAAGTTATTGCTTTTATATGCCGCACCTCTGTGCATTGAACTGAAACAGCTTCCTCTGCGCATTGAACTGAAAACAAAGAGTGAGGAGAAGGAGCGAGAGGGAGGGAGGAGGGGGAAATGAAAGAGCACGAAGCACCGCTCTCTGTGTACACAGGGCTTTTAGACCTGAGCGTCGCGGCGCTATGGGCTGAATGGTGGTTTAAAAAAAAAAAACACAGAGAGAAGGAAAAGGAGAAGAAAAAAGAAGCAGATTCGCCTGTGTGTGTGTGTGTGTGTGTGTGTGTGTGTGTGCGCGCGCGCGCCCCCGTCTACTGGGGGCAGGGCGGGGGGGGGGTCGGCGCGTTAATGACCCTGTTTCTCTCTGTCTCTCTCCTGCCCACTCAGGGAAGCCAGGCAGATAGGAGGATATAAATGATGACATGACATAATGGTATAATAATGATAAAAAATTAATTTGCGTGGTTATCAATCCCTCCTCCATCGCCAACATCCAGAGAGAGAGAGTGGGGTTTGGGTGGGGGGAACCGCGCGCGCACACACACACACAGGCAGACAATCATTTTAGTGTGCATAAATTAAAGTCAACTTTTTTTTTTAAGGACAGCCCTGCAATATCACAGCTCCCAGGTAAAATGGATGAATTATCTAGGGCATTAAGGCAATCTTGCTGTCCCTCTCCCCGGTTATACACCACCCCGACCCCCGACATATAAGATTTGGGACAGAGATTTCTTTCCCCTCCCCCCACCCAGCTTCCTTTATGATTCCAGAGGAAGGCATTTCCCTTCATTACAGTTACACCTTCATTAAGGTGCTGATTTCTCCCCTCCCCCAACTTTAAGAATTAAAAACACAACCAAAAAAACCTAAAATACATCTCCATCCACCAGCACCCGCGCCCCTTCCCAGGAAACCGAAGCAGACAATGCTGCCTTTAAAACGCTAATCCCCAGCGCTGTTGTTTTTTTTATAATCAGCCCCCCCCCACGCGTCCAACGTTAGCTGATTTATATAATTGCTCTGTGTGTGTGTGTGTGTGTGTGTGTGTGGAGGGATAATTGAAACAGCAACATTTAGGTTCCACCTTAACAGCGCACCTTAAAAGATTATCTCGGTTATTTCACAGGCACCGAGCCGGCACTAATAGTCCAAGGCAGATATTGAAAAGCAGCGCAGGGCCAGGCAAGATCTATTAGAAATTCCCATCCACGCGCCTCATACATATTGATTTCTGACACCAAGCAGCAGTGAAAGCCCCCGTGGGAATAATATATTTAGCAGGGTTCGCTGCGAGGAGGTCACAGGGTGCATACAGATTAGCTACAGAGGACCAAGGCACTAGTGTTGGAGCCAAATGCTAGATTTTATATCATTTTAATCTAAACTTTTATAATCCTTTTAGCTCTTCTTTCTCTGGGTGGCGAAGGCACTGCTCCTCTCCACACGTATCATGCCTTCTCTCTCTCCCCCCCCACACCCCGCTTTTATCCCACATATGAGATTGTGGAAATGCTGTTATAATAGGGAA
Organism: Podarcis filfolensis; assembly: GCF_964270895.1. Classification (NCBI taxonomy): domain Eukaryota; kingdom Metazoa; phylum Chordata; class Lepidosauria; order Squamata; family Lacertidae; genus Podarcis; species Podarcis filfolensis. The sequence continues at coordinate 55,606,370 of NC_139610.1, forward strand.
GAAGAATGTACCTTTAACATAAAGCCGCAATTCCAAAATCCATATTAGGGCAATGCCTTTATTAGGCCAACCCGATTGTCACCCAGTAGTGTGACAAAAAGTGGCAAACCGATTTTCTCTTCTCTAATTCCACCCACCCTCTTCAAAGGAGGGGAATATTCAAACTGAAATGAAGATATCTGTAAGTAAAGATTTCCTGGCATTGTGGAGATTAAGGTGGCAGAGGAGGGGGTGGAGGAAATAGGCTCAAATCTAAGGTTTTCTTGCTCAGAAATAAAAACCTGGTTTACCTCCTTCCTCCTCCAAACTGGTGTCTGAATTTTAATGTTTGTGTTAATTTAGCAGAAGTTGTACTGGGAAATGTTGAGTTGAGAGAATGACAACAGAACCCCCAAGTTTTTAAATGCCCTTTATGGGTAATGGATTTATTAATTTTAATTTTTTTCCAAAGCCAGTTTATTATGCCAAGAGTTGTTGTGGCTGTTTCAGACGAAAGTGTCAAACAGGCACTTTTTTTCCTTTTAAAAAAGAGTGGGGCGATGCCGTGAGAGCAAAAAGGAAAGGTTAGAGTTGACACGCTGTGACAGAAGAGTGAAATATATTCAGACAACAAAGGACGTTAAAGCAACAGATGCATCGTCTTAGGACCAAATAAATATACAAGATATGCCACCCAGAAAGGTACTTGTTAACGGTCTTGTTCCTGTGGGGGACAAATTTTGACAAATCACGCAATTAATCAAAACAACATAATGACCAGGCAAGTTCCAAGAAAACTCTCCTGGAGGTTAACCTCTAGCAGAGGATGCTTTTAAGGAACCCAACAGGAACCCAACAGTTGTGTCCAGAATGATGGAAATGTTTTGTATGAATCTGGAAATACTTCCTTATCCTTACGTTACTCAGGGTTGTTCAGCTTATTCTCAATGGTCCCTTTCCTTTTAGACCCATTTGCATCTCATCCTGTCAATAGTTCCAGTTTTGCTGACACCTGTAAGGTCAACAAAGGACAAAGGGTAAGAAAACAGTTTCTTTCCGGTGGATCTTCAATGCCAATATTTGAAATTTCAGAGGGGGGGGGGGAGGTATAGGAGGACTTTCAGCGAAATGATCTAACATATGTGACACGAAAGCAACAAGCTATACTGAGACAAGGAGCAGGCAGATCTGGGTTCTGACACACTGATTTTTATTTCTGATGGTTGGCTTCTCTGCGAAAAGGATTTGACAAAGTGTCCTAAATGATGGAATAGCTGATAAGATCGTGACTTTGTAGTGAGTGACTGGTAGCCACATGACAGCAAACCAGAGTGCAGAAAATGTACATGCCTTTCTATCACTGTAGATTGTTTAAATCCCACCAAAACCACAACACATCAGTGGAGGAGGCTGTAAACTAATACCCCACCCCACAAGCTGCATTGGTGTTCACGCTGAGAAAGAACAGAATATTATCAGGGAGGAATTATCTGCTCTGGCCAACAGGGGGAGTTATTTAGCATGTGCAAAATGTGTAGACAAGAAAAGCCGCTGTTAAGTTGTTGTTTTTTAAAAAGCATTAAATTCTTAGGGGAAAATATTATTTCTCCATAGCGATATCAATCTGCATAGTACCTTTAAAACCATACCTGATTTGCTATATCATTTCATGGAGAATTCGAAGGTGTCCACGCTAGATTATGGTGCTGCAAAACTTCTATTTTAGAAAATTGATGCAAAAGTGAGATATTGCTTAAGTGGGGATGGAAAATAAGACCCCGTTAGTCTGATCTCCATGAACATCTTCATATAACTGCTATCTTATTTTTCCTTAATGGTTCCTCTGCCCTCCTCTTTCCTCCCAGATTTCAAATGAAAAGTCAGGACAATTACATGCTAACCTTCATATTGTGAAAAGGGTCTGGACCATAGTGATTGACCCCCTTTGATTCTTGCATTTTCTTTACTTTTTGCCTTCAGGCCCTAGTCAAAAAATTTTTGCATCTCCAAGATCTCTTATTTCTTTTTGATAACTACTGCCCAAACTTTGTCTGTACATCATCCAGACTGCTGTACCCTGCTAGTGCCTCCTGCTATATTCTCACCTGTTTCCAGTCGGATTAGATTCCGCCCCCCTAAACTTAATTCCATCTCTCATCACTATGATTATGTCAACCACATCTTTAACAGGGCAATTCTACATAAGCTTACTCAGAATTAAGCTCCACTGTATTCATTCCCAATGGAGATACTACAGTGGTACCTTGGTTCTCAAATGGACTCGATTCCAGGAGTCCATTTGTCTCCCGAAACCATTCGAAAACCAAGGCGTGGCTTCCGATTGGCTGCAGGAGCTTCCTGCACTCAAGTGGAAGCTACGTCGGACGTTCAGCTTCCGAAAAACATTCACAAACTGGAACACTTACTTCCGGGTTTGTGGCGTGTGGGAGCCGATTTGTTCGGGCGCCAAGCCGTTCGAGTACCAAGGTACCATTGTATTGCAGTGTAAGTCTCTGCACTGTTTTGTTTGCAGTCATTTTCTGGAGTCAGTCCAAGTGTCTTGGCTGTATTGCGAGGACCCAAGCATGGCACTTCTTATCAGAATTTGTGGCATCTTGCTTTTAGTTCAGCCAGGTGTAGACATGGCTCAGCTAGATATGCATTGCTGCAGTGGGAAAGGCACCCCCACAGCTCCTTAAATGGTGGCCGTTGGGGACAGGAGAGTACAGCAGCAGCACAAGTGGGCGAGGAAACAGAAGGAAGGAAGAGATTGTGCTGACTGCAAAGAAAAAAGTGGGGGAAAGGAGATAAGTGGATTCTACAGAGGGAAAACCTCAGCTGCTGGAGAAGCTGCTGGAGCAGATGAAAGAGAGAAACAGCTGGGAGAGAAGATGAGACAGGTTGGGAGGAAAGAATGAGGCTCCAGTCTCAGGACCAAGCTGGTGGAACCACGAGAAGAGGACCAACAGGTGCAGCATCTGGGAAGGGGATGCTGTGATGAGAAGGGTCTTTCACTGTCTGAAGAGTTAAGGATCCACCAGAAGGAATCTGAAGTAGGAGATCCCTGGGCAATATCCCTGGGCATATTGACCCCTGACAGTACTTCTGAAGTACTTTGGCTCTCCATCCCAGAGTATATATCCCAGCTTGTCTCCTGTTACTCCTCTGCTTGTCTTGTCTCTTTCTACTGTTAGGCAGCTCCCTACATTCAATCCATCCTGCTTCATGAGAAAAATACAGGCAGCCATAGGAGCCTCCTCTTAGGGGCCGCGGTGTCTTTGCCCCCCCCCCAATAAAATATTTGAGTGGGCCAGCAGGCCCCAATGTTGATGAGCATTGCCATTCAAATGGTGTGTTTACACCATGTCATGTGATTGAATATGCAGGGGAGGGCTTACGTGGGCTCCCCCAATATTTTATTCAAGTTGGCACTTCTGCATGCAGCTATGGGGGGGGAGGACTGTGCCCATTGTATCCTTTGATTGTTGGGCCTAGAGACATATTCCATCCAGGTTACACTTCCATTGAAGCTCCATCCTTTCCCCTCAGTTCTCTAAGGTAACCCCTGACCATTAGGTCCAGTTGTGACCGACTCTGGGGTTGCGGCGCTCATCTCACTTTATTGGCTGAGGGAGCTTCCAGGTCATGTGGCCAGCATGACTAAGCCACTTCTGGCGAATCAGAGCAGTGCACAGAAATGCCATTTACCTTCCCACCAGAGTGGTACCTATTTATGTACTTGCACTTTGACGTGCTTTCGAACTGCTAGGTTGGCAGGAGCAGGGACCGAGCAACAGGAGCTCACCCCATTGCGGGGATTCGAACCACCGACCTTTTGATCGGCAAGTCCTAGGCTCTGTGGTTTAACCCACAGCGCCACCCGCGTCTCACTCAGTTCTCTAGTTGCACATAATTGTTGCTGGGGAAAGGCAGTTCTTTCCTCCGCTAGTGCTATGTAATGTGGCTAGTTAACTATCAGAGGCACCTGCTGGAGAATGCTCCTTCCCATCATTATTGTGGCACATGTTTCAAAATGTGTTTGTCATGTGCTTGATCTTTAAAGGGCAATCCCTTCTCCACTGGAGTGCCAACATAGCCTGTTAAAAGAGCAAAAGAAAGTCAAAAGTACAAGCCATCACTTCATCTACAGCAGGAGTGGATAACCTATGGCCCCCAAGATTTGTTGAACTAAAAGTCCCAACAACCTTGATCATTGGCCATGCTGGCTGGGGCTGATGGGAGATGGAGTCCAACAACATCTGGGCAGTCACAGATTCCCCCAACTCCACTCTACAAGTGTACTTGTAGCTGAGCACAATTCAAAGTGTTGGTGCTGACCTTTAAAGCCCTAAACGGCCTCGGTCCAGTATACCTGAAGGAGCATCTCCACCCCCATCATTCTGCCCGGACGCTGAGGTCCAGCACCGATGGCCTTCTGGCGGTTCCCTCATTGCAAGAAGCAAAGCTACAGGGAACCAGGCAGAGGGCCTTCTCGGTAGTGGCGCCTGCCCTGTGGAACGCCCTTCCAGCAGATGTCAAAGTGATAAACAACTACCTGACATTCAGAAGACATCTTAAGGCAGCCCTGTTCAGGGAAGTTTTTAACGTGTGATATTTTACTGTAGTTTTGGTTTCTATGGAAGCCGCCCAGAGTGGCTGGGGAGGCCCAGCCAGATGGGCGGGGTATAAATAATAAATTATTATTATTATTATTATTACTTCTAATCCTCAGCAAATGCTTAACCCTTTGCACTCTCCCACTGCATCCAGGGCTGACCCAAGACATTCTGCTGTCTGAGGCAAAGGTTGAGAATCCACACACATCCCAATCCACATACAGAAGCTTACTGGACTGACTGCTGAAGCTAATTTCAACACTGGTGACAGAACAGTGTCTGGAGAAGGGCTGTAGCTTGGTGGTAGAACATTTGCTGTGCGTGCAGAAGGTTCCATGTTTAATCCCTGACATATCCAAGTAAGGCTGGGAGTGTCCACTGCCTGAAACACTGGAGAGCCACTGACAATGAGTGTAGACAATACTGAACTAAATGGACCAGAGTTCAGACTCGGTATAACGTAGCTGCCCATGAAGAAATGGTCCTTTTCTGCTTCATGGTGTACCTTAAAGCTGCATCACGGAGGGAGATGATGAGATTAGGCCAATTTAATACCCTGCCTGCTAGATAGCTGTGTAGGTAAATAAGTAGTTAATTTCCATGGGATATAATTATGATTATTATTTAAAAATATTGTTGTTTTTATGACCATTATTGTTATGGTAATATTGGGCTGACAACATTTTATCTTCATGAGAAGCTTGAAAGAACAATGGGTACAGTATGCGTGGGAATCAAATGCAAATGCATAAACAACTCCTTGAATGTGTGTGTGTGTTTGTGTGGTCTGCAGCTTCAGATTGTGAGAGTGCCCATGTTGTAAAAAGCGACAAGAGAATATAGAGATGCCTTTTGTAAAGGGGCCGTGGCGGTGGGTGGGTGGGTGAGAGCCAGGAAGGGGAGATTGTGCTGAAGGTGGGAAGTTTTCTTTCCCCCCCCTTTTTAGTTGAGGACAAAATGAAATGACAACCCACCAATCCAGACCCATGCATTGACTTTTCGTGGAAGTCGACATGTTGAAATCCCTGCTGAGTTGGAGGGAAGGCCTGGCTGAGCTGCCTCAAAAGGCACCTCCCCCTCCTATTAGCCATAAAAATATATCACTCGAAATCACTGCTCTCTGCTACCGTTGTGCGTTGCAACGCTGTGGCTTTGGCAGGGTAAAGGAGCACCAGGGCTGTTGAGAAAAGGCCTCATTAAGGGTGTGTGTGCGTGTGGAGGAGGGGGAGGGGAGGGGGAGGGGAGCAGCGTTCAACCTTTCTGGGAAACATAACAGTTTTGTGCCTTCCTTCAGCGTAGCTCCCTCAACCCCTTGGCTTGACATGGCACTTTTTGCAGGCAGGTCGGCAGAATTCCTCCCAAGTCTCATGTAAAGAGAGCAGCCCGAGCACAGAGCCGCTTACAGTGCTAACTGTTTGTTTGCTCGGGCTTTTTGGAGAATTCCCTTCCTTTTCCCTCTTGGTGTCTCCTGTACAAGGCTCGGCATTCATTCATCCATCCATTCATTCATACATGCTTACCGAGCTGACTGGAGGGAAAGGGGAGGGCTGGTGGGAGAGGGAGGAGATGGAGGGGAAGGAGAAGGGAACAAATAAATACCACTAAGTCCTTCTGACATGTGGAGGGGAAGGGAGAACCGAATCAATCTCCAAGTCATCAAGCGCAAAGAAGCTGATCTCCAGTCTGCAGAGATTTTGGGCTTGCTCTGCACAGAACTCCTTCTCTCTCTTTTTTTTGCCTGAGCTATAATGCAGCTCTGCTGACTGATTTGTTTTCAGGGTGTTGTGTTTTCCAGAGGGAAGGGAGGTGGAGAGGCAGTGGTTACTTGGGCAAGGGCCGTGCCGGATGGTGGCCTCGATGATAGATGGCCGCACAGCCAATGGGTGTGGAAACTATTTGCTGGAGAGACAAAGCACAATTAGGATACAGGGGTGGGAGGAGAAGGAGGAGGAGGACAGCAAGCAAAGAGATTCCTCACTCAGGCTACAGAGGAGACAGTGGGGAGAAAGGCAGGATGGCTCATATTTTAGTGTTAACTTATCAACACTTCCCAAAACAACATATACCATGAAACACAGGCATCCTTCAAAATGTGCACTATTCTGAATTTTGCAATGCATTCCCCCGAATTTTGCAATGCAATTGCCTGACCAAATAATGCGTACAAAATGCTCGCATTACTGAGAAGTGTATATAGTGATGCACGTGTTGGTGAAAAGAACACACAGAAATTTGCAATACTCTCTTGCCAAACTACATATGCTAAACAAAACTGCATACAAAAATGTATACATTAGTGGGCAGGAAGTTTTTATTGTATTTCTTTTCCCTCTTGGTTTTAACGTATCTAGATGGAATGGGGTTTATTTTATTTTCTTTTCGTCTGGTTGGTTGGTTGTAAGTTGCTATGGATTGCACTGAGCAAGGCAAAATGTCTTAAAAATAATAATAAAAGAAATACTAAAATTCTGATGATTTTAATAAGAATTTAGAAGGTGCGGGGAATCACCACAAACCGGTGTGGAAATGTGGATAACCGGAAAAATGAGAAACCAAGGGAAACTGGAACTAGCATATTTCCCCTTCTGTACCTGCAGATAGTGTAGCAATATCTGGCAAAAGTTATCTTGAGGATTACCTACCATCTCACACAACTTTATTATTTTTATTTCCGTTTACCATTTATATAGCACCGTATAAATAAATAAATTATTATTATTATTATTATTATTATTATTATTATTATTATTATTATCATCACACACAGTGCTGGGCAGAGTATGCAAGGACAGGTTCCAGCCCTGTGGTGCTTCTGACTTAAAGCTGGACACAGGGGAAGCATCAGAGGAAGAAGAGGAATGAGGAAGTAGGGGTAAAAAGGAAATCAATATGCAGTTGCTTCGGCTGCACATGCATAGGATGAGTTGCAGCAAGGTTATGTCCATTGGTCCATCTAGTCAAGCATCCTATTCTCACAGAGGCCAATCAGAGGCCTGTGGGAAACTGGCAAGGAGGACCTAAGCACAAGAGCTAAGTCCTATGTCTTCCAGCAAGTGGTATTCAGAAGCATTTCTGCTTTCAACCAAGGAGGTAGAACATAGCCATCATGGCTGGTAGCCATGGTAGGGGAGCTCATGGGGGTGGGTATTTACTCCGACAGCTTTACAGCAAAGGGGTATTTGAATGAAGTGCAAGAGGTGGCATGAAAGCTTCTATAAAATTGCAAAACGGCAAGTGTAGGCTTCTGCCATGATGCAGGATGCCTCAACCAGCTTACACTGGTGCCTCCAGCAAGTGATTAGACAGGCTGAAGTTATCTTAGACTACTATGCCCCTTCTCCTCACTACCAAGCCTTCCCCTACAATTCAATTTTATTTGCATTTTAACAATAAACTACCTAATCCACGCTCCTTGAACCGATATGCGACTCAAAACACAATTATCCTTTGAGATTTGCAGTTCTCTGAATTTTGCAATACAGTTTTCCAGCCAAACAATGTGTATGAAAATGCATAAATCTGTGAAGGCAACATAAAATGTATTATATTAGGGGAAATGGCTAGCAAAAATCTATTTTTGCTGTTGCATATCTATTATGTATGTATATGAGCCAAAACTGTTTGCATGAATGTGTATATTAGTTGAAAAGTGTAGAGTAGGAGAAATTCATAAGGATTTTTAAAAAGTATTTATCAAACTGCTACGGAAATGTGGAGAACTGAATGTAAGATTGGAAAAAATGAAATCAAAACAGAAAGAAACCAAGACCATCCCTAGCTCTGCATAATGCTTTGCATTCCCTAGAGCTTTGCGTTTGGAGAGTTGTTTGCTGCTATATCTTTTATTTCAAATCCAAGAGACAATGTAGTTAGTGGTTTTGTGGTTTGAATTAGTAGCTCTGAGATTCTCTGGAGAGCTGAAGACCTTGGAAAGTTTGTGAAGCGTGTCGTCTGTAGGGGTGGGAGCGGGGGCCAAGAAATGGGAGTTGTGCCACGAGAACCGTTATCCGATATCCCTCCCAGGTTTTCCTGTGATAGATGAGGAGTTGTGAAGTCAGCAATTTCAAATTTCGACTTCCAGCTGCAAACAGAATAAAAGATCAATAGCACCTGAGATATTTTCTTAATGCAAATGCCACTTAAAGTAAGAGAAAAGTAGAAGAGAGGAGCGGTGGTGGGGGGAGAACCACAATAGACATAACAGTATGGAGGAATCAGTTCTCAAATATTCCTCCTGCCCAAGTTCCCCCCACTAAAGAATCAGCGGGACTTTCGTGCACGTGCTATTTTGTTAGAGGGTTTCATTTCAATTTCAAATGACTGTGTTGCCTCCTCCTTTGTATTTACTAGTATTTTGGATATTGTTCAGAAATGGTGCCGCAATCAGCCTTGTGCTAAACGGCTCGATGGGGATGTAATTAATTATTCTCGCTGCCTTTTGAATGAAAATGTTAAAAAGGAGGGAGCCAGGGCCTGCCTCCCCCCTCCCCCCTGTAATCGTACACCACAGCCGGCTTTATTGGTTCTAAGGGAGGAGAACGAGGCACGTTTGCTTCCCTGCTGATACCACGTTAAGCATGCTCACTTCACAGGCGGTGTGGATGAAAGTGTAATTGCATGGAAGGTGAATTGATTGCAATTAACCTCAGGACTTGGCCTCAGGCTGGGGTGTCCCACCTTCTTCCCAGGAAAGGTGCCGTCGGGGGCATAATGCACAGCTGATGAATGCACATATCAGAGAACGAAGCACATACGTTTTGGGCAAAAGTACATAAATCACAGAGAAAAACATGCATTATATCGAAAACGCTCCAATTATAAATGAAGCACATAAATCATAAGATTATGCTGCTGAATCATATCAGGAAACATAAATTATATAGCGGGATCATAGGTTCGCCCAAAGGTTCACAGGAAAAAAAAAAAGAAACGAGCGCCCATAACTTAAGGGAATGGCTACATTTCCATGAAACTCAAATACACTGCAAGAGAACCTTCAGTGGAAAAGGAGAGGGGTTAGTGATTATAGCTGCATTCTCTCCAGCTCTGTTAAGGGCCAGATTGCTATATTGGGAGGGGTTGGAGCGGACAGGGCCAGTCCTCATAAAATGTGAGGGCTGTGCCACATGTGGCATGGGAGCAGCAAAAAAGAGGGCATGCCAATGAATTGCATGGCTGCTTTCCAAACACCAGAAGCTTTGGAGATCTGGGGATGGTTGCCCCATGTAGTGAGCCATGGAACTGCAGATGGTAGATTCTTAGCGAAGTACCCTCATGCCCTAGGCTGACTGTGCCCATAAAGGTAAAGGTAAAGGGACCCCTGACCATTAGGTCCAGTGGTGGCCGACTCTGGGGTTGCAGCGCTCATCTCGCTTTATTGGCCGAGGGAGCCGGCGTACAGCTTCCAGGTCATGTGGCCAGCATGACTAAGCCGCTTCTGGCGAACCAGAGCAGTGCATGGAAAAGCCGTTTACCTTCCCATCAGAGCAGTACCTATTTATCTACTTGCACTTTGGCATGCTTTTGAACTGCTAGGTTGGCAGGAGCAGGGACCGAGCAACAGGAGCTCACCCCATTGCGGGGATTTGAACCGCCGACCTTCTGATCGGCAAGCCCTAGGCTCTGTGCTTTAACCCACAGCGCCACCCACATCCCTGACTGTGCCCATACAGGCTGTCTATTGGATATTGCTGGACAGGAAGGAGTGCAAGAAGTCTTCCTGTTCCATTAGAACCCCACTTGAGCAAAAAGGTCTTCCTGAGTTCCTGGCATTCTCCTGCATCCTTGGTTAGGCTTCTGTCCTGACTTTGCTTGTTGCTCCTGCCTCCTGGTTGTTCTCCAGTCACCCACTTGCTTTTTGCTGCTGCCTTTTGGCTTGCTTTTCAATCTTACCTTGTTGTTGTTGTTGTTGTTGTTGTTGTTGTTGTTGTTGTCCCAAATCAGATGGAGCAAAGTGGCCTGCAAATGGTAGGGGGAGTCAGAATCCATCCCTCTGTCCAGATCCAGTTCCCCATCCCTTGTGTATGATGGCACTGCATGACAATAATCCTCACATGACTTCAGGACAAGAAACGTGAAATCTTGATGGGTTTCTCCTCAGTCATAAAAGGTTATTCATTACGCTGGTCCAATACTATCTTATATAATACAGGAGTCCAGCATAAGAAGCATAAAAAACATTTTATCTAGCTTCTAAAAGGAGTTCATCTTAGCCCTAAGGAATGAATCATCATATTTTACCAATGCACTTATTACATACATCGCTTAGAGGTTTATTATTATTATTATTATTATTATTATTATTATTATTATTATTTAGGCTGTTTATAAATATTTCTAAATAATGGTAGGGGCAGAACTATGGGTAATGGGATCTCTTTTTAGCTGGCTTTCTTACATTTATTCCAGTTTTATTGTAGCATAGTTTGTATTGTCTTTGGTCTTTTGTTATTCATATGACATCCAGATAATTTTATTATCATGAATACAATCAATAAATAAGCATATTGGGGATAGGAAGGGAATGGAAAAAGGTACAGAGTAATCACTGGCATGTCAGGGACCGTGCTGAGGAGGACTGCACTGAGGAAGAATGGTGGGAGCCACCCCCTCCTCCTGATCCTGAATCTTTCCAAGAGCAGGAGGACAATGTAGATTTGGAACAGTGGTTTGCAGAGGGGCATAGTTCAGAATGCAGAAGCTGGGAAATACTGGATGGGGAACAGCTAGCAGAAGAAACACTAGAAGCGAAAGCAACAACAGATTCAGAGTCTCTGGATAGTATCCACCACCTCTTCCCCAAAGTCCTGGAGAGCTCAGAAAGTGGCAGAACAGAAAACACAGCGGCTCCAAGCTCAGATTACAAGACGTAGAAATGACGTAGATTAGGAGGGGGGGGAGTGAACTTAATTGGGAGCACTGCCATTTCTAGGTGATGTGTTCTTGGTTCTCTCACTGTGATTATTAAAGTTTCTAACTGGTAAGAAGACCCCTTTCCCTTTGTTCTGCTTATCTACTGCCACGGGTGGAGGAAGCCAATTCCCTGAAGCCTGACATGGCTCCTTGTTTCCCACTTGAGCTCTGCGAAGCATCTTGGAAGCTCACTGTCCTGGCAGGACACATACCTGCATTTGCCAGATGCTGTAGCCAGGGGATCACATCTTAACTTTATAAGAAAGGAGTGCAGAGAGGCCCAGATTCACCTCATTCGTCCCACACTGGATCCTGTGCTAGATACTGCAGGCACTACAGCAACAAAAAGAGATCAACTCGGGTTGCCACTTACCGTATTAAAGCGGTTGACTAACTTCCTTCCCCCCTAAAAAACAAAACGAAAAACCTCCTAACTCTCCTATCGATGGAGTATATATACAGTATAAGCACAATTATTTTATGAGATGATATATAGGTTTCATTAGATGAGATACACATTTTGCCATAATGAATGTGCTTCGGCAAATGATCTATGCATTCTTTCTGGAATGCATGCGTTTCACTAGAAAAGGTATGTGTTCATCAACTATGAATAATGTTCCTATAACAGCATCACATTATAATAACACTTGACTGATATCAGCACTTCATTGGGTAGCCATTCCCTTGTGACCATGAAAGTTAGCTGCAGTGTGAAAGGAGACGCAGATTTGAAAATGTCATGAGGGCCGTAGGTGGACACAAGAGTGGCAACCCAGAGAATCACTTGACAATGCAGGAGTGAGTTAGGAGACTCTTTCTTGTCTTTTTACCAGTAAAATCAGCTTTTTTTTACTTGGGTTTCAATGCAGTGAACTATGGAAGAATATTCCTTATTTAATATTTGAGAATTTTGGCCATAGTTAGATCATCTACAAAATGCAAGCACTTGACCGAGCAAGAAGTATTGAAAATGATTTGCAAAGATGGGCAGAGTGTTTATTAGCATACTTACAATGACCTTAAACATCATGTTCCTTGAAGGTAAGAGTCACCGTTTTCCTTTTCTAAGAGTCTATTTGCCTGCCACCTATGTACATTTGCATATAAATGTGTGTATATTGGCATGCATGCACTTACAATTTAATTTTTTAAAATTATATTTATATCCCACTTTTCCTCCAAGGAGCTCAAGGTGGTGTGCACCATTCTCCTCCTCCTCCTCGTTTTATACTTGCAACAACCCTGTGCAACAGGTGGAAAATAGGTGGCTGCCCCAAGCAGAAGTGGAATTAGGGGCAGCGTGACCAGTTCCCAATCACAGGGCTCTGAGCTGAGGCAGCACCTTCCTAACTTCTTCCCAAAGCCTACTTGCCCAGCTTTGGGAAGGAGACAGGAGGGCTCTTGGACCCTGTCAGAGCCTTCATGCCTTCTTCCAAAAGCCTGGCATTTCACTTGCCCAGCTTTAGAAAGGTGGTGTGAGGGCTGTCAAATTTTGGCCTCACACAGGAAGCCATATTACCAAGATGTGTCCCTGCCCCAAGGCTATCCTGAGAGCTTCATGGCTGAGTGGAGATTTGAACCCTTAATAATTGTATGTGTGGAATGACTCATCTTTGGACTTTCTTCCTTCTCCTCTCCCTACATATGCCCTGCACTGCCTCAAATCTGTTTTGGAAGGTTGGGGAAACCCCTAGAACAGATTTAGGGAACCCATGGGAATGGGGAAGAGAGGGAAGTCCTGTTGCACAAGTGAAAGTTGTTCTGCTCCTGCAATTATTTAGTTGAATATGACCCCTCATCTCCCTGGTTTTAGTCCAGCACTTTGAAGCACTACACCACAATGGTTATAGTCCAACTGTAATGAACCACCAGCAGGTTCATCTCTTGGCAGGCTTTAAACAAACCTGTTGCTTTTCTAGTTGCCTGCCCCTGCTGCAGCCTCTTTAATGGAGAAATAATAATAATAATAATAATTTATTATTTATACCCCACCCATCTGGCTGGGTTTCCCCAGCCACTCTGAGCGGCTTCCAACAGAATATTAAAATACAGTAATCCGTCAAACATTAAAAGCTTCCCTAAACAGGGCTGCCTTCAGATGTCTTCTAAAATCTGGTAGTTGTTGTTCTCTTTAACATCTGGTGGGAGGGCGTTCCACAGGGCGGGTGCCACTACCGAGAAGGCCCTCTGCCTGGTTGCCTGGTTGCAGCAAGGGAACCGCCAGAAGGCCCTCGGCACTGGACCTCAGTGTCTGGGCAGAATGATGGGGGTGGAGATGCTCCTTCAGGTATACTGGAACGAGGCAGTTTAGGGCTTTAAAGGTCAGCACCAACACTTTGAATTGTGCTTGGAAATCATACATTCCACACTTTTCAAGTCAATACATGAACCAAAACACAACCATTCTTTGAAATTTCTCTACATTCTGTGATTCCTCCAAATTCTGGGATTCGGTTATTCGGCCACTGTGTACAAAAATGCATGTGCTAGGTGAAAGTGTGAACAGGAATGCATACATTCATAAAAGGTATAGAATCATAGGACTGTAGTGCTTGGAAGGGACGCCATCATCAACTAGTCCAACCACCTACTATGCAGGCATCACAGCTAAAGAATCCCTGACAGATGACCATCCATCCTCTATTTAAAAACCTCCAATTAAGGAGAGTTCCCCTGCTGAACTGCTTGCACCACCAAGAAGTTCTTCCTAATGTTTACTTGAAACCCTCTTTCTTGTAACTTGAACTTGCTGATCCAGGTTGTGCTCTCTGGAATGCAAAAGCGGGGTGAGAGGGAGAACTGCTCCCACATATTATCTCCCTGAGGGGGAACCTTTGGCTAGCCAGATGTTGCTGAACTACAGCTCCCATACATAGCTGTCAACTTACAGATTTGAAAATAAGGGACTGGCAGCCTTGAAAATAAGGGACCAGCAGCCAAAATAAGGGATTTTAGTCAACCAGTTAAAAGGGACCAGATAATTTGGGAGAGCAGCGTGGTTTTTAGCCCTTCATTTCCAGAGGTTGCTGCTCAAGACACCAGCCGATGAAACACTGCAATTAAATAACTACAAGCAGCAATCACTTTTCGCGCAAAACGAAGTCCAAGCTATGAAGATGCTGCTGCAGTTCTGTATCTTTTCTCTCGTGCTCCATCTGCAGCTCTCAATTCCATCAGGTGGGGTGGGAGGAGGGGGGGGAAATAGCGGCCGAAGTAAACCCGCAGATCAGACCATCTATGCTAGTCTACCACTACAGATCTATGGGAGAAGCGCTTGCGGTCCTTCCCTTGTAGCCCTTGGAACACCTGCCCATGCCTTCGCCTCCTTCTCTTCCTCCTCTCTCTGAACTGCTTTCTCTATGGTTGCCCTCGCTCTCCTCTTAAGGCTCCTCACCAATTCATAGACCATGCCAGGCTGCCCATCTCATTCGGGTCCTTCGGCGGCACAGCCGCAGTACGGCCTAGCGGGAGCGGGAGCGGCGGTGACGGGCAGAGGGGAGGCCCCAGGCAGAGACGCCCATTTCGGTGGCCGCGAGGAGGATGGTTGTGGACGGGCCCGAGGCTCCCACCAGTCCCGGCGGGGAAGGGTTCCTGGGGGCCGAGGCTGGTGAGAGGAGGCCGGAAGGGGGTGAGCCGCGCAGCCAAGCAACACACTTGAAGCCTCCCTCCTCCCTGGCTGGCAGGGAGGGAGGGAGGGAGAGGAGCTGCTTCCTCTGAAACCCGGGAAATTTAAGGGACATCCATCAATAAGGGACAGCAGCAGGACATGGCGCTGGGATAAGGGACTGTCCCTCCAAATAAGGGATGCTTGACAGCTATGCTCCCATAATTCTTGGCTATTGGCCATGCTTTCTAGGGCTGGTGAGGACTATAGTTCAGCAGCTTCTGGAGGACCCTAGAGTCCCCACTCTTTTCTTAGAGACTGTTAACCCCAAGCACATTTCCTATAGAGATGGGCACATTTTGAGTAGCAGAGTTTGGCTGAGGAGATAATGGAGTGTGTCACATACAGTTATAGTCTCCAGCATTTGTAAGGTTGTGCTGCAACAATGCTAGGATATGGCTAATTGTATCTAATCCTGAATTTCATATCCCGCTTCTTCTATGGATTTTCAAGGTCTTCATTACACATGCATTTTCCTTACTGACCTATTTTCTGTGTTCTCTTCATCTACCTTTAGAGAGTTGCTTTTTTTAAAAAGTCCTTTTTATTCTTTTCTATTCATTAACGTGTTCAGAAACTACAGCAGGAGAACAAAAAAAAAACAAAAAACACCCCATATTCAGAAGGAAAACAACCTTCAGATTGGCAAATAATTTACTGTTAGAAATGCATCAGTTTGTGATTTAAGGAAATATCTGCTCTATTTTTGCTTAATGCTATTAACCGCCCCCTGTCTAAATATGCTTGAGTCTAAAAATGAACTGCAAAACTCTAAATTAATCAAGAACTCATATTATCTGAGAATACTACTCCAAGTGCCAATTCAGTAGGAAAAACCGCCCACATTGGACCCCACCCATATGGTCATAGCACTGCAAATTTTACACTAACACAGTCAAATGGGCCCTCATTGAAAATTTGGTTGTACTCAATGCTAGAGTAGACCTAACTTAGTTAGGTCCAATAATTTCAGTGGATATATTCTGAGTAAAACTTACATACCACCCAATGTATCAAACTGTGCTTTAAAATAGGAACGTTGAGATCAAGTGAATTTCAAAATGTTTATCTGAATCTGCCTGATCCAAAAACTCCTTTCACAGTGCTGGAGCTGGTGAAAGAAAATACAATGAGGTGGGTGGAGGGAATCCCAAGGTAAAAAGCTACCTACTTTTTTCTGCCTTGACCACTGTGAGCCTGGCAGGGCTTGGGAAGTGATAGCTTTTTTCGCCATGGATTCTCCCCTGCCCCACTGGCTGTAGGAGTGCTCTGTCCAATGCATTTTGTGTGTGTGTATGTGTGGAGATATATATATGTGTGTGTGTGTGTAATAATAATAATAATAATAATAATAATAATAATTTATTATTTATACCCCGCCCATCTGGCTGAGTTTCCCCAGCCACTCTGGGCGGCTCCCAATCAAGTATTAAAAATAATACAGTGTTAAATATTAAAAACTTCCCTGAACAGGTTTGCCTTCAGATGTCTTTTAAAAATAGGATAGCTACTTATTTCCTTCACATCTGAAGGGAGGGTGTTCCACAGGCTGGAAGCCACTACCGAGAAGGCCCTCTGTCTGGTTCCCTGTAACTTTACTCCTCGCAATGAGGGAACCGCCAGAAGGCCCTCGGCGCTGGACCTCAGTGACTGGGCTGAACGATGTAACATCAGGCTCAGATGTGGATTGAATGGTTGATGGAATTCGCTCATATACTTCTTTTCCACAATGAGCTGGCCCAAAGCAACTTACAGCAAACATTCAAAACATCAACATACAAATATACAAAACACAGAGCAATTCAAAAGTCGCAAAAATGACACAGGTCAACCAGCACAGAATAAATCCAATATTGAAAAAAATACAGTGGTACCTCGGGTTACATACGCTTCAGGTTACATGCGCTTCAGGTTACAGACTCCGCTAACCCAGAAATATTACCTTGGGTTAAGAACTTTGCTTCAGGATGAGAACAGAAATTGTGCTCTGGCGGCGTGGCGGCAGCAGGAGGCCCCATTAGCTAAAGTAGTGCTTCAGGTTAAGAACAGTTTCAGGTTAAGAATGGACCTCCGGAACAAATTAAGTACTTAACCCAAGGTACCACTGTATATCAGTCAGTCTAGGTTTAAGTACATAAATACAAAGGAATACAAGAGTGAAGTGGCAGCAAAGTTTCTGCACTCCAAGCAGCCTGGTTTAGATACAGTACAGAGGAGATACGATCGTCTCACCAGGCTAGATGACATACAGCTGGCTCCCTTATCTTTACTCCAAAGGAGGCTGGCTACAGCAAAACACAAATGTTAGGGAGGGCAATGATGGTCAATCTCTTTCCCCAGCCTCCTGTCAGTACCAATTGCTCGTGCAGGTCTTATGGTGTGGAGCAGAAGATGGAAACAGCTAAGGAGAGGAAAGAGGAGTATGGAACTTGGATCAATGTTTCTAGCCCAGCTAGTCTCATCTTTACTGCCCCATCTGTCCCTGCTGTGACTGACTACCGGCTGCTGAGCCTTTGCTCTGCCTCAATAAAGATCTCTTCCTTACTTTCCTTTGTTGTCATGTTCCAAACAGGAGCCAGGGCAGAAGCATGGGAATCTGAGGTGGGTGGATGCTGATAAGTTTCTAAGGGGCATCCTTCCTTTTACCCAATTTCTTTAAAAGCTAAAATGCTTAAATAACAACGAATAGCTGTCAGGCAACCCTCACTTCTTCCTGTACTTACAGGAAAACCCAGGCGAGGGTGTCATGGGGTGTTCAGGAAAGGCAAACACCCAGGAAGTCTACTGGATGCAGTTCCCTGGAGAGATGATTTGTAGATGGACAGTCACAAGCAACTCTCAGTCATCTAGAAAGTAACAATAAAAAGGTAAAGGTACCCCTGCCCGTACGGGCCAGTCGTGTCCGACTCTAGGGTTGTGCGCCCATCTCACTTAAGAGGCCGGGGACCAGCGCTGTCCGGAGACACTTCCGGGTCACGTGGCCAGCGTGACAAAGCTGCTCTGGCGAGCCGGCACCAGCGCAGCACACAGAAACGCCGTTTACCTTCCCGCTATAAAGCGGTACCTATTTATCTACTTGCACTTAGGGGTGCTTTCGAACTGCTAGGTGGGCAGGAGCTGGGACTGAAAGACGGGAGCTCACCCCGCCATGGGGATTCAAACCGCCGACCATGCGATTGGCAAGTCCTAGGCACTGAGGTTTTACTCACAGCACCACCCGTGTCCCTAAAGTAACAATAAGTGCAATCAAATCTCTGTACCCCACCCACGAAAACTACACATTGAACCTTTTCTCCCCCACTTTGATACATTTTGAAATGCCATTTCCTTTCTCGTTAGTTGTTGGAGAATGGTTGGGAGAAATTTTCAGCAGAGCACCAGTGAGCACATGCAAGAGTGAAAAGGACTGGAAATAAACTCATGCACTCATCCATAGGAACATGATGCAGAGCAAACCCAGGGAGCTATAATAGAATGAAATTGGAAAATTTGCTCAGCTCTGCTTCAAATTCCTCTTTTGAAAAATGCTTGAAACAGTTTGTCACAATACATTTATCTTATTTCCTGCCAAGCTTTGCATTTAATCAACTGCAATTATAATAGCAACTGTATCCTTGGCATCTATTTGTGCCACTGAAAAGCCTTAACATGGAGATGGAAGGATTTGTCAGCTAAGTTTCTCTTAGTCTATCATTAGTCTTAAATTCAGTTCTTCACATTTCTGCAGCAATTGACATATTTTCTTTTTAAAAATCCTCATGGAAATTCTGCATTTTTGTGTGAATTTCTCATAATAAACACATTTTGTGTATGTGGTTTTGGCACATATTTTTTGCACGCAATCTCTCTTAATATGCATTTTTGTATGTTCTTTTCACCAATATCTTAATTTTGTGCACACTTTTTACCTAATGTCTGCATTATTATAGACATTGGTTGGAGAACTGCACTGCAAAATTCAGATGTGTGAATTTTGAAGGATGGCTGTGTTTCAGTTTTCATATTGTTTCAGAAAGTGCAAATTTGATAGATCCACACTTAAATGCAAATTGAACGTAATTTATCATCCATACTTCAGAATAACTGTCACTTGCAGTACAACTGTGCACACGGCCTCTCAAAGGTTCTCCACTTAATTTGTGAGTAGAGAAATTGGGTGGGGAGGAGTAGTTCACAAATATTCTCCAGCGGGAGGAGAAATTCGACAACAGCTTCTTGGGGATGTGACTCTCCATTAGCAGATAAGTAGCAGAGTTTCCTCCCCCCCCCCAAAAAAAGCTTCCTCCCCTGGCAACACTGGCCACCATTTTGTATCCTCTGCTTTCTTCCTTGGATTTAGCATTGTTCTGGAACATTGTGTTTGTTGGAGGGGAAGAATGACAGCTGCCATTTTTTAAAATGGTGGAGAATATTCAGAGAAATTTCTGCAAAGTGGCTTTCTTTTTCTATGTGTGTATTTGTTTCTGTGTGCGAGAGAGAAAGAAATACTGTATTTTTCGCTCCATAAGACACACCTGACTATAAGACACACCTAGTCTTTAGAGGAGGAAAACAAGAAAAAAAATATTCTGAACAAAACAGTGGATGTATGATTTTTGTGGTTCATGCTGTGGACACAGACATGATATGTGATTTGATGGTGAGTTTGGGGTAGCCCAGTGCAAAAATCCTGAGAATCCATGTGGATCAGTGCTTTGTAACCACATTTTTGCGCCATTGTGGCCCCACAAAACAGTGGATGTGTGATTCTTTTGGTGCAGGCTATAGCAATGGACATGCTATGTGATCTGATGGTGAATCTGGGGTGACCCAATGCAAAAATCCTGAGGACCCATGTGCTTTTACCTCCCCCTCCCAGGCAGCCTCCTTTATCGCTAGCATCCCTTATCTCCCTCCTGATTGCTTGCCGATCAGCTGCTCAGGGGCTACGTTTCAACACCCCATTCCCTCTATCTAAAAAAAAAGAAGAAGCATGATCTGCTTTTCACCTCTGGGCAATTCGGCTCCAGGGACCACGCATTCACTCCATAAGATGCACAGACATTTCCCCTTACTTTTTAGGAGGAAAAAAGTGCGTCTTATGGAGCGAAAAATACAGTACTTCAGAAATCCCTCCCCCAATGTCTCCTGAGGTATATCAACTCAGCTCTAGGTTTCAAAGCTGTGACTACATTATAAACTTGATTTTTATTTTTTTTAAAAAAAGATATGAAGAAATGTGGAGAAGGGGAACTTTCCTGTTTTCAGTGCAGAGATTGTCCTTATAGGCGGACAGCATACAAATCGGGGATAGATTTACCACAAAGACATTTCAAATGGATACAGTAATTCTCTGTGACATTTGTCCTCACCCTTGACCATTAGTAGCATCATACGTACCTTTTCAGCCACTGCAGTACTCTATCAGCTATTGACATCTCTTGCCAGTAAAGCTGAACTTCAATGGCACGGATGTGTAAAAACTTTTTTAAAAGTGAAACTTGCATTGTATACACAGAGAAGTGTATTTGAGGTAAACCTATAAACACAGATATCTCAGAAAGCACCCTTTCAAATTCCATTGGCATGTCCACCTCCTGACATTTCCACATTGGATATATTTCTTAGTGTCATTTATCTAGGGATCCTGGGCTCTCTGAGTGATGCTGGACTATAACTCCCATCATCCCTGGTCAAGGATGATGAGAGTTCTAGTTTCAACAACTACTGCAAGGCCAAATGTTTCCCACCCTTGATTTTGATGGAAAGGAAAATAATGAAGCTGCTGAGGCTGTGAGGAATCTGTAACCCCACAGATGTTGTTGGACTCCAATTCCCACTGGATCCTGCCAGCATGGACTTGTTGAGTATGTTCTGTGTGCATGCGCCATGGAAGCTTCAGTCAAGATACTAAGCTCACCACAAAGAAACAGTTGTTTAGCAGAGTTTTCTTAGCACAGACAAGCACACACTACTGTATACATATACTAGATACAGTAGATGTTGCAAGTAGGCAGCTCTCTTTGATCCCAGAGACGGATCAGCAATTCCTGAGTTCAACTGCCTTGCAACCCCTCGTGAAGTGTTCCAGTTTCTTCCATGATTCCAACCCATCGTCACTGCTTAGATCTCCCACACTTTCCCAGAACTGACACTGTAACTTTCACTTCTTATCTACACAGGGGCCATGTGCAAATTCTGCCCAGCAACTAAGATAAAACAGCCATCAGATTCAAGCTGGTTGTGTTGTGGGGAATGAGTCAGCATTGCTAATTTGTGTGGAATTAACCCATTAAACCATGGGTAGGCAAACTAAGGCCCGGGGCCCGGATCCAACCCAATCGCCTTCTAAATCTGGCCCGTGGACGGTCTGGTAATCAGAGTATTTTTACATGAGTAGAATATGCCCTTTTATTTAAAATGCATCCCTGGGTTATTTATGGGGCATAGGAATTCATTCATTCTCCCTCCAAAAAAATTATAGTCTGGCCCCCCACAAGGTCTGAGGGACAGTGGACCAGCCCCCTGCTGAAAAAGTTTGCTGACCCCTGCATTAAACACTTTCCTCAACAGGCCAACAATTACTGTAAAGCCACAGATTCCTCATCTCTGTTTTAAAGCACTAGATGATCCAGGAGGCAGGCAATATAAAGAACTGCTTCATCCTACATATGCCTACAAGTATGTTCAAGTCACAGTCAAGACCCTGCTCCATGTCCTCTGCATTCAGAGGTAAAGCAGGTGGTCAGAAGAGACAGGGCCTTTTCAGTGGTGGTCCTGCAACTTTGAATGCCCCTTCAAGGAAGGCCCTGCTGACCTGATTTCAACTTGCCTTTCA
This sequence comes from Podarcis filfolensis, assembly GCF_964270895.1. NCBI lineage: Eukaryota > Metazoa > Chordata > Lepidosauria > Squamata > Lacertidae > Podarcis > Podarcis filfolensis. Next base: position 55,628,361 of record NC_139610.1, read on the forward strand.
ATGAGTGGTGAAGGGTTGTCTGCTCATGTGAGCCTCTGGGCTGAAGTGATGCTTGCTGCAGCTGGGTATGGCTGTAGCGTTGGTGTTCTGCAGGCTGTTTTACTGATGACATCGCTTTTCATAGTGGTTTGTTTATTTAAACAAATGAGTAAATCAGTTGTCCATATCTACACAGTGATAGGCAGAGTTTAGGTGAGACTTAGTGAGCTGTAAGCACAAGCATACATCTTTCCATGCCCACTAATTTCCCCCTGCAATTGCCCCCCACAAGCTGTTTTTTAAAATTATTTCCACCCAATTGGTCTCTGGAAACGAGAATGAGCTAGAAAGGTTAAGCATCTCACCCTCCCCTGGTTTGTTCTTCCCATTGCAAGTTATTCCCTACTCTCCCTTACACTCTGGATATCTTAGCAACTGCATGTTCTTTGGGGAAGATAATGGCTAGCTCTGCCCTAAGTGAATGGCTTAGTGTGCTTAGCAGCAGTGATGTTAGCCATTGGAAACATGCACACAGAAATGCATTCAAGTGAAGTTGCTTTTCCAAAATGGAAAAACACCTTGTAATGAAATACAAGATTCAAGATTCATAATTTTGTTGAGTTTTTGTAAGCAGGGTGGCCTGAATAAATTTATTTTATTTATTTACATATTTATAAACTGCACTTTCTTATGAAATGTCACAATACTACAATAATACCAGCAAAAAACATCAATAGCATATCAATAAAAAAAACTGATGGGTTTAAAAAAAACCTGTGTTCCAAAAGGCCTGCCTGAATAGTACAGTTTTTAAAAGGTGGCTAAAAGAAAGCAGGGATGACTACATTCTTATGTCTATTGGCAAGCAGTTCCACAGGGCAGGGCCTGCAATACTAAAGGCTCAGTGAAGGCTGACTGAATAAGAAAGGTCAGTCAGAGGTTATGGCGGGCATTTAGATGATCCAAGACTACACTGTAAGAACCAAATGTTTCAAAGCCTTAATTCCAAAATTATCAGCCTTTCCCACAATATGGACCTATTAGATAACTGGAAGAGGGGGAGGGGGAATCTACCTCTGATTATCCCAAGAATGAAAGAGATGATGGCTACAGCATCGCCAACTTGTTAAAACATTATGATATCACACTCCCAGACTGAGATCCTACAGCCTAAAGGTGAGAAGACATTTGCCAAACGTTGATGATCTAGCCTTGTAAATTTAGTTATTTGACAATAATGAAGTTAAATCGAAACAATCTACCTATAGGAATGGACAAGGCTGTCAAGTTTTGTTCCTCTCAGTTTCTCATTTTCCAGACTCAAATTCAGTTCTCCATGTGTCTGCATCATCATTTTAGTATATGTTTCTCTAATAAATACATCTTAACGCAATGTTGCTTAATACACACATTTTTATAAGCAATTAACCCTAACTTAATACCGTGTTGTATGTCATTCTCACTAGTATATGCATTTTTATGCAGCTTTCCCGCCAAACTACCTTTTTTCCTACACATTCTTTGGTTGTAGAATTGTACTGCAAAATTCAGGGAAGTGCAAATTTCAAAGGATTTCAAAGGTTAGCTGTATTTTTTGTTGGTGTGTTGTTTCAGGAAGTGCAGATTAGGCAGGTTTGCATTAAAATGTGCACCGAACCAAATTTCTCCTCCCGTTTCCCCCTGACACATGCAGTCAAACTGGGGTACAAAAGAACCTCAAATTAGCAGACCCAGCAACTGGGGAGTCCCCTGATTAATGAAAAGGGCACCATAGTCTTACCTTAGTAGCACACAGTGCAGTTACTGTGTGGCCTTGCTAGGAGAGACGTCTCATGTAATTAATGTGACTCTCACCCATTTGCTTTCAACGTGCCTCCTAATTAAGCTATTCAGACTCTTAACTTTCACATCTGACCAAAGCTGCTCCAAAATGATAGTTAGTGCTGCCTCCCTCATCTATTTTTATACCTGCCAGCCACCTCTCTGTTCTCAGAGAAAAGAACGCATCCCTTTTGCTTTGGATAATCTCTTCCCACCCCTCCTTTATTTGTTTCTGTGAAGACAACCATTTTTTGGTGTGTGTGTCACTCAACATCTCCCTAGATTAAAAAATATTGACGTGTAAGGGCTGGGGATGTGTGTGTGTGTGTAAATTCATTTCACTTTGCATTTAAAGGTGAACTGACCTAATTCACACGTTCTGAAACAACATACAGACCAAAACACAGACACCCTTTGAAAGTTGCACCTCTCTGAATTTTGCAATGCTGTTTTCCAGCCAAGTAAGATGTACAAATCAGTATATACTAGCTAGGGTAAAGCATGAATAAAAATGCATATATTAGTGGAAAGAATATGCAAAGATATATCAGAGAAAACTGCTTTGCAAAAACGCGTCTGTTAGGAAAAATTGCATACAAAAATGTGTGTATCTGGATAAATTCACCCAAAAACGCTGGTGAATTTTCATGAGGCTAAGACAGATGTGATGTTAGTTATGTGGCTAGCCCTGGTGTGTATGATTTTTTTTTAAAAAAAATAATAATTCAAGGATAGCTGGTGTTTGGGGGAGATGGTTTGATTGGGACTGTGCCATGGGGGGAAATGAGAACTACAGTGGTACCTCAGGTTACAGACGCTTCAGGTTACAGATTCCGCTAACCCAGAAATATTACCTCAGGTTAAGAACTTTGCTTCAGGATGAGAACAGAAATTGCGCAGCGGCAGCAGGAGGCCCCATTAGCTAAAGTGGTGCTTCAGGTCAAGAACAGTTTCAGGTTAAGTATAGACCTCCAGAACGAATTAAGTTCTTAACCCGAGGTACCACTGTATAACACTATACACTTGCTGAAATCCCTGGGTTCGAGCATCATATTGGGCAAAATATTTCTGCATTGCAGGGGGTTGGACTACGTGACTCTTGTGGTCCCTTCCAAGTCTTCAATTCTATGATTCTATATATTATTGCTGCTTCAGAATGGTTTCTAGCTGGGAGCAAGCTCCACTGAATAGGGGGGTAAACATGCACAAAGCAAATGTGCACATTTATTTTCTTTATTGAAATATTTGCAAATTACAGTTTCAAAGGAAATATAACAAGGCAGTGTGCAGCAAAAGCAACAACAGCACAATAATAGCAGCATTGAGAGAGTCAGCTGCATCTGCAGTGGCTGCTCTCCCTTTTGCTCTCTCTTCCTCTTCCTCAGGGCTACCACCATTTGATTCCCTGCTCCTACCTGTTGGGACCAGAAGGAGGGAATAGAGGGCAAAAGTGGCCACTTGGGATGGCATCACACACACATACCCACCCCGTTCTCCTTGCCCACCTCAAAATGCAGCAATTATGGCATTCTCTCTTTGGCAGCAATCATACCTCACATTTAAAGCACTACAGCACCACTTTGACACCATACATTTAAAGCACTATGACATCACAGTCATGACTTCTCCCAAACGAATTGTGGAAGCTGTAATTTGTTTCGGGTCCTGGGAGTAGTTAGGAGGCCCCAATTACCGCCCCCTGCTGAGCTCCAATTCCCAGAGTGATTTCACAACCAATCCATCTTCCCAAGTGTGGCTGCAGAAATAGGAGCATTGGACTGACTCAGGATCTGTGCCTGTCCTGAGTTCCTCTCTGCCTTGACCCATCCCCTCTTGGTAACCAGCAGTGACACACAGCATTGGGAAGTCAGTTATGCAATACTGCCCTTGTTGTTGTTGTTTAGTCGTTTAGTTGTGTCCGACTTTTTGTGACCCCATGGACCCAAGCACATCAGGCACTCCTGTCTTCCACTGCCTCCCGCAGCTTGGTCAAACTCACGTTGGTAGCTTTGAGAACACTGTCCAACCATCTCGCCCTCTGTCGTCCCCTTCTCCATGTGCCCTCAATCTTTCCCAATATCAAGGTCTTTTCCAGGGAGTCTTCTCTTCTCATGAGGTGGCCAAAATATTGGAGCCTCTGTTTCAGGAGAGGGTCACTCCAGGCTATAATGTACTGAGCCCAAAGAGGCCTTTTTTATTTCTCCAGAACACCTCTGGGTCCCCTTGTGGGTAGATTATGCACAACAAAAGTGAAGATGGCTGGGAAGGCCAGGAAGCCTCAGCTGGTGGAGCACTTTGATTTGCACCACTTGTACCATAGCCACTATCACTCTGATCTGCCCCCCCTTCCCAGACTACAGGGCCCTCAGTGTTTGCCCCATAGCTCAGAGCTAATGGTCTTACAGGCAGAGGGAACCTGTGGCCCTCTAAACATTGTTTGTCTCCAACTCCACCCTGCTCTAGCACCCGTATCTTGGGCTGATGCTCCTCCATATACAGATAATTTTTTTTTGAAAACTTGGCGGAGCATTCAGTCATGTGACCTTTTATCGGTTGTCAGAAGTAGAACTCTCCCAGAAGAGCATTACCACAGACAGGATTGACACTTTTGTGGTAGGTCCCTGCATCCCACTATATCATTTAGCACCACTAATCTTGTGAATCATGACTAGTGACGGACAAATCTGTCCATTGCAGCTTCTCTCCGTTTCTGATTTTTCTCAAATTCAGTTCACATTTCTACATCACAATGTAATAATAGTCCTCATGAAACCTTATCAGCATTTTAGTGCAAATTTCTCCTAAACATGCACATTTTGGTTTACAATTTTGCGCAATACAAATTTTTAAAGCAATGTTTCCTAGTATAGGGCATTTTGTTATTTTCACTATCATATGCCTTTTTATGCACACCCTAGGATGTGGATTTTTGCATGTGGATTACTTGGCTGGAGAACTGCAGCGCAAAATTCAGAGAAGTGTGAATTTTGAGGTATGGCTGCATTTAGGTTGTTTTGGAAAGTGCAGTTTTAAGTAAATCCACCTTTAAATGTGAACTGAACAGAGTTTCTCCCCCATCCCAAATCAGAACCATCACATAGTGAAATACGTCTTCCCTTTGCCAGGCTTCATTGTAGGAGATCAGACCATTTCTTGTCCTTGCTCAGTATTTATGCAGATCTGAAGCAGCTCCCCAGAGTATCAGGCCCTCTCAGAGTCTTTCATACCACCTGATCTCTGGATTTGCCAGTAACTGGACCTGACCCTTTGCACGTGCAAGTAATGGTCTCTGCCACAGCCCGCTCCATCAGTGTGACAAGTGATCATTCATGGAACCGGGGAAAATCCCACCATGCAATTGCCATCCCAGGAGGAGTTTCACTATATATAGAAGATACAGGAAACTTCTCATGAGAATGCCACTTCCCCTGACAAATGCAACAGGCGCCCTGTGCCTTTGATGCCCCAAGAGAGAAGAGGACCACCCTGACACTGACACTGACACCTGAGGAACCAGGGTGCTTCTGACATTGTCACTGCATGTTAACTAGGCACAGGTGCTTAGAGCACCAAAATGGGATTGGCTGGTGGATTTCAACAAGTCATGGTAATTACACAGCTGTTACCAAATTGTAGCTAAGTGGTTTCAAACTGCCATGGAGCCCCACCCACCTGCGTCGCCAGCCTAAATGAAAAGGATGCGTAGATTGTGATTAGGAGGTGGCGTCTGAATCCCTGAAGCTATGAAGGAGCACTTCCTAATTGTCAGCTGGACTGTGCTGTGCTTGTTGAAAATAATTAGAGTGCGGCAGCTTCGGCAGGCCAGGGCTTCTCTTTGCTTTTCTCTTTTTTTTAATAACCTTCTCAGTACAGATTTTTATCAGTAACTATCGGCTTCCTGCTTATTTCTGACACCATCATTCTGCCAACGCTGGGAAGCGTGCAGCAAGCCGGGGATGGAGGGGGGGGGGAAGAGGAGAACGAGAGGAAGAGGAAAGGAAGGTATTATCTATAATGCACACAAATAATGCAGCCCTAAAGGAGGCAAGCGGATGAACCGGACTCGACATGCGAGACAGACAGAAACAATTCGCCAAATAAATTCAAAGCCAAACTCCACTGGGGGGGGAAAGGATGGTTGAATGAGCAGGGATGCGGGGATGGGGTACCCTTTCCCCCCTCCTTCCCCCTCTTTGTTTTCATCTCCCCCCTTTTTTTGCAAGAGAGGGGGTGGCTAGCGGAAATCTTTCTTAATTACTGCTTATTTCAATGACAGAATTGTAATTTATCATTTAGTTGTAATTTGACATATGTTCACACCTTTGCCATTTCCAATTTCCTCCTTCATTCTAATTGTCTGCTTCACTCGCCTGTCATGCGCTCCTCTGGGGATTAATTCGAGCTGTCTGTCTGCGCCACGCTGCCAGCACACTTGGGGCTGCCGAGAGCGTGACAGCGCCAATGTGCCCACAGTTTATCTAAGGCATTACTCAGCCATCACGCTCCTGAAGCCTCTCCCTCGCTGCACCTCCCACCACCGCACTGTTTATTGTTGATTCCATTATATATATATATCCGGTGACTTTTCAATGTTTTATTAGGCTCTAATTATGCTCGTAGCTGTCAGGGCGGGGTGGGGGGAAGACAGAGGAAATGTTGGTGTTAATTACTGGGAGGAGGCCATCAGAAGAAGCAATAAACAGACCAGTAGATGTCTCTCTCTGTCTCTCGAAACCTCACCAGATTTAAATAGATTCACTCCACTTTTCTCTGCAGCTACTTGGAACCCCCTTTTATGCCTACTTTTCTACCTCAAGGCCCTCTCCTAACCCCTTTTGCCCCAGGTACATGATTATGCTGCATTCAATTTCTTCCGCATGGAAGCAAGCTTTTATTATGGTCACATCTCTCTGTTACCTTCTGGCCAATTGATTTCCAAGGTCGTTCCTCAACCAGGAAGAATATGGCCTTTGGTTGACAAGAAGTGGGGTTATTGGGAAAGGCATCTCATTGGAAAAGATATTTGTGCAGGACCATGGGACTAAAGGATTATGGGCCTGAAGATTAACTTGCTGGGGACTCTGATGATGTGATCTTGGGCTTGCTTTTTTGCTAAGCCTGTCCAGGCTCCGCAGTGTTTGCCCTTCTTTTCTTCACTTCTGTCACATCATCTAGCACAGGGTAGTGTGCATTTTTCCTTCCAGCCTTGTGGTATCACTCTATTAGCCACCATAAAAGCTTGCAGAACCCACTTTAGTTGTCCATCTGTTTGTCTACACTCTAGATTATTCTGATCAATCAGAGATGTTTGGAAATGAACGCTCAGGTGACTCTGGTGCAAATTGCTACTGATAACATGCATATGAGCATTGCTTATATAGCCCGAAGTTTCTCCGTGTTTGCTGGCTCTAGAATAATTTTGATGTTACAAGAAAGAAATCTGGTATACTATAGAAGTGCCTTCCGAAAGCAAGACACCCAGCTACATGGCAAAAATGAAAAGTAATAAAGATAATAGCTGCAGTAGATCTTTCTTTTGAAAAAAATAAGAAGACAGTTCTAAAAAGATACACAGTAACTGTGATAAGCATATTAATGCAGGCAGTGCCAGATTTAGGGTGGGATGAGCAGTTCCTCCCCAAAGGGCACTGAACTGAGGCAGCACAAAACAACAACAACAACAACAACAACAACAACAACAACAACAACAAAATTTTATTTATATCTTGCCCTCCCCAGCTGAAGCCAGGCTCAGAGTGGCTAAAAACAGTAAAAATAACACAGTTTACATAAAATCATAATCATTTAATTGAAATACATTCTAAAATCAATTCATTCTAAAATCAATTCAGAGTCAAATTAATGGCAACCATTGGGCTAGAGTTCTATGAGGATCACAAAAGGAAGGGGTCAGACTGTGCCTCAGCCAAAGGCCTGGTGGAACAGCTCTTTCTTGCAGGCCCTGCAGAAAGATGTCAAGTCCCGCAGGGGCCTAGTCTCTTGTGACAGAGCGTTCCACCAGATCGGGGCCCCGGCCGAAAAAGCACTGGCTCTGGTTGAGGCCAGCCTAACCACTCAGTGGTCCGGGACCTTCAAGATGTTTTTATTTGAAGACCGTAAGGTTCTCCGTGGGACATACCAGGAGAGGCGGTCCCGTAGGTACAAGGGTCCTAGGCCGTATAGGGCTTTAAAGGTTAAAACCAGCACCTTAAACCTGACCTATATTTATATGGATAAACACATGGGTAAATATATGGGTAAACTATACCACAAAGAATTATTGTGAAAATAAGAAATATTTGTGGGGGGGCACCGAATTTTGTCCTTGTTCAGGGTGTCATATTACCAAATTCTGCCCCTGCAGGTCATCCCACTCTAAAACAAAATGGTACATAAGCTCATGAACCAAAAGGCACAGACTTCTAGGAAAGAGACTTTGCTTAGCAAATGATCCAGCAACTATCAACTCCTAGTACTTGCCTCTATCATAAATTGAGTTATGTCCAGCTGCTTGGCCCCTAAACTCTCTTACCTCAGAAACATACAAAGTCAGACCACTGGTCTGCTTAGCTCAGCTTTCCAGGGTTTCAGATAGAATTCTCTCCTAGCCATACCTGAAGATGCAGGGGGTTGAAGCTGGACTTTTCTGCAAGCAAGGTAGATGTTCTACCACTGAGCTATGGATCTTCCAGACTCTCCAAGTGTCCCACTTTTCCTTAGGATGCCCCTATTTTCATTGGAGAAATGTTGGAGGGTATGAAGTTATCTGACCCCCGAACCATCTGAAGGCAATCCTGTATAGGGAAGTTTTTAAAAAATGTTTAATGTTTTATTATGTTTTTATATATGTTGGAAGCTACCTAGAGTGGCTGGGGCACCCCAGTAAGATGTGTGGGGTATAAATAGTGAAATTATCATTATGAAATGCGATGTCCTATTTTGATCAGAGGGTATGAGATTCTCAGTGGGCAACACCAGAGAAAACTAAGGATGAGTGCTGGGAAATGCTGCTTGAAAAATCCTGGGACCATATGGACACCATAGTATTTCTACTGCCAATACTGCCATCAAATGTGGTTGTATTCTGCAAATATTTTGTAGGCCACTTTGAGGGCCTTTCAGAGCTATCAAGTCACACAACAGCTATTTAAGACAAACAGATGGATTATTTGCACCCCAATCATTTGAGAAACCCAAGGGCTTATTTATGGGATGTGGAGAGAGATGCCTGAGAATACCTAGAGGCCCAGTTTTATAAGCTAAACTGACGAGCTTGCAGGCTTTATTGCAGGACTTTCTCATGGCAGCCCATTATCTGCGCAGAGCCAGCCATCAATGCGCTTCTACGCCATGGCAGAAATAAGATATGCGGCACAAATTCCAGTGTCGATTACACAGTTCTGCAAGGACAAAGTCAGGTTCCCCCAGTAAGGGAAACATTCAGATCATTCTCTTTTGAGTGAGTCACACAATGAATTTGTTATTTGGAAATGTGGTTGTCAGGGAACTGCCATTGGAGCTAGAGGCGGAGGGAAGGCTCCAGAGGGATGCCGGAGAGGGTCCCAGTAGGGAGAGAGGCAGCCCATCTGCTGGGGAAGGAAATCAGTGTAACACCAGTGGAGAAGGGGGGCAGATGGGGGAATCGGAGAGGAGGCTCCAGGACTCTTCACTGGAGACCAGCGGGGAGAGCATGGGTACACCGTTGCCCACGCCCTTCCTGCGCAGAAGACTTCCGCGCAGGGAGAGTAGGAGGAGACTTGGCGTCAAAGAACTTCTTTGCTGGAAGAGGTTCAAGAAATGCCCACTGACGGATTCTGCCAACGACTGAGACAGTCACGAAGTGAAGGGCTGTCCAAACAGAAAGGGTTCAACCTGGTAACCTAGCCAGGAGTGGCGGCAACTTACACACGAGCAACCCCTAGAACCATTACAGCAATCCGTCAGTCACCGACGTTGCTTGTGCGCAGCTCCAGAGAGGCAGCACGATGAGCCAAACCAGGGAAGCCGGAGAGACGGAGCAAGCAGCTGGAGTGCAAAATCTGGTGGAGAGGAACCGAGATTTGGAACAGCATGTGGCTCTCCTGACGGCACGGCTGGATGAAAGACGGACTCAGGATGCACAGGTCAGACCCACCCCCATCGCAAGGAAGGTACCGGGGCTGGTACACAAGTTTGGGGGGAAACCCCAGGACTACCATGCGTTCTGAACGGAAATAGAGTACGCTTTGGAACTGCAGCATAATGACTTTGCTGATGATGGGGAGAGGGTGGCCTACATTGTGGGGCATCTGGAGGATGGGGCACGGGCATGGATCAGGCCCCTAATGGCGACGCAAAATGCTGCCTTGAAGGACCTTAGGAAATTTTTCCAGGCGATGAATGCGATGTATTCTAGTGAAGTGGAGCAAAGTGTGACTCAGCGGGAACTGATGGGGTGCAAGCAGGGGAGCCAGTCAGTTAGAGACTACTGGTCGCACTTTGCGATGTTGATCCACCGGCTCGGGTGGGATCTGGACTCTGAACCTATTCAAATGTTGTTTGAGGAGGGGTTGTCCCCAACTGTGAAGGACGAGCTGTCCCGCATGCCCCGCCCACAGTCGATGGATCAGCTGACCAAGGCTGTGCTTGCGATTGGAGTGCGGCAGGAAGCGCGGGCTCAGGAGAAACGCGAAGTGAGAGGGGAACATTGCCATGACTACCGCATTCCTGAAATACCGAGACAGCTTTCCCAGGCGGCTGAGCCAATGGAAATAGATGGCGCGCGCGCGCGCGAGCGCAAGGTTTCAAACTCCAGTGAAGGTTGCAAGAGGGAGGGGAAGGATTGGAAAACCACCAAGAAGTGTTTCCTCTGCCAACGGCCAGGACATTTTGCCAGGGTCTGCCCTCAAAGAAAGGCCTGGCAAGGGATGGTGGGAGCTGCTGGCTGTGAGGAGAAGGGGGAGGAAGGGCAGGCGCAGGGAAACGCCAACGCCTGGCTGCCAACCAGCGGGGGCAGCAGCCAGGCCAGCAACCAATAGAAGTGCCCCAGCCTGACCCTCCCGGGGCAGCTATAGCCATAGAAGTGGTGCTAGAACTCCCAAATGGGCACCCAGTCAAAGTGGAGGGGCTGCTGGATTCGGGCAGCTCCTAAAATTTCTTCAGCCGGGACTTCGCTCTGGAGCACCAACTCCACCTGCTGCCCCTGGATTTTCCCTTGCAAGTGACCACCATCGATGGCAGGGAACTTCTGGGGGGGGGAAGTGATACACCAGACCCCACCAATGCGAATGAGGGTTTCCAGGCACACGGAGACCATTGCCTTTCACGTGGCCACACTGGCAGGACCCCCAATAATACTGGGGATGAGCTGGCTGGCACTGCATGATCCAGTAGTGTCATGGCATCAGCGATCAGTCACCTTTGGGTCAGCTTACTGCTTGGAACACTGTCTGGGAGGGGAGAACCCAAGGATGACAGTGGCCAGGGTGGCTGGGCTGGCTGTGGAACCAAAAGGGGAGGTGCCACCACAATATGCTGACCTGAAGGAAGTCTTCAGCAAGAGGGAGGCGGATAGACTACCCCCCCCCATAGGCCCTTTGACTGCCAAATCAACTTACTCCCAGGGGCTCAGCTGCCGGTGGGTAAGCTGTATGCCATGTCTGACCGGGAGATGCAGGAGTTGCGGCAATTTATTGACAAGAACCTGAACAGGGGGTTCATAAGAGAATCAAAGGCGGTGGGGGGCAGTCCGGTGTTCCTTGTGGACAAAAAAGAGACTAATCAGCCCAGACTAGTCGTGGATTACCAGGCTGTCAACATGGTGTCAGAACCCGTGACCTTCCCAATGCCCAGGATTGACGACATTTTAACACGGGTGAGGCAGGGGAAATTTTTTACCAAGCTGGACCACAGAGGACCATACAATTTGATTAGGATAAGGGAGGGGGACGAATGGAAAACCACCATGTTCACCCCCCTGGGGGCTTTTGAGTACTTAGCCATGCCATTTGGATTACAATCGGGCTCCGCCTGTTTTCAAGCATTCATGCACCACGTGTTGGGGCCCCTGCTGTACAAGAACTGCGTAGCCTTTTTGGACGACATCTTAATCTATTCGGACAATGAGAAGCAACATGTCAGAGACGTCAGGGAAGTGCTAAAGAGACTGCAGAAGCACCAGTTGTGGGTCAAGCTGGAAAAATGCCAATTTCACGCCAGAGAGGTCGAGTTTCTGGGGTACAAGTTGTCAGACAAGGGCCTAGCTATGGACCCAAGCAAGGTGCAGGCAGTGCTGGAATGGAAGGCCCCCAAAAGCCCGAAGGATGTGCAGAGGTTTCTAGGGTTCAGCAACTTCTACAGGAAGTTCATCAAGAACTTCGCCCACTTGACAGCGCCCATCACAGATTGTCTCAGTAGCAAAAAGAAGTTCGCCTGGACAGAAAGTGCACAGCAATCTTTTGAAAAACTGAAGAAGGCGTTCGCTTCGGAAGAGCAGCTCCTGCACGTTGATCTGGAGAAACCCATGAGGCTGGAGACCGACGCGTCCGACCGAGCCATTGGAGCAGTACTTTTGCAGCCAGGGGCCAAGCAGGGCTGGAGGCCGTGTGCCTTTTTCTCGAGGAAGCTGAGCAAGTCGGAGCAAAACTATAGGGTGTATGACCGCGAACTGCTTGCAATCTATGCGGCGTTTCGCCGATGGAGACATCTGTTAATAGGGGTGCAGCACAAGATCCAGGTTTGTACGGATCACAAGAACTTGGAATACTGGAGGACCGCGCCAGTACTCAACCAGAGACAGATTCGATGGGCACAGGAGTTCTCCAAGTTTTCCTTCGAGATCCGATACGTGCCAGGAGAGGAAAACGTAAGAGCAGATGCTCTCTCCCGGAAGCCGGAGTACATGGAAGGAGAGGGACCGCCGGAGGTCCGACACGTGTTCCCCGAGGACCGATGGGTGTGTGGGGGAGCGTTGGTTGGGAAACGAGAACTGGCCGGGCTTACTAGAAACGACTGTTCGCTCAAACTAAAATCAGGGAACTCTGGGACGGAAGGGAAAACCATGGAGGGTTTGAGGAAAAGGAAGGGCTACTGTATTATAAGGGGGCGCTGTATGTACCGGGGGAGACCTTGAGGGGAAAGGTACTCAAACAACTCCACGACAACCCAACAGCTGGGCACTTTGGACAGCACAAAACCATGCTGCTTGTCACCAGGCAGTTCTGGTGGCCAAGGGTGAGAGAAGATGTACGGGAATATGTACGGGGGTGCGACCGCTGCCAGAGGGCAAAGGGGGAGAGGGCTGCCCCCGCAGGGTTATTGGAACCCTTACCCATGCCGGGAAGACCCTGAGAGGTGGTGTACATTGATTTTATGACAGATTTGCCCAAGTCAAGGGGGAAGACAGCAGTCATGGTAGTAGTCGATTTACTGACGAAGATGTGCCATTTCATAGCTTGCTCACATGCGGTGACGGCAGAGGAGACAGCCAGGTTGTTTGTGGATCACATCTTCAGGCTGCATGGAGATCCCTCGAGGGTCATCTCAGACCGTGGGAAACAATTTACTTCCCTGTTCTGGAGGAAGCTCATGAGCTTGCTGCAGGTCGAGGTGGGCTTCTCGACGGCGAGACACCCGGAAACCAACGGGCAAGCAGAAAGAGTGAACAGTATACTCCAGCAATACCTACGCTGCTACATCAGCGAGAGACAGAACGATTGGGTAGAGAAACTAGCGCTGGCTGAATTTGCGTACAATAACGCTGAACATGTGTCCACGGGAATGAGCCCGTTCATGGCCAATTATGGGTGTCACCCCAGGTCCTTCCCGGGGAGGGGGGGAGGAAGGATGGAGTGTACCTGCGGCAGAGCAGTTTGTGGAAGAAATGGAGGCCTTGCACCAGCAACTCAAGATGAACTTGGAGCGGGCCAAGGAAGTTTACAAGAGGCAGGCAGACAAGCACCGTCGGGAGAGGGAGGCCATACGGGTGGGAGACCGAGTGTGGTTGTCAACCCAAGGGTTACCCCTAAAGGGAGGGTGCAAGAAGTTGCAGCCAAGGCGGCTGGGACCTTTTGAGGTAACACAGCAGGTGAACCCCGTGGCATTCAAGCTCAAGTTGCCTGACAGCATGAAGATACACCCGGTGTTCCATAGGTCCCTACTCTCACCGTACAGGGAGGGGCGGGAATTTCCGGGATGGGAGGGAGGAGGCACCACCCACCCGTGGGTAGAGGAGAGGGAACACCACAACCAAGCCACTGAAATACTTGATTCAAGGTGGCGAGGGCGCCAGGTGGAGTACTTGGTAGCTTGGGAGGGAGAACCCAGGTCAGAAAACACGTGGGTTTCCGCTGAGGCGATCAATGACGGGTATCTGGAGGAAGAGTTCCACAGCCTGTTCCCAGATAAACCAAAACCACTAGCGAGATTCTGGGAGGAAGAATTTGGGACCACAGACGACGAAGAGGACTTTGTGGGTTTTCCTGCCTCCGAAGAGGAGGGAGGGGAGGTGTCAGAGGGAGAAGAATCAGACTGGGAAGGCCCACCCTGTGGGAAGAAATCGGAGCGGGTGGGAAGTGGGTTTTGAATCCTCAGAGGAGGGCGACAGCTCCTTCAGGGGATTCCCCGCATTGTCGGCCAAGGAAAGGGACAAGGTTGGATCAGAAGGTTGGGCCGGGGGTGGAGGGGGTCCTGGGGGGGAGGTGGATGTCAGGGAACTGCCATCGGAGCTAGAGGCGGAGGGAAGGCTCCAGAGGGATGCCGGAGAGGGTCCCAGTAGGGAGAGAGGCAGCCCATCTGCTGGGGAAGGAAATCAGCGTAACACCAGTGGAGAAGGGGGGCAGATGGGGGAATCGGAGAGGAGGCTCCAGGACTCTTCACCGGAGACCAGCGGGGAGAGCACGGGTACGCCGCTGCCCACGCCCTCCCTGCGCAGAAGACTTCCGCGCAGGGAGAGTAGGAGGAGACTTGGCGTCAAAGAACTTCTTTGCTGGAAGAGGTTCAAGAAACGCCCACTGACGGATTCTGCCAGCGACTGAGACAGTCACGAAGTGAAGGGCTGTCCAGACAGAAAGGGTTCAACCAGGTAACCTAGCCAGGAGTGGCGGCAACTTACGCACGAGCAACCCCTAGAACCATTACAGTGGTCTTGAAAGGAATTTATCTGGGGTGAGACAAAGAAAAGAAGGGAAGCTGGCAAGGGCAACACCAGGCAGATGTCTGGTTCCCCCACCACCACCTTAGACCAACTACCACTGTTTACCTGGTCAGAAGGAATCCAGTAGAACAGGGATGGGCATTCTCATGCTTGTGGGCCAACTGCGGCCGATCCAGCCTGTCTACCCATGCCCTCTTTGAGTGCTTTTGCTTGGCTGGAATGTAGCACCTTGCTTGCCAGGATAGAGAGATCAGTGTCTATACAGGTGTGTCGAAACCTCTGACTTCTGTGTCACGCCTATCCAAATCCTATCATTTATCAATTGCTCATGTTTGGGGGTGGGTGTCCCTCAAATCTATAACAATATATATACACACAGTATGGTCTATCCTGCTAAGCTCACCAACTTATATATAAAAAATGAAGGGCTTGACATTACTGAGTTTATAGGGTAAAATACCAGTAAAACCAGCAAGCATAAAATTAAAAACTAAATGAAATTACCTTTCTGACTTTTTATATCATCAGAAGCTTTAAGAAGACTACAAGGTTGTTGTTGTTTGTCCTTTTCCAAGTCACCTTTACCTTATTTTTTCCATAAACAAGCCACATCATCACTAATTTTTTTTTATTTTAAGTGCTATGCTTGGGAATCATTGGGCATGTCACCAGTTGGCTTCCATCCTATAAAGGGGGATTTTGCATTTTGAGGGTTGCATGCTCTCTAGCCATTAGGTAATACAACACAATTTGGCTTGCGTGGACTGTTCTACCTAGTAAACGCCACCCAAAACTTGATCTCAGCCTTTGCTAAAATGAAGACTACTATGTTTCTCTCAGCATCTGCTTTCCGCTCGACTGATCCCTCCATCTCCCCTGCCCTTGCTTTGTGTTATATCTAGCCTGATTTAGCGTTCTGGATAATTTGAAAGTTTACACAGTTTTGGTCCAAATGAAGCTCTTGTCCAGCTATTGACTTAAGAGCCTTTTCTCTTTCTAATCATATTGATAGTATTCTTCTTCAGGAACTCAAGTGCATAAAGATATGAATTTTTTTTAAAAAGATATTTATTAAGGTTTTACAAAGAACAGAGATTTACAGAATAAAAAAAACAAGACAGAGAAAAAGAAAAATACAAAATACAAAAAATACAAAGATACATAAAAGAGAAAAAAAAGAAAATGCACAATACAAAAGACGAATCCATTTTTTGATATCTTTAAGCTCATTTGCTTATTTCCTTGACCTCCTCACACCTCCCCTTTTTGTATTCCCATTTACATAATCAATTCAGCAAGTCCTTACCCTCTTTCATTTTATCTTAACTCTATATCATAACATATTATAACTCTATATTTTCATCCATTTATCAGTTCATTTTTGCATATTCTTATTAACTTTTGTTGCTAAATACCACTTTTTGCCAATCCAAACATAATTTTAACATTCATTAATTTTACAATTTTTCTGAAGATAGTCTTTAAATTTCTTCCAGTCTTCCTCCACCACCTCTTCTCCCAAGTCTCGGATTCTGCCATAAAGATATGAATTTTTGAAGGTCAATCTTGGTATTGATCTTGATACAAGATTGTGGTATCAAAGAGGGTCTCCCTAGTGGTCACACCTTGATTTCTTGGTGGTCCAATTTGAGGGACACTGTTTAGGAAACTTCCACAAGAACATGTGCTGCACCATCCAATATGAGGGCTCATTCTTGGATGCCTTCCCTGTAAAAAGTGGTGTGAAACAGGGCTGTGTTCTCACCCCAACTCTATTTGGCGTATTCTTCTCCCTGTTGCTCTCATATGCCTTCAGCTCAAATGGAAGACAGTGTGTACATCCATTCAAGGAGTGACGGTGGTCTGTTCAACCTGGCATGTCTCCACCGCAAGACAAGTGTGGTGGGTCCTTACTCAAGAGATGTTGTTTGCAGATGACACTGCACACTCCAAGGAAGTTCTACAGAGGTTGACAGTAAGAGCTGTTCAGCAGTGGAACAGACTCCAACAAGAGCTGATGGACTCTCCTTCCTTGGAAGTTTTAAAACAGAGGTAAGATGGCCATCTGTCATGGATGCTTTAGCTGAGGTTCCTGCATTGCAGGAGGTTGGACTCATTGACCCTTGGGGTCCCTTCCAACTCTAAGATTCTATGATTCATCAACCATTTTGCCCAATCCTGCAGGAAGTTTGGTCTTACCATCAGCCTGGTAATGACCAACATCCTTTGTCAGGACATTGCCAGCACTCCACACATCAACATTGGTGATCACATGCTTGAGGTGGTAGACAGTTTTGTCTACCTGGGCTCCACCATAACCAGCAATCTCCCAAAAATGTTGAGCTAGACAAGCATATTGGCAAGGCAGCTATGGCAATGGCTCGGCTCTCTAAAAGGGTATTGGAGAACATGATGCTAACAAACAATACCAAGATGAAGGTCTACCAGCACGTTGAGCGTGCTGCTTTATGGAAGTGAGTCATGGGCAACTTACAACTGCCTGGAGTGATGCTTCAGTGCTTTCCATATGCATTCTGTCAGGAAGATTTTGGACACCACATAGCAGGACACATGACGCAATATTTTATTCACTCATTTCAAACAACCAATTTTTACTTATATACAGTGGTACCTCGGGTTACAGCTGCTTCAGGTTACAGCCACTTCAGGTTACAGACTCTGCTAACCCAGAAATAGTACCTTGGGTTAAGAACTTTGCTTCAGAATGAGAACAGAAATCGCGCTCCGGCGGCACGGTGGCATCAGGAGGCCCCATTAGCTAAAGTGGTACCTCAGATTAAGAACAGTTTCAGCTTAAGAACGGACCTCCGGAACCTGAGGTACCACTGTATTCTCATTTCAGAGAGTCACTGAAAATCAGTGTGTGTGTGTGTGTGTGTGTGTGTGTGTGTGTGTGTGTATTCAAATATATCAGTATAACTTTGAATATATTAAATATATTTATTGGAAGCATAACTTCCAATATATTAAAAAGATAGATATGAGTCTAGCAAGCCTTACATGTGTCCCTTTTGAATTTAGGGCGCAAATCACCCCCAATTTACAAATTTGCCTAGCTATTTTGTCTGCTGCAAACAATTTCCATACTTTTTCAAGCTGTCCTTTAATAAAATATACCTGGGGAGTCATTACCATTGTGAAGCTGAGGCCAGGATGTAAACAAGGGGGTTCCTGGTTTATAGCTCAGCCTCTTAGCTGTAGCTAAACTATGTTTACTACAGCTACAACCTTTTCTACTAATAGTGGTAGAAGAAGAAATGTTAAGCATTAAGAAAATAGTATAATAGAAGATAAATAATGGCCAAGCACCATGTTTCCCTAGTGTCCCTTAAGGTCAGACTGTCTTCCTCTCTCTTTTGCAGCTGCTGCGAATCCGCTGAGAAGCTTCCATGCGATTTCAGCTATGTTTTGGTACAGTAGTTCCTGTTTTAAATAATCCTCCTTGGAGCACATTAATTGCCACAATGGACAGCGTAATGTATTCCCCTTTCTCTTTAAATTCTTTAAATGAGTCATTAAGGCCCAGATTTTAAATCCTCTTCAATTACAAGAGCTTTGGGAACATTTTCAGCTACAGGCCTCCAGCACATTTAAAGCCACATTGCTTAAAAGTGTTTAATGTTCTTTGGGAGGGGAGAATCTAAAACCCATCGATTAGACACAAGAGTCGTGTAACACCAGGGTCTCATACACTATTATGCTTGAGAGGCTTCACACTCAAATCCGTCCTTCAACCCATGCCGGGATACTTCTGCCTACACAAAAATGGTTTAAACAGGTGCTGAAAAGAGTACAGTGAAGGTTCCTGCTGGATCTCAATAGACAGGGAGTTCCAAGGTGTAGGCGCTGCCACACTAAAAGAATTTCTTACAGTTGCAGAATGACCATTATGTGGCAGCTGTAGCAGTGCCAGTCCCACACACGAAAGCAGTTTATATGGGGCAAGGGGATACTGCAAGTAAACTGGCCTCAAGTTGTTAAGGGCTTTATATACTCAAAGAAACACACTGAATTCAGTCTGCTAGCAAATGACCAACCAGTGCAGGTCAGGATAGCTTGTATTTCAGAATACAAGGATGCACATTTCCTACAAAAGAGACACAAAACTTTTGATTCCTTAGTATGTGAAAGCTATCCAATATTAGAAGTGCTAGGGAAGGCAGCAGTATTCTTTTATCACCCCAAGGGTGTGAGGTGGGGAAAACCAAGAGAAGAAATCCCATCCTTGCTATGGAAGATGTGAAGGAACCTATAGTGACATTTATTTTTGGACAGCATGGGATTGAAGGGTGGGTAAGGAATCTAGTAAATAATAATTTATCCAGGTCATGAAATTGACCTTGTGCCTAGTGTAACTCATTGGCCTTTAAAAGAAAAGAAAAAAAGTACAGACAATGGGTCTTTCTAAGATGAGTTTGCTCTAAGATTCTGTTAAGTTCTGTGTTTAGTGCTTCAGGAAACAGCCTCTGTTCAAGGCATTTTGTAGGTTGCCTGATTCAGCTCAGGGTCCATTCAAGTCAACTTTGCCTCTCCTGCCCCCACTTCAGTGGGAAATTTAAAAATAAAAAGCTAGCTATTACCTTTCTCATGTTTTGACAGAAGTTTATGGAATTTTCAGTCATACTAGCCCCTACAAAGTGGTTCCCCCCCTCTGGTTCCCTGCCCCATCCCACAATTCCTAGGGGCAGAGGGAGGCCAGCAGCAAAGCTCTCCAGAACACCACACTCTCACCAAGTTAGCAAGAGGGAGGCCTTCTGGACATACTTGCAGAGTTTGCCCTCACCCCATACACCCACCCACCCTGCGTCCAGACTTTGCCAGGGCTTTTCCTTGATGGGAAGCCCTTGTAGAGCCTCAGGCCCCTCCTATCGTATGGGCAGCAGTGGGACATCTTGCCTCAGGCACCAAAACATCTTGGGCTACCCCTGCCTGCAGTGGTTTCCCCACAAGGACAGCCATTAAAACTATGAGGTGCTTAATCTTTCTATGCTTTTTAAAACTATGAGGTGCTTCTAAAACTATGAGGTGCTTAATTGCTTAATCTTTCTTAGCTTTTTATGGGCAATTGCTTGGTAAACTGCAGACAAGAGAGAAGTACCACTGGTAAGACACCTGCCATATTTCAGACAAATAGGTCCTGATATCAAAACTGCACCACTCATTACTGATATGAATATATTCACAGGCTTGACCCTAGCAGATGTGCTGACAAATATTTAAGGGAAATCCTTACTATGTAGGGAAACCTGCAAAACAGGCAGATGAAGACTGAGCATGCACAGTGGTCTTGCAATTCTGACTGACTGACTGGGTGTTGGGGCGTATGTAAAAAACCAGGGGGAAGAGTGAGGAAACAGGCCAGAGTACTGGAATTCTGAATAGCAACACTTCCCACTGCAACAGGGAGCCAGCATGGTATAGTGGTTAAGATTGGTGGGCTCGTAAATCTGGTGAATGGGGTTCGCTTCCCCGCTCCTCCACATGCAGCTGCTGGGTGACCTTGGGCTAGCCACACTTCTCTGAGGTCTCTCGGCCTCACTCACCTCACAGAGTGTATGTTGTGGGGGAGGAAGGGAAAGGAGATTGTAAGCCGCTTTGAGACTCCTTAAGGGGAGTGAAAGGCAGGATATCAAGTCCAAACTCCTCCTCCTCCTCCTCCTCCTCCTCCTCCTCCTCCTCCTCTTCTTCTTCTTCTTCTTCTTCTTCCCACTGCAACATTTGTTCCATGTTGGTTTCCTCCTTTTACCCTTCCAAAGGTTCAGGTACAGTATATGCAGCTTCAGTGGTGAAGAGGAAGAGGTTTCCTCTAACAGAGTATTCTTAGTAACCCTCAGAAAGCCACAATTTCCAAAATACCTTCACAATTAAGCAGATGCAAGACAGATATACATTTCTGTAGCTCCAGATAATAATGGCACCAATGGCCCAATAAGTCGCTGTATCCACTGGAACCATTTGTAGAGTTAACATTTGCTTTACTAAACTTCTGCTACTGTGGACCAGTTACAAATTATGTGTGAAGGTATTAAAGGGGAGATGCCACTTCCATTGTAATCATGCAGAACCAGAGTGATATAAAGATAGTGATTACAGTAGGTGGGGGTTGGGGGCAGGGAACACTGAATCACCAAGAACAATCTGGTGATAAATGAAGGGCTCTTCATACCTTGGAAGTGAAGAGCTCTTTATCATGTCATGTATTTCATTACCGGCTCAGCATACTCTCCATCACAAGTGGACAAGTTGTTCAGCTCTGTGAGCCACATCAGAAATATAGCATGGACTAGATGCTAACGTGACTGTTTTGACTCTTGTGTCATTCCTATAATTCACATATCATTTCATCAACCTGGTGGGTGACCAACTACAGTTGGAGCAAATGTCGCACCTATGACTGTTAAATATACGTGCAGAAAGGGTGATCTGAGTGGGATCACTTTGACAAATCAGTTCTTGCAGGTATGACGCTTAGAATTATGTGATGAAAAATGTTCTTAAGCATAAACTTGAGATTTTTTTTTAACATATCCATCCCTACCCTGGGCTTTTCAGAGAGCAATTTTGCCATCCAGCTTCTACACATAATTTTCACAATTAGAATGATCTCATTAAATGGATCTCATAGTTCTTTTCCCCTTGTGGCGTTCGTAAAGAGCCCCCAGTCGTTTCATGGACTATTGACCTGTACACCACTACTTTATTCTTCCACTGCCACCAACCAGGTTTCTTCTGGTGAAATACTGAGTTTCAGTCAGGTTGTAAAGTCAACAACAAAGATTAAAGTTTATCGAAGACCAAAAAGTTTTAAATATAGTCAGAACAGTTTCTCAAATGCACGCCCTTAACTAGATGTGGCACTATCTCACACTGTCACACTCTTCTCTCTCAGTTTTATCCCTGTCTCTCACTCTGTCACAACCGCTGTATTTGTCTTTTACTGGCTCTGTCTGACTCTGACTCCTCTATCTCCCAATCGTAAAACCCCTGGGCTGAGCCTCGAAACCAGGTAGGCTCCACCTCTGAGCTTTCTCATTGGTCAATTTACATTAACCATTTCCACCTCCCTGTACAAACAAAATCACAAGGAATGGGCAAATGCCACACCCCTCCTTTCCCCTTCACTTCTTCCCGTTACATCCAAATTACACAAAAAAGGTCAACTGCATAATGGGATGGAAACACAGGAAGATGCTTTATTCTGAATCAGACCACTGACCCAACTAGTTCAGTATTGTTGACTGACTGGTAGCGTCTCTCCAGGGTTCCAGGCAGAGGTCATTCCCAGCCCCATCTGAAGACACCAAGAATTAAATTTTGGACCTTCTGCTTGCAAGTCTGATGTTCCAACACTGTGCTGAAACCCTTTCTTTATATATGCCATGAGAGAGGAATGGAGGGAAAGACTTCAGGACACAGATTATGGGTCATCTTTTTGTTCAGTCTGCAAATAAAGATATATTGCCTGTCTTGCATGTATAAGAGATGAGAATCACAGAACTGGCATGGCATATATACCAATTATTTCCTGCAGGGCACATGCTTCCCATTTGGATCTATACCCAGCTTACAACCTCTCAGCTAACTCTATGCAATATTGGCTTTGTCAGTCCTCCTTCTTTGCTTTAATAGAATATTGATTACTCTCATATTGTATATTTTCATGAAAGGTATATACTTCAAATGATATTTTATAGATAAAAAAAATAGAAACATGAATGTCAGTTGAAAATTTCAGAAGAAAATCAGTGGAATTTGACACGTTTCTTTCTAGCACTCTGTATTCTGCTGCTTAAGTTGTAACATGATATGCGCATAGAAATGTCATAATTCAGCCCAAATGTGCTGCTTCTCTCTGAGGATAAGTATCAAGCTGTTCCTTCTTCTGAATCACATTGCATATGTGCATGTGCATTAGGGATGTGCTCTGATAACTGAATTGAGTCCAGGCTCTGATCCAGAGTTTTGGAAGACAACCCACCTTGGGTCAAGGTGCTTCAGAGTCCTACATCCTGGCACTGAACAAACCAAGCCTCCCTTAGGCTATGGACGTTCCAACTTAGTCCCAGATTAGGGAAGCAGCAGTGGCTGGTGCATATCGGAATTAGTAAGGCAGAAGGCAGCAAGCCCAGCAGAAGGTGGAGTCAGAACCAATGATTGGCAGAGTGAACAAATTTTAGCTTCATCCCCGTTCTCCTTCCTGCTGGGTTCTACTGAGACCCAGGAGGAGAAAGCTGACAAACAGAGTCACCCTCTTGGAGTGGTTGTAAATCAGAAGGCAAGCAGGAGGGGGCTGGCTGAGGGCATGATTATGGTTGGTGTGGCAGGGCCCCATTTGTCCTAATGGACCAGCCTCAGATGCAGGGAAGGTGAGATATGCTGTGGTAGTGGGGGGAAATGTGCATTCACATAAAAAAAATCAATCCAAAACTGGAGGGAGTGCAAATCAGGCAATCTGGAATATACCTCAGATTGTGGAATGCAAGCTCTATTTACTAGTGGTGTAGCGTGGGTTGTTGATGGCCACGTGGAATGGGAGGAAGGGTACAAAGTTCACACAGAAGTATAATATCGCTCATTTCAGCTCGCCTGCGGAAGCAACTCAGAGGCTATTAAAGAGGAAGGATAATAACAAGATTTAAAGATGGGACTAGTGGACACTTAAAGCAGTAGAAATATGAGATGATTAGACCCCACTGAACTCGAAGCATGGGATCCCCCAACAAAAAATTGGCAAAATATTTGGACTTTATGATATGTGTTTGTATAATTTGGAATATTTAATGTGATTTGATTGGATTGTTAAAATGGAAAACTTAATAAAACTTAATAAAAATTATTATTAAAAAAAAGGAATGGGAGGGAGGGAGGGAAATGGATGGAGTATACATGCACATTCAACTGGCTAATGGCATCCACGTCACTCAGGAGATCGCAGGTGCAGAAATAAGAAAGGAAGAGTCGTTCCGTTGTCTGGTGAGGTCACTTCCTGGTTTGCATGGAGAAGCTGTTTTCAGTGGAGCCCAGCGACGGAAGAGCACAGCTGTATTAAGGCAGCACTGATTGTTGAAATTTTGTGCCCCTAACAATTTTGTGCCTGGGGCTTCCTCCTCACACTATGCCACTGCTATTTACTGATATGCATATGTCTTGCAAAAATCTTGCTCTGGAGTCATTCTCTGAATCCTGCTGCCTTCTAACATCAGGTTCCAGAAGGCATATTGCTTTGAGGTGATACCCTAGTTCTGGAATGCCCTCACCAGAAATATGAACTGGAATCCAAGCCGAAACCCTCTATTTCCCTGAGCATTAGATTAATAGCTTGCCACATTGCTGCTATTTCTATCACTATATTTAGGGTGGTTTCTAGATTTTCCTTGTATATTATTCTTGTGGCTGCTGCTCTTAATCCACCTTCCACCAGCAGCTGCTTTGTGAGCAGAGGGCAAAAAGATAAACCATAAATAATTATATATTCATTTAAATAATAAAAAAAACAACGCTGATCTGCACACATACCTCTGTTTATGCATATCAAAAATCGAAAAAGAAAGAAACATGCCTATTCTTCCGGCCAGCGTTGCCATTCAGAGCAAGCAAAAGGAACAGTTGGGGAGAGGAGACAAATGTAAAGCAGCAATTTGAGTGAACAGGAAGAGAGAGGACTGCTATCGTGGCATTGGCTTGTTCAGCTTCTGAGAAATGCAGCCGGATTGCAACTGGAAACAAGTAAGACATAGCTCATGAGGAAATGGCTTGGGCAAAAGGACGGCACTGATTGGCTGGCTGGGCTTTTCCTGAGATGCCTCTCTGCACAGACACACATGTCAGGACTTGTCAGTCACAATATCCTCCCTTGCAGACGGATCCTCATGAAAGCCAGAGGAGTGGAGGGAGGAGGGGAAGGGGAAACCCATTAAGGAGGAGATCTGTCAACAATTTTTAATTCCACAGAGGACAGTTTAGAGCAAGTCCTCAGCTGTATTCTTGCCTCCCCCCCCCCCCGTTTTGGGCAGTGAAGGTGCAATTCTGCAGGGATTATTATTATTATTATTATTATTATTATTATTATTATTATTATTATTATGCGGCATGTTGTTTTCTCATCCACGTGAGTGAGGCTCACAGGCAGAGATCTGGGTACGCAGGCACATATGCTACTTCCCCATACGTTATTTTATTGCTTCGTTTAATCACTTAGTCTAATTGCACTTTTGCCGGAGAGCTCAATTTGCAGTCAGAACAGGCAGGCTATGCAGAAAGACATATAATTTATTACAAAGAAACTGAAGGCTTACTAACATAAAATAGATGGAATAGAAAATCCTGTCTAGGATCATTGTGGGGGGGGGGGGATGCATTTGCAACAGTGGCCACAATCCAGACCCTTCCATCAGCATGAGCGAGGGATTGGGGAGAAACTCAATCCAGTTTGCATTATTGGAATAATGTACAAACCAAAAAACAACAACACAGCCATCCTTCAAAATCTGCACTTTTCCAAATTCTGCAATGTAGGAAACCAATGTCTACAAAAACAGATATAAGGTAAAAAAATAAATTTAAAAAAAGGTAAAGGACCCCTGGACAGTTAAGTCAAAGGCAACTATGGGGTGCTGTGCTCATCTCACTTCAGGCTGAAGGAGTTGGTGTTTGTCCACAGACAGCTTTCTGGGTCATATGGCCAGCATGAGTAAACCACTTCTGGCACACGGAGAAGAACAAGAGTTTGGATTTGATATCCCGCTTTATCACTACCCGAAGGAATCTCAAAGCGGGTAACATTCTCCTTTCCCTTCCTGCCCCACAACAAACACTCTGTGAGGTGAGTGAGGCTGAGAGACTTCAGAGAAGTGTGACTAGCCCAAGGTCACTCAGCAGCTGCATGTGGAGGAGCGGAGATGCGAACTTGGTTCACCAGATTAGGAGACTACTGCTCTTAACCACTACACCACACTGGAGGACCGTGATGAGTGCCAAAGCACACGGAAATGCTGTTTACCTTCCCGCTGTAGCAGTACCTATTTATCTGCTTGCAGTGGTGTGCTTTTGTACTGCTAGGTTGGCAGAAGCTGGGATAGAGCAATAGGAGTTCACCCCGTTGCGGGGATTCAAACCGCTGACCTTCTGATCGGCAAGCCCAAGAGGCTCAGTGGTTTAGACCACAGCGTCACTTGCTCCTTTCCAAAAACAGATATACCAGGGTAAAGTGTGTATATAAATGCATATATTACTGAAAATAGCATACAAAATGCATTATATTAAGGAAGGTTGCATTCAAAATGTGTATATTAGGGGACATTCACATTAAAATGTAGATTTTAAAATGAGATGGATCGATTTTTATTTTTTATTTTTAAAAGGTGGAAAACTGAAGTTAGGATTGGAAAAACAAGAAACTGAGAGAATGACAAATTGACAGATTCACTCATCTCAAGTAGGAGCTTCGGATAGAAGAGAGTTCTTTTATGTCCCTCTTCAGACCTCACACTAAACCATGGTTGAGCATGACGGAAACAAGGCAGGCTCATGCAGCCAATTGCCACCAGCAACCGTGTTCAGTAATGGCGGCAGTGGAATTGCCAAAAGAAGGTGCATACACATTTATGTAAAATCTGGATTTTGTGTGCCCCCCACTTCAACCTTTCCCCAATTTTTGCACTGAGATTGAAAGATACATTTTCTGGTGATTTTATTGTAAATTAGTTGTTGGGTTTGTCTCTTTCTACATGCTTCTGGTGGGCTGCCTGCCTGTGCTCCTTGTGGTTTTATGCAATTTAAAGTCCTTATGGCACTTTATTTTCTAGTTTCAAAGCTTTTCTGGAAAGAGGGTGGGGTGAACCTCTTGATTATATGAGCTGTTTGACAGTGGAACAGATTGCTTTCAAAAGTGGTGAGCTCTCCTTTGTTAAGAGGAGTTTTTTGGTGTTATTGTTGTTGTTTTTTGGGGAAAAAGAAAGAGAGGCTAGACAGCCAACTGTCAGGAGTGCTGTAGTGGCAGGGGTTGGAATAGATTGCCTTTGAGGTTTCTTCCAGCTCTGTATTCTGTGATGTGGAACCATGCATCAAATCCATTGGCCAGCTAATGTTGTGCATGCCATAGTCAGTTTCCACTTCTAGACTGCAACCACTTGACCTGAGCTCATCCCTAGAAAGGAATGTGTGTGTGTGTGTGTGTGTGTGTGTGTGTGTGTGTGTTGTTTGTTTGTACACCACCCTTCATCTGAAGATTTCAGGGCTCTTCACAGCCTAAAAATACAAAACAAAAACAGAATACACAAGAAAAACAAGAACAAGAAAAACACAGATGCTTGGGCTTCCAGAGTGCAGTGATATTTGTCAGCCATGGCTTCTGTTAAGATGAGGATGGGTTGATGATAGCTGTCAATGGCTAAAACATTGCCCTTGCCACATGCAAGGGATCTGCTTAAGCCAGTTTCTGCAAAAGAGTGATTTCTGCCAGACATCCTGGATGATGTGGAGAGAGAGAGAGATGATGATGATGATGGGCCATTAAAAAGTAAATCTGTTTCGCTGCAAATTCCCCTCTTAATTGAGAACAATGCAAGGCAATTGCCAAAAGATTTACAAAATGCCACAGTGTTGGAACTGCTGCCCTATAAAAACATTCCATACATTTCCTACAGAGCATTAATCATTGGTTCCAGAAGAAATACTCTTTCTTTCTTTCTTTCTTTCTTTCTGCCATTACTTTGCATTTTGGGCTAAAGCACCTTGGAAGACTAAAAAAATAATCCCTAATGCATAGCCTTAGTCCACCTCTCTCTCTCTCTTCTGTCCTTCCCCTGCCACTTTCGATAAGGTATAAAAATCAAAATAATTTATATGTCTTATTCAAATCTATAAAGTATCATTACAGAAAAATTGTTACTTTTATTATTCTAGCTGAACGTTTTATGAATAGCGACTCGATTGGATTTACACACTGCCTTTTAAAGATAGAAACGATACTGTAAAATATACAAAATGGTTTGCGCTGCCTCATCATTTTAAAGGCCATTTTACAAAGCCATTTTCTTAACAATCGTTTCTCAGGGCTTTCAGAAAGAAACAATCCTCTCCCGATTATTTTACCTTTCTCCCCCAATTTGGCCTGTCAGGCGTGTGTGTGGTCATGCTATTATGCCTACTCAGCCAAGCTCTCATCTGCCATCATCTGTGATTCATTACTGTCACAAATATATACAACCGGTGAAACCTAAAACTGCAGACAGGTTCCAGCATGCTCTGTGGAGGGAGCAGGTTCTGGTCCCGTGTAAAACTGTCTTTTGTGTTAGCATACAAGGTCAGAATGAAGCTAGCTCCACACACAAGGCCTGAGGTGTGTGTGTGTGTGTGTGTGTGTGTGTGTGCTCAGACTGCTTTTAAAATTCCCTTTTCAGACAGGAAGCCTCCATGCTTCCCTTGGAAAGGGTTCACAAACTGTTGAATTCTCAGCGATCACTTTATTCTCTGGGCAATGACAGTGGGGTGGGTGAGAGAGAATTGCATTTTGCAGTCAGTGGTTCAGAATTATGGCACACAAGTGATCACACAGAACAATTTATTTATGCAGTTGTTTATGCATTTATTATTGCATTTATATCCTTCCATTCCTCCAGGGAATGGCAAGACATATGCACATATATACAGTGTTCTGATTTTCTCCATTTTATTCTCACAACAACTGGGTAAAATAAGTTGAGGAACCATAAGTGGCAGACCTGACTTTACCCAGTGAGTTTCATGGCCAAGTAGTCACTTGAACCCTAGTCTCCCAGTTCCTACTGCAAGAAGATCAAACCTATCCATTCTTAAGGAAATCAACCCTGAGTGCTCACTGGAAGGACAGATCGTGAAGCTGAGGTTCCACCTCATGAGAAGAGAAGACTCCCTGGAAAAGACCCTGATGTTGGGAAAGATGGAGGGCACAAGGAGAAGG
The DNA here is from genome assembly GCF_964270895.1 of Podarcis filfolensis. Classification (NCBI taxonomy): domain Eukaryota; kingdom Metazoa; phylum Chordata; class Lepidosauria; order Squamata; family Lacertidae; genus Podarcis; species Podarcis filfolensis. The sequence continues at coordinate 55,657,253 of NC_139610.1, forward strand.
GGATGACAGAGGGCAAGATGGTTGGACAGTGTTCTCGAAGCTACCAGCATGAGTTTGACCAAACTGCGGGAGGCGGTGAAAGACAGGAGTGCCTGGCATGCTCTGGTCCATGGGGTCACGAAGAGTCGGACACGACTAAACGACTAAACGACAACAACTCCCAGTTCCTAGTCTGAAACACTAACTGCTATACCACACATGCTCTTTTACATATTGTGCAGATACAATGTGCACAATGCAGAAGAGAGATGTAACATGTATGAAAAAGCTTCATTTCCCCCCTTTTTTCAGTTCCATATAAGTGTACTAGGACCAAGTATTTTACCATATATACGCTTGCAGGTGATGAACAAGCTTAGGATCTCCCTCTGGGACCAGAGAGAAGAAAGTTTGCTGAACTGCATAAAGGACTGAACCCCTTTGCTTGTTTGTAATGTGTTGCTTTGTTATTTGGCAACATTTATTCTTATTGGAATGAATGTTTAAGACTGTTCTGCCATAAAGCTTTGAAACTCATTCTTGCAGTGGAGAAAATTCTTTTCCTCACAAGGTTCAAATCAGAGATTCTCCTGATCAACTCTAAGAGTGACATGACAACCTGGCACAGGACACTATTTAGAAAGCTTGCTTTAACCCAGTTTCTTGTGCATAGGAGTTCTCCCTAAGTATGACTTTCTTCTTACACACACATTTTTGAATGCAATTTTGCCCAATACACCCATTTTTGCAAGCAAATTTCTCATAAAATTCCCGTCTTAGTTTCACAAGTATGTGCATTTTCATGCACATTTTATTTAGTATACACATTTTTGTACACATTGCTTGGTTAGGGAACTGCACCACAAAAATCAGAGAAGTGACTGGAGGGTGAAGTAGAGAGGCAGGGAGGAATGCCACATTTGGATCCTGGCCTTCAGGTTTCCCACCCCTAACAAGAAGCAACAGAAAAAGGAGAGAAGAGACGAGGAAAATGTCTCGCAAATTATGTTCATGGGCTGCCAGGAATCCAGAGGCAAAGTATGTTCTGTGTCAAGCTTAAGTCATGGTCCAGAAGTGTGGCAGGACCTCAGAATTAAAGTTCCTAAAAGGCGAAAGATTTATACGATCTGAAGAGAAACCAGACTGTTTCAAGAGGTGGCAAAAAGATATATCTAGATTTGTCTGGCAGGGCAAAAAGCCCAGAATAAAATTTAAGATACTAACCGATGCAAAAGAAAGAGGGGGGTTTGCCCTGCCGGACTTAAAGTTGTATTATGAATCAGCGGCTTTCTGCTGGCTGAAAAGTTGGCTGCTTCTTGAAAACACAGACATTTTGGATTTGGAAGGGTTCAATAACAGATTTGGCTGGCATGCATATATATGGTATGACAAGGTTAAAACTCATCAAGGTTTCAAAAACCATATTGTTAGGAAAGCATTATATAATGTTTGGATTCGGTACAAAGATTTGTTGTAAAACAAAACCCCCAGGTGGTTGTCACCAATGGAAGCTAAGGAAGTGAAAAAACTTAATATGGAACCCAAATGGCCAAAATATTGGGAAATTATAGAACATGAGGAGGGAAAAGTGAAATTGCAGAGCTGTGAGAAATTGAAGTCAAAAGTAAGAGATTGGCTTCATTACTATCAGATAAACGAAGTTTTCAAACTGGACAGGAAAATAGGCTTCCAGGTGGAGAGATCAAAATTAGAAACAGAGCTATTGGAACCCAATACTAAGAATCTATCAAGAATGTATAACTTGCTGTTGAAATGGAATACACAGGATGAGACGGTTAAATCAGTTATGATTAAATGGGCACAAGACATCGGTCATAACATTATGTTTGCTGACTGGGAACAGTTATGGACCACCGGTATAAAGTTCACGGCATGTAATGCCTTAAGAGAGAACATTATGAAAATGATATATAGGTGGTACATGACCCCAGTCAAGCTGGCAAAAATTTACCACCCGCCCAATAACAAATGTTGGAAATGTAAGGAAACTGAAGGTACCTTCTACCACCTTTGGTGGACGTGCCCTAGGATTAAGGTCTTCTGGGAAATGATTTATAATGAAATGAAAAAGGTGCTTAAATGCACTTTCGTGAAGAAACCAGAAGCTTTTCTCCTGGGCATGGTAGGCCAATTGGTGTCAAGGAAAGACAGGACGTTTTTTTATGTATGCTACAACAGCAGCAAGAGTACTCTTAGCAAAGTATTGGAAGACACAAGAACTACCCACACTGGAAGAATGGCAGACCAAGGTGATTGACTACATGGGACTGGCGGAGATGACTGGCAGAATCCGTGACCAGGGGAAAGAGACGGTGGAAGAAGATTGGAAGAAATTTAAAGTTTATCTTAAGAATTGTTGTAAAATTAATGAATGTTAAAATGTCTTGGGTAAAGCAAAACAGAATTGCAGTGACAAACAACTGGATATGAGAAAAAAGATTTAAAGAAAGTGCTATAAGAAATTGAAATTAGGGGTTGCTGGATTGATTTAAAACAGGGATGCAGAAAGGGGAGGTATGGGGAAGTCGCTGAAAGAAGGTTTAAGGAAAGAAAGGTTAAGAAATTATACGTGTTTATATGTTTGTTTGTTTATGTATTGTGTTGTTTTGTCATTTAATATGTGTTGAAAAACCAATAAAAAATTTATAAAAAAAAAAAACAGAATTAAAGTTCCTAGACTTTAAAGTATACAAGAATGCAAAATCCACAGGATGTTTTAAAAAAGACTTTTTGTATATTTATAAAAAGTCAATTTCACCACACATCACTTTGTCATTTCCTGTTTTCTTAGTCCTCGTGAGAACTGTTGCTTCTTTTCTCCCATAATGGAGGCACCGCAATAAGGCAGAATTATGAAGGACATTCCTGCCTATGAAAGAAAGATCAGTTTTCTTGCAGCACAAAATCCTTGGCCGAAAGAAAATTCCAAAGAACGGAAGAAACTGTCAGATATTTACATGGGCCATAAAAGTAAAAACGAACCAGGGAAGTAAGGAAATAATTCAAAAATGCTGAACTCAACTGATTTTTTGGGGGGAGGGGGAGTTGAGGGGAATGGTTGAAGTTGAAAGGGCCTGAGGAGACAGGAAAAGCTTTTTTTAGCGTGACAGAATGCAGCGCCCATGTATTATATCCCCATGGATGTTGGAAGCAATTATGAGCAATTTCCTTAAATACAGAGCTGAACAGCAGGAGAGACTTCAGATATCTTTGGCATTTGGCTTCTGAGCTACCCTCCATGACAGAAGTGGAACGTGACATTCGGCTCCGGTCGGAAGCATTGTGGTTCAGAGAAATGAACACGGGAACTCACACCCAGGGATTTTAAACGGGGCAAGCCTCCTTTCCTCCAAAGCAGTGGGTACAGTTATCATTTGCAAATGTTTGGCCCCAAGGAAGTGAGCAAACATATATTGTGATAAATGCGAGGCAGTTCAAGAAAAAGAGTGCATATCAGCCTTTCCCGCAAGCTGCTGTTTTGGACAATGTCTCTGTGATGGCCTGGGATTTGGACCCAGATGCTGAACCTGAGGAATCCCAGCCTGTACAGGATTCCCCGCCTCCAGAACCAGCTGAGCCGGGGCTGGAGCATGAGTCTGAAGGGTCCTCACCTGTGCTGGATCCTCAGGTGCAGGCTCCAGCTGAGTCTGGTCTGGCTCCGGAGGTGATTGAGGACCCATTGCCTGCAGGTGCTCCACTCTCAGCCCCGTCAGAGGAAGCTGAGGTTGCCTCTGGTTCCAGTAACCCTCCAGCCTCTCCTGAGCTGCAGAGGCACAGGGCAGAGAGGCGGAGGGAACTAAGTTCGCACAGGAGGAGTGTTCGCCTCCAGACCAGGAGAGGCAAGTCACCTGAGGATCAGGGCTGCCCTATGCCTCGGGGCAGATAAAGGCCAGCCAGCGCCAGTCCCAGGTTGCGGGAGCAACTTTGTAGGTTGCCAGTTTCTGCCTGAACCCTGTTCTGCGTTCCTGACCTCACCTGACTCCCTGCCCTGCACCCACCTTCAGCTTTTACCGACTGCCTCCATATTGCACCTTCGACCTTGGTCTGGACTCGGACCTCGCCTCTCGGTTAACCCATGGGACCAGCACAGTCTCTCCCACAGCAGGTAATTTGCTGCCCTTGGGTGCAGTGAAGGATGCTGAACTGTCACTACCATTAAAGTAAAATTCAACTGTGCCAGCCCAGTTGGTGTCATGTGAAATGGAAGAAAGTAGAATCACAGAATTGTAGAGTTGGAAGGACCACTCGGATCATCTAGGCCAACTCCCTGCAATGCAGGAATCATTTGCCCAACATGAGACTTGAACCCACAGCCCTGAGATTAAGAGTCCCATGTTCTACCAACTGGGCTATTCCAGTGTGTCATCTTCTCCTTCACCTCAGGCAGCAACAAGTCAGAACCAAGAGCCAGTGTGGTGTAGTGGGGAGAGTGCTGGACTAAGACCTGGGAGTGTGGGGTGCTAGTCCCCATTCGATGTGAGGGACTGGACTGAGAAGGAATGGTGGGGACCACCACCCCTCTTCCTGCACCTTCCCAAGAAGAGGAGGACAGTATAGATTTAGAACAGTGGTTTGCAGAAGGTCATAGTTCAGAGGCTGCAGAGGGGAAAAGCTGGGAAATATTGGGAGAGCAGCAGGAAGAAGAAGCACCAGGGAAGAGACAGGTGACAAATTCAGAGTCTTTGGAAAGCATTTCTAACCCTCCCCATCCCAGGACCCGGCAGGCATTGAGAGTAGGAGAACAGAAAGCACAGCGCAGGGATGACGTAGAGTAGGAGAGATGGAGGGTGTGGGACTTTACTTGGAGCAACGCCATTATCTGAGAGTCGGCATCATCCATCTCTCTCTGTGAATATTGAGTAAAATACCATGGTAAGAACTTATTTTTGGCTGCCAGCCATGAGGGAGGGGGATTGGATTCCCTGAAGTCTGACATTCAGCTATGAAACTCACTCTCAGCCCAACCTACCTACTTTTTGTGAGGCTGAAATGGGAAGGTGGAGAAATGTGAATGTCACATTGAGCTCCTTGGAGGAAAGACTGGATAAAAATGTAATAAAAGAAAAAGCAAAAAAGCAAAAACAAAAACAGCAATCCAGTTGTCCTACATCTATGGGAAAAAGAGGGAAGATACACAGACTCAAGCGTGATAGGGAGGATGATTTTGAGTAGAGTTGGGCAAGAAATTTGATTCATTTCATCTTTGAAGCTGAACTTATCAAACATGCATTACCCCAAACAATTCCAAACTAAAAAAACAGGCATCCTTCAAAATCCACACTTCTCTGAAATTCGCAATGCAGTTCTGCAGCCAAGTCATGTTTACAGAAATCCACATCCTTTAGTAAAGTGTGCACATCAATGCATATATTAGTGAAAGTAGCACACAAAAATCTAATCGGAAAAATTGCATTGCAAAAATGTGTATACAGTGGTACCTCAGGTTAAGTACTTAATTCGTTCCAGAGGTCCGTTCTTAACCTGAAACTGTTCTTAACCTGAAGCACCACTTTAGCTAATGGGGCCTACTGCTGCTGTGCCCCCAGAGCCTGATTTCTGTTCTCATCCTGAAGCAAAGTTCTTAACCTGAAGCACTATTTCTGGGTTAGCGGAGTGTGTAACCTGAAGCGTATGTAACCTGAGGTACTACTGTATCAGGCAAAATTGTGTACAAAAATCTACAAAGTAGGAAAAATTTGCACAAAAATGCCAGTGAATTTTCATTATAACTTTTTTAAAAAATTAAACATATAGAAATATGGAAAACTGAACTTAAGATTGGAAGAAAGGAGAAACTGAGAGAAACAAAAATTCTCTTCTCCTACCCCCAATTTTGACTTACAAGTGGCCAAAAGAGGTGGAGAAAGGTGAAGCAGCGTTTATCAACCCATCCCCATTCCAGTTGTACAAAGCATGTCTGAAGCTGGGGTGTGTTTTAAATGGAGGAAAGAATTTCAAAACTCCGATGAATGTTTAGCTTCAGCTTTAGTTCCTTTGGAAAACTACAGATATTCATGAGGAGAAGAAAACGGTGTTTTGTGAGCTCTCGAGATTTTGCTGTGAGCTTCAGAGAGCCTTAAAAAAAGCTGACTGACCCAGTGCTGACTGAGCCAACCACACAAACTGAAAATATTATGCTTCATCTCCTGGGGTTTCCAGCTCAATTTTACACAGAGAATAGGCGGGACATAAACAAAGATACAGGGAGCTTTGGAGAAAGATCTGACATTTCATATTTTATAAGGACTCAACCAACCCTATTATGTAGCTGTGTCCTCAACCTCTTCTCAGGATGCCATGCTTTTTGACTCACTTGGGTTTTTAATTAAAAAAAATTAAGCTCTATCGAAGGCTAATTTGGTCCAAAGCAGAAAGTGGGCAGGTGCCTCTGAGCAGGTGTGAGAGGGGAAAGAGCTCCTAGCAGCTCAACACACTGTGCAAGTGTCAGTCACAGCTGTAGCCCTTGCCCTCCTCCTTGGGCATGTAAGTGCTGAAGGAATTATGTTACATGCATAGTGCAGCCCATTAAGTAAATTAGAGGTCTCTGACAACAGCAACAGGGGGGTGATCAATCACCACATGAACAGGCTGGCACATGAGCAGTATCACACAAAAGGAAGGGTCTTGATTCAAAAAATCTGGGACTGTCAATAAAGCAAGCTGCCCACCACACTGGTTCTGGATATAGTGCTTGAGTTTGAGCCACCTTCCAAACCTCTCTTCAGTTGTTACTACTGTTACCAAAACCACTTAAGCAATGTAGATGGAGACCAGAGAGAATAGATACATGATAACCCTTTCCTCAGGAAGCTGAACAAAACAGTGCATAATCCGAGAAGAAAGGAACAGAGAGGTTTTGTCTTTCATTGTTCAGGCCTTGTATGTAGCAGGAAGATGTTCAAGCAAATGTACAGAGGAAAACTCCCTCAGAACTACACAGCCAATCAGAAAACATATCACCTACCTGTCATTCTGACTGGTTGCTAAGCAACACCTTCACGTCTGCCCCTCTTGGCCCTTAAGCTGAATTATACCACTTACAGCAATCGTTGCACAAGGGGAAGATGGGGAAGGAAAGTAAGAGAATGCCCCTGGCTCCCTTTGTTGCGGTGCTGTTGCTACCTCTTGCATCCCTCTATGTGCTGGTGGCTGAATCTCAGCAATGAGGAGCTTTTACTTGAGGAGGCTCCCTGTGTGATTTAGATCCCTGGTCATCCAGAGTTCTAAATTCCACAGGAAATTGGGGGCACTTGGAGGGTCTGTCACATGTGGGGAGAATGCCGTTGCACTCAGCTCCTGCTCACTTGCTTCTCCTAGACATCTGGTTGGCCATTGGGGAAATAGGATTCTGGACTAGATAGAGCTCTGGCCTGATGCAGCAGAGCTCTTCTTATGCCCTTAACCCCATGATACGAAAGGCAGGTTTGTAATTACAAGTCATCATTAGCCCTCCCTCAGGTTTGTTATTGTACATGACCGAGGGACATCAAGGTTGTCACTGATCAATGCATATAGTCAGGAGGACATGATGCATCATTCCCCCAAGAATTAGAATCCACTTTCTGATCACGTAGCAGCAGGCAGCTAGATTGTGGCAGTGTTACAGGCCCATTGGGCTGATTGAGTTAATGGGCAGGCTGTTCATGCTTGTGTGTGAAGGCACACAAATGCCCTTGCCCTATAGCTCCCATGTTCATTCATTGCTCTTAAGAATTGGGATGGGTGGGAATTATCCAACATAAAAGGTTTTTCCTCCCCTATAAGTAACCAGGATCTTCTGTTAAAACCAAAGCCAAGAGCAGTGGCCTCTGTATATCAGCTGAGACGACGAGTGTGCTATTAGATAACAATAACACATGGAGAAAGAGAGGGCATTTACTGATGACAAATGACCCCCACGTATTAATTCTTCGTCCTGTTACCACATCTGTGCGCATGAACCCACAGAATGGAGACAGCGGGAAATTAGGAAGAGCACAGAGGATACTTCACATGTGCCTAGCGATGTGTTTTCTTCCTGGTCCACACGCACAGAGTGTAAGCGATGGGTAAACATGTAACAGCTGCTGGTGGCAAGGATCACTTTTGAGACAGCGGCACTCAGGTAATTAGCAGTGTGAGCAGCACGCTCAGATCACGTGAACCCTTTGTTCTTTGGCAGCCCTCAACCGGATGAGATGCCAGGGTTTTCACAGCTCAGCAAAAGGTCCTGAACAAGCATGTGTAGAAGACAAAAGAGCTTAAACTCCACAAAGGCTGGACTACCACAAATCACTGTGTGAAAATGAGGGAAGTACAAGGAGAAGCCAGCCATGGTTTTCCATATGCACCCTTCATTTTCTCTTGTCTTACTTACAACATTCGCGCCCCACCTTTCCACCATGAGGTCTTCAAGCTGGTTTACAACCCAAGGGAGGAAAAAGCTGCAGCAGTCTCTACACACTTACCTGGCGACATTCCTATTGAATGCATTCGAGTAATACATGCATGGAATTGTGCTGTGAAAGATGCATATGAAAACAGCTATGAAGACAAAGAGGAGCAGCAGAGTATGGTAGACCACAACACCCCTCCATGAAAACAGAATCATTTTCACTGAAGCTCACTGGTCAAATATTTCAGTGGAAAGTGCTTTTCCAACAGAGGAGCCTCCAACAGAGGAGGCAACGGTGCCACCTTCTAAGGCTGAAGCACCTGGAGCAGGGCCTCAGGTGATGATTTTAATAAATCCTCTATGTGCTAGTCACCTCTTTCACCTGAACTAACAGGGCCTGCAGTGTAACCCCCACCCCTGCTCCTTTGCATGAGCAATTGCACTGGGTTTACAGCCCAGATGAGAGCTTCAGCTAGGACAGAGTAAGGAAGGGCCATAGCTTAGTGGCAGAGGTTTTCAGGCTCAGTCCCTGGCATTTCCATATAGAGGGACTCCTTGCCTGAAATTCTGGAGAACCACTGAGAGTCAGCATGGACAATATTGAGCTTTATGAACCAATGGTCTGACTTCCTATGTTCTTCCTAGGATGGAGAACAGTGATGGATCAGCTGTGTCCATTTATTTTTATTCAGCAAAATTAATATACTGCCTTTTTAAATGTAATTTTACATAATTTACATAAAACCATATAAAATATTCATTTTTAAAAAAAGAAATTAAAACATTCTCATGTGTTCATCCCTAAGTGTCAAGGACTGGTTGGATGCAGAGGAATGGTGGGAGAAACCAACTGGGGAACCCCCAAGGGAAGAAAGCCCAGAGCCAGGAGAGTGCTAGTGGGACAACAATGAGTGGTCAGAGCGAGAGGAGGGAGCAGACTGGGAGGAGGAGTTTCAGAAGCGGAAGAAGTAACAGGTATTTAATGAGAAGGGAGAGTCTGTGGCATATGGGAGTCCTGAAGCAGAAGCAGAAGCAGAAGTTGAAGCAGGAGAGTGGGATGAGGGGGGCCAAGAGGTTGAAATGAATCAGGCTGATGAAGAAGCATGGGTGTCTCCCTCTTCTGCTACAACAATCTCCCCTCCCACCTAGGCTCCCAGGACCAGGAGAGGCATGAAGCAGGAGGAGCAAAGGCAGACATGCAGGTGTAGTCTCAGATTGCTTGGGACCCAGGAGAGGTGCCAGTACTGAGTACCCTTCAGTACCCCCAGGAAAGCACTGCTCAAGGGCAATGCAAAGTCTATCTCAGCAGCAAGGAGAGTATACATTTGTCTTCCCCCTGTAAAAGGAAATATATGTACATTTGAAAATGTCATATGTATTTTATTGTCAGATACGGTGCTTTCTTGTGCTTAATGAACTGGTTTCCAATATCGAGAGGGATATTTGAAGTCTTCCTTGTCCTGCTGTTTAACTAATGTGCTACTTTCCCCAGTAAGCATGCTTCTTGAGAAAAACAAAGCTTCAATCATATTTCCACCCCGCTCCACCCAGGCCCTCCTCCTCTCTAAACTATAGCCCATCTAATCTAGGAAAAGAAATAATAGCATATGCCAATCTCTCAGCACAAACATGGAGGAGCAAATAGTAAATGCTCTTAGCAACCAGCTGGAGAACACCCCCCATAAGTGAACATGCCTTTGTGTAACATGTTTACTCAGAATGTGTGTGTGTACACACACACACACACACACACAGAGAGAGAGAGAGAGAGAGGCACACATACACACACAAAACCCACTGATCATTCATAAAAATCATGACATATAGATGAGGGTGAGAGCAGGAGTGGAGTGCTTGTCAGAACTATTATCTGCAGCGAGTAATTTGATCACTTCAACCAAGGAATCTTGTGAACAGGTTACTTCCTGCACCAGCTGCTGTCTAAGTCCCCAGGGACAAATGCACATGACCTATAATAGCCCTCTTATTCAGAGTCTCTGTGTGTGTTTTAGGAAATTAAATTGATTCTGGGAAAGCTTTAGTTTCAGAGAGGTACAGCAAGGGGGGGGGGGTTAATTCTGTGGTGAAAATTAGGCAAATGTTACTGGGGAAATGGACTAAAAATGATCCACGGTAACTCCGCTAAAGGGTGGTAGGTGTATAGGCTAAGAAACAGGATTAATCAGCAAGCCTTGGCCTCTGTACCATCCCAATCTCTGTGTTTGCAGCACGAACATATACATGTGAAAATAAGTCCAGCAGGAATCAGACTTCATTTTCAGCAAATTTTAGGACTGAGCAATACTTTTTCCCCCAGGGGGTACTCAATGGTATGCAGACTTTTTGTTGTTGTTAAAAAGTGTGGCACTTACTTCATGGTGAGTACAGTCATACCTCGGGATAAATACGCTTCAGGTTGAGCGCTTTCAGGTTGTGCTCCGTGGTGACCCAGAAGTAACGGAGCACATTACTTCCAGGTTTCGCCGCTCGCGCATGCACAGACGGTCAAAATGACGTCACGCGCATGCGCGGAAGTGGCAAAACGTGACCTGCACACACGCAGACTCACTGTTGCATCTTACATTCTGTTCGGGATACAAACGGGGCTCCGGAACAGATCCAGTTCACATCCCGAGGTACCACTGTATCAGCACCTATTTTTCTAGGGGAAAAGGCACTGCAAGAGACCATCTTGGCTGTGAGCCCAACATTGTTGTTGTTGTTTAGTTATGCCCAACTCTTCGTGACCCCATGGACCAGAGCACGCCAGGCACTTCTGTCTTCCACTGCCTCCCGCAGTTTGGTCAAACTCATGCTGGTAGCTTCGAGAACACTGTCTACCCATCTCGTCCTCTGTCGTCCCCTTCTCTTTGTGCCCTCCATCTTTCCCAACCTCAGGGTCTTTTCCAGGGAGTCTTCTCTTCTCACTACTGAGGTGGCCAAAGTATTGGAGCCTCAGCTTCAGGATCTGTCCTTCCAGTGAGCACTCAGGGCTGATTTCCTTCAGAATGGATAGGTTTGATCTTCTTGCAGTCCATGGGACTTTCAAGAGTCTCCTCCAGCACCATAATTCCAAAGCATCAATTCTTCGGCGATCAGCCTACTTTATGGTCCAGCTCTCACTTCCATACATCACTCCTGGGAAAACCTGAGCCCAACATATATCATATTATTTGGCCAGATAACATGTAGTTACTCGGACTGAGGAGTCCTGCTTTTTGCGATTGCATGTTATTATTGTAAGTTTTCTTTAAAACTGTTTCTAATTGTATTTTTTATTGTTGTTAGCTACCCTGGACATTAGGGCGAAGGGACTAAATTAAAATCATCACCACCTGAATGGAGCAGGGTTTTGTGCCTGTGTGTGTGCATGAGAGATTATCAAATGGCCTTTTGACCACATCCACCACTGCATGTGGCCCTCACAGGTCTGGCCAAGCATGAATGTGGCCCTCAAGTCACAAAACGATTGAATCTCTCTCTATCTCTCTCACACACACAAACTGGGGATGGGGAAAACTATACATTCTAATCACTCACATAAACAAACAGCTCTTTCTCTTCAGGAATAGAAGATGAAAGAGGTTGGACTGCACAATGCCAAGTCTGAACTCATGAAGGCCGAAATGAATCTGGCAACTCCTTTCAGCTCCCTGTGAGGGAAAATGCATGCTGCTCCATGCAATTCTCTCTCATATGCCACACTTCTTACCTGCCTCCTTTGGGAATATTTCCCTACAGGGAGCTTTTCGCGTTCGCCTCAGGAGGCCTTGGAAGCACTCAGGGCCTAATAATAAAGACTAGATTTACACTGCACCTTCTTTCAGTAGCTAGAAAATTGGGTCACTGTTAACCGGCTAGCTTCTCTCTCTCTCTCTCTCTCTCTCTCTCTCTCTCTCGTGGAAGCACACAAAATTTCTACAGACCTTCCCCCATGGTCATACCACAGCTTATAGTCCTTGCATTCAGTGTTCAGAATGGAAATACATGTGCAAAAAAGTGATTAGGAAGGACCTACCTGAAATTGCATAGGTAGGGCTGACTCCAAAGGGAACCCACAACCTGCAGAGGAACCACTGCCATAACAATGCTTCCATTTCTACATTGCCCCAAAAGATCAGGTGCAGTCTACATGAATTCTCAGTTTACACGTACCCCCTCCTCTAGGCAAGGAGCCCCAGCTGAGGATGCATGGCTGAGAGTGCCCCCATATCCTTGATCTGAATGCAGAGGTCACTGAAATAAATACAAGATTCATGTTCAGATGTGGAGTATGGCAAAAATCCATAGTTTGCAATCTTCTCAGGGCAAATGACCTTATTTTTGTTTAATCGGCTCTGCAAAGCACTATGTACAGCAACAGCAAAAACATCAGCACTAGCAAACAATGCCACCTTTAACATACATATGGAGGCATCAGGGAACCCGAGAAGCATTTTCAAATCCATGACAAAAATTCACCATATGATTAATCTCAGAGAACAAACGCAAAAGGAAGTTTTGCTCACAGGGGTTTTAGAGAAAAAGCATGAGATTCTGATACCAGAGCAACCTCGTATGACTATGAAAAGCGATTCCATGCTTCCAGAGTTGTATTATTCCCTTTTAGACCCTCTGCTACAACAGTGTCATTAAGACAAATGGTAAACATTTCTCCCTTTCTCAGATCTGTCAGAAAACTTCTACTTCATGACATTCAACGCAGGGAAGGAAATAGAACGTGTTTGTAGCATGCTGTCTGAAAGGCACAGAATCCAAAAGGGAGTTTTGTCTTTTGTTATTTTTAATCTGATGTTTGCTGCAACCGTAGCATATATTGAAAGTCTGAAAAGGAAAAATGAGTGATAAAAAGAGGTGGGGAGTGAATGCGGGGGGGGGGGCACTCACATAAGAGTTGAAGTTGATGCTTGTTGATTGATAAATTAACACATTGCAAATAATGCAGAGTTGTTTGTTTGTTTGTTTTCATTTGCAACACCCTGGGCAATTGTGTCTGAACTTCTTGTTGGTAAATGCAAGAGCACCTGCAAAAGAAATTCTCCTTATAGCTTATATGTGTAGTTAGCCATGCCTATTGTTTATAAAATGACCAAAACACATACACACACTCTCCCTCTTTTTCTCTGTAACATGAAGTCAAAATAAAATATTGATTTACGCTGTATTCAGATTTTGTTGTGTTGACAGATGCCTTTTAGCCGCACATATGTCTGTTCTTCTCTTTAATGGTACCCAGCCCAAGCATAGCATCCTTTCTTTGATAACCGAGCTACAGGTAATGGATCATAGGTAAACACACTTTACGTAGGTAAAACGAGGGTAAATAATTCCTCTCACGCAAACCATCAAAACTGATCAGTCAGGTTGCCTTGCCAGCCCCTGGAATACAAATAGTAGCCAGCTGCTCTCGGACATCTTAGCAAGGAAAGAAGAGATCAGTTTGAGCAGCGCCGTGCAGCCTGGCATTTTATCTGTTTTACACTGGTCAGGAAATATCCACCAGAAGCTTTTTCCACCTGAAAACTCTGATTTGTCAGAAATGACATTTCCACAAGGAAATGTCATCTCCAACAAAGCTTTCTGTCAGAAAATTTCCAGCGGATGCGTTCAGCTCTGCTGTAAGGATTGAAAGTTTTACTAGAGGAAGGGCATCTTGGGAAATGTAGTCTTCTGCGGCTAAAAGGTTACTGAACAGGCTGAAATTTGATCCAGACAAGGCAGATGTGCTGTTGGTCAGGGGTTCTGATGATCTGGTGGAGGATATGCAACCTGTTCTGGGTGGGGTTGCTTTGCATTCTCCTGAAAGAGCAGGTGCACAGGGTGTACCCATTGAGCAAGCACTTTCCCAGAATGCACAGGTTTCCATCCTTCTACTTTAACCTCATTCTGGCATTCAACATAACACACAACTAACAAGAAACAGGGACATAGGAAGCTACCTTCTACTATTACCAACATTTTCTCCTGCATTTTTTTACCACTCATTTATGAGAAAATAAATTGCATTTGCAAATGATAAAAAGAGAGAAAGCATTTGGGTGAAATTATAATAGATGGGCGTGCAGGTATTTTGCTGTACTTACCTTACTTTCAAAGTGGAGGGTGTGTGTGTGTGTGTGTGTGTGTGTGTGTGTGCTTGTGACTTGCCCTTTCTTTTATTTTACAAATAATTTTTTCTCCTGGTTTGCATCCCGCAGCCTTCCTGGGTGCCTGCATTTCCGAGAAAACCCCATAAAGTCTTCAGCTGTACATTTCTGGAAGCAAAGGAAGGTGGGAAGGCTGCCTGCTGTGTGCCTGACAGTTGCATATTGTGTTTCTTAAGTGACGCCTTTCAACTTTTAAAGAAATCAGTGCAGAGATGCTCCTTAAGGGGAGGGATTTCCCCTGAAAAGCAACAACAGTGACTGCACTTGACTCAGGTGCTCAATAGCCAGCCTTCCTTGCTTTTTGTGCTTCAGTTAAAGCTCAGCAGATAATATTATAGGGTGATTTCTCCCAATTTGACTTTTTTGGATCTGGAAGTACAGGCAGCCAGGGAGACTGCAAGGGTGACATAGAATCATAGAATGATAGAGATGGAGGTCCCGTTTCACCACCTGAGGCAAAACTGGAAGCTGCAACTGAGCTGCTGGCACCCTGCTACAGAATCCCACCACCACCGGAAAAGCATCCCTTACCTGGGTTATGCAGCACTGCCCATGAAACGGTGACAACAACAACAATTTCTAGTGAGATATTGTGAGATGTAGTTCACAAGATCTAGTGAGATTTCAGTGAGATCTCACAGAATTTTGGCAAGATCTCACAAGATTTCAGTAAGATCTCATGAGATCTGGCAGGTATCAGCCGCCACTGCCTCTGCCACTTCACCACTGGTGGAGCTGGAGGGGCAGGCAGGGTGGGTGAGTGGAGCAGGGCCTCTTGAGGTTCTACCACCCAAGGCCTTAGCCAACTTCATGGGTGGGCCAGCCCTGAATAGAAAGAAAAGCACACATGCATCCCAACCTATGGCTACCTCGCCACAAGGTGAGCTCAGCTCTGCATCCAGTGAAATTCTAAAGTGCCCTGGGAAAGTGGTAGAAAAATGGAAACATCTTTTGCAGGGGAAGGAACCCTTCAAGAGATTTGAGGACATGTTTCAGCACAGCAGGTAGAGATTCAGCTGCCAATGAGCAAACAGGAACCTTAAAGTGTGCTTCCAGTTGCTCCTTGGCAAGAGAGGCTTGTAGTCACTAATGATCAGGTGTGCCAGCAAGCTGGCTGGTATTGGCTATGCTATGGAGTTCTCCCACCCGGAACGCCATAGAGCAGCCAACCCCTGCTGAAAGCAAGACTTGAAGACAGCATCAATCAGCTCATATGTGATGACTTCTACCCCACTGTAGCCGGCTGTGCTATGGAGTTCCCCATTCAGATTACTGAACTGAAGATGAGGGGCGAAACAAATTTAAGAAACAGGGCTGTACCAGAACGTGAGAAAGATAATCTGGCTGACTTCCTTACACAGGAATTTACAGATTTTTGGCAACAGGACTTGGGGAAGGAAGAATTTAAGATAGTGAATGCATTTAGACTTGGAAGAGGACAAAGGAGGAACAAGGTGAGGGACTGCTTGATTACTCTTCAAACAAAAGAGAAGAGAGACAAAATTTTGAACCTGCACTATCAAAGGACTTTGGAAATTCACGACTCAAGTGTGGAGATATTTAAGGACATTCCAAAACATCTTCTGGACTTAAGGCTTAACTATGGAGACCTAGTTGCCCTGTTGAGAAGAAATAGAATTCTCTTTAGGTGGGAATTTCCTCAAGGCATATCCTTTAAATACAAAGGAAGAAAGATAAAAATAAGATCAGTTAACGATAAAGACAGGTTTCTGAAAGATCACGAAGAAGATCTACAGAAAGAAGCGGAATCCGGAGAAGAGCCAAAAGCACTGGAAAAAGGAATACTAGACATAGCAAACATATCTTTTGGATTGCACAGTCCAGAGAAAGAGACACCATTGACAGAACAAAAACAGACACTTGGTGCAGTCGGAGGCAAAGCGAAGTAACCCCATCATGGCTCTGCAACTTTTAAGTTGGAATTGTAACGGTCTTAACTCTCCTCGGAAGAGAAAAAGTGTTTTTCATTTACTAAAAAAGGAACAATTGGACTTGATTTGTCTACAAGAAACACATGTAACAAGGTTACACAGGAAACTACCATATTTTTCCCTCTATAACACGCAGATTTTTTCTCCTAAAAAGGAAGGGGAAATGTCTGTGCGTGTTATTGAGCGAATGTGTGGTCCCTGGAGCCAAATGGCAAAAAAAAATCAGGCAAAAATCAAATCGCGCGTCTCGGAGAAGGGAAACCTGAAAAGAGGAAGTGGCTGCTTTCCTGCATTCTGCCTCAGGGTCTTATTGCCCACCCTCCTCTGTTTCCTTGCTGTGTTTGCTCAAACGGAACAAAGAGCAGGGAAAGCCCCTCCCCTCCAGGCAAGCAGAGGGGAAAGCAGAGTGTCGTCTCTGTGCTCCGGTGCTGCTGAAAACATGCAGGAGGGAGAGAGAGAGAGAGAGAGAGAGAGAGAGAGAGAGAGAGAGAGAGCTGGCTGGCTTGGGTGGGTAGGTGAGGGAAAACTTTTGCCTTCCTTTCCTCCCTCCCGTTATACCCCTCTCCTGCATTCTTAGCCAGCTGCTTCTCTGCACACCCCTCTCGTGCTCCTTGTCCATTCTGTATTTTTCCTTCCTTCCCCACTTAAAATGTGGTTAAAAAGCATGGATCCACATGGATCCTCAGGATCTTTGCATTGGGTCACCCCAAATTCACCATCAGATCACATAGCATGTCCATGGCTACAGCCTGCCCCCCCAAAATCACACACGCACTGTTGCCTGGGGCTGCAATGGTGCAAAAATGTGGTTAAAAAGCATGGATCCACATGGATCCTCAGGATCTTTGCATTGGGTCACCCCAAATTCACCATCAGATCACATAGCATGTCCATGGCTACAGCCTGCCCCCCCCAAATCACGCACCCACTGTTGCCTGGGGCTGCAATGGTGCAAAAACGTGGTTACAAAACATGGATCCTCAGGATCTTTGCATTGGGTCACCCCAAATTCACCATCAGAGCACATAGCATGTCCATGGCTACAGCCTGCCCCCCCCCAAAATCACACACCCACTGTTGCCTGGGGCTGCAATGGTGCAAAAACGTGGTTACAAAGCATGGATCCACAGGGATTCTCAGGATTTTTGCATTGGGTCACCCCAAATTCACCATCAGATCACATGTCTGTGGCCACAGCATGAAGCACAAAAATGATACATCCACTGTTTCATTCAGAATGTTTTTTCCCTTGTTTTCCTCCTCTAAAAACGATGTGCGTGTTATGGTCAGGTGCGTGTTATCGAGCGAAAAATACGGTACTTATTAGTAAGAGATTGGGACAGGCGTTTATCTCATCTGACAAAGTTAAAAAAAGAGGAGTTGTGATATATGCAAAGGAGAGATTATTACTGAAATTTATCTTTAAAGATAAATTTCCGAATGAGGGGAAATCTGAATTCTTTAAAAAGTTGCATGAGACCTTATTGGACTATTTGAATTACAATCTGATTTTGATGGGGAACATGAATGGAGTAGTATCTACAAACATGGACAAGGCACAAAGACAGGTAGTTACCAAGGATAGTAGACTACCAAAAACTTTTTTTGAGATGACAGACAATATGGACTTAGTGGACATTTGGAGAATAAAGAACCCCTTGGGAAGAGAGGGAACCTTCTTTTCTGAAGCCAAGATGACATGGACTAGAATTGACCAAATATGGGTAACTAGAGGAATGGCACCAAAGATAAAGAAAGTGGAAATCTGCCCAAAAACTTGCTCCGACCATAACGCTGTAAGGATGGAGATGAAGCAAATATCAACTGGGTCCTTCAGATGGAGGATGAATGACACCTTATTTAGAGATGAAGAAGTGTATAAAAAGGCCCAAAAAACTTTGAGAGATTATTTTGAAATAAATATGAATACCAGTGTAGAAAAAAGAGTAATCTGGGACGCAAGCAAAGCTGTTATGAGAGGGTTTTTGATACAACAGAATGCAATAAAGAAGAGAAGTCAAAATGAGAAGAAAGATAAAATTTTGGAGAAAATAAAAGAAAGTGAGAAGAAATTGAGAGCAAAACCAAAGTCACAGGAGATTTTGAGAGAAATAAAATTATATCAAGTACAATATATGGAAATGATGAATCAGGAAATAGAATGGAAAATTAAACAAATGAGACAAAAAACATTTGAATCAGCTAACAAATGTGGGAAATTGCTGGCTTGGCAAATGAAAAAAAGACAAAAATTAAATATTATTACAAACTTAGAAGTGGAAGGAAAGAACATACATAACCCAATTGAGATTAGAAACTGTTTCCAGAGGTATTTTAAACAATTATACACACAAGGGCTACAGAAAGAAATGGACATAGACCGATTTTTGAAGACAAATGGATTACAAAAAATCTCCCAAGAAAGCAAATTAATGTTGAACTATAAAATATCTGAACAGGAAGTAGAAGGTGCCATTCAAAATATGCAATTGGGCAAATCTCCAGGACCGGATGGGCTGGCTTCTAGATATTATAGATCTTTGAAAGAGTGGCTATTACAACCTTTGAAGGAAGTCTGCAATGAAATTCTGGAAGGGAAAAGGGCACCAGAGTCGTGGAAAGAGGCGTATATTACACTTATACCGAAAACAGAGACTGAAAAGACTCAGCTTAAGAACTACCGCCCTATATCGTTACTTAATGTGGATTACAAAATTTTTGCTGACATTTTGGCCAAGAGATTGAAAAAAGTATTGATGGAAGAGATTCATAAAGACCAAGCGGGCTTTCTCCCGGGAAGACACTTGTCTGATAATTTGAGGAACGTAATTGATATTTTGGAAAAACTAGAAGTGAATATAAACACTAAAGCAGTTCTGATATTTGTGGACGCGGAGAAAGCTTTTGACAACATCTCTTGGAGTTTTATGAAAAAGAACCTACAGGGGATGGGGGTAGGCCAAGGTTTTGAAAATGGTATAGGTGCAATATACTCTGAACAAAAGGCTAAATTAATTGTAAATAATGTGGTGACGGAAGAATTTAAGATAGAAAAAGGGACACGACAGGGGTGCCCAATTTCCCCATTGCTTTTATATCGGTCCTGGAGGTTCTGCTGAATATGATTAGAAGGGACCGGTTGGTTAAAGGTATACAGGTTGGAGCCAAACAGTACAAACTGAGAGCATTTGCAGATGACTTAGTATTGACGTTACAGGAGCCAGAATCTAGTACTAAAAGGGTTTTAGAACTAATTCAAGAATTTGGTCAAGTGGCAGGATTTAAACTGAACAAGTTAAAAACTAAGGTTTTAGAGAAAAATTTAACACCGATTGAAAGAGAGAGGTTTCAGAATGAGACAGGCTTGACTGTGGTTAAGAAAGTGAAATACCTGGGGATTAATATGACAGCTAAAAATGGGAACTTATTTAAAGATAATTATGAAAAATGTTGGACGGAAGTGAAAAAAGACTTAGAAATTTGGTCAAACTTGAAGCTTTCACTGTTGGGTCGTATTGCTGTGATAAAAATGAATGTATTGCCTAGAATGCTGTTTTTGTTTCAAACATTGCAAATTGTGGACAAGATGGACTGTTTCAAGAAGTGGCAGAGAGATATTTCTAGATTTGTCTGGCAGGGCAAGAAGCCCAGAATAAAATTTAAGATATTAACTGATGCAAAGGAAAGGGGTGGATTTGCCCTGCCAGACTTTAAACTTTACTATGAATCAGCAGCCTTTTGCTGGTTGAAAGAATGGCTGCTTCTGGAAAACACAGACATTTTGGACTTAGAAGGTTTTAACAATGTATTTGGATGGCATGCATATCTGTGGTATGACAAGGTCAAAGCACATAAAGTATTTAAAAACCATATTGTCAGGAAAGCATTGTTTAATGTTTGGATAAGATATAAGGACTTAGTGGAAAATAAAACCCCAAGGTGGCTGTCACCAATGGAAGCAAAAGCCCAGAAAAAGCTCAATATGGAGGCCAAATGGACGAAATATTGGGAAATTTTGGAACAAGAGGGAGATAGACTGAAACTGCAGAGTTTTGAGAAACTAAAAAACAAAGTGCGAGATTGGCTTCATTATTATCAGATAATGGAGGCATATAATTTGGACAAGAAAATTGGCTTCCAGGTGGAAAAATCAAAATTAGAAACAGAACTGTTAGAACCGAAAACTAAGATTTTGTCAAAGATGTATAACTTGCTGTTGAAATGGAATACTCAGGATGAAACGGTTAAATCTGCTATGATTAAATGGGCACAAGATGTTGGACATAACATTATGTTTGCTGACTGGGAACAGTTATGGACCACAGGTATGAAGTTTACGGCATGCAATGCCTTAAGAGAGAATATTATGAAGATGATATACAGGTGGTACATGACCCCAGTCAAGCTTGCAAAAATCTATCATTTGCCCGATAATAAATGTTGGAAATGTAAAGAAATTGAAGGTACATTCTTTCACCTTTGGTGGACGTGCCCAAGGATTAAGGCTTTCTGGGAAATGATCTATAATGAAATGAAAAAGGTATTTAAATATACCTTCCTGAAGAAACCAGAGGCCTTCCTTCTGGGCATTGTCGGCCAATTGGTGCCAAAGAAGGACAGAACTTTTTTTATGTAAGCTACAACAGCAGCAAGAATACTCATTGCAAAGTATTGGAAGACACAAGATCTACCCACCTTGGAAGAATGGCAGACGAAGGTGATGGACTATATGGGATTGGCAGAAATGACTGGCAGAATCCGAGACCAGGGAGAAGAGTCGGTGGAAGAAGATTGGAAGAAATTCAAAGACTATCTACAGAAATATTGTAAAATTAATGAATGTTAGAATGATGTTGGATAGATATTAAGTGGTTTCCAGCTGTAATGCTTTAAGAGAATATGAAAAAAGGGTTATAAATAGGTAAAAATCTAATGGTAAGGATTTGCTGAACCAACAATTTGAAGTGGAATACAAAAAAGGGAGGTATGAGGAGGTCCGGGAAACAAGCTAAAGGAAAATAAGCAATGGGAAATCTGTGTGTTTTTAACTATTTTTATTTTGTATTTTTGTTTTTTTTTTCATTTTTATTGTAATACCTTAAAAAATCTTAATAAATATCTTATAAAAAAAAATGAAGATGAGGGGCGAAACAGAGGTTATGCTGACACTGGATGATTGACAGGCAGGCAGCCCTGTCTACATGTCCAAGGGGCCCTCCTGTGATGGGACGTGGGTGGCCCTGTGGTCTAAACCACTGAGCCTCGCGGGCTTGCTGATCAGAAGGTCGGCAGTTCGAATCCCCACGACGGGATGAGCTTCCAGTGCTCTGTCCCAGCTTCTGCCAACCTAGCAGCTCGAAAGCACACCAGTGCAAGTAGGTATCGCTGTGGTGGGAAGGTAAACGGCATTTTCGTGCACTGTGGCTTCCATCATGGTGTTCCGTTGCACCAGAAGTGGTTTAGTCATGCTGGCCACATGACCCTGAAAGCTGTCTGTGGACAAACACCAGCTCCCTCAGCCCAAAACGAGATGAGTACCGCACCCCATAGTTGCCTTTGCCTGGACTTAACCATCCAGGGGTCATTTACCTTTACCCTTTTACCTGGGATGGAGAAACCCAGGAGCCAGCCCACTAGCTGGAAAAGGCTCCCCACCCCCTGCCTTACAGGTTTGTTGTACTGATTACTGCTAGATATCACTGTGCCATTGAGAGCGTGCTCACTTATGGCTTATGTGTGTGGTACGGAAGCTGTACTACCCAGGACAGGATGGGGTTGTGCAGAGTTGTTAAGGCAGCAGAGAGCATTGTTGGCTGCCCACTCTCCACCTTAGAGCAGATTTATGCCACAAGGTGCCATAGGAAGGCACTGGACATAGTAAAAGATCCATCGCATCCTGGTCACTGTCTCTTCGAGCTCCTGCCGTCGGGACGGAGATACAGGACGATGAAGACAAGAACGAGCCGTCTTAAGAACAGCTTCTTCTCCAGAGTGATCTCGGCCCTGAATGGGAAGCCTGGACTTTGAAAGTCATCTAATCTTCCTTGCTGTACTATACTGTATTGTTTTAATTAGTGTTTTTTATGGAGCAGTCAAGTAATTTCGTTGTCCCTGAGAGGGGGCAATGACAATAAAGATATTATTATTATTATTATTATTATTATTATTATTATTATTATTATTATTATATGGTACTTGAAGTGCATTGGACACTTTAACATTAACCAATGTAAAATATTATTGGTGACTTTACTGGTAAGCACCAACACTTTGAACTGGACTTATGGGGGTTGAGAAAGGAGTAGCATTAACTGATATACTGGTGGACACTACCCTTTACTGAACAAAGAAACTAAAAAACAAACTTTATCCAGTCCTATTTGATTTCTACACAGGAACGCACTGGTCTAAGTTCCCTCTAAAATGGCAGCTGCAATGAGTGAGGCAGCCTGTGAGCAAAATATTAAATAAGCACACACACATCCAAAAAGGAAAAATAGCTTCCAAATGTCAAAGGATGATTACGGCACATTTGTTAAATAGGAGATAGGCTGGCTTAGCTTGACTGAGACAGGTTTGAACAGACAGACTTGCATATTAATCTAGGTGGACTTCACCTTGCTGTCAGTCATGGCCTTCAACTCAGAATTATTACTGAAACAGGATTCAAGCTTCCAGCTAAGGGCTGGAATATGCTGAATAATTACAATTGGATTTTAAGAGGAGAGAGCTGAAATATCAGTTGAATGTGATATCATAACCTCAGTCAGATATGCAATCAGCCACCCACTCACTCCCAGCACTTCTGCCACTGCCAGGATGGCCCTCAAGGAAAAATCTTTTAAAAGGATATGCCTTTGTGGGGTGGGGGGAGCTCAGACAGAAGTGGCTCGCCAGGTAGGGGCAAAACTGCTATGCTAGCTTCCTGTAAGGTGGCTTACTGAGAAGGAGAGGTGCTGTGTTGGGGTAGCAGGAAATGTATCGGGAGAAAGTAGGCATATCAGACACAATGCTCCTTTATTGCTATATAATAGGTCTGGAAAAAGAAACTCATGTTGGAGTTCTGCAGCATACAAACTACAGGGGCTCGAGAAGTCTGAAAAGTATTACACTTTTTTGCATGACAAGAAGGGGGGAGGGGAGGTTGATGTGGTGCAAATGCAGTGGCTGGAGCTCTGGATTGGTTCTGCAAGTGTGCTTGCACCATGCTGACCTTCATACACACACACACCCCAGCGTCCCCTCTCATACCCAGTAAGCAACTCACTTGCTGGAAAACTAACATGGTGATTCTGTCTCATTTGGAGAGCAACTGAGTTCAAATGACTCCCCCCCTCCAAAAGTACTGAAACAAAACACATAGAGGAATAGAGGCCATACATTCTAGCCCTAGCCTCTACCACAGGCATGATCAAGGCCACAAAACACTGTGAAGCAACCACATCCCCATCGCTTAGAGCTCTGCTCTACACTTTGTATATGGGTATGGCCATGTCATGCATCTTCAAAGTCCCATGCATGGAGCTATGCAAACCCAACAACAAACCTTTAGCCTGCACTGTCCCGGTTGTTCTCAATGACTTAAGAAAGTGTGTGCAGCAGGGAGCCTGCTCTGCTACTGTACAGTTTTAGAACCCAGATTTTCTAGTAAGATCAGTTTGACAAGGAACCAATTACCTATAGGGCAGGGCAGATATGGGGAATCTGTGGCCCTCCATATTTTCTTGGAGTCCAGCTCCCATCAGCTCCAACCAGCATGGTTGATGGTCAATGGTGATGGGAATAGTAGTTCTGCAACAGTTAGAGGGCCACAGGTTTCCCACTCCTGTTCTGCTGCAAAGAATAAAAAGAAACATCTATTTCATACCACTATGATAAAAAAGCTAACAGAAACAGATTACATGGGAGGTTAAAAAAAAAGTTAGTGACTGGCCTTGAAATGAGGTTTTTTCATATACCGGTGACCAGATCCATTCTCTTGTCTTTTTTGTGAAGTTCCCTGGGAAAAGAAACTCAGCTGAAGCTCTCCCTCTCTCTCCTGCAACATTTAATAAGAACAGCTAATGATCAAGGAGTAAAAGCACATGCTCTCGCTCAAAAAGCATTATATTTTGGCATAGTGGGGAAATCAGAGATGCTATCAGAAGAGTGTGTGGTTCACAGACCAACTTCACAATCTCCTGCTGGGAGCCCTGAACAACAGATGGCTACTAAAAGCTACTGCTGTTGCACTGGGAGAGAATTATTTTCCTGTAATTGAAAAGAGAAGAGAGCCAGGAGGGGAGGCAGAGGGGCAGTGGTACGCCATCCTCAAACACACACTTCCAGCCAATAGTCATACCTATAGCAGCTTGCATTGCACCTATGCAGGTGGGAAAGAGCAGGGAGGGAGGTCAGAAGCTGAAAGAGGAGGATGGTGAAAGGTCGTCCCATCATGCATGCTCAGCTGGGGATGGAGGCCTCGTGTGAGTTATTTCTGCAGGAGGGAGAAATTCAGAGGACAAATTTGCCCCTTTTCCATTCTTGCTCCAGGCGCAGGGCCCACTGTTGGAGTTCAGCAGAAAGGAATTAATCATGGAAAGTGAATGTTTATTCTGCAGTTTATTCTGCAACCTCCCTTTTGGACCACGTGCTCCAATGCAACCTCCCAATTTCATCTTCTAAATCCACCTGCTGCACATGCTGTGTCTCCTGAAGCCAGGTGAAGGGCTGTGACTCAGTGGCAGAGCATCGCTTGTGTATGCAAAAGGTCCCAGCATCTCCTGGTAGAGGTGGAGGAGAAACCCCGGACAGCTACTGCCAGTCAATGTGACTGAGGATGGGGGATTTGTGGTCACTACAGATGTTCTTAGACTCCGGTTCCCCTCAGTCCTCATCCAGCATGGCCAATGATCAGGGATGACTGGAACAGTAGACCAACACCACCTGGAGGACCAGTGGGTCCCCATATTTGGTGCAGACAATAGCCTGACTCAACTTTCTATGGCGGCTTGCGCATGATTTCCACCAATGGCCCTCTCGACCCCAGCTGCCAATTAAGCAGATAAGGAGGTCATCAGCATGGTGCAGGGAGACTGGTCGTGGCGAGGGCAGTGGCCCTCCTGGAAAGTACATTATTTGTTTACTTGTTTGTTTGCAATATTTATTGACCTCTCATCAAAAGATTCCAGGGCAGTGTACAAAATTAGCCATTCTCCCCATGAACATGGTGCAGCTGTTGCTCCCACCATGGCAGCAGCAGTGGGCAATGCATTCCATGAAGGCTGGATCAGCGGCCCCTGTGGATTCTGCCACCTGAGTCAGTCATCTTACCTTGCCTCATGGGTGGACTGGCCCTGGACTGAAGGCCTTTTGCTCATTGGATTGGATTGCCATAAATTGCATGGAGGCACACAGTGGGTGGACAAGATGGGAACGATTCCAACAACATTCCGATGGATGCAAAGATTTGGTTGATGCATAGTGTGTGTGGTGGAAATGGGAGGACTCAGAAAAACTAAAGCTGGATACTAAATTAAAGTCGTAGCATAAAGAACGGAGATCAGAGGCAAGGCATTCTCAATGGCAGCATCGTGGCTATGAAACTCACAAGGGAAATTGGTTTTGCTGCTACCTGCATCCAGGAAACATATCAAGACTTTAGCCACATGAACCTAGGAAGTTGCCTTATACTGGCTGGCAGCTATTCTCCAGGATATCAGACAAGGACACTCCCACTCCTACCTGGAGATGCTGACGGATGGACCTAGGACCTTTTGTGTGCAAAGCAGATGCTCTGCTACAGAGTTGTAGCCTCTTCCACTGGTCCAAGCATTTGGCAATGGTTTTGTAAAGCTTTCATGGTCCTGATTTTAACTGCTGTCAGCAACAGTGTGTGTGTGTGTGTGTGTGTGTGTGTGTGTGTGTGTATGTGTGTGTTCAATTGTTTTATGCAATTTTTACTTTTGTGAGCCGCCGGGGCTCCCATTAAGGAGGGAGGAAGGGAGAGTTATGCATTTGAAATAATGCAGAGCGTTGGGCTGCTCAGTGAGTGGCTTTTCCCGGCTTGGTTTTCTGTTCTGCTCTGATGGATGCACATGACAGAGCTCAAAGGTGATGCTCAGGAGGTTCTCAGAAATCCCAGAGAGTGTCAAATAGAGCAGATGAGGGCATCGGTTTGCTGACCCTTTATGTCACCCCAGCCTTCTATCGCTCTACACCCGTTTGCCCAGAAAACTGCTGAAGCAGGTTTATACACCTGATGTCACTTGGGAATAAGAACCGTTGAAAGTTTGCATGCAATGGCACAAAAGGCAGCAAAGAGTTAAGCAGGCACCAAACTTGAAGCTCTGCAATAAGGATTAATGAGGGATCTTTTTTAAAGCTAGAAGCCAATTACGTTCCAGTGCTTTGGGAGGCCTTTGAGGTTAAAGAAAAAGTGTTTGACCAGTTTCCCCTCTTATTATAATGAGTCCCAGATTGCAAAGATTATATCATTTGTATTGGGGAGGGTGGGGGGTGCGTGAAACGCAAGCTATCTTGCACACCAGGCTTGTAGCCTGCTATATCATTACGGCAGCCTCTCTCTTCGTGAGCCACATTTTCTAATGGATGGCTTTTTCCGCAATACATCACTGGTGTGACAGCACACCGATGATCTACAACTCTGAGTGCTGTAATGCTGATCATGGGGCTGTGGCTGTGGTAATAATGTGGGCTTGCTCCAGGGAAAAGGGAACAGCGGCATCTTTTCTTAAAGGTGAACCGAATGCTTATTATTAGAGGGGGAGAAAAAGAACAAGAAAAGAATGTTAGCAACCTAGGCAGCGGAGAAGCTGGGATGACTAAAGGGGTGCTGGAGGAGACTCTTGAGAGTCCCATGGGCTGCAAGAAGATCAAACCTATCCATTCTTAAAGAAATCAGCCCTGAGTGCTCACTGGAAGAACAGATCCTGAAGCTGAGGCTCCAATACTTTGGCCACCTCATGAGAAGAGAAGACTCCCTGGAAAAGACCCTGATGTTGGGAAAGAATGAGGGCACAAGGAGAAGAGGACGACAGAGACGAGATGGTTGGATACTGTTCTCGTAGCTACCAGCATGAGTTTGATCAAACTGCGGGAGGCAGTGGAAGACAGAAGTGCCTGGCAGTGGAAGACAGAAGGCTCCAATACTTTGGCGACCTCATGAGAAGAGAAGACTCCCTGGAAAAGACCCTGATGTTGGGAAAGATTGAGGGCACAAGGAGAAGGGGATGACAGAGACGAGATGGTTGGATACTGTTCTCGAAGCTACCAGCATGAGTTTGACCAAACTGCGGGAGGCAGTGGAAGACAGAAGTGCCTGGCGTGCTCTGGTCCATGGGGTCATGAGGAGTCGGACACGACTAAATGACTAAACAACAAGAGAGGGCTATACTTATCAGGATTCAGGGATTCAGTATTAGGGCTTTTCAATTATACCACCCAAATGTGCCCCATCTGTCCACATGGCTGATAAAGGAGAATAGCAGGGGCCCAGCACAGCCCATGTAGCACCTATCAGCACATGCTGGCAGGTGGCATTGCACACTGGGCAAGGGAATGGGTCAACATGAGGAACCTGATGTGCCTTAGTAGAGTTGCCATATTTCAAAACATGAAAATCCAGAAACAAAATTTGATGAGTTTTCTGGGGGGTGGGGAGGGCAAAGTTGCTGAACTTCTTTTGCAAAATCTCCCCCCAAAAGATGAGGTTTTTGAGCTATTTTTAAGAAAATTCGCAAAAAAAACCCCCAACACTTCCAACATGAGTTGCCTGGATTTGTGCAGACATTTATGCCGGTTTGCAGTAATTCCACCCAGATGCCATTTCCAAATCTCAGATATGGCATTGGGACAAAGATACACCAAGCTGAGCAATGGCATTCTCACTGTGACAGGAAGTGCTCTTAAATGGATATCTCTCTTCATCACAACTTCCGAGAGTCCTTTATCTCCTCCTCCTCCTCCTCCTCCTCTTCTTCTTCTTCTTCTTCTTCTTAGGTTTTCAGTTATACAGTCATATCATTTTACATTCTTGTACAATAATTCTTTTGGACTTCCCACCCAGCATTCCATGACAGTTCTTTGTACATCTTAATCAGCTGCATATTGACCTTGTTTACAGCCTTCTCATATCCTTTATATCATCAACTGCTGGTCAGAAGGTATCCCCTCCCCAGAATTTGTATTTAAGATCAAAATTTTGTAAGTATTTCCCTAAATACTTCCACTCACTCCTTGTCTGTTTATCACCTACATTTCTTATTTTGTATGTCATACTTGCAAGCTCAGCATATTCACTTAGCCATTGTTCTTTCCCTGGGGTCTCTCTTTGTTTACAATATCTCGCGTATACTACCCTTGCTGCTGTTGTTGCATATAAGTTATAAGCTTTTTTTGATAACTCATTTACAATTACGCCAAGAAGGAATGCTTCCTTTTTAAGGATATGTAATTTTTTAAAAAAGTTAGCTCATTGTACACCATTTCCCAAAATTCCTTTGCCTGATTACACCTCCACCATAAGTGAATAAATGTATCCTCAACTTCTAAACATTTCCAACAGAGTTTTAAATCTTTTTTATACATTTTGGCCAGTTTGACCAGCATCAAATATCATCTGTATTGCATTTTTATTTGGTAGCATGCAGAGAAGTTCATTGTCTGGTTCCATAATTTTTCCTACTTGTCAATTTCAACATTATGCCCTATGTCAATTGCCCACTTAATCCCACTTCCTTTATAAGTTCGTCTTTAGTTTCCCATTCTAGCAATAGCTTATATATTTTAGAAATTAGTTTTTTATTGGGCCCCGAAATCATTTTTTCAAATTCTGAATCTTCTTGAATAACTCCTCTTTCCTTGTTGTTTTTTTTAACTTCTCATTTGTTTCAAAATATTGAAACCAATCAGGTATCTGATTAGAAATCTCTGTCTCTTAGTTTTATGTTGCCCTCTTGGTAGTCAAGAAGGTCTTTATATTTCCCCCCAAGTCTTATTCATATTTAATCTTTTTACTGCAACTGCTTCTACTGGTGAAATCCAACAGGGGGTCTTTCTTTCTAAAATGTCTTTATGTCTAGTCCAAACCTTAAATTGACTTCTTCTAATCATAAACCAAATCGACCCCTTCTAAATCAAAAATATTCGCATCTTTCAATTCTATCCATTCCTTCATCCAGATTAGGCAGTATGCTTCATAATAAAGTTTCAGATCTGGGAGAGCAAATTGTTTTTCATCTATTAATATTTGATCCTTTTTTATTTTGCCATAGAAATTTTAGTATGTATAACAACTGAAACAAGAAAATCATTTTGGGGAGGACATTCATTTTGATTACTGATATCTTGCCCAGGAAAGACAAGTTGAGTCGCTCCCATTTCTGAAAGCCTTTTCTAATTTCTGTCCACACTCTGTTATAGTTGACTTGGAATAGGTTTAGGTTTTTGGATACAATCTATACTCCTAAGTATTTTATTTTATTTTCCACTTTAATTTCTAAGTTGTTTTCCAGTTTTCCCTATGTCTGATTGTTTAAATTCTGTATTAACATTTTAGTTTTATCCCGAGAGTCCTTTATCAATGGGAGATGGCCAGGATAGAATCTGCAACTGTCTATGTGTGCTGCTTTGGAGTTAGACCCATTTTTCTGTGGACCCTGCCAGTCTTTCACTGGGACCAATCTCATGCCCACACATCCAGTGTACAATCAATCAGGAGTCTGGAAAGTAGCTTTCACAAAAGCTTTGGTACCCTCCATTTTGCACAGATCATTTCCCTTGAACAGCTTTAGTGCTGCAATAATTACAAAATCAGTTGGGCTAGCAGAGATGTCTAATGTTCACCTAATCCAACACATCCTAGCACCCTAGGTTGCTTGGATTATTTCCAACCATAACAAACATATTGGCGCCTGGTTTATCCCATTCCACATAGTGCTGGGAATGGGAAGGCTTTTGGGTGCCTTGTTTTCTTTTACTTCTGCTCCTGTAATTATAAAGTTTCCGTTTGCCACTTAAGCCTGTTTCATTTCTGTATTCAGTCCTTGTCCTGCTGTTACAAACTGAATCTTTATTGCCCAGTCCAGACACTTGTTGGGCCCAACATGATCAACCACAGAGTTATGTGGAGCTACTGGTGGGCTTGAGTCTTACATCTCAAAAGTCACATGGAGTATGTTGTTGTTGTTTAGTCGTTTAGTCGTGTCCGACTCTTCATGACCCCATGGACCAGAGCACGCCAGGCACTCCTGTCTTCCACTGCCTCCCGCAGTTTGGTCAAACTCATGCTGGTAGCTTTGAGAACACTGTCCAACCATCTCGTCCTCTGTCATCCCCTTCTCCTTGTGCCCTCCATCTTTCCCAACATCAGGGTCTTTTCCAGGGAGTCTTCTCTTTTCATGAGGTGGCCAAAGTATTGGAGCCTCAGCTTCACAATCTGTCCTTCCAGTGACCATTCAGGGCTGATTTCCTTCAGAATGGATCGGTTTGATCTTCTTGCAGTCCATGGGACTCTCAAGAGTCTCCTCCAGCACCATAATTCAAAAGCATCAATTCTTCGGCGATCAGCCTTCTTTATGGTCCAGCTCTCACTTCCATACATCACTACTGGGAAAACCATAGCTTTAACTATACGGACCTTTGTTGGCAAGGTGATGTCTCTGCTTTTTAAGATGCTGTTTAGGTTTGTCATTGCTTTTCTCCCAAGAAGCAGGCGTCTTTATCACTGCCTTGCCATGGCGAAGGGGCTTGAATAACTCAGAGAAGCTATGAGCTATGCCGTGCAGGGACACCCAAGATGGACAGGTCATAGTGGAGAGTTTTGACCAAACGTGATCCACCTAGAGCAGGAACCGGCAAGCCACTCCAGTATCCCTGCCAAGAAAACTCCATGGACAAAGACACATGGAGTATAAACTCCATAAACTTAAATCTCAAAAGTCACATGGAGTATAAACTCACACCTTGATGTGCATGGAATGAATCTAGACATACTGCTGCAGTGATGTTTGCGATCCTTCTGTGGAGTCATGGGGACATGCCAGCTGAATGAGCCAGGACCTCCAAATTGAATTTAAACACCTATTTATTTATTTCATAAAAGTTATATATCCCTTGATTGTACAAAAGAGCTTCAAAGCAGTTGACAGAAAAGATAAAACAATAAAATGGTCACTAAAATTTTGCAAGCATAAAGTTTAAGATATACAGGAAAGTTAAAACTGCAGTAGAATTGACTCAAACAAATTAAAACTCATACAAACTTTACAGGTAGGCTTGTCTAGATAAGAATGTCTTCAGCAAGCACCAAAAAGAATACAGTAATATCAATTGGCAGGGAGTTCCAAAGTGTTGGTGCCTCCAAACTCAATGATCAAGATCTTGCACATATAGTGCAGATATTATGTGGAAGCTGTAAAAGTACCAATTCTGCCAATCAAAGTGGTCAAATGGGAACATATGGGGTAAGGCAATCTCATAGGTAAACATAAGACAGAGACCAATTCTGGGCCCTTTTGCTTTTCTAACTTTTTGCTTCACTCCAATTGTATTGGAGTATGTTTGTTTTAGTACATAGGATGCCACGATGGCCAGTCTGATTTCCAGTTGCTAAAAATGGATGAAAGAAGACTGACATCAAGGAACGCCATCAATAATTGCCTCTTGCATAGATTTATAATTTATGCCATAACGTGATGAAATTTATATAATGAGATTAAATATATAGTATCTCATTATTACAATCAAAATTCTTCAAATACAATCTCAGTACATGATTATTATTATTATTATTAGTGTGTAAAAAGTATTTTTTTGCAGAATTGTGATTGAAATAATGAGAGATTATTATTATTTAATGAGTATATATTTGAAGAATTGATGGGCTTTCACTGATGGATAAATTGGCCTTTACCGTAAGAGTCCATTGGTTGGGTTTTAGCTTTGTTTTAAATGTTGCTTTTAACTTTTTAACTGTTTTAAATTATTTTATGTATAAATTGCCATGAGACAGTGGTTAAGAAGACAATAAACAGATAGTAGTAGTAGTAGTAGTAGTAGTAGTAGTAGTAGTAATTACATTCATGAACGACTTCTCATGAGGCATCCCAAAGTAGTTTACATAAAAACACATATAAAACAGTTACACATATAAAAAGAATGAAAGGACTTGCATATATGAAAACAATTAAGTTTTTTTAAACACACACACACACGCATGCATGCATCTTCAAACAAAAGCATTGATTCTAGTGCAAGACACAGAAATTGGAGCAATCATTTCACAGAAATTCTCCAGGACAAAGGGAAAGTATTGGGAGAGGGGATCACCATCAGCAGTGGTAATAGAACAGCTTCATTCTTTTTTCCTACGGGTTTTTTCTTCTTCTGGTGGATGCCATTGCAACAGCAACATCTCTACAGCATACCTTTCAACACATATGGGCAAAAACCGGGATGCCATATTTCAGGATGCCATCTTCCTGTTTTTTATTGCAAAAGGATGGCAGCCATTTTGGGTGCTGCAGTCTTGAGGGATTTTGTGCCATGATCCCCCCCACAGCAAAAAAGAGAGCACCTTTTCAAGCACAGTGCCCAGAAATGCACATTTTGTGGCACCGCACAAGATCGTGGCATTGAAAAAGTTTTTCTTTTCTTTTCTGGGAAGAATCGCAACGTTAAATTGTGTGAAATCACAGTGCCCCAAATGGTCGCTGTCCTCTAGTGAGAAGAAGAAGAATAAGAGTTTGGACTTGATATCCCGCCTTTCACTCCCTTAAGGAGTCTCAAAGCGGCTAACAATCTCCTTTCCCTTCCTCCCCCACAACAAACACTCTGTGAGGTGAGTGAGGCCGAGAGACTTCAGAGAAGTGTGACTAGCCCAAGGTCACCCAGCAGCTGCATGTGGAAGAGCGGGGAAGTGAACCCAGTTCACCAGATTACAAGTCTACCGCTCTTAACCACTATACCATGCTGGCCCTGTTTTCCCGGGACACTTGCAGGGTATGCTATTGGTTGTCTGGTCACCATTTTGCACCTTCCACTGGGCCCCTAGGCTCCGTGTTGTTCCAGAACATTGGGGGTTCAGATGGTGACAGCCACAAAAAAAATAGTGGAGACACTTTAGAGAAAATTCTACACCATAGCCTTTTGCAGGGTGTGAGGAGGTGAGAAAAAGAAAGAAATTGGGGGTTTTCTTGGGGGGGGTATATCCTGAACATAGTTGGCGGAGATCTTGTAAATTACCACCTTCTGTAACAGTCTAATGGATGGCATGCAGCAGAGGGAGAAAATTAATATTGGAATCCATGGATAAGAAGCACAAAACTCTCCTAAGAATCATTTCAGCACCAGCTCAGCAGCATAGACGTATTTAATTTAACCCCCATTTTCTACCATTTGACTCCTACATGTGGTCTCCTAATGCGCCAGCATTTTTCATGCATATCCTTCAATGTATGGTGTCTGCTCACGCAGCGTTTGTAGCATAGCAAAATGCATTTTGGTCCTCAGCTGAATATCTTGAATGGCTGCCTTTGAGAATGGCTTTGCTGCAAGCAACATTGTTTGCACACTAAATGATGTGAGTAACCAGGCCAGATCTCAGCCCATTGTCTTCTGTCAGCACCTGGTTGTCACCAAGCTGCCGTTCCTTTCCATAGGTGACTGTTGTCACTTTTTGTCTTCTTCTTGACAGCTGCTCTGTGGCCCTTTGCCATTGAAAGAACTGGGGAGAGGAGGAGGAGGAAAGACACAGTGGGATTCTAATGCTGTAGAAAACAGAACATTTCCCATTGACAAAATAAAGCCCGCTGAGGCAGGAAGGCCATATCAGCCAAAGCTGGGAAACTGCTACTGCCACACATACCATGAGAATGGACGTCTGTGGTTATGCAAAGGGATTCTAGGGCAAACTAGGAAGAGTATTCATAATCCATAGAAAACCCCAAATATACACACTAATTCTATTTCAAGCAGAGTTAACAATTTAACAAAGCAGAGAAAAGGTCATAGTTAACTGAAAATTCACATCCTTTGCATGCAGAAGGTTCTATGTTCCATCTCTGGCATCTCTACAGTGGTACCTCGGGTTACATATGCTTCAGGTTACAGACTCCGCTAACCCAGAAATATTACCTCGGGTTAAGAATTTTGCTTCAGGATGAGAACAGAAATCGTGCTCTGGCGGTGTGGCGGCAGCAGGAGGCCCCATTAGCTAAAGTGTTGCTTCAGGTTAAGAACAGTTCCAGGTTAAGAACGGACCTCCGGACCGAATTAAGTACCGTATTTTTTGCTCCATAAGACTCACTTTTCCCCTCCTAAAAAGTAAGGGGGATATGTGTGTGCCTCTTATGGAGCAAATGCAGGCTGCGCGGCTATCCCAGAAGCCAGAACAGCAAGAGGGATTGCTGCTTTCACTGTGCAGCGATCCCTCTTGCTATTCTGGCTTCTGAGATTCAGAATATTTTTTTTCTTGCTTTCCTCCTCCAAAAACTAGGTGCGTCTTGTGGTCTGGTGCGTCTTATAGAGCGAAAAATATGGTACTTAACCCGAGGTACCACTGTATTTAAAAGAAAGCAGGTGATGGGAAGACCCTGGAGAGCTGCTGCCTGCCAGAGTGAAAAGTACTGGGCTAGGTGTACAAATGTATGTAAGGCTGCCTCTGAAGACGGTTCAGAAACTTCAGCTGGTGCAGAATTCAGAGGCCAGGTTGCTCACCAGAGCAAGACGGTTTGAGCATATTACACTGATCCTGGTCTGACTGCACTGCCTGCCAATTAGTTTCCAGGTCCAATTCAAAGTGCTGGTTTTGACCTATAAAGACTTAAATGTCTCAGGACCACAATACCTCAAGGACTGCCTCTTTCCATATGAACCTGCCCGGACCCTGAGATCAGCTTCTGAGGCCCTTCTTCGTGTGCCTCCTTCTCAAGAGGTGTGGAGAGTGGCAACACAAGAATGGGCCTTCTCTGCAGTGGCTCCCTACCTGTGGAATGCTCTTCAGGGAAGTTCACCTGGCGCCTTCGTTATGCACCTTTAGGCACCAGGCAAAAACGTTCTTTTTTAACCAGGCCTTTGGTTGATCTGATTTACATCCTATGCCCTTTTAAAATGTGTTTTCTTGGGGGGGGCTATTGGGTTGTTGTTTTTATTTTTATTACGTATTTTGTGGTTTTTGTGTCTTGATTTTATTCTGTGAACTGCCCTGAGACCCTTGGGTATAGGGCGGTATATAAATTCAAATAATAATAATAATAATCGGACAAGTAGAACTTCCTATATTTCTATATTCTTCACACCATGTACCCACCAAGCCATAATATGCTGACCATTGTATTGTGGCCTGCCAAGTTCACGATAAGCTCCAACACCATTTCTGAAGTCCAAAAAAGGCCACAAAACAGGATGATTACCCAGTCCCTGGGGCACCACCACAGAAAGCTGACAGGATGGGCTCTGCCTTGTGGGCCACAAGTTGTTAAAGAGTGATAAGAGAAGTTGAGGAGAGAGATGTGTGTAAGCAACCCACACCCTCAACATTCCTGGGTGTAACCAGAC
Source organism: Podarcis filfolensis (assembly GCF_964270895.1). Classification (NCBI taxonomy): domain Eukaryota; kingdom Metazoa; phylum Chordata; class Lepidosauria; order Squamata; family Lacertidae; genus Podarcis; species Podarcis filfolensis. The sequence goes on from NC_139610.1 coordinate 55,693,282, forward strand.
TTTTAAGCACTTAGTGCAATGATCTGCGGAGGATTTTGACGTGTAAGTTTGTGTGAACATGTTTAGAAACATCACCACAGCCAGGAATGCTGAAAAGACTGCTAAGGTCTGAGTTCTCACACCTGGGGATGTTGAGGTGGGGCTGGTATGTGTACCCCTGCCTCCTCCATTTAGAGCCCTCATGCCTTTTTGCACAAATGTAGAAAACGGGAGAATCAAATTTCTACATCACTCAGGAAGTCTCTGTTAGTAAAGGAGACTTTTGTGTTATTGAGAGACAGCCTTGAACTCATAGAGGGTGATGGGAACATGGGGTAGAGCCAGGACTTTTATGCTTGCACTCCTCTCCCTTTTGTATGTTCATTTACACCAGATAGTGAATGACTGAATAGAACCACAGACACTCTGGAATTGAATTCTCTGGCAAAGCACAAAAGTCTGAGAAACAGGTTCCCTTTACATGCATGCCTCTTTGATTTATTTTCACGTTGACTCAAGTTGAATGGTTTGATTTTCAACCAGACTCTCTCTCTCTCTCTCTCTCTCTCTCTCTCTCTCTCTCTGTGTGTGTGTGTGTGTGTGTAAATGCAACATATTTGTGATCTGTGTTCCTCAGGATACAACAATCCATCAGGGCCAAACTTATAAATCTGATGCCAGTACGCATGAATAATGACTTGTTTGAGGGAAGAGGTGTGTTGTTTCTTTAAATCTTGCAGAAGGTCAGACAAGCGAGAGATGGAGCAGTCTCTAAGTGCAGGTTCTTTGAAATAATCAATGAGATTATTTTGCCCATTGTTTTGAAAAAAAGAGAGAGATGTCTACTCAAAGGACTCTTCCATTGCCTTGTGACAGTTAGAGAGCACTGTATGTTTTCAGAACACAGATCTTTGTTAAATGAATTCTCACTGGCATAGGGAAAACGAACCGAAATGCAAGCAGGGTTTCAGAAATTTAAGAAGGCAATTCTGTTGCTCACTCATGGAAGAAATAGGGAAGAAGCAATAGGGAAGGAGCAGCAAAGATGCCTGAAAGAATTCAATTGAGACAGATTCATCACCAACCTTTTAGGAGCAACTTAAGATCTAAATGCTGTAAGAGAGAGAAAGAAGAGAAGTCAAGTTCAAGAAGCTCGTGCCTTCAGCGCATGGAGAGACCATCAATGACCCAAGAGGCTTGTGTTGCCTTATTGTTTTATCTTTTAAAAATTGTGTTTTATTATTTTAATTTGTAACCTACCACCAGCACATTGGCAGTAAGGGTACTCAACATTGGACAGGGATAGATGAATATGTCAATTTCAGTTTCTCATTTTTCCAAACTAAATGCAGTTCTCCATATTTCTACACTAGTTAGTGGATGATGATGATGATGATGAAAAAATATTTGTTCGTGAAAATTCATCAACATTTCAGTGCAAATGTATATATAACTTTGTATGTAAATTTGTGTAATATGCACACTTTATATGATGCATGTTAACTAATTAGATAAAATAACACAGAGAAATTATAATATATGAAGTTTCATGCATCTTATACACTGGTGCATGCATTTTTGTACATATTACAGGTACTTGGTGGAAGAACTGCATTGCAAGATCAAGAGAATTTCAATTTTTGAAGGGTGGTTGTGTTTTGGTTTGTGAATTGCTTCAGAAAGTGTGCATTGGGTTAGCTCACCTTTAAATGGGAACTCAGTTGAACTCTTCCAACCTTACTCCAGGAATCCTCAAGCCTTGAAACCTTATTCATATATACTAAAAAGTAGATCTGACTGAATCAGCCAAATATGCTAAATCTTTTGGGTGCTAACATCACTTATAAAACTAAAATATGAAACCAAGTGAAAGCTATTCAAAAGCAATTAAAGCAATTTACATACAAACAGCCAGTCAGAATAACAACCAAATATTTATAGGAAGATGTTACTAGAAGTCTTACATCCTTTCAGACATCATTAGAATTTTGCATGCCAATTTTGCACCTGCCGAAACAACTATGGAAAATCAAAACGATTGCTTGCATATTCAGTTCTTAAGAAAATGGCTGGATGTTCTTTTATAAGTGAAATTGACAGCATATCACAAATCTTCAAATGCATTTGAAGTTGTTAATGAAATATGGAGCCCAGTGGTTATTACAAACACACACACAGTTTTGACCAAACTGGGTAGAAACTCATATACATGGTAAGATAATAATATTCTTTCCACTATAAATGTATTACAGATAGATGTTTTTCTATGGAGTGCATGCTTGTGTCAAGTAAATTTAAGAAAATTAAAAATCCATTCATTTCACATTTTTATGTGAAACTGTAATCCAGACTTTCATAACTAAAAACAAAGCAAAACAGAAATGCAACAATTTTGGGGAATCTATTATACTCCAAATTTTGTGGTGAAGTACCCCAACAAACAAAAATGTACAGAAAAGGGGATGTTAGGGGGAAAATGCCCAGAAATTAGTGCATATTAGTGCCTATAAGATACCCAATGCATTAAGGTAGGAAACATTGCATGCAATAATATGTATATTGGGTAAGATTATGTGAATGAAATTTCATGCAGACTGTAGTGATAATAATAATAATAATAATAATAATAATAATAATAATAATAAAAACACTGATGCAGAAATGTATTTCAGCTGAAGTTATGATTGGAAAATGAGAAAGTGAGTGAAACTGAAATTCACTTATTTGTTTAAGACAATGGATGGGGAACCTGTGGCCCTCCCTACGTTACTGGACTCCAAGTTAGGATATATGAAAATAGGATTTTTTAATACAATGTATTCCTCCCAAGGATCTTGATTGGAAGCTGTGTGTAAGCTAGGAAAAAGTGAGTTCCATTTTAGTGCTCATTAGGAAAGTGACTGATAACTTGTTCATAAATGACCTGGAATTAGGGGTGACCAGTGAGGTGACTAAGTTCACTGCTAACAAATTGTGCAGGCAGGTAAAAACAAATGGTGATTGTGAGATGCTCCGAGAGAATATCTCCAAATTGGGTGAAATGTAAATGGTATACAGTAGTTCAGTGTAAGTAAGTATGAAGTGGGCAAAACTTTGGGGCAAAACTTAGACACACAAGCTCACATACAACTCCCCGACCCCACTCCCCGTGCATATATGCTAATAAAGTCTGATTTGGCGGTGCGTGAAACAAGAAAAAAGAATATGGGGATCCAGATGGAAAGCTACACTGCTGGAAAAGCTCAAAGGCTTGGGGATCCCACAGCAGACCCTGATAGCGACAGGCTTCGAGAAAGCTAGGACTACAATTCGCCAGCGTATCTGGGACGTAGAACTACAATGCCACATGAGCGAAATGATCAAACATCCAGCAATAAGGGACCATGGGAGAGGTTTCTCTCCAGCTAACTATCTGTCAGGTCTTCAGGTACCCAAATACAGATGGTCTTTTACCCTCGCCAGATTTAACGTTCTCCCTTCTGCCTTACTTCAGGGCAGATTTGAGGGTAAACCATACACAGCACGGGTCTGTCCTTGTGGTTCGTTGGAAGTTGAAACTGCTTCACATGTACTATTACGTTGTTGTCTTTATGAGGATATACGTTTGACTTTTATTACACCTGTTTTGCAAAAGTCTAGGAAAGAATCGGAATACCATAGTCTAAAACTACTGCTAGAGGACAAGAAGCCCAAGACTACATTAAATGTAGCTAAATTCTGTGTGTCTGCAATCAATCGCAGGAAGCAAGTGGTATCCCATAATGTCCAATCCCCTAAATGTTAATTACAGGGGGCACGCTAACAATTAATTTTAATTTTTATATTTAAATTCTTGTTATTGCATATTGTCCCTTGTATTCCTGATATTTTTTATGATCTGTGATATTGTGTGTGTTGAAGCTGGTCTATGACCGTATTAATAAATTCATTTCATTTCATTTCATTTCAAGAATATGGGGTCACAGTGAATAGCTCAATGGAAATGTTGAGCCAGTGTGCAGCTGCTGTAAAAAGAAAAAGAAAAAAAGAGGTAAATTCATTGCTAGGGATCATTAGGAAAGGGACTGAAAATAAAACCAACAATATCATAATGCGGTGTGCAACAGCAGTTGGAATATTATGTCCAGATCTAGTGAACTAAAAGGGGGGATATTTTAGAAAAGATTACCACTAAAAACATTAGGTAGGTGAGCAAAATGAGTAAGTTGGCTTGAAGTCATTGGACCTTATAAAGGCATGCTTAGCTCTGCCCCCTTTGTGACCACACAGCATATCACCAACATAGAGATGCAGCCTACATATCTTCAATCTCACATAGAGATTGTGGGGGGAGGATATTAACATGCCCCCCATAGTTGGAGATGCATTCATCTCTGAAGGTTTTCTGAAGGCATTTAAGCTAGTTGAATGCACCATCAAACTGCTGCCGCCACCTGAATGCTCATATGAACATAACACACAAACTATGGCCTGCAGACTAAGAACATAAGAGCAGCCTGTTGGATCATGCCAGTGTTCCATTTAGGATCCTGTTCCACAGTGCCCAGCTAGAAGTCTATGGGAGCCCTGAGAGCAGCACCGCTCTTTGCCTCCTGTGATTCCTAGTAAGTGCCTAGGAATTCAGAGGCTTTCACCTCCTCTGAAACTGGAAATAGGAATAACTATCCCAGCTAGTAGACATTGGTAGTCCTCTCCACCATGAATTAGTTTAGTCTTCTTTTAAAGACATCCAAGGTGTTGACCAGCTCATGGAAGTAAATTCCATAGTTTAATGATGCACTGTGTGAAGATTCACTTGAGATTCTATCTCAAGAATTATAGTGTTTATAATCAATCACTGCCACCTAACACCTTCTCTCTCATGGAATGAAGCAAATCACCAAGCTCCAGTTTCAACGTTCTTTGGTGGCCAGTCTTGAATGTTTGATGAAAACAGATAAGCATCCAATTGGAGAGGTGAATGCCCACAATGTTAATGTGGATGGAAGCTGGGAAATAAAGCCATTTCTGCAGTTCTTTTGCTACTAACCTCACATTAAATAGTCATTGGCTCATAATTCTTGGCTAGTCAGATGATCTGTTACTAATCTCCGCCTGTGCATGAAGATATACACACACATACACACACAAATATATCCAGTAGGTATTTCGAGCACCATCTGCTTCCTTTTTAATGCCTTAGAACACAATTTTGCCAATATCTGAGAGACAGCAAAGGAATTTGGAGAGAGTTGACAGAAATCCCAGAAGGAGGGTGGAGGGAGAGAGGGGGGTGGGGGGAAAACACACCATTTCCCACATTTGTCTATTTGTCTTACGCACTAATTAGCGTGGGCTTGGTCAAAACAGTTGTGAACCTTTATTTATTTATTTCTATCTAATTTCTATAGAGCTGATTGCCATGGCAGCAATGTGCTTCAATTACAGGAAATTAAAACACAAAACAAAAGCTGTTAATTAAATGTGAAACCAAATGAATGAATTCTCGCACAGTCTCCGAAGGTCACCGAGCTCCACATATAGCAGGAGGAAATGTTCTTTTAAGGAATATTATGTTTGGCTTTCTCCTTTTGCCCACCCCAACAACACAGCTTTTGAAAGCTTAAGCATGAAAGTGCATGGCCTATCTCCATTGATAAATCCTGTTGAAGCAGCTGAAGCATTTAATGTCGATTTGGGTTTAATTTGCGTATTACCTAGCGCCGTATGAATCCGTTTAGTTGTTAGGGCCTCAATGGAAAGCCCATCAGTTCCCATCAGCCCCAGCCTGAAATACCAGTGATGAGGAATTATGGGAGTTGTAGTGCAAAACGTTTGCAGGACACCAAGCTGAGGAAGACTGATCTAGCTCAAAGTTCAAAGTGTGTGTTCTATTAGTGCATTTTCACATTTGATTCCACAGTCATGAGAGTAAAGTTTTCATCAATTTCAGTTGTATTAAACTTTATTAATAAATTTAATCATTCTGTGTGGCTAAAGGGGTTGCTACACTCTTTTAAAAGTACATGCTGTCAGATATCAGAGGTTGACTTTGTTTATCATGAGAAAGCCTCTCAACAGGGCAGCTGTCATTAGGTACGGATGAATACGTCAATTTCACTTCCACTCAGTTTCTAATTTTTCAACTCCTAAGTTTAGTTCTCCACATTTCCACATCAATCTCCAATTAAAAATAAAAATAAAAAACCCTCATGAAAATTCAGCAGCATTTCAGTGCAATTTTTCACCAATCTCTTTGGGGAAGGGTCATTCTACCACCCCCCTCCAAATTCAGATCACATATGATCAGATTTTAGGAACGCCAATGTGTACAATTTTTGGAAGCACTGATCAGGCTCAGAACCAAAATTGCAGTTGTACACACTCATATTACATTCTAATCCTTAGATATCTCACACAATGACAGTGAAAACCTGTACAGCTGTGGGGAGGCAGAAGTATTCATCATGAACCCTGTACCTTTTGCTGTCTGATCCTTGGAACAACCATTTATGAGCCATCGTGAGGAACAGGACATGACTGATATCTGATTTTGACCCCTGTAGACAGAGCATGAAAGCAGTTTCTGCTCAAGGTCTCTCACTCTTACTCTCAGCAGAGAACACCAAGAAGACCCTGACTCTCCATTTAGAAGGCCAAGAACTGAAGATCAAGAAGTTCAAAACAGACCATTTTCCTTTAAATTCTTGCTAACTTTGAGCTGAGAAGTGGATCAATCAATTGTTGTATGGTTTAGAACAGCCTTCCCCGACTTGGTCCCTTTCAGATGTTTTGGCAGTCCCACTCCCATCAGTCCTAGACAGTATGGCCACTCATCAGTATGTTTCCGAGCACAATTCAAAGTGTTGGTGTTGACCTTTAAAGCCCTAAATGGCCTCAGCCCAGTATATCTGAAGGAGCATCTCCAGCCCCATCGTTCTGCCAGGACGCTGAGGTCCAGCGCCGAGGGCCTTCTGGTGGTTCCCTCATTGCGAGAAGCAAAGCTACAGGAAACCAGGCAGAGGGCCTTCTTGGTAGTGGCACCCGCCCTGTGGAACGCCCTCCCATCAGATGTCAAAGAGATAAACAACTACCTGACATTCATAAGACATCTTGAAGGCAGCCCTGTTCAGGGAAGTTTTTAATGTGTGACATTTTAGTGCATTTTTGGTCTTTGTTGGAAGCCGCCCAGAGTGGCTGGGGAAACCCAGCCAGATGGGCGGGGTACAAATGATAAATTATTATTATTATTATTATTATTATTATTATTATTATTATTAGGGATAATTGGGGGATCCAGGTCATCAAGTGGGGGCGGGGGAATGCTGATTTAGAAGCTCAAGTAGATTCTGGCCAATGTTGAAACAATGTTGGTATTTTCTGAGAACAGAACTGATCAAGGTCCTGTGGAGCTTGAGTTTTTCCTTTTTCCTTGGATGACCTGCATTTTAGGCAACAAATGATTTATGGATTGCATCCAGTATATTTAAACAGGCTCAACTGTTGCCTCCCTGCACTTCCAGCCAAACACACAGTTATTCTATAGGGATGATGGAAAAACCATGTAGACTGTGCTGTGTAGATTGAAGGTGGAAAGCCTTAGTGGTCTGGATGCAGCTTGCTGTATATTGTTTACTCCTGGCCTTTATAGCACACCTTAATCATATTATCAGATTTTGTTCCACATTCTTAAGGACCACAATCTTACTTTTTTTAAAGGAAAAAAGATTGCTGAGATTCTCAAAATTTTCATTTTGTGAGTCTCCCCACAAAGTTCATCGACATACATGTGGCACTAAAGATAAATTCTGGGGAAGGAGTTGCCTACTGTTAGATATTAAAATGAAAATTAAAAAAACAAATGCATTTCCTTGCGTCACTTTAACAGCAAGGGACTGATGATTCATTTTAGTAATCGGGCCTAAGCCTTATTCATAGCTGCATCATATATCCATCAACGGCTTGACTCAGTCCCAGCTCTTGTTGAGGCAACATATGGGAAAAGGAGCCATTAGCTTTGGTTCCCAGGACTATAAAATGTCTAATAAACTCAGCTGCACTTGTGCCAGATTTGTGCGACAGAAGCAGCTGGCGCAGCTTTCTTTGTCTATTAAGCTATGTTTTTACCCTCATTAGGATAGGGAGGGCTGAATGCGGGACTTTCACAAACAATGCCCCCTCCTTGCAGGATTCAAAGGATTTCTGCCACCGCCTTTAGGTCCACTATTCTGAATGGGAGAAGCAATTAGGAAACATCCCTTAATGACTCACAGTTTTCAACTAATTTCCCTATTTATATGGCATCTCGTTGTAGGTGCTGGGGAAAAAGAAAAAAAAGGGGGGGGGGATGCAGCCTGCGAAGATTGCTTTCGTGTCGGCCTAACTGTCTTGTGAGATCAAGACTCTGGCAGATGCCAAAGTTGCGAATCAAATATTCACCACGGTTTTGGGTGTGTAGGAACTCTGCTGGTTAAAGTTGACCTTGAAGTAACTGACATAAAAAGCAACTTACACAAACACACACACACACACACACGGGGGGGGGGGGGAGATGTCACTGTGTTTTGGGTTATCCTAGTGTTAGAGAATGCAGATCTATCAGAGACACTGAGACCAGGGCTGGGCATTGAATTCTCAAGGAAAGAGTGTGCAGGATTAAATCTGAAATTCTACATTCCAAAGTTGGATGTGTGTTTGCATGCATGTGTAAGTGTGTGCATATATCACAAGCCTACACAACATGCTACCCATAACTCATCCCCCAGCTATATAAGACAATAAACCAGGTCTCCACTTTTTGTTCCTTTCTTTCTGCTGTTGTCGCTTTGCTGCCTGAATGGGACCAGAGAAACAAAGGGGTTGACAAACACCTGTCAAGCTACCATTATGGGCTGCATTTGGCTCAGAGGGCCAAAAGTTGTGACGGCCTGATATATAGCATAAACAAAAGCAGGCAGAGTGCTAGAAAACTGGTGGTACTTGGGGCCACTAGGTGGCGCATCGGAAGATGGCTGACAATAACATCTCTCCGACCCACACGAGGTAATTTGGAGGCTATGATGGGGGTAATTAGCCTCCTTAACCCCCCCCGGATTGTGGGGGGGACGGCCCTTGCCTGCTGTGCCCTATACCACCCCCGAATTTGTGGGGGTGGGGGCACTAGGCACAAAGCCCTCCTGTGGGATTCCGGCACTTCTGGACGCCGTCCCTGATTCGCGCCGCTAGTTGCAAGCATCTTCAAAAGAAACAATTTGGACGAGATAAATTGCACATGCTTCAAGGAAAAAGGGGAGTAAAGACTGCTGACAGAAGAGATCTCTGATAACAAGTCAAGAATAAAATATGAGAAGATACGCCAAGATACAGTACGACAAATGACTGAGGGGGGAGGGGGAAAAAACCTGCCTTCCTTTTTCTTATGTGATTTAACAAGAATCCCCTCCCCTAATGAGTCAGAAACTAAGGACTTAAGCTGTGGATTTAAGGCTGTGTGGAGATAAACTTTCGAACCAAAGCAATGTTTCAAGATGAAGCTGGAAAGCTAAGAGTTTTGGAATGACGCAGTTAAAAATGCCGTCACCATTTTGGGAGGCATTGTTGGAGCTCTTGGGTCTGGGAGGAGAAAGAGAGAAATAGAGTTGTTTACATATCGTGGGTCAACTCCTCGGTGGGACTTAAGAGCGACAAATGCCAAATTTATGATGGAAAGAGCGATGCTATCTACGAAGGAGATATATGGAAACCATCTGGACTTAGTGGAGGAACGGAAAACCCACACAGGATTATTATTTTGCTTATCGGCTTAAGGAGACTAACAGAAGAGATCGTAAAGGAAAAATAGAAATTATATGAACAAGATATGATGTGGAAACACCAAGATAAGACTGGATAGAATTATGAACTTTGTCTGGACTGATTGGGACTGATTTGGACATTAACGCAGTAATAAGAAGATGATTTGAATCCCCCTTTGGATCTTGAAGTATGGGTTCCCCCAACAAAATTTAAAAATTTGGCTTTGTAATTTGGAATTATGTGATGTGATTTAATTTGATGTGATTGGCCAGTTAATAAAAATTATTTTAAAAAAAAGAAAACTGGTGGTACTTGAATGCTAGAGTTGCTTGTAGCCCTTCACCCAGAAATGCAGATGGAAGAAAGGGTTATGATGTAAAGAATGACAGCAGCGTTATTAACCAGACTTCTCAGAGGACCTGCAGGAATATGGAACCTACACTTTCCTAAGTGTGGGTCTAAGCAGGATGAAGAGGTGGGAGTGAGATCTCCTCCCCTTCCTCCTCTGAATGACATCATTCTGGTTTGAGGTTCAGCAGCCTCGAATGACAGGTGAGAACCTTTCATTGCCCACTCATCATGAAGATGAGTCGAGTGGTAACCTAAGCAAGATCACTTTGTCTCTGTAGAGCCCACAAAGTACTCTACCAATGCCCACCCCTCAGGCTGGACAGCAATGTCTGAAGCAGGCTAGCAGATGCTGTTATATCCCACCTAGTCTGCACTACAAAAAAGGTATAACAATTGGCATAATAATAATAATAATAATAATAATAATAATAATAATAATAGTAGTAGTAGTAGTAGTAGTAGTAGTAGTAGTAATAGTAATAATTTAGTTGTACCCCACCCATCTGGCTGGGTTTCCCCAGCCACTCTGGGTGGCTTCCAGCAGAACACTAAAAACAAAATAAAACTTCAAACATTAAAAACTTCCCTAAACAGGGCTGCCTTCAGATGTCTTCTGAAACTCAGATAGTTGTTTATTTCCTTGACATCTGATGGGAGGGCATTCCACAGGGCGGGCACCACTACCGAGAAGGCCCTCTGCCTGGTTCCTGTAACCTCACTTCTTGCAGTGAAGGAACCGTCAGAAGGCCCTCAGAGCTGGACCTCAGTGGATTTTAAGAATCCCTACTCAGCCCCACACTTGGGTGATTGGTTAATCCCTTACAATTCAAAGGAGGGTGGGTGGGCAGGCTGACCAAAAGAGGAGAACACGGGAATACCTTGTAATTGGTTGCAAGGGAACTTGGTGATTTCTCCCATCACAAACATACCAATTGTGGAGATCAGCAGCATTTCAGAGAGAATTTCTCCTGATAAACATATTTTGATATGCAGTTTTGACTAATGCACATATTTTTGCAAGCAATTCCCCCTAATCCTTGTGTGTTATTTTCACCAATACAATTGGTTTTTTTATGTGCACTTCCACCTAACATATGCATTTCTGTAAACATTGTTTGTGGGCAAACTAAGTAGTAGAAGTTGGATTAACATGAAGGATAGCCGTATTTTGGTTCGAATGTTGTCTTGCAATGCGCAAATTTGTTAGATCCGGCCTTAAATGAGAGCTGAATCCATTTTCTCCCCATCCCTAATTGGAGCCAGCTTTTGCAACCCAGGAACTCCTTTGCTTCTGCAATTCTTCTATTGATATTCACCCCGCCACCCCAGAATCAGATCCTTCATTTCTAATTGCCAGCAACCTTCTTCTGATCTTCATCCTCCATTTATTTATGGCCTATTCATAGCCATTAGTTCTTGTGCTCAGTAGGCTCCTTTAGCTGAGCCATTCCCTCCCTCCTTCCTCTGCTGTGTTTATTCCTTTTCTAATGTAGATCTCGCCTCCCAGCCCAGCTGTTTTTCTATACCGACCACCACCACCCTGCATGCACAGCTGCATTTAATTGGTTAATTGTAAGGGGGAGAGGGGACTAAAAGGACCCATAAAGGAGAAAAATAAAATAAAAAACCCAACCCCCTGGGTAGCTGTCTAAATTTTAAAGCAACACACATTTCACAAGGTTAGCAACCCCTCCCTCCCTCCCTCTCCACAGTGCTCAGGGAGTGATAAAACACATTGTTACAATGCAACTGAGGGGTAGGCTGGTTTTTTTGCATGTACATTTTGCCACATTGTACCTTGCTTCCTTCCCCTTCTCCTTTTGAAACTGTGCAGCCAGGAGCAGAAAGGGTTGTCAATTTTTCTCCACTTGTGATGCTCCTCCACCTCAACCAGCGACAAGACAAACAGGTGCTCCACAGTTTCCCCCAGCATGGAGGTTGTGGGGACGCCATGAGACCCAGTTGCTGGAACAAGAAAATTTTGCACACAATCCAAATGCAAACATACAGGCAGCTCCATATTTCCCCCTTGCAAAAGTTCCGCCTGCTTTTTTTTATTTTAAGGCATTTTTTTGTATTCAGATGCTCAGCTTTAAGAAGCAGTAAACCTAGACAGCATCTTAAAAGGCAGAGACATCACCTTGCCAACAAAGGTCCGTATAGTTAAAGCTATGGTTTTCCCAGTAGTGATGTATGGAAGTGAGAGCTGGACCATAAAGAAGGCTGATCACCGAAGAATTGATGCTTTTGAATTATGGTGCTGGAGGAGACTCTTGAGAGGCCCATGGACTGCAAGAAGATCAAACCTATCCATTCCGAAGGAATTCAGCCCTGAGTGCTCACTGGAAGGACAGATTGTGAAGCTGAGGCTCCAATACTTTGGCCACCTCATGAGAAGAGAAGACTCCCTGGAAAAGACCCTGATGTTGGGAAAGATGGAGGGCACAAGGAGAAGGGAAGACAGAGGACGAGATGGTTGGACAGTGTTCTTGAAGCTACCAGCATGAGTTTGACTAAACTGCAGGAGGCAGTGAAAGACAGGAGCGCCTGGCGTGCTCTGGTCCATGGGGTCACGAAGAGTCGGACATGACTAAACAACAACAACATCCTACTGGAACTCTGAGAATATCCCTAGACACCTCCAGACTACCAGCCTTTTACAGGAAGGATACCAGGAATTTCAGTTTGTGCAATTAGAATGAATTAAAATGTGTCTATCACAGCGAACAGCATCGTGAAAACACATCCTCTCTCCTCAAAAGCGAAAGTAGAGAAAACTCTAGAGAGGGAGAACACAAAATGTCCTTGTGCAAGAAAGCCACGTTTTAAAACACACAAATGCACACAAGACAATTTACATCTAGGAAAGCGATGGGGAAATGCACTAAAAAGTGTGGGAGAAATGATTTTTTGATAGGAAGGTATATAGCCCCTGTACAAACAAATCTAGATGAAAGTTCATTGTCATAGGACCTCCCCACAAATGAATAAGAATGGATGCTCAGTAACATTAAGCATAGTTTAACTTCCACATAACCAGGTCATACGGAGTACAGATGGGGGGAAATTTCACATCTAACTAAGTGTTAATTTAAATGTGAGTTTACTTACTTACTTACTTACTTAATTTACCCTGCCTGAAACAATACACAAACTGAAATACAGCCATCTTTTCAAATGAGCCCTTCTTTGAATTTTGCAATGCAGTCTTCCAGACAAGTAATGTGTACAAAGATGTGTGTTTATGAATGCATATATTACTGTAAACAGCATACAAAAAATGCATTTTATTATGGGAAACCGGATACAAAACTGTGTATATTAGGATAATTGTGTACTTGATGCATACTAATACTTCTTGGGGAGGAAGATGGTGTAATGATGATAATGATATGCTGCTGAATTTTTGTGAATTTTTTTTTTAAAAAAAACTAATAATTGCAAACTGACAAGGAAACTTGGAGAACTGAATGTCAGATTGAGAAAAAAAATTGAGAAGCTGAGAGAAAGCAAAATTGACCTAGCACTTGCCCATCCTTAATCTGGAGGAGCCCTCTGACTCCCTACTCCAGCAACAAAATTCAGCTGCCGGATCAATCAGCTCCTGTTCATGCAATTTGGGCAGATTGCACCTTGTCCATTGCATCAGGCAGCAAAAAGTCAGGGATCAGCCTGCCATGGCCATCCTACTACAGTTACCTTCAGTAGCCTCCATTTCAAGCAGCTTGCCTGATCAGCACCAGTTCCGGGCATTTGATTTTGAGATGGAACAAACGTTCCCCGTAGGTTGAGAGTCTGTGCCATTTGGAAGGGGATTGTTATTTTCTTTTTTTAAAAGGTTAATGGAAATATTGCTGGAAGCACAGGGTAATAAAACACTGATAAGGTGTGTGCTCTTCTTAACGGGAAAGGTAGCCTAGTCTGTAAGGTGTGCTGCCTCTGATGGGAGACAGGGAGCTTAATTTATTGTCTTATAGCAGAGGTGCAATTTCAGATTTCAAGAGGGAGGGCAAAGAGGGGGCTAGAGGAGCAAGAAATAATGCATTCAAAGTTAACTTACCAATAAAAGAGAGTGCATGTTAAATAGTTATTATGTTCTCTTTCATATTTTGTAATGTCAGCAATGCGGGATATCCCTCTGAGCAATGGGATTTGTACCACTGGCATTCTGAGTGTATAGAATCAGTGACCCTGACCATGTTCACAGCATACATCTAAAGCACTATGGTACCACTTTCCCCCTTGGAATGATGGGAGCTGTAGTTTGTTAAGGATGCTGAGAGTTCTTAGGAGATGCATTATTCTCTTCCCAGAGTTGCAATGCTCAGAGCGGTTTAATGATCGATCCCTCTTCCCAGGGCACTCTGGGAATTGTAGCTGTGTGAGGGGAATATAGCACACAGAGCTTCATCAGAAGTTAATGGCTGTGAGAGTTCAAGAGGAAGTCTGACTTAAATTGTGATCAAAAGGCAGAGCAGGGGCTCTGAAGCTGCCCACCAGCACTTATGACCCAGACAGCAGACTGAACCACCTGCACACAGGCCACCTGCTCAAAGAGATGGAAGGATCTGTCCATTTTGGTCCTCTCAGTTTCCCGTTTTTTCCAATCTTAGGTTCAGTTCTCCCTGTCTTGCAGCAATTAAAACAAAAAAATATTCACGAAGTTTCATCGACATTTCGGTATGAATTTCTCTTAACTAACCCATCTGTAGATGCAGTTTTGTACATTGGTTTGCAATTTCCCCCGAACAGAATGCATTTTGTTTGTTATTTAGCCCAATATATTCATTTTCGTGGATGCTTTCCCCTGATATATGCATTTTTGTGAGCACTGGTTGGCGAACTGCATAGCAAAATTCGAAGAAGGGTGTATTTCAAAGGGTAGCTGTTACAGAAATCGCAAGTTTGATAGAGTTGGCTTCAAATGATGCCTAAATCATTCCCCGCCCCCACCCCCATCCCTGGCAGCTCACTGTCTTCCCTGCTATGATGAGGTGCATTGTATTTCTATTTGAATTATCATAATTATAGTAATTATTTCTAAATTTGCTTATGCAACCCCCCCTTTTGGTAATGCATTTCCTTTCCTTCTGGGGTGGGGAGTGATGCATAAGTGGCCACTCTGTTCTGTTACCATTTCTACTGGGTTAGGCTGAAGAGCAGCTTAGGAAAACAACATAATCCTTTTTAGTATGACAGCTAGTTTGACGCTGCTATATGAGAATCCCACAGGGAAGGTGCCCTCTGGTGGAATCAATGAGCGGATTTCTTGAATATGTTTTAAAAACATATTTGTTTTCTCTGCTTGATGGTAGATCTAAGACTTCTGTGTGGAACTATATATTAAGATAGGATTTGTGTGTGTTTTAACATGCTCTCAAAAAATGAGATTAAATCTAGGTTTCTGGTTTTGATTTACTGAGGTCCCCTCAAAACTGCTAGGCTACAGGTGAAAATTAAGGGTAGATTCAGGAGTGGTTTGAATATTGTGTCAGGTTTCCTGATTATAATGTGAGTGCTTCTGCCCCATTTCTTAATGTTCCTTTTACACTGCACTATCTATTACATTATTGAACTGTGGCTCTCTCTTCTTTTTTACCAATATGCCAGCATGCCGCATACAATTTCATTCACAGTGGGTGTGGCGGCCACAACAACAAACATCATTGGACCACACTGCTCCCTGACGCTTACCACACATGTGTGCTTCTGTTAACCCATGATTCACCCATGAAAACAGCAGGAAATAATTGCATGCCGATATAATGCCCCAAATTTCATCACTTCCGTGATTTTCTGGGTTAATGGCATTGCAAACTGATTTCTTCTGGAAGTAATGAACACAGAAACAAGCACTAAAGTTCAATTAGATTTCTGAAAGTGGCTTTTACATTGTGTGAAAGTTCAAATATAAGGCGGGAATAGTTAGGGAAATATCAAGGAAACTGTCATGTGAATGCAGTTTAAGTATCTACAACCTCATCCCTCATAGGATTCAGTGCCTGAGCTCTAAGTTTTTTAAAGCATTTAGCTCCTTGGATTTAGTTTTCTTCCAATAATATGATTCATTGGTTGGCTGGTTGTTCGACTAATTAAATGGGTGGTTCTTGCCTTCTAGTCACTCAGCTACAAAACTCACTTGTTACCTGGGCTTGATGTTTTGTCACTGCGGCTGAGGCACTTCGTCATCTGAGGCCCCCTTCGTACTTAAGTGATCCCAAACTGGGAAACTTTTCTTCATCCTGTGGTAATTTATTTGTTTATTCAACATATTTACAAACTGCTTTTTATGGGTCATGCCCCAAGAGCCAGTGTGGTGTAGTGGTTAAGAGCGGTGGACTCATAATCTGGTGAACCGGGTTCGTGTCTCCACTCCTCCACATGCAGCTGCTGGGTGACCTTGGGCTAGTCACACTTCTCTGAAGTCTCTCAGCCCCACTCACCTCACAGAGTGTTTGTTGTGGGGGAGGAAGGGAAAGGAGAATGTTAGCCACTTTGAGACTCCTTAGGGTAGTGATAAAGTGGGATATCAAATCCAAACTCAAAGGAATAATGCATTAGGCACCTGAGAAAAGTGTGTAATTACTTTAAGAGTGCTGTTCCGAATCACAGAAGCCATTTACACTCCTAGCAGTGAATGCACCACTCAGCCGAACCTCCTCTAGCTGAGTCGCTGTGACATACAGGGGTGGAGAGGAAGAGGAGCGAGGTGGCAGCAATGGCAGCCTGGTGCAAATGCACCATCAGGAGCAACAGATTGGTTCCACTGGTTAGGGTTGCCATACGTCTGGAATTTCCCGGACATCACCGAGATCCGGCCACCAGAAACGGTGTCCATGTGGGAATCGCTTAAATGTCTGGGAAAATCCGAACGTACGGCAACCCATGTCGGAAGTGTAGATTTTGGTGAATTTCCTTCAGCATGGCTCAGAAAAGAGATCTTGCAAAGAAAGCTCCACAACTTTGGGCAAAACTAATAAAAAAGCTCAACAATTTTGGCCAAAAGAACCCCACTACTGCTACAGTAGTTGAACAGGCAACTTTTCAAGTCTTGCTTAAAAGGCTGCACTGTAAGGACTGATTATAAGTCTAACTGATTTTGATGTGTTTTAAGTTGTTTTAACTTAACCTAGAGGCTCATGGAGAAGGGTGGTTAAGAAAGCAACGATGATGGTGATGGTGATATTGGAAGGGAATTCCAAGTAAGTCCTGTCTCCCATGCTCACCTATATGATTGTTCTTATCAGCAGGCACATGTGCATGTCCAGTGTAATGAACAATTGTGAGAAAATGAGAAAACCATATACAGTGGTAACTCAGGTTACATATGCTTCAGGTTCCATACACTTCAGGTTACAGACTCCGCTAACCCAGAAATAGTACCTCAGGTTAAGAACTTTGCTTCAGGATGGGAACAGAAATCACGCGGCGGCGGCAGTGGCAGGGCGGCCCCATTAGCTAAAGTGGTACCTCAGGGTAAGAACAGTTTCAGGTTAAGAACGGACCTCCGGAACGAATTAAGTACTTAACCTGAGGTACCACTCTATTATTTGTTTTGGACTTAAAATATTGCCAGCCATGTAAGGGAATACATTTTAGTAATATTTTTCCTCCTACAGTCTTCTATCTCACTCTTTTTCTATGACTACTGACAAGTTGTGAACCCCCAGTTTATGTTGGAAATGGAATTGTCTCCCATTTGGCTGAAACGACTCATTTTAACTTTCTGGTTTAGTATTTATCTTGCTCTTTTGCAGGCAGCCAGGAAACTCATGTGAAAGTAGTCTCCTAGGAAAACTGACCATGGAAAATTGAGCTTAAAGAGCAATAAAAGAATTTGCTGCTGCCACACAGAAATCCGCAGGAGAATTTACCTCTTGTTGGGGGTGGGAACCTGTTCCCTCCAGAGAAATCTTCATCTTGGGCAAAGGACAGGCTGATTTGGAGCAGAGGTACAGAGAATCTTCATGTACATCAATGAACTGTGAGATCCCTGTGGTACAAGGGGAGTCTTTTGATATTGATTTATTATTATTCTTCAACATAGGCCCTGGAATTGCTGTGAATGTGCAGTCAGCTGTGAGAGCTCACAAAACCGTACATGGATGGCGAATTCTGCTTTCCCTCCTCCTAAATAAACAATACTTGGCTTTGTCACAAGCATTTAGTTTATGTCACTGGCTGGCTTCATCAATACGAAAGGAATGAGATGAGGGTCAACTTTCTGGTTCATCTGGTTGTTTCTAGCAGCCAGACTACATGGGACATTATATGTGCCACATGAAGTTGCCTGAATCATTTTGAATGTGTAAATGTCAACCTCTGGGGGACAAAATCAGGGGCAGGATCATTGTGTACAGAAGGGATGGGGAACCTGTGGTCCTCGAGATGCTGTTGTACTCATCAGTGTCAGCCAGCATGCTCCAAGGGTCAGGGATGATGGGAATTGTTGCCCAACGACATCTGGAGGGTCCAGATTCTTCATCTCTGTTGTACAGGGATGGGGTTAACCTCTTTCTCCTGGGCTGGGATCCAGATGCAATCACTCCTCATCTCAGTTGCTATTTGGCATGAAAGATCCCATGGACACCCAATCCAAAGGTCAAAAACCTTCATTGAATGTTGTAGGGCAGGTGTGGGGAACCTTTGCCCCCAGATGTGCTAAACTACAATTCCCATCAGCAGGTATGAGCAGTTGCCAGGGATGATAGCAGTTGTAGTTCAGCAACATCTGGAGGGCCAAAGATTCCCCACATCTGCACAAAAAAATCCAGTACCAAACTGCATACTACCACCTTTGCCCACCATGTTCTATGGGTGGATATAGGGGCATCACTCTTCCCCTGAATTTTTGTGGTACCATCTCTATATTACTGGTACTGGCAATTAGAGTGATGTAACGCTACAATGTTAACCAGACAATAAGGAAGAAACCTACATTAACTAAAGACGATCAACTAGTGTGGGAGCTCTATGCTACAATTTATCTTTTGGACTGTGCCAGCTGCACTGATGTACCACTTGAACAACAAGGAGTCAACACAGGCATTTGCACAGTGGGGTTGGTTTATCAATGAACATTTGCAATGGTAACTCAGTGGAACTCCTGCTTTCAAAAGATACCTTTGGGTATCAGATGCTATGGAAGCCTGTTACTTCATTCACTGCTTTTGAGCTTCCCAGAAGCCCCCACCCAGCCCCTTGGGAAGCTGAATGCTGTGCTAGCTGACACTTTGTTCTGATCCAAAGTGGGTAGTCCTTATGTTTCCGCCTCGTGTACTTTGGTAGTGTCAGATGTGCTGGCCACAAAAATGTGCAACTGTAGATTCCTACCTATCTTAAAAGGATGGCTAACTTTCTTACGCAGGAATTTGCAGACTTTTGGAACTTAGATTCAGATAAGCAAGATTTCAAGATAGTAAGCGCTTTTAGACTTGGAAGAGGGGGGAGAAAGAACAGGGTGAGAGACTGTTTGATTACCCTCCGAACAAAAGAGGAAAGAGACAAAATATTGAGTCTGCACTTCCAGAAGACTTTGGCAATACATGAATCAAGAGTGGAGATATTTAAGGACATCCCGAAATACCTTTTGGATCTTAGGGTTAATTACGGAGATCTGGCGGCCCTGTTGAGAGGAAACAGAACCATTTTTAGGTGGGAATTCCCCCAAGGCCTATCCTTTACTTTCAAAGGGAGAAAGTTTAAAATAAGATCAGTGGAAGATAAAGAAAATTTTTTTGAGAGAGCACGGAGAAGACCTGCAAAAAGAAGCTGAAGAAGAGCCAAGAGCACTAAAACCAGGATTACAAGACATAGTACCACTACCTTTGGGATTGGACAAGCCAGAGAAAGTGATACCACCGACAGAACAAGAACAATTACTGGGGGCAGTTGGAGGAAAAGTAAAATAAATACACCATGTCTCTGCAACTACTAAGTTGGAATATTCATGGCTTTAACTCCCCGGAGAAAAGGAAAAAAGTCTTTCATTTATTGAAAAAGGAACAATTGGACTTGATTTGTTTACAGGAAACACATGTGATAAGGCTACATAGGAAAGTATTGATCAATAAAAGATTGGGTCAAGAGTTTATTTCATTGGACAAGGTCAAAAAGAGAGGAGTAGTAATTTATGCAAAAGAGAGCCTATCACCGAAATTTATCTTTAAAGATGACCAAGGAAGATTTGTGGAAATCGAAATCCAAACACAAGGAGAGAAATTTTTGATAGTAGGAGTATATGCACTAAACGAGGGGAAATCTGAATTTTTTAAGAAGTTGCATGAGACATTGTTGGACTATATGGACTACAACATTATTATGATGGGAGACATGAATGGAGTGGTATCTACAAACATGGATAAGTCAGGTAGTTACTAAAGATGGCAGACTACCAAAAACTTTTTTCAAGATGACTGACAATATGGACTTGATTGACATTTGGAGAACAAAGAATCCCTTGGGTAGAGAGGGAACTTTCTTCTCTGAAGCCAAAATGACATGGACAAGAATTGACCAAATCTGGATAACTAGAGGACTGGCTCCCAAGATTCGAAAAGCGGAAATTTGCCCTAAAACTTGCTCCGACCATAATGCTGTGAGAATGGATATGAAACTAACACCAACTGGTTCCTTTAGATGGAGGATGAATGACACCTTGTTTAGAGATGCAGAGGTTACCAAGAAGGCCCAAAAAACCTTGAGAGATTATTTTGAGATAAATATGAATACTACTATGGAAAAAAGAGTAATCTGGGACGCAAGCAAAGCGGTTATGAGGGGGTTTCTAATTCAACAGAATGCAATAAAGAAGAGAACTCAAAATGAGAAAAAAGATAAAATTTTGGAGAAAATAAAAGAGGGAGAGAGGAAATTGAGAGCGAAACCAAAGTCACAAGAGATTCTGAGAGAAATAAAGTTATATCAAGTTCAATATATGAAAATGATGAACCAGGAAATAGAATGGAAAATCAAGCAGATGAGACAAAGGACATTTGAATCGGCTAACAAATGTGGGAAACTGCTAGCTTGGCAAATGAAAAAAAGACAAAAACTTAACACTATTACCAACTTGGAAGTGGAAGGAAAGAATATACAGAATCCAGTGGAAATTAGAAAATGTTTCCAGAGGTATTTTAAACAGTTATATACACAAGGGCCACAGAAAGAAACTGACATAAATCAATTTCTAAAAACAAATGGACTACAAAAAATCTCTCAAGAAAATAAGTTAATGTTGAACTATAAAATAACAGAACAGGAGGTGGAAGGTGCCATCCAGAATATGCAGTTGGGCAAATCTCCAGGGCCGGATGGCCTAACCTCAAAATATTATAGATCTTTGAAAGATTGGATAATTCAACCACTAAAGGAGGTCTGCAATGAAATTTTGGAAGGGAAAAAAGCGCCAGAGTCGTGGAAGGAAGCTTATATTACACTTATACCGAAAACTGAGTCTGAAAAGACACAACTTAAGAACTACCGCCCCATATCCCTGCTTAATGTGGATTACAAAATTTTTGCAGATATTTTGGCTAAAAGATTAAAAAAAGTATTAGTGGAGGAGATACATAAAGACCAAGCTGGCTTTCTCCCGGGTAGACACTTGTCTGACAACACGAGGAATATAATTAACATCTTGGAGAAGTTGCAAGTGAACATTAACACTAAAGCAGTCTTAATTTTTGTAGATGCGGAGAAAGCCTTTGATAATATTTCTTGGAGTTTCATGAAGAAAAGCCTTCAGGGGATGGGGGTTGGTCAAGGGTTTGAAAATGGTATAAGTGCAATTTATTCAGAACAAAAGGCTAAACTAATAGTTAATAATGTGGTGACAGAGGAATTTAAGATAGAGAAAGGGACACGACAAGGCTGCCCAATTTCCCCATTGCTTTTTATTTCGGTCCTGGAGGTTTTGCTAAATATGATCAGAAGGGACCGTTTGATTAAAGGTATACAGGTCGGAGCCAAACAGTACAAACTGAAAGCTTTTGCAGATGACTTAGTACTGACGTTACAGGACCCAGAATCTAGTACGAAAAGAGTATTAGAACTGATTCAAGAATTTGGTCATGTGGCAGGATTTAAGTTGAACAAGTTAAAAACTAAAGTTCTTGAGAAAAATTTAACACCGACTGAGAAAGAGAGGTTTCAGAAGGAGACAGGTTTAACATTGGTTAAGAAAGTAAAATACCTGGGGGTTAATATGACTGCTAAGAACTTAAACTTATTTAAAGACAACTATGAGAAATGTTGGTCAGAAGTGAAAAAGGATTAGAAATATGGTCAAATTTGAAGCTTTCCTTGTTAGGTTGAATTGCTGTTATAAAGATGAATGTATTGCCAAGAATGTTATTTTTGTTTCAATCATTGCAAATTTTGGACAAAATGGACTGTTTCAAGAAGTGGCAGAGAGATATTTCTAGATTTGTCTGGCAGGGCAAGAAGCCCAGAATAAAATTTAAAATATTAACTGATGTAAAGGAAAGAGGTGGATTTGTCCTGCCAGACCTTAAACTCTATTATGAATCAGCAGCATTCTGCTGGTTGAAAGATTGGCTGCTTCTTGAGAACACAGACATTTTGGACTTAGAAGGTTTTAATAATGTTTTTGGGTGGCATGCATATTTGTGGTACGACAAGGTTAAAGCACATAAAGCATTTAAAAATCATATTGTCAGGAAAGCATTGTTTAATGTCTGGATAAGATATAAGGACCTACTTGAAAATAAAACCCCAAGGTGGTTGTCACCGATGGAAGCGAAGGCTCAGAAAAAGCTCAATATGGAGGCCAAATGGCCGAAATATTGGGAAATTCTGGAACAAGAAGGAGACAAATTGAAATTGCAGAGTTTTGAGAAATTAAAAGATAAAGTGCGAGACTGGCTTCATTATTATCAAATAAGGGAGGCTTACAATTCGGACAAAAAAATTGGCTTCCAGGTGGAAAAATCAAAATTGGAAACAGAACTGTTAGATCCCAAAACTAAGATACTTTCAAGAATGTATAACTTGCTGTTGAAATGGAATACTCAGGATGAAACGGTTAAATCTGCTATGATTAAATGGGCACAAGACTTTGGACATAACATTATGTTTGCTGACTGGGAACAGTTGTGGACCACAGGTATGAAATTTACGGCATGTAATGCCTTAAGAGAGAATATTATGAAAATGATATACAGGTGGTACATGACACCAGTCAAGCTGGCAAAAATTTATCATTTGCCCGATAATAAATGTTGGAAATGTAAAGAAAATGAAGGTACATTCTTTCACCTTTGGTGGACGTGCCCAAGGATTAAGGCTTTCTGGGAGATGATATATAATGAAATGAAAAAGGTATTTAAATATACCTTCCTGAAGAAACCAGAGGCCTTTCTCCTGGGCATTGTCGGCCAATTGGTGCCAAAGAAGGACAGAACTTTATTTATGTACGTTACAACAGCAGCAAGAATACTCATCGCAAAGTATTGGAAGACACAAGATTTACCCACCCTGGAAGAGTGGCAGATGAAAGTGATAGACTATATGGAACTGGCGGAAATGACTGGCAGAATCCGAGACCAGGGAGAAGAGTCGGTGGAAGAAGATTGGAAGAAATTTAAAGACTATTTGCAGAAACATTGTAAAATTAATGAATGTTAAAATGATGTTGGATTGAAATTAAGCGGCTTTAGCAACAAGGTTAACAAGAATATGTAAAAAATAGATTGATATTGGATGAAAATATAAAGTTATAAAACATTGAGATATAGAATTAAGATAAAAAGAAAGAGGGTAAGGATTTGCTGAATTAATCATGTGAACGGGAATACAAAAAAGGGAGGTGTGAGGAGGTCGGGGAAATAAGTAAACGAAATTTAAGATATGAAAAGATTGATTTGTTTTTAACTATTTTCTATTTATTTTTTCTGTACTTTGTATTTTTTCCTTCTTTTTTTCTTTTTTTCTTTTTTATTATGTAACTTTTTTCTTTTTGTAAAACCTTAATAAAAATTTTATTAAAAAAAAAATAAAAGGATGGCTAACAATGAATCTATAACAAATGACAATATCCACAACTAATTGATAACAGAGTCACAACACACAGATGTTAGCAACCATACCTCAGTTTACAATAAAGTCCATGAGCAGAGAAATAAAGTGCAAGCTTTTAGGTGCACCGGATTGGAATGTATGCATGACTCCAGAACTACCTTTGGTTAAACAAATGAAGCATTTCATAGGATTTGCTGAAAAATGCTTAACATGTGAAGTTAAAAGCATGCTTATCCAAAGCTCCCAGGTATGTGCTTGTACATTTAGCACCATTTTGCTTCTTCTCCTCACAAATAATAAACTTTTCAGACTTTGAAAACTCACTGTGCACCACTGAAGCTGTGAAATTTTGTTACCTAGGAAGTGTTTATATCAATGAAATATGTACTGCTGGCAGGTGTTCCAGCATTGCATTGCTGGTTTGGAATGCAGGAGGAAGAGGTGCAAGCACCTCACTTCAGGTTTTCCGTCATCAAAACGAACATCTTCCTCTCCGTTAGATTGAATGGACTCTAGGAAGCTGCCTAATGCTAAGACCTACCTTTAGCCAATCTAGCTTAATATTGTCTGCACTCCAAATTTCATGCCAGAGTCTCTCAGTCCTACCTGGAGATGCCAGGGCTTTAACATGGGACATTTTGTACACAAAACATGTGCTTTGCCACTGAGCTATACCCTGATATGCAAGTTCCTAACACAGGAACAACTTGCAGTCTTGGAATGGGAGGAACTGTGGGAAATCAATTTCAAATGAAATGGGAACAGGAAGCACACAACTCTTAGACTTCCTGTTCCTCCACAACAGGGTTACTTCTGAAGTTGCTTTCCATCCTATCGGCAGTATAGTATCTATTATGAGATCCCAAGTACTGGACATCTTTTTGAATACCTACCCTGTGGGATTTGAGACTCAGTATTAGTCTTAAAAGGATCCCCTCTACCTTTTTAAGCACATTTGAGTGTGCTGCGTAATGTAGTCCTATGCTTGAAGCTCAGCATGCCTCTGTACTCAAGTTGTTCTCTCTCTCTCTCTCTCTCTCTCTCTCTCTCTCTCTCTCTCTCTCTCTTTCTCTCTCTCTCTCTCTCTCACACACACACAGACTGTATACAAAGGCTGAGGATAAAGCTCAGACTCTTCCTTGAAGAGAGCCTCAAGATTAGCAGAAGCCACCACACAATGCACTCCATCTTAATTTCTGGAAATGATTTATTTCCGTCTCATCGCCATGGTAACAGCGTTGTTGGTCGTGGATCAAGCAGATAGGATGGAGAGCGGAGGGTCCAGACATAAACAACAATAGTGGAATCTCTGTGTTACGGCGATTGTCATCGTCTCCTTTTTGAAAACACTCACCCCTCCCTGTGTGTGCACACCATGCAGTCAATTAGTGCCTGCTATAGTGTGGAACATTACTGAGGAAGAAAAGAGAAGAACATTTGCTGACCAGGTGAAGTGCATTTGTAGCCTGGCCCCTTGCAGAAAGAGCTGCACATTTAAATACCCTGTAGCCACTCGAGCTTCACAAAACTTTCCTTGAAGCACTGCAGAAAGGTCAAGCTAGATACATCTGCATTTGTCAGCTCTTTTAAGGGTCAGGTGATTATGAAGCAAATATGGGGCTTGTTGAGGTGATTGGTGTTGCCCTAAGGTAATCCCAGTAATCTTTCTGAGACATCGCAGATAGTAGAGAAATTGTGGGGAGGGGGAATCCCCCTTCCACAGTATTTGTCTTCAAGGCTGTCCCCATGCATTGCAATGGCAATTTCTGCAGTCACCAGGAAAACCAGAGTTCCAAGAGGCAGGCCATGTTTTATTTAGTTTGCAAACACATAACATATAGGTGATGCCTCAGTTTTGTTGAAATACTTGGAAGCCACAATATTAGTGCAATTAGTGTCAATACAAGAAGCTTGTGGAAGTTCATGTACCACCCCCAACATCCCTACATGTGTCCACACACCCCGTTCTACCTCTGGCCATCCAACATTGTGCAGAAAAGTTCTTCATGGAACTTCTAAGCACGTTCAGGCTCCAGGCATAAGAGAGAAGTTCGTTTCAGTTCGCATTTCAATATGAACCAACCTAATTTTCACTTTCCGAAACAATACACAAACTAAACAGCAGCAATCCTTTGGATTTGCTCTACTCTTAAGTTTGTGACGCAGTCCTCTAAACAAATAACCTGCAAGAAAAATGGTGAGTTCAGCATTCTGCACAGAGACTGGGTGACTTGGTGTTCCAGTCATGACAAAGAGGTAACATTTCTAGATACTCTAAATGACTGTGCCCTAGAACAGGTGGCCATGGAACCCACCAGAGGGGTGCTGGTTCTGGACTTAATATTAAATGGTGCCCAGGATATGGTGCAAGATGTAAGTGTTTTTGAGCTGATTGGGATCAGTGATCACAATACTGTCAAATCTGAGGATTGGTCAAAAGGAAGTTGAAAGGGAGAATCAAGGGGACCTAATCTTTCCAAAATGCTCACAATATTAGAAAGTTGTCTTCTTTTTTGGCGATCACTCATAGTTGAGTAAGATTGTCTTCCACAAATATGGTTTTAACAGTGAGTCCGCAAGTGACTGTGGAGGCCAATTCTGGATCCACACGTCCTTCCACAGTGGGGACATAGGTTTAGAGGCAGGAGTTGATCATGGTGAGGGTTTGCTAAGCATGCCTTCCTCTTAGCACATTTTTCCCTTTCATGCTGAGTTCAATAAGAAAGTACCACAAGGGCCAAGGGGATGCCTGTGTGTCTATTCTTTCCTTTAAGAATAAAGCTTCTAACCTTCAGCAGTTTCATGAATCATAAATGCTTTCTGGTTTGAGTACCACTGAACTAGAATTTGTAAGCAAATGTGATTCTATTGAGCTTCAACTCACTCAAGACTGGCGTTGTCTTTTCTTCTACAGAAAATAATTGTCCCATGCTGGCTTCAGGTTTTGTGATCCTCCCCCTCCCACACTGAGCCAAGCACCTTGCTGCTAGCACTACAACCCATTCAATTGCACCCCTCCCCCTGGACTTGATCTGTACCACATCACTCAGAAGGAGAGAGGGGCAAGTGCTCCTCCAGCTTGTCACTCTTCATACCATTGGAGAGAACAGGTAAAACAGGTAGCAGACATATAGAAGAGGTACAGGGACTCACAATGCACCCCTTGTTGGTGTGTGGGCCTTGGCAGTTGCCCATCAACATCTGCCGCAGGTGCCAGACCTGTAATCTTCACCAGCTAAATTGGCAAATAAGTTATTGTATTATCATCAACAACTGGTGTTGCATCCAGGTCAGTCTTGTATAAATTGGGCTTGGTGAATAAATGTCTCTGAATTACTGCTACACTTTCAGTTCATGGACTTTTTGCATCACTGTTGACTCTCTCCCCCCACCCCACCCCCTTCATTCCCATGTATATTATAAAATTTGTCATGTCATATATGCATTTGAAAATCTGGATTCTAGCCCATAAAAGCACATGCCACAACAAATGTGTTCATCTCTAGAAGTCTTTGCTGTGGTCATTTGCTACATCACACAAACTTTACTATTTTTCCCTTAGACTCAATAACTACTCAGTAAAATTAATGGTCTTAGGGGTGTTTTAAGCTCACAGCTTGGGGAAAAGCCAGTTCAGGTTGGGATATGAACTCACCTGACTGTACTTCATGTTTTCAGCTTGTTAAGTAGCAACATGTGCTGGGGGGTTTTGGGGGGAGGGGCAAGAGGGCATTCCTAGACACCTTATTATTTTGCACTTCTGACAGGGTGTAAATCAGATCTACCCCCAATGACAGGTAATATGCGGTGGGTGAAATATTTGCAGTAAAATGATTACACAAAGGGGTGTTTCTATCAAAGAGTTCCCCTGAGACCATAAACATTGGAAGGTCTATATTTCAAAGGGATGAAGATCTGAAAGATGTTGCAAAACCCTACGATGAGGAAAGGAGGAGGAATAGTCAGGCCAGTGGTTCATGCTTTGTTGCCCTGAAACATAGTGAAGCACATAAAGAATTCTGGATTAGAGACAGAGTCCCTCTGGGTGTATTCACACTCATTTCTTCCCAGGATATATCCTAGGAAGGATTGCTGGTGCTCTTCATATGATTCCAAGTGGAACTGCATAGAAGAGGGCCAATAATCTGTTCTCTGCCAGCCCAGAGGGAAGGCCTAGATCTAAGATCTCAGAGTCCAGAAAGGGAAGCAATGTTTTTCACTAACATCTAGTATCCAAATATATCCAATACACTGCCTCTGAACATGGTGCTTACACAGGGGGCAGCAAACTTTTTCAGCAGGGGGCCGGTCCACTGTCCCTCAGACATTGTGGGGGGCAGGACTATATTTTGAAAAGAAAAAAAATAAATGAATTCCCATGCCCCAGAAATAACCCAGAGGTGCATTTTAAATAAAAGGACACATTCTACTCATGTAAAAACACGCTGATTCCCAGACTGTCTGCAAGCCAGATTTAGAAGGCAATTGGGCTGGATCCAGCCCCTGGGCCTTAGTTTGCCTACCCATGTGCTTACATTTCAGTTTTAAGAGAACGAGTTGGTAGTAGACCTATCTTCCATTACTTTGTCTAATTTGCTTTCAAGCTGTCTAAGCTGGTAACTATCACATCCCCAGTGCAGTTTTACAGATGGATGTGGTGCATTTTTATCATTTTAACTAGTATTCTGTATTTTGCATCCCTTTTTTTGTGTACCACCACAGTATTTTTGAATGGTAGGTGGTATAAATTCTTTAGATTAAAAAAGAGAGAAATAAACAATAAACCCATGGCTTCCATTAGTTAATTATTTACTATATGGATATGCAACTTCCTTTTGTCTGTCCTGATTCTATTTCTGCCAGTCAATAAGAATCAGGTTTCCAACAGTCCTGGAGAAGAATTTCAAGTTCTTGTAACAAGTGGGATCAATAAAATCCAGTAATGGCAATGATTGAATGATAGATTGATATGAGAGTGAATAAAGTAGTGTGTGTCTATTTCTATAGCAACTAAGCCCCCTGATGTATTTCTTTAAAACAATTTGCAATAAAATCAAAACACAGAATGTCGAAAAGTATGGAAAGGTAAAATATGCCAGTCCCTTCCCCCCACCTCCCACCAAGCTTAACTTTTGCTTTCTGGAAGCATTCATGCAACTAACATTCCATCACTTTGAAGTTTGGAGAAAGTGAAACTAAGAGGTTGATGGGAGTTCAGCCGAAGGAAACTCATTTTAAAATTCAAGGCAGTTCTCAGAGAGATTTTTGTGTGGTATTCACCCGACTGTAACAACAGCATTTCCACTGATGTGCTTCAGGGAAGAGGCAGAAGAAAGCATCGAAGAAGGATTGGAAGGAAGATAGGGTGGGTTCTCTGAGAGTGCCATGGAAGGCAGAAGGAACTTTAGCACAGAATTGATAAAACCATGAAGATTATGTTGGTCTACGTATTAAGATAGGAATGTTTGGGTTTAATATGATCCATTTTATTTAAAGTCAGCTGTAACACTGCAACTAGAGCCTGTTGTCAACTCCAGCCCATCAGTATAATCACGTCTGCAACGAGGGAAGCTAACTGCTTTGTTAAAAATGGAATTTCAGGTGGCTATGGGTGGCTAGCTTAGGTAGTTCTTGCCACCAAATGCCCTGAAATCAATGTAGCGAGCTCCCTCTTCCATTGAGGCAATGATGTGCTTTCACTCTCAGGAGGGATTTTATATACATTTTTGGTGCATGTTCCCCATGAGACCCTCCTTCTGAAATTTGGCAGGATTCCTTTCTCCCGAAGGGGCAAATTGCATTCAGTTACTCCATAAAATAATACAAGTTATAAATGGTTCCTTTTTGGAGGGGAGGAACACATGTTAAAGGTATCAACACAAACAGATCTATCTGAATACAATTTGGCAGGCATTATCCTCTCTCAATGGGCTGCTATGTCTGCAAATTTCATCCACTTTTGTCGAAAGAGGGAAAGTTAAAGATGCTTTTTGAATTTCTATTGGCGAATGCAGTTGGAGGTGGGAGAGTCTCCCCACTCAAATAGACATGGTCTAAGATCCCAGCTGAAGTGCTTCAACCAAGGTGGATTGTTTCTTGACATGCTATCTCAAGTTGTTAACCAAACCTTGTGGTCAGTGCATACCCCTAGTATTTTCGCTGTCCATCTTTCTCCTTTAATCATTCACCAGCACTACCTTAAATTTTTAACTCACCAACATCGTTGTAAAGGAATTATTTGTTCCAGGGATATTGGGTCTCGCTGTCATGCACCCCTTGTTCCACGTTGCTCATGCTGCCAAATATCTTTGTCTTTTTGCAGACACAAAGCAGGTTTTGCAAGATTGAGTTGCAAAGGATAAGAAGGAAAGGAAAAGGCTTGGAAACTGCATTTTGTGCATGAGTTGTGTACTAAGTAATCGCAAAAATAGAAAAATTGCTGCTGATTGCTGAAAATCCCACAAGCTTCTGCAAAGGCGCTGTTGATTATCATTACTGATAATATTTGAAGGCATCTCCAGAGTCTGCCCTTTAAAGGATGTGTCCCCAGTGCATCTTGAAAACATATGGGCTGGGAATGAAAGAGAAAAACTAATGTTTTACTAACTGTCTCAATGTGACAGAGAATTGGGAAATGGGTCTGAATTTAAAGCTTCATCATAAATGAAAAAGCAAATCCTGGTCTCTCATACAGTAGAAAACTGTTAGAAGTGCTGTGTGAAGGCTGTGTCACACACACACACACACACACACACACACACACACACACACACACAGCTTCACTTCAGGGCCCACTTCAGTGCTTTGGATGAGGCCCATATTTAGACTGCATCACTTTTGGGGTGGGGTCACCTCAGACCCCAAGTATTTGGAATACCAAAGCTTTAGTCCTCCCATTGACTTTTTGTTGTTGAAAACTAACACTTTGGGGGTGGGGTCCCACCTAGGTACATGAAACCTGCAGATATAGTAGCCCCTGCCTCACAAGCAATATTAATCCTGCTGAATTTCAGACAAGTAGAGTCGGGGATTTCTGTGCTAGCCACTTTTAAAGGTTTGCTTTGTTGCAAAATATTTTCAAATGTGGAACGTAAAAGCAAAAAGTAGCAAAGGAATTATACTACTAGTATAATGTAGTAGAATTATATCCTACTAGGAGTCCTAAAGGTCCATCATGGGTCCCCCCCCAAAAGAAATCTTACTTAGCCCCATTAAAGGTGACAAAGCCCACACTATGAAGTTGGGGCAGATCTAGCTTAGAAAGTCTTGCTCCTGCCCATTCCCTTTGCGCACAGAAGCCCACATGCCTCAACACAGCCTCTTCCTTGGGATAACCACACAAGGGTTCTCCTAAGAAGTGTTGTGTGTGTGTGGCATATTCACTCCCACTCTAAAATGGGTCTTGATTCAGGTAGGTAGCCGTGTTGGTCTGACACAGTAGAAATATATGGTATATATAATAAATAATTGTTCAGTAGCACCTTAGAGACCAACCAAGTTTGTTCTTGGTTTGAGCTTTCGTGTGCATGCACACTTCTTCAGATACACTGAAACAGATGTCACCAGACCCTTATACAGTAGTACCTCGGGTTACATACGCTTCAGGTTACACACTCCGCTAACCCAGAAATAGTGCTTCAGGTTAAGAACTTTGCTTCAGGATGAGAACAGAAATCGTGCTCCGTCGGCACGGCAGCAGCAGGAGGCCCCATTAGCTAAAGTGGTGTTTCAGGTTAAGAACAGTTTCAGGTTAAGTACGGACCTCCGGAATGAATTAAGTACTTAACCCAAGGTACCACTGAATACAGTGAGAGGGTGGGGAGGGGTATTATTCAGAAGGGTGGTGGGAATGGATGATTGGCTGATAGGTGTGGTAAACCTGTTGACGACTGTTAACAACTACAAGAACAAACTTAGTTGGTCTCTAAGGTGCCACTGGACAATTTTTATTTTTTTATATATATATTTCTAAAATTGGTGATACACTCCATAAAGGCAGGCAAGAGGCCTTATCATTGTTCATGGACACATTCCAACCAGGAAAAATTGCATGAGGGGGGTGCAGAGCAAGTTTGATGATGTGTGTGGCCTGATCCCTCAGACCAGACCTAGAATCCTTGAGGGCCACATTTGGACCCCAGGCTAAGGCTCCTAACCTCTGATATATATGGAGAACAGGAGTAAAGTATTTCCCCCTCATTTTCTTATATCTCTTTTTCAAATTTGCACCACCTATTTCTGTCTTGATTCGGAGTTTGAAAAAGTAGAAGCACACTCCGTTGTACTCCATTTGTGTTACATTGCTCCATCATGAAAATCTTTTGAAGTTGGTAACATAATAACACTTTATTGCAGTAACCTTGGTGTAGACGCCACCTTCCAGACATGACTCAAACTATAATTTGCCCCCCAAAGATACATTTTATCCAGGTCCCTCAGAACAATTGTATTAGGAGAGAATGAAAAGTTGGGTTATTTGTGCTGATGTCAAAATTAAACGGGGCAATAGCATTATTTTTGTAACCCCCCAGCCAATTAGTTGACCTGCTAAGATAGGCATTTGCCAGGCTTATTTCATAAACACAAATGAAATGTTAGTACTACAGATATCTTCTTTGTTCCATGTAAGACTCTATGGCTGGCTGGCTGGCTGATTAAAAAATTGGTATACACATAAAATATAATAAATCCATCAGACCCCTCCATGCGCTGCATATTATCATTTTTACAAATGAGACCTTCAACAAAATGTTACAGTGCAAAGTGCTCCTGTTTGGGGTTCCAGCCAGTCAACCTTGCCCTTTTCCATGTACTCTATTACATCCCCCCTTCGTGATTTTCCATTTGTTTTCCTCCAGCAGTTGGTATGGACTTCAAGCCCATTGAACATTATTTTATTTTTTTTAAAGGAGTGCAGTTTTTGTACTTTGAAACCTTTGAGTTCCACCCAGACTAATGATACCTCCCTCTAGGACACTGGATAGGGGATTTGGTTATATATAGATTAGCACTTGGAGAGTTGAGTTTTCTGTTAGTAAGTGTATAAATTTATATATAACGATGCTAGTATATATATAGTTCTATAGCGTGTTTGCATGTGTGTGTGTATATATATATATATATATACACACATACACATGCACACGCACACACACAAAACTGCTTCCAATTCTTAGATGCTATGATAAGTTGGAATCAATGCCACCTTATAGAAAAAGCTTACAATTTGTCAAAACAGCATTGCAAATCAAGTTTCATTTTAAGAGTGCATTATGGACTCTTCAAAAAATGATACTGTTTTTATCAATAGCAGCAACCAAATTGATCACTGGACAAATTAAGTGAAATAACTCTGATACAGCAAGCAGGGAACCAAGAAGAAACTATTTCACAATAGAACACATCATAGGCTATGTCAGAGTAAGCCATGATCAAGCCACTTCTGCTGACTTCTATAGCTTACTTTCCTGCCATATTGAGAAGCCAGTTTGACATGTCACATTAAAACAGAGTAGGGGAGTTAAATGTGGCACTTCTCTGTCTGGCCCTTGGAACTCTTCCTAGGCTATACCACCTGATCCTTCTTCACACCGTAAGTCAAAACTCTGCTAGAAACTCATGCTGGAAACTCTGAAAATATTTCTTTTTTGTCTGGATGGAGGATACAGAGGGCTATGTATTACATAGTGAGTAGCCAACTGTACACAGGTAAAATCTTTTAAAACCTCTCTGCCCTGTCCTTCAAACTAGGCCCTTCATCTTTAATCCATCACTTTCCTGTGTGTATCTTCTTTAACCCAAGATAAAAGGTAAAGGGACCCCTGACCATTAGGTCCAGTCGTGGCCGACTCTGGGGTTGCGGCACTCATCTCGCTTTATTGGCCAAGGGAGCTGGCATACAGCTTCTGGGGCATGTGGCCAGCATGATTAAGCCGCTTCTGGCAAACCAGAGCAGCGCACGGAAATGCCGTTTACCTCCCCGCCAGAGCGGGGGTATCTACTTGCACTTTGATGTGCTTTCGAACTGCTAGGTTGGCAGGAGCAGGGACCGAGCAATGGGAGCTCACCCCGTCGTGGGGATTCGAACCGCCGACCTTCTTATCGGCGAGTCCTAGGCTCTGTGATTTAACCCACAGTGCCACCCGCGTCACTTAACTCAAGATAGAGAACTTCAAATTACAAAATAAAATGTAAATATAAACAGAGCTGATGAAAAAGGAAAATAATAGAGAAGTAAGATAGAAAAGAGGGACGCGGGCCAGTAAAGCGAGATGAGCGCCACAACCCCAGAGTTGGTCACGACTGGACCTAACGGTCAGGGGTCCCTTTACCTTTATCTTTAAGATAGAAAAGTAACTAAAGAAAAAGAAATAAGATGGGCTTCCAATACTCTGTCTGCCAATTATGTATGTAACAATTATTCCAAATGTCCAGAGTAGGCACCCCGGGATAACATCTGGCTGTGCTGCTGTCCAGCTATGTCTCTATCTGCTAAACGATGCTTTTTCAATCTTCATTCCCAGTCCTCTCACAATCATGTACAAAGGTGAAGTCTAGATTAGTTGCTCCACCCACATTTGCTTCTGGCCCTGCCAAGTACTGACATGTGGCCCTCAGAAAGTTGCCCAGAATGTGACCCTCAGGCTATAGAAATAATTCTCCACTGAGCATGGCTTTGCTTTTGCATGTGTAAGACCTATGTGAATATTATTCTCCTGCACGGTTAGCCAATAGTCTCAGAGGTAGGCAAGAGGAACTAAGGACCACTCTTGGTGTCAAAGTCAGCTCTCCATCATGGATAGGAGAGAATTGGGGTAACATCATCCCATTCTGGATTTGTCCTCATTGGTGTTTTGTAAAAATATATGTATCAAGAGAAGGTGGAACAAAGAAGGGGGAGTACATGGACCAGGAATATTCGCCAGTTTTGATGCTGCCCCTGCTGTCCTCTTCCTCCTCATTTAAGTGTTTCAATGGGCTTCTGATGTGCACTGATAAAAAGCTTGGCAGTTTCTCTTCCTTCTCCCCAAGCTGCCAGAGCCTGTGCCCAATGGATGGGCTTGTTTTGAAACGGAAAGGTTTCTCACAACGGTCCTTCATTATGTGGCAGAGTCCACCTGGAGCTCAGAATTACTTGTAGGACCACAAAAATTTGGAGGGGGTGTTAAGTGCTGCAGTTAATGGAGTTTCATAAATAGGAAAGGAAAACAAAACAAAATGGGAACTGATCAGAATTCAGCTGGATATCCTGGGGAAGATGTTACTTGCACACTGGTTATATATTCCTGAATTCCTAAAATGTCTTCATTGTATTTTACTCTGTGGGCATCATCACCATCAACAAAATGTAATTTGTAACTTAAAAGTCCTATCTCCCACATGCTGCTTTAACCCTGACCCACCCAAAAATTGAGCGTCAGCTTCAGCAAATGAAAGCAAAACACCAACTGTGAATTTATTAGCTTGCTTGTGGCCAGAGATTCTTTTCCCCTTCAAGTGTTCTTTGAATTTTATTTTTAGTCCAGCTTATTGGGAGCTTTTAGCTTTGTTGAATCTTTGTCTCACACCCTAAACAAAGACTCATTAACAGGAATTGGTTAAAAAAAAGCGGGTTCTATTTATTAAAATATAACAAAAAGTAGTGGCACCAATCACAAGTATGGGCAGGAATAATCTGCACAGGTAGGTAGAAAATCCTGAGACTGATGCTAACGGCCAGACCACCTCAGAGCTACTCCCTCACCCAAACTGACATTGTTGTTGCTTAGTCGTTTAGTCGTGTCCGACTCTTTGTGACCCCATGGACCAGAGCACGCCAGGCACTTCTGTCTTCCACTGCCTCCCGCAGTTTGGTCAAACTCATGCTGGTAGCTTCGAGAACACTATCCAACCATCTCGTCCTCTGTCGTCCCCTTCTCCTTGTGCCCTCCATCTTTCCCAACATCAGGGTCTTTTCCAGGGAGTCTTCTCTTCTCATGAGGTGGCCAAAGTTTTGGAGCCTCAGCTTCATGATCTGCCCTTCCAGTGAGCACTCAGGGCTGATTTCCTTAAGAATGGAGAGGTTTGATCTTGCAGTCCATGGGACTCTCAAGAGTCTCCTCCAGCACCATAATTCAAAAGCATCAATTCTTCAGCGATCAGCCTTCTTTATGGCAAACTGACATAGTGGGATGCAAATGCCATCTTCGCATAAAGAGAAGCCTTGTATGTCTTCTTCCAGCAACTCCTGTAGCCAACCTGGTGCCTAACATATTGCTCTGCTTTCCTTTGGGCTACATCAGTGAGGACAAGAGAGGGCAACCTCTTGTTGTCTGGGCAACCCAGGACCCCTATATACACTTCATCTGTCCCAGCTGCAACAAACATGTCTTTCCCATATTGGTCTCTACAGCCACAGCAGGCACTGTGACCTTCCAACAGTTTGACTTCACTCCCAAAGGCGAACTCTTCCATTGTCTCCTGAGACAGACAGACGCTAATCAATCAATCATTGGCTCTTTTTAAGCAGGGGTGGGTTGTTGTTTTTTTTTATACAAATAGGAATTTGTTGGAAACATTGAAACAAATATGTTTAAAATTAATATTTGAGAAAACATTTTGGAAAACACAGGCTCCCTCCGAAAAAACTTTTTAATGGATACATTCCATCTGTTGGCTAAAATCTTGATGATGCTACTTTTAACCTTGTTAGCTTGAGAGACTGGATGAGCTGGAGTTTTAATATGAAAATGCAGCCATGCAGTTTAATTTTCACCTTGATATTGAGCTCATAGCCTTTGTCGGCGATGGTGACACAATGATTTGTAGAATTTAATTAATGATCTGACATCTGATTTTGCTTCATTAATGCATAAGCCAGCTTAGTCCCATTTATCCTCTTGACTGTTTATTTCTTAATAAGCTTTTAGTTAATGTGCTTTTGTAAAAAATAAAACCTGAAAGCAAGTCCTCCTAACTAGCTTTTATGGTGTGATAATATGGTAAAAATATATGTATCATTTAAAAAACAGCACAGCAGCACTCTCAGCACCTTTGGGGTTTTTTTACAGTTTCACCATAGTTTAACTTCCACAATTTAGGATCTTGCATTTTTTTTAATTTAAAAAACACCTGTGTTTCATTATCTGAAAAAGTGTATATTGAAACTGTAATTCAACAGATGTAGCTTTCCCCATGACTCATAACTATGGACAGAAAGTCAGCCTGTTGAATTTCTTCCTGTTATAAAGGCACAAGGCCTCTTTTGGGGGGGAAATGTCAACCCTAAACTAGATCAGCCTTTATACTGATGCCCTACTCTGCTGCAAGGCTAGTTTCAAAATTTGAGGGGTCCACTCCCCAAAGCAAGAGGCTACAAGCAGCAAAGTGAACAAAACATGCATTCTACCCCAGGTAACTTGTGCAAGCAAGCCAAGCCACATGCCATATTATTTCACAGGGAAACATTGCCTTTGAACTCCTGGAAGCACCACTCAAGGCAGCTTCATGATTTTCCCAAGCTTCTGCCCTTTAGATTGGGATGGGAAGCTTGTAGCCCATAGCTGCATGCAGTCCTTGACCCAATTTTAAAGGCCCAATACTACAAGTGACCATTTCAGGCCTCTCACAAGAGTGATCATCCCATGGCAGCCCACTGTGCAGGTAGGAGGAAGAGAAAGGTGCCTGAAAAATAAACAGAGAGAAAGAGGGTGAGTGGGAACAAGACAGAGATGAAAAGGATAGTCATTCAGTGCTAATTAACAGGAAAGTAAAGATCACAAGACACTTTTAGTCCACTTTCTAGAGCAGGGTGGTCCAATAAGGGCGACATGAAGCCCTCAAGGCTGCCTTTTTTCTTTTCTTTTCTTTTCTTTTCTTTTCTCTTTCTTTCTTTCTTTCTTTCTTTCTTTCTTTCTTTCTTTCTTTCTTTCTTTCTTTCTTTCTTTTTTTTTATGGTAGCCCTTGTCAACATTTGATCCTCCCCTCAGCCCTTGCCTTAAAGCTGGGTAATCAAGGTGCTGGGCTTTGGGAAGGAGGAGTGAGAGCTCTGATGAGGTCCTAGAGTCCTCCCACCTCCTTCCCAAAGCCTAGTTTGTGTGTCCCCAGCATTGGGCAGGAGATAGGCAGGCTCTAGGACCCTGCCAGTGCTCTTTGTCTCCTTCCCAAAATCCAGCACCTTGCTTAGCCAGCTTTAGGAAGGCAGGACAAGGGATGTGGAGGGGCATCAAATTTTGCCTTCCCCCATGAGACAAGACAGGGTGCGGCCCATAGGTTCCATGTCAAAGTACTCTTGTGGTCCACCTGGTGTGAAAAGTTGGACCACCCTGTTCTAGAGGATGAAAGTAGACAAAAACTTCAAAATATCAATGAACCCTCTGCCAGCCTCAATACTTTATGGCCACCAGAATTTTAAAAAGGATCACAAGGTTGGCTTGGAGAGAGCTCAGCTTTATTGGCTGCACTGATGCAAAACGTACCTAATCAAACTAAAAAGATAAATTTCTAAAGTTTACATTCCTCTCTCTGTTTCTCAGAATGTTGCAGAGACATTTTCCCCAGCAATTTCACACATTCTTCTGGGTCTGACAGTAAAAAAGCAAAGGGAGGGAGGGAGGGAGGGAGGAAGGGAGGGAGGAAACTGGTTTCTGGGCTGGGAATGACATTTCCAATTAAGCCTTGTACAGTGGTACCTCAGGTTAAGAACTTAATTCGTTATTAATCTGAAGCTGTTCTTAACCTGAGGTACCACTTTAGCTAATGGGGTCTCCCATTGTCGCTGCGCCACCGCACGATTTCTGTTCTCATCCTGAAGCAAAGTTCTTAACCCAAGGTACTATTTCTGGGCTAGCGGAGTCTGTAACCTGAAACGTCTGTAACCCGAGGTACCACTGTATATAGTTACTTACCCTACCACAGCAAGGAAAGAAAAAAATATATGCTTGCAGAATTCCAGTTGTCATACCAAGGTTCAGTGTCCTGCCTCACCGACATCGCTCCTCTTTTCTATGTGCTGTATTAAATTATGATGAAATGTTTTCTCTCCACACTGATATTATTTAACTCCTAGAATAGAGACCCTGGGGAGGGAGCTGAGTCCTGATGGATGACAATTCTATCAACTCAACACTGCAATAAGGCATCCGCCCCCACAAAGCCCAAAACAAACCAATAGGCAATGTGATTCACCAGGGAGAAATAAAAACACCAGGAAACAAAAACTGCCCCCAACAAATAGGAGCAGTCATAGCATATGCAGTTTATATTTTCAATCTCCTCTTTGTAGTCTGAAAACTAAAAACCCATTACTTTCCAAGAGCTTTTCCAGATGATTATTTTAATGTCTACATTTTAAGCTCTTTTTTTGAGAGGGGGTGTATTTGTGTGTGAGAGAGAGATGGCCTTCCTTGTACAAAAGGTGATATCTGGGTGTCTCCAGGAGCAGAGAGAGAGACGACCTGTGTGTTTCCAGAGGCAAGGGTTCTAAATGTCATGAATTGGCCATAAAAAGAATCAAACGCCACAGTGACTCTGAGCTCCCTACAGACGAAGATCTGACAACAATGTCTCTCCCCTTTCAACTGGGGAGCTGTTTCACTCAGGCATAGCCACTGATCACCAATGCAGCCACATCGTGTGTTGAGATGAATGACCGGTCTAGAAGTTAGGTCCCAAACCATTTAAAGCCTTATAAATCACAAGCCACATCTCTCAGACTCTGCATGGGTCAGACTCTCTGGCCTACTAAATCTCCTTTGCTTTGCTTGGAAGACTCTCAGCTCAGCAAAACCTACGTTAACTAGCCAACGAAGAATTCCCGATGGACAGTCAAGAAATCTAGTGCTACGAGCAAACAGGAGGCTCAGAGAGCAGCTTAATCCTTCCATGTATGCTGGAGGTTAGTGGGACTTCTTGATATGTGTACATATGTGTACCTAGAGACTAACAGGCTAACTAGTTTTTGGACTCTGGATTATCATGCATCTGGATTCTGCATCTCCATCTGCGTTCTGCAAGCATCTTTTATTTTACAAGCAGAAGGTCAGTTTAAGAACTAATCCTTCTTCCTCATTTATTAACTAGCTGAGTAATAGCTATATGATTTGAGAGTGCCAAATACATGCAGAAGCTTAAAAGTTATCACTGCTCCCCCAAGCAGGCTTCATTCATAGTGAACAAATGGGATAGTTAGGCCATCTGGTGGTGAATGAGAAATTGACAGCCCTAGCAATTTTCAAACTAAAATAAATACTTATGGGGTGTAACTCTTTCTCTAGGTCCCTCCAGACTAGGGATGTAACTAAGACTCCAGGTAAGGATGTCAATTTTAGACTAGAGATTGCTGTCTGGTCCTGGGTTCACCGCAGTCAGCGCTGTTTCTCTGCTTCTACAGTTTGGTTTCCACTAAAACCTACATTGTTCATCTCTCTATCTGTTATGGCTGAAACATAGGCAATGAAATTAACTTCAGTGGAAAATTTCAATTGAATTGTATAACATAATTATTTACGTTATGTTTGTGTGCTAACCCCCCCCCCAACAATAATGAATACAGCTGGTACTTGCTTGTATGATTTCCTTTTCTGACCTCAGACAACATGCAGATTGTAGGAATTTCCACTCCCAATTCTGATGAAATTCTGTATTTCAGAATGGAGGTTATCTGTAGGTGTTCTGCAACATATTGCTCATGCAATATTAGTGGGGAATTTAGACTGGATTGTCTGCACATCATTCCATTTTATTAGTTCTGTGATGCTTCCTCAATGGTACCATGTTATTGCCGTTCAGAGGGACACTCTTGCAGAGCCGTGTAGTAAAAGTGGGACAAAAAAAGACCTGGAACATTTCAGGTTTGGAAAGATACAGGACTTTGGCAGGAAGCTATGGCACATGTACTGACTGGAAGCGAAACAGCAGATCTGCCCTGAAACTTTTGCAGGTGCAAGTAGTAGCAGAGGCAGATTTAGGGGAGGTCACCAATCCTGGGCACTGAGCCAAGAGGATGTTGCAGAGGATGCTGCAACAATGGCAAACAACAGAATGTGAGAGGCAGAGGAAGCACAAGATTTTGGTGTCACACAGGTTGCTGCTGAAATTTTAAAGCCCAGCATCCACCTCTGAATTGGGATTGCACATAACTGCCCTCATGCCATTATAAACACAAACAATCAAGAATGCACCAAAAAATGACATCTGAAGGCTGCCCTCCGCCTATCTTGGAGAGTTGCAAAATTAGTAATGGGCAATAGCACCATCCATTTCTAGGCGACCAGTTCAAAGCTATTGCCAGGAAATTAGAAGAGGGATTTGTGACAGCTTCAGAATGGTTCCATTTCATTTGAGAAATGGGCAGGAGTGTGCCTGGCCTGCAACCTCTGCCTGGTATCAATCAATACAAAATTTCTCTTTTCAGCTACCCAGCTCAAAACCAGCATTTTCTATAAAGCCTCTGCCTTAACTTCCAAGTTCTCATCCACAACGGATACAAAAAGGCAATGTACATGTAAGTGCATTTGCTCATATGCTTCCCTTACTAGCCTTGCTGTTCTTTCCCTCTGTCTATTGTTTGCTTCCCTACATTCAGTGGTTCACGGACATGGATGAAAAAGATGTAATGCACTGTGGCGCTGTGGTCTAAACCACTGAGCCTCTTGGGCTTGACAATCAGAAGGTTGGTGGTTTGAATCTCCACGACGGGGTGAGCTCGGTCCCAGCTCCTGCCAACCTAACAGTTCAAAAGCACACAAAAAGTGCAAGTAGATAAATAGGTACCACTCCAGTGGGAAGGTAAAGGGCATTTCCATGCACTGCTCTGGTTTCGGGGTTCTGTTGTGCCAGAAGCGGCTTAATCATGCTGGCCACCTGACCTGGAAAAACTGTCTGCGGACAAATGCCGGCTCCCTCGGCCTGTAAAGCGAGATGAGCGCCGCAACCCCAGAGTCATCTGCGACTGGACTTAACTGTCAGGGGTCCTTTAACCTTTTAAACTCTAGATTGGATTGGATTGGATATGGGGCTGCAGGAGCTCTCAGTTGGCTTTGCTTAAAAGACCAGCAACTTTTGGCTCTTTGTCTCCCTGAAATCTTTCCATTCCAGCTGGTTGTTCCAAAAAATCTGTAGCTGAGAACTAATACCTGAATTTCCTCTTTCCTCCTAATCTGCTTTCCTTTTTTGCCATGTCTTCGTTATTGTGAGCCCAACGGCAAGCACTATCTTATCACTGACATTTCTAAAGCTGCTCTGGGGGACTTTTTCAGCTGCAGAAGGATAAAGATGCTTCAAATAAAATAAAATATTAAATCAACAAACATACACCACCTTTCAAAATCCAAATGGGTGTTCTCAAAGGTAGTTATGTTTTTAATTATTGCAGAATTTCTTCCCTTTTCTAAGGTATGAACATCATTCCCACATGGGCCAAAATGTAACAGGTGTCCTTTCTTTCATTGTGCATGTGGTTATCTGAACCATTCAGTCCTTGCTGTTATTGTTTCTTGCATCTTGCTTCCCCACCCCAAAACTGTTACAATTAGCTAGAACTTGTGACTCACTTCACATTCTCT
This sequence comes from Podarcis filfolensis, assembly GCF_964270895.1. NCBI lineage: Eukaryota > Metazoa > Chordata > Lepidosauria > Squamata > Lacertidae > Podarcis > Podarcis filfolensis. Next base: position 55,735,968 of record NC_139610.1, read on the forward strand.
TCCCATACAAAATACAATGTTTATTTCACAGGATGTTCGGTTAATTGGTAATACAATCTGCTGTGTTTCCCTCCACTGCTAAGTATAACCTGAATAGCTCAGCGAGTCACACACACAAAGGAAAATAAATAAGTAACCTTGAAAGGGCAGGTTGCAACCATTTCACACATTTTGAAATGCTCAGCTGTGGTCAAGGGGGCTGAAATTCTCAGTCTCTCTATACAGCTCTTGGGAGACGAAAGCAGATTCTACATCCTGGCCTCAGATGTGTGAGATGAACAGGCCCCTTCCAAGCCTGGTGATTTGGTAAATAACCGGCAGCAGTACCTACTCCATATCAGGGTAAGCAAGCATCTGGTTCCCTTTCCTCTTCTGAAACATCTGAAAGACTTGACCAGTGGAGGTTGGTCCATGAGAATGAATGGACTGCCTCAGCAACTTCAACTGCCCTGCCCCAAAGTTTCCTGCTTTCTTATATACAACTAGTTCAGAGGCTGCCAGCTTCTCCTTAATTTCAGTATCACCCAGGTGGAACTAGCAGGGAGGTGGATGGAAATAAAATTAGAACCAGTTGGCTCTGCCTGTCATTGGCTCCACCAACAGTAGGTCACCCTGCTTCAGCCAATGGCCATCAGCCACCACTGGATGAGACCTAATGTTGGCATCTGTCTCGGGAGACCATGGAAGAGTGTGCCTTTGTAGGTGGAGTCAAACTGCTGGAAGGTTGCAGTGTCTGCTGTGGCTGTAGAGACCAACACAGGACAGACATGTTTAGTTGCAGGTGAGGCAGATGAAGGCGTCCAGTTGAGCTGCTGCAGATGCACCATGGCATTCCTTCTCTCTCCGCTCCTCGCAGTGGTCATTCATCCTCTGGTCACTGCTGTGGGTGGACAACCTGACTGATTGTCTCCACTGTGGTCGACTGCAAGGGATTCCCACATGGCAGGGTTGATCAGTCACCACTGAACTTAACTGAATGTGATCCCCAAAATAATATTGATGCAGGGAATCTAAATTTGTTCACTTAAAGTGAATTAAAGTGCTCTGTTGCGCTAGAGCAACTAATCCACGTTAAAAAAGAAACTGACTTTTTGTCAGTGGTGGGGAAATTCATTGAAAAGTGTGGTATTAACAGGAATAGAATTATCTCCTCAGTCTCCTGTTTTCCAGGCTAAACATACCCAGCTCCTTCAGCTGTTCCTCATAAGGCTTGGTCTCCAGATCCCTTGATCATCTTGGTTGCCCTCCACTACACATGTTGCAGCTTGTCAACACCCTTCTTAAATTGTGATGTCCAGAACTGGAGACAGTATTTTGGTTGTGGTCTGACCAAGCAGAATAGAGTGGTACTATTACTTCCCTTGATCTGGAAACTATACTTCTGTAGTTGCAGCCTAGGATAGCATTAGCACTTTTTTGCTGCTGCTACATCCCCTTGTTGATCCATAAGCAAATCAGGATGAATGCCAGATAAATGCTCACTGTCTTATAAGCAAACAAAGAAATCACAATGAATGTTCAGTAAAGACTGGATATAGTCTTAACTTCCACATAAGCTTTGTGCAAGCAAGTCAGAATGAATCTTCAATGAATAGGTGATCCTGAGGAACTCCTGGTTTCTGTAGCTTGGCTCAAAGATGCTGGAGCTGCTACGACAAAGCTACAGTGGCGCTTCCCAATCACTCTGTCTTTTACAGGCATTCCCTTTCATATATATTTTTTAAATGTCCAAGCTTTAATTTGTTTGGCTGGAACATTCTTACTAAATCACTTCTAAGGAAATGTGTGGTGTGCTTTGCCCCAGGTTTAATGATCATGATTAATCTATATAGTTTAAAAAGTTTTCCTCCGAGTGATCCCTGTGATAAATGGGTCTGGTTAGAACTTTCAATTAAACACAGTGACCTGCTGTGAAATCAGGCTGAGGCTTCACACGGCAGGCATTTATTGGTTCATTTCCATGAGGAATAAACTAGATTATATTACATTCTGACTGCTTTTCTTTTAACCTGTTTTATTAGCATTGCCATTAACCTTTTTAACCAGGGCCTATTAAAATGGCATAGTAAGGATATTTTAAAGTCTTCTCTCTCCCTCTGTCCCCTCCCCGACCCATTGTTATTTATATCCAGAGTTTCCAAACATGAAATGAAAACTATACCATTCCAGGGAACTTTGTTCTGCCGCTTTCATTTCCCACAATCTGGCCTGCCCAAGGCACAGGTAAACCTCACATTTCCTGCAATGAGCTCCTTGTTCGTTTCTGTTCCTCAGAACTTGGTGTACAAGCAATGGTGGCTGGTGCCCATTGGGAACCAGAGGGCAGAAGGCATGGAGACCAACAGTAGATGGAACCAGAGGCAATGACAGAGCCAATGAATTCTAGTTTTGCCCTCCTTCTCCTCCCTGCTGAGTTCTGAAAGGGCAACACTGAAACTAAGAAGGAAGATGATAGGCAGTGCTGCTCCCTGGACTAATTATAAGAAAACATGCAGGTAGACAGTGACTAAGGGCAGGCAGAAATGGGTGCAGCATTCACCCTAATGGAGGAGCCTCCACTGTGTCAAAGTCCCTCAGCTGAAGACTATGCTCTTTGTCCCAAACTCCAATTTCTGTAGATGTTTCTGTTCTAAATATTGAAAGTGTTTCACAAGTAATAAAGCCAGACGTGCCAAAGCCAACTAACTTACATCACGAGTCTCAAAAAACTCCCTCTCTAAAAACCATGTTTTCACAAGATGGCAGAAAGAATACAATAAAGCAGTTAGGCCTTTATCTGATCTCAGCCATAGGGGCAACATATTACTGACCCATCATTGGTATCAGTAATAACCATTGGCCCCAATCTTTCCAGGCACAGGTTCATGCTTAAAAGCTCGGTGTCCAACCATGGTTTCTTTTCTTTGCCCTGGAGTTTTCACTGTGAAAACCCACTCTTTAGCACTCAACCAGAAATTTGGGGTTTCCGTGGATTGCTGTTCTCTCCAACTGAACTTTAAAGAGTGGGTTTTTTGCAGGGAAAGCTCTGGAGATAAAAAGGGGGGTACTTGGACACAGAAAAGAGTGGGTAAAAGGTAAGTGTGGACAAGCCATTATTATTATTATTATTATTATTATTATTAGAATTTATATACTGCCCTATACCCAGAGGTCTCAGGGCGGTTCACAGAAAAGATCAACATACACTCTTCCTATTGACTGCCTGATATCTTACTGACCGCATGGACATATGGATCTTTCTTCAGCTACCAGCTTCTACTTCAGGTTGTGTTGGCTATGTGCTCTACTTCACAGAGGCCAGTCTTTATTTGAAGGTAAGGGACGCGGGTCTAAACCACTAAGCCTCTTGGGCTTGCCGATCAGAAGGTCGGCAATTCAAATTCCCACGACGGAGTGAGCTCCCGTTGCTCTGTCCCAGCTCCTGCCAATCTAGCAATTCTAAAGCTCGCCAGTGCAAGTAGATAAATAGGTACTGCTCTGGTGGGAAGGTAAACGGTGTTTCTGTGTGCTCAGGCTTCTGTCACGGTGTCCTGTTGTTCTGGTAGTGGTTTAGTCATGCTGGACACATGGCCCAGAAAGCTGTCTGTGGACAAATGCCAGCTTCCCCCGCCTGAAGCGAGATGAGCATCGCACCCCATAGTTGCCTTTGACTGGACTTAACCACCCAGGGGTTATTTATCTTTACCTGTATTTGAAGGAGTCCTCTGTTTGAAGGGCTTTCTGGTTTAAGTTCAGTTTAAATCATTTTTAACACACACACAAAAAAAGCTTTAAAAAGAGAGAGAGCAGAAGAGGTCTTGAAGTTGCCCACCAACAAGTAGCTCCTGAACAGCTGACTGAGCAATCACACAGGTTACAGCCGTCCTTTGGGTGGCAAGTTATTTTGGATTCCTTTGTTTTAGAATTTAAGTACTTATTCCATGCTTTCTTTTGCCCTTTCTTGGTGATGTGCATTTCCTCCTTTTTGGCAATGGATAAGTAGCCACCTTAGCCAATAATGGCAGTTTGCAAGCTTTTCATTTATATCTAAATTATTTTTCATTATTTTATTTTAAACACATATATGCTGTCCAATAACAATGCATTCTCAGGTTGATAGAAGTAGCCCAGTTCCTCTGCCTAGCAAGTCCAGATTCCCCATACTTCTCTCACTACCACATCGTCTCAAAGCCCGTTGCCCTGGGTGACAGTCTACCAGGTTCCTCCATGCAGAGCCAGTGTTGCTCTAAAAAACACTTTCCTTCCAGCAATTACAGCTGATGCTTCTCAGAAGGGAAACATTTTATGCAGAATAATTCCCTGTCATTCCATCCCAGTCAATGAACTTTCAGCAGAATGAACGTCTGCATCCACTTCAACATTCTAAACTCAATTTCCTTTAATAGAAAGGCTGTAAAACCAGACGGAGCTGAGACCTTGACAGAGCCTCTTATTGAACCTGGTGCTGGCTATGAGATTTCTACTTTTGCTGGGAAAGAATGTCCTGGGGTGAAGAGAGGTAAGTGCTGTAAGGCCTTGCAGCCCAGTTTCTCCAAATGACAGACTGTCCTGAAGCCTCTTACCTATCAGACTCTGCCATGCCTTTGAATTATTTCCATTTCAGCTAATGAACTTACTTGTTCCCACAGGAGGCAGTGATCACCACCAGCTTGGATTGACACCAGCAAAACTACTCATAATATGTTATGTTGCTAGTCCAGATGAGAGCAGTGGGTGTTTTTCAGGGGTCCGCTGCCCACATCAATGTCTGGAAAGCCCCTAAATTTTCATAATCAATAGATATTTCAGTGCAACCAATGACTCAAGTGGCATAAATACCTTTCAGATAAATTAAAGCATTGAGGCTAGACTGTAATCCAAATCAGGCTGTGTTTTTCCTGCTGATTCACAAATCCGGTGTATTTCTAAGATAATTGCTCAGCCCTTTGATGCAAATAAGAATGTTGCTGGATGTATTTTGAACATCAGAGTCAGCTGGCCAACTGCAATGTTCAAAATGTATTATTTTAGAAAATTAGAATGTGATTACCAGTAGACAAACATATTAACTATGAATGAGAAGGCATGCCATGTTTAATATTAATCCAACGTTGTCTCCTTTTAATTTCAAGTATCTCATGCTGGCATTCGACCCCCTCTCCTGTTATACCACCACATGAAAAAAGATGTAGATGAGTTCTACCACTGCACCTTTCCAATTGGATCTATGCTATTGCACATCTCACATGAAAAATAGGACAATTGAACCTTAGGTTGGTTGTTGGCACCTGTCTGTCTCTGGAGGTTGGTTGTTGGCATCTGTGCTCTCTCTGCGTTCCTCCCAGTGGTCATTCCTCCTCTGGTCCCAGCTATGGATAAACACGACTTGACTGTCTTTCTCCAGGCACTGCAATCATCTGCAAGGGAGTCCCACATAGTGGGGTTGTTGTTGCCAACCTACATGTCACATTTGCAGATAGTGTGCTGGTCCCAAGGGTTAACCATGTGGCAAGGTCCGAGTCCAGTCTGAGGTCGAGGGTGCGGTATGGAGGCTGTCCGTCAAAGCTGAAACTGGGTCCAAGGCAGGGAGTCGCGTGAGGTCAGGAACTCTGGCAGAAGAGCAGGACAGGGCGCAGGCAGGAACAGGCTACCAACAATGTTGCTCCCGCAACCTGGGACTGGGGCTGGCTGGCTTTTATCTGCCCTGAGGCATAGGGCAGCCCCGGTCCACAGGTGACTCGCCTCTCCTGGCCTGGAGGTGAGCACTCCTCCTGCGGGAACTTAGTTCCCTCCACCTCTGCGCCCTGAGCCTCTGCAGATCTGGTTACCAGACCCAGAGGCAACATCAGCTTCCCCTGACAGAATGTGGAGCACCTGCAGGCAATGGGTCCTCAATCACCTCAGGAGCCAGAGCAGACTCAGCTGGTGCCTGCACCCTTCAGGCTCAGGCTCAAGCCCCAGCCCCGGCTCAGCTGGTTCTGGAGGCGGGGACTCCTGTGCAGGCTGGGATTCCTCAGGTTCAGCCTCTGAGTTTGAATCCCAGGCCATCACAGATAGCTTTGTAACACAAAATGGGTCTGGTGCCTGAAGCCAGTTCCCCATAGAGCACGCCCTTGAGGATCCTGACATCTTCCATCCTGTGGACATCACCAAGCCAGCCTAGACGTCACTGAGACAGGAGTGCGAAAATACTGTGAATGTGTTCATGGAAGAGCACATCTTTGTTTGAAACTCTTACCTGCCATGTGATACCCTAAAACACAGCACACGTTGAGCCATCACTCCTGGCAGTTGTAAGTTGCCCATGACTCACTTCCATAAAGAAGTGTGTTTGACACCACAAGCCTGGCATACCTTCATCTTGGTATTGAATGTTATCAGCACCTTCTCCCATACCCTTTTGGAGGGGCAAGCCACTACTGTAGCTGCCTTAGCCTGCAATCCTAGATACTAGGACAGGTATAGATAGATAGGTGCCAATTGTTGCTGGGCTACAACTCTCATAATCCCTGATCGTGGGTTGATGGGAGCTGTAATCCACAATATCTGGAGGGCACCACGGTGGCTATTCATGTATTAGTGAGTGAGTCCCATTGAACACAATGGTATATCTATGTAGGTTCCCAAACAGCTCTGCAAAATGTTGCCCCAGCTTCTTCTGGGAAGGAAAAAGCTTAAACACGTAGCAGAATTCCCCAAAAAATAGACCAGAGGCGATTGTACTTCATCCAGCAGAGCTTTACTGGTGCAGAAGGCAAATGAGCATAATGGTCACAAATCCAGTATATTCAGGATTCGCACAGTCCATAAAAAATCTGGTTGCAGCACTTACAAAAACTTATAAACTTATAACAAGACCACATCAGAAAGAAGAAAGATAGAAATAGAAAGTAAGACTCCGGCTCCTTCTTGCCTATATTTATAGTCAGCATGATTTTAACTGAAAGAGATAACAGAACTAGTTCAAGCCAGCTGTACTCAGCTTCTCTGAAGGTATAACCCAAACAATTTCATACAGAGAAGCTTCCAGAAATTTCCAGAAACCTCTTGAATGAATTAGAATAGGAAAGATCTCTGCAAATCAGATCAATACTTTCTGCACTAAGAAATGCAAACTGACAGTGGCTTGTTTTGCCTTTAGAGCAGCAATTTTAAGAAGAAAATGTTTTATTTTGATAAATTTACATTCTTCTAGGGAACAAACTCTTATGTGACAGAACATCTGATTTTAATAATTATTTTAATTCTGTAATGTATTTTATTCTGTTGGGGGGGTGTAACAGCTTCAGCTACACAAATAAATAATCTTTTTTTGTTTGTGTAAAAAGGCAAACAATTGCACTGTAAGGAGTCAACAGAAATTTGAAGAGCTTAGCAGGCTAAATTGAGAGAGTGCAATAATACAGGAAAAACCTCTCCAAGGGCATCTGAAAATGCATGTGCTATGCATTGTTGCAGTAAATAATTATTCTTCATAAAAGACACATGAGAGAGAGATAAAAATGTGCCCTGTGTCGCAGCCTATTCTAAGGACATATTTCATGGCCATGACTTCCCCACCTGACCTGGCAAAGCACACCCTCTGCATTTTAACCTTTCAGCGATACACAGCAAGTCTCTCCTACCACTGTGTCCTCTCCTCATGCAACATGGGCATGAGGGGACTAAGGTGCTGAAGCAATCACATATTCCATCCAGGTACTTGTGAAGGATTCATGAGGCTGTTCTTCCAACTCTTTAAGCACAAGGCAGTCGTGCTTTTTTTTAGGTGGCTGACTTCTAACTTGATTGAGTCCTGCCCATGCTAACACCATAATCGGAACCTGGCATAAGTTGGCTATTGGCTGCAATCAGTCATCAAAAATCCACACCACACTTAATCCCCCACTTGACACTGGCAGGGAGGTGATCAGCTGAATTCATGACAGCGTGGAGAAAACTCAGCACAGGCTAGTTGAAAGACTTGGTTGCTAGAGGTCGAAAGAGTCACGCAAACTACTGGCCATTAAATCTATGTCTGCCCCACCATGATAAGTTTTTAGCTCTGTTTCTTTTGATGCTGATGCAAAGCTCAGTTAGCCAATAAAAACTGCCAGTGACTGAAAAGTTATCTTTAGATCTGAACTGGCAATAATTATGCCAATATGTTCCATCATGCAAGAAACGTAATGATTTTCCCCCTCGTTCCCAAGGCTGAGTTGATATTGCCGTATATATGTGCAAATCTTCAGTATCATTGATAGAATGGTAATTTGATCATCTGTCTGAGGGACCTTGCATTGTGGTTGGCTGTGCCACATCTTATGATTCATTTTTCCAGCCAACCAACTTGGCATCTTGTCTGTATGGATGTGAACTGATTTTACGAATGTGCTGTGGTTGATATATTATGTATATGTATACATATTATATTATGTATGCATTGCTTTAATAGTATAAATGTGTGTGTGCATGTGAAGAAAGAAAAAGAGATGCACATGTTTTAATTTTAAAGATGCACATGTTTTAAAGGGAGCCAGTGTGGTGTAGTGGTTAAGAGCGGTAGTCTCGTAATCTGGTGAACTGAGTTCGCGTCTCCGCTCCTCCACATGCAGCTGCTGGGTGACCTTGGGCTAGTCACACTTCTCTGAAGTCTCTCAGCCTCACTCACCTCACAGAGCGTTTGTTGTGGGGGAGGAAGGGAAAGGAGAATTTTAGCCACTTTGAGACTCCTTAGGGTAGTGATAAAGCGGGATATCAAATCCAAACTCCTCTTCTTCTCTTAATTACATTTTTTATTATATTGCAAATTGTTTCAGGGTGCCTCGTAAAATTATTTATTTATTCATTCATGTTATAAAATGTATACGCCTCCTGATTTTAAAAAGCTGAAAGTGCTTTACAAAACTAATAAAACTATAAAATTACTGGTAAATACAGAAACAATTCAAAACATTAGAAATTGAAATCGACAACAAACTAAAAAAGAAGAAAAATCAACCACATACATCAGCTTTCAAGATATCTAGGTAGGCTTTTGTTTAAAAAAAATTTTTAGCAGGTGCCAAAAAGAGTACAGTCAACTTGCAACTTTGCACACATTTAACTTGCATGATTGTGGTTTTACACATTTGGCAGCTGGTCAGCTGAAATTTCACCAATTAAACACATTGGAGGTGGAGAGATTAAAAGTTCTTTCCTTGCTGGGAGCTCTCCAGCCTGCTAACCGGGCTCTGGAAAGCTCAAACATAGGCTCTGGGAGGCTTTTGCAAGATTTCAGGTGGCCCTGCAGGATTTCACAACAGCCTCCAGATCCCAGGAGAGACCCTCCTAGAGCCTGGGAAGCAAAGCAAAGGACTTAAGAGCTCCCCACCTTGCATGTGGACCAAGGCGTATGGTGTGAATGTGGTCTAGGTCTGTGACATTGTGGAGGATGCAAAATGGAGGCCAGACTTGGCAAAACAGTTGCTGCAAGGAGAAAAAACAGGAAAAAGAGAGAGACATTTTCTTCCTGTCGCTGCTCATGGGGATATCTTCCCAAGGAACTGTTGGAGAATTTCTTCTTCACCAGTAATTTTTTAGTGAAATGGAGCTACAATTTCAAGATGGCAATTTTCACTTTTATTTATTCTTTTTTTGGGGGGTGGGGTAGGAAAGAGAGACTGCACAATAACGTTAGTCTTTGCTGGGTGCAGCAAATCATTAAGAGTTTTTGTTCAGTATAAAACGGTTGTCTCTAGTAAGCAGCCACCATGCAGGTGGAGGCATTAAATATGTTGTAGACTGAGCCGAGAGGAAGAAAGATTAAAAATGGAAAGGGCTATAATACGACAGGGAAATCTAGCAATTGGAAAGGGAAAATGTAAGACCTATAATTCTCACATGCCACCAGAAGAGGGCTCTCCTGGGCTTTCATGCCTCTAAGAAGAGATTTTACTCTTATTTCCCATGGTAACATTTCCAAGGCATAAATCAAACACAAATGAATAACCTTTGATTTATCATTCCTAATGGAGATGTACATCACATTGATGTGTCATCACATTTCAACACTGGCCATTATGATGCCAATCATACTGTAATTCTCCTCCATGTCATAATCGGCGATGAAGATGTACATTTTCTATTCAGCACAATTAGATTTCCTTGTTACTTTAATGTTAGCTGAGGGCATATGACAGCCATACCTGCTCAAACCATTTCTAGCGCTTTCTGGTTTGTGTGATGAACAAATCGTAGTCATTTCCTCGTTCTGGGGTGTTTGTGCACTGAAAAGTCACCTTGGCTACAACAAGGGAAGAAAAAAGAATTCACTGGCAGATGCTTAGCTCTCTGATATTAACTAGGTATTTTATTCTATTTTTTATATGACATACAGTATGTATGTCACCCTATAACATGAAGTTCTGTGGGTGGTTTACAATATTAGTAAAAGAAATTAAACTCGAAACAAAACATAAAAGCACAAAATCCAAAATTATATAAATACAGCGATAGCAAACATTCATGACACCCCAAAATGAAAACGCAGATTTAAAAACTGGACGTCTCAGGCTAGGTGAACAGACAGGTCTTCCTAATTTATATACACACAAAATACTCTTGGGATGTATTCACATAACCTCAAATTGTCTTTAAGATACATGAAGGAATTAAAATAATTTTCCAGCTGTCTGGGTAGTAAAACTATTATCTGTTTGCTGAGTCTGCATGGTCTCAGATGTTTTCTATCTTCTCCCACATGGATCAATTTGCAGAGTATCATCCCCCCCCCCCCCGCCTTCTGACATTCTGAACAAAATTCACTATGTGGCCAAAGTAGCCTGCTTTGATTTTGCAGTGCAATTGTAACCAGCTTTGAAATACATGAGCCTTCCCATAAGTGAGCCATGCCATTTACAGGTTAAAAAGAAATTGAGAAGGTACTACCATTTAGCCACAGAGTAAAGGCCACAGTAGAAAACATCCTTCTGGGTACAGTCTGAACAGTACCCAAACTTTGCTTTCAGATGGATTATGGAAGAAGTACTCCAAGAACTTTTGGAGGACCACAGGTTCTTTATCTTTGTCTTAGAATAGACAGGTAGGTGTTGTGGGCTTCGTCACGCACGCTCTCTCTTAATCTTTCTCTCTTGTATGGAAAGATCTGGGCTAGCCCAGAAAAGCAGCTTAAAAATACAGTTAACACAAAAATTCTGCCAGACTACTGAATTCAGCTAGAGAGAGCTGGGACACTGTGCACGATGCCAGGCTGAAAGCATTCTCCATACTTGAATGCAGTTGAGAACAAACCTGGAATCAGCCCAACAGAAGGTCGCCAGGGACTGATTTCATGCCTGGTGTATTCAGTAAACATGCAGTAAGCAAGCACTAACCTGGGAAAAAGCAAATGTGCCAAGCAGCCCTTGGTGTGCTATTCCAACAGAAGGAATTTGTGTTAAAACAAACCGAGATTCCAGCACTGTAGGAACCGATAGGAATTGCCTGTCGAGCTAGTATGATTGTATGTTGTCTGGTAAGGGAAAGTAAAGGTCTTTAAATGTCAGTGGCAGCCTTCTGGCTTCAGTCAGGATACATGCAAAATGGGTCAGCAATTAGCCACAATTCTTCTTCAAACTGTATGTATTTGATTTACACTCTACGCATTATCAGAAGCATCTTATCAATGACAGATCCACAAGTTATAGCAACAAGGAAACAACAAGCAGAAGAAAAGCATGCTTCAGACGAAGCCAGATGTGGAAGTACATGTATAGATTAGAACATCAGGGATTGTATTTAGCAAAATATTTGCACTAGTGCAATGATTAGCGTTAGCATAATGGGATTTCCCCCCCTCCCATCCCCCCAGGTGCATCCCCAGATCTGCTCTGGAAGTTCCCCCAGCCATCCAGAGTAGATTTAGGAGTTGCAGGGGAGGGGAACACATTCCATTGCACAAGGAGACATCCTTGCGCCGATGGGACATTCACCTTAGTACTACATTGAATACAACCCTAGATATGTAACATAAATGCCTTCCTGCATTTGACATCATTTGTGCTCATTAGGATGATCAAGCCAGAATTTTGCATTTATACAGCAGTTAAAAATTGAAAGCATTTTATGCACGCTTTATTGTTCAGATACTTACAACCTCTGTGTAAAGTAGGTCAGCATTATTATGACCATATTTTAGGCTCCAAGGTGAGATTTACTGGGCTGGTTATTATGTTGCCAGAACGAAGCCAAAAGGAAGTTGCTTCTTCACACAGCACATAATTAATTTGAGGAAGTCACCGCCAGAAGATACGCTGGCGATGATGACAACCAGTTTAGATGACCTTAGAAGGGGAGAATAGAACAAATGATCTTTTCAATTCCAGCTGCTGGGGGGAAGGTTGTGACCCCTATGCCTTGCTTCTCAGCTTCCCAGAAGAATCTGATTGGCTACTTTAAGAAACAGCATGCTTCTCTAGCAGCAGCCTCCCTCAACTTAGTGCCTTTCAAATGACTACAGCTCTCATCATCCTTGACCATTGGCCATTCTGGCTGGTGTGATTAGAAGTTGTAGTCCAAAACATCTGGAGGGCACTGGATTGAGGAAGCCAGCAAAGCATTGGCTGACTATCTTTTTCAGTCTCGTAGCATCTTAAAAAGCAGAGACATCACCTTGCCAACAAAGGTCTGTATAGTTAAAGCTATGATTTTCACAGTAGTGATGTATGGAAGTGAGAGCTGGACCATAAAGAAGGCTGATCGTCGAAGAATTGATGCTTTTGAATTATGGTGCTGGAGGAGACTCTTGAGAGGCCCATGGACAGCAAGATCAAACCTATCCATTCTGAAGAAAATCAGCCCTGAGTGCTCACTGGAAGGACAGATCATGAAGCTGAGGCTCCAATACTTTGGCCACCTCATGAGAAGAGAAGACTCCCTGGAAAAGACCCTGATGTTGGGAAAGATGGAGGGCACAAGGAGAAGGGGACGACAGAGGACGAGATGGTTGGACAGTGTTCTCGAAGCTACCAGCATGAGTTTGACCAAACTGCGGTAGGCTGTGGAAGACAGGAGTGCCTGGCATGCTCTGGTCTATGGCGTCAGGAAGAGTCGGACACAACTAAATGACTAAACAACAACAAAAAGCAAAGTACATAGGCTCATAGGACCTTTTATTGAGTCCATGAAGATCAGTATTTTCTATACTGACTCTCCAGAATTTCAGGTAGGGGTCTGTCCTAGCCCTGCCTGAAGATGCTGGAGATTGAACCCGAGACCTTCTGCATACAGAGAGCTTCTACCTCTGAGCCAGAGCCCTTTGCCAGTAATGGAGCAGCTTCCCTCATTGAATGTCTGCCTACATGGAACTGTTAAATACATAGGAATCTGGGCAGAAAAGAAAAAGGTGGGCAGGAAAAAAAGGTAGACAGAATTCCCAGGCTGGACTATCAATCTTCTAGCCTTCTTTTCCCTCTCCATCTCTCCTGTCACGCTATATTCCCTGTGAGAGGCTGTACTGCCTTATCTTTTGCCCAGTCTGGAAGAGCATCTTGCAGTGAGCAAGCGAGCATGACTGCCCTCTTCTGGGACACAGAAGCACTGCGCCAGGTGTGTAGACTGCAGCTGCAGCCAGGCTGCACATCCATAATTGCTTTCAGCAAATGATCACTGCCTGCTTTCAGAGTAGGCATTAAGCATCTTTTCTGTCCACTCTTCTGTGTCTGCAAAACAAAATGGATATGTAAATCTAAGCCCAGTAAGAGAGTGAATGTGTGCAAAGAGGTGGAGGAAAAACCACAGGAAGCCGAGGGGGTCTAATGGGGGTGGGTGGGAATAAATGAACTACAGGTTAATTTAAAATATAACAGCAGACACTGGTCACCTTTCCCCCAATAAAACATGGAACTGCCACGGTGATCATTTTGTGTAATCCGTTCAAAGGAAATATTTGGTCTTGAAGCATAATCTAATCTTCACCTTTTCTTTAGCTGCTGGTGCTTTTTGGAATTTGCCAGAGGTTACAGGGCTGGATTTTCAAAAGATCAGCATTAATCCCTGAGTGACAGGAATGACTTCTTAAGGAAATGTTAAATGCTATGGGAGGGAACTAACTTGGTGCAGGATAGCAGGTCCCAACAGCTTAAGTTCCCCATTGTGTCCATCCAGTTGTCCCCCTAACCAGCTGTGTGTGTGTTATCTCGGTGTGTATACAGTATTATATTATATAATGTTTGTCTCTCTGTGTGTATGTAGGGAGAGGAGAGAGAGAGAACTTCTATCACCTCTTTGAGTAGCTTCTCAGGGTAGTCTGTAGGCAGTTGACACCTATGTCAGTAGATGGAGCCCAAAACAGAGACCCTTTGTGATTTGCTTGCTGGGCACTTAAGAGGACAAAGTCATTCACTTCTACCGTGGTACCTCAGGTTAAGAACAGTGTGGTGTAGTGGTTAAGAGCAGTAGACTCGTAATCTGGGGAACCGGATTCGCATCTCCGCTCCTCCATATGCAGCTGCTGGGTGGCCTTGGGCTAGTCATACTACTTTGAAGTCTCGCAGCCTCACTCACCTCACAAAGTGTTTGTTGTGGGGGAGGAAGGGAAAGGAGAATGTTAGCCACTTTGAGACTCCTTCAGGCAGTGATAAAGCAGGATATCAAATCCAAATCCAAACTCTTCTTAATTCGTTCTGGAGGTCTGTTCTTAACCTGAGGTAGCACTTTAGCTAATGGGCCCTCCTGCCGCCACCACAGCGTGATTTCTGTTCTCATCCTGAAGCAAAGTTCTGATTTCTGTTCTCATCCTGAAGCAAAGCAAAGTGGTACTATTTCTGGGTTAGCGGAGTCTGTAACCTGAAGCGTCTGTAACCCGATGTACCACTGCACAGCGAGTTTGATGCTACAGTTGATGGATCTCTGATTAAGGATTCCAGTGTCTTTTTTTGTGGGATCAGTTTCAGTTTTTGCAGCCTGATTGACAAGGTACTTGTGAATATGTACCCCAGGTCCCTTGCCCTTCATGGCTCATTAAAGCAAGCACTGCTGGGTGTGTCCAGGATGTGGTGCCTGGCACTCTGAAGGAGTCAGTAGTGTGGCTACCCCTGGGGGGGGAGGGGGGAAAAACACCCTGGACCTGACAGCATTGAACAACTACTGCCCAGTTGCAAATGCTACATTTTTGGGCAGGGTATTCAAGAGGGGTTTTGTGGAGCAGTTGCAGACCTTTTTGGAGAAAACCAGTTATCTAGACCCATTTCAATCGGGGTTCAGGACTGGAATAGACCTCAATCACCTGGGTGAATGACCAGGTGGAATGTAACCCAGCTGCTCCCACTTGATCCCTCAATTTATATCAGTAATATCACTGTATCCCCTTAGATCATCTACTGCAGTGACTGGGGCTGATGGGAGTTGTAGTCCAAACATCTGTAGTTGGGACAGGCCGCTATAGAGAACCTTACAATGCCCACTTTTGTCAAGGCTAATGCAGGTTCCCTATTCCTAATTCCCAGTTCCTTATTGGAAACAGAGCTTCATGAGCCAACCCTTAACATGAATGAACTGAAGTTTGTATGACCCCATGACCTGTCATAACTAGATGTGTCTCCATTTCAGAGCACTTCTTTTGTGTCATGTACCTTTTGACACATTATTCCCCCAGCACAGGGACATGGAATCAGGTGTTGGAAACCAACTTTAGCACCATTCGCCTTTGTTCATGCAGGAGAGAAGGCAGTTTAACCACAAATATGCTTCTGTGCTAGGATTGAGCTGCCTCTGTTCCAACATATGCACTCATTCCCCTTTCGGAAGCATTAACATTTGCTTTCTGCTCACTTTCCTGGTTTAATTCCAAAACAGTATGGGTCCCTTTCCCTCTGCCTTTCGTTTGCTGGCTTTCTTCCTTTGATGGGCTAGCCTCTCACTCACCAGCCCCACCCCCAGTGCTGTCTCTCTGTCCTGTCTTCTGATTCCTTTTTCTCTTTGGGTGGGGAGCAAGCATCCCTGGCAAGGAATGTTTTGCTACCTGCTGCGCTCAAACAGTGAGTGCTGCCAGACGGCGGGGCCCTGATCTAACAGGAAATCACATTCTCTATTCAGCCGAGCACTGGAGGGGCTGTGATTAGCACGCTGAGAACAACCAGAGTGCTGCAGATTGTGGTTCCCCCACAGGAGCAGCAGATGGGGGGGGGGGAGGAAGGCTGACATTCCCGTAAATTCCCTCTAAATGCTTGAGTTTGCACTTGCTTGCTTTCCATTGTGATATTTCAAGGAATGGAAAGAAACTCTATGACTAGGGCTAGGAATATACGCAGCTGCCTTATACCAAATTCACCCAGCTCAGTATTGTCTCTCTATACAGTGGTACCTCGGGTTACAGACGCTTCAGGTTACAGACTCTGCTAACCAAGAAATAGTACCTCGGGTTAAGAACTTTACCTCAGGATGAGAACAGAAATTGTGTGGCGGTGGTGCGGTGGCAGCAGGAGGCCCCATTAGCTATCCCAAACCTACCTCAAGATGCTATGGACCGAACCTGGAAGCTCTTGTGTTTCATTTATTTTCATTTAATGTTATATTTAGATCCCACTTTTCCTCCAAAGAGTGCCAGGTGGAGTACATCGTTCTCCCCTCCCCATTTTATACTCCCAACAACCCCGCAAGGTAGGTCAAGCTGGCAGATAATGGCTGGGTCAAAGAATAATGGCTGGCACATCAAAGAGGATGGCTGGCACATCAAAGAAGCGATTCAGTTAAACACATTGTAAACTCATGCAGGGAAATCCGGTAGGGAAAGACAGGACTCTACAGCACCATCTGGTGTCACAATGTTATATCGCATATAAAACACATATAAAATGCTTTTTTCTTTACCAATCTAGCTGAGTCCAATGACTGGCCCAAAGTTACCCAGTGAGCACCATAGCTGAGTGATGATTTGAACCCTGGACTCCAAAGTCCTGTTGTAATTCTAGCCATACTGGCCTTGCAAAGCAAATTCCCTACCATTGAGTTAAGGGACTTCTCTGTTGACACCTTTTTTTCTTTCTTGCTTGGCTCCTCCTGCTACCTATTATTGTTAAATTTCAACTAAACCGTGCTCAAGGTGTCTAGCATTCAGCATAATAAGGGGTGTGAGAGTTGTTATTCCGCTTACAGAGCTACAACTTCCAGAGTGGCTTAATAATCAATCTCTCTTCCCAGAGAACTCTGGAGATTCTAGCTTCTTTAAAGGGAAGAGAGGTTCCCTAACTCTCAGCACCCTTAATAAACTTCCATTCCCAGGATTTTTGGTGGGGAATCAATGATTGCTGAGGTGGGATCATAGTGCTTTAAATGTTTGAAGGGTTGTCTTGCTCAAGTCCCTAAGAAGAAAGACCAGGAGGGGCTTTGAAACTGTCAGTCACCAGTGAGCACCTAGACAGAACACGGTGCAGGTACACCTGGATGCAATCTTCCCACTCAGGTGAGATGTATTGTATTTCTATTGAAATTAAAGCAATTGTTTCTAAATGTGCATCTATGCATATAAATGAGCTTATGCAAATTTGACACACATCTACATCATCTGTTATGTTATTGATGTGTAAGTGGCCACCCTACTAAGCGGTAATCTAATTATAAGACTGAACCAAATGAATAAACACATTAAGCTACCTGTAGTTATACTCTGGCTCTAGTAATGTAGTTAAGTACAGTGGTACCTCGGGTTAAGTACTTAATTCATTCTGGAGGTCTGTTCTTAACCTGAAACTGTTCTTAACCTGAAGCACCACTTTAGCTAATGGGGCCGCCTCCTGCTGCTGCTGCGCCGCCAGAGCACGATTTCTGTTCTCATCCTGAAGCAAAGTTCTTAACCCAAGGTACTATTTCTGGGTTAGTGGAGTCTGTAACCTGAAGCGTATGTAACCTGAAGCGTATGTAACCCAAGGTACCACTGTAATTTCAGGCTTTGAATGAATCAGCTGTCGGACAAGACTTTAGAGAGATCAGCATGTTGGAGGGTCCAAACTGTAGCTACTGTAACACTAAAATATGGGTGACTTTCAAATACATATATGGGGGTAGGGTGGAATCAGTCATATCCCCCCCTCCCCAAAAAAAGAAAGAAATTGATTTTTCAAAATTTACTATTGGTAGCCTTATTTATAGTCCCTTCCTGGCCTGGTATACCTTCCACAAAATGGTGCAATGAATCTTCCTTGTTTTCACTTCTTTCAATTTCGTCTCATATGAATTTATGACCCTTCATATGTGTCATTTCAAAAGAATGTGTCTTATGTGCATGTGTGAAACCCCAGGAGCGATAGGAAGACTGCTGCATGGGTGTTGTAAGGGCAGCCCCTTTACAACACCTGTGCAAGAGAGAACGCATTGTAGGGGGGGATTTGCGGCTGTGGGGTGGCCCAGGGAAGCCCAGCTATGGATTTTCATAGAACCAAAGAATTGGAAGGGACTACAAGGATCATCTTTCTAGCCCAGCCCCCTGCAATGTAATAAAACCATCCAACCAGCTGGGAAAAGATAGCAATCTGAAATGCCTGAGCAAAATAAAAAGGGTTTTACCAAGTGCCAAAAAGAATACGTGTTTGCATGCATTTACACAAAGTGTGTAAAGTACCTGAGATTTCATGCCAATAGATCATGTAACAAGTTTTGCTGACATCCCCCCCCCCCACACACACACAGACACAAAACTGAAATATGCCAGACATTGCATATTTCAGATGTTATTGTTCTGCTTTGGGGCGGAGGTTTGCCTGTTTTCTTTGAGGAAAAGAAAATGAAATGAAAGGGTTGGCTTTGCGGTGTTTTTTTTAAAAACCACTTTCCATTTTACTGTTTTCCTCTAGAGGATGCTGTTTCGCTACAAATGAAAAATGTCTATAAATATCAGCTTTATATCAGCCAATCCCATTTATATCTCAATCCATATCAGCCAGTTATGACTGCAGTGAAAATGATAAAGGAATGGGGAAATGTAGTGGGCTCTGCATTTTATGGGAAATTGAACAGTCTATATTGATACACGTATCTGGTAGTGAATAAACAGTGGGAATAGATTTAGGGGTCAGGGAATTAAAAGGGAGGGTCTGTGATTTAGCTAGCGATCTAAACACAGGGTTCTGATCACTGGTGGAGGAAGAGGGAGGCAAGGGGAGCGCATCGCCCCCGGCACCACGATCCCGGTGGTGGGGTGCCATCATGGCTGCCCCCGCGCACTGGGCACCAAGCCCCCACAGGTGGTGCACCATGCCCCCAGGACGTGCACCATGCCCCTGGGATGCACACCAGCCATGCCCCCGCCTGTTCTCCATCTCTGGTGCCAGAGCATGAAGCTCCACCACTGGTTCTGATACACCTAGGGTGGTCAGATGCTAAAGTGAACGGGATTCATACACCTTTAAGAATTGTGCAGAAGAGGGTTTGTTTAACATACACACCCATTTCAGTCAGCATACAGTTTACCAATAGGTCTAGTAGTCAAAGTATCCATTAAACAGCTCCCTTATGAAGGTTCCTAGGGCTGGAGGGGTGGGGCAACATAGATGAAACTAACCATCTCCTGGTGGCAACCACAGAGTTTCCCCTCAGAGTTCTTTCTCTGGGAACATCTTCCTTGCGAAGGATCTCATCCCTTCCCAGTTTATGCAAATAAGCTTTTAAAACTTGCAGAAGGAATCAGATGTTTAAAAGTAACCCTTCTGTGATCAGTAGGGTGGCCAGATGGGACAGAAGACAGGGTTCCTGCACTTCTAATAGTTGTGCGAAAGAGGGAATTTTAGCTGGCAAAGCTTGAACGATGCGCCTGCTGAAATTCTCTCTTCTTTGCGCAGCTATTAATAGGTGCCATAGACCCATCTCCCATTGCATCTGGCCACCCTGTGTGATCAGCTGGGTCAGCATCTTCATGAAACCCCATGGCTGATCATTATGAATAGAGGAAGGAGGTGTCAGGAGCTCAGCCTGCACTCAAGTAGGACCCTGGCAGAGACACATGCCCGACTGACATGTTCTCTTCCTCCTGGTCTTTCATTTGGGAGCTTCATGAGCTTTCTTTAGCCTGAACATCACAGCGACCGATGCCAACCGATACCGACACACTTAGGGATCCGCAGAGTTTGCACATCATGTGCGTGACAGACCTCAGCAACTCAGCATTTTGGCTAATCTACTTTATTTACATATAAAAACACACAGAGCACTGCAACATGGCTCCCTCTCTCTCTAGCATCAGACAGCAAAGAACAAAGGACAATAGTCCCACTTCACAGAACACAGTAACACAAACATCCTGTCTCCATCACTTCCTACTCTGTGGAGTCAAAACATATATCGTCATGTGAAAGACAAAAATCCCATGACTGCAATCACGGAGCAGGAATTCTAACAGGAAGAACCACTTGTTGTCAGCGGGGATAGTTCTGTACAGAGCTGTGATGATGTGAATGGCATTGATATATATGGGGCTGCCTTGTTGCACCATCTTTTGACCAACTTTTTCAAATCATTGGACTTCAGCAGTATATCCGAAATAGCTGCAAGCATTTTGTATCAATTCTAAAGAAATGAAAATGTTTGGAATTCTAACTGTGGGATGGGAGAATGTGTGTTTGAGAAGAAAGAAAACTGAAATATACTCAGAGTAGAGCCATCAGTTTCATGGAGTTTATTTCAGTTGTAATGAAAAACAGTCGGTCATCAGGTGTGTCTCTGTCTCTGTGTTTGCCACCCAGGCCCCAGGCTATATATCCTTTATTTACACCCTAAGTCACACCTGATAGGCTGGTTCAAACTTCCCTTCTGTAGCCAGATTGGATGGCTCCAACGGCCAATCATATTACTACATTCTAAAATCCTACCTGCCTCTTATTCTAGGATTTAAAGCTCCAGCCATAACAAAAACCAACAACAGTATCCTGAGGTATTAGATAACTTTCAACCAGTCACAAATAATATAATAATACTAAAGGTCTGTTTCAGGTATTCTGAACAAAGCAGAGTATCTAGATCCATTTCAGTATGGCTTCATGTCTAGTTTTGGCAGTGAAGCTGCCTTGTTCACCTTGACTGATGGCTTTTAGTGTGAGAGGAAAAAGTGAAGTGTGAATTAGTGAGTTCTCCTTGAGGTCTTTCCTAAAAGCTCTGGACTTTAAAATTAGAACAGGTCTACATATTTCCTTCAGCATACCCCAGTCACTTTCTTATGTTCATTTTCCAGATTTTCAGTCACCAAAACACCATTTACTGCATGACAACGCCCTTTTTCCGTGGACAATTTTTTAAAAATTCAGGTTCTGATATCCAATGCTATTGAGAAAATTACATTGGGTGGGCAGGATTGATCTGTGCTACACATTATAGCCATGACAGGCAAATTAGCATGCAGAGGATATTTCCAGTACTGTCCACATGATGTCAGTAATATGTTGACCATCACAACATAGGTGCTACTTGGAATCTTTTGAACAAGAGCCGGTTCCCTGAAAATAAAAGATAGAAAAGCGACATTCACTGTGACTGCTGTTTGACTGGTGAAATTCAAATTCATATTTCGATGTCTATTTGGAATCAGATTCTGATCCTGAAGTTAAAAAAAAATTAAGAAACCACTTTCTATTCATTTAAAGCAGGGCTGTGGTGTAGTGGTTAGGAGCTGTAGACTTGTAATCTGGTGAACCGGGTTTGCATCTCCACTCCTCCACATGCAGCTGCTGGGTGACCTTGGGCTACTCACACTTCTCTGAAGTCTCTCAGCCCCACGCACCTCACAGAGTGTTTGTTGTGGGGGAGGAAGGGAAAGGAGAATGTTAGCCACTTTGAGACTCCTTCAGGTAATGATAAAGTGGGATATCCAATCCAAACTCCTCCTCCTCCTCCTCCTCCTCCTCCTCCTCCTCCTCCTCCTCCTCCTCCTCCTCTTCTTCTTCTTCCTCTTCCTTTTGCCCAAGCAGATTTTGGGCAGTGTGACTGGTTCCCCTGCCCTGGACACCACCGGGTTTCACATCTATGGCACAATGCACGAGCAGAATGAAAGGCAAGTGGCCGAGGGCATTAGATTTTGGCCTTGCACAGGGTGCCACTGAAATCTGGAAGGCCAAAGTCTGCCCCTGACCCAAGAGCCACATTCACCCTTGGTCAATCCTCCGAGGGCTGCATGCCAGCAATAGGTGTAATCACCCAACTCCATCTCACACACACTGCTGACAGGTGCATCACACAAAGATGTAGAGGACACACACATCTAGTCCAGCATCTTATGCAAGCTTGGTCATGTCCACAGAGCTGAAGTTGGCAGGATTTCCAAGGATGTGCTCTACAGGGAACTGGCTTCAGGAGCCAGGCGCATTGGAAGGCCAACTTGGCATTGAAAAGATTTCTGCAAATGAGACACGAAGGCTGGCAACATCAATTCTGCCATGTGGGAGTCCTTTGCAGATGACCACAGTGCCTGGAGAAAGACAGCCAGGCCACAGCAGTGACCAGAGGAGGAATGACCTCTGGAGGGAGCACAGAGAGAAGAAACACCATGGAGCATCTGCAGCTGCGAAACCGGATGCCTTCATCTGCCCCAGCTGCAACAAATCATGTCTCTCCTATATCAGTTTCTACAGCCACAGCAGGCGTTGTGATTCTTCAAGGGTTTGACTTCACCCCCAAAGGCGCACTCCTCCATTGTCTCCCAAAACAGGCAGATGCCAGCAACATAATTACGGGTCTATTCGGGTAGGAACAATATTTAAAACATTCCTGTTTCATTCTGTGTCATCTTCCTTTTTTCATATTTTAAGTTCAGGGCACATAAAAGATGGAACAGCCAAATGAAAGTAAAAGTAAAAAAGATTCAGATCAACCAGATCTATTGAAAGACAGAAGGTAAAGACTGCTCATGTTCTCAAATAGTTACATAAGTCACAGGATTATACTACAACAATATACTACAAAGCCCTTCATGGCCTAGGACCCTCGTACCTACGGGACCGCCTCTCCTGGTATGCCCCACGGAGAGCCTCAAGGTCCATAAATAGCAACACCCTAGTGGTCCTGGACCCTAAGGAAGTTAGATTAGCTTCAACCAGAGCCAGGGCCTTCTCCACACTGGCTCTGGCCTGGTGGAACGCTCTGCCTCATGAGACCAGGGCCCTGCAGGATCTGATTTCTTTCCACAGGGCCTGTAAGACGGAGTTGTTCCGCCTGGCCTTTGGCTTGGAGCCAATTTGATTCCCTCCCCCTCTTTCTTTTTTCTTTTTCCTTTCTCCTCCTGTGATGAGGCTGCATTTTAATATTTTAATGTTTCAATATTTTAATTGTTGTATTTTAATCTTGTTTTTAAGTTGTATTCATTCAACTTGTTTTTATTATTGCTTGTTAGCCGCCCTGAGCCCGGCCTTGGCTGGGGAGAGCGGGGTATAAATAAAAATTATCATTATTATTATTACAACAAAGGTATATTTAGCCCAGCATCTTGATTCACAAAGTGGCCTACCAAACACTCCCCGGAAACCTAGCAACAGGGTATAAAGACAATTTTCTGAGGTTTCTTGATTTAAGTACAAATTATCTTCTTCCCATGCTGTTACCCCCAGAAACTAGTATTCAGAAATTCCATTTTGTTCACAGCCATGGATTGACCTATCCTCCATGAATTCAATTAAGCTGATGGCCATGATTGCATCTTGCAGAAGCAGACTTAGTAAGTTAATTATGTGTTGTGAGAAGAAATTCTTCCTAAAGCCGTTATCAGTTGATCAATTGCACTAGATACGTAACTTCGTGTTGCAGTATTATGGATGGAGAGGAAGAAAATTATTTATCCTTTCCACACACTGTGCATTGTTTTATCATTGTCTATAGACACCACTCGAATTAGATTCTGGTTAGGGGAGAAGTTGTGGACTCAAAGGCTTTGGCAAAAGAGTAGAATTTTATTTTATGTCATTATAACAAACATATTGACACAATAAATCTTATTTGGGAATACTTTCCTTCTTGTATTGCTGAGCACAGTCATATTCTACATGCATTTGCTTTGAACATAAATTCTCAAGAAGGAACAATTATGTACTATAACAAAATGGATCAGAGCCTTTGCAACCACTCTTGATTTTTAGTGGATGGTTCATGAATTCCGAGAACCTTGTAGATTGGACAGTAAAAAAAAAGAGCTGTTGAACTCTATCCAAAGCTGTAATACAGGGGGTTGAAAACCACAATATCTGCTTTAAAATTAGATCTCTTTTTTATTTTGCTGTCTAAAGTCTTACAGAAAACCAATTTTACAAATGCTTCCAAATTGCAGTGCTTATGTAAAAGGTGCATACATTTTTAGTATTTTGAAAAACTAAATTATAGTTTACAAGAAAAAAAGGATATGCAATGAGAAGGCGGAATAACAACAAATAGGAAAATATGGTTTAACTTTGCAAAAAAACAAAGGCCTAGGCTGAGGTGTTTTGTTTCAAAATGTTCTAAGTATGCCTGGCATCATGGTTAAATTTGAGACCAGATGCAGTCCCAGCACGTGTTGTTCAGCACGCGAACAAGATGCCTTTACTTTGATAATAAGTAGAGATCTTTGCAAATTGACGTAATCATAATAACATGGTAACCTAAGGAAAGCCTTGCAGGGTCATGACCCTCTGCAACTGGTATTCTGAAGCATTTTGCCCAGGCTTCCTCAACCTCGGCCCTCCAGATATTTTTGGCCTACAACTCCCATGATCCCTAGCTAGCAGCACCAGTGGTCAGGGATAATGGGAACTGTAGTCTCAAAACATCTGGAGGGCCGAGGTTGAGGAAGCCTGATTTTGCCTCTGAAGCTACATCTACATCTTCTAGATCAGCATCAACTTCACCAACTTCCAAACTTTCAAAATATTCCAGAGCAGTTTTCAAGCGCAAAAGATGTATCAAAGTTTGCTTAATGCAGAAATAAGACAGAGCAGACTTTTCGATGAATACATGCAAAAGTGACATGGTGTCATGTTTCTGCACCTTCCTTCCAAACGGCACGAGTCTTTGGAGAAAGAGGAGGACCCTGCAGCTTCCTCCAGTGCTGATGGAGTTCCAGGGGAATGAGCAAAAATCAATAGCTGACTAGTTCAGTGGGTGCTTCAGGTTTCCAGGAGATGCAAGTACAGTGGTACCTCTGGTTACGTACTTAATTCATTCCAGAGGTCCGCTCTTAACCTGAAATTGTTCTTAACCTGAAGCACCACTTTAGCTAATGGGGCCTCCTGCTGCTGCTACTGCTGCACCGCCGGAACACAATTTCTGTTCTCATCCTGAAGCAAAGTTCTTAACCTGAAGCACTATTTCTTAGCGAAGTCTGTAACCTGAAGCGTATGTAACCTGAAGCGTATGTAACCCGAGGTACCACTGTACAGTCTGGTTTTGTCAAGTCAAGGCTAGGGAAAGGGAGGAAATAGCTCAGTCTTCTGTGGCCTGATTCAGTGTTCTCACACTTTATGTGGGTTGGAATGCAACAATCAGACTCTACACACTTCTCTGGATTCTGTGAGACAACTGATTGATTGATTGATTGATTGATTGATTGATTGAATTTATATACCACCATATACCTGGAGGTCTCAGGGCAGTTGACAGAAAAGATCACAATATATAAAATCAAAATAAGAACAATAACCCAATAAGACCCCCCCAAAAATGAGTCACATTTTAAAAGTGTCTAGGATGTCGGCTTCCGTTCCAAAGAGTGCACACAAGCAATTATTTTATGTGAAGATAAATGCATACAAAATACATATTTTACAGGGAAAGTTCATGCAAAATTTACCTACAGATTTTTCATGTGGTTTTTTTCATATAGAAAATCTACAAAAATTAAGATTGAGGACCTGTGAACTTGACATGGAACAAGCTTCAGCTAGTTCACCAATCCCTGGTCAAGGCAGGTAAAGTCAAGGCAAGTCATGGCAGGCAAGGTCAGAACACAGATACCGTGCAGTCAGGAGCTCTTGTACAGCAGGCAGACAAAATCAGAACCTTGGATAGCTCCAAGTGGGCCCTGCTGGCTGAAGCTGTCTCCTACTAATGCAGCTGTAGGAAGATCTTCTGTCAGCAGGAAGGGATGGGGTTTATGTAGGTTGACAAGCCCTTTAGGGCTTATCCACTCTTATCTTTTTTCCCACTCTGTCCAGGCACAGATCCCTGCTTAAAAGCTCTGTGTCCCAGTGTGTCTGCTTTTTGCCCAAGCTTTCCCTGTGAAAACCCACACTTTAGCACTCAGTGGGAGCAATTGTCAATTTGGGTCTTCTGTGGATTGCTGTTTGCTCTGATCAAGTTTTAAAGAGTGGGTTTTTACGGGCTCCAGAGTGAAAACAAAGAGCACTGAGCTTAAAGTGCACACCATGCCTGGAAAGAGCAGAGGAAAGGTAAGTGTAGACAAACCCTTAGTGCTGTTCCTCCCATTTGTGAGGCTGAGAACAAGGAGTTCCTGCAGGCGACACATTTTCTGACTTCAAGGATGGTGGTAGGCAGTGCTTTTTTCTGGGAATACTCAAGGGTAGGAAGTACCTACATACATACATACACACACACACACACACACACACACACACAAAGTGTGGCACTTACTATAACGACTTCATAGCGAGTACCAGCACCTTGGCAGTGGTGGACTGCAAGGTCCCCAAATACAGTAGAGTACTGATGATTCTCAATGAAACAGCCTGAGCCTTGTTTCCATCAGAGTCACCATACACTGCAATGTCACAAGAATTGGGGGGGTTACATCAGTAACCTACCTGAATGTCCAGGAAGAGGTGGGGGAACAACATCAACTCTAAAGATGTTCAGTCAATGAATTAGCTCTGAATGGTTAGCACTGAAGCAACATTTAACTCGCTTGGCTCTGTACTGAACTTTCTGATTCTTGATTTGATTTGATTTGATTTGATTTACCTCTAACAGTAGCCACCACCTGGGATTACAGACCAAGGATCTTTGGTCACGAGGCGTAGCATCCAGTTAAATTTAGACCACAGAAAGATGAACATGAGTCCACTGAGGATGAAGGCAGATCTGTTACTATGAATGGAATGGGTTTCTTTTCAGCATGCCTCAAGGTTAGGCACTACTACGCTTTTGCTACTTATTGATTTGATTGAGCTTATTGTATTTATATTTCACTTTTCATTCAAATGAATCTCAAAGTGGCTTACAGACAATAAATAATGAAAACATAATAAAGAAACTTATTTTCTCATGTTTACCTTACTTCCAATCTATCCTCACAAAAGCTCTGAGGGGCGTGTAAGGGGTCCCAAGCTTCACTCACTGAGCATGCTGGCTGAGCAGGTGGGATGTTCTATGACACTTTGGGGTAGGAGATGCAGTAATTTCTAGGTGCCATATCTGATCTGTGAATTACACAAGACCAATAACCATCCTTTACTCACACACCCGGTATAACCTTGTCATTCCTCCCTTCATCTGTCTTGTATTGTGTGCACCAGCCATTAAATGTTTGCTGTGCCTCTGCAAAGAGGCTCAAGGGATTGGAGTCAGTACATGGCAGAAGGAAAGATAAACCTTAGCAACAATGGGGACAGCTGTCCAAGCCTTTCACATCACTTTAATTTTGAGAGCAAGAAAAATTAAAATTTGAAATATCTGCCCCCTGCTGTGGGTTTAGACAACAGTTTAATTGCAAGAAATCTAAAGCTCATCAGTGTAAGAGAGCCTCTCAATCAGGGTGGATTTTTTCCCAGACCACGTAGATCCATGGGCAACTTACCAGAGACTTTATACAAAGGCAGGTGGCGCTGTGGTCTAAACCACTGAGCCTCTTGGGCTTGCCAATCAGAAGGTCAGCAGTTCGAATCCCCGCAGTGGGGTGAGCTCTGCCCAGCTCCTGCCAACCTAGCAGTTTGAAAGCACACCAGTGCGGGGAGGTAATGCTGTTTCCGTGTGGTCTGGTGGCCGTTGCCCCAGTAGCAGTTTAGTCATGCTGGCCACATGATCCGGAAAGCTGTCTGTGGACAAACACTGGCTCCCTCAGCCTGAAAGCAAGATGAGCGCCACAACCCCATAGTCTGCTTTGACTGGACTTAACCATCTAGGGGTCCTTTACCTTTATTTACCTTCCAAAAGCAGACATGGCTGAGGTGGGAAAGTGGGTTTGGCCCTAAAGATGGAGCTGGTCAGGTAGGTGTCTCCTACTCCCGTTTCGGTCTTTCCTTCTTCCCATGTGACTCCTGCCTTTCCTTGCAGTCTGACAACCCACCCCCTGAAACCTTCAGATTATTCTGGGATACCCAACCCATGGTTATCCAGGGATGTCTCTACCCAACTCAAGTGATGCCCCAGTCTCCCTGCCCCAAATTAGCCCAAGTCAGTTTGAGACTTGGCTAAATTCAGTGCAGAGCTACTTCGTTCTTTCTCCCCCGCAAAATCATTCTGTTGCCTACCAAATTACTCACCTTCATCCACTGTGCCCTGCCCCACCAGACCATATGTAGATGACAAATCACAGCAGATAGTTCTGTGTTTATTAGCCCTAATGTGATGTTGCAATGCTCAATTCACTGAGGTGCTGACTACAGCACTCTGGAAAGATGATGTCTTTGGCTGGCTACATTAACATGGGCAGCTACTGTCAGCAGCACTAGGGAACATTGTCAGTCTTCACTACCCATTAAATAGTGCTGCTTGCCCACTCTAACAATACAGACTTAAATCAACAAAGAGAGCTCCATAACTGAGGGATAGCAGAGATGGAAATTGTCCTGTACTTGGGAAAGATCAGGGAAGGGCAGGGGGAATCTGCAAGGGGGAAGCAAAAACCCCACCACTAAATTTGCCACAGAATATTGGGGGATTAATGTAATTCATTTTTAATGTAATTTTTAATGTAATTAATGTAATTTAATTTTTAATGTAATTCATGGCATGCCTGGCATGCTCTGGTCCATGGGGTCATGAAGAGTCGGACACGACTAAACGACACAACAACAACAACAACAACAACAACAACAACAACAACAATGTAATTCATCTACATAGATTTTATATTGACACAGAAATGCTGCCTGATGGATTACTTTATTAGCACAAAAGTCTACATAATTGATCTGCAATCGATTTCTGGAACTGTGGTTCAGAAAATGGATTGTTCTCATATAAATCTTGAAGAACAGCAAAACATTAACACACTAAAGCTGCAATCCTAAACCCACTTACCTGGTAGAAGTAAGTCCCATTGAATTTGATGGGTCTTAATTATGAGTATATATTAGTAGGGCTGCAGACTTATATAATGAGCAATAAGGAATGCAATTACTTTAGATCTGAAATTTACTGCAAATCATAATCCTTCCACTTGTGAACCAGTTTGAGGAACCAGTGGCACCTTGTACAGAAGCTTTCTAGCTCATTTCTTCTAAACCAAGCCCAGACACATGCCATAATTTTAATTTCTTTTGAACTTTAATTGTTTTTAAGAATGTTCTGGCTTGGTTTTTAAATTGTATATTTGTTTGCTGCCCTGGGCTCCTTGGGATTCTTAATCTGTTAAGAGTTTATTTTATCCAAGTCTTAAATTAATTGAAACTTGGCATTTGGAAGATCAAGGAAAATTAAAACAAAATCCTGGTAAGCCAAATCAAACTCTCCTTTCTGTGAGTAATGGCTGAGGTTTTCAGAGGATTTCAAAAACGTATTCAGGAGAGAAAGTTCTGCATTTAAAAGAACTATAACTTGTCTTGAAAGATTTGGTACCTTTGTGATGCTCAAAGAAATAATATTTATAAATGAGTTGCTGGGAAAATCCTATGGCAGGAATATCAAGTTGGAGACTTGTTCTTTCCGCTTCCACCCCCACCCCACCCCGCACCAAAGAAGATGAAATAAGTCACATACATTGTTTTTTATGATGAAATTTTAACTAGCAGTCTAAAAGACATTTATTTCATTTCCTAATTATCTGAAGTGTGCTGAAAATGACGGCAGCTGGCCTCTCCACTAAACGATAGCAATGAATCTCTATGTAATTGTCAATTATGTGTGAACACGTTGGGGAAACTTCCACAGTCTGAAGTCCTCATGTCTGGAACCATATAAATGCTTGCTTGAGAAAGATGTTCTCATTCGGATAAGGACAATCACCAATTGGTTATGAGATAATGAGATGCTACTTAGTGTGGCTGGTGCCCAATGGGATTGATAGGACTGAAAACAGGAAGGGCAACGGTGAGTGGAGGTAGAGCCCATGAGTGACAGAGCCACCCCTTGACTTGTTGTAATTAAGATGGCAGGCAGGTGAGTGCTGGGTGGATCCAGACTGAACTTGGTGGGTCAGTGTCTCATTTGGCCTAAGGGAACAGCCTCCATTAATCCTTTTTTTTTAAATAAATTTTTATTGATTTTCCAACATGAATTGAGACACTTCACAACTAACAATACATAGACAAACAAACATATAAACACGTATAATTTCATAACCTTTTTTTCTTAAACCTTATTTCAACGACTTCCCCATACCTCCCTTTCCTGCATCCCTATTTTAAACTTTTCCAGCAACCCCTAATTTCAATTACTTATGATTCAATTTCTTTGATCCTTTTTCTCTTACCCAATCATTTATCGCTGCAATTCTGTTTTACATTACCCATGACATTTTAGCACTCATTAATTTTACAACAGTTCTTAAGATAAACTTTAAATTTCTTCCAATCTTCTTCCACCGTCTCTTTTCCTTGGTCGCAGATTCTGCCAGTCATCTCGGCCAGTCCCATATAGTCTATCACCTTCGTCTGCCACTCTTCCAGCGTGGGTAGTTCTTGTGTCTTCCAATACTTTGCTAAAAGAACTCTTGCTGCTGTTGTAGCATACATAAAAAACGTCCTATCTTTCCTTGACACCAATTGGCCTACCATGCCCAGGAGAAAGGCCTCTGGTTTCTTATGAAAGGTACACTTAAGGACCTTCTTAATTTCATTATAGATCATTTCCCAGAAGGCCTTGATCCTTGGGCACGTCCACCAAAGGTGGTAGAAAGTACCTTCAGTTTCATTACATTTCCAGCATTTATTATTGGGCGTATGATAGATTTTTGCAAGCTTGACTGGGGTCATGTACCACCTATAAATCATTTTCATAATGTTCCCTCTTAAGGCATTAACATGCCGTAAACTTTATACCGGTAGTCCATAACTGTTCCCAGTCAGCAAACATAATGTCATGCAGCCTCCATTAATCCTACTACAGTGGTACCTCAGGTTACAGACGCTTCAGGTTACAGACTCCGCTAACCCAGAAATAGTACCTCAGGTTAAGAACCTTGCTTCAGGATGAGAACAGAAATTGCACAGCGGCAGAGAGAGGCCCCATTAGCTAAACTGGTGCCTCAGGTTAATAACAGTTTCAGGTTAATAACGGACCTCCGGAACAAATTAAGTTCTTAACCCAAGGTACCACTGTATTTCTATAGCCCATTTGTGGTTCACCGAACCAGAGGTAGTAGGTATGTGCAGGAGAAACTCTCTTGCAGACCACAGGGATATAATGGGATAAGGTGGTCCCTCAAGTAACCTGGTCCTGAGACCAGGTTAGTACCAACACCTTAAGCTTGACCTAGTAGCACATTGGCAGCATATCCCTCAAGCAAGGTGTTACATGCTGGCAACAGTTTGCTCCCCCAAGTTATCTAACCAACATGTTCTACACCAGCTGCAGCCTCCAGACCAACATCAAGGGTAGCTCCACATAGAGTGCATTGCAATAATCCAATCATGAAGTTACCAATGCAAGGTCAATTGTGGTCAAGGAACAGTTGTAGCTGCCTTACCAACAGGAGTTGGTTAAAAGGTACTCCTAGCCAACAAGAACACCTACACATGCAGTAATTCTCAAATTGTGAGATGAGCCTCTTTGCATCTTTAAAATATATGATCATGATCCAGCTGTTTCTGTTTGTAAGTACATTTTTTCTTTGTAAGACAATGACATGCAGTGAAACTACTTCAAGCAGTAGAGAATAGGGTTTTTGAGTGCTTAACTTTGGCTCAATCCTTCCCAATGGCCTGGACAATATTTCCCTTTGGAATACTCAAAGGGACAGAATGGCTAAAATAATAATATTTTTTTCTAAAGTAAGGTGGCCTCTGTGCACAATTTAATTTTGTCTATGTCACCCGAATGGCATTAGTGCATCAGTGGAAAGGGGAGGGGCAAATACTATGTATTATAATTATTATTAATAAAATGAATTTATTATTATAAATGAAGATAATTGATGATTTCTGTAGGACTACTTACTGGAACACAATAGGAGATGTTTGCAATGAACTGGCAATGTTCAGGACCAGAAAACTACCTTAGATAGGTCTTCAGGGTTTGTTTTTGTTTGTTTGTTTGTTTGTTTTCTATCTTTTGCCTGAGCAGCATATCCCTGCCCTTAACATGCCATATTACAACCTAATGTTGAAGGTCTCGTTGATGTTAGAAGTAGCTGCCATGTATTGTGACGTTGGAATGCTCCTTTTGAGAAACTAATATCCTGAGCTGCCTTGGACATGCAGCACTAGCTATGGATTTCTTTGAATCGTGGCCATGGCATTGATTTCTGCTGTGCAGAATAAATATTAGATTTCTTGCCATAATACAACATCACAGTGGGGCTGCAATACAGTTCCTATATTAAATTTCCATCTTGTTTTCATTACATTAGTAACTCTCTAAGCTTTGCCATATGTCACAAACCAAATAAATTTTCATTGGGGTGCCAGCTCATGCAAAATAGTAGTAAAATAAGAAATGCTTTGAGATGCTGTGTGTCTCAAATAATAGAATATAGAAATAATATACATATTAGCCTGGGACTTTTCATAACTGCTTTGCAATCTGAGATCATGTACAGCCGCACTGACTATTCCAGCACTGAATGAGGGTATCTTTTAAGCATGAGAGCAAGTGGTCAGAAAAATGAGCAGAGTATAAGCCTAATCTATAAGGCACAAGTTTTGTCTCTCTAATGATTCATGGGAAACAGATGTTCAGTAGATGCACCTTCTCCCATCACAATCCTATAATGGCCCAGCTAATGTTGTATATATTCTGAACAGTTACAGAAACAAGAATTCATTCCACTTTGGGATATCATAGAATCATAGAGTTGGAAGAGACCACAAGGGCCATCGAGTCCAACCCCCTGCCAAGCAGGAAACACCATCAGAGCACTCCTGACATATGGTTGTCAAGCCTCTGCTTAAAGACCTCCAAAGAAGGAGACTCCACCACACTCCTTGGCAGCAAATTCCACTGTCGAACAGCTCTTACTGTCAGGAAGTTCTTCCTAATGTTTAGGTGCAATCTTCTTTCTTGTAGTTTGGATCCATTGCTCCGTGTCCGCTTCTCTGGAGCAGCAGAAAACAACCTTTCTCCCTCCTCTATGTGACATCCTTTTATATATTTGAACATGGCTATCATATCACCCCTTAACCTCCTCTTCTCCAGGCTAAACATGCCCAGCTCCCTTAGCCGTTCCTCATAAGGCATCGTTTCCAGGCCTTTGACCATTTTGGTTGCCCTCCTCTGGACACGTTTCAGTTTGTCAGTGTCCTTCTTGAACTGTGGTGCCCAGAACTGGACACAGTACTCCAGGTGAGGTCTGACCAGAGCAGAATACAGTGGCACTATTACTTCCCTTGATCTAGATGCTATACTCCTACTGATGCAGCCCAGAATTGCATTGGCTTTTTTAGCTGCCGCGTCACACTGTTGGCTCATGTCAAGTTTGTGGTCAACCAAGACTCCTAGATCCTTTTCACATTTACTGCTCTCAAGCCAGGTGTCACCCATCTTGTATTTGTGCCTCTCATTTTTTTTTGCCCAAGTGCAATACTTTACATTTCTCCCTGTTAAAATTCATCTTGTTTGTTTTGGCCCAGTTCTCTAATCTGTCAAGGTCATTTTGAAGTGTGATCCTGTCCTCTGGGGTGTTAGCCACCCCTCCCAGTTTGGTGTCATCTGCAAATTTGATCAGGATGCCCTTGAGTCCATCATCCAAGTCATTGATAAAGATGTTGA
Source organism: Podarcis filfolensis (assembly GCF_964270895.1). Taxonomy (NCBI): domain Eukaryota; kingdom Metazoa; phylum Chordata; class Lepidosauria; order Squamata; family Lacertidae; genus Podarcis; species Podarcis filfolensis. The sequence goes on from NC_139610.1 coordinate 55,769,949, forward strand.
ATAAGACCGGGCCCAAGACAGAACCCTGTGGCACCCCAGTAGTCACTCTTCTCCAGGATGAAGAGGAACCATTGATGAGCACCCTTTGGGTTCAGTCAGTCAGCCAGTTACAAATCCACTGAGTGGTAGCATAGTCAGGACCGCATTTTACCAGCTTCTTTACAAGAATATCATGGGGCACCTTGTCAAATGCCTTGCTGAAATCAAGGTAGGCTACATCCACTGCATTCCCTTCATCTACCAGGCTTGTAATTCTGTCAAAAAACGAGATCAGGTTCGTCTGACATGACTTATTTTTCAAAAATCCATGCTGACTATTGGTGATCACAGCATTCCTTTCTAGGTGCTCACAGACTGTTTGCTTAATGATCTGCTCCAGAATCTTCCCTGGTATTGATGTCAGACTGACTGGGCGGTAATTATTTGGGTCCTCTCTTTTCCCCTTTTTGAAAATAGGGACAACATTTGCCCTCCTCCAGTCTGCCGGGACTTCGCCTGTTCTCCAGGAATTCTCAAAGATGACTGCCAGTGGTTCTGAGGTCACATCTGCCAGTTCTTTTAATACTCTTGGATGCAGTTCATCTGGCCCTGGAGACTTGAATACATCTAGACTAGCCAAGTATTCTTGTACTATCTCCTTAGTTATTCTGGGCTGTGATTCCTCTGCTGAATCATTTGCTCCAAATTCTTCAGGTCGGGCATTGTTTTCTTTATTGGAGAAGACTGAGGCAAAGAAGGCATTGAGGAGTTCAGCCCTTTCTGTGTCTCCTGTTTGCATTTCACCATCTTCTCCTCTGAGTGACCCCACTGTTTCTTTGTTCTTCCTTTTGCGATGAACATACCCATAAAAGCCTTTTTTGTTGCTTTTAACCTCTCTAGCAAGCCTGAGTTCATTCTGTGCTTTAGCTTTTCTGACTTTGTGTCTACACGTGCTGGCTATTTGTTTGAATTCCTCTTTGGTGGTTTCCCCCCTTTTCCATTTTTTGTACACATCCTTTTGTACACATCTTAACTCAGTTAAAAGTTCTTTAGATAGCCACCCTGGCTTCTTTAGGCACCTTCCATGTTTCCGTCTCATTGGTATTGCCTGAAGTTGTGCTCCCAAAGTGGGGGATGTTCTCTGTCATTTATCTCTCTCCCATGCTCACACAAATGCATGCAGCCTGCACCATACACACCTCTTTTTATATTATATTCTCCATTCAATGCACACAGTTGTCTTGTTTTTTCTACTTATTCCACACACAATCTGGACCTCCTGCATATAGTATGCCCTGAAAAGTGCTTTTTCACAAACTAGTTTTGTTCTGAAAATATAGACTGCATTATCCACTCCCCCAATCTGAAAATGAATTGAGGAAGTCTCAGCAATGGGGTGTGTGCGGATACACACCTCCCCAATGACGTTTTAAGTGTGTATGTACCAAATTCACAGTTGCCACTTCCTTCTTCAGTCACCTGGGGCATGTAGAGGAAGAGACATGGAGGACCTGATCAAGAGTTGGGTTTTCAAATGTGTACCATGTAGGGGGAAGTGGGGCAGATTGATGCAGAAAAAATTCAATCTCATATTTTATGTAACAAAATGAGTCAGATATATATATATATATATATATATATATATATATATATATATATATTTGCTTTATGAATGGCATAACTAATCAATATTATAATAGCAAGCAAAAGAACCATTAAAGTTAGAAGATAATGAGAATATAATGACTTGAGTAAAAAAAATGGGATTTGTATCATTCTGCCCCACCTACGGGGCACTTTGATACAGTGGATGGGGCACTTTGATACAAAGCATAAATTGTATGAGAATGCTAATTATTTACAAAAATTTAATGAAAAAAGCCATTTTTCTTGTGAGATAACATAATCAGCCTTACAATTTGTTACTTAAAATCTAAATTACATATCAAAACTAACAGCGTTTCATGCGTATCATAGACATGGCAGGTTTTCAAAACAAAACATCAAAAATTATATTAATCTTTTCTCAAACACCTATCCATTTTAAAAAATTTTAAAAAGTACAGTGGTACCTCGGGTTACATATGCTTCAGGTTACGTACGCTTCAGGTTACAGACTCAGCTAACCCAGAAATAGTGCTTCAAGTTAAGAACTTTGCTTCAGGATGAGAACAGAAATCGTGCTCCGGCGGCGCGGCAGCAGCAGGAGGCCCCATTAGCTAAAGTGGTGCTTCAGGTTAAGAACAGTTTCAGGTTAAGTACAGACCTCTGGAACGAATTAAGTACTTAACCCGATGTACCACTGTATAAGAACTCACATTAGGTAGTCAAAAAATTAGTAATTTAAACAAAATGCTTATAAAAAATAAGATAATTACTTAATGTTTAGCATCTATTGCACATTATATCCACTGAAGTCAAAAGAAAAAGTATAGAAATGATGTTCGAGATGTGCCCTTTGAGAAATTTAGTTTTGGCAACTGCAAAACAACATCCTTGAAACCAGTGCTTGCCTTATCTCCTACAATGAGGAAGACAAACATACAAGATCCTGGTTTTTTCCTGAGATATGACACTTGATAATTGGTCATATTATATTTAGAAATAACTTTGGCCACATAGAGTAGGAAATCAGTTTAGAGATTTCATGCAAACTTGTATATTAGGGCATTGTTGTACACTAGCAGGGCACTTTTATACGTATCAATGTGCTCTTGTCTTAGTGTATCAAAGTGCCCCAACGGACATTTTCAGAAAACTAACAATTATTAATAAAACCACTGAACTTATTTAAAAACCATGTGTAATCCTGATTTCTGAGTGGGATAACTTACCTTTGGTATAACTAAATGACTTAAAACAGTGTTGGAACACTTTTACATTTCACATAATTTTCTAGTTGGCCATGCTAAAAACACACCTACTCTCGTCAAACGCCAATGGCGAACTGGCAGGCGGCGCAGTTGCAACTGTCGTACTCACACATGTATAGACACATTTTAGTGAAGTCATGACACGAATAACGTTTCTCAATATTGAAATATTGTTCGTGTATCAACGTGGCCCTTGCATCAATGTCCCCCTAACCACACCCACTCTATTGAAGGGCAAGATCTAGAATCAATCTAGATTGAAAGCAGCATCTTGGGGATAAGCGTGCATGATTCTGCATTGAGAAAAGTTACATCTTTGTGCTAAAAAGAAGGAATTGCGTATACAGCCAAGGGACTAGCTGCAGTTTCTGCATCAAGCACAGCTAAGCAGATCTCTCCCCCTCTTTTTAAACTTTATTCCAAAACCGAAAAAGAATTACAAACATCAAATTAAAAATCCATATTTGTTTTGTAACATAAGCCTGTTACATAGTTGACTAGATTAAAATATACCTAATCGCTATAGACTTCCCTTTGCTATAGATAAATGCAACACAATTAGAAATATTATATTAGAATTTTTTATAAATTCCCCTATACCCCCACTCCCCTTCACCCATGTGTGATCTCAATTTTTTTTAACTTCTTCTATCTTGTTGTGTTGTTGTAGTATAATAATTATTCAATTGATTCTTCTATTATTTCCTTGCTTACCCCTGCACGTTTTACACATTATCTATTAATTTTCCAGTTCCAGAACCATATTTTTCCATGTATCCCTTCACTCCATCCCACTCTTTAATTATTCTCTTATTTGAATGGCCTCTAATGATTGCCGTCAATTTTGCCATTTCCACAAACTCACAGAGCTTGCTTTGCCATTCTAATAATGATAATATTTTCTCCCCCTTCCAATTCCTTGTGATCAAAAGATCTAAGCAGATCTTTTGCACATGGCATTTCAGCTTCTATAAAGTGCTTGGTGGCCATTTGATGGAAACATTTGGCTTGCAATGGGTTCAAATGAGTTGCTTTTAAAAAGTGTAAGTTTAAAAAGTATTAACAAGGCATGTTGTTGCAAGCCAAAATTTCACAAATGGTCAATCCTGCCTTTATTGAAAACAAAGTATTATAATAGGGTTCATTGAAAGCAAAAGGCCTATTGCGCATAGGGGAACATGCCCTTGTGACCATGCCGGCCTTTGCAAACTCTTAGTTCCTTCATAGTGCCACACTAAAAGGTTGTTGATACTTGTGTCACTTTAATGCTCCTGCTGCTCATTAGTGTATTATATATTGCAAAGCTTTCATGGGGAGAAAAGAATAAAGAGAAGCTGTGAACTTTATTTTCTGTGTTTCCATTTGTGCTTTCAATCAGTTATAGGGCATGTTTCTACCTGCTGGGACTAATAGCCAATATTATTATAACACAGGGTCTTAATTTATATAACATCATTATACCTTTCTTTGTAAGTAACCTTACAGTTCTCATCTAGAAATACTTAAGAAAATGGAGAATAGTGGTGTTTCTCCCCGCTTTACATTTTTATTTTTATTTTTTTAGATTGCCAAGATTCAAGAAAAAGAAAGTGGAAGACTTAAAAGCAACAACATGGATTCTAATTTGCATTCTGTGAACTGAAACTCCTTTCAAAGAACAGGGCCTTCCAGTAGGGATGAGCTGTCCTGCCACAACTTGGGGGCTATCTAGAACAGAATTGGATATGGAACTGGAGCGGTGGTAGGAATTTCTGAAAACCAGAAGGCCCCTTTCCTTCTCAGAACAGAAGGGCTGGGAGAGACACCTGCCTGAAATCTTCTCTTGAAGCCACTCACCTTGGTGGACATCACTGCCTACCTTGGGAGGGAGTTCCATAGTCTGTCTTTGCGGTGCATGAACATTTTTCTCACTCATTTTCCAGAACAAGGGGTAGCCATTCACGCAACTCCAAGGGAGCACAGTTAATAAAGCATCCCATCATTCCTGACTCCATTCAGGGACAGCACTGTGCTTTCTGGGGGATGGCTAGGCTTCTGCATTTCTAAGCACTGTCATTTCTGGCATGGTTTGTGACCACAAAGATGCTCAACTGCCCCTTTATTTGGCAGAGAGAAGGCTCCCAGCTGCAGTGTGATGGCTATCAAACATGGAGACCTCATTTTAAACTCGCACATTATCATCCTGTTGCACCATTTAGGAATGGCTATGTAGGGATGCGGGTGGCGCTGTGGGTTAAACCACTGAGCCTAGGGCTTGCCGATCAAAAGGTCGGCAGTTTGAATCCCCGCGACGGGGTGAGCTTCCATTGCTATCACCTTTTCTGAGAATGGCATGCTAGAGAATACAAATGCTACCCATATGCTACCCAATACTGGCAAATGCTAAGATGGCTAAACCACAGAGCCTAGAGCTTGCTGATCAGAAGGTCGGTGGTTCGAAGCCCCGCGATGGGGTGAGTTCCTGTTGCTTGGTCCCTGCTCCTGCCAACCTAGCAGTTCGAAGTAGATAAATAGGTACTGCTCCGGCGGGAAGGTAAACGGCGTTTCTGTGTGCTGCTCTGGTTCACCAGAAGTGGCTTAGTCATGCTGGCCACATGACCCGGAAGCTGTACACCAGCTCCCTTGGCCAATAAAGCGAGATGAGCACCGCAATCCCAGAGTCGTCCACGACTGGACCTAAAGGTCAGGGGTCCCTTTACCTTTTTATTCCAATATAGTCTATGCGCTCTTTAAAGTTCATCTGAATGTTTTCCCCCTTTTTTTGTATAACTTGATGAAATTCCTGCTACTTATTACATCCACTCAATTTCTTTCATTATTTCACCTTCCAGCCAAAAAGTGTCTGCTTTGCTTTTTTAAGAGCATGCTTCATTATCCAAGGCTTTCTTCTGCATTAAATGCAACTGTTTCAGCAGTCAGCATCCATTTAATTATCAAACTGAACTGTTTCTAATATCTATGGGAAGTTCCTGTCACAGGTTTTTTCATTATGCTTTATAAAACAACCCATCAAGGGCCAATATTGCATTCTTAATTTAATAACTTCTTGACAATTGTTAGAACTGCTAATGTGACATTCATTAACGGTGGCTGTGGAACTCTTTTGTTGATGCCATGGTAGGCCTCCTTGGTCCAAATGCCTTTTTATTGAGAAATTGATATTTAAAACCAGAATCTGGAAAATTATGACTCTGCCGTTGTGTTCTTTTTATGTACATCTCCTTGTCCTGCTTGGGTGTTTAAAGGCTATACATCAGTGGCAATTAATAGTCATCATAGAAAAGACCTCAAAGAAGAACATCACAAGACATCGGCACTCTATTTCTAGTGCCAAAGTTAACATCCAGTCTCCCCCAACCTGGTGCATTCCAAATATTTTAGATTACAGTTCTCATCACATCCAGAATGGCCAGTAGGCATACTGGCTGAGGCTGATGGGAGCTGAGAGTCCAGAACATCTGGAGAGCATAATATGGACTTAACTGGACCCTGAGCAGAGGTAAATTTAGGGGAGTGCAACCGGTTCAGTCGCACTGGGTGCAGAGTCTTGGGGGCACCATAACTATGATTTAGAATTGAGTTCAAGAGACAGAGAGGCACCTATTTTTGACATGGAACAGGGCACTGCTGAAATTTGAGACCCTACAATCCATCCCTGCCCTGAGGCTCTTCTCTACATGCCCCTATGAGAGAGGTTCAGAGGATGGTGATGGAAGAACGGGCCTTCTCTGTAATAGCTCCCCATTTATGGAATAGCCACTATAGGGAGTCTGACCTGGTCATCATTTCAGCACCAGGCAAACCCACTTAGTTTTTTCCAGTTTGTGTTGTTAAATCTATTTTCAATATGTTTCAGTAGGTTTCTTCACTATTGTAGTCCCTCCCCCTTTCAATTACATAACTGAATGATCCCCGCATGTTCTATAAAGCTCCCTATTCATAGAAAACTATCAGATCAGGGAGGTTATGCTAAAACCATTCATGCTTACTTCCAAATTCAGAGAGGCTCTTACATGGGAGAGCATTGAAACACTCATTCAATCACATGCCTTCAAAGGGGGAGGGGTGCTGTAACGTTTATTCTTTCTGAGCTATGCCGCTGCCCACATCCTATGTAGATTTCCCACAGTTGGGTTAAATGCACTTTAATCCAAACCAAAGCAAACAAATGCACCAGAATAATTTTGTGCATGAGGAGAAAATTTGTTCCTCTATGCTGTAAGCAAATATTCACTCACTGAACAATTTCCAGCTGGGCTTTCACAGCTAGGAGCATCCACTGCAACATTAGACCCCCATGAAATCGCATTTGCTGCAATTATGCAAAATTATATTTGCTGTTGTGTTTTAACTGAACAATGGTTCCCTGCAGGTAGCTAGCTACAAGGACCTAAATCAAACCTAGCTTGGAATCAGTTTTCTCAGAAACCTGCTGTATTGCACATCAGCTTGGCCCAAAGAAACAATTTGTTTGGGTTCACTTTTCTAAAACTCAGAGACCAACTAAGGAATTTTTTTTAATTTTGTTTCGACTACAGCAGACCAACATGGCTACCTACCTGTAACTTTTCTAAAACTGTTACTTCTTGCACCTTTCAAGGACATTTTTTCTCCTCTTTCAGGCAAAACATGCATTCTTATTCTGCCTTTTTTAAAAAAATGTCATCCTTCAGGAGTGCAACAACGAAATTTTTGAAAATCACTGACATATCAAGAGGTTACCCTCTTACGGAACTACCACAACAAAGAGACTTGGAGTCACCACAACAAAAGAAGGTTAAGGTTGAAATCCTATCCACATTTAGGTGGGAGTAAGCCCCTTTTAGTTTAGTAGTCCGATTTAGTCTGATTTAATTCACCCCTAATAGTGTGAATAGGTTTGAAAAGCTCATCTGATTGAGGTAATGAGCACATCAAAGGTGGGATCATCCTCTGGGTTATAAAAGAGACCAGAACATAGACTAGTGCAGAAGCTATAGGGTTAGGACTGGACTGATGTATCCAGAAAGCTAGATGCAAGATAGGCTACGGGGGAGAAGTGCTGGGCTTATTGTTGCTGCTGCTATGGAATAAGGTGGTGCATTTTGGGGTGCGGTTGCTGTGAGCACCTCCATTGAAAGCTCCAGGTTGTATGTTTGTGTAAATAAACCATATATCATAAAGTCACCACCTTCTGTTGAGCCTTATTCCTGAAGGAAACACTAATGCCCTGCAGAATCTGATTTCTTTCCACAGGGCCTGTAAGACAGAGCTGTTCCGCCTGGCCTTTGGCTTGGAATCAACTTGATCCCCTCCCCCTCCCCCTCTTTCCTTTTTACTTTCTTCTTCTGTGATGGAACTCCTATTTGGGGACTTCCCTGGCTTTTTTCTGGCCCATATAGGACCAGTCTGGATAGATGGCCTTGGTGAAGACTTGACGTTTTCATCCCCCCAAAAAGTTTTTGATTTGAGTTCCTACCGAAATGAGACTGCATTTTAATGTTGTATTTTAATCTTGTTTTTAAGTCGTATTTCAATCAATTGTTTTATACCTGGTGTTAGTTGCCTTGAGCCCGGTCTTGGCTGGGGAAGGCAGGGTATAATTAAAATTTGTTTGTTTGTTTGTTTATTGCTGGGTAAGTATGTCTGCAGCCCCTGGAATCTCATGCAGCCACTTGGTAGAGGTTGGGGTGGCATGTAGCAATATGATAAAGTCATATATCAAAAGACTCCACACTCTCCACACTGACCTTCATTCTAAAGATGCCGAAACCGTAACAGTATGAAAGTACAGGTTTTAAGTTGATTGCCACACACACACACACACACACACACACACACACACACAAACAAATGCACAGCTTAAGGTAGAGGTGGACAACTAATGCTTGACTGATTATGGATTCATAGACAGATGTCACAGCTGTGACCTAGGTAGCTGTGAATCTAATTCTGTAAGGAAATGACTGGGTTGGTTTTCCAAAATTGCAAAGGTTATTTGCCTGGGTTGCAAAGGAATTGGGGGACAATGACTCTCCCTTGGAAGAAGCATTTAAAGACAAGCTGTCACCTTTGTACACAGAAAATCTGGAAATGGACAAACATCTATCCTGCTTAGAAATTAATGAGTTTGGTGCGCTCAGTTCCAGCTAGAAGTTGCCTTGAGATTTTGAAGAATTGTATCAGGGTATCATTGCTATCCAAAGGGAGAGTGCTTTTCGTATGAGTAAATAGATCAATAGCACTCTCAGCAATAGAAATACAGTTTCCTCAGGGGGGTCTTTGTCTGCTTGTATAATAAATCTACCAGAAGCTTCAGGAATGACAATCATCTCAGGTCAAGCTGAGTTTTCAGAACTTTTATTCACATAACTAGACTGGGCATGAATGTGCTATAATTCTGAAGCAGCTGGAACAAAGCAGACTGTTCATTTCATTTTTATTCAGCTTTGTTACAGTTTTTGAAGTATATTAGAGTCCCAAAGCTCAAGTCAAATAACCAATATCTCTTCTAAGAAATAATAAAAGAATCCCACTGATATTATAATAATGAAAAACAGTTGCATGTGTTAATGCCAGCCTTATGGTTTTGATTCTGAAAATCAAGAGAGAGTCTCAATATATAACCCTTGTACCCCTGCCCTCCATTCCTCAAATTAAGAATTTAACTCAATTTGGAAAGCACATCCAATTTAGGTGAGATGTTCCTTCTTGGCCAAATGAAGCCCCGAAGAGTAATATTCTAAATCTATTTCAATTGAAGTTCCCACTTTTAACACAGGAACTGCCTTGGTCGCCCTGTATGATGACTTTTGTCAGGAGAGAAATGGGTGTGTTCCTACTAATCCTCCACAATTGCTCAGAAGCTTTCAATACCATCAACCATGGTTTTCTTCTGGAGTGGTTGTCTGAGTTGGGGGTAGGTGGCACTGTTTCCTACTTGGATTACCATCTCCAGAGGGTTATGCCTGAGGAGTGCTATTCAGTTCCACAGAGCCTTCATCCTGTTTAACATCAATATGAAACTCTTGACTGAAGTCGTCTGGAGTTTTGGAGTGTACTGTGAACTCTAATCTGAACTCTCTTTTACTTCTGCAGGAGTGGTAGTGGATGTACTAGGCTGATGTTTGGCCTCAGTAATGGATGAGGGCCAGTTAGCTGAACCTTAATCCAAATAAGACTGAGACTGTGGGTGGTTCCCTAGGCATTGTGGGTGAAGGGTGGCCTGTTCCTCCCTCCTACTGAAGGAGCAAGTGCATAGCTTGGGGTACTTCTGCATCCTCTGCTGTTGCTTGAAGTCCAGGTAGCTTTGGTGGTGCAAAACACCTTCCATCAGCTTTGACTGGTGATTCAGCTATGTCTCTATCTGGATAGGGACAGCCTAGCTTCTGTTCTATATGCTCTCATGACCTCTCTACAATGCAATATAGGTAGGGCTGACTTTGAAGATGCTTCAGAATTAGTACCTAAATGTGTTCCTTTTGCTTCCATGCTCTTTCCTCCTCCCTTCTGCATTTTATTAGACTGTAAGCCACAGATAACAAACATTGCATGGCTAGCATTGGCTGCCACTCAAAATGTTTTATTAGATTTGCAGTGACTAAAAACTTTATAATAATAATAGGGGGCCACTAGGTGGCGCATCAGAAGATGGCTGACAATAACATCTCTCCGACCCACACGAGGTAATTTGGAGGCTATGATGGGGGTAATTAGCCTCCTTAACCCCCCCCCAGGATTGTGGGGGGGACGGCCCTTGCCTGCTGTGCCCTATACCACCCCCGAATTTGTGGGGGTGGGGGCACTAGGCACAAAGCCCTCCTGTGGGATTCCGGCACTCCTGGACACCGTCCCTGATCCGCGCCACTAGTTGCAAGAATCTTCAAAAGAAACAATTTGGACGAGATAAATTGCACATACTTCAAGGAAAAAGGGGGAGTAAAGACTGCTGACAGAAGAGATCTCTGATAACAAGACAAGAATAAAATATGAGAAGATACGCCAAGATACGGTATGACAAATGACTGAGGGGGGAGGGGGGAAAAAACCTGCCTTTCCTTTTTTTATGTGATTAAACAAGAATCCCCTCCCCTAATGAGTCAGAAAAGGACTTAAGCTGTGGAGGACTTAGGCTGTGTGGAGATAAACTTTCGAACCAAAGCAATGTTTCAAGACGAAGCTGGAAAGCTAAGAGTTTTGGAATGACGCAGTTAAAAATGCCGTCGCCATTTTGGGAGGCATTGTTGAAGCTCTTGGGTCTGGGAGGAGAAAGAGAGAAATAGAGCTGTTTACATATCGTGGATCAACTCCTCGGTGGGACTTAAGAGTGACAAATGCCTAATTTATGATGCAAAGAGCGATGTTATCTACGAAGGAGATATATGGAAACCATCTGGACTTAGATTGGAGGAACGGGAAATTCACACAGGATTATTATATTTGCTTATCGGCTTAAGGAGACTAACAGAAGAGATCGTAAAGGAAAAAGAGAAATTATATGAACAAGATATGATGTGGAAACACCAAGATAAGACTGGATAGAATTATGAACTTTGTCTGGACTGATTGGGACTGATTTGAACATTAACGCAGTAATAAGAAGATGATTTGAATCCCCCTTTGGATCTTGAAGTATGGGTTCCCCCAACAAAATTTAAAAATTTGGCTTTGTAATTTGGAATTTATGTGATGTGATTTAATTTGATGTGATTGGCCAGTTAATAAAAATTATTTTAAAAAAATAAAATAAAAACTTTATAATAATAATAAAAATAAAAATAGGAGGGAGAAGATTACTCTTCCCAATCTTATTCATCTTTTGTTATGGAAAATACAAGTTGCACCTAGTCTTATGAAAAATTCTGTTCGTTTCAGGTTTTTTGTCTCTTCCTGAGCAGCTGTCACTACTAGGGGTTTTCTTTTTATATATATAAGATATTTATTAAGATTTTACAAAAAAAAAGGTTTACAGAAAAAAAATATATATAAAAATACAAAAAAGCATACAAAGATACATAAAATAAAAAAGAGAAGAGAAAAATAAAAATACAAAATACAAAAAGTGAGTAAGTAAGGAAAAATTAAAAACAAATCCATTCTTTTGTATCCTTAAACTCATTAGCTTGTTTCCTTGACCTCCTCACACCTCCCCTTTTTGTGTTCCCATTTACATAATCAAATCAACAAATCCTTACCCTCTTTCATTTATCTTAACTCTATATCTTAACATATTATAACTCTATATTTTCATCCATTTATCGATCCATTTTTACATATTCTTATTAACTTTGTTGCTAATACCACTTATTTTCAATCCAACATCATTTTAACATTCATTAATTTTACAGTGTTTCTGCAGATAGTCTTTAAATTTCTTCCAATCTTCTTCCACCAACTCTTTTCCCAGGTCTCGGATTCTGCCAGTCATTTCCGCCAATTCCATATAGTCCATCACCTTCATCTGCCACTCTTCCAGGGTGGGTAAATCTTGTGTCTTCCAATACTTTGCAATAAGTATTCTTGCTGCTGCTGTTGCATACATGAAGAAAGTTCTATCCTTCTTTGGCACCAATTGGCCGACCATGCCCAGGAGAAAGGCCTCTGGTTTCTTCAGGAAGGTGTATTTAAATACCTTTTTCATTTCATTATAGATCATCTCCCAGAAAGCCTTAATCTTTGGGCACGTCCACCAAAGGTGAAAGAATGTACCTTCATTTTCTTTACATTTCCAACATTTGTTATCGGGCAAATGATAGATTTTTGCAAGCTTGACTGGTGTCATGTACCACCTGTATATCATTTTCATAATATTCTCTCTTAAGGCATTACATGCCGTAAATTTCATACCAGTGGTCCACAACTGTTCCCAGTCAGCAAACATAATGTTATGTCCAGCATCTTGTGCCCATTTAATCATAGCAGATTTAACCGTTTCATCCTGCGTATTCCATTTTAACAGCAAGTTATACATTCTTGAAAGTATCTTAGTTTTGGAATCTAACAGTTCTGTTTCCAATTTTGATTTTTCCACCTGGAAGCCAATTTTTTTATCCAAATTATAGGCCTCTCTTATTTGATAATAATGAAGCCAGTCTCGTACTTTATCTTTTAATTTCTCAAAACTCTGCAATTTCAATTTGTCTCCTTCTTGCTCCAACATTTCCCAATATTTCGGCCACTTGACCTCCATATTGAGCTTTTACTGAGCCTTTGCTTCCATTGGTGACAACCACCTTGGGGTTTTATTTTCAAGTAAGTCTTTATATCTTATCCAAACATTAAACAATGCTTTCCTGACAATATGGTTTTTAAATGCTTTATGTGCTTTAACCTTGTCGTACCACAAATATGCATGCCACCCAAAAACGTTATTAAAACCTTCTAAGTCCAAAATGTCTGTGTTCTCAAGAAGCAGCCAATCTTTCAACCAGCAGAATGCTGCTGATTCATAATAGAGTTTAAGGTCTGGCAGGGCAAATCCACCTCTTTCCTTTGCGTCAGTTAATATTTTAAATTTTATTCTGGCCTTCTTGCCCTGCCAGACAAATCTAGAAATATCTCTCTGCCGCTTCTTGAAACAGTCCATCTTGTCCAAAATTTGCAATGATTGAAACAGAAATAACATTTTTGGCAATACATTCATCTTTATAGCTGCAATTCGACCCATTAAGGAAAGCTTCAAATTTGACCATATTTCTAAGTCTTTTTTCACTCCTGTCCAACATTTCTCATAGTTATCTTTAAATAAGTTTAAGTTCTTAGCAGTCATATTAACCCCCAAATATTTTACTTTCTTAACTAATGTTAAACCTGTCTCCTTCTGAAACCTCTCTTTCTCAATCGGTGTTAAGTTTTTCTCAAGAACTTTAGTTTTTGACTTGTTCAGCTTAAATCCTGCCACATGACCAAATTCTTGAATCAGTTCTAATACTCTTTTCGTACTAGATTCTGGCTCCTGTAACGTCAAAACTAGGTCATCTGCAAAAGCTTTCAATTTGTATTGTTTGGCTCCGACCTGGATACCTTTAATCAGACGGTCCCTTCTAATCATATTTAGCAAAACCTCCAGGACCGAAATAAAAAGCAATGGGGAAATTGGGCAGCCTTGTCGTGTCCCTTTCTCTAACTTGAATTCCTCTGTCACCACATTGTTAACAATTAGTTTAGCCTTTTGTTCTGAGTAAATTGCACTTATACCATTTTCAAACCCTTGACCAACCCCCATCCCCTGAAGATTTTTCTTCATAAAATTCCAAGAAATATTGTCAAAGGCTTTCTCCGTATCTATGAAAATTAAAACTGCTTTGGTATTAATGTTCACTTGCAACTTCTCCAAAATGTTAATTATGTTCCTCGTGTTGTCAGACAAGTGTCTACCTGGGAGAAAGCCAGCTTGGTCCTTATGTATCTCTTCCACTAATACTTTTTTTAATCTATTAGCCAAAATATCAGCAAATATTTTGTAATCCACACTGAGCAGGGATATGGGGCGGTAGTTCTTAAGTTGTGTCTTTTCGGACTCAGTTTTCGGTATAAGCGTAATATAAGCTTCCTTCCACGACTCTGGCGCTTTTTCCCCCTCCAAAATTTCATTACAGACCTCCTTTAGTGGTTGAATTAACCAGTCTTTCAAGGATCTATAGTATTTTGAGGTTAAGCCATCCGGCCCTGGAGATTTACCCAACTGCATATTCTGAATGGCACCTTCTACCTCCTGTTCTGTAATTTTGTGGTTCAGCATTATCTTGTTTTCTTGAGTGATTTTCTGTAGTCCATTTGTTTTTAAAAATTGGTCTATATCAAACTCTTTCTGTGGCCCTTGTATATATAACTGTTTAAAATACCTCTGGAAGCATTTTCTAATTTCCACTGGATTCTGAATGTTCTTTCCTTCCACTTCCAAGTTAGTAATAGTATTAAGCTTTTGTCTTTTTTTCATTTGCCAAGCTAGCAGTTTTCCACATTTGTTAGTTGATTCAAATGTCCTTTGTCTCATTTGTTTAATTTTCCATTCAATTTCCTGATTCATCATCTTCATATATTGCACTTGATATAACTTTATGTCTCTCAGAATCTCTTGTGATTTTGGTTTCGCTCTTAGTTTCTTCTCACCCTCTTTTATTTTTTTCCAAAATTTTATCTTTTTTCTCATTTTGGGCTCTCTTCTTTATTGTATTCTGTTGAATCAGAAACCCCCTCATAACTGCTTTGCTTGTGTCCCAAATTATTCTTTTTTCAGTAATAGTATTCAAATTTATCTCAAAATAGTCTCTCAAGGTTTTTTGGGCCTTCTTGATAACCTCTTGATCTCTAAACAAGGTGTCATTCATCCTCCATCTGAAGGAGCCGACTGGTGTTAGTTTCATCTCCATTTTCACAGCATTATGGTCAGAGCAAGTTTTTGGGCGAATTTCCACTTTTCGACACTACTAAGGGTTTTTCATGTTGAAGCATTGAGTTGAAACATTCAAGATGAGAAAGTCAGAGCTGGTGATCTAGAGGGAAATGAGAGATCAAGCTTGCCTGAAGGACAACTTGTTCAGATGGAAGAGTCAGGGCAGAGCTGATCATTTTATAGAACGAGGTGGAATCCCTTTTGCCTCCAGATACCTGTTGAGTTTGCAGTTGTAATACCACCCTCTGGCCCTTGCTATGGTGGCGCTGAAGCACAGTATAGAAGTTTATTTCCTTAAGAAGTTGCACATGGCAGTGTAGGAAATGTTAGCATCCCACGTTTGAGACTCCTAGAACCATACAGGGGGAAAGAAAATGAAGCATCTTAGTAAGAAGCTGAGTGAAACAATTGCATGGCAAATGTTTCAGAGCCTTATCTTTTTTGAAAGAATCTGTGCGCCTCTGGCAAGTTCCTTCACACTGTGGCAGCACACCTCTCTCATCTATGGCTTACAATGCAGTCTTAACCATGTGTACTCAGAAGGAAATTTATAGAATTAGATGGGGCTTACTCCCACCTAAGCACTGCTTTTGTAGCCTTATTGGAGTTCACCGATTGGGTCTGCGTTGCTCCGGGACAGGAGGAAGGAAGTCAAATGACACCGAGGTTGGTTCAAAGAAAAAGTTTATTCTGCTCTCCGGATAGCAGAAGGCACTTGCGTGGTGAGTCCACAGCAAGTCCAAAGAAATGAGAAGTTTCATGCAGTATATATATCCTCCAGGCACCCTCTCCCTCCTTCCCCAGGAACCCAACCACGTCAGCCTATGTACGCAGGTTGACATCACATATGTTCCTGCTCTGGTATTCTCAACCATAAAAGGATCTTCCTTCCTGTACTTCTGACCATAAAAGGATCTTCCTCTTCCTACTCTTATCTTGGAGGAAAAGGTCATCATCTCCAAGAACGCACTCTGGCTTTGTTCCCGGACTTAGGTCTGTGCGTCAGGGTTGTGGTAAGATAAGACCTAGAGTGTCATCTCTGTTCCACTTTAGAGTGGACAAGGCCAGCCTTATCGTCACAGACTGATAAAGGAGAGAGACTTGTTTATGCAGCTGTGTTCTTGTTATGCATTTGCTCAACAGCTCAAGTTAAAGCATTTTTAGAAATGCTAAGAAGAAAGGGGGGGTTGAGTCAGTTTTAAACTGACTGCACAGAAGAAACCCCATTCCTTCACTTTGAAGACGTCGGCTGGGGAAGGAGTTGGAGATGGTAGGCTGGAGGCATAGGCTTGAGCTATGGTGAACATGGACACAGTCACCACACTATATTTCTGTTCATGGGGAATGTAAGATTTTGTAGCCTTTCAAAACACCACAAAATGTGTCAGGTCACAGATGACAATGGGCCCAAAGAAATGACCATGTACATCATGATACTTTTTGCCTCCATTTTGCATAAAAACGATTGTTTGTATCTAGCCTTAGTAGGACTGCCCATACATTATGCTTTCAATTCAGTGGTGATTGCCTCCACCTGTTTACTGAGGAGGATAGAACATTAGCTACGTGCAAACGCAGATTTTGGCGCAAACTTCAATTATGATGCCTTCAGAAGTTTTTTGGTTTTTTTTAGCAGATGAAAACCATTATTTCCTCTTTTGTGATTATCACAGAATGGTCAGTGCGGCAATTTAGTGTGTTGGGGAAAGCAATAGAAAAGGTACATAAATACTGTGAAACACAGACCATTTCATGCAAAGTTGACAAATTATTCCTTTCAACGCCACTCTCCAAAAACACTTTGTAATGCACGAACACTTCCATAGCGCAACCACAAATTAAGTTTTACAGTTATAGCTTTCTTAGCAATCTGAAGGAACAGGGAGGCAAAATATACAAGGGCAGAGAAATGTGTCAGGATTGCTGCTGGGTTGAATGAAACATTTTACAAAATGGCCCCATTCATGCAGAACATTAAACTTTTGCCTATTGCCTTACTTTAAAGTATTTGTTTGAATTTATGGAACAGGAAAGATTAAGGCTTTGGACTTCATAGGTTACTGAATTGCATTGTAACCATATACAAACCTAGTCAAAGCAGGATTAGTGCAGAGTAGATTTCCATAAAACTGCAGTGTTAGTTCCTGCCACTGGACACTGAAAAGTTTTAATAAAAGATATATTTTTTTAAAAAAAGGAATGTAAGTCATCTTTCACCAAGCTGGGGCTAATGGTAGTTGTAGTGCTAATCATCTGAAAGGCACCAGATGTTGTCAAAAGATGGCATAAGTCATTCACCATCTTTTGTACTTCTTAACTGCTCCAACCCAGTTTTCCCCTTAAAATAATCTCAAAATAAGCTTGAATGTGTATATTTTGTCAGAACATATGTTTTAAAACATGAAATTAAATTTAAATTCCAATGCATATAATTCTGCAGAATTTGGGGGGGGGGGTTTAGTGAAATTGAAGCAGAAACAGGACAAAAAAAGACTTCTAGGTGAGCGTATGCAAAAAGTGACACAGACCAGGAAAAAACTTTGATTGGCCTATAACTCTATCTAGGTAAACTAGTAAACAAATGCCATCTTCCCAAATCGCCTGGCAGGTGATAACAGTATCAAGGCTCTTTCAACCGCAATCCCACCCCATTATCTTCAAGGGGGCAATTGAGACTACATGTGAGGAATCAGCAAAGCCAATTTCAGTAGAGAAACTCTGTGGATATAAGCACTGCCTTCACTGATTGGAGATCTGCACCTGCCATTGGCTATGTTGCTAACGCTGCAAGCGTGAGTCATCCACTCCCTGTGGGATTTCTTTGCAACAGCAGGAATGAGTAGCTGGGAATTACCGTATTTTTTGCTCCATAAGACGTACCTGACTGTAAGACGCAGCTAGTTTTTAAAGGAGGAAAGGGGGAAAGCCCCCTTTTTGGGGGGATCAGCTCACAGTTGTGCAGCTTCTTTTGCAAAGGGGAAAAGCCCCCTTTTTTGAGGATCAGCTCAAAGTTGTTGAGCTTATTTTGCAAAGGGAAAAAATCCTGTTTTTATGGGGTTCAACTCACAGTTCTGCAGCTTCTTTAGGAAAGGAAAGGGAGCCGTTTCTACAGTTTCCAGACATATAATCTAATGTCACTGGGGAAACAAACAGTCTACATCTGCAGAACATTCAAGAATGGAGGTCTGGGCAAGGGGGTGGGGCCAGAAAGGGAGCCAGCGATCGACCACACATTCACTCCATAAGACGCACAGACATTTCCCCTTACTTTTTAGGAGGAAAAAAGTGTGTCTTGGAGCAAAAAATATGGTACATTTCTCAGGGCAACAACAATATCTCAGGATCAGCCGCAGCCTAACAAAGGGGGCATAGTAATAGTCGCTAGGAAAGGCCCTTCCATAATGCTGTCTTAACATGCTGTTACCAGGATATTAGGACTTGACTGATATTTTTTCATGCATTTTGATTGTTTTATTCCAAATTTTGACTTTTTCCAGGACTGTCTTGGTTGTGTGTGCTGAAAGACCAGCTCCCTGCCTTGCATGACTTTTCCCACCTGGTCTGGGAGGGCAGGTTCGTAATAAACTCCCAAACTAACTTTCAGTTAGTTTATGTCATTCACCATGCAAGCAGTGCTTTCGCCCCCCTGGGGGGAGGGTCCTTAAGGGTATGCAGTACCAGCACCATTTTTTTCTAGAAGCAAAGCACTGTGTGCAAATCCTGTACAGACATGTCTACTCAGAAGCAAGTCTCTTTGAGTTCAGAGGGGCTTGTTTCCAAATAAGTGGGAATAGAGTCATTGTCTTTATAAGAAGAGTTTAGAAATGTTACAATTTGATAAGCTGAATGCTTTCCCTAGTAATGTACATATGGAGGGGGGGAGTAATTGAAAATTTAATGTGTTTATGACCTTGGCGATAAGATTTCTTATGCAGGCAGACTGTGAGCTGCATATGAGGGGGATTTAATGATTAGGCACTGAAAGAAAGTCATGTTCTGTTATAGCTTGTTCCCTTTGGTGGGGGTTCTTTTTATGCTTAAAATTTAATGTCAATATGTGTGGTGACATGTGTGCTGAAGCTTAAACAATGAATGTGTTTTACATTTTTTTCCCCAGGGTGCCTATTAACTTCCCTGTCGTTATTACTCAGCGAGAGCCACTTAATAGTTCAGGAAGTAACATTTCAAGTTTGGATTCTTTGCTCCTCGTGCTGCTTAGATAAAATGCTGAAAATATAGAACTACTTAGGAAGCGGCCTTATGACAAAGTAGACTATCCTAACACAGTGGCTCTCCATGGTTTCAGGCAACAGTCTTTTCCTAGCCCTCTCTGTGTGCCCATCTGGAATTTGTACATGGTTTATTCCTGTATACCATGGCATATCACATAACTTGATATTAGAAGAGACTTCAGTAATGAACTATCCCACGGTGATTATTTTTTTTAAGTGGCCCGGTCCCTTCAAGTCAATGGGACCTGCTTATCAAATAAGCGTAATGCCCTAGTGCAATTGTAAAGTTGAAAGAGGGGCAGGAGTGAGCTGAAGCAAGGGTGAGGTAATGTTGATAGCTGAGCCAGTCAGACTGCCAGACTGGTGAAGGAAGGGGAGGTATATTGCAATCTTGGACAGGCTTAACTCAGAAGTAAGCCTTTCAGAACGTAAGATAAGAGGACACTATCTATACATCTGCACACAGTTGTGCAGGTACGTATGTGTGTTTCTGTGTCTGAATCACTCCACAGACTGAAAATTCTGTAGGGCTATTTTACTAGTACTGTACCAGAGCATGTAGGTGTAAGGGTCCCAAGCAGAGGGCCCTCTTGGTAGTGGCACCCACCCTGTGGAATGCCCTCCCATCAGATGTCAAAGAAATAAATGACTATCTGATTTTTAGAAGACATCTGAAGGCAGCCCTGCTTAGGGAAGTTTTTAATGTTTGATATTTTATTGATATGATGATGATGGGAGCCACCCAGAGTGGCTGGGGAAACCCAGCTAGATGGACAGGGTACAAATAAATTACTATTATTATTATTATTATTATTATTATTATTATTATTATTATTACCAGCCACTGGCACAAGAGACAGTGTAAATATTAGAGGGGGTCTTGTTTTTCTTTGCCAATGCAGAAAGAAAACTTTTGTCAGTTATTGGCCAGAATGCTTTTGTCAGTTATTGGCCCTGGTTCCTACCTATGATACCAAGTTTTCTTCAGGGTCTGACTAAGCCCCAAAGAACCTGGGGCCAATTTACTTAAAAGGCCACCTTTCCCCCTTTTGAACTAATCTACCAGGTAAACAATTGATGGATAGTTTCACTTTGGGTTTTCACAGTATGCAGTCCAAGGATCAATATTACTTACATACCCTCTTACATACCAAAGCGTTTGGAGGTTTCAGGAGCTGCCATGTGATGTTTTTGGAATAGTCGTGGGGGGAAACTGCAAGAAGGACTCAATTTTTGGATAATGGATTTTGTATAATGGCATCCACATAAAACTGTGAAATGTGTGTGCAATTAATTTGGCTACAGGTTATGTATTTATCCTTCTACAGTGAGCCTGATCTGTCATGTAGTTGCGCTGCTTAAAGAGCTTGCTAGTTGTGTCAGTTTTCATGTTATCATACAACAAACTCTTTGCTGCTCTAGGGTCTTCTCTGCTAACCTTTCCAAGTGAAACCATTCCACAAGGGTCCACCCCCAGGAAGATTTTCCTTTGACTCACCTAACTCCCAGCAGCAAATAAGCTAGAGCAGTTCATGCTATGAGAGAACCTGTTATCCTCTTGATCTTGATTTTTAAATATGCAGGGATGACAACAACAGCCGGGGTCTATTTGCAATTCAAATCTGTTCACAGCTTAGCAGGGCTCTCTCTGTTTTCCTTTTCAGTTTTCTTCCATGAACAAGTATATGGTGTGCCACCTAAGACAGGAAAGTGCACATCTGGGTGGAAATTAAACTGTAAAAGGCAGCATCTGGTGGAGAAGATTTGCCATAAGAAGAATGGCTGATATTCAGCTTGACTCAGCTGCTGTTTCTGCACATTGTTGATTTTTCATTTAAGAAAACTCTGTTTAATGATACACAAAACATTTAGTTTATTATTTTGTATTTATGGACATACGTGGTCCAGTAATTGGCCATAATCTTGGCCCATAATGATGCCTCTGTCATGATCCATCTTATGGGACCTTATGGGAATGAATTCTT